>NW_026294747.1:8152500-9492500 GCF_026119805.1 Tympanuchus pallidicinctus
AGTGAGGTCACAGAAGTAGGTGAGACCTCAACCAGCTGTAAAGCTAGATTGGAAGGCAGGGGGAAGGAGACTAAATATTAGAATAGGCACATAAACCTATGGTTCTACATGCACTAGGTTGCATCTACTGCAGTTCTTATTTCTGCTGGGAAAGTTCAGCTTTGGCCTGAGCTGCAAGAGATCTCAAAGTTGAGATGAACTTTTATGCAACGTTTTCTAATGACTTGAAGGATTATAAAAAAGGAAATAAAGAAAAAGAAGTTATCCTCTGTGAGGACAGACTGAAAGCTAGGGATGTTCAGTCTGGAGAAGGCTTCACACACACCTGAGAGCGGCCTTTCAGTATCAAAAGGGGGCTTATAAGAAAGCAGGGCGCAGACTCCTCAGCAGGGTCTGCTGTGACAGTACAAGGGGAAATGGCTTTAAACTAAAGAAGGGGAGATTTAGATTGGATATAAGTGAAAAGCTTTTTTAAGATAAGGGTGCTGAGGCAGTGAATTTAGTTGCCTAGAGATGGGGTGGACGCCCTGTCCTTGGGGACAACGATGATCAGGCTGGATAGGGCTGTGGGCACCTGATCTAGCTTCAGATATCCCTGTTCGTGGCAGCAGAGCTGCACTAGATGGCCTTTAAGGGCCCCTGCCAACTCCATTCTACGATTTATAATCCAGCCCCAAACAACTCCAATAGTAAGAAGAAATTTTCTAGACAGCTGTCCTCGCTGGTTACCTTCATCAATAAATTCTCAAAGGAATATCTAAACCAAAACACACCTGCTGTTTCCAGCTGCTGGGGTATGAGGGTTACTCAGATATGACTGGAACTGTCTGAACTCGTCCCATCATAAGTGATTCAGATTACTCCAGGCACCATTACCAAGGAGCTGTTGCCTTACAAGTTTCAGTTACCTACTAGGTAACAGGATGGTGTACCTTCTCTTATCCACCAGAAAGCTAAGTGCAGCACAATAGTTCTCCTACAGCAAGTAAATTTTCTGCCATCCACTTACTTAAAGCTGTTATTTACAATCCGGATATTGAAGCGCTGTCAGGGGCTGGGTTTGTATTTATTTATTCATTCCTTTTGAACAAATCACCATGGTCTGTTTCCACAAATGAAAGTATTTGATTATTTGGCAGCCTCAGTGACTGTACAACATGCTCTGCTGAAGCTGCCCCAAAGATATTAATTGATGGACTCCATAAAGTATTTGGCAAGAGCGAAACAGCTTCACACCAGTTTGAAGTAAACTGGAATTGAATGGAGGAATAAATGGTTCAAAACCTCACTCTTAAACCTGAAGATCAGTCTTCAGAGCAAGATCCAGTCTTAAACACCAAGGTTTAATTTGGCAATAAACTGACAGTTTGGACATTCATTTATTTCCAAGTCATATTCCTGGCCCCGATTTCAACCTTTCTAATAGTAAAATTATGTGTTTATGTTCTCTTCTAAAATTAAACCATTTAAAAAACAGAAATAGATCATTTGCTGGCCTAATGTGAAGGGGGAGAAAGAGGCTATTACAGATGGTTGCGATAGTGTGCTATTACTAATGCAGCAACAATGTTTGCCATTTCATAATCATGTAAAACCCATCCATGCTCCAAGGACTATGTAGATCAGACAGAAAGTGTCTGATATGAATTACAGGAGGCTGCAATTACCAATAGTGAGATAACAGCTAAAAAGTGGCTTAGATTTTGAATTCAGAACTTTGACCCCATCTAAATTCTTCTATTTTTTTAGATCAGGAGAATTTCTCTGCCACAGCAGTGATTCCACGTGCTTTCACTCATCCATTTAAATATAAGACGGTGGTTACAAACATTAATCTGGCAAAACATTTTACTGCATCATGTTAGAAATGAAAACCATAATAACGGAAATTTTAAAACAGCTGGAGATGCAAACAAGTTTGCATTCCAGTTTTTCAGGTACTGTACAACCTAAGGAAGAAATCATTCTGACCCAAAGCAGCTCGAGTCCTATTCTTGTCACACAAACTGAAAGGGATGAAAAAAACCCCAAGAAACAGAGTGATCGTTCATAGGTAGCAGTGAGAGAACACACTACACCAAACACAGCTCTTGCAGCCCACTTTGCCCATCATGCTCTTACACCTTTCTTAAATGTAGCAGCAAAGATGTATGAAAACGATAAGACTACAGGACTTCTGTTGGGAAAAAAAGAAGCAGGATGTTCTGCAAAGCCAGAATTGAAAGCAACTGCTTTGATTTGTAGGTAACACAGGATAGAGTAACTCCAAATTGGCATTTTTTTTTCCACAGAGAATTATCTTTATACAAACTCTGAGATGCTGGCAAGCTTGCTTTTATGTACAAGCACGCACTGCAGGCAACTGAAGCGAACCCTGGGTTCTGCTTGGATCACAGCACTGAACTGGACAAATCAGTTTAAATCCATCACTTAGACAGCATGGCACTCGACAGAAGTGGTCGAGATATTTTGTTTCATGTGGCCAAGTAAGGCTTAACTTTCCCTTAAGCTCACAGTAATAACGCTGCTGCTTAGGCAAGAAATAGCTCTGCAGAACTGCAGCCATTATTCAGGAGCGATGTTCTCATCTGCAAACTGATTTCATGTCTCCAGATGGTATCTTTTCTAACATGAGTTTAAAATGTATATCTTGCTTGATCTTAATGGTACAACTTCTACTCTCTAGTCTTACAACAGTTCTTGCTGTGTTGAAAAAATAAGCCTTCCCCTCTCACGTGTACAAAAAAAAAATAGAAACCCAGGCAAAGTGAGCACCTCTTTAGGCATTAATTCTAAGAAACCGAGCACAGAGCAAAAGCCAGAGTAAGAGATTCAAGTGAGAAATATAAATAAAAGGGCATTTCCATTAAAGGAACTAAGCAATTAAGTGGCAAGACCTTAAAAAGTACGTCTATTTTCATCACTTATCCAACTTGGTTTGCTTATTTCTTTCCTTTCCTGCCTGTTCCAGTAATACCATTTCATTTATATCACAACATCTAATTACATTACATCTGTAATTCAGTTAATGCCTTGTAAGGCTCTTCTGCCTTGTACAAAATGAACTCTGACAGTCAGACTGTTTGTCTTTCAGCACACTAACAATCCCAGGCCCATACAATATCTCCATGCTACATATAATATCTTCTAGTTCAGAGTTTGGAAAATTTAAGAATTTGAGGCTGCCAAAAGCACCAAATAAGCATTAAACAGATGCAGTCCATGCCCACCATTAAGTGCAAATGCTCTCAACACGTACGTCCTTGATGAAACTCAGACACACCAGAAGTTAAAAGACAGAAAGTTGATTTTGATTTATGTCACTAACTTGAATTCCTGTGTGTATGCACTCAGTCCTGCAAACCGAATGACAATTCACTCCTCCTTCTGTTTTAGTGCTAGAAAACAGCTGCTGACAAAAACATTTCCTCCTAGCTGATTGAGGATGGGCTCCCAGCAGAAAATGGATACTACCTTTTGCTCAGAGACCCCTAGGAAAATGGCAAGTGTATCAGGCATAGTTCAATATAGCTTCATCAACACAGAGAGCAGAGCCAGTTCAGAGTAATTCAGACCGTATTGCAAGTCAGAACAAAAGAACAACCAGTTTTGAAAGAGGGGAGATAGGAAGCAAAGTTGCACATTCTCTAACTACATCTTCAGAATTAGTGGCATGGAAAATCAAAAGACTGATACACTTCAAGTAGTAGTTATTTCAAATGTAATGCTCCTATTAACTTCCATGGTAACTATAATGAACACAAAGAGCACAAAAACACTGTTTGACAGAGCAAAGTCTGAGCCACAAACATGTTTTTTCAACCACTATCCGTGCATTTTCACCAGCAGTGAACAAGAGCCTGCATGCTGTGCTTGTAAAAATCTGCATCATCAGAGTGACCAACTGTCACTGCAGATTCGTGACCTCAACGTGCTCAAGAATTCTTTGGCCACCATCAATGTATGGTATTTGCACAGCATTAAGGAGAGGCCAAAGAGCACACTCGTCTGCTAAGAATTCAGAAGGGCTCAGGAACCTTTTGAAAGCCTGGGTATTTCTTGAACTCTTTTAAGGTGACTGAAAAGACCAATGAAGTTCACTGGCACTTGATAATCTCTCTAAGTGGCTAAACAGAAACTGTTTCTTTGGTTAAAACAGGGTATTTGTCTTCTAATTAACAAGACACAGATAGGAAGGTGTGAGACTCTTCTAAGTTAATGAGCTAAAAGCAGCACTCCTGGAGTTCAGACTCCTGGAGCACCTCCGAGCCATCAGATACGAGGATGCATGTAACACAGGGATGACACAGATATTTAGAAGAGCAACAGGAACTCTTCAGCATTTATCATGTCAAAGGAACTATGAGAACAAGGTTAACAATCTACTATGCCACTAGGAGATACTTTGCAGTGTAGCCAATATAACACAGCCAATCCCAAACTCTAGAGGCTGCAGAGAAAGGTGTTTTTGCCTAAAAGTAGAGGAAAAACTAAAAAGAGGAACAGGCCTGTCCCTGACAATAAAATAAACTTGCTCCAAAGAAGAACATGACTGTGGTGAACATTCTTGATTTCCTGAACAGCCAAGGATGAAGGGAAAAAAGGAAATAGCCATATTAAAAACTAAGTGTCTACACAACTATGCCTCCTATGAGTTTTGCTAAGGCTGAAAAAAATCCTTAAAGTATTTCTGGTACAGTTTGCACAGGCTGAGTAGATGAGTAGACAAAGTTCAACTGAAGTACTCCGTATTTACAGTGTACTTTGAATTTCCTTCACAAGCTCAGCCCTATTTGCTATTCCCTTAGATTCTGTCTTCAACTCAAATCACCTTCTGCAGAGCAAACACAGTGTGTACATAATAGTACTGCTTGTGTAGATAACAGTATTGCTAGGAGAGCAGGAAGCAGTGGCACTAAGCATAGTATACATTTACTATATACTCCCTTTTTGCATCCCATGTTGTCAGTTTTCTTACCCATATGCAAAAGGAAAGGAACACTGAATTTGTCCTTGCTGACTGCAGCTTCTGCTGTAGGAACTTTTCCAGGTGAATCAAGACTCACTTCCTTTAGTTATCACTATCCATGAAGTACCATCATCACAGCACCACTGAGAGCAAAGAAACTGCACAAAACAAGTAGGGAGGAAGCTTGTTAACACTAGCAAATTTCCTGAAACAGATCAGCAGAGCCCACCAACCCCTAATGTAACAATTCAAATCTGTCCAAGAGGGAAAGGCCTTGCTACTATAACCACTGTTTTAAATAGTGAAATATTTAGTATAGAAAGTAACTTACTCCCAAAAAAAGTCTTTCAGGAAGAACCAGTGTAACTTAGCTGTAGTGCTCCTACCATAGGTCTTGCCTTGCCCAAAGCACTCCTTAGTAGCTTGTTTCCAAATATGTACACCTGCACCTTGCTTCCATGCTGACAGGCTGTTCTTGCTTTCGGAGTTAAATTTAGAAGAGAATCTATTAATTTACACAAAGGCACTTCATCATACAGCAGTGGCAGCTACCCCTTTCCACCAAGCACTGAGCCAGAAAGGTTTCTGAAAGACAAAAGCTTGAGTAGGTGCATTAAAAGAAAACAAACAAACAAACAACACGAAAATCCAAGTAACCCAATTAAAATAAAATGAAACAAAGCAAACAAAAAAGACAACCACCCAAACAGGTTGGCCAATTTAATTTTCAGTTACTTCTCAAGGGGTTTTCTTTTTGCTTTTTTGAAGGGACTGGTCTATAAACCACAGAATCAAGGTAAAATTGGGGAAAAAAAAATAAAAATTGCAAATAGCAAAACATACACTGACCTCTTCTGTGATAATCCAAGACACATAGGCTCATATTTGATCCTAAACTGCAACAGAACTCAAAAGACAACTTACCATGTAGTCACGTAGTTTGTTAGTGGAAACAACAGATACTGATTTTTCTTCAATTAACTCTAATTTCTCACATTTTCTGCTTCATTAAATGAAGCACTGGTTTGGCACCATAGGTATGCATCTCATCTGTCCACTGCTTCCTTCTGATTCTGAACAAGGTAAGGACCTGTGCTGTGATCCTCTTAATAGCACATTTCCTCTAAGGGCACCAACTTTTCCCCAAGCTCATGCTTTCAAAGCTGTCTAGCTGCCAGTATTGTGAGCTTGCCATATCTTCTACCCAAGTGATTCTACATCAATAAGATGACTGAGTTAAGATTCAGCTTTGCTTCTAAACCAACAAACATGGCAGCTACTCTTCAATTCTGCACACTACCACATGTTTAAATTTTAATTAAGATCACTTCTAGAAATGTGATATCAAGCTGAACCAGTAAAAGAAACATCTCAACTGTTTCACATTCTACTTTATCTGCTATGGTTACCAACAGCCCATAAACACGTGGCAAAACATACACAATGAGAACAGTTACTGTTCACAACAGACCAGAAATAACAGCATGGGAAACTTAACTTTTAGTTAGTGCTTCATGTTAACTATCAATAGTGACAATCTGGACCTTCCAGAAGAAAAATGAATAACAAAATAAAATAAAATAAAATGGAATACAGTTTATGCTATGCTCTCCATTAAAAACAACAGTAATATCCTATCCAGATCTACATACTCTTAGTGAAGACCTAACATCCAACTTGATAACTAATGATCAAAGGCAGAAAGAAATTTTCTTTCCCCAGAGTGGTGCAAAAGAGTGATTTTTCCAAGACGTCAGGCAAAGACAACCATAAGAGAAATCTGGCTCGCTGCAGTTTACAAAGCACGCTGTTGCTGTCATGCATGAATGCGAGATACAAAAGAGCTCAACTCCAACAGCTCACATTGAAGCTGAAATGAACTTGGAGACTGCTTCCTCAAAACACACTCCTCTGTCAAACAAAACGTTTTCTGCTTGTACCTTTTAAGGCTTAAAATAAATCACTCGAAGCAAATTAGCAGGAACAGTTTTATTGCGACACTGTCTCAAGAAATCTATGCATGTATAAATAGAGAAAACACAATTTTGGCCACACTAGAACCACTCAAACTGAGATTTAATGTTCCACAGTTTTTACATGCATCCCATCCCAGGTATGCCTATAATACAGGTTTCTGTTCTTCATCTACAGCAGTTTTGATTTAAGAGTACACCGTAGGCCAACTTAGAGAAACATCCATCAGTTGCTAATAGAAAGAATCACAGAAAGGTCTCAAGAGAGTTTACTAACTTACTGTATTTGCCTGTAAGTTTTCAAATACAAAAATTGGCTTTCTCTACAACTGAAACATATTTACACGAACATTTAAAAAGATGTAATTTCAGATCTAATCGCTGTCGTCAGAACCCCCTTCAGATCCCTCATTATTGGATCCTTCTGGTTCAGATTCATTACCAGATCCTCTGGCAGAACCCTCGTTATCAGATCCTCTCTCGGAATCTCTGTCCGAGTCAGCACTGCGAGAAGCTGGGCGGGATTCGTTATCCGAACCAGCAGAACGACTTCTTCCTGACTGCACAGACTCATTGTCAGACTGCTCTGAATCTGACCGTCTCCTTTTCCTGGCTGACCTGTCACTGTCAGAATCTTCTTCGGATGGGTGGACGCTGGACCTCCTCGGACTGCCTGCCTCACTGCCGGATTTGTTTCTGTTATCAGAATCGCTATCAGAAACAATGCGTTTGCTGTGCTGCTGCTCCCCATCATCCGAATCGCTGTTGCTATTCCTGGCATGTCTGTACAGGGGGGAAAAAAACAACCAATCCAATTAGGATGCTGGATTTGAGAAACAGCAGCACGATCTGACTGAAAAAGGCAGTGGAATAATTTGTAAAGAACACGGTGAGGTTTTGAGTACAACAAAATGCTCCTCTTCAGCTAATTACTATAAACAATGTCATTTTGCTCAAAAACACGTGTTGAAACTTCAGTGTTGGAGAAGTGAAGAACAGTTCTTACCCATCATCAGCAATCTTGAGTTTGTCCTCATCAGATGAGTCGTCACTAGATGAAATTATGGCTTTTGATTTGATCTTTCCTTTCATTGAAGGAGGCAAACGTTCTGGTTTGGGCTGAGGAAAAAAAAAAACAAAAACAAGAGCAGCTCATTCACACAGCTGGTTAGAGTATTTAAAAAAAAAATTAAACACAACAGGCATGCTTCCTTCTAACAGATGCTCTAAAGTCATTTGATCAAAATTTTCCATTTACTATCAATAGTTATACATTGCTTCAGAAATATTCTGTTCAACACTGAAGCAGCTACAGCAAAAGGGAAGGACAAAAGGCAGTTTGCTACAAAAACCTGTTATAATTTTCAGCATTTATAACTCTGCTGAGTGCAGTAGTGCTTAAGTTCAAATGCATGTTTAGAGAAACAAGAAGATACTCAGCAGTTGACTTACAGCCTTCTTCTTCTCTGCTTTGGGTGGACGGCGTTTTTTAGGTCTTGGACCATTTTCATTTTCTTCATCATCGCTCCCCTCATCTGCTTTCTGGGGTCTTAAACAGAATAGTATTTTACATCATGTCAACTATATAAAAACCTCAAAAAGTGCAAAAAAGCAGTCCAAACTCCAGCTGATAAATATTATTCATAGTTCTGCATAGGAGTTCCATAACTTTTATTTAAAAACACTATTGTAAGACTTAATCACACTAACCTCTTAACAACTGTTCATTTTTTTTAAGCTCTCATGAAAAACTGCATGAGAATATACTTAACAGCCACATAATTTCTCAAGAAAGTCTGACATTAAAGTACCAGTTACCTCCTCCTCTTCTTCTTCTTTCTCTCCCCTTCTTCTTCTTCCCCATCTTGTTCACTACCACTGCCCTTCCTCTTCTTTTTCTTTCTAGACATGGGCAAATCTTCGTCGCTGTCATCATTGACAAACTCATCAAATTCCCCTGCTCCTTTTTTGGAACGCTGTAACAGATAATTTATCTATTTATCTTCAAGTTAAAAACTACCAGATAGCAAGTCAGAAGTGAAGTTCTTTCTGAAAATATTTTCTAAGACATGAAAACACAGCCCTTCCTGTGACAACTTTCTCATGCACTCTAACCTGTTATCATTAAGAAACCAATTCCAAATTTACACTTAATAATCTCTGGTTATTTTAAACATCGAGAAGAACAGATTTTAGTAATGCCACCTTGGTCATAACTTGGGCATTAACTTTCAGTTTTTACACTGGGGTATTAAATCTGCACCACTTCATACATCAGAGGTTAAGTGGCTTGAAATTAAAACTCTCTATGTTTGATGTTAACCCAAGATAACATTTAAAGGGAAAGTGAAAGAGGAAGTTAAAAAAATTCTGTTCTACCCTGCCTCCACCACCACCACGTTTTTTCTCCTTTGATCCTTCTACTTCACCAGTGAACATAAGAATATTCTTTGTCTTCTCCACATATTGAGCTCTTTGTTCCAAAAGTTTCTTCTGCTCTTCTTTTTCTCTCAGGCGTTTCTCTTCCTGAAACAGAGACACAAACACTCCTTACTGCTGTATCTGTACTATTACATTCAAAGGTGCTCAAGCTGTGCAGGGACAAGGAACTGCAGCACTTCTACAAATCTGTCACAGCACAAGGGTCCACGTGGCAAAAAGGTTTTGTACAACATCTACACTATGGCAGGCAAAAGGCCTTTTTTTTATTTTTAGTTGTTTTCAAGAGCTTCCTCATCCAGCCATCAGTACAGTATTTTGAAGGCAAAGCTTTTAAAAGGCAATACCTGGATTACATTACAAAAATAAAAAGATATCTGTAAGGGTACGGGGTAGAAGATCACTTGTTAACTACAACTTCTCTATTTTGCTAGCAGTTACTACTTCTAAGAAAACTATCTGCTTGATACTTTAAATCAGTTACACCCAGGAACATCACAGAGCAATAGAAACATCTTTTGCTTAAATTCAATACAATGTAACAGATCAAAACCTGCTCTTTCAGTAGTTTTTGACGAAGCAGCTCCTTTTCTTGTTCTTGCTTTGCACGCAGCTCCCTCTCTTCTTCATCCTGTTTGCGAGCCCGAGCCACGTGATACTGGGCTTGACTCAGTAAGTCAGAGCATTGCCTACAACATGCAGTGGTTTCAAGTGAAGGAAGGTGGCAGACACACCACAAGGAGAAACAGTTTTAGAAAGGGTATGCATCAGAATGCCGTATTTGTGACAATAAGATACCCAAACTAGTACAACAGAAGACCAGGACAAATTACTGAGTTAAGAAAGGCACCCTCTAGTAAGCAAATCTATCTGCAAATTGCAATATGCAATGTACAACTTCAGAACTTATTGCTTCACATTTCAGCAGGTTTGAGTACAAGCAGTGCCCTGAACAAAACTTAAAGCAGACTAGACACCCAGAACACAAGTATTCCACGTTTCAGTAGCTGACCCACTCTGCTCACCATAAGCTAACTTAAATCTCCATGAAAGCAAACTGTTACTACGAGCTTTAAAGTCAAAATAGGCAGAACTAGAGATCTTTAAATACACCGTCACATCCTCCTTGATGGAAAACTTTCCACTAAAATAGCAGAAGTTTTATGGGTTTCAGCTGATGGCAGAAGACACATTTAGTGTTGTGGATTGCACAAACATATCAGAAAATGAAGAAAGGAAAAAAAACAAAACACTAATGGGGAGTAACCCTGTATTTGGGTTTCTGCTGTTGTGTAAAATAGGCAGCTGAAATCCAGTTGAAAACCAGTTTTATTCTGGAAGATGAACAAACAAAAACCAAGAAGCATTCCCCTTAGTCTCTGAAAGCATTTGCTTCTTACCTGGCTTCTGTTGCAGCAAGTGCCAAATCAAATCTCATCTTATCACCCACTTTGCTCAAGTAACTGAAGTACCTGGAAGAAAAACATAAGGAAGAGCAAAAGTGGTATCAGTTACACATTTAATACAACTCTGCCTTAAAAGTAAGCACTAGCTCCCCAGTTAAAATCCTATGAAACTCATCAGAGGAGGACATTCACCAATTTTCTGCCTTATTGTACACATCCACTTTCAATAAAACAGCATGCAAGTACATTCAGAGTTCTCAGATGTAAGAGATTCTAGAAGTACTCCAAAGGAGAACAATAATCCACAAAGAACTACTAGCCATTAAGTATTAGACTTGACTTTGAGACCTAGTTCCAAAGGTTTACAAGATGCTTTTAAAGATGTCTTCAATAAAGCATTAAATTTGCAGAACAATGCACAATGCTTTTCCAACTATATTCATCTATGAACAAGTCCCCCCAATCACATTACAAAACTCACTAAGAAATATGTAATTGTCACCTGGTCAAATACAACTAGTTCTGGAGCAAAGCTGTATTTTCACACAGTATTTTCAGGCCCAGTAGTTCTGCTAGGAACTCTAGAATGCAATACAGTGTTTCACTGGATATGACTGCTTGTCTAATCAGAATCTGCCATCCATGCTGCATATTTACTGCAAGGGAACTGAAATATATTACAAAGATGAGAAATGAATCAGCTTTACCTGTGGGCTAACTCCAGCTCTTTCACAGCATTAAGTACCTCCTTTAGATTGCTTTTCTCATCTTTCAGGACTGAGGTAGCTAGTCTTTGTAGCACTAAAGCCACATTAAACATAAGGACTGTATCACTTGGTGCGACGTGTCTGGCCTGTAAATAAAAAGCGTTTTTATTACCCACTACAGAAGTATACAAGTAAGGTAAACAGAGGTATACAGAGAATAAACACCACTGTTTCAACTCAAGACTACTGAATTTAAACAGACTTAAGCACGTACCAGTTCACAGTAATTTTGTTCCATGACCTTCCTATTTTCTGCATACCTTTAACAAAGTCTGCTTACATTCCTGCAATTTCCCACATTTGAAGAGTGCCCGGGCCAGATATAACAATACTTCAGTGTTCTGATGCTTATAGAATTTTCTGAGGCAGTTTTCATACTGAAACAGAAAAATCAAGAGGTGCCAATGGTTAGTCATTTTTGTTAGTTAACTCCAGTACACTTGTGTTCCTAGGATGTATTACTGCTGATGTGCCTTTTGCTGTGTGGTTGGTTTTCTGTTGTTTTTCGTTTTCAATCAGCGTATTATGCTGCATACAGAGATGCTTTGCTCACTGATTAGAGAATCCTTCTTTGCTATTCTGCAGCAACAACTTGATTTTTCTGAAAACCAGCAGCAGTCTGGGAGGCTCTGTAGATGTCTGAATATAGAATACTTTGCAAGTAGCATCTATTGTAACAAGGCCAACAAACTACTTTAAGAGCACTCTCAGTTATTCTCTTATTTATTCATAAATTGAAAATGTAATAAATTGAAATGCAATAACTTCATACAGATGATGCAATCAGTTACAAAATAAATACACACTTTTAAGATATTCTGTCCACCCAGCTGCCTATTTCTTGTTACATTATATCTTCTTTCACACTAAAGCTGATCACTGGTGTAGAAGACCACTTGTTACTTTAGGTTTTATAGCCTCAGAGTAAAGCTTCCAGCAATCATTAATCTCATGCTTTTCATTAAAAAGTGCCTTTTATTTGCCATGCTATTAGGAAATCTTTCATAATTTTTAAGCTGCCAAAACAGCAAGAAATAGAAAGCAGCCTTTACTTCCAGCCTAACTACAGATAATAAATACCCTGTACCCTAATGCAGAAGTGTAAGTCTGCCTTGGATTTGAATGCTTTACAGTAGAGAACTCACTGCAACCCCTGATATTGCATTAAGCTGTGCTGCTGTGTTAAACTCATCTCCCTTTGAGTCCAATATCATCTACTGCAGACTACGGCTTGCACCAACTGCATAGCAGAATCCAGAGAACAATAAAACATCACAGTGAATACGCACATTTCTACTAAGCAGCTTCACCCAAATGTGTCAGCAAGTAAGTACAATATTTTCTGACAAATAAAAGGTGATTTTCCCCACTTTATCACTAAAATTCAATGTTTCATTAGGCTTTTTGCATGTAAGAGCAGAGATGGTCCTTAAGGCAGATTCTACTCTAACACAACAAAAACCAACAGACCATGTTACTAAATCCTTTCACAGTAGTTTACTGAAGAAGAGTAACTCTGAGGTCTTGATCAAGTATAAAGGCCCAATATCTCTTCCTTACAACTATCAGAATCCTTAAGTGTAGGAAGGGACCTCTGAAGGCCATCCAATGGCCTCATGCAATCTGGCCTTGTAAGTCTCTGGGGATGGGGCATCAACCACATCCCTCAGAAACCTGTCCCAGAGCCTCACTGTAAAAGATTTCTTCCTTATATCTAACCTAACTTTTTTTTACCTTGAAATCATTTGCCCTTGTTCTGTCACCACAGATTCTGCTAAAGAGGTCCATCAAAAAAGCTTTAGGATAGCTCTGAATTAAGTATTTTTGAGACTCTATATAAATATTGATATACATATATATATATAAATATATATAAAGCTTAACAGAACAAGTTTTTCTGAGCTTCCATCTTGCTCAACACTTTTTTGTTAAGCTTGTTTGTATGCTTTCTGATCAACTAATTTAAATAGTGTGGGTTGATACTTGGAAGTTAGCTTGCTTGAGTGAGTTGAACTAGATGACCGCAAGGGATCTCTCAACATAAATTACCCCAGGATTTTAAGCATAGCAAGAGAAATCATAGCAGCTAGTTTTCCAAACATCTCCAACTGTTCTTGCAAACAACTGCATAAATAAGATCAGGAAGTGTTGGTATTAAAAAAATCCCAGCAGCAAACTGTATTATTATTTCACTAACATCTGAAAGTAAATCACATACAGTAACTTCACCAAGTGAAACCTCTGCAACAAAAAAGAGTTCCCAAATTAAAATTCCAACCCAACTCTGCTACCTAAAAAAAAACTATTTGGCAAATTAAGTCTATACTTGACAGCAAATAGTATTGCTAGAAATAAACCTATAAATTGTTAGAATATTATTCAGAAACTTAGCAGCTGCCAGTGACAGCTAAGAACCATCCAGAAGTCATCTAACCCAACACATTATGTAGTTCAATTTAGAGATGTTACCATCTGCACAGCACTGATGTACTGTTTCTGTTCTACATAGATATGTGCCAAATTCAGCCACACATCACTGATATCTGCTGTTGCCTCTCTCACTTGGGCAAAAACATCACGAGCTTCACGGAAATATCCTTTATGCGCCAAGACAGCTCCTAAGGGGAAAGTAATATGTACAGTGTAAGCTTCCAAGTTCATGTACTATGTACTCCTGCCAAAGAAAATAAAATATTGCCTGAATCAAGTTTCCCATTAAAAACTGACATAGCTGTCATATGAAAGCTATTCTTTCATGTGCTCCACTAAATAATGTGCAGGCTCTGCAAAAACAACTCTACATGTATTAAAGCATAAAATGTAGTAATACCATCAATTGCAATTTAAGGAAAACTAATCTAGCATTCACCTATGCCATTAGCAGCATACAAGTTCTTTGGATCATTCCTGAGCACTTGCTTGTAGATTGCTAACGCACGGTCTTGATGACGTTTTTCCTGTGGAGAGAAGTATCCCAGTTGATCACTCATTGCTATAATGAGGCACTGAAAAACCTACCTAGTGTTTTAACGATCTGTAATATGTCAAAGAGGCAACAAGAAAAGCACCCTGAGTAGCCAACCAAAGTTAAATAAGTAAAATCACACACACGGGACAGACGGATGCCCGTTACCTTTTCTCTGTCTCTTGTGGGTTGATGCAGGGTCTGCAACCAAACGTTGCCAAGAGCCAACATGGAGTAAGTATCATTCTGTGTGGAAGGCTGCTTCAATATCCTTTCAAATTTCTTCTGTCCTGGACCCCACTCTTGTTTAGCCAAATGAAGATTACCAATCAGAGACCAAGCATCTGGATGGTCCTGAGTAAAAGTTTACTGTCAATTGAAAGGCACTATATTTCCATACAAGGTTACTTTTCCAGGTATAAAATGCTATTTTTGTTAAATAAAATTCCACATTAAAAATAAAAAAATAATTTTAAAAAGAGCAGGTTATAGCAGTTCTCACTCCTTTCCTACTTTATATCAACAAACAAAATAGAACAACAACAGAAGGAAAACAAAATTGAAAGAATAAGCTAGTGCTGTGTTTTCAATTAAAACAGTCAAGGGGTTACAAACCTGATTTATCTGAAGTGCTTCCTTAAACCAATCAGAAGCCTCATAGAAGTTACCTTTATCCCTAGCCATAGCACCCAAGCGCAAGTAGCCTAAAAATAAAGAAAACAGCAACAAACAATTAAGAAACAGCTTCAAGTAATCTCAAATATGAAAAACACTCACCACACAAAAAGCAATTTTTTCAAATGTTCAAAAGCAAACTTTTCCTTAATCTAAGAACAGCATTACGACACTTCTCATGTTCTATTCAAGCTGAGATGCACTATGTAAAGATGAACTTCTGACAGTAACATTTAACTTTACCTGTTTTCACAAGTTACTGACATTCAAGAAACCTCCAATAGTGAAGGCCATATATGTTATACAGTTTTACCTCCCTCCACATTAAACAGTTCTCCCACCTCTGCAGGCTTTGCAAAGACAACCAGTTATCAAGCAGCAACAATAGACAAGAAGAGATATGGCTAAGGATTAGGCTAGAGCATGCTGCAGCTTGCTGAGAAAGTGCTATCACCTTTCCTTTACAGAGAGCATATCAGATTGGATACTTGAAAACAAGAGAAAGAGTAAAGCAAAGAGGAAAAAAAAACACTGCACTGATGCCCTCAACTTCAGCTCTTCTTCTGTGGAGGAAGGCCAAGGGCCCATGGTAGAGAGCAACACTATATTTCCACCGATGTAAGCAGGTAGGGTTGCAGAGGCTGGGCAAACTGAGTGGATAATCTTGATTGCACCTGAGAACTGAGGTGCTAAGGGTTTTGGGGAGACAAACAAGGGGAGCAGCAAGGGACAACAGGCACAGAAGTCTAGACAAGCTAATCTTGCTAGATTTTTGGAGTACAGTAAAAATCTACCAATAATCAGAAGTCTTATGTCTGGAGATTGGACTACAAGAATGATTCAGGCCTTAAAAAAAAAATATAGAGAAAATGGTAAGTAAAAAGGCAACTACTGTGAAGAGAAGGGAGGACAGACATAAGGAGACCAGAAGACACTGAACTGAAATTTTTTTGGTATTTTAAGAAAGACTGTGGAACTAAAATACCAAGTGTTTCTTACAATCAACATAATTGGGATGTTCTCTTAAAATGTTCTTGTACAGTTTTTCTGCTTCGTGAAATTCACACATGGCCTCATACAGTCTGGCAAGGTTGTAGGACGTTGTTACAGAGATAGCATTGTAATAATGCTCGTCATGTTCAGCTTCTGCTTTTGCACGATCCAGCGATGCCAAGAAATATTTCTAAAGTATAAAAAGAGAAAAAGACTAAAACACTCAAGAACGTTCTTAGAGGAAAACTTCTGGGTGATGATAAAATTCTATTCAAACTTTCAATAATTACATACCTTTGCTTCTCCTAAGTTTCCCAGCCTGAAGTGCAGAGCACCCACATTATTCAAAATCTCTGGTGGGACGTCAGCCTGTACTTTCTCTTGCAGAATGCGTGTGGCTGTACCATAAGCTGACAGTGCCCCCTGTACAAATAAAAAGCAGATGCAAGAAAGAGGAGAATGAGCTTTGTGTGCTCTCATAAAAAGCATATATGTAATTCTCTCAGTGTTTATTATCAATTACCTGTATGTCAGTCTGTTCTAGAATTTGGGCTAGCTCAATCCATGCCTCTACATCATCAGGATATTGCTCTGTGACTTTCTTTAGATGTCCCTAAGAAACAGCAGAAAATAATCGCACTTTTTCGTGGACACAGAAATTGTTAAACCTGAACTAAAGAGCAAAGTTATTTGTTAGTTTCCTTCTTTGTTATTTTCCTCTTCTTTGCAGAATGTAAAACAGGTTTTAAAGTTTTAGAGAAGTGGAAAGTACTAAGTGTCACACCAATATAAGACACTAGAAAGTGATGGCTACTATTATGTGCATGCATTTAACCAATATTAGATCAAAAAAATATTTTATTAAATGAAAAAGCAAAACCATATTAGCACTGTTTTTTCAGGTAAGCCATGACAACTGTTTTCTAGAAATCCCAGCTAATTTTAAATCTTTAGGAAATTACTACTAAATTTGGGAAGTATTCTGCCTTTTAATAGTAAGTAGGAAAATGTGAGGCTGGGGCTCGTCTGAATTTCTGAAGTTGCTTTATCCAGAGCCCAGTAGGAGCTCCAGTTCTGTTCAGAAGTTGTAGCTCTTATCCACAGATAGGATCTCACATGACAGCAAATATTAAGTATTGCATATTCAGAGTCAAGTAACCCTGAGTTTCAGGCACCTTGAAAATTAGACTTGCAAAAAGAGTCTCTGCCTTAAGTTATGCTCTTGTATGTAAAAGAGTTCTGCCAGCACAACGCTGGCAGAAGCACAACTCACCTTTGCAATATCCCTTTTCTCCTGGTCTTCTGAAGCTGCATAAAGAGATCCAAGGATTTTCATAGTCTCATAATTGTTAGGATAGGCTTTCAAAACTTTTTCAAAGCACTGCGACGCATTCTCCTTGTCCCCTCTATAAATGTACATTTGACCCAATCCAAAAAATGGAAGTACAAAAGAAGATGAGGCGAACTGAGTGGCTTGGTAGTAATATTGGAAAGCTTGATCATAATCTTCCTAAACAAAAATTAAAGAAATGGCAGGTAGTGCTTTCTTTCACATGTAAGCTTTTTCCGAACAATTAAACAAGAATTTTAGGTGTAAAACCTCAAAGAGAGGCTTTTAAAAGGTTTCCTACCTGTACATGAAAAGACCTAGCCAGCTGGTAACAACTCTCCGCCTGCATTGCTTCAACTTCAGTATTATGAAAAGCATGAAGAGCCAAGTGTTGTACTTTACCATAATCCTAAAGGAATGAATTTGAAAGCCTTCATTTTATTTAGTCCAGTCATGTTTTACTTACACAAGAATACACAGCAAATAAAGGAAAGTTTTAGCCACATCATCTACTAAATAACAACAGATTTAGTTTTAGAGGTTCCTGCTTTCTCTTTAATCCTTATCTTTTACATATTTTAAAACCCAGAAGGGAGAAGGAAAAACAAACAACAAGAAAATGGAAAAATCCCTTTGGGAGATATAAGTGAGCTAGATTTAAGAAACAAGTGTACTATTTTTGGCCTTCTTAAGAAAAGCTTACAAAAAAATTAAGTTAAAAACTTAATGCATATTCATCTATATTATCAATTCCATAATCTGTATCACCTAGCCTGATGAAATGAGATCAAACCTAACCCTGGAATCCTTTCTGCTTGGAGTTATTAAATATTTGACTGTAAAATTTCACAGACCACTTACTTACCTTCTTGAAAAAGAAGTGATTAGCCAAGTGATTCAGCACCATTGGATTACTGGGATCAATAGTGTAAGCCCTAGAGAGGAGCTGGACGCCATTCTTGATGGAATCAGCCTAAATGAAACATTCAAAGGTATCAGCAGCATCTCAATAGCTTTATCTTATTAAGAATTTAAAAACTACTCTTCAGGTGACACTGCTGCAGGAACTCTAACAGAGCCTGCATGCTTGCTAGGCTCTCAAAAGAAAAAGAAAATGCAGCTACCAGCTTTTCTACCTGCAGCATAAAGACGGGAAACAAAAAATGAAGCCATCAGATAGGGTGCAGAAGAGGAAACAAAGAAACAAGCAAACAACAACAATAAAGAAAAACGAAGTATTACTTCCTAGGGAGGAACAAAAAGAATCATGTAGTCTTAGAGTCCTTTGCCATTTCAGCTGCACACCTCTGACAGCCTTCCTTCTACTGTTCAGCGTCTCTAGATCTTGTTTAGTTTTGTCTTTGAATGATTCATTAAACAGAGACGTGAAAATATTGTCATGTTCAAATTCTAAAGAACTTCTGATACTGAATTAAGAACTACTGAAATTAAGTTCTAATTTTAAAAATGGCTGAAGTTTGACTTAGTGATATTACTCTAAGAGCACATGCTTTTATACAGAGGCCTAAATTTAAATAAAGCTTTCCACGAGTGCACATTTGACTTGATGACAAGTTCAAGTGCAAAACTGACACAGTAAGTGCCATTTTGGGGGGATGTTGCTGAGATATATATCACAAGCATAGGATCTTAAATCTGTAGGTATTTCATAACAGGAAAAAGGAACAAAAATAAATTATACAGTACTAATAACCTAGTAATTAACTGAGGTCTCAGTGTCATAAAATCTGAAGACCAACTGGCACACAAACAAATTTCATTTTAATAAAGGCAGTATCTGTCCAGTTTCATCACAAAAATATAGACTGGCTAGGAGATACAGAACCATTTTTGCTTAACTTTCAAAGGCAAAAAAGACTTTATAATCATATTAAGTCTGATTTTTCCAGTAATTTGGACCTCATGTCCAGTTTCAAATAAACTCCGTGGTTGGGCAGAGGTCTCAAAGCTCCTAGGCACCTTCATGAAATGAAATCAGAGAGAAGACAAACTCCAGAGAGAACACAGCATAATCTCAACCCTCATTTGACTTCATAGCATCCTTAAGGATGGAGAAACATTGCCAATATCTAAACAAGGGAGAAATCAATTAGAAGTTTGTACCTCAGAGAAACGTGATGTTATGCTAACATTGCAGTGCAAATTGTGGAAACAGAGGTGGGTCAGTTCTTAATCACAGCTTTGCAAAGTTTAAGGGGACTTTGGAGATTTAACAAATTTTCAGGGAATCAACCATGTAAAATAGCAGGTTTCATCCGTTTCTTGCCCACTGAATTATTTGTTATGATCTGATGTTAGAATATTTTTGGTTGTCCCTAGAGCTTTATGGGGAAAAAACCTCTCGAAGTCATGTTTACTCAAATTTCTTATGGGAGTCTAACATAATTTTTTCCCATGACTTTGTAAACTAAGTCATTTTCAGATATTCCCTACTAAAAAAAGTTCTTTCCTAGAGAGCTATGTGTTCTACACAAAGTAATTCTGCAACAATATTAGATATTAGCAACATACGACTATGCAAGAAAGGTTGGTCATTTATTTGCTTATTTACTTATTTAAAACCTTAAAGGTCCCATCTTCCACTGATAACTTTCTTAGCATAGGCTGACCATCTCAGACCTCAATTTAAGTTCTTTAAGCAGATCTCAAATTAAGTTTTATGACAGCATGGTCAAATGACATCTAGAGATACATCTTCATTTCATCAGCCTAGTTAAAATTTGTTGATTCCTTGGTTTACTGTGGAGTGTATGTTCTGAGTTAGCTAGAGCACAACTTGCACAGTTGTATGAAAGGTTACGTTCCATAAAGTCTTGGAAGCCTGGGATGAATCTCCTATGACCACATCTTTTACTGTGATCTTCCTGCCAGTAGATGCTCTTCCAGAAAAAAGTCCTGATGCTTTGGATACAGCTGTCATCGCAAATGAGGTCTCCAAGTATCTGGGAACTTTCAGATCATCTTGAGTACAAACTCACGTACTTACACATTTGAAACTTCAAGGAGGTTAAGCAAGGCTGGATATTAGATATGCAACCCCTGCTCATGAAAGATTTTTAAAATCACCACTGTCTTATTGGATGTGTATTCACACATCTCATCAGGGACTTTCTGTGCTTAGAAAAGCACCTCTATAAGCAACAGAATTGACTGCTTTTAGCTAAAGAAAGTTACTCAGCACGTACCTTAAGTACAAACCTATCACATCATTTAACAGTAACACAGGCTGAAATGATTTAATCACACATTTTTGTACCCCTCTTAAAACCTGGAGTGCCTCTCAAATGATAAAATTTGCTGTTCCAAGCGAGTATGGCTTATAGTTAAGTCAGACCCACCTCTTTATTATTGAGTTCCAGGACAGCCAGACCAACCAAAGCGCCAACACATTTTGAATTTAGCTCCAGAGCTCTGCTGAACGCCAAACGAGCTTTTTCCAACTTGTTCAGTTTCACAAAGCAATGACCCATACCTAATCGAACCTCAGCTGAAGAACAAGATGACACCATTCAGAATCCCAACATTTCAACAACTTTTATTTTTACTTTTTTTTTTAAACATACTGAGCGGAAATACTTTTTTAAAGCCTGTAAAACCTTCTAATAATCTGCTGTTTTAAAACACAGCCTCCCTCACTCGGTAGCAAAGTCAACTTCTCTAGGTTTCTTCATAAGATTTTACCAGATTGGCATACATCTTTACAATACTCAAACAACGATCAAATAAAATATTACTTCTATGAAAATGTCACAAAAATAACTAAGACAGACATGAAAAAATTGTCAGATGAAAGGGCTGCAAGTATCTTGGGCAGCTTAAAGTTCACCTGAGAGTAGGAGGCCTTCAGAAAAAGGCCTTCAGAAAACAGTCAAATTAACAAGTTTGCTGGCATTCTGCCTCAATTTGATTCACTGTTAGCAAGATGCTGTTTATCATCCTCTAACTTCCATGATCTGTACAGACAAGCTAATATAGAGGACTTGCATTGTTCTGCTCTTTCAGGACTAGAAATACAGAGACATTTATATACAGTGAGAATAAAATACGTTAGTTTCAAAGTGTGGCTTACATTTCTACACTTATTTTAGCAGCAGTGATTCTTACACTAAGCCAGACTAAGGAATGCACATCACCTTTGCAGAAACCTTTTTCAGGTAAGTTCTGAAAAAGCATACCACAGCCCTCAGAAGATTTTAGAGCATTTATGATCCTAATGCAAATATCCTTTACTACTACGACTAATTCTAAACCACATGCACAGCTTTTACAGCTTTTACAGAATTCTGCATTAAGAAAACCATACAACGCAATAACAAGTGTTATCACAAAATACAGGTAGAATTCTACATTTCATGTTGTTTCATTATTAATGCTAATGCACTGACATAATTTCCTTAACTGTTATTCCAGAGCTCGTAGTCTTGAGCAGTACTTTCCTCCCTGCTCCACACAATTTTAATACACAACTTCTCATTTTCTAATAGCTGTAGAAGGTAATAAGTGGAGAAAAAAAATATATAAGCATCTTTCTCAACATGATTTCTTTCTCTAACAATGAAGTTGCATGCCAAGTCAAGAAACATCTCAACTCTCCAAGAGGATGAAGGGATTTTTTAGTGGTAGCTCTGGGGATGGTTTTGGTGGATCTTTTGGACAGAACACAAACGAGCCTGGAGATATCTGAATTAGGGAGATCTGAGTTAGATACTTCCACAAGCAAATTGTTTCTGTCTTACCTGGACAACCCGGATTGGTGCGCAGTGCTTTCTTGTAGTACGCAAGGGCTCCTCTGTAATCTTTCTTGTTGAAAGAAATGCACGCTTTACCTGTTAAAACATATATATCAGCTACAAATTCATCAGAAACATAAACAAAGCTGCTGTAAATCAGCACACACATATCATTTACTGAACACACGCTGTACCAGTTTTCAAAAGCTACAATTAAAAAACAAACAGAAAATTCAGACAACCACAGCTCTTTTGGTATCTTTGATGATGTCAAATATAAAATAAGAATGGAATAACATCAATTTACACTTTCCTGGCTTCCTACTTAAACTTAATTCTTTCCTGGTGCAGAATAAAGACACTTACTAAGCCTGGATTAATTAGTGAGTAAAGAAAAAGAAAAATAAGTATTCATAATGCACTTCTGGTCAAAAGCACATACTTCTACATCCCCTTCTTTCTCTCTCTGCTTACATACATATCACTTTCCTAAGCACACAGCTAATTCCAAAACTCAAGTAGAGAAATCAGGGATTTTTTGTTTTTATTTATTTTTACACAAATATCCATAAATTCATACCAAGAAGGGCTGGAATATTATTTGGAGACTGGTTAAGCACAAAATGGAACTGTGCATCAGCCTGGTCCATCTTATCACCTTCAAGCAGACAAAAACAGGCTCTTCCCAGCAAGTGATTCTAGATAAAGAAAACGAAATATCTGCAACATTTATCGTCATAAAATATGAAGATGAGACCATGAAAAAGGTTATCTAGCTGTGCAATAAGATTTTTTCAATTATTAATTTATTTAATCATTGCATCAGGATAAGCAAAATCAAAAACGGTGTTTAAACAAATGATAAATGTCTAAAACTTCACATGTCATCAAGCAAAAGAATAACAACCAACCTTGCCTTCCCAAGCCCACAAAAGTTGATGCATTAGTTCTATTAGGTGTCTCCAGCTAGAGACAACTAATTATTCCTGGTAGCACCACACACTCATTTCAGATGTTTTCAAGTGTTATGCCAGAGTTAAAAGCCTAAGCATTTTTGACTTTCCCTATAGTGAATCAGTATTTGCTTTCTTTAGAACTTTTTGAATGCACACAGAAAATATGTTGAAATTAAGCAAAAAAAGAACCATTAAAAATTTTACACAGATTCCTTTTACCTGATCATACATGATGATTTTGTCAGCCATAGTATATAACAAGGTAGCTTGTGTAATGAGTTCCTTCTTGTTATCCTTGTTCTTCTCCTTTCGAGCCTGCTGCACATAATATGCTGCCAGAGTATCCAGACATGTCATTTGATCTTTTTCATGGTCTCTATAGTCCAAGTTCCCATCTATGCGTGCAGCTTCCAACAGCTTCACAAAATCTTCTGTTTTTCCTTGTTTGTAGTATTCCAGCTGTAAAACATACATGATTTTAATGGAAAGTTCCATAAGCCACATAAAGCAATAATATTACATTAATGATATTAGCAATGTTTTTCCTATCACCATCCCAACTCAGTTTTTTAGAAGACTTACAACTATTTCTTATAAATGATCTATAGTTTTTCCTCTGAACTTTTGTACTTCCGCATGCTTCCCCGTGCTTTCATCAGTACAAATAATGCACTCTATTTTTTAATGCAGTACATAATCAAAGATGCAAAATGGCAAAAATATGGAGAAAAAAAACAACAACTCAGGAGGGTGGGGATCGAGCAGCCTTGTTTCATGAGAAAAGTTAAAAATGTTAACGTGTCAATTCAGAAGTATCTGCTTTGAACCTGTTACCAAATAGTCAAATGAAATTCCAGTTCCGAATTCAATTATCCCTGGTCATGACATTAAGTGGAATTCTTTGATAAATTAAATACACAGTTGAGCACATACTCACCGCCAAGGCAATCCATATGTGCAGTTGTGTGTGTTCCTGTTTCAGTATACTTATAACTTCATCACCCTCAGGTAACTGGTCGAAGTCAAGCTCAATAACCTACAACCAAACAATGCAGACATTCTTCTCATTAATATTCTCAAATTAACAGTGTTATTTATTCTTGAGTTCAAAGCTGGACATTTCAGCACACAAAACAAACAATTCTATTCACAGAAAGTAGTGAAGAAAGAAATTATGATGTTTTTTATTCTGGAAAGTACAAAAGTGCTGGCCTCTCACAAATATCTGAGAGAAGAGCTAGTGTTAGGGATACTGGTCAGGGATGAGTTACTAATTTAACTTTTTTCACCATATATGTCAGGCTCTGGAAATTCACACTTCAGCTAACAATCAGCTAACCAACTTGCCTTCACATACATCCCTTCAAGAACTACTCTATTTTTAAACCATTTTCTACATGTAAAACAAAGATCTGTGACACAATTAAAATAATCCAAGGAATAGGGTATTACAGAATCCATTTCTAAGATATATCTAAGAAAGTGTAATTTTCCACTGTGCCTGAATTAATGAAGAGGTTACTGATGTGGCAAACATGACTGCGAATAAATTTCTGATCACTAATAACTACAGTTACAATGAGCAAACGACAGAATCATAGAATCATCTGACCCTTTAGGTCATCAAGTTCAATTCCCCTGCAACAAACATGGATGCCTACAGCTAGAGCAGGTTGAGGTCAAGAACTTCTCACCATGACATCATTATCTAACAAGCACAATTTCACCAAGTAGGTCTACACTTCTGATATAAAACTGAGGAAAAAGGAACAAATGCTCTCAAGGTGGAATGTCCATTTGAGGTGTAACACTATTTAAATATCTCTGCACTGTTACCTTGTACTGTGTGTGATATTCATCATCCACATCACTACAACTTCACAGTGAGAAAGCAGCACAGCAGTTATAACCAGGTCTGTCCTACTGCTACCTACACAGGGACTTCCATCCCCATGACTGAATTAGAGCCACTCCGTTTATAAGGATTTCGATTTTACAAGGTTGCTATTATAAGATTAACCCAGAACCTCAGAACTCAAGTCATTCTTAATCACAACCTGAAGAGCACCGAGCTCATCCACTCATGCTGACATCCACAGCTGAAGTTTCTGTCAGAGAACGATAACTCCTCTCTCGTGTAACACACAGAGTGCTTTGTGAGCCACGTACACGCTACAGCAGTTATAAGGAAACTTGTTAAAGTCGGCACAAGCAGCTAACGCACACGAAACACCACGCTATGGGAGAGCAAATGGCTCCCCCCCAGCCCTCCCTCACGGCGGTGCGAAGGACACCGGATCGAACACCCGGCCGTGCCCAACCGCTCTCTGTCAGCAGCCACCCTGGCCCACAGCGAGCCGCACGGCGAGCGCCCGGCACGCCTTTCGCATCGCGAGCCCTCCCGCCCCAAGAGCAGGCCGCGCCTCCGCCTCCCTGTCCCGACTCGCCTCGTCGGTGTCCCGCAGAGGGATCTCGATAGACCCCCGCGACATGATAGCGATGACAACGGCGCGGACGCCGCCAGCCGCCGAGTTCCTCCGGACCGCCGGCCTTCACCGCGCTACGGCAACGACGGCCGCACTTCCCCTCGTACACCGAGCGACCCGGACGTGCTCGGGCAGCCCCGCCCCGCCCCCGAGACGCGAGGAGCCAATCGCAGCGAAGCGCGAGCCCCGAGGGCCGCCTCGCGCCCGCGCGTGGGGTGGCGGGAAAGCGCGGAGGTCTGCGGCGCGCGGCGCTGTTGCTGAGGCAACGATGGCCTCGCGGGCGCCCCTCAGCGAGCGGCGGCCGCCAGCCCTGAGCGACCCGCTTACCTGCAGCGTTGGTCGCTCTCTGCAGCGGCAGTGGTGTTTTTAATCGACCCTTTGAATCAGAGCGTTTATTTATGCACTGATTATTCTCAACCGAATTGCCCAGTCCAATGAAGTGTAACTATCTTTTCTCCTACTTACACCAGTCCTTAGTTCTTTCATGTATAGAGAGGCTTTCACATCCGGCAACAAAGTGAAAAAATGCAGAAACTAATAAAAACAGTGAAAGTGCATCCTTAAAAATGCACCTAATTGGGTGATTTTTCCCATTAAAGACATGCCTGCAATGCGTTCAGTAGACAGTGGACAATTTTAAGAACTTTATTACCACATGATATTTTAAACGTTCTTCAGGAATAGAAAAGGAACTTAACTAAGTGTAGTGGAAATGCCGAGTTGTCCTGAAGCAGTGATGGAGCAGCTGGTGGGAAGGCAGAGCCAACCCGGGGGAGCTCGGCTGCACGCAGTGCATCTGAGTAACTGGAAGCTGGAAGGGATGGAGCCAGGATGCACTCCTTCCCAGACCTCATTGAAAGGTTGGCAGTGGAGGCGAGGAGAGATTGCTGGTGATTCCTGTGTACATGAGGCATTCTGAAGGTAACTGGCTTCTTTCCTTTGTTTCTGAGCCCACAGCTGTTGTATTTGCACAAAGTCCTCTCTGGCTGTAACCTGGGATTTTGCTATTCTGTTACTGCTGTGCCTTCTGTCCTGTTACAGCACTGCACTGAGCTATTTCAATAATAAAATAAAAAAGCCTTTGCCTGCCTGAGCAACCGAATTGCCATTTGTGTTTGAGGTGTGCATACAAATGAGTGAACTTCTATTTAGAACGGTTGGGTGGTTGGGACAAGTTTCTTTTATTAGTGAAGCCTCTTTACTTTTGATTGTAAGATTAAGTATTGTTCCCTATTTTTATTTTTTTATTTTTTTTTTAATTAAAGATGGGAATGGTTTTCAGAAATTTTCAGAGTGCAAATTAACTGCAATAACGTAAACGTTTGTTTCAATAGTCACTCAGTGAACTATGGAAAAAAGAAACAAGTGATACTGCATTCCATTTTTGTAAAGCCTGGTGTTGCGTTAGGGAGCAATGAAGGCTAGTTTCTCCCTAAAGTCTTGAAGCCAAGAGTAGAGCATAGTGATGGCTAGGGCTTTGTTAACTGGCATGAACCGCAGAGTAGCTGAGCATGGTAGGTGTCAGGTAAGGCTCCTGATGAGGCATGTCTGATATGATGACCATTAGTAGGACAGTCATAAACATAGCTTGTTCATAGGCCCTAGACTGAGGCAGAAATCAGTTCTTGGGCAAAGATCGAAATCAGCCGTGTCTACAGCTGGCCAGAAATGTTGCTCTGAGAGGCTAAGGACCAGCACTGCAGCACAGTAACTCTAATGAGGAGTGTGTGTCTTCGACTGAGCTTAAATAGAGCTCCTGCACCTCTAGATGAGGAGTGTGGCCCTGACAAGCCTCGTTAATGCACTCTAGACCCTGCTGCTGTACAGCTATTTTGAAGAAATGGTTAATAGATAGTTAATAGAAAACAGTAAAAATGCAATTCTACAATGCTATTTTTTCTTATGATTAGAGACCTGAAATCTTTTAAATGTAAACCTGCTACTGATTAAGTCTTGTAAGAATGGTATCATCACTGCCACCTTCAGGCAAGTGAAGTGTTGTTTTTTTTTCAGTCACTTCTCTCAACAGAGATCTCAGCTTCTTTCAGGAAGGTGTGATTGATAAATGCCCAGCAGTTTAATGACAAATTTAAATTGAATTATGAACACCTCATTAAATAAGGCAGATCTACATAAGACCCTAATCTTTGATGGCGACTTTCAAGAATTAATGAGTATCATTACAGATTTTAGATGTATGTTATCAATTAATTGGATGCTTATGCATTATTTGAAAAACTGTAGAGCTATTAGTTTACACTTCAACTACAATTTCATCTAAGTTCTGCTTTTTTTTATCCTATGTTTTCCTTACTAGAAAGAGTTAATATCTTTTTAAGACCTTCACTGGATTTATATTTAGAGGGTTTTTTTCCTGACTTATTCAGTTATGGTCAACTTTAGGAATTTTGGCACTGTAGATGTTAATCTCTTTTAAAATACTTAGTTTTACAGAAAATTCCATGTGAACCAGCAGAAGTTGAGTTTTTGTGTTGCTTTTTTTTTTTTTTTTTCCCTCTCCTAGAGAAATGAAGACAGATTTTATAATTTGCCAAGCTTTTTCCTAGGAGGATTCCTGGGGTCTGATGTAACGTTGTAATGTCCTTTGAAATGAAGCTGCTAAACATACAGATAAAAAACAGAGCAATTAGTTGCTTACCCAGTATGAGGCATCAAGATCCAGCATCTCCATCAACTTCACTTTTTTTTTTTTTTACCATATGCACTTATTGTACAAAATACTCCTTAAGTGAAGGAGGAAGCTCATGGAGGAAAATGTACTTAGCAATACCAGTGGGATAATTTTGGAACTTTTTCCTCTAAGCAAGTAAACCTCGTTTAATTGGAGGAAATTCAATTTGTGTACTGTAAGTCAAAGATTAAAAACTGTAGATACAGAAAGCAATGTATTCTACCACTCTCACTGCACTTTAAAAATGCTGCGGTAACAGTAGAGATACTACATATTATTTTCTCCTTTTTATCACAATTTTCGTTCTGAAATCTGTGCATGCTCTCTAAAAACAACCCTTTTAAACAGAAAGTTTAAGGAAAGGAAAACACATTACACAACCAAGTACTTGAGTGTAGAAGTCAGTTCCAAAAATAACAATGAACACTTGTGCTGAAATTCTCAGGAAGGATGAAGCCTGAGAATCAGCCTGAAGATGAAGAAAGCTTCTGGGAATATGTCAACAAATCATACGCTGTTTCCTGGGGCTGGCTGGTTGTTTTTAATGTACTTTTCATTAACCAGATCTATAATATAAATTACATAGACTTCTGTACACAGAAATTAAATCGGAAAAGTAGCTTATTTTCTTGTCTGTAACATCCACAATGTCTTCTCCATTGGTGTGCTTTTGTCTCCTTTCTTTGTTAGGGAATCATTTTTTAACACTCAGTGACAATCTTTAAACTGATTGCTGCCCTTAATTTTTGTGGACAGATCTTTATGCTGACAAACAAGATCTGAAAATCTGTTCAGTGTCCTATAAATACATATACCCCCATCTAGTTAAAATAATAACAATAATTAAAAAAATTAAGTTTGATATCAATGTTACGGCACACAGAACTCCTCTGGTGGCTAAAAACCAGTTTCTAATGATACCGAAAACATCAAGAGCAAAATCCCAAGTCTGCATGAGGAGAGAACAGTCCGCCACAGATGTTGTAGAAACTTGGTATGATTCGTATTTTTAACTCTCTGCCTTACAAGAAAAAAAAATCCTTGTGATCACTGTCAGTCTGTCCTATATTTCAAAGGTGTTGAGTTCAAGGCACTGAGAGCAGCGACAAGCCTTCATTATTTCAAAACTCTTTGAAGTTCCTACCTGTACATATGTTCTGAGTATCTACATTTTTAGACGTAAATAGCAGAGCCAGTGATGGCACTTTTAGTCCTGTTCTGATTTTTAAAACCTGTCTTTTTAGTTTTATTGAGTAAACATTTAAAGTCATTAAAAGCTTATTCTGTAACCTTCTAAGATTACTTTAACTATGAATAATGCTAAAATAACAATACTTGGATTTTAAAGTAAAGTATATGTACATACAGGTATAAATTCTTCCTTGGCATACATTGTGTATTTAGTACATAATTTTTTAACATACTACATAGTAGACATTTAAAATATTAAACTCCAGATTTTCTCTGTGTGTGACAGGAGCACTGCTAAAAGCCATACCTACAGGCTAAGCAGTAACTAATTCTAATTACAATGTATTTGTCAAAGATGCTGGCACCTCACTGAGCTTTTTACCTTCCATTCTTATTGGTGTATTTTCATACGGATACACTTGCCTGACCCACACGTGTATTTCTGTACTATTTTGTTAACGTTTCTTTCTCACCTTTTAAATAATAGTTGACAATTCCTGCTGGGCACAGGAACAACTTTAGGCTATGGACCAAAAAAAAAAATCTTAAAAGCAATTTACATTTTTATTCCCCTTACCTCAAAATTTGAAACTGTTTTTCTGCTGTGACTAATTCCTACCTATGAAGCAGGTATATTTTCTATATTTTGTCTATCCCAAGATGGAAAGGATTACTTTTAAAAACTTCAGCTTTATGCCAATAACTATATAAGACTTAATGGTCATCTCTGCATTAATGATGGGGGGAGGGAGGGAAATCCTTATCTTTAAGTCTTCTTATGTTGTGGATGAAAAAGCATAAATCAGATTAGTTGAAAACTCCATTATAATACACTGTGTGTGGCTAGCTGTTAATTTTCTTATTAAATGTCTGTTCTGTGTTTCTGTCTTGCACTGGATGTGTTTATTTCCATGTTTTTCTTGGGAGGCCAGGGACATTTTGTTCAGTTATTTGAGAAGTAATGTGGATGGCTGCCACCCTTGTAGAAGACTGTTTTCATACCTCACATCAACATGTATTTCAAGATTACAATTAACACGGTGCATGCATGTGGATCCATAGACTTTTTAACTCCACATGTGCTTAATTACATTCTTTTATGAGGGAACCAGTAATTGTTACCTACCAGAAGTAAGTTTTGCTTTGAGATGCAGCCGGTCTTCATGCACTGCTTTAAGTATACTTACTATACTTGCATATTCTAAAGAGTAAGTGGGTGATGACGCAAAGGCAGCAACGTAAAAAGTAATTTAATTGAACAAGTACCTGTGAACTGTAACTTCCCAGAAGCAGGTGACAGCATCTAGAACAAAAACCAATTGTTTGTTTTTCAGGCATTTATTTCCCTCTCCCCCCTCCCTCAGTGTATGGATGTCTGCCTGCAGTTGACAGCTGATTTCACTTGCCGAAGGGCAGTGGTGGTAATTGCTAGTGTATCTTAGCCTTCTGCTGAAACTGCTCTCTGTGATGAAGCGTGTTTATAAATAACTGTTTTCATCTGCAAGCTCAGGCTGGGATGCAAAGTTGTGTTCTTTCCAGCTTGCGCATAGCTGCTACTAATAAAGCCGCTGGTGGAACCTAGTCAAGAATTCTGTTGATTCAGGAGCCAGTAATGAAACTCCCAGAGCTATGTTGCCTCTGTAAGGATGAGTAAAAGTTTATTTATATCATTCAAGTGTCTGTGTATGTATACAGATCAGGTATTTAAATGAAGGAAGATGCCACTCTGACAAGTTATTCCTTCTCAACATTATCTTCCCGGTAAAGGGTGGATCTCGTTTGCATTTCAGTAGATTGATTATTTTGTGACTTCAGCTTGGAGATGGTGACTCATGAAGTGTTGGAAATGCACAGCCTGTAAGGGAAACACTTTTGACTAATTAATAATTAAATATTTTCCAAGTGCAGATCCTTCATAGTAATCAAGTGTAGCACTGTACTCGATAAGCTGGGTGACTAATGTAGAATGGTAGAAGTAGTGTGACTGAAGTCTGAAAAATCAGGTCTTTGTACTTCCTAGATTCTGACTTTTAGACTTTGGTATTTCTGATTTAAAAAACTTTAAAAAATCCTCTTTTTGACCAATGGCAAGGCTTGCTGTTTACTAATAATTTTAAGTATAAGCTATTAACTTAGCTGTGACATTCAGTGCAGAGGCTGTATGCAGGGACATACAGCCTAATGCATTCTACGTACATTCTAAGATTAATATAGTTTCAATTTAAACTTGCATCTTAAGATAATCAGCCTAGCTTTGCTGCTGAAACCTTTCTGGAATTTTAGCCTGAATTTCACTTCTTGGTATTTAATGCTGTAATGTCCTGTTCAGAAATACTTAGTAAAAATCTTTTTACCTTCCTCTAAGGTAATATGTATTTTTCCATAGGCAAGTAGATGGAGTAGATCTGGCCCTTTATAAAGTCACTACTTCAACGTAAGACTTTTATACACCATTGCAGGAAACGTGAATTCTTTGAATTCATGTACAAATAAATGTCTCCTCTGCCAAGATTACTCATATTAGATTTTTAACCCTGATTTAGAAATACTTGCATTGCTTTCCCTTAGAAAAGGCCAGTCATAGCTTATTCATTAACTAGGGAGTACAGTTAGTTCAGTATGATCTCTTATTGGCCGTTCAGAGAGTGTAGGAATACAGGAAAACAAAACAAACTTGTGCACAAATTTAGCAGTGGTGTATCTAAAGTAAAACAGAACATTTCTGCAGAGTACTGAGAAGTTAGGATACCAGTGTGATCTGTTTAGAAACTAAAGTAGACCAGAAAAAAAAAAAAAAAGTGAAGGGAAAGCTTTGTTTTCAAAGCTTTCTATGAAATGTAGTAATTCAATTCTCATACTACTAAAACTTTAAAAATAGCTAGCAAAAAGATGCTGTCAACTGTTTGGAGAAACTCTTTGCAGTTTGTTATTTTATTTTTTTTTTATCTTTCTTTTCAATTACAATAATTGTTAAAAAAAAAAAAGTTAAGATTGTTGGTTTCAAAGTTCTCTTCCCTTCCACTTGTACACTTTGCTCATGTAAAACCATAGCTGCCAATTCTTATGATCACTCTGATCTTCCAGGTGTGGGAGATTTCTCCATCATATCCTTTTTTTAATCTTCTCTTTCAAATGATCTTTATGGACCATTATTGAAATGTTTTTATATGCTTTGAATAGGGTTGTTCCAGAGCACTGGAGATTGTTCTAAATAAAGCACCTCAAAAATCTTAGCTCTCTTCACCCTCATCTCCTGCTTTGCCCTTAAATATACAAGTTACATACATGTGCATGTGTGTATATGCATAGAGATAGATACTTTTCAAACCAACCTGGTAAAAGTACTTATGCCTTTTTTCGTCTATTGTAAGCCTGGAGATTCAGCCTCTCATGATGACTGGAATATAAGAGAACACGAGCATTCTTCAGCTAAACTTCCTTCCTTCGCATGCAGGAAACACACTAGAACTCACATCACAGCCTCACTTTTTTTGTGTGCAAATCAAGGAGGGTGAATATCAGCAGAGGGCAGTATTGAGGTATAAATGGAAGTAATCTCCATTAAAAAAAAAAAGAAAAGAAAAAGGAAGAAAAAAAAAAAAGAGAGAAGAAAGCGTTCTTGTACGTTTCCTTTCCTTGTATAGAATCTCAGAATAATTTATGATGGAAGTATATTTGGAGATTGTTTGGTTCATCCTTATGTTGGGGAGCCATGTTCAAGTTTAGAGACCATTGAAGTGGTTGTGACATCTCTAAGGCATTGATTATTCTGTAACAGCTTGCACTGAGATTAGCTTCCCCTCCAAACTACCATCACACCCAGCTGTTAGACTGGATGCAAAACATGCCGAGTGCTGAAGTGTAGTTACTTTGTCTGAATAAAACTGCGAATGAGCAAGAACCTTTTAGCCATCTTTTGCTTAGATGTTAAAAAATAGTTCTTTGAACAAACATTTTTTTATGTTCCTGTCAACTTGGTTGCTGGAACTGTTTTTGTTTTTTTTTTTTAAACTTATTTTTTCCAGATATTTGGCCACAATTATCTGATTTTGTTTTTTGATTCTTTTTGTTGTTGTTGTTGTTCCTACAAGGCAAGATGGGCCAGCATGGCTGTTTACGGCTACATGGATTTTGATGAAACAATGTTTGGTCCTTCTGTTCATTGAATTTTGATTTTTAAAGTAGTTCCTTGAGTATTTGCTACTCAGTAGCGTGATTTCTCTGTTTCTTTCTATTTGAGAGCAGAATTAGACATTGCCATAACAATTTACAGAAGTGAATATTGCTTTCATGTTTAAAAAATAATAATAATAATAATGAAGAGATGCTCTATTGAATTTGTGGATGCTATCATAGAAATAAATGTCTTCTCCAAATGAAGTAAGTTTGCATGGAAATTCTTTCTTTTTAAAATATAAACTGTAGTGCTATCATGTCTTCATTACTTGTATTAATTTCAGTTCCTTTTTTCTATCTGCTTCCTTATGGTAGCTAAAATGTTATTGGCTAAGATGGCAAAGTGTTGAATTTTGTAGGATGCAGCTTTTTCCTCTATCCAGCTCTGCAGTGCTTTTCAAGAGTATATTTGAGATAAAATTGTCTCCTTCCAAGCTGTGGAGCAAAATGCCTGTTATGAAATACCAAACACGTAGCTATGTTACAGTTTATTGACATTTGAGTCACATAAAAGCACACCTGGCGTTTGTTTAAACAACTTTGATGGGCTAATAATTTGTGTAATCAGGTTTAAGGCAAATGTCTTACTACTGTCTTCAGCCTGAGCATCAGTGTTGCATCCCACATTGATGTCTAGCCTTTGGTCTTGGCAAATTAATATTTCTCATTCTACATTTTAGAGAAATTGCTAAAAGGGAGAATGTTTTTCTGCTTTTAGAGAAGTGATTACTAAGTGTTATGTTGTAATTAATAGATTCGTCTCTTTGCCTACACCTACAGATGGTACACTGGAACAACTCATAAGGAGATGGCTGTTATCAGAGAAACTTTGTCCTTCTCATTAAATCAATCAGCTAAAATTCTAAAATCCCATGTTTTGAGTTAAGATCTATCAGCAAAATGCAAACTTTGTTTAGGGAGGCAGAATACTAACAAAGCAAATTCCCTAATATCAGTAAAAAATTGCAAGATTAACTTTACGTGAAAACAGTAGTTCACCGTTGTTACCTACAAAACTTAATTTACTATCAGATTAGAACTACTGATAAACATTCTTCATGGAATTCCAGACTTTGGAGTGAATGAATGAATCACAGGTAAATAACGTTTAATTTGCTTTGTTAGTTGGGAGTATCGTGTTATGGGATGTTTAAGAACATTTGGAGTTAAGATTGCCTATGTTTAGAGACAGTTGCCCTATTTATGACTTGCCAACTGCAGCAGAAGCTGCTCATAAATAAGCTAGAAAGCAGGTTTTGTTTTGTTTCTGCAATATCTTTATGGCGTTCCCTTTAACAAAAGATCTTCTGTTCCTGTGACTTCAGATTTTCTCCACTATTAAGTTATCTGCTGCGCTACAGTTTGTTTTGATTTCAAAGGAACAGGTGATAGTTACTGTAAGGGTATGAGAGGCCCAGGTTTAACTCTGTAATGCTGTCTGCAGTGCTACAGTTCTGTGTGTTTCAGAAGATTAAAACTTGGATTACTTTTCATCAGTGAGAAGGAACCATCTGATTGTTCTTATGTAAGTACTGGAGAATTGTGATTTTGATTTAGGGAGGATCAAACTTTCCAAGCTATATGAATTAATAACCTTGTTATTATGAGGAAGTAACTTATACTGCAGTCAAGAGGTCAATACTCTTATAGAGTAGCTGTCAAACTATGGTAGTGTCCTTTTTGTTTATGATATTCTTGTAAATCTTGTAAAATTAAGAAACCCAGCAATATATAATCACAGTCAGCTTTGTTACTTTGTGCTAGATTTCATCTAGCTGTTTTCAATTTGCTTTTTACATTTGGTAAAGTAGCACAGTTAAATATCATTCATTTATAGGGTGCTGGGAAATAAACACGTGGTTCATGTTAGTCATGATTTCTATTTGTGTGATGGAACTTTGGGAAAGAAACAGCTATTCTCAGATAGTTAACTACCCCTCTAACATAAGCAGTAGGGTTCAGCTAAATCTACAGTTTATATTCCTGGCAACTATCCCAACAAATTAGTTTAAACTAGCTCAAGCAAATGCGCCCCATGAGCTGCAAGCATTTTGAGTGTTGCTGTGTGTTTATCCTTGCAAGGGAAAATACCTGGCAATGTGGAATTTGATACAAGCTAGAGAGTGCTGCTGGGAGCTTAAGTGAATACAGGCTTGGCCAGAATTGCTCCATTCTCACTACCCAGCAGAGCCAGGGTATGGTATGTCTTTCAATTGTGATCAGAACACTGGCAGGCATTCTGTGTTGGTTTAGATGTGTAGCTACACAGCTGTCAGGCTTGCACAGCTTGGGTGGGCCCAGTTAAAATGTCAGCTGTTTTCCTGTATCTATGGTTCCTGGGGCAGCACAAGGCTGCTGCTTGTGCTACTGTTAAAATTAACTACTTATTGAAAAGACTTTAGATACATTCAAACAGTCAACGTATCTGTTGCTCATAAAGGAGTATTTCTGTTTGGATGTTAAAGTTCATTGCATAAGTATAATGTAAAGTGAGAAAAGGTACTAAAATCAGTTCACCATATTAAAATCAACATTGATTTAAGGAAAAAAAAAATAGAAATATCCTTGATTTTTTTTAATGTTGAAAGTCTTTTTTGTCTAGATGTTTTAAGATATTTTTTTTCCTGATTTCAATAATAAAGTTTTTATCTTAAAAACGCATATAGGAAATACTAGCTGTAAAACAAAAGTAGCCACAAATGTCTGTGATGGTAGCATGACAGTTGAGTTTGATTAGAAGATGATGGCATGGAGGTAAGAAACAAAGTAATTATGTAGTGATTTTCAGTGAGAAAGATGTGGGTTTGTAGGGGAACTGCTGAGTGACGGCCTGAACCTATGATTGACCACCTGAGGTGAGCACTGAGTCAGTCACAGGAGCACAGGTGAAGGCAATTCTCCTGTGCTGTCAGAAGGGGTGGAGCCAGGCTGCACCTCTCCTAGACTCCATTTAAGAGCTGGCTACCAGTGGGGAAGGATCTCTTCTGGAGATCGCTTCTGCTGGCGTTCTGTGAGTGAGCCCAGAGTAGGGATAAGCTTCCTATTTATTCTCTTTTGTTATCATAGTCTACTTTGCCTAACTCTCTTGTTTATTTTGTGATTATAACATCCTAATATTCTTTGATTCTACAGGGTCCATGCAAAGAAAAGAAGGAAAGGTTAGTTTAGGAAAGCTGTTAAATATGAAAGCTGTCTATTTTAAGTACCAACTGACCCTATAATACCTGAGCTTTAAGCAACACAGAATTCACAGCTTCGTGATCTCAGTGATGTTAAGGTGGGAAAGGCCTCTAATGTAAAGTTCTCACTTGCAGTAAACGTAGCTCAAAAGGGAGTTCACACAATGATGAAGAACTGAACTAACCTTAACAACGTGGATGTTATGAGTGGCCTATTTTTAAATTGTTGCCCTTAAACCCCACTGTGATGAACACCACAGTGAACAATAGCACATCAAGCACTCCTGCTGACAGTCCTTCTGGTAGTGAGTTTTCTTGGTAGAAAAGAACACAAGGTCATTTGTTGTACCACCCAGTAACAGAAAAGGCTTGAGATACACAAAATTATGTGGGAAAACAAGTAAATTATACCTCTTAGTCTGCAGAAGTATGCCTCTAGTGCTTCTAGAGTGGGTATTCAACGTACAAGAAAAATAAATAGTGATTGCAGTTATGACCTTCTGAGATCCAAGTTATTCTAGTCAGCTATACTCAACCGGAGACCCTCTCCATAACATCCTGTATTTTGATGTACCTCTTCTTTTCTCCTGGCCTTATTATGGCTGCCAAGCAGTTTTATATCTGCACATTAAGAATCTATTGTATGCACTCTGTTAAAAAAGAATTGGACATTAATTTTAAGCAACAAGCTTTACTTCAGCTTAGTAGCTCAATTGTACAGACTGCTTTGTGATCTTTTCTGCTATCTTACTGTAAAGCCTAGTGGTGACTCTTTTGGTGTACGTATCATTCCTGAGGATGGCCAATTACACTATTGCTCAGTTAATATTCTGTTACTATTCTAATGGGATAAGTGAAGAGAAAAAGTTATTTCTTTTTTTTTTTTTTCTTCCTGCTGTTGGTCTCCAGCTTGTGACACTTCTCTGTGAAGTTACCCATGTGTTTCTTTAGTAGTTTTCGAGGAAGACTTGAGCTTTTTCTTATACGGAGAAGGCTGACTTCCAAGGTGCTGGTTTTGTTCTGGCAACTTGAGTTTTATTCCAAAAACCTTAAAAATCAATGGGATTTACTGACAAGGGTGTTCAAATACTTTTTTTTTTTATAATTGTGTAAAAAGGTGTAGTGAATTTATAATCCTTTATTTCCCCAGATTTATTCTGTATCTTCAGAAAAAAAAAAAAAGTATGTGGGGAGATTTCTTACAAGTGCCTAGGCGAGCATTTATAAACATGTTTTTTGTGTTTCTGCAATTGGATGCAATTGTATGTGATATGTCTTCCCAAATCTCTGTAGCTAATTATCTACAACTATATTAAAAACAGTGTGGGCCAGCAGGTTGAGGAAGATGGTCCTCCCCCTCTACTCTTCCCTGGTGAGGCCAAATTTTGAGTACTGTGCCTGGTTCTGGGCTACTCAGTTCAAAAAAGATGGGGATCTCCTAGAAGGAGTCCACAAAGATGGTTAAGGGCCTGGAGTATCTCCTGTATGAGGAAAGGCTGAGTAACCTGGGGCTGTTCAGCCAGGGAAAAAGAAATATAAGAGGGGATCTTGTAAAGCTTCTAAGTATTTAAAGGGAGGTGGGAGGCAAATGGATGAGGCCAGGTTCTTCTTGGTGTTGTGTGGTGATAGGACATGGAGTAGTGACCTAAAACATCAACATAGGAAATTCCATAGTATCACACAAAAGAACTTCTTTATTGTGAGGGTGATGAAGCCCTGCAACAGGTACTCAGAGAGGCTGTGGAGTCTCCTTCTATGGAGATATTCAGGGCCCAACTGCATGCTTACCTGTGTGACCTATTATAGGGTACCCACTTTAGCCAGAGGAGCTGTACTTGATCTATTGAGATCCATTCCAACCCCTGCAATTCTGTGATCCCAAAAAACCTTTCTATAAGCAATCAAAGCACCTTAGTATATTCCAAAAGAAAAGTTTTATATAGATGTTCTATCTCAGATCTCTCTGGGGACAAAACTGATAGGAATCTTTATTTTTGAAAGGGCTTCATCGGTAGTAAAGATAGATAAGCAGTGGTTTCTTCGTGGTAGTGGAGCGTAGACAGAGGAACTATATCAAGAAAGCAAGCATGCCTTTTGCCTTTCATTCTCTTAGGCATTTCTGAATTCAATTTTAGTTTCATCTAACTTTTTCTTAACAGTTAAAATACTTGAATGGCAATATTTCCAGAAGTGATCTGGTATGTATTTGGTTCTGTACAATACTAGGCGTAATGAGTTTAAAGTTTTTTAAAATTCAACTAAATTCTGTATGGATAATGTTTTTAACCAGCTGCTCAGCTCGCAGATACTGTTTGGTTGGGCTTTTTTCTTTTTGTTTTTCTGCAATACTGCAAGTACAAATTGTGATTTGGTAATGAGCAGATGGTAGAGTCCTGAAGGGTAATTGACAAGATGCTATTACTTAAGTAATCTATTTTTGAGATTTGTATTTTTTTTCTTATTGCTGAGATTCCTTTATTTTAAAAAGCATATTTTTTAAAAATCTGTAATTCTGCAAAAAGCTTCCTAAATCCTAACAAGTTAATTAAACCTGTTTTCTAAGTGCAAAACTTCTAGCATGAATGTGAGCTTAAGGCAATGCTTAAAGGGTAGAAAGTGATTGGCAGCTGCTTCTATGGGTGGGAAGCTGGAGCCTGCACTGAGGAACAGATCATTCAGATCAGTAGCATCTGTTGTATTGCTTGTCTGGGCCATGCTTGCTCCTTCATATTAGATCAGCTCTGAAAAATGAGGCAGTGTTATTTAAGAAAAAGAACTCCTTAAAATGGCTTTGTTTTCCAAATGCAGAAAGCTTGAAATAAGTGGGCAATGAAGCAGTGGCACATTTTCTCCTTTCTGAAAAGGGATAGAGGGTCAGTCTGATGTCCTGTAGGCAAGAAAAGAAGAAATCCTACATCATGTGAGTGAGTGATGGGAAAAGTCTTCTGGGGAATGTGCAGTGTGTAGGCATGTCACAGGGACACGATAGACCTGATTTTCTTTTTTTTTTTTTTTTTTCCTGGTTTTGGGAGATTGATTCCCTGGTGTTGCTCTATAGTGGCCAAACGTTTTTGGGAAGCTAAGGGACTGAAGTTTAGAATTCCAGGCCTAAAAATCTAGGTCTGGCTTAGGATGGGATCTGTTTATACCCATTTTGTTTTTGTATGTCTTCACATGAAGTAACTTACTGGAAAATAACTGAATGTGAATATTGCATTTACACTTTTTGTAGAATATTCCTTACTTCGTGTTACTTCTCATGTTTGTTTGTTTGTTTAAGATGTATATGGGGGAGATATTTGATTATTTTGTTTTGTTGGGTTTTTTCTTCTCCTGGAATGAAGCTTAGAAAGTAAATTTTTGTTTCACGTATCAAGTATGTGAAAACATGAGTGGAATGGCATGGCCTTAGACTTTCTTCTGTTTCTGCCAGGAAAATTAAAAAAGCTGTGTGTGTGTGTATATACGAGGAATATTGTATGACTAGTAAATTTTAAGGAGCAAATATTATTATGGTTTTATGATTTTCGATTATTGATATTCCACATCATAACATCATGTAGTGGACTGGGAGTAAAAGAGCTCCAGTTCCAGGTACCTGTCCCAAAAGTGAAGAAGCACTACATACCCCACAGGACTTGGTGTTCAGAGAGGAGATATAACCCTTGGCAAGGTCATCTGATGTTCCTTTCTCTCTTTTGCGTTGTTGGGCTCTTGTCCCTGCTGCTCACCCTGACCGCACACCCAGTCTCAGCATTGGTGTAAGGCCTTCAGCTTTCAGACACTTTCTCTCTTTATATTTGATTTATTAGCTCCAATTCTTATTATATCGTATTACAGTGTATTAACTTGCATTCCAATACCATATTTATTTAAATTAGTTCATTTCTCCTCAGATCATTGCCACTATTTTGTTACAGGGCCGATCTCTCTACACTTTTTCCCTCTCTCCCCTTTTCTGGAGATGCAAACCCACAAGTCCTTCAGCCCCAGTAGTCATGGAACTGGGCCAAACCAGTCCATAAACTGCTGACAATTATTAAGATTAATTCTTCACCTAATAACACAATTTAAGTGAAAATTTATGCCTCTTGTTTGGGGGGGGGAGGGGTGTGCATACAATTTTGTTTGCCTATGAAAGTTGATTGCTTCCTTCTTTTTAACTGTTAACTTATCTGCTTAAATACAGGACTCAGAGGCAAGAATCCACAGATAACAAGGGCTCAGTAGAAGCACAGAATTTTATTAAGCTTATGACTGGCCAGATACTTAAGTATTATTAAGACACTGTAAACACACTGTTCTTAATCTGGAAAGTTTAATATGACCTGTATTTAGGAAGGGAATGTTGCAGCTGACTTTGGGTATCACTATTTATTCCTCCCCTAGCTCTTCTGAACGTCTTCTACTTATGTCGACTTGAAGGTATAGATGGACCTGGTATGTTAAATAGATTAGTTCTGGAGCTGGTATCCTCCAAAAACTATCAATTGTTGCACATATCAGTATGGATCAGCTGGATGAGTAGAAAGATGGAACATGTATGGATTAAATTCTAGTAGAGAGGCTTCTATTGTTCTAGAATTAATTTGCAATTGTTGAAGGTCTCCTTGAAGGCAAATCTGAAGAACTGTGAATACTTGTTGAAACATAACATCTTAAGGACTGCAGGCCCATTCATCCTATTATAACTTCCCTATGCAGGAACTGCTCCAAGTCACTACTGCCTCATTCAGTGTCTGTAGAAACTTATGTAACTGTTTTCACTAATCTGTGAGTTTCCTTCTCATTTGTGTTTATTCATTTCATGCCCTTTTTGTCATTTGCAGTCACATCCTTGAGCTGAAAGATGAGTGCTGGTCTTTCAAATTTCTAAATGCTTGTAAAGAAAGTGAGATGAGTTAGTTTAAAAAAGAAAAATATTCCAAATAATGTTTTTTTTTTTTTTTTCCATGCGGATCAAGTAGGAAAGTGTGCAGTAACTAAAGCAGATGTAAGTACAAAATACTGTAAGGGTTAATAAAGCTGTATGAATTCTCTATAGGGGGAAAAGACCAGAGCCTTTGTTAGGGAGAGAACAATTGATAGACAAGAATTCTGGTAAGACGAGGAACTTGAGTACCTTGCAGCACAGAGGCAATGATAGCTGCAGGCAGTGAATGTGGGTGAAGAAGGATACTTGCAACAATGGCAACTTATACACTTAAATATAATAGATGAATTATGAAACTAAAGCAAAGAAGGTGAGAAGATTATAGCTCTTCAAGTACCAAATGGCACATAAGACATCAATTTATCTGATTATAATCTGTGACATCTTTATCTGGTACGGCTTAGCGACCGTGATATTCAAATGAAATATAATAGCTCAAAGAATTATAATTAAGTTACAAGTTTAGTCTACCAGCTGTGTTGTATTGATTGGCTTATTCCTTCATCTGAATATTCCTGAGTATAATTATCAATATTTCATAAAAGTATTTGAGAACATATTGCACAAAAACTATATTCCAAGTGTTTGACTTCTCTTTCGAAAGTCAGCTTTTCAGTTCATTGTGTTAAATTCAGTGGCTCAGAGTTAGAACTAAGTTTCAGTCAAATAAGCATTTGTAAATGAAGACTGGCATGATGGGATAAAGCAAACACGTTTTAGTCAATGTTTAGTTCTCTTCCCATGCTTCTGCCACCATACTACCTCTTTCCCCCCCTCATGCAGGCTTCCTGCAATAACTGCATGCCAGGATAATGGTGAACAAGCCATAAAAGCTTTTCCTACTGATGAAACCTGGAGAAGAAATAGCCACAAGAGCTCACTGGTTTTCTATAGCACAGAGCTGATTTTTTTATTATTTTTTTTTTAATCTGAGTTTGAACTGTGAAAGTGAAACAGTAGTATAAAGATTGTTCTGCCTGTAATCAGATAAAAAAGGTGGAAATAAGTCATGCAGGATTTTGAAAACCAGATGCTATTAGTGTTCTTGTTTGGTTGATTGTTGTTGTTTGTGGTATTTGCTTTTTTTCACCCCTCTCCCTCAGGGAATAATAGCTATTTTTCTTGTTGTTTCACAGAGTAATGTATTTCCTGTTCATAACTATCGTGATTTATTGTATAGCAATTCAATGATGTTACAGCAAGTGTGGCAAAAACCTGAAATAAATACTCCAGGTTGTGGCCACAATACTAATTAGTGTTACAACTGCCTTTTTGTAGCTAAGTATTACATTTTCATGCTTCTGTTCTAAATGTCCTATTATACATGGTTATTAACATGACACCTAAGCATGTATTTTTCTTGAGTAAACAGATAGAAAGTAATTTTGTAGGATGTGTATAATGTTAGTGAAAGCTGATTATTTTTAGAAGTCAGTGTCAAAAGTGAAATTTTATTTCACTTTATTAAGGTGTAGTTGTCCTTTTCTGTATTTACTATCTTAGCATATAGGATAATTAAAAAGATGTTTTTGATTCATTCTCATCTTTTTTGCTGCTATTGCAGTTAAAGGGAAGCCGTGCAAGCTTATCCCTTAGTTGTTCTCAGGAGGAAAATACATATGTCTATGATTTTGTGATTTAGAACTTTGCTATTTTTTTTTTTTTAAACAACATCAATAAATGATGGAAGGAGAGGCAGGCAGAGGCTAAATTTTCATTGTACTTAACTATTTACATTGTGCAACAGAGATCCCTCTTTAATAGTAAGACGCAAAGATCCTAACGAACAATATCATCTGAGCCCGAGCTCTGTGACTGCGTGGCAGCACGCACCGGGGGGCAGAGGGCTTAAATGGCACCATGGAGTGCCATACTGAAGTCAGAGCAGGTGAGGTGTGCCCGCAGCACACAGACAGCAGCCCCTTGCAAGCAAGACAGTTGTGTCAGTCAGGAGAGTGCTGACATGGCTTGTGTTCCTCCCAGAAAACAGCCTGAGGTGCTACTGTAAGCCACCACCTGGATGTACATGATAGGCATTGAATCCAACACAGCGAGCACGAGGCCTGGCACCTGGTTTCCTTGGACAACCAAGAAAAATCTTGGACATGATGTTACTGCAACCTCTTTTGAATCATCCATGTGTAGCAGCATTTCCAAACACCTCCCCTCAATTTCTACCTCCAGAAAGAAAGAAAAGTTGCCTTCCCTTGCATAAATCTGATCTCTGCTGTTGCTACAACACTTGCAAGATGCATAACGTGAGGGCCACCCTACACACACTTTAGGCTAAGCAAACCTCCCTGGGTTTTATTCCAACAAGAAACACTACAGCTCAACCAACCTCTCATGCTACATTCAGCGACACTAATTCCCATCACAGCTGTAAGCAGCTGAGCCTTGGCATTCCAGCCCGCCAGCACACAGCCCAGCCCATCCTGCAGCCATCCCCTGCTATCATGGCGCTGACTCTGCCCCACCAAGCGGCTCATTACTGCTTGTGGGGCTCACCTGCCCTTGCAGGCATTCAGTCTGTACCCAGCTATGCTTACAAGCAAATCTCATGCCTCTTGCGTCTGGATTCCACATCTTCCAGCACTTAAAGGGAGCTTAACAGGAGAGAGAGCAACTGCTCACACTGTCAGACAGAGACAGGACCAGGGGGAACAGTTTTCACCAAAACAGAGGGAGATTTAGGTTCCACGCAAAGAGAAATCTCTTTACTCAGAGGGCGCTGAGGCCCTGGCGCTGCTGCCCAGAGGAGTGGGGGGGCCCCGTCCCCAGAGGCATTCAAGGCCACGTTGGATGGAGCCTGTGATGCCTGAGCTGCTGCGTGGAAACCCTGGCCATGGCAAAGGGCTGGAACTGAGCGGGCTTGAAGGTCCTTCCCAACCGAAGCCATCACGTGAATCTAAGCATACGGAGAGATGCAGCTGTGCTTAGAATCGCTCCCAGGGAAGTCTGTCGGGGAGGGAAATCTGAAAGTTTCGGACTATTAATGTGCAGTGATTCACTACAGAGATCAGGCTACAGGAGTGAAATGCGAGTCTGTGACATGAGGTAGGGAAATGAAGCTAAGAGACAGGGCTGCAAGCTGAATGACCACATTCAGATGGCAGCATGAGATGCTTACATGCTAGCAGGGCCATCAATAAGTGTAGCCTTTGGGATACAGTTGTAACTGTGCCACGAAACAACTTCACCTGGAAAATGACTCAGGGCAATCAGCAAACAATGCCAAGCTGAGATACCTGTGCCCCTCGGCACCTCTGCAGAACTGCTGCTCTGCCCGAATTTGGAAGAACTGCAGCCACCCTGCAGGCTCTTTGCAGGGGTCAAAAGTGGGTCCAGTCCCACAGAAGAGCCTCCAGGATGATCTGGAGTGACAGAACGCAGCGTACCCGCACAGGGCCGTGCAGGATCCCAAACTGGGAGGAGCGGCTGATGCAGCAGAAGGCCGTGCAGCCATCCAGAGGGATCCAGGCGGGCTGGAGAAATGGCTTGAGGGGAATCTCAAGGACTGCACAAGGGCAAGTGCAAAGTCCTGCCCTTGAGGAGGAACAACCTGGGGCACCAGGGCACATGAGGAGTGACCAGCTGGAAAGCAACCCTGCAGAAAAAAACCCCCTTGGCCACCAAAGCTCTGCAAAGCACGCTTGGAGGCTGCTTTGGCAAGGGACATGAAGACTAACAAAGGCTTCCTTCCGCAAGTGCATTGGCCAGAAAAGGGAAAGGCAACGTACGGCCCCAACCAACCAATAAATAAGACAGGAAGAGCTAATGACTAACAACTGACGTGGAGGAGGCCGAAGTTAATGTTAAAATTCATTGCCCTAAGGAGGATTACACACTCCAAGAAGAATATACCACGATGATGTTCATGACCCTCCTCCAAAGATCCTTGAGGTCTCTTCCAACCTGAGTATTTCTAGGATTCTATGATTCTAAGGAGACAAGAGAAACAGAGAAGCTGTGCTACTCTTTCCCCACCAAGACAGGGAGCCCTTCTTGCTAAGCTCTGCCCCTTCCCTTCTTGGTGAAAAATACCCAGTATAGCATTTGCTTTGCTAGCACCGCTATCAAACACCAGCACGGTCACAGCTACGGCACTGATCAATGGCAACACCAAATCCATTCCATTGGTTTCTTCAACCAATCTTTTATTTGTCATCGCTTTTGAAAATGTCCCACAGAAAATCCTTGGCTGGACTCCGGCAGGCAAATGCCAACATTAGCAACGCCACAACAAGCGCACAGCAAAGCTCCCCCTATGCGCGCCCTTGGCAACGGCATCGCAGAGTCACAGTGAGCCCATGAGCTCACAATGCGCCGGCATCGCAGAGTCACAGTCAGCCCATAAGCTCACAATGGGCCGGGTGCCTATAAATAGCCAGCGGGCGCAGCACTCCTTGAGTCTTGCTGGCGACTCTCGAGGTGTAAGCGTCTTCCTGAGGGAGTACGACACACTGAGACTTTGCCAGTGCGCGACAGGAGTCTCGCGAGTGGACTGTGAGTGGAGGCGCAAATCCATCCTTGGGGCTCCGAATCCATCCTTGGAGCCCCACAGCGCCAGGGCAGCCGGAGCCATGAGCAGGGAGGCGGCTGCCAACCGCAGGCGCAAGGCGTGGGCCTGGCCGGTGGAGGCCCGCGAGGACCGCTGCCCGATTTGCCTGGACCAGGTCCGCGACACCGTCCGTGCTCTGCCCTGCAGGCACATCTTCTGCAGGGAGTGCCTTGACGAATGGACGGCCAACAACCCTCGCTGCCCCCTGTGCCGGCAGAGAATATTCGCCAAGCAGCGCCTGGACTGGCGCCCCTCGGCTCGGCCCCCGACCTGCTCGCCCCAGGGGAAGCTGCAGCGCACCAGGGAGCGGCGGGAGGCAAGATCTGCCCGGCGCTCCCGCAGCGCTCCACCACGCAGCCCGCCGCGCAGCCGCTCCAGGTCCCCCCGCCGGCTGGTGCGCAGCTCCTCGTGGCACGGAGATGTCCGCCAGCGCAGCCGCTTTGAAGAACTGCCGCGGCAGGACGAGGACCGCGAGTGGCTGAGGCGAGTGGCACGGGAGCGGCAAATGGGCGCCGGAGAGCCCGCACGGCACCCCGACGGGCCCCCCTTGTGAGCAGGCGACCCAACCTCAGCCGGGAACAGCACGGGGACGGACCATCAGTTCCCTGCCCTGCTGGAGCAGACCACCTGCAGCTCCAGCTCATCCTTCCATACTCCGTTGATCGGCCTCGGTCAGCCCACAGTGCCCAGGTCGGGGCTGCTGCTACCAGCCACCCAGGCGCTGCACTGAGCCCAGCAAACGGCGGCCGAGTGATGGAAGAACACAACATCTCCGCTACAAGGACGGCGCTGGGATGGCCCTCCTGGAGGCCACAGAGAGGGCGCGGGGGGATCTGGGCATAAACATTCCAATAAACATCCACACACCCTCAAATGCGCAGTTGTTGCGTCTAGTTCTTTCGGGAAGCTAAACCGTAAGCCTGCAATCCCAGTGCAAAACAGGGACGGGGAGTGAGGAAGGGCCCGCCTTGAGTCGCCGAGGTCCGCGGCTCGGAGCTGTCTCTGGCAGAACCGCCGCGACTTTTAGCGAGGTACGGGGGGATTTTAATCGCTTTCCTCATCGAGGATTCCCGCGGCAACCGTGCGGACGCCGCTCTCAGTCGGGCTACTCTGACGCAGCGTGGGCGTTGCCAAGGCAACGGCGGGAGATTTAAACGGGCGCAAACCGGAAGCAGCCCTTGATCGCCCCTACAAAAAGCCCTCGAGAGGGCAACGACACGTCGCTGCCCACCTGAGGCACAGCAGAGGAGGTAGTACAGCTATCTCCCAGGCTGTCTTAACGTGGTGCTTTTGTAAGCTACCCCTGCCTGGACTCCCCTGCAAGGAGTCGTGTTATTGCTATTGGTGGTAAGTGCCAGGGCACTTAGCGAACCTGGCAACAGTGTGAGGGTAGGGGGGCAGCAGGGCAGGGCCGATCACTTGCCCCCCTTTAGGACTTTCTTGTTGAGTTAGTGAGCCTGCTGGTTGCCATGGGTGCACCCTGGCAGAAGGCTTCAAACACAAAAACTGTGAAGACCCACGCAGAGGTCCCGAGCACACGCAGCAGAAAGACAGTAGCCAAGAAGATGGTCCAGAGCCAGACTGAGGTCTGGTGCATGCATAGAGGGGAGAACAATGGTATGAAGTGTGTGGCGACTCAGACAGAGTTACCATCACGAGATTCTAGTGTGCAGGTCACTGGCTGTGAGGAGTGCCACAGCCTGGCCTTTGCAATGCCACATGAAGGAGGCAGCACTTGTATAAGGTGTGAGCAATTGAATGACTTGCTCAGCCTTGTGATTAGCCTGAAGGAGGAAGTGGAGAGGCTGAGGACTGTAAAAGAGTGTGAGAGGGAGATTGACTGGTGGTGTCAGTCCCTCTCAACCTCAGGTTCTCGGCACACAGACGAGGCTCCTCACAGAGCACGTCAGCCCCTGCCACCTTACAAACACCTGGTAAAGGGGAACCAGCCAGCTGACAGCGTTTCAGCGAGCCCCCTGTCCTCTCTTCCCCCTAACAGCAATATGAGAAGGGAGGAGGAGTGGAAACGGGTACCTGCTCGGTGGAGGGGGCATCCCCCATCCCGACCATCCCCGGCTCCCCAGGTGCCTCTGCATAACAGGTTTGAGGCCCTGGAATTTGAGGGGGGGACGAGTGAGAGTGCGGAGACAGGTTCACCCGTGAGGTTGCCTCAGGCGAAGCGGTGGCCCCCAAGCCTCAAGACTGCTTCTACCCATAAGGACAGAAGGGTGATTGTCATAGGCGACTCCCTTCTGCAAGGAACAGAAGGCCCTATATGCCAGCCCGACCCTACCCGCAGAGAGGTGTGCTGCCTTCCTGGGGCACGGGTCAGGGACATTTCAAAGAAAATTCCTGGGTTGATTCGGCCTTCAGATTATTACCCACTTTTAATAATTCAGGCTGGCGGCAAGGAAGTTGATAAGGAAAGCCTGAGGTCTATCAAGAAAGACTTCAGGGGAATGGGGTGAATACTTGAAGGTGCTGGGGTGCAGGTGGTCTTTTCTTCTATGCTCATGGTGTCAGGGAAAGGTACAGGGAGGATCCAAAATACCCAACTCTTCAATAGATGGCTTAAGAGCTGGTGCAGGCGCAAGAATTTCGGCTTTTTTGACCATGGGGCAATTTACACTGCACCTGGCATGATGGCTGCTGACGCATGCAGCCTGTCCCTGAGGGGTAAGAGGATCTTAGCTGAAGAATTAGCGGGACTCATTGACAGGTCTTTAAACTAGGAATGAAGGGGGAAGGGGACAAAATAAGGGCTACTGGGGTTGAACTGATCATTTGAGGGCTTGTACCAAACTCTATGGGCAATGACAGCAGAGTGCATAGGGAAGGAGTAGGGCAGGGGGATGCTGGGGATGCTGCTGTTCTAGGGGATCCTAGATCCCTTATAAAGGTGGCGAGACGGATAGCCCGGCTGAAGTGCCTTTATACCAATGCACGCAGCCTGAGTAACAAGCAGGAGGAACTGGAAACTGTGATGCACTCAGAAAGTTATGACCTTGTTGCTATCACAGAAACATGGTGGGATGACTCCCACAATTGGGATACTGCCATCGACAGCTATAGACTCTTTAGGAGAGATAGGCGAGGTAGGAGGGGTGGGGGAGTTGCTCTCTATGTCAGAGATTGGATAAACTGTGAGGAGCTCCCTACGAGAAACAGTCAGGAACAGGTTGAGAGCCTGTGGGTTAGGATTAGAGATGGGACTAATATAGGTCAGCTGGTGTTAGGGGTATACTACAGACCACCTGATCAAGGGGAGGCTGTTGATGAGGCTTTCTTGCTCCAGATGCGTGAGATGTCTGGCTCACGGGCTCTTGTCCTGGTGGGGGACTTCAACCATCCGGACATCTGCTGGGAAAACCACACGGCGAGCTGCAAGAGCTCCAGAAGGCTCTTGGAATCCATTGACGATAGCTTTCTGGTTCAGGTATTGGACAGACCGACCAGAGGTGAAGCGTTGCTGGACCTGCTGCTCACCAACGCTGAGGAGATCATCAAAGGTGTCAAGGTTGGAGGCTGCCTGGGCTCCAGCGACCACGCCCTGGTTGAGTTTGTGATCTCAAGCGATGTGGGCCTGGCAAAGAGCAGGATCAGGACACTGAACTTTAGAAAAGCAGACTTCAAGCTACTCAATGGATTGCTGGCCAAGATCCCCTGGTGCGCTGCCCTCAAAGACAAGGATGTTGAGGAGAGCTGGCGGCTCTTCAAAGATGCCCTCCTGGAAGCACAAGAGGTCTCCATTCCTCTGAATAAGAAAGTGGGCAGGCGAGGTAGGAAACCGGCATGGCTCAGCAAGGACCTGCTGAGAGAACTGAGGGCGAAGAAAGGGGTGTACAAGCTCTGGAAACAAGGCTGTGTCACCTGGGAAGAGTACAGGGATGCTGTCTGGACTTGCAGACGTGGGATCAGGGAAGCCAAGGCGCAGGCAGAACTGAACTTGGCAAGGGACGTGAAAAACAATCAGAAAACCTTCTACAGGTACATTGGCCAGAAGAGACAGGCCAAAACGGGCGTACTTACTTTGGTAAATTTAAAAGGAGAACTGGCTTCAACAGATGAAGAGAAAGCTGAGGTACTGAATGAGTTCTTCACCTTGGTCTTCACTGGTGGCCAGGATTCTAGTCTTTTTCACGTCCCTGAGCCCTGCATCCCCAAACCTCTATGTGGGGACCAAGGAGGTAAATCCCTCCCCACTGTAAGGGCAGAGCAAGTCCGAGAGTGCCTCCTTAGACTGAATGAATACAAGTCTATGGGGCCGGATGGCGTGCATCCCAGGGTCCTGAAGGAGCTGGCTGACGTGGTTGCTAAGCCGCTCTCCATCATATTTGAGAAGTCGTGGCTGTCAGGTGAGGTCCCGGATGACTGGAGGAAGGGTCACGTCACTCCCATATACAAGAAGGGGAGCAGGGAGGACCCGGGGAACTACAGGCCGGTGTCTCACCTCCGTGCCTGGGAAGATCATGGAACAGATGCTCCTGGACAACATGCTCGATCACATAAAGAATGAGCATGTGATCCGAGACAGCCAGCACGGCTTCACCAAAGGAAGGTCATGCCTAACTAATCTTGTGGCCTTCTATGATGGAGTGACGGCATTGGTGGAAGAAGGGAAGGCGACCGATGTCTTTTACCTGGACCTGAGCAAGGCCTTTGACATGGTCCCCCACCACATCCTCATCTCCAAATTGGAGGGAAGTGGATTTGATGGCTGGACGACCCGATGGATAAGCAATTGGTTGAAAGGCTGCAGACAAAGGGTGGTGGTCAATGGCTCTATGTCCAGGTGGAGGCCGGTAACAAGTGGTGTCCTCCAGGGGTCTGTCTTGGGACCGGTGCTCTTTAACATCTTTATTAATGACATCGATGAGGGAATTGAGTGCACCCTCAGCAATTTGCTGACGACACCAAGCTGAGTGGTGCGGTTGATGCGGTGGAAGGAAGGGATGCCATTCAGAGGGACCTCGACAGGCTGGAGGGCTGGGCTCGGGTGAACCTAATGAGGTTCAACACGGCAAAGTGCAAGGTTTTGCATTTGGGCCGGAAGAACCCCAGGCACCCGTACAGGCTGGGAGGAGTGGTCCTTGAGAGCAGCTCGGCAGAGAAGGACCTGGGGGTCCTGATGGACGAGAGACTTAACATGAGCCAGCAATGCGCTCTGGCAGCTCGAAAGGCAAATGGGATCCTGGGCTCCATCAGGAGAGGGGTGGTCAGCAGGGACAGGGAGGTGATTGTCCCTCTCTACTCGGCTCTTGTGAGGCCCCACCTGGAGTACTGTGTCCAGGTGTGGAGCCCTCAGTACAAGAAAGACATAGAGATCTTGGAAAGGGTCCAGAGGAGGGCGACTAAGATGATCAGGGGGCTGGAGCACCTCCCCTATGAGGACAGGCTGAGGGAGTTGGGCTTGTTCAGCCTGGAAAAGAGAAGGCTGCGGGGTGACCTCATTGCAGCCTATCAATACCTGAAGGGAACCTACACCCAGGAGGGGAGTAAACTCTTCAAAAGGGCTGACAACAGCAGGACTAGGAGAAATGGATCCAAGTTGAAGGAGGGAAGATTTAGGTTGGATGTTAGGGGGAAGTTCTTCACAAGGAGAGTGGTTAGGCCCTGGAACGGGCTGCTCAGGGAGGTTGTGGATGCCCCGTCCTTGGACGTGTTCAAGGCCAGGTTGGACGGGGTCCTGGGCAACCTGATCTGAATGTGTACGTTTGGTGGCCCTGCTAGGCAGGGGGGTTGGAACTACATGATCCTTGAGGTCCCTTCCAACCCGGGTAATTCTGTGATTCTGTGTGATTCTGTGATCTGTCATGAAGAGCCTGTCTGCTCCCTTCTCATGCACTTCTCCAGAATATGTTGAAAGAAATCAACTTATCAATTTTACCAAGCAAATAGCATTGCAATGTAAGATACTTTTAAATGTTCCAAGGTACGAAGCTGCATTATCAGAGTGACATACTGACTTGATTCTGCACCTAGCAGACTCTTCATCTGTGACTCAGTGAATACTGTACAAATACCTAGAATTCATATAAGGAGTTCAACCTTGTCGCGTTAAGTCTAATCAACAACTTTGAAACAGATAAACACTGTAAACTAGTGAAGATGCTTCTACATCTAGAATATCATCTGTGTCCAAAAAGTTTTGTGTTTTAAGAAAAGACTTCAGTAAAACAATTATAATGGAAGTATAGAGAAATAACTTTTATTTATATATAGCAGTAAAAATCTCAAAATACAGCCCCTGTTGTTTGGAAAAAAAAAATCACAGTCAGAGCAACAAAATCCAACCATCATTGAGACTGTGGTAAAGAAGAAAAATTTACTTCCAAGGTCTTCCCAAGGCAATGCACTTTGTTTTTCAAAGTAAAAACAAAACCTAGCATAAACTAGCATAAACTGTCATTGTCATACCATTGAGAAACAATCAGGAGCATAAGTTCAAGCACTGGAGGGAGAACTGGAGATCATAGTAAAATTAAAAAAAAAAAAAAAAATCACAAAAGCTTTGACAAAATGCAGAAGAAATAGTGTTTTGTTTTGTTTTGTTTTGTTTTTTGGCTGAAAAAGGGGGAAAGTCAAAAGAGCGAAATAGTATCTTCAGTGATACATCTCAGTCAAAACAAGCTTCAGGTCTGCTTTACTAAGTGCCTAGTTTGGATAAGCTGAGAGATGCTGCACTCTCAGTTCTGTGGGAGTTCTCCAGAAGTGCATGGAGATAGACTTTCCACCAATAGTACAAGTGGTTCAAGCAGATTAGTTTTGACTTTCTGGTGGTGGAAAAATTTAGAGGTTTCTACAATGCTTGATAAAGGTCAAAATCACTTTCAAAACAGAATGAATAAGGAGCAGCTGTTCAGCAGGTAGAATGTTTACCTCACGGTTGAAAAATTTTTTTAACTACTCTGTGTATGAATTCTGATATCCAAAGTGTTAGGAATTGTTTATAACATCTCTTCTTCTAACACATTGGCATGCATTATCTCTTCATTGTCCAATTGCCAGTGTCATAACAAATTTTGTTTACTGGAAGTACATCAGGCTGCAAAACAGCTTAACTGCTTTGTTACGGTTTTATGATTTCTGGATATTAGTATTCCACATCATAACAACATGTAGGGAACTGGAAATTGAAGAGTTAATGCTCCAGGTCCAGGTACCTGTCCCAGAAGAGAAGAACAACTACTTACCCCACAGGACTTTGTGCTCAAAGAGGAGATAAAACCTCTGGCAAGATCAAGAGACCAGGCTCTTTCCCCTGCTGATTGTCCCAAGCACAAGCTTTGCCTCAGCATTAGTGTAAGGCTTTCAGTTTTCAGACACTCTTTCACTCATTATATTTGATTTATTACCTTCAATTCTAATTATAGTGTGTTATCTTGCATTCCGCTGCCATATCTAGTAAATTAGTTCATTTCTCCTCAGATTGTTGCTGCTGTTTTTAGTTATTCAGGGTCCTCTGTTTTCCCCTTTCCAGAGGTGTGTTTCCATGAGCTCCTCTGCCCTGCTAGTCACAGAACTGGGCTGAACCAGCCCAACCTTTTTTGTGTTTGGAGGAATTTGGTTGCATAGGGCCATTATTTGCTGGTCAGAATTTGGCTCAAGCTGGTGCAAGTTTGAGAGGAGCATAATGAAAATATTGCCATCAGCATTATTATCCAGTACAGCTTTAATGCCTCTCCTCTTCATTAATACATCTTCCACAAACACATTACCAGGTAAATATATAGGGCTTTAGTTATACATTGATGCATGCAGTGGAATGGGCAGTAGGTGTTTCACTGATCTCTCTATCAAATACAATAGCTTAAGGAAGTAAGGAAGCAAACAACTTCATAAGTAAATTTAGAAATGTGCTGAAATGTTTTCAGTAGAATACTTATAAAAAATAATTTCAAATCTGTATGAAGACTTTTTTTTTTTGTAAAGTTGTATATACATGAATGTCTCAGTGGTAATATTTGTTCTCTCTTAGCTTAAATACACTTGGTTCTTTTGAATTATATAATGTAAATACGTGCAAAGTTGAAATGGCTCTGAAAGTTGTTCTTTTCCAGCTGGTAAATGCTATAACAATTCCCCCTTGGAAATGGTTTCTTCAAATATAATCATGTGAAATCATTGTCATAGATTTTTACATGGTACTCGTAACAGTTGTTTGTCCCAAAAACCTTAATTTAAAAAAAAAAAAAAAAAAAAAAAAAGTATATATATTAACTAATTCAAAGCTTGTAAAGTTTTCCCTCAGGAAGTGATTTTTAGAAAGGGTTTTTCTTTTTAAGCAGGAGTTAACTAGTATCCTTGTAAACTTTTTTTGTTTGTTGTATAGTTTATATTGCTGTCATGGCTTTAATAAACAACTGCTATTAAAGGGCATTCTTCTGGGGTCATGCTATCACCCACTGTCATGCATACATTCATTCTTAGTGTTTTGGATTAATATTATGCCTATTAAAAAAAGAGTTTTAAACATGTGGGTCCTCAAAAAGCTGCTACTGTCTGTTGTGCCACTTGCTGGTCCTGTACCCATGTTGCTGTCAATCTTTCCTAGCTCTATCTGGCCTTGTGAACCTTATGTGCGTAGTTAAGGTTTTTAAGAAATAAATGGAATCATTGTGTGTGAGTTGATAGTCTTGTTCAGTTCTTCTTGCATTATGCCAGAAGAGAAGGCCCAGTAATCACATCTTTAGTCTTTCAAAATATCTCAGCCTGACTGCATTTTTTTAATCCCTAAGCTTTCAGCTGATGAGGATTTTCACATCTGACCTTCACAACTTCTAAAAGGATTTGACTCAAGGGATATTTAAATATTTTTTTGTATTACTTTATTACTAAGTTGAAAGCTGTGTAGTCTGAACTGTGTAACAAAATTATTTATTCTGAAGGAAACAGTTAAAGCTGAGGAAAGGGAAATACAGATATATGAAATCATGAAGAACTAAGTAACCTGAGCAGTGGTGTACTGTTTGGGATGGCAAACAATATCAACCTAGCAGCTAAAGGCTGGAGTTTCTTGTAGTGGCTGTTATGTGTTCTTCTTATTGAGTTAAGCATAAGAGTGTTATGTTCTTGCTGAGGAGAAAGGTATGTGTTTTGGAGAGGATAATAATAAATTGGTGCAGACAATAAATTGGTGCAGTGACATAACACTAGGGTTTCTTAATTTGGTACTCATTTGGGGTTCATTAATTTGGTACTCATTCCTTTATTGAAGGAATATAGGTTAAGGTGTTTGTAATATAAAGCAAAGGCTGAGTCAATGAGATGGGATATCTAGTACTACAGATTTAAGCTCTTTGTTTCTGGCTCCTGACTCACTAGGATGCACGTGGAGGAAAAGAGATTTAAAAACTGGGTAGGAAGACTGAATAGCATGTTGTGGCAACTTAAAGCTCAAACGCATCAATTGCCACGCATCAGAGCTGCTGAAAATAGTAGAGCATGAAGAGATTAAAACAAATTTCACTGAGTGAGGTGAAAATATACTATAAGCAGTATCTAAAAAAACTGAGATTAAGTATTGCTTATATTTGATCATTCATTAACCTGCAGTAAGATTCATCTATAATCATTTGTTTTGTCACCTGAGGCTTTAGGATAAGATTAATATTTCATGATAATCAATAAAACTTTTTTCCTGAATATGCCTGAGTAATATTCTCATGAGAATTCAGAAGGCTACATTTTGAACTAATTCAGAGATGACATTATCATTTATCTAACAGTTATTTGCTTACGTTTTTTGTTGCTTGCTAATTTGAATCATTTCATTTCTGTTCTAAAAATTATGTTAATTTATCTGCTGCTGTCTCAACTCTAAAAAGACTGCCAGACTTGCTGAGAAATACAAGTACCCAAGGAGCTGATGAATTTGTGACTGACTCAGCCCTTCTGATCCTCTGTCAGGTACGATTTTTTGGCAGTGCTCGCTACTGAATAGCACATGGAAACATGTCTGTTTCAATGTGTGTGCAGAGGCAATAGCAGTTCAGTGGTGGTTGCAGCTACGTAGGTCACATCACAGCGAGGGTTCAGTTGAATATTGCAGGAGTAGATTTCTGTCCCTTGTGAGCTACTGCTAGTGGTTTATGAATGTCTGTGTTTCTTCTTTTCAGAGTCTCACTCCCTGTCTCCTCATCGGAATAGAAGATAATTGCATCTTGCTTTACTAACCAAATCTGTTATTGAAAGCAAACTCTGCTCTAATAATAGTACAGAACTGGTCTTCTCCTTAACAGTATGGATACTACTTGCTGTCACAAGTTTTATACATTATCTTTTTTATCCATTATCTCCCCTCTGAATTACAATGCCACTAATATGTTTACTCCATACTACACCAAACTGGAAATTTCTTTCCCCTCTTGCTGACAGTTCAGCAGCAATTGAAAAATTCTTCAGGTAGTGCTCATTTTTGTGTGTGTGTGCTGCAAGAACTACTGTGTAGATGTGGTCTACAAGCGCTGACTCTCAGGGGTCAGTTTTGGGACCAGTGCTCTTGAACATCTTCATTAATGACATGGATGATGGCATCGAATGCACCCTCAGCAAGTTTGTGGATGACACCAAGCTGAGGTACTTTGATACCTTGGAAGGAAGGGAAGCCATTCAGAGGGACCTGGACAGGCTGGAGAAGTGGGCCCATGAAAACCTAATGAGGTTCAAAAAGGCCAAGTGCAGGGTGCTACGCTTGGGTTGGGGCAATCCCAGGTATTTATACAAACTGGAGGAAGATCTCCTTGAGAGCAGCCCTGCGGAGAAGAGCTTAGGGGTCCTGGTGGATGAGAAGCTGGACGTGAGCCAGCAGTGTGTGCTTGCAGCCCAGAAGGCCAGCTGTGTTCTGGGCTGCATTAAAAAGGGGTGGCCAGCAGGGAGAGGGAGGTGATCGTCCTCTTCAGCTCTCGTGAGGTCCCATCTGCAGTGCTGCGTCCAGGCCTGGGGCCCCCAGCACAGGACGGACATGGAGCTCTTGGAGTGGGTCCACAGGAGGGCACTAAGATGATCAGAGGGCTGGAGCACCTCTCCTGTGAGGAAAGGTCACTTTCAAGTAGTCAGCCATTTCAAGTAGTCTTTGTACTTACAGAGATTGAATGGCAGCAGCCTGATCTGTTCTGGTATTGTAGCAAAAGCTGCACCACTTCATGATTTCTAATGAAAATCCTTCCCCCTTCTAATGGAGGGAGGGCATCATATGCAGAATCCAGGAGCAACTTAGGAGATGGTGTGTGTGTGTGTTATTGCATCTATTTCTTGTTTTGCTATGAGCTTGAAAATGCTTTCAGGTTTTCTTTTCTTTTTTTTTTTTTTGTTAATCTCATATCTCAAGTTTCACTACAATAGCTGTTTGGTAGGAGTTGAGATGATATTGATACCGCGTGTAATCAAATATGGAAAGTGTTTTTGCATTATTGGCCAGGTAAATTGCGAGGTGAGAAGAAAAAGTAAATACGTGTGTGAGCAGATGTGGATAGACTGCTTCAAGGCTGTTTTATCTGTGATTCCTTAAGAAAGAAACTGGCACTACTTCTATATTTAATTGCAGGGCTCTGTATGACTTGTGTATCATTCAAACTGAACTTTATTCACCCTTAAGATCTACTGTGTTACAGTAGTCTCTTACATGGGTAAAATATCATTACTAGAATCTAATCAACTTCATTTTGCCCTTTAAAAACCTAGTGTGATGATTAGAGCTGTGAAGGTAGCATTGAAAAAGGGACCAATATATCAGACTGAGAAAGGAGGAGGAGAAAGCTGTTTTCCTTATCCCTTTTTTCCCAACCCCTCCCTCTTCCCTTCTTACCCATGAGATTCTCCAATGTATGTGCCTGCTAAAATGTAGCAGTGTGGAACTACTAGCAGCCTTGGATAACAGAAATGAGAACAAAATATTCCACTTGCAACACTTTTAATTATGTAGGATAAATGTAAGGTGATACAGTGCAAGGAAACTTCAAGCATTTCTGTAGATTATCAGTTCTGTTTTGCCAGTTTGAGGGTGCTGTCCCTCTAAGGCCTGTCTTTTAATACGTATTCTGCTGTCATAACATGTTGGGTTTTTTTATGTACGTGCTCAGATAAAATCCTTTCCTATAGTTAAATTTATGCATCCCAATATCAAAATGCAGGGATCACTTTTGTGCATTAATGTCACTTTGAGGTCTGTTAAAGAGTGGTGTAAACCATGTCCACAATGATTCATTTGTGTCTTGTTGCAGAGTCACTTCTCATTTCTGTTCCTGAGGCACTGACTGCTGAAGTCTCCAAATATCAACAGAAGGCCTAAACAGTTCCTTTTATGCCCTCGGAAAGCAGTGAACTGAGAAATTCTGTGCTATTGAGCTCTCGTTTCATAGTTTAATTTAGTAGAGATTTGGCTTACAAAATGGCATTAGCTGTGCAGTTGAAGAGTTGTGGAAGCCAAGGCTTCTATTAATAGTAGAATGTTAATGCTGCAAGTAGTTTTATTGTCACAGTGAACTTAAGCCATTTAGCCTTCATACATCATACATCAAAATCCTAAACTCATCAATGAAGTGTAGCGAAATCCACCAAACTCTGCACGTGTTTAACAAGTATGACACATACCAAACAGTAATTTTTGACAATCTCAGAAACAGTACTGTGAAACAGGCAGTTAAATGGGCATCTGAAATTAAAGACCCCACTATAGCTCAGAGACATAACAACTTACTTAACTGTGTGTAGCAGATTTTGGAACATCACTTCCCAAATGAGTAAGTCTCGCCTATCAAGTGGGATGATAAAGAGGTGGATGCTAGATGTAGTCATTTTAATTACCTGGATTTCTTCCATTGAAATGTGGTTGCCAGGATATTGTTGCCTGAGTTATATAGAAGACAAATACAGATGCTATGTTCTTGCTGGTACAGAGAATAAGGATGACAACATTTTTGGAAAGTTTCGCCGTTTTAGCGCTTCTCGTGTTGTTCTGGATAAGAAATTTTTTAGATACTCATATCTTCTATGTTTGAATTGTTGCATTATCTCTATCTGTGAGGAATCCATCTTAAATGAAAGAAAGAGACTTCAGCAAGGTAAGGTAAAATTTTGGGATGAATGTTTTCCTTTCAGTTCAATTCTGGTCTTACATTAATCAGTTTATTTAGATTATGAATTGAACATAACGCTCCATCAAATCTGACTCTTTATATGAAGACTAATGCAGGATTGTACAAGGGTTGAATGAAAGTAGGATAATTCCTTCTGTTTCAGACTATTTGTCTTGCAAGGATTTATAAAAGCTGTAGCCCCTGTGTGCATCACACTAGCACATGGCATGGGTAGCTAGGGAGCAGAAATAAGCTACCCCACATACTAGCTGAGCAATGGCAGCACAAATGTAATTGTTATTGTAATCCATTGGCTGTGCTCATTATCTTTCTCAAAGTCGACTTAGCTGTATTTGTCCTAGGACACTTACAACTGCCAAGTCCAGAAGAGTTGTTTTAAGTCAGTAATACTGAATTTGGTGAAGGTTGGTAGAGGTGGAATAAAATTATTCCTGGAGGAGAAACACCATCATCCTGCTGTTAATAAGAAGTCTGCTAGCTATAAGGGAGATCTTTAATCAGTTTCTTCCCGTTCTTAATTTTACATATATAACTTATTTAAATGTAGAATGTGGGGATTTCTCCAATTGTCTCTGAATTGTTTCGAAATGATTAAAAAAATGTCTTCAGATTTGGAAAGTTTGAACCATATTTCTGTGTGTATGTGTGCTGGTTTGGAAGTTAGGATCTGACTTCAGTGATTTTAATTTTTCTCTTTCCACTGCTGGTTAATACTGAAGATTTTCTTGTTTTTTACATATATATATATTTATATATATATTTTTAATTCAAATGTATAATCAGTAAAACATTCTATAATCCTGTTTTTATTAAGTATGTATCTTGCTGTCTGTCTTTAGAGCTATGTCTGCTTAACATTCCTTTTTTATAATGCTGTACCTTCATTCTCCTATACATACGTGAACAGCCTTTGGTTTCCACAACTTATTATTGTTCCTTGCAAGATCTGAATTCTTTTAACAGCTAAAAGCATTGTCCTGAAGTTCCTGTGACTTGTCTGAGAAATTGCATATTAGTGTGAGTCTTTGCTCATGGTCAAGTTAAAGCTGAGGAAAATTTTATGCTATACTTTCCTCTTGGGCTATTTCACTTATTTGTTTAAACTTACTTTTATATTTTGATAGGTATTTTTAGATAAATGCCTTTGGTCTGGGGTATTTTATGCTTGTAATGGTGTATAAAGTCTTCTACCTACTTTTCTTTTTAGACTTGGTTCTCCATGCATATCATCATACAAACTGAGGTCTGTAGCTATTTGAAGATTTTAACAACATGAATTAAAAACAAAGACAAAAAGAAAGCAAAGCAGACAAATCAAGAAAGTGTCATTATATTGGTAAAGCTATTTTAAAAGTACTGCAATGCAGAGGCTTTCAGTTTGCAGCAGACCAAGTATCTGGCATAGCTGGTTCTGATATGAAACAGCATCAAGAGCGTTCTGAGGATACGGGCAGGAATGAGGCTTATTTTGGGTATTTATATTAAGGACAAAGACAAAATATTTTTCTTGGACTATTTGGGCAAGTTCCTTTACATCACACAGTTGAAAGCTTCTTAGTGCAGGTAAAACTATTTAAAAGTAGTGCATGCTTCAATGGAGGGACAGGGATGAAAACTGCCAAGCATGTTATTTTCCTTGAGGAAATAACTTTTGTTGTCTTTTTTTTTAAATTTCTATTGCTTCACTAGATAAATATAATCTTATTTTTTTTTCCCCTTTCAACTTTAAGTTAAGTCAAATGAGAGAACTTAAAAGTACATTTGCAATAGCTTGAAGCAATAACTTGGAGACGGGTGAATTATATTCCAATCTCAGGCTGCCTGGAGTGCTGTAATTCTATAGCTACATAATTTGGCTTTCTCGATATAACACAACTCAGCACTTCTGCTGTGCATTTGGACAGTTCACAGCTGATACCCATCCCTGTTTTGTGACTTTGCCTGCAGCTGCCTTTTATTCTCCAGTTCTTCCCACAGAGAACATATAATTGGATTACCTTGTACGGTAGCCAGACTTCAGAGGGAAGAGAAGCCAGAACTGCTTAGCGGCTCCCAGTCAGGGATGGGGTGGGAAGTCATAAACTTAGATCAACAAGCTATGTCTGAGAACTTTGCAGGCACCTCTGGCAAGAATATCACTTTTCACAAGGCAGACAGCACCTCAAACACTTTGCAGTGCCATGTGATCAACACAAGTGAAACAGCAGGAGCATTTCTGGGGAAAAGGAATACTGATAATTTTTGTAACTGAAACAATCTACTGCAAATACAATCAAGCTGTCAGTAAAGAGAGAATAATGATGAAGCAATGTTGAACAGATTTATTCTGCCCCCTGGTAAAAGCTGTGTAAATTCTCCTTGGGAAGACATTCATCTGTCAAAGCTAGTGCTATCCTCATCACTGTGGAGTAGATTGGAGGATGCTTTTATTTTTGCTGCTTTTGTCCTCCTTAGAATATAGTGCATTGTTAAGAGGATTTTAGCTCGTGTTTGTGTTACAACACCCTTCAGAGTGGAATAAGGGGGCTTCAGCTGCAAAGTTGCTGTCAGTTACCATCTTTCTGGTAAAAGCCCAGATGTTCATCAGTACATCTGGGGGGTATCTGGTGGAAAGTAGAGTGGCTTTCAACCTGTACTGTTTCACTGCTTCTCTATCATCAAAACAGGGAGTCTGTGTCTGATCTGTTTCACACTACTGGAGGAAAGCCCTGTACTTGAAAGAGTGCTGGTACCTTCTGCTTTGAAAGGAGTTGTTGTGGTGTAGTACTAGCACAAGCCCAGATACATTACCCATCTTTAACTCACTGACATAAGTACACTCATCAACACAGTTGAAATATTTTTTGTTTCATTATAAATGTCATGTTTTTGTGTCAGATGTATCTGCGCTTATTTTGTTACTAAAATGACAGCATCAGAATGTAAGACTGGAGAGTAGTTTAACATTTAGATAAACTCTCAATTCCAGATTATCATTGCTTGTCAAAATTACTAGGTTCTTGAATATCCACAATTATTTGTATGTCCTCTTCCTAGAGGTGGATAGCTGTAAATAAAGTTGTTGTTTTGGTTTTGACTTGGTTTGGGGTTTTTTTTTTCTGTTATGAATTAGTAGTTGGAAGGAAGATCTGAGACAGATTTGGATTGAGATTGTCTGTTATAAAACAGATGCTATCAAACAAAATGCCAATAATAATTTTACTGGTTCTTAAAATACAATGCTGAAGGTTTCATTAACTTATTAAAGCATGGCATGATATAGCTCAGAATATACACTTATTAGTAAAAGTAATTCAGTAAAAGTCCAATGTGTTGTGACAATTTTAAATAATGATGCTTAGGACATTTTTGTGTTGATTTCTTTTACACAAGGCTTCTGTTAAAGACTTAAAATTTCTTGTGAAAGATAGACAGAATGTAGGGGAAAAATAGTAGATTTTAGGTCATATGAGGTGATATGATAAATGTGCCCTCTAGAGCAGAGGAAGGAAGGATGAAAAGGGGGTTGGAAAAGAGTGGACAGAAAAGAAATATTGGTCTCATACTGGTATGTCTTCGCAGCAAATCATCAGTGTGATTTAGGCTATTTTGGAGGCACAGTAGAAATGCAGGGTGCTTTAAGGGTGATCTGGCAAAAATTCTCACTGGAAATGATTTCTTTTAAATGTTGGCATGGCTCCTACACTCAACAGTTACTATTGTAGGAACCCAGGAAAAATAAAATGAATTATTCTGTTAACCCCAACATTCTCCACTCTGTGCTTCTTTCTACAAGGCAGATAGTTAACTATGTACATGCACAACATAAATAAGGAAGTGGAAGCATAGTGAACCATGAGTGGCTGGCATTGTTACAAACATGCCTTAGATCTCATGTGACAGAAAAGATCAGAGGATCCAATAAGGGCTCTGATAGAAACTCTGCAGTTCACCGAGTCTGGAGTTTGTGTTCAATTGCTAGATTGAGACAAGTCTCATTGAAGAAAATAGTATGTGGTGATACTGAATATGCATCATCAATTAGCACTGTATTAAAACAAAAACTTCAATGATGAACTCTTAGCATGTGCTTAGTAAAATTCTTCTGAGACTTTAATAAAAACAACAAGAAAAATAGATAATTTGAAAGAAACAAGTAGAAGTCTTGGTTGCATCCACAGTTTGAATCCTCAACCAGCAGAACACCACGTAACTGCTTTAAATAAGTAAATAAAGGTTATTGTGTATATTCAGGATACATAAACATTCATTATATATTCGATTTTTTGTATATATTTGAACCACACTGGCTGAAAAATCTATGTTCTGAAGCAGGTTATTTTAACCAAATTGATTAAAAATTTCTCAAATTTATGAAGCTGAAACTGCAGTACTGCTGAGCAGCCAGGAAGGTTATCATTAATGTACTTTCTTTTTCCATTTTATTTTACTGGTTTGTTTGTTTTTTCTTTATTTTATTTTGTTGTATTTTTTCTTGCATTGCTTAAGATTTCTCAGTTGAGGAAGAGTACAAAGACATAAACAACCCAAGGTGTTCTGCATCAGTCTCATAGCAGCAGCTATACAATCCCCAGAAACATGAATTAACAAAGCTTTTCTCCTAAATTACACTGATTGAGCTGGAACAACTTGTCTATCCTATTTTTCTTCATGAATTGCTTAGAAATTTTAGAATAAGTGACAGATTGAAGTTCCAATATTGGAGGAAAAAAAAAATATTAACCAAGGTTACTCTCTGGCTGGAGTTGCAGCATTTTTTTTGTTTGTTTTTTGTTTTGTTTTGTTTTTACAATGGAAACATTGTAGAAATGTAGATCAGTTACTGTGTCCATCACCTGTGTGCTGGATCAATGTGTGTGGATATATCAAGTTTCATATAATGATAGAATCGTGAGGTTGGAAATGGCCTGCAAGGTGATCTAGTTCAACTGTCCTTCTATTGCCATTACTACCACAAGCACTAAACCATTTCTCGTAGCTCCTTAACCAGATGCCTCTTGAGCACTGCCAGAGATGGTGACTCTACCACCTCCCTGGGCAGCCATTCCAGTGCCTGACCACTCTCTGAGAGAAAAAGTTCTTCCTTATGTCTAAAATGTCATAAATCCTTATGTCATGTGGTTAAGAATTATTATTTAGGATTTATTTAGCAGAGCTATGTCAGCTCAAAGTCCGTGAATGTCTGTTTTGCACCCTTTTCCTAAGCAAAAGTGAAGTCGTGCTTTTCTTTCTAGAGATTAAAAGATCTTGCAATATTTTAATTTCCTTTTTCTTGGATTAAATTATCAAATCAGTCCAAGCTTCTTCCTGAATTCAGTATTCATACTGTATTGTAACTTCAGTATTTTGAACTAGATTAGAATCCAGTACACTAGTCTTCTTCATGTGTATCTTGGAGTACAACAGTATGGTATTATGTGCACGTCTACATGGAAGTAGAAGTCTGTCATCCTGAGCAATCTTTTCTTCACCCTCATATTTCAGTTCTGCTGAACTTCTCACAAGCAAGGTGAGACGGACCTTAGTCACAGTTAATATTAACATCTTCAACTTTTCTATAATTACTTCCCGACCTTTTCTTGATGGATAAATTACTCAGTGGCTGTGATTGTGTCAGTATTCCAGAATATTTCCTGTGACTGAAAAAGCTCGCTTTTTGAAATATTTGTATATCAAAAATACTAGTGAAATCTTTTCTCATTTGGATCATCTTCCAAAAACTTTTTCCATAGGATGTAATATGGTTGCTTAAGAATGTAACAAATGCATACATGCTAAGGTTTAAATTATTTAAAGTGGGAAAAAAGCTGAATCTCAGAAAACAATTCATGTTAAGAGTTTGGAATCATAACTAAATTGATTGCAAAGACTTAAAATTATGGTACTCTTTTATCTTTTATTTTTCAGTAAGCTACTAAAAACATTGTAATATGGGACTTATTAGGAACCTCACTTCTAAAATGGGTGCCTTAAAGAAGGGGGGCGGAGGGGGAGACTGAAATATATGAAATGGAAATATAGAGGCTTCTATAACTGCTCTGTATTTGTCCAGAAAGACTTGGCCCATTAAACTGTTTGACACTTTGGATCCTTTTTGATTATCTGGCAATGGATGGGAGTAAGCAGATTGACATGTTGTTTTTTGGACTCACTGTTTCTCATATAGAGATAAATAGTTGATTATTTTAGGACTGAGAAAAATGTTAGCTTTTTAAATAAGAAGACTGGATGATTTAATTGGTAAGATTTTGCAAGCGCTTGAGTATTTCTCTTCATTTCAAATATCTTCCCACATATCTGAGACTACTTTATGTGATTATCTGTATGACCTTGAAGAAAACTTAATTTACTTTCCTGTCAGTATAAAAGTTTTCTGTAAAATGACTGGGTTATTATGTATGTTTCCTTATTATATTCTGAAGGCTCTTGTTTTCTTTTGCCATTACACATTCTTTCAAATTGGAATTTGATTCATATTTAGTACTCTTACTGTAGAAAGTTGGAAATAATAATTAAAAAAAACAAACAAACTAAACAGCCCTGTCTTTCAGAATATTCATCTAGAAAAGTTGCTGCATAAACCTTATTAAAAGTAAAGGTCTTTTTAAATAATAATATAATACAGCTGCACAGATGACTGACACAGTAAAAGCTGGCTAATACAATCCTGTTGAACCAGCATACATCTTAGATGAAGTACTCTAGGTTCTATTTGGGATTTGGTATTCAGCAGAATGAGTGAGCTCTGGATGTGGAATGCTTACTGCTTGCTTTACCTTGTGTATTTTTTCCAATAGATTTACTTATCAGATCCATATCTTCAGATTTTCATCTTGTACAGATCAGTCTATCAGATATGATTTGCCACACAGTTTTAGTTGCATACATTCACGAGACCTATGTAACAGATGCCATCGTATTTGATGACAAGATTCAATTTGCTATGCACTATGGCAGAAGTAGCATACAACTAAGGAAACACAGATCTGAACAAAGATGTATATTTAAAAATGTAATACGAAGTGTGAGAAAATGAAAGCACCCAGGAAATCCTGGGCATAAGCTTGAGACTCTAATTAGTTTTTCCATACAGTTGAGGAGAGATAAGATGAGAATGCCTTGTGCAATTGGTTCAATAAAGAAAACTGTCAATCTCACTGGTGTTTGTGATGTTGTGACTGATAGAAATACATTCCGGACATATAATAGACCATGTAATAGAGTTCCAATTTTAAGTGCAAATACTACTTCTGGAAATTTTTAGCTTGCCTCTTTATCAATCTTTATATTTTAGTAAATGATCATAGAATAGAGATACTACTATGTCTTGCCATTTGCCTTTTTTTTTAAACGGACATAACATTCTTCTTTGTCATGTGATTGATGATTATTTATGGGCAGAAAAGGTAATATGTGGCATTTTAATACCATGTGTCCTGAGGTGTCCAAATAATGTGGAAACTCTTACATAACTTTTTCATAGGCATTACTTTCTACGTATATATTAAGTGTTTTCAGCTTTATAGTGAGCCCATTGAAAGCTCAAATGAAAACATGACTTCTACTGAAATCAGACTTTTGAGTTAGTTCTCTTGCTCTTACTGCCCAACTGAAGTCAAATCTAGAAAAAAATTTTTGCAAGTTTACTTATCTGATGTTGCGCAAACAACAGCAACAGAAACTTTCACACAAAAATGATTGTGCCCCCAAAATGAAGATCCTCTCTGAATTGTTTCAAGATGAGTATGCTCTTGGTGCTTATGTTCACATTTTCAAAGGCAAACATCCTTAAACCTAGGAAGTCCAGCTCCTGAAGTTTGTATTGATAATACTTCAGTGCATCTTAAGACACAGAGATGGAGAAATCGAGGAAATCGAATGTTAACTGCTGGGGAAATATACATCCTTCTGTCAGTGTGTGTATTTCCCAGGGTGCTGCATCTTGCTGTTGTGACATAGTTGATTATACTTACTAAAGAAAAGAAACCAATGTCATGCTTTTTCTGGGGAACATGTTCATAATATTAGCAACATAAATATTTGAATAATGTGAGAAAGGTGTGTGTGAAAGGGAAAATGTTCACTGCTGTTTATGCTAGCAGGCATCTCTTTCAAAATGTTTAACAAGGTGTTATCACAAGATCACAAGATCACAAGATCACAAGAATCACAAGGTTGGAAACGACCTATAAGATCATCCAGTCCAACCGTCTCCTCATCACCATTACCACCACTAGCATTAAACCATATCATGCAGCACGTCATCCAGACGCATCTTGAACACTGCCAGGGACGGTGACTCCAGCACCTCCCTGGGCAGCCATTCCAGTGCCTGACTACTCTCTGAGAGAAGAAGTTCTTCCTTATGTCCTACCTGAACCTCCTCTGATATAACTTGCGGCCATTGCCCCGTGTCCTGCTTGTTGCCTGGGAGAAGAGGCCAGGTCCCTCTTCACCACAGCCTCCCTTCATATCGTTAGATCTTAGGAAATATAATGGATTTTAAATGAAAAATGTTTTTATGGTATGTAACTGTGCTTCCTTTGTGCAACTTTAAGATCGTAGTTAAAAGTAATTGAGCTTTAGGTGTCAATATTCTCTAGTTCAAAAGCATTAGGTTTTTAACTAACAATTTTCATTTACTTTATCCAGAGAGCATTCAGATACATTGAACAAATCTGTGGGTGAAAAATCTCCAAAGGAAAATGTTAGGTACAAGAATATACGAGCAGTTCCAGGAGCTGAATGTTGATGGAAGGTGCATTTTCCTTGTCAGTACCTCCAAGACCTTCTTTGTGTCCCCTCTGTACTTATACAACCATCTGAGCCATAGAAGTCATGTTTGCGTGGTGCAAATAGACGGGCCAAAAAAAACTGTTACTCAGTCACTCTAGGTTTATCCCATAGTAAGCTGCTGGCTTCATGAAGTTTCTAGGAGCCTGAGTATATTTTGAGATTTCCATTACTCAGTAGATTTTGGCTAAATTTGGCCAGTGGTGGTATAGGATGCCAGACAAATGATCAAGAACTGTAATCAGTTTCCTTACCAAGCAATAAATAACTTGTTCTTTCCCAAACTGAGTTCAAAGCAGTCACAGATGCAGACTTAAGTATACAACTTTTGCCACATTCAAGTGCAGCATTTTACACTTGTAGCCTGGAAACTCTGAAAAAATTAAGCTGAAAAATGATAAATTACAGATTCTGGCAAGAAACTTCTGGATTTTCAATCAACTAAATAAGAGACTGTAAGCATGCTGGGCACAATCTTAAATTTGTGAGTATTAAAATAGTAATCCAAGAAGATGAGAGATGAGTTAAAATGTTTGTGGAGGGGGCAGTGAATAGTGCAAATGACATCAAAACCTGAAATGTTTTTTTGAAATGCCTATTTACTTTCATCACCTGGGAAGTTTAAATGAAGTTGTTAAAAGTTTCTCAGAATATTTTTTCCTATGTTGGTTTTTGGGAGCAAAGAATGTCTTGAATGTAGAGTACTGTATTTCCTAATTCAAGCTCAAGTCTCATATGACACAAATGAGATGCCTAGGCTTTTTATTTCCCTTTATTTCCCAATTAGAATGGTAGTGATATGTTGGAATCAGCTCATTCTGAAACATACTTCCTGCAAGCATCTTCATGTTTCCACTCATCACTCCTATATGGAGTTCCTTTTTTTTCTGATCTTTTTTCTTCTTTGATGCTTTTATTCATTTCTATTTAGTAATGGCTGATAACTCAATATCATAATTTTCTCTATTCTCCTAAAGCAGCCGGGTGTGTTCCTTCTGAAACTCTATCTAGTCACTTCATACACATTTGCATTCTCTTTTGTGATATTTCCCCCTCACAGCTCTTATGTCCCCACTTGAACTGCAGAAGTTTTTTGGAGAGGACTTGGCTTGCTTATAATTAATGACTTAAAACTCAATAACTGGAAAAAAATATCTTAATTAGCTATAGGAGAAAGATCTGCATCTGTTTCTGAGCTGGGAGCTGTCAACATTCATGTCATCTTCCTGCAGATATCCAAATATATTTTAGTAAATGTTTTGTCTTTTTTTCTTCTTGTCTTCCTGCTCCATTTGTAGCTACAATCTCTCATGGGATGTAGGCAACTTCAGTGAATTTCATTAGGAATTATACTTTGCAACTGGAGAGCAGAGCCCATGTCTGGACTGAAGCCAACGTTCTTTAAAAGTTCACATGCCTTGTACTGACTCCCTAATTTAGGCTCCTTCTGACCAAGGGGAGAAAAACAGAGAAAGACTAAATAGTAGTTAGGTTTTGTTTGAAGATGAGGAAAAAAAGCAATTGTTACCAGCGACAACAGAAACGAACTGTGGGTTAGCATAACAGTATGTAAACTGTATTTCATGTGTGCTTTCATCAGAAATGAGTAAGTAGAGCCGTATATGCTGCAAACTTTAAGAATGTTAGCGGGATGCCTGCGTAGCGTTGTACTTAAGAGTACTTATGCCAGAATAGGAAAGCCTTTTATTCTGTAATTCCTTGAGGCAAGAAAAAGGCTTTCTGAAGAGTTGCTTTAATTTTAAACTCTCATTCTAATGTTAGACAGCCTGTTGGATCTCCGAGTTAAAAACTGCTTCAGCTTTACTTACTAGAGCCAGATGTAACATTGACCTTAAATGGTAAAAGCTCCCGAGAGTGAAAGAGAGGCTGGCCTGAGGGGAAAAAGGGGAATAACTGAAGTTTTAGGTAAGTAATCTCTATAACCAGGAATAAGCTCTTTTTCAGCTGTGGAATAAAACAGAACCATATTTCCTCCTTAAAGGTACAGTACCTTGTTGTTATGATACCGAGTGGTTTGTTTGTTCTTTCTTTCTGTCTCTTCCCCTCCCAAGTTTCGCCCCTGTCAAATTCTGTCCCTTTTAGAAATCTTAGTTGCTTAAAAAGTGGATGATATTCATGACATCTAGTTCTTCTTGTGTACTTTTTGGGATTATACAAGAACAAAAAAGGAAAAGCTGTGTCAATTATACTGAGGTTTCATTAACAAAGGTATGTGATCAGTAAGTAATTCAAGGCAACTTGGTTTACAGATAACGTTATCTATATTGGGCTAATTATTAGAGAATATTAGCAGCAGTATATGTTACAGAGGAACAGATATTTAACAGATTGTTTTTTTTTCTTTAGTATTGTATTGCATGACTTTTCTTCCCACGTTTTTGTGTTTAACAGTGCCAAAATTGTTCTTTTTGATGGATTACCTACTTGTGTCTGGAACCTGTCTTTTAAAAAGACATTTCCGGAGCCATTCCTTTATACTTGGTGTTTGGTTTTAATCCTATTAGAGGTAAATTAACACTATAGACTTGTCTAATTGCAGTGCTGTATTGGAATGATGGGGAAATCAAACAAAAAACATGCTTGCTTTAATATGAAATATCACAATATTTACTCCTTCTGGTAATTTACTCTTCAGCTTTGCCTGTGCTGTTTAGTAGCTACTCTGCAGCGAAGTGTTATTTTTCTCAGTTAACTAAAATACATCTTTTTGTCTTACTAATATGTTTATTAGGCTTCTTTTCAATAGAAAAACACCACGTAAGAATGGTGTTGGTACAAGGAAGTGCTTGTTGAGCCTCCAGACAAGTTACTAACATATTAGCAACAACTCATGTTAGTGTGTAGATTTTCAAATTGCGTGTAGCATGGTTCCATTTGGTGAAAGATTCTCTGCAATCATCAGAAGAATTCTCTGTTGTGGAGTGATTAGGCTACGAAATTGGTTCATGTAGTGCAGAAATTGGAAAATTTTAAGTTTTGAAAATAGTGTTTCCTCTGCAAGTAATAACAGTTACTGCACTTATACATGGTATGACAAGTATACAAAACTTTAAAGAAAGCTCACCTAGCTTCAAGAGAATGCCATAAATGTGTCTTGTAACAATTCAGGCACAGTTTCAAGGCTCATAATTTTATTTTTTTTCCTGTACTGTTGTCAGTGCAAAATGTATTACCCTAAGTTTAATCTGGCTGATCTTCATGTTTTAAATCAAAGATTAAACCCCAAATCAATATTGATACCAAGCCGGTAGTTTTGCAATCTATTGATGAATCCCATAAAAATCTAAGGCAGTTGACTAGAATTAACAGTGGAAATTAAGAAAGTCTGATATGTTAAATGCTTAATACTAGGAAGTCTTCATTCTTTAAATATTCCTGTATTTTCAAGGCTCCAAAGACCCCTCTTCTGGTTTGTTAGTCTCACATGAATTACTTAACTGGTGATGAATAGGCACTCATTTAACTCAATTTAGATAGTATCAGGAAGGCGTATAGATTTTTAATGAATAGTTATTTTTAACTCTGTATACAGACTTGAATAACTAATGTGTCCAAGCCCTCTAAGTATGAACTAAGTGTATATTTCTAATGCAATACTTTGTAGTATTTCAGCAACTACTGCTTATGTGTAATTTGATACAAATAGTACAGTTTGTTCATTCGTGCACAGTGAAAACTGTGTTTACATAACCACTGTGCTAAGGGTCCTAGGATTATCCTTGTATTTAACTTTCATAAAGCCATCTGCTTTGTATCCCTCTGGATTAAGCTACAAGTTGGTTATGGACATAAAACCTGTATGCCTCCTTTCCTTTTATCTTTTTATATGTTGGAGTCAGTTTTAATAGTGGTATAATCCTATAGTTCTAGTCGCAACAAAAGCAGTCAAAATTAAGAATTCATCAACTGAAAGATGAGGGAATTCTTTACTTTGAGAGCTCTGTAAGAGGCTGCCCAGTGGATTCTCCTTTTCTGGAGATATTCAAAACATGCCTCGATACATTCCTATGTAACCTACTGTTGGGAACCTGTTTCAGCAGGAGGTTGGTCTGCATATTCTCCAGAATTCCTTTCCAAGCCCTACAATTCTGTGATTCTGTGAAAGGAGAATGGAAAAAGCTGGTGGTAAAGATCGGAACTACTTGCTCTCTGTCAGCTTTTAATTCTAATTTGGTGACAAACCACTTTTTGAAAAGCTAGGTAAGGGTGATTGTGGCAACTGAGGTTTAAGAAGTTGGTACTGAGAAGGGACATTCTCATTTCAAGGATCATAGGTATATGTTTGTCACACATTATGGAGTTGTCTTTCCTCATCTACTTCCTGATATTAGAGATTTGTAGAATTCTTGTTTATGGACACGTGTAGTGGTAGGTTAAGGAGAATGAAAACTGTGGCTGTTGTGAAGAAAAAACTTGAAATAATAACTGAGTTTCTATCCCTGGAAAGTAAGTCCTAAGAACTCTGAAAACCAGAGAAGGATTTGATATTTAGAGCAAGTAGGCTAGTATACCCAGGTTATTTGGAGTTTTTGAGCTGTGTCAACATCCCAGTAATTTATCTTCCTCAGTATGTGGATGACAGGTTTTTCTTTATTTTTCTTTATTTCAGCGGAGTTATTCTTTATCTCCACAATCTGGAAAATCATTTGAGATATTTAACTTCAAATAAAAGTAACTAAATATGTGAAGTATGTTAAAGATTTAAAAGCAAACTAAAAAAACACTCATGACTAAATCAGAACTGCCCTGCTAGAAGTTTTGCCTTTGAATGTAAAACACCTCAAGTCTTTAGGTATTGTAAGCCAACAGAGACACTGAATGCTGTTGATATGCTGTTCATTTACAGGTTTGGACAAGTAAGGCTTGTAGAATTTTATTTTTTTTATTTATTTTTTTATGGTAATGCAGGTTGCTTAGAAAAAGAAAAGGGGGAGCTAAACACACAAACATGACAGGCAGTGTCTGTCAAGTACATATGTGACCCTGAAAGCTTCTTTCCCTGACTACTCTTAAAGCATATTCTGTGGCATCCTGTCATTACACAAAGCAATTTTTTAGAGACCTGTCCTTTCCCCTGCTATGTATGGAAATATATCTGTTGTGATAACTGTTCAAACAGAGCCACTAATACAGTGGAGACTGCTGTGCTAGTTCCTGCAATTTCTGAGAAGAACAGAGCAGTTGAAAAGTTAATAAACATAAGCAATATAAATCAATTTACGTAAGAATTGTACTGTGTCCCTTATCTTCTGGGCTGCTGGGTCAAGCGCAATAATCTTCTGGGCTAGGGGCTTCGCTTCAGAGTAAAAATAATAGTGTTTATTTAATTCTGCTGAATGTTTTATTATGCTGAATCTGTATGTGGGGAATTTGGCTTTGAGCCACTGCTTTTGGAATCTTCAGCAAAGTTTCCAGTGACTTCAGTGGTGCAGAGATCGTGTTCCTAATGAATACCACTAAGGTAAATTAGTAGGAGATGAGAGTCTGAAATGTAGAGGAATTGGAGTAGGAGTAGTTTGTATGTTCACCTGCTCGCTTTGAACTTAGAGGGATGTACCAACAAACGGTAGGGTTTGTAGAATGACATATAGTTCTGAAATTTTGGAAAAGAAATATCCAGGATTTCATTTTCAAATGTTTTTCTGATTCCTCTAAAACATCTCTGAAGTGGCTGTTTTAGAAATGTCTGTGCACACATGCGTGTAGTAGAATATAATTAACCAAATATGTAGACTAAAATTTGCTGTTGAATCTTGCTTAGTTGTGCTGAACTGTGCTGCTGAACACTGAAATTAGAAATGACGTGCGTAACCATAAGTCAAAGGAGAACTTATGGAGAGGAAGGAAAATCATAGCAGGGGGGCTGAATCTAGATGGTCATTAAGGTCCTAATGCTTTCTATGATTCTATGGTTCTATGATTTGACTGCATAAAAAGATGCATGCTTTTATATCAGTAACTGAATTTCCTGTGTTTTTCATAGTGAATAAATGTGGCTGGCTTCTGGGTTTGTGAAAATAGCTCAATGTTATTAGTGGCCTACCTGCAGTGGAGGATGGTGTTTGGCCCAGGAGGAGGTGCTGGGTCAAGTTGATGCTCTGTATGACATCTCAGGCTGGAAAATTTTGAAAGCAGATCTAAATATTGCTGGTTCTCAATGCAAGCATAATTGTGCCTCTCATCTTAACATCCCCAAGGGTTGCAGCGGTTAAACTTATCATTCTTCCTCTTTGATAGGTATACAATTATCAGGATTGCTCTAAAAGCTGGTCTTGTGAAGTGCAGTAGGCACTGGAGCAGACTGTAGAAAAACAAGTAGATGTGTCAAAATTCCCATGTATTTTAGATATTTTAAAGCAAGGATGGGAGACTTTGAAACTGCTGTGTTTATTCACTGAATCAAGTAAAAATATCTAAAGCAGGGAGAAGGAATTTATGGGTATGTTCTAAAGCCTCCATACATAAGACTCTGTTTTCTGTACATGCTGACCCTTTTGGTCAGCATGTTAGAAATTTCTCTTGCATAAAGCACAGCAGGAAAATGTCCTTTCCAAAATATATACATTGTATGATAAAGGAGAAGTCTCCTTGAAATATTAACAACTTTTTACCCTTATAAGAAGCTCTTCAGCTCTTCATGTTTCCTGTTGGATTTTTTATTTTTTTTATTTTTTGTCTTTGACATTTCCTGTTTAATAGATTTTTAAATGTTTTTGTTGGTGAAATAGCAAACATCGACCATCCCACTCTATACAAAGCTGACATATAACCATAACAGAAAGGTGAATAATACCTAAAAGTTCCTTAGGAGATCTGTACTGTTGCTGCCTGGTATTTCTGTCTAGAAAAGTGTTAAGAACGAGACTAAACTAAAACAAGTAGCCTTTTATACTGATCGCTTGTAAAAATGATACAGAAGTGAACTTCCACCCCCAGTACAAATACCACCCCACAAACACTACACCAGAGAAAAGTAGCTGTTTTTCTTTTACTATGAAAATTGTGAATTGTACTTCCTTAAATTGCATGGCAGGTCAAACTCAGTTCTCACAAATCACCGTTGCTGCATTTGCAATGTACAGAGCTTTGTCTTCGTACATGTGCTATTGGTGTGTCTCAGTAGATTTTGATCCCTCCCCAAAAAATACCTTCACTTAATATTAAGAGAGTTTTGTTTTTTTTTTCTGTTGCTTAACAGGTAAAGATCAGATTTACGTAGCATTATTCCCTTCAGAGTAGGGTCTTGTAAATTTCTCGCATGTCTTCTTATAAAGAAGCACAAATCAACATAAAATTTTAAAGCTAACCTCATTTTCAGATGATACAGTGACACAACTTTTCAGAATACTGTTACGCTTACAACATGCCTTAAAGTTATCTGTTGAATTTAAAGGTTAAAATAATGCTTGACGTTGGAAGGCTTTTTCCTCCTCTTGAAGGTGGATACTGTGTAATCATCTTGTGTACTTATCTTCCAAGCATCTGCTTTGAAAATAAAACAACATGCCATTTTGACATTTAAGAAAGTGCTATAAAAAGTCTGTTGCTATGTTTAAAAGCCTGCTTTCAGTTACTATAGCAATAAAATTCTCAAAAATGATGTACGAATTGCCACAGTTCATCACCATCCCTTTCTGGGACAGGGAGATTACTGGACTGAGAATAAGACAAAGCTTCCCGGTATATAACAGGAGAGAGTTTCCATAAAGTTCCAGGTGGGATGTGCTGCCACCTGTTAGCAAAATGTGGCCAAAATATAAAAACCAAAGTGTCTGTGCCAAAAGGGATAGCTGGATTCCTACTTGATTCAGTCTCTTTGTGACTTCTGTGACAGAGCTCAGTATTTTGAGCAGCTTCCCATTTCTCTGCAAGACAAGTTGCTGAAAGTGTTTTATTTTTCTCTCTAAATTCTTCCAATCCCTTGATAATGAGTGTGAAAATCAGCATACACAGTGCAGACTGTATAGGCTTTGTCTTCGTAACATTACGGTTGTCAATCTGAAATGCCTTTGATCCTGAAGCAGCTCTGGAAACTGTTATCATAAAGAAAATAAATGAAATAATAGCTGATGGAATTCTTAGCATCTCGCTGGAGCTTGAAGCCTTGAACATTCAGGGCTTCTTTGAAGAGGTCAGGAAGTTCAGTTTCCTACAGAAACATAGACATTGGCATCTCTAAGTTCAGTGTGAAATTACATTCTTACTTCAGATACTTTCTACTCATTGCTCTCTTCTACTGAGCAACATGCTGTATGGGGGGGAAAAAAGACTTGGAGGGAAAAAATGGGGCATGTTTGAAAGCAGTGCAACAGTTCTGTTCTCTTTATTCCTAGTTGTTTAAAGAGTTTTCAAAGTTCATTTGAGGTTAACTCAAACTATGCAGCATTTTTGTCTGCACTTTAGTTTGTGTTGCTAATAATGCACAACAATCACAGTCATTTCAAGACTTTTCCTTAGCACATGCTTGAAGTTGAGACTTCTCATTTTGAGCAGTGCCTATTTCTATTTCAGTGCTTCATTTACACTAATGTAAATTTTACACTTTTTGTATTACTATACGAAGAACCTATTTTAGTAGGGGCTGTGCAGGACGAGAAGAGAAGGAGTAAGTGTATGAAACTGTAACTTTTATATTTTTCAAAATTGGTTAACACCTGACATACAGAAAGCTGATTTTCTACAGAGCTGTGGCCTATGCCTATAGCATCCTCACTCTAGTTGTGATAACTGGTTCCTAGGCGATCTGTTTTAACTGTGGATGTCCCTGTTCATGGCAGAGAAGTTGGATTTAAAAAAAGGCCTTCAGAGGCCCCTTCCAACTCTAAGGATTCTGTGAGTCTACAAACATCAGTTCAAACTTCATACTTCAAAGCCATTCTGTATAGTCACAGAGTATTTAAGATGATCTACCTCTGAATTTGTATCTGCTCTGAAAACATGAACTTCACCATGCCTGCTGTGCCCTGGGTCAGCTGTATTTGAAACTGTTCACCAGCTTCAAAAATTACTGCAAGAGGCAGAGTGCATCTGACAATGTGGTTACCTTAGCTTCTTCCCAAGGAATAAAGAATTGAAGTGAAAAGCCTGATGGCTATGGGCTAGAGACACATTTCTCATTATGTGTTGACTACTAGCCTTTTATAAGTGTTAGCAATGCACTTATTCTTCCCAAAATCTATTTTAAGTTTTGTTTTCCTTGGAATAAAGATTGTGCTTGCTGTTGTTCTGGTTGTCAGCCTTCTTCCCCCTTCTTCCCTGCCCTCTCTTCATTCCCTCCCAGTAGCCTTTGAACTCATCTAAATTGTTGAGTTTGGCCAGAGAGGATCTCAAAAGTATTAAGTTCCTACAGATTAAGTGCAAATAGCTGTTGTGGTAGGAGAGGCCTGGAATAGTGCTGTTGAAGGAAAAGGGCTCCCCTGTGGCTGAAATCACTGCTGATTCCATTTGATTTGCTAGCTGGCAATGTAGCAATATGAAGCTCAAAAGTAGGCACTGCAAGTACTGTCTCTTGCTCTTCCAGACTGGCAGGAGACCAAGGAAACAAGCAGCATTATTTTTAGTGAGTGAGAGAAGATAAAAAAAATCACTAATATAACAAAACCTGCTTTTTGGCTGTTTGAGTTCAGCTACTTAAAAAGCTTGTTTCCAAATTTTGAGGGGCACAGGTTACAAACTGTCCATTTACGCATTCATATCTAAACTATTTTGGAAAACTGTTATAAATGAAGTACAGGTCATGAAAGGCTGTGCTGATGACTCTCCTATGATTTTCTCACCCACTTCTAATGGTGGCAGTTCATATTTCAGTCTTCTTCCTAAAGCAGTGCAGAGCACAGTTAGGTTGTAGAACAGACACCTATTTTGTGTATTTTTCCATCAAGGCTGCAAGGTCTATAGGGGAAAGAGCTTAGGTTTCTGTAGTCATTGGGAATAGCCTATAGGCTACTTGCTCTGTTCTTCAGTCAGGCTCATGGGAATGTTGTTAGTGGAAAGGTTCTTCCCATGGCAAATAAATGTCAGTTGTCTGGGTAGAGGCTGGGTAATTAGACTTTCCTTATGTAACAGATATTTTGAAGTTCAGCCAGGAAGAACGAAGTATTATCCAGAGAGAACAGCCCTCATCTGCTTTCTGGCCATTTGGAAAAGGCAGCTGTGGGTCAAGAATCTGTTCCCTGAAAATTTCCATGCATCTGAAGTAGTTTCTCCACTGATGACGACCCTTTATTTGTTCATATTTAAGGTCAGCATGCAAGATCTGAGGCTGAAGAAACTCCTGGAATTCTATATCATGGGTACTGCTCCCTTGCACCTGCTCCCTTATATTCCCTGTCATAGGTTTATGACACACTCAAAGTACTGGGCTCTTTCCCTGAAGACTACTCAGTGTGTAAATACTGCTTATGTCAGTTAGATAATGTGTATATCATTCTTTTTCCTCCTGCTTTCACGGGTTTTAAATAAAATCATCTAAACCAGCAGCAGTAAACAGATGCTCACAAAACAAAAGAGAGATAGTGATCCTGTTTAAAAAACAAACCAAAAAAAAACCCCAAAAAGCTCAAAAGATGAAAACACAGCAAAAAGTCCTCCCATTCTGGCTTTATTCAGCTTATTGTAGAAATGTCTATGGCCCATTATGCTGAAGTAAACTTGAATAAAAAATTACCAAGTAAGATCTCATTCCCTGTATAGGGAAGAGTTTACATACTTTATTTCTGTTAGTGACTGATAAGTTATTCTGTGATTAATTGAAATAAATTAACCTGTGGTAACATCCTGTTTTCTTTCTTTGCTTTATCATCTGTTTGGGAGGAATCGTTTGTTTTGCTTAGAAAGAAACAATCAAAACCTTTCATCTAGATAATACCTAAACTTGTGTCTGTTTTAAACAGGAAGCTCTGCCTTACAGCTTTCCAACCATCGTGTTGATTTTTTAGTGTCCTTCTTCAGCTATGCTACAGGGCACGATGTTGATCATGGCTATTCCTGAACTTAAAATCCTTTTACACGTTATACTTATTTTTCCTGTTGCATTATTTATTGAAACAGCTGCCATAATTTTTTGTTTGGGGTTGCGTTCAGTGAAGTCAATAGTACACTTGTGTATATAAGAGATGCATGACAGCTTCTTGTTATTCTGATACTTTTTAAAAGTATTCCTCAGCAATTTTTTGGTTAAGTAATATGTTGTGCATTCAATAGTTTTTAAAGTGAGTGCTGCTCCATTAAACAATTTTAAATAAGTTATTAATTAAAAAGGAAAATAGTATTGGTTACAGATTACCACACATGGAACACCAAGAATACATGTAATAGCAGTTCTGATCTTTGTTCACTGTTTCAGGGAGGCAGATATTAGCTTAGTGTCTGTGAAAATATTCATAATTTTCTGTCCAAATCAGAAACTTACGTTAATGAACTAGGAAAAAAAAGCATTGCTGGATTTGCCTAATGAGCAATACAAACTATGCTTTAGTTTGTAACCATGAAATGTAATTCCCCCTGAATTCAGTGCTCCTTACAGATGAATGTTCAGGGATGAAACTTACTTTGTAAAACTCAGTATGGGACCGTGAATTCATGCTAACTAAAAAGTCCACTAACATTTGATTATCTTAAATAGATTTACTTCAGAAGTGCAGAAGACTGGGCAGGTACTATTAGTTAACATAACTAATTTAACTTCTTAATGATTAGAACCTGTACTGAAGCTGCATAACGATGCTAGCCATGTTTGATGGACTGTGAATAAGCAGGATATGACGGCCAATTTCACTAAACTGCTCTATGGAGTCATCATTTCTCCTTTGCAGTGGTGAATCAATTCTTAATCATTTTCAAATAAACTTCTACTAACATAGTTATGTTGCTAGTATTTTGAATGCTTTGAGATTGCCAAAACATTTGCAAAATATAGTGAAGGCTATACAAGAACATATACAATGAATAAACATATACAATGAGTAGTCAGATCTCTTGACTGGTTTATAGTTGAATTATTGCATCCCAAACCTTCTTAAACATACAGTTCTAATATTTTCTGTTGCATTTCTGCCATGAAATAATTGATGAAATTTCTAATATGAAGATTGAGCAATATACCACAGCAGTGTAAAGCACTCTTAGTATGTCTTCAATATATAAACCTCCATAAGGAATATTCATATATCAGCTGTGCAGCTTCATGGAAGTGAAATCAATTCTACATGCCTTTATTTAACTACATAAGGTATGTAGCTTACTGATGCCTGATTTTGGCTTGGTACTGTTACAAATGTATGAACCTGATAAGTGAGGTAACTGAAATGCCATTGCTCTATCTTGCTGCAAAAAAGAAGAAAATGTAACTTCTAATACTAAAAGCACTAACATTTTTGTGGCTCTGCAGTATATTGTTCAATTAAGGTACTAGTTGCAACTACAACTGTGTGCTTACATAAAATTTGCTTTTTCCTTCAACTTAGTTCAAAAGCATGCTTACATACATTTAGAACTTAAGTGCTTTTTTTTTTATTTACATGTGTCATAAAAATAAAAGATGGTACCATTCCCTAAGGCTGGCAAATGAGTTGTTATGGAAAGTATTGTAGTTCCCTTGTTTGTTCATTCTCTAGATCCTGTTGTTTCCTCTGGAAATCATTCCTGAGTTAACTGACTAATGAGAAGTTTGGAGAAAAAAATGATAGTATTTCCTTAACATGCCATTTTTGTGTTTCAGTTGAGTTTTTAACTTTATCCTCTTCTTAAAAAAATGAAAAATTTTCTCTGCAAGAGGGTTAAAAACAGAAAACGCTTGGAAAGAATGCTTAGAAAATGAATTTACTGGTTTGCCATTAAGCACCATGGAAATTAAAATAAACATTGTTCTAACTAAGAAACATTAACAACAAAAAATTTTCTGTTGGAAAAATGTTTTTTATGTGGTTTAGAAACACATACACAATGTTATTTCCACAGATCAAAGAGTGTAATTAGTATTCATTTGATTTTAGATTTAATTTTTCTTTCTCATAGATGAAAATATTATATCTTATTTTTTGAGCTAGCTTGTCAAGCATTGCTTGACTCATAGTCAATTACATATGAAGTAGAAGCAAAAAATCAAAGATATGGAAGAGTTTAGTGAAGCCTATTATCCTGAACTGCTTATTTAAAAGCTAGTTTTTAATAGCTAATTTTAATTGTTCCATCTTTCTCACTTCTTTCAACATGTGAGCCAAAACTGTTGGGAAGACGGTTTCCTAATGATTTGGGCCTGGATGTGGATAATAGAGAAGACTAGTAACTTCTAAAATCTTAGTTCTCTTTAATAACCTCTTCTTTTTTCTTGAAGAAATTGCCACCATAATGATAGAATGAACAAGTTATATTTTGTTCCTAATTTGTACTAGATAGTTGAGGGTATTGTTTAAATAAGGTTCTCAGACTCAATGATTTTAAACAAAAGAATGTACAGAAAATATGATGTTTGAATCACAGAAATGTCGAACTTGAAATACATATGTGATAAAGGTGATTAAAAGCATTTCACAACAATTAATTCTTGTGTCAAAGACAAGAGTTAGAATTAAATACTTTAAATAGGAAAAGCATTCCTGTATAAGCGACCATGGAAACAATTATGCGTGGCAGATTAAATTTACTTATATTTTTCTATCATAAACTTTCCTGTTACTTTAATCATTTATTACAAAATTAAAACATTTTGTGCTTTAATTAGGAAAAAAAATGAATTCCTCTTGACAGCCAGAAAAAAGAAACATGTCAAAATTCTATAATGGATGCAAATAATTTTAAATTAATCAGTGATGTGGCCATTTTCTTTCCTTAGACATTCATTTGCAATTTCTATTTTGAGAATTCATGTGCAAAAAAGGTCAACAAGCCTGATCCTAGATCATTTATTAGTATTATGTTAGGCTTGCTGCTCTTTTGTGGGACAGATTTTCATTACCTAGAAATTCGTAGTATGCATTCCATAGAGGTATAAATCAATCTGTGTTTAACCCTCCTCAAATGAAGAAGGTAATGAATTGGAAGAGCGTATTCCTGTCCTAACCAATTCTTCAGGACATTTTAATCAACATTTGTTAGTTACTATTTTTATTTTCTTCTTCCAAGATAAATTGCAGAACTTCAATCACCAAGATTTCAAGATTTTCTTTGGTTACTTTCTCTAAACGAAGCTTGATTACTTGGTTCCATGAGTTGTTTCAGTTGCAGCTTCCAGCACGTATGTTGATATGTATCTGGAGAAGGATGCAGGATCACAAGGACAATACTGGATGGCAGAACTGAAGTTTATGGGAAAAGTCTAGATAACTATACAAATTTCTAGGAAAATGTGATGTTTCCCTTAAAATTGTTGGGCTAAAGAGGAGACAGGATTGCAGCTTCTTAGTGGTTTGTAATCAAAAGATGCCATTTTTCAGATATTTTTTCTAAAATGTTTGTATTGTTCCTGAGTAGTGCTTGGTATGTCAGTGGGTAAGGATTTTGATATATTTTTTTTTGTTTTAGAAATGAATTACTCTAAGTCCCATAATGTATGAATACTGTGCTATTGTTAAGGGACAATTCACAAGGACTTGCTGTAACAATTTTTTGGGTGAAGGTGAACATGAAATAAGCATAGCAGGTATTTAAAGAAGAGAACAGTTCCCTGCTTATTTTCATGTTTCTTTGGTTGTCTGCACTCCCAAGATTTGATGTTAGCGAACGTTGATTACTTAGTCTGTCTTGCGGACTTTACTAGAGGAGGGCGAGGGGTGAGCCCTAAGTTTAAGGCCATGTTGTTTATCTTAGTGCTGCAATAAAACAGCACAAAGAAAACCTTGAAGAGATAAGCAAAATGTGCACTCTGTCTCTTCAAAGCATTTCTGTTATGAGAGGAAACTTTGTACTGTAAAGTAGTGGGGGAGAAAAGTAGGCTGCTTACCAAGTTTGATAGTCAAAAACTAAATACAGTTTGGCTGCTCTGATCTTGGGCGTAGATTCTTAGTTGTCTATGTACAGTTAGTCTATGATGTGCAATACAGAAATAGTGCATGAGAAGCTGTATCATGCATCATCTCTTCATTGGAAAAGCAATCACACTGTTGAATTTCTCTTATAGAATCGACTTACAAAAATACCACTTACTGTAAGAGTTGTAAAATCATGTGGCTGTTACTCTTTTTTTCCAAAGTTTGAATATCCTGGGAAGGAAAGACCTCCACCATATCTCAGACCAACCGTATATTTAAATTTATTTCAATTTTATACTTCACTTTCTACTGAGACCTAATTTATACTGAAAGCAAGTAGTTAAAGGGAAGAGCTGCATCTAGCCTTTGTCTCAAAAATGATTTATTCATTTGTGCTGTACTGGTATGGATTCTTTGGGAGAAAAACAATGGGAGCTGTAAGAAAACCTTAAAATATTCCCCAATCTTGCACAGATTATTTGAGATTATTTTCATGTCTTTTTCTTACTCAGCCAGATGTGAGGCACTGGGAGCAGAAGTGTAAGCTGCACTGTGCAAGTGAATGTATCTGATAGGTTAGGTAGTGTCAAAGTAAAGAAGACAAACGAACCCTGGCAAATAAGGGAGAAAGAGAACTGTGTATATACTTTGTGTAAAGACTGTGAGGGGTGTGCAAACTTCCTTATTGGTCTGTTTCTTGATCCTCTGGGAAGAAAAGGATGAGAAGAGTCTACTGGTTCTCACTTACATTTTCTATTAAATAGTACTGAGATCAAATAGAATTTCCTTTATATGAGTGTTAAAGTAAGAAAATAGTTTACTGTGTGTACATGTGTATGTATATGTAAGGCCCCGCTTAATTTGAAAAGTGCTGGAATTGTCTTTTCCCCCTGAAAAGCTCAGTATTTCTGATATGGTTAACCTTGCTTTTACTAATAAAACAGAATACATTCAGTGACCTGCCACCAAGATATCTTCCTTTTTCTTATTTAGGAACATGAAGTACGACAAAGCAGGGAGACACCAGGCATTCTTCTGAGATATGTTTATTTCCTCAAGCAGGTTACTTTGGAATTCAGCAAAATACTATCCTATGGCAACAGGATTTTAATCTTGGCAGTACTTTTACCGTGTACGTGTAATGCAAGAGACTTTTTTCTTCTTTCTGCTTTAGTATCCATCCATTCCTTCAGCAATGCTAATCATTCATAATGGGCATAAAGACAATTGTCCTCTGTTGTTCACTTTGTTCACTCTCTCAATATTGCTTTCATTTAAAAATTTAACCCACTTCTACCAGCAAACTTTAGAACTGGATGTCAAGGTCACAGATATTATTTGCCTAATCCAACACAGGAACTAAGTATTTTTTTTTTAACTATCTACAAGTTAGAGCTTCCTGGTCCAGAGACTATAAAATTAACACTTGTGATTTCTTTTAAATTTCACTCCTGTTTCTACCCAGAAATGTCTCCTTTTAAAGCTGAAGAGCTCTGACCATTCTTGAATTCTATGTACTCTTTGTATTTTTGTTGCATTATTTTTGAGATGTGACTAGAACTGCTAAAGATTTGGGCATAGAATGCTTATACTCAATTTTGTTCTCAATTCTTTCCTACTAATTCCTCACATTTTTTGCATTTTTGGCTGCTGCTGAATGCTATTCTCAGTGAAGTATCCAAAATGACTCAGATCTTTTTCTTGACTGGTAAAACATAATGATAAGTTCTGATTTAGCTAAGTATATTTAAGGCTATTTTTCCAATATGCATTAATTTACACTTTTAAGCAGTGTTTTTTATCTGCCATTTTATCATTTAGTTGCTCATATCTCAAAACTCACCTTGGCTGGCTTTAGGTCTGATTATATCATCTTACCTTCCTTCACCTGTTTTTCTACATACCCTCTTTACCAGATCCTTCATGACTTTTCAGACCCTTCATGTTAAAAATCCTTTGTGTAAAGAGTGTGAGGGGTGTGTAAACTTTATCAGTCTGTTTCTTGATCCTCTGGGAAGAAAAGGATGGTTCTTGCCTGTATTTTCTATTAAATAGCACTGCGGTTAAATATAATTTTCTTTCTATGATAGTAAAAGTCATGACAATACTGAACATGGCAGCCCCTGTGGAAGTGTAATCTTTGCAGCAGAAAGACAGACTGATAGTTTCTACCTCTTGTTGCCTTTCTTAATCTGTAGGAGAACTTTCCCTCTTGTCCTGGTATTGAATTTTAGCATAGCTGATAAAGCACTAAAAAAGATGCATTCTGTTAGATTTAGCTCAATGTCAAAATGTGAATATTTCTGCTCCCCCAAATGATCACCTTGAGCCTCTGCCAGAACTTATCAAACTTCTAGAAGCTACAATGGAATGGGAGATGTCATACAATCCCAGTCACTAAGAGCTTGAACTAAACTGCTTTGAACTAAACTGGTTTGTCCCAGCAGACTGGGATGGCTGAAAGGCAAGCATATGCCTTATCCACGTGTTGTTTCAGTAGAGAGAACAGTCTGGATGAGAAACAGAACAACTGGAGTGAGATGTTATATTTCAGTGGCAAATCTTGGCATTAGATATGCCCTGTTTCTCTTTTAAAGTTCTCTTCCATAAATATCTCTGCTTCTTTTATCCATTCCTCACCTCCCCCATTTTTCATTTTATGTTCTGAAGCCAAAGTCTTAAAAATGTTTGCCCGAAATTCTGTAGCTCTTCCTGCAAAAGTAATTCTCCGGTTTAAGTTCACCTCTTCAGAAGAGACTTCTTGTGCCCAACACTGATAAAAATGTAATAAATGTGTGGGGTTTATTTAGATGTTGATGAGATTATGTGTAAAGTTGTTTCTGGATCAGCTCCTGGATGTAATCAGTGAAGGAATGGTGTTGACTGAATAATTTTATCAGAGAAAGATTTTGATAAATTGGACATTAACAATTTGCTGCATTTGGTTTATGCTATTCCAGAAGAGCAGAGCTGTTGTTTGTCTCAAAGCTTTGTTCTAAACTGTGTAATTACCCATAAAATACATCTTTTTGGTACTGTGCATGCCAGTCAATCCATAAAAATTCCTTTCTTGTTCTGATAGCTTTGATCTTTATTATTAGCTTTCCTGCATTTGTTTTTGGAGAACAATCTTAGAAAACAGTAAGAATAAGGTTAGGTTAGCAAACCATCTTGTTATTAAAGACTTAATACTTTTATATTCAGTAATTTTCTAAGGAAAACAAAAAGTTGTATTTTTCTGACCATACTTTCTAGCATAAGCAAGCCAATTAAATTTTTTTCCAAATCAGTGCAAATTATAAAGCTCCTGACTCCAGAACTTAAGTCAATAAACAAAATGGACCTCATTTTCTTTCATATGAAAGACCTGTAAGACCCGCAGAGATGGATTTTAACGTGAGAGGAATTATACAATCAATTTGTTTACATCTGGTTTCAGAGTGTGACTTTATGGTTAAACATTTAAAAACACATATTTCTCTGCAGCCCACATTTAATGCACTTTTGTTTCATCAAAATGAGTAAACCAGCAGTAGGAGGCTAAAAACCTCTTTGCATCCTTAGAGTTAATATCCTGAGAGTTAAGCAGTATAGAAGATTTGAGATGCTAGTGCAGTGGACAGTCTATGAGAGTTCTTTCTTCATGAGGGCACCTGCAAAATAAAGCCTTGAATGTGTTGGAGTTGTTTTTTGTTTGTTTGTTGGGTTTTTTTTTTTGCATTACAGTGTTAACCTAGGATTCTATAGATAAGGACTTCATATGATAAATGCAGAGGAAAGTCAGGTTTGTAATCTACTGTCTGTATATTAGCAACAATCTTTCTTCACTCATTTTGGATTCTGATGAAAACTAAAAGAACTTTGAAAAGACAGGAAATGAGAGTTTGCTTTCCTCTCTTGTAAACTGTTGTTTGCTCTTATTTTTCTCACTATTCTTACAGCAACTCAGGAAATTCATGTTCTTTCTGAACTGATAAGCAGCATGCTTGCTCCTCTTTTCCTCACATTAAAATAGAATTTAGGTGATAATGCATTTTTTCTTTTTTTTCTCTCTGAATGCCAAATAATGATGAAGCAAGGGTAAATGATTTCTTCTGTAATTTTTGCTGTGGCTGATAATCTGCATCCACTGAAAAGTGCACCTTGACTGAACCAGGGAGATTAATGTGGTGTTTAAGAGCAGGAGAGAATTAGAAGCATTTGCTTCTCAAGCCAAAAATAAGACCAGAGTTGAGTTGAGAAAGCCTTGCAAGTACTACCTGAGATGAGGTCTCCTTCCAGGATATTCTCAAAGCTGGGACAGTAGACAGATCCTTACTTCTTTTAAGTAATCATTTGAAGCACATGTCTAGTTGGTTGTCATAATGCCGCATCTCTCTGTTTAAAGTCAATACTCAACAGGCCTCTGTCTTCTTACTTCAAAGACATTTCTGCACTGGGAGTTTGTTCAGATTCCTGATCTGAATCAGTGTGTTCCAAAGAACAGAAAGTTGTAATGCGAGTTGCTTGAAGAAGAATTCATTTCACAAAGCTTACCAAATTTCTTTTACAAATGAGGTTTACATAGTGCTGTGGATGCAACATGAAATATTGCAATTTGAATTTTGAATATTTTGAATATTTTGAATAATTTGAATTTTGAATACTAATTTGAATGCAAATTAGTACTTGAGTTTATAAGACACGAGAACAGGTGTACCACGAGCTTTTCTAATGGAACAGTTTCTGTATTAACACAGTATCTCTGAATATGTAAAGTTCACATAATTTGTTTTACCTCAGCCTTACTGACCATATCATCATGTTTGAAGGAATACATATGCAGAACTTAAATGATTAAATCAAATACTGTTTATTGGCATTACTTCTAACTTCATAATTGTGACAAGTTAACACGGTTTTCTGAAGAGGGAGCACACCTTGAGAATATATGTTGGAATAGACAGGAATAAGTATCTCACCGGAGACAGTCAATCTATTGCTAACTTAGCCAGTAAAAGGCACACTGAGTTTCTTAGCTAAATTCAGCAGTACGGGGATGGCCTTTCACTCTCTAGATTTAGTGGGGCCTTGTTTTTAAATCCCAGTATGAAAAAATAGCTGCTTCTAAACAATGAAATTCTGACTTCACTTAGTACGTAAGTTGAACAGTCCTCTTCACAATACACTTCTTGAAAATCAGTAAAAATAAATGATTAATTTGTAGAAAACTTAAGGACTTCATAGAGAGAAAATGTTGCTGTATAACTACATCTGGAAGGTACTTTTCAGTCTGTTTTTAATATATTGCTAGAATCATGCTTTCAGTAGCAATAACATAAGCCACAGAAAACAGTGGATGTTGAGAACTGTAGACAGAAACCTTTTACAAAGTACATTTGCAAAATCTTGTATTGCAAATGTATAGGTCCTTTGAGTAAGGACAGGGCTTTTGGCTGCAGTTTTGCACCGATTTGTTTTCCTCTTTGGATAACATTAAAATCAACAATCATCCAATGTCTAACTAAAAATGATTTTTTTTGTTTGATTTTTGCTTGGTTGTTTTTTTGTTTACTATGGCCTGTTTCTGAACCTAAGTATTGATACAATAAATTATTACAGCTGCTAGTTTTCAAACTGTTGCTATTCCTTACAAGAGCACCTAAAAGCTTGCATTCGAAAATTTCGATGTTATTTTCTGTTCAGATTTCTAGATCGTTTGTTAGCAGGACAGAAAAGGTATATTTATTGGTTATTCTGTTTCTTCACAGTTAGGCTCACACAGTCAGTGTGTAATCTATGGATGAGACTGTTCTACTTCTATCAAAATAACATTATTTGATGATTTACAGCATTTCTGTCTCCAATTTGAGACACTCAAAGATGAGCATACTGCTGGATGTGTGGAAAAAGTGACTGAAACATGGGATTCAAATAATGTAGTCATAGTTAATATTCTACTTGGCACTAAAGTGAAGCTACTTGAGGGTCTTTTTTGATTGTTAGACATGGAGGAAAAGCAGGAATACATTCTCACCCAATTTGTTTTAACTCATCTGGCTTTGAGCCCCCAGGATATTGATAAATATAAATCATACTGCATTATGCAAACACATTGTGTAAATCAAGGGAGGGCCATTGAAATAGAAGGTACACATTCTGTGAGGGGAGTCTTCAGGAACCAACTGCTATTGCTTAGCCTGAAGATGAGGCTACTTCAGGGGGTCTAGTAGCAGTCTTGCAGTATGAAAGAAGATTAACTAAGAAGGACTCACAAATTTTACAGAAGTGGCTAGCAGGAGAATGAGAAAAAATGGCAATAAAGTACAAATGAAATTCTGACTGTATATATAAGGAGAGAGAGGAAATACTGTGGAGATAAGTAAACACTAATTCAAATTTCAGAAATCCTGCATTTTGTCCTTAGAAATTTTTAAGATCCAACTGGGCAAAATGCAAAGCAACTTAGTTGCGTCATTGTCTATGCTGCTTCAAGAAGAATGTTTATCCAGGTGAACTTCCAATTTGAATTCATTGATTCTGGGCATTATTCTTCCAGAATGACAATAATTCAGTAACATATAAGAGTGATCAAGTAATACTCGACACAGTCTGCAAAATGGCAAATTATTTGACTAAGTTAATACTTCAGTTATTCCTTTCCTCGTGTAAAGCAATGTTTTAAAAACTCAGCAGAACTGAACTCATAATTCTTTTTCTCATAAGCAAGAAAGTGGGACACATTCATGCTCTTTCGGGTGTGCTGATTTTTGCAATTGCAGACATCTGTGCATATCACTGAAGTAAGCCACTGTGAATCTCATTTTGTGCAGGAAGCATAAAAAGAGAATTAAAAATTTATTTTGCTGCTTTACCACTTATCTATGCAAGATGGAGAGCTTAGTGTATTCATCTTGCTCAAAAACAAAATATTGCAAGTGCACTTTAGGATTCCAAATAAATCTATTTATTGTTGTTTTGTTCAACAAAGTATGCTGTCTGGGATTACCCTTTTTAATTATGGGAAGAAAGAATTTTCAATTTCTTCATTTGGAAAATGTTTTGCTTGCTAACAATAAGAATCCTGGGTCACTAGGCAATAGTGTTCTGCCCTAATTGCCTCCAGCTTTCTTTTGTTTCTGAATTAAGCCTTTGCTAGTAACTTTTTCCAAATTATATAAAGTAGATATCCAGCTGCCCTATAATTATTTTTAAAACACTTATATGTAAAAATTGAACTTGAAAATATTACTTCATATAATAACTTTTAAAATGGAAGGGGGATGGTGGGGGGGGCCAAAGGGAAGGGATGAGGAAAGGCAGCAAAGGACATGAAATTTATTCTTTCCTGTACTTGCCTCCCCTTCCCCAAACAAATTTGTTCTCTTTTTACATTAAGTAAGAATGTTGTCAAATGCCAGTCAGAGAATCTCAGCTCAAGTTCCCAACTCAACCTACAACATTGATGAAAATAAATGTGTAACTAGAATGTGATTTATAATACATGCAGTCCAGATATTGGAGATGTTTCTAGGTTTCTCCAAATCTATAAGAAGGAACAGAAGGAAAAGAAACCCAAATGACTGTTACTGACTACATGATGCTCATTTAGGCGAAAGTATGTTTGTCTGTTTTATTATCTACGGATGTTATTGAAATTGTCATGAGCAATTTCTGTTGGGCACTTTATCAATGTATGGTTCTTGCATCAGAGAGCTTGAAAAAGACCACAAGACAAGGCTGATGCTTCTTTCTAAAGAAACTAACATATTTTTGTGGATAGTAAGTTATCCAAGAGGAAAAGAGCAACATCTTTTTACCCACATTTAGCTTTCAGCTCTTTTTAATTTCCTTTTTTTTTTAAGGTTGATATCTTGATCATACGATCATAAGTTTTTCCTCCAGATATTTCCTAGCTTTGCATTCTTTGTGAACTACCCTCTTGAATGGCACTTAATGCATGATTCTCCCACTCTTCTTCATACTTTCTTATACATTGTTTGTTATGCTTAGAAGTCCTTATTCTCCATGCCAAATATCTACCCACTCCGTATTCACAATCTTCTTGTAAATTGCATTTCCTTCAAGGCTATAAAAAATAGTCTGCAAGTTAAGAAACATGTCAACTCTGCCTTATGATCTGACAATCTTCTGATAATCAGATTTGCTAATGCTAGCTGAATTCATTAACTGTGAGTTAATATCACTTGTGCCATTTTATTCACAAAATACGTGCACATGAAGGTCACTCTGAAAGTAATGCCCCCTATTTATTTCCACAGAAACTACAACACATACGAAGAACACAGTAACACTACTTGATTAATTCTCAGTTACAAAGTGCTATTTTTTAACCTAGTCACTGCTATTGGCTATGCATTTTCACCAGTGGAGAACACAAGCCTACTTGCTTCATCTGTAAATATCTGCATGAGCAGAGGTGACCCACTCTTGCTGTCACCACTGCTGAAATGCATCACCTGCAGCCTCACTGTTCTCACAGCCATTGTTAGGTCTCCATAAACGTTCAGCAAATGTCAAGGGGTGCCATTTTTTCCTGCTTGAAGGAATTCAAAGGCATATATTTGTTTCATCTGCACTTCCATACCGGATGCCGTTTTGTCAGACTGCCCCTCTGCTTCCATCTGTCACATGGCAATGAAATGTAGCAGGATAGTGGTGGGAAGTCTCAACCTCTTCTGCCATGCTATCGAGATCCTCTTCTAGTGTTACGGACCAGTGTAATAAAATAGGGGGCATTTCTCTGAGAGCAGCCCTTGGATGTTAAAGTAACTCAAAGTTCAGCCCAGGTGGCTTCTTAGAGACCCGGAATGTGCTTCTTGCTGTCTTGTTCTTGTCATTCTATCTGAAAGTCCACAGATGATTAAAGAGAAGAAAAAAATAAGGTCAGTAGGAAGTCAGATGAGGTAAAAGTTATGTTTGGAAGTTAAAATTGAACTCATGGAAACAAGTATCTCTGAATGGTAGAGTGATATTTTTTATGTTCATTTTTCTTTCCTTTTACACAAAACAAGGGAAAGAATTGCTGAAATGATAAAAAGCAAATACTGTTAGAAGTGATAAGTGGAAATTTAAAATGCAGGAGACATATCTAAAAACTTCAGGATAATACAATTAGGAACATATGACTATTCTGTGACCTAATCTGACCCTGGGCATATGCGTGCAGTTATTCACAAGTAGCTAAAGTTTCTTATATGACTTTGAATGAGTTTCTGAAGTAAGCAGTGAGGTAAAGGACCTACCATGATTAAAATCTTTAATCTCTACTTGCTTCACTGTTGGACATCTTTCTACATAAATGGGGATTTGTGCTTAATCCTTTCAGAAAGTCGGTGAAATATATAGGTGGCTTTCACTGCTATTTTTTCAGAAGATTGAGCATATGGTATCATTTTGTTTTCATTTCCTCCACTTTTTGAAGAAAAGTACTTGCAAGAGAAGTAAATCTAAAGATTAACTGGTAATAAAGCAAAAATAATTATTGCTAAAACAAAGATGACTGACAGTATTTCACAGACAAAATAAGGCTATTTTCCCATCTAGTAAGTCTTATGTTTGCATTTAATTATGTTAAAAATAATTGCCTGTGTGTGAAATCACGCTAATTGATTTCTCTTCTAAGGTTTAAGAGAAAAGCCTACAGCTGAGACCAAAATGGTCTTTAAGTACAGAATTCCCAGAAAACATTGTATGTTACTCTGTTGGAGTTACCAAGTTTCTTGATACTGATTATTTAAAGTTTTAGGCACACGATGAAACCAAGTACATTGTTGCAGGAGTCAGTTTTATTTATAGTGCACCAGAATCACCTCTCCACCAATTTTTTTTATTTTTAGCAGAGATTTAAGCCATAACCAGACATACTTAGATAAATTCTTCTGGATGCTTCCAATCAGATTAGTAGGAACATGGATCAAAAAATCATTTTTTTCTCCTCTAATGTAGATTTTTATTTCTCTCATTCAAGCAAATGGCTAAAACCATCAAGTTTTATCTGTAGAGGTATAAGGAAAACGGGAAGCAGAAAAAGATTTTTTTTTGCAATGCCTCTTCATAAAGCAAGTCTTATGTGGTAGTTTCTGTTCTTGAGAAAGATTTGTACCCATTGAGTTTAAGAGAGAAAAGTTTGCTAGAATCTGAGTAGGCAAGGGATAGATACTCACTACATTCTCCTTACTCTTATATTGGTTTCTTTCTTTAATGTATTATAGAATCATGAGATAGTTTGTGTTGGAAGAGACATTCAATACCATCTAGTTTACAAGCAGGGACAGCACCCACTAGACAAGATTGCTTAAAGCTTCATTCAACTTGGCCTTGAATATTTTCAGAGATGGAGCATCCTATAATACTTTATCTAAATCTGCTCTCTTTTGGCTTAAAGATATTACCCCTTTTCCTGCTACAGCCTCTGACAGAATTGCTCTCCAGCTTTCTTAGCCCCCTTTAGTTGTGGTAAACCTGCAGTGAAGTCTTCCTGACCTCCTGAAGCCTTCAAATCTCCAGGCTGCACAACCTTAGCTCTCTCAGCCTGTCTTCATAGGAGAGGTGCTCATGGCCATCCTCTGAATACAGTCCAACAGGTCCATGTCCTTCTTGTCCTGGAGTACCAGTGCTGAACACAGAACTTCTGGTGGGTCTCACAAGAGCAGAGTAGAGGGAGATAATCACCTCCCTTGACCTGCTGGTCATGCTTCTTTAAATGACTGGATTTGCCTCAGCCCCCATGCAGGACCTTGTCCTTGGCCTTGTTGAACTTTATGAGGTCATTATTGCAGCAGTGTTATTCACATTTATCCCTTTGCTCTTAGTTTGCAACCTGAAACTGTTCTAATTGTCTAGTAGTATTAAGTTCTTTGGGAATTAATCTCCATATTTCTCAAAATGAAAATAGAAGCTTTCATGTAGCAGTTGCACAACCTTTGCATGTCCCAGAGGTCGTGTTCTGTATCTTTAAAAAGAAGCGTTTTCTCTGTCTTTCAGGTTCCAGTCTGCATAATTGTATGGATAATAATGTGAACAGAACTTAAGAATGTAAACAGGTCAAATTCAGTTGTGGTTTAAGTTGTACAAAAATTCTGAAGCACCAACGCAAAATGTTGAAGAAATTCTATTAAGACATTCTGAATGAGTTTTTATATTGTTGTTTTTGTTTTTCACATGCTGACATTGCTTATTTATACCTGTGAACTGTTTGTGTATGTTAAATGCTTCATACTTGAGAAGGTTATGGCACAAACATATGGAAAATACGTCAGTTTGCTCACATTTGGTTTGAATACAAAAAGTTTAGCATTTCTTATGTAATTCAAAATTGCAAAATGTAATTCAAAATACTCTATAAATTCAATATGCTTTTCAGCTATACAAAAGGAATGCAAAAAGATATCTTTCTAATATGGTAATGTTTTACAACTACTATACAGAACAACAAAGAAAAACATTGCAAAAAGCATCACACAGTTGTGCAGCTCAGCTGCATTCATGAGTACATAACTTCCACTGTTGACAAATGAGAGTTCCTTGACTCGAACAGAGGCAATATGAGGTAAAAAAATATTTATATAATGCTTTCTTAATTGTTTATTTCAGAGAACTTGAGGTCAGTTGCTAAACTATCCGTGGAGATGGAGTAAAGCACCTTTAAGCTTTTGCTAACACTGTACTCAGCTGTGACTCAGAGAGGGTAAGTTAAATGATCGTACTTAGTTTTATCTGCTGTGGTAAAATGAGTTGCAGAGGGAACACACTGAAAGCCAAGGGCCTCTAAATACTTTTCCCTTTTAAGGAATAGAGCTCCCGGATCACCATTTCCTGGAGATTGTACTCCAAGCCTACACAGTGTAAAAGTAAGTTCTCTGCATTCACTGATCTATATCTGACAACAAATTTGATCTTGGGATCATTCTTTTCCTGACTATTTTAAGTACCAAGTTTACAGTAACAGACAAACGTTAAGAAGCACTCCATCTTGTATGGTTTTTTTTTTCCCTCTTCTTTCCTTCTTTACACTGTCTAATGAAAAGCATAAGTGTTTTGTTTGTTTGTTTGTTTGTTTGTTTTAACTCATTTTGTAGGTGCAAAAGGCTCATGCAGGCTAACATTCTAGAGGTTCGCCCACATCTGTTCTTCTTGTGATATGTGAGTTCAGAATGTCTACAAGTATCTAATTTTGAATTCTTAAACATAATTTTAAAGCTTTTGCAGTTTCTGGAGTTGTTTTGGGAACCATTTACTCTGATATAATATACTACAATAATCTCATGATAGACTTTCAGAAGACAGATCTAGGTCAGAAAGAGCTTATTCAATACTTAGTAAAAGAAATGAGAGAATCTTCCAATTAGTGACATATCCTTCATCTGGGCCATTTTTAAGGTGTAGGTGTATTTTGTTACCTATTCTTTTAATATCTTGAGGGGGAAAAATTCTGTTTTTATTGCATAGATTAATGTATGATTTTCTTTTTTTACTGACGTACATTTATGCTTGAGGAAAGGACATAAAGTTTGCAAAGCTAATGATAGTGTGATTCCCAAAACTGGCAAAGAAGCGTGCTTAGTATCAGGGTAGTTACTCTCCATGTACTGCTCAGTAAGTTTTTAAGGTGCTTTTTAGGTAGGTATACTGAATTTTGGCAGACTGCAAGGCTGTACTCTTTCCAGGAAATAAATTTTTCAAGGACATTTCTTTCTTTATATCTTTGAGTGGCAGATAAGCTCCTCTAGTTCTTATTCAAGTGTTCTGATGAACTGTTTCTCTACATGCTTTGATTCTCACTGACATTTACTAATTTTCATTATCTGATAGGCATAAGGTCTCTTCAGCAGTAATGGAAGAACATTGCTTCAGTAATGTCTAATGTTTCCAACATTTCTAAATCTTTTCCCTTCCCACTGCTATCAGAAGGCAGTAATTGATACAGAAAATGGCAAAACTCTTGGCAAGAAGACTACTTCCTTCCTTGTATCCATTGCATTTACAAGATGCGATGTTTCGTGCTGTTTAAGAGTAGTAACATTTACAAAGGATTTGGCCTAGTGTTTTTATGAATGTTGTGCAAGTTAAAAATAAGCTTTTGGACTGAAAATTCTTTAGGAATTAGAATTCACATAGTTTATAAATGGAACTATATGCTTATATATTTTGTTGAAATAACAGAAGCATTAGCCCTTGCTTTGGCTCACTTGTGGTCTGCAGCAGTAACATCAAGTTATGCAGATACCATGTTTATTTCAAGAAACCTCAGACTATGAATCAACAGATGTATGCTTTACTTGTACAATTCTCAGAACTGTGGTTGTTTTTTGTTTGTTTGTTTGTTTTTTCCTTCTGGAGAGGTATTGGGAAAAGAAAGAAGGTCAGAAGAACACATATTCTTACTAACCAGCAGTTCAAAGACATGGAGATTTTTCCTGTGTTTAAGATAGCTTTGTAAAGAAGTCTGAATAAGGTTCTTATTATGTCAAATATGGACTGAACTCAGTCTACTCCAAATCTCAGGAATTTTAAGGTGGCATAAATTCATCATCATCTTGCCCTCTGTTTTCCTTTGGCTGTACTTAGAATGCTGCATCTCTGAGACAATACAGCTCAGGATTTTTCTCTTTCTATTTTCAGTTTAGCCTGTTGACTTTTTTCCTTCACAAAGATATTTGCTTTTAAATCTGAAAAATGAACTGAAACTTGCTGTGCTTAACAGCTCTTTCTTGTTTAAATGACTTACATTACTTTTCTTTAGTGTGTACTGGGAGCTCAACTGGGACAGGGAATCAAACAGTTTGACACAATAGCCTATGCAGCTCAGCATGAGACTCTGCCAGTACACTTTTCGCCATGACTTGAAATTCTCCTGATTTTTTTTTTAAGCTCAACATTCCCATAAATTCATAAAGCAAACACTAACAGAGGTTAGATGAACAATTCATCTGTCCTCGTTATTTTTTACTTTTTGTTGTTGTTGTTGGATTTCAGGTGTTGCAAACTCAGAAGTTGCAACAGATGCCAGGGCTTTTTTACGGGAATGAAGAGCTGGTCCATTTCATCTTTCTTCATTACTTTGCCTCTGTCTCACCTTCGTAGTCAGTGACTGTTGCTTGAAACAAAAATACTTCACTGCTGAATCACAGAAGTTTAACTGCTGTCTGCTTAATCTCTGTGGGTTTATTAAATATGTTATCATGAAGGTCTGTATTCCATCATATTTAAGACTTTAAGGATGATTCAAAAATGTTTATTAAAGAAAAATATACCTTCTTTCATGGAAAACTTTCTCTACTTTTATATGCAGTTAGAGGTGGATAAAACCTTGACAGAAATGTGAGCTTCCTCTTACTGCAGTACAATAGAAACTCACTTGTAGCAGGTTCAAATTATCTACATAACATTGAAACATGATTTTCTTACCGTGATTAGCATGTCTTGTGTAAGAAATAGAAAACTAACTGGAGAGAGAGGGAAAAGAAATTGTATTTCTATTGGACTTTACAACTACATAATTTATGTTGCATCTTTCCACAGTCTTTACCAATGAACGTCAATGGAATAATTGTGGTGGTGTTTTGGTTTTTTTGTTTGTTTGTTTGTTTTGAAAGCACAGAAATGCTTGTGTACAGGTAGTTGCTGTTGTAGCTCTTTTCAAGATATTAATTATGCATTAAATTTCATATGAATGGCCTTGTGTCTGATTATTCTTCTAGTAATGGAGTAGAAGCATAATAAAAGCATAGGTCCTAACTGCTTCTGTAGTCTAAAGTTTTCACACATTTTGTAGGTTTTCCTAGTTCTGTGAAAGGTGAGGTGAGGAATTTCTAAGTAATGTGGCTGCTTTGGTATTTCCTATGATTATTTTTCTCTCTTGTTGATTTTTTAAGAGTATTTCGATAATTTTAATTGCCAGCCTCAATAAATCAGTATGTTCTTTAATAATCTTCCCTTCCCTGAGATGGAAAGGAAAACTAGAAAATTGATGTTAGGTTGTCAAATACCTTAAAGTTATATGAACTCATCTCGCCATCATGACTCTTTTACTCCATCCTCATCTACAGAGCAGTAAAAGAATAATGATGAAATTAGGAACTTGGGTTTCAGAGAAGACAATATTTTTTGGTCGTAGAACCAGTACTTGATGTGTATATTCATCTCCTTGGCCTACTCTTTAAGTTGTTGCTACATTAGACTTTGAGTTTATAACACAATACTATACACAGCTGCAAATTAACTGTCAAGGAAATATATTTTACTTGTCTAGTCAGTCATTATGTATCACGTCGTCTCTGTTAATCATCTAATCTGTTGTCTATAGGCACCATCAAGGAGTCAAATGATTTATTTGTGAGAACTGTTCCTTAATTGTCCGGTAGGTGTCAGAGTAAGTCTTGTAATACTTCTGTAGCTGTAAGGATTAGTACCAATCATTTCTCTGATTACAATGTGAAGGCAGTAGCTCAAGTTGATACTAAAAACAATAATTTTCTCAGCTAGTCAGCAGTGATTTCTTTTTTCCCATTCAAGCATAACTACTATTTTGCTTTGAAAATGTCTTGTACATTGTTGTAGTCTTCGGCAGACATACAGCAAATGTTTATAGTATTTGCCCAACTCACCTAGGTCTTTAAAGAGCCTCAGCACATGCCCAAAGAAAGAGTGTTGTGATTTGACTGACCAATTTTCCTTCTAAAGATCTTCCTTTCTTTGCAATCTGAGATCATATTCCGTAGCATGAGAACTTTCTTGGTTACTAAAAGGAATGTTACAGATACCCAGGATATTGTTTTGTTTTCTTCTTGGAAGATCTATAGTGAGGTAGTTTAATTGCAGCCGACACAGTCACAGTAGGAAAAAAAGTAATAAATAAAATCTGTGACATGAAGAGGAGTGGGAATAGCAACAAGAAAGGGAGGTTGAATGCATTTATAGAATTATATTTGACCTTGAAAACTTTAGTTTAATAAAACACAAGATTATAGTTAATTTTAAACCTTAATACTGTTTGTTATTGTAAAGTGATCTCTGTGTTAGACCATAGCTTTATTAATGAATTTGATATGTATTTTTGGCATCTAACACATCTAGTGGATCACAAGGCCTTGCAGCACTTATACCTTCAGGCTAACTTGAAACAGTCTCATTCTCAGCAGTGTATGGTCGTGATAGTCCACATTGCAGATCAACGTGCTCCATTCTGTCCACCATGCCAACCCTACCTGAAGAAAATGAACAACTAAAAGAGGCACAACACAACAGTTCTCCTCCAGCCAAAGTAAGCACTCTTACAGATTTTTCTGATACTTATTTTTGGGGCTGAAACTGCCTGTGTACATTTAGGAGTCTGCAAAATAACATAGTCCTTAGCTATATACTGGTGACAAACTGATGAGTGATTTTTCAGCTGACTTTCTTAGAATTTTTCAAGTATTTTTTAGATTAAGGAATGACAACTGTTGTGTTTCCATAAAAATTTAACTTCTGAGAAAAGAACTTAGATTTACGCCCCACAGTAGTCTGAAAACACCTGCTGTTGCTCTTACAAATTTATAGAAGGTGTTCTCCAATTAGTATGTGTGTAAAAGATGGAAATCTGTTTTTTGGTTTGTACTATTTCACTATATTTGCAATAATAATAGCTGAGTATGTTCTGAAACTACACTGAGTGTGTGTGACAGCTATCCGTATGCATTCATTTAATTGTGTATAGGTTTTAAAGTTTTATTTGCAGATATTATGAAAAAAATCATTAAGTGATGACAGTTTTGCCTTTCGAATAATTTATACTACTGATAAAATTAGTTCTATTTTCTAATAATTTGGTTTTGTTATTAACTTTTTAATAAGTTATTAGTTTAATTGAATTAAAGAATTATGAAATCATATTATCTAGATCATCCTGTTTCGTGCAATCTGGTATAAAGGAGAACAGAATTTATAATCTGGCACATCCTCAGTTAGAGTATATCACTGTCCTTGGATCTGAGGACACTGTATTCTATATTTTGGGTGAAAACATCCGCTACTTCAGCACCATTGGAAAATATTGTCAGCAGTGAGCCCTACATCGATTTGTCATACATTCCATTTAAACAGCACACTGTGCTGAGTGTTAGTTTCCTGGCTTAAGATAAACACCCTAAATGGATGCAAGTTTATCAGACTATTAGCTGAGATCGTATATTAGATAAAGAAAGTAGTCTGTGGGTTTGTTCTACTGCGGGTTTTTTTTTCCCCTTTGTTTTTAATGCACCCTCACCCCTCTGTGAGAAGTACTGAAATACACCCTCGAAGATTAAAAAAAGAAAATAAGATAGCAGACATCAATGACTATTCCAGGGCTGGCTTGTGAAATGGCAGAAATGAAGCACTTCAACCAACTATTCTTTTAAAATAAAATACTGGCCTTTTAGAAGTAGGTCCGAAATGAAGTGAAGCAATGAGATAGCTCATGAGTCAGTTAATTAGTTGAAACATTTTGTTTCAGATACTTAATGCCTAAAAATAACAATTTAACAGGTGAAGGGTTTTAATCAACACATTGCTTATTAGCCTACTAGAATTATTAAGCATTGAAACTAGCCAATGTTCTGACAGTTTGATCTTGTTCATATCTATTATCACTCCTGGGTCCTCCTGCAGAGTGGGTTCTACAGCATGACTCTGTAATTGGTGAGATACCTTAATGTTGTGTAATAGAACCTGCAAACAAGGAGAGGGCATCAGAAGGAACAGAACAAACTGGGAGGCCGGTTACCAGGCTGTGCCCCCTTCACTGCCACTGAACAAAACTTTTCACGACTGAAATCTCTTATTTAAAATGCTGTCTAGTGCCTAACAATTTCCTTATTCTGTACCAAAAAATGCTCTCCTACCCTTTCCTTACATGCAAACACTTATGTATTAACAAAACAGTTCTGAGAAAAAGAATATGAACCTTGTGTTACGTGTAGCTTACTGTGTACTTTAGTTATCTTGTATATGATGGAAACATGGGGTTGTATTTCTCAAATCCATTTTGAAAAATCTAATCTGGTTTTCCATTTTAGTTTTTCTTAGGTAAGCTGGCTGCTGTAAACGTTTCTCAGAATATTCACTAGCTCTGGGTTTCTGATGGGAAGCTCCCATTAACGCCATTTTGAGAGCAGTTAGCCCTATTCAAAGCTCTTTAACCCCTTGTTTGAAATGTGTCCGAATTATGAGTGTGCAGTTGAACTCTTTGTTGTGTGCTAATCTGGAAGTACTGGATATTTTAGATGTTTGATACAGAATAATTTCTTCCAGCGAACTTCATAAAACATTTAGATGTCATGTTCAGCCACTTCTGTATTTTTGTTTAAATAGTAATTTCACATAACATTAGTAAGCTTTTGATGATATCTGTAATAACTGATGCATTGTAGTGTTAAAAATATAAGAAAAGTAAAATAAACCCTTACCAATTAGGTTAAAAGATTTATGATGTATCATAAGCTCTACACTTCTAGGGCTGGTTGTGAGCTACTATCTTCCCCTCTCTTTAAGTAAAAAATATTTTTGCCTTTTTCCTGCTTTTTTACCTCTTTGTATCCTGAACACTGTATTTCTGTCTATTCAGAGGATGTTTCACATGTTCATAACATCTTTGTTACACTGATTATTATGTCACTCAAGTTTCTGCATTTCATATTTTTTTGTGTTTAAATCTGTGCACCTCTTTTACCACATCACTGCATGCTACTTGTTTTGTCTGAAGATGTCCTGTACCTGCTTTGCCTTTTCTCCTGTTGTCTTTTTCAACCAAATGTTCTTACAACTTGACATGCATTGCCTTACTTGCAAAACTTTCATCTCAAAATTTCACTTAAATATACAAAATTAAGTTGGTTTAAAACCCCATCTCTCTCAAAAGACCACTTGAGATGCATTATTCTTCTAAGGAGTTTCACATGATTGTCTGTTTCAGGCCAAATATGTTCTGAAATTCAGTCAAGGTCTTTCATGGTTTTATAAGGACGAGACCATGTGGCAGAGGACTTTCTTTCCAATATTTTAAAAAAAAATGTAGGTGGTATCCAGGAAAGCTTTATCAGCTGACTTTTCTGGCACAGTAGCCCTTTTAGCAGAAATGCATTTTTCCCATTACTGTTCAAATCCATCCAAATTTGGCTGGATTTTAAAACTTTAAAAGCATGTTCTCTTAGGGAGGTCTTGATAGAGCTTAACACCAGAATTTCTGCAGAATCTGCCTGCCCTGAGCATCTCTGAGCATCTTGGGTCTTCTGTTATGGCCAAAATTGCATTTTTCATCCTCCCAGCCCTGCACAAGTCTCCTTCTCCCCCAGAGTAGGTCATATATAATCATCCTTGTAGCAAGTGTGAATAAATAAATTCCCACCTAAACAGCAAAGATTGAGTCAATTTTACTGTCCATTTTTGTGAGAGGAAGGCTTGGGATATAAAGGGAGTGGAGACTAGTAGCAGGCAGTCACTGTTACTGGGAGGGAAGATGAGGCATCTACTGCAGATGGCTGGGAGCAGTTATGTCTGGAAGTTGAGTAGGAGAGGACACTTGTAGACAAGCAATGGGAAGATGATGGAAAACTTCTGTCCAAACCTTATGTGGATGTACAACTTGTGAAAGCATAAACTTCCACTTAGAGCTCGTGCTCCAATACCTGTATATATCAGTCTGAGCGCTCTTATGATTATAAAGATATATATATTTATTCAAGCAAGCTGGCCCTGAAATATCTTCGTGCCCTAGCTCTTGTTGCCACTTGTTATGCAAAAGATTTGGACAACAGGAAGTGTGAATTTCCATCCATGTAAAAGTTTAATTACTGTTGTTGCTGATGACAATTCACATATTTTGACAGACCTTAATTAGCAGTGACTGCAGTCTTTTCTTTTTTTAAATCAACTATTTTTGGAGTCTTAAAAAAAAGGCCTGGGTGACTTTAAGGCTGATGTTCTTATGTCACTCAAAAGATTTTACTTTTTGGTAGTGATGGGATTAGTACAAAAAATGTATGTATGCACTCAGCTGCTTTGACCTACAAGCATAGCAGTCACCTGCATTTTTGTCATTGTCTGTTTGACAAAATATATTGATATTTACCATTTTCAAGAATAATACTAAAAATTGCTTTCAAATTATTACAATACACTATCAGTTGCATGCTTGTATCACTTAAGTGAAGATATTTTTACATTTTTAAAGGAATATTTTTCTATAACTTGAATGTTCATGTTTTCTTGGTATGTTTCCTATACCACTCTCCAGTAATTAACAGTGTGATCTCGCCCAGAAGCATCATATGAGTTTTATAATTACAGAACTGTGGAACTGTATGAAGTGCAATTTATAACAGAACCAAGAATCCGAGATCAGGTGTATAATTCAAAACATTTTTTAATTTGCATTTGAGGGAAAGAAGTGTTATGCTCTATACTGGAGTATTATGCCATTTTCAAATTCTTTCAGAGTTCTTTGTATTTATCAGAGTGTATTATTTCAAGAGCAGTAAAATATGTCCCTTAGAAATGTTGAAAGGAATTCTATTGTATGTGATACCTAACAGCTACATGACTACTAATCGTTTGGAAAAGAAAAGGATCCGGGGAGACCTCATTGTGTCCTTCCAATACTTGAAGGGAGCATGTAAACAGGAGGGGGAACGGCTGTTTATGAGGTGATAGGACAAGGGGGAATTGAGACAGGGACAGGGAACTGGGGGAACTGAGACAGGGGATATATATTAGGTTAGCTATTAGGAAGAAGTTTTTCACACAGGGGGTGGTGAGGCACTGGAACAGGTTGCCCAAGGAGGCTGTGGATGCCCCATCCCTGCAGGATTCAAGGCCAGGCTGGATGTGGCTCTGGGCAGCCTGGTCTGGTGGTTGGTGACCCTGCACATAACAGGTCGAATCTACATGATCATTGTGGTCCTTTTCAACCCAGGCCATTCTATGATTCTATGATAGTATCTTTCTGTATGCATATAATTTTATTTCAGTTTATTCTATTGCCACTTGCTTGTTGTAACAAACCTTAGAACTACCCTAACTTCTCCAAAAAAAAGTCTCCGTTAGATGATGGAAACAAAATTATAAATTGATGACTTTCAATGCAAAGAATCAAAATGATTGAAATCTCTATGCTCTAAAACATTAATGTGTTAAGCTAAATTATCATGAGTAATTATTCAAATGTACAAATTATTTTTTACAGCAGCTATTTTTTTTCTGTGTTAACAACTACTAAAATAATTATTTTTTTTTATTTTTTGCTTCTGCATTATGCTTCTGTGAGCCTTTAATAGATAAATATTCTTAAAGTAGCAAGCACAATTGAGAGCAAATGGTGTTTGCAAAATGTTGTTTATAACAGTTGAACGTAAGTGGCTTTGTGCCACGGTTAGTAAGCATGCTCCTCTTCAAGATTCAGAAATGTCACAGAATCATGGAATGTTGGATTGGAAGGGGTCTTTAAAGGTCATATAGCTCTAACTTCCCTGCCGTGAGCAGGGACACAAATGTCAGCTGCCAATTGAAGTCAAAATTTCTTATGGAACTTTGGGATGTTATTTCAAGAAAAATTTAGAATAAAAATGACTAAATAATACAGCATTTTCTTCTTTTACATACTAGTGCCTAGCAGAAGCAATTATAATTGTTTCTTGCAGTGTAAATAAAGGTTTTAAACTCAAATATGTCTTATCAGATAAAAGCTAATTCTCAGTTCAGTCATTTGTAGGCTAAATAGAAAAATCCCAATTATTTTCCCCTCAGATGGATATTCAGTACTTTGAATTTCTCAATTCAACTTTATTTTTATATTTATAACAAACCATTCAGGACACCGATGCTGAAGGAACTACAAGCAGTACACCTTCTATTGTTCTTCCAGAGAATGCTAGTATGCCTGATGCAGAAATCGATAAAAATCTGGTTAACAGGTACTACATTATATGCTACCAATCTATGCATAATTTGTACAGTAATTCTGGGAGCTGTTTCTAAGAATTTGCTTTGAAATGTGTGTCATATTAAAATATCATTGATGTGTCCTTGTACATAGGTTGTTCCAAAAGTAATGCCTCCTATTTGTTCTCAACTCCAACAAATACAAAGAACACAATAACACTATTTGTTAGCGAAAATTCTCAGCTACAAAATACTGATTTTCAGCATAGTCACCACCTTGAGCTGTGTATTTTCACCACAATTCTCTACTCATACAAATATGAACCAATGGAGGTGACTCACTGTCACCACTGTTGCAATATACCACCCATCACCTCACTATGCTCACATCCACACTTCAGTTGTCATAAACATTCAGCAAACACTGACGAATGTCAATGAGTTCCGCTTTTTCTACGTGGGCAAATTCAATGACACACCTTTGCTTCATCCATACTTCCACTTCAGACACCTTTTTGTCAGACTGCCCCTCTGCTGCCATCTGTTACACAGAGACAAACTATAATAGAATATATTGGTGGGCAGGTTCAAGTTCCATTGCTGTACCACCATCTGCCTGACCTTGTCAGCCAACGTAGTAAAATCAGAGATGTTATTTTAGGAGCAGCCCTTGTAGTAATTAGATTGTATTGTCTTTCCTTTTGGGTGCAGGGAATTTGGGTGTTGTAAGTACAGTTGATATTAAAGAACAGTTTCTTATGTCACTAATCCTGCAAACCTAAATTGGTATCCTTCAAAATTGTTTATTTTCTAATCTTTCAGAATGGAGTAATTTAAACAAAAACCTAAGTGAAAGTTATGCATGCTTCAACTGACAGCTATAACTTTTGAAATCTATCCTTCTGAAAGTAGAGTATGCCCTAGTGAAGAAAAAATTAATTAGTCCTTCCATAGGCATGAAATGGTATGTGTGTATGTGCTACAATTGTACATCTACTACTAGGATGAGTGACAGTTTAATTCCTCATATTCAATGCATGGCATAAGTACACATACTCTTCTTATGTCTAAATCTGAAATATTAACCTGGACACAGTCTATCAACAATAGATGTAATGAAGTTCCCCGCCCTCCCTACATGGGAAAGTTTTATTAAATTGAAAAACATTCCTTTAATAACTAAATCCCTAATTCTGGACTACTGCTATATATATATACATATGCCAGTACTGCTGCCCTTATTCATATAAATATTTCCATTGAAGCAGTTAGAGCTTTGGAAAGAGCTAGGACTGCACTCCTGAGCTATTGTGATAAAATATGTATCAGTTAAAAATTCAAGCAGACAACATTCCTAAGATAGACAGTTGAAAGAATGGAGTATATAATGACTAAATACAGTGAGTTTTGAGGCAAATGTCTATTCAGGTAGACAGAGCAAAAATTGCACCTTGAATTCTAGTATACATGAAAGTAAGTTGCTGAATGGAATTATTGTTATTTTCACTCTACTAATAAAGCATACTTATTAACCTGGCCTTAAATTATATGAAGAACTAATCAGAATCTATTGATCAAGATCTGTGCTATGATTTGCTTATATCTTTAAAGTATGCTTGCCTGAACTTGAAGATCGTTTAAGAGTTAAAATTACAGTGCAACCATTTTAAAAAAGCATTATCTGCTGGATCATCACTTGATTTTATGAGATATTCCCCTGGTTCTGTGCAATTATGGTAGCCTAAGAGATAATTTTAATGCATAAAACTTATTTTAGGAAACTAACAACTTATAAAGACTAACTTTTTGCAACATACTGTATTTAGATGAGTTTTATGCCATAATAGGAAAACTGCATTTTTTAAAATATAAAAGGGAATAAAAACTTTCATATGTTACCATCAAAATCCATAAGTCTTTAACCTCACTTTTAATATGGAACAGAACTCAACCATTAAACTCGAGATTTTCTGGGAAGTTAGAGTGAAAACAAAATGGAAATAATTTCGGTTTTTATTTCCTGCTTTCTTAATGTCATTCCAATGTATTTTTAAAAGTGTATTACTCAATTAATGTTTTCGCTTTTAATGTTAATATTTTGGAGGTAATAGAAAAGTAGAGCCCTTTTTTTTTTCTTAGTGACATATTCCCATAATATTTGTCATTCATTTTTCTCTCTAGACCTCGTAGTCCTCATAGAAGACATTCTAACCGTGCCACTAGGAATCCAACAAGTTCATTGACTTCTGTTGGTAAGAAATGATTATTCATTTAAGCTAGGACGTTTCTCTGAAAATGTGACATGCAATTAAAGGCATAGGTATAGAGTCTGACTCTTTTTACCACATCTTTTTTTTTCCTGTGCATGCTTATTTGTAATGCACGCACTGAATATTGGTACCATAATGCATAGTGATCAAGAGTTTATGATCATAAGGGGCTTGCATGTGAACAGGTCCAGAGAAATATGTATATGGTTAGTTTAACAAAATTGTTAGATTAGTATTTTAGCTTAATATTTTTAGAAGGCCAGAGACGCACAAGCTTAAAATCCCTGTTGTGTTCAAAATACTGTTCAGTAATACTGATTTTGGTTACTTTTAAAACACTGGAACTTTTGCTGTCAAAGGGAACTTAAGTCTCAAATTTTCCAGTTTGTTTATCATATCACAATAAACTTTTAAGGAAAACAAGCAGGCTATCCTAGAGAAGATATTCTTGATTTCTTAATAAGAGTTCATGCAAGCAGTATTTCTAGTGTTGTACTGGGATTAATTTCTCAGCCATACAGAGAGAAGGTGCTCACTATTCATAACTGCATGTATCTTTTCGTTCTTTGGCTGCTTGTCTTCAGGTAATACTTTCTTTAAAATTCTATAAACATTTGTAGAAGCTGCTCGCACCAACTCATACAGACAGAACCCTTCTGACAACAGGCTATATTTCTTGCTTAGTGGTAGCCTAAAGAATTTAAAAAATAATGCTCAAATATTATTGTTTTCAACAAATTTGAAAGCCAAAGATTAAGATAGGAGTTTCTTTGACAATTCATTAAAAACTCTTCAGAAAATAATGCTTTAGTCCAAGGATCTAAGGGTAGGTCTGTGGCTTTCAGGTTTTGATCCATGCGCTCTCCTGGGCTGCATATCTAACATGACCATAAGTGGACATACAATGTGTTATAACTAGTGCTAGTGTGCATAAATCTATGCCAGATTCATGGGTTCTTAGCCTTGAAAAACTGGAAACACAAAACTCATTGAAAAATTGAGTATACAGCAGAAATGCCATGACTACTTGAGTTGTTGAGATGGTTCTAAAGCCAATTCTGTTGTGACAAATTAGAATCTCAGGTTATCTGTGTTTTTGATGACCTGAAACTGAGAATATAACAGGATTAGAAGATGAGTGGGCATGAATTTTTAATTAATGGAAACTCAAAGCTAACTTTAAAGCAAATTTTCATGCTGGTTATTCCAAAGTGCAGCACGGAGACATGAGGTACTGTTCTAATTCTGCCATTTTCAACCCAGACAACAACGGTCATGTGATTGATCTGGTAAATGATCAGCTACCAGATGTCAACATATCAGAAGAGGACAAAAAGAAGAACCTTGAATTACTAGAAGAAGCAAAGAAAGTGAGTGAAAGATTTCTAATGCGCAGAGGCAGAAAGTCAAGAAGCAGTCTCCCTGAGTCACCCACAGGTAGGTATAGATTTTGAGGATACAATTTTAGATTGTACATTGGAAATCTGCAAAAGCACAAATGACCATCTACTGTAATGCATACACTGCTACTGCATGCATATATTTTGTTAATTTGTAGGTCGGGGTCCCTCAGCTTCTCTTCACTTTTCAGTACAAAATAGAAAATATCAATCTTGATATTTAGATTTAACAGTGGAAGACAGTGTTTCTATGTGCCTGACCTGTACACTGAAGACAATGTAGCATGAAAGGAGGAAGTGTTTCAGTCAGAATCTTAAACAAATTTGTTTGTCGAGATTTTCTGCCTCAAGTTCCTACTTGAGATAAAGATAGATAAAACGAAACTTTGACAAAACATTTGTACTGCAGAAAACCATATCACCCACATATAACTATACCGACTTTTATTCTGGATGTAGTCATAAACTAAGCTAAGTGAATCAGATTTTCACTAAAAAGAAATAGAACAAATTGTTCTGTTCCGGAATGTTATTGGAAATAGTTTCTCTTAAGTGTTTGATGGCTAGGACTAAATCTCATTTTGTCGTTAAATAGAACTATAAATTAGTTCTGAAATACCAAATCAAAACAAAATTCTGTCTTAAAATCAGGTTGACACTTTATGCAAGGAGATAAAACTTTATATATTTTTAAACTAAAATTTCTTTTTTTAAAAGAATTCCTTATGAGTCCTCTTGTGTCCACTTCTCTGCAGAACTCATGAAACTGAGGGAAATGAAATTTCTATATATCAACAAAATTTGTTAGTTTGTGCTAAATACATGAGATAAAGCCTACTCAAAGCTCCTAATAGTCAAGTATAACTTGGCAATTAAAATGACTGGTCTGGTTTGGACAAATGTCTGATGATGACTACAAGACTAATGTTTTAAGTTGATGATTACAAGACTAATGTTTTAATCTTATTTGAATTTTAAAAATTCAGAAACCATGAACTTAGAGAGTAAAATTACTGTCTTATTTTTTTGTTTTAATCAAGCTGTTTCGCCTACGCTTAGTCCAAAAGTTTCACCAGTAGCATCTCGGAGCAACTCTCTTACTCTTCCTGTTCCATCAGGTAAAAAGTTCTATGCAAACTCAAATCATATATAAATTGTCAATGAAATATGTTTAGAATTTCCTCTAGAGAATAAATCAGTCTATAGGTTGAAGCATTTACTTGTGAATATGACAAAGTTCATTAAGGCTTATATATTTACTTTTCTATTTTTCTGCATTATATTGTACTCCTGTAGTGATGCTTCTAGAATACAGGTTCTTTTTTACTCTTTTTTATAGTAGAATTGTGCTACATTTTGAGGATCTTTCACTTCTCATACTTCAGGTTTTATTTTTCTTTTTAAATAATATTTTATTTTGTTCTTAGCATGCTATATGTAAGTGTGTGTATGTGGATTTGCTAATGTGTGGTATTCAAATTTTTGAGCAAAACCACCAGGATTTAATCATGCTTTAATCACGTGTGTCTTCCTAGGGTCTGATATATGTACAGCCACTAGTGTTGAGTCAGCATCTCCAGTTCAGGTAAGAACGAGCTGAGGATTCTGCACACTAACCTGATTATTAAAGTACTGCACATACTACACTGTCCTATTCATCCCTGAGGAAAGTGAGTGTTTTCAATACTTTTTTCTATGCTAAAGTGATATTACTGGCATGTTTTTCTACAAATTTAGGAATTAATAAATGCTAATTCTGAAGTCTGAAATCCATGATGTAATAAGCACTGAAGGATCATAGAGAATTGTGAAGTATACTAAATGGAAAAAGATCCAATATAATCCTAATCTATGGAAAAAACTAGTTCGTAAGGTTACTTCATAAATAAATGGGACAATGTAAAAATAAAAATAAAATTATGTATTAAAGGTCATCCCTTATTATCTATACCCAACATTGCAGCATAGCTTGAAAGCACAAACAATTTTTTTTCCTTACCTTTTTTTTGCTAGAATAACAGAACTTTTAAAGAAGATGACAGGCAAACTGCAGAGGTAAGTGCTTTATATGGTGTTCTAAAACTAAATCTGTTTTTTTTCTGAGCACATATACAAATTATTTATGTGATTAAATAAACTAAGAACTATTTGCTAACTGAACAGAAAAGCAATACTCCACTAAGGAAAAAAAAAAGCGTACTTAACTAAGAAACTGCAAAGCACCAAAATATACTGAAGGAAAACAGGCTACAGCTGTGCTCTGCATCCTATTGTTCACACGCTTTTATTCATGCTTTATCTTAATTAAAATCAATGTGCTGAGTAACTTTAATTCTAAAGTTAAAATTCCCCCTTCAGCTACTTCAGTGTATGCTTCTGTTTCAGATGGATGAACTCTTCTAGACCTACTTAGTTGAGCAGAAGAGGTTACCATACTTAGTAGTGGGTACTGCTGATAGGGTGTTACAACCTCATGTTCCTATTTGTTGAGCAGTTTATGTGAGTGCTTTCTAATTTGCTTCAGGTAGCATCACACGGCCCTTTGAAAAGATATTGTCATGAGTGGATTAGGCAATACTTTAAATGCAGCAGAGTTTTGGAGCAATAACTATGAAGGGGAAGAGTAGCAACATACTTGGGTCAGATGTTCCCAGTGGAGTGTTTGTTGCCTTAAATTACTGACACAGGTGCTCTTAGCAAAATTACAGATTCTGTACTAAAGTACAGAAGGAATAAGCAGTTGTTCTTTTGTCAGTTCTTATGGAGACTGCAACCAAATTATAACCTGTTGTGATATATGCAGAGTAAGACTCTATATAGTTAGCATGCATATATTCTATACAACAGCCTCAGTTGTCTCTGTATCTTACTGTGTCACAGTGAGAATAGGATGACTAACATACCTTCACCACACTTCCTTAGCCCTAAAACCTGTAACAGCCTTATATTTGGCTGGTAGGACTTTTGCTATTAAAGCTGCATGATAATGAAGTCCTGCGCACACTAAAATGATGCGAATTATTTATCTCAAGTAACAATAGAATAGAAGAAAGATAAGGTATAGGTTGGTGAACAGAGTAATCAACTACATTTTAATGTAATTTTTTGGCAGTATTATGTAGAATTAAACACACTACTAGAAATGGAAGTAGATAGGAACATGGAGATCTGACAAACATAGGGAGAAGTTACAGTATGTTCTTTATATTTATGTGCAAGCCTAAATTTTTTCTCTTGGGAGATGAGGAACAAACAAAAAGAGAAAACAATCAAGTCAAGAAATCTAAAAATACTATAAGATCTGGGATTAGAGGCAGATACTCAGGCAAACCTTACGTTAGATGATCAACTTATATTAAGATGATGAGAATCCTGATTATATGAGGATTTTTGGAATGAGGAGGATATCATCTTAAAGATTCAGAGAAGAGATTCACAACTCATTTTTTTTCAAGTGCAGTTAAAAATTATTCAGCTGTTAACAGCACATGTTCAAAAGCAAACATCAATGTGAAGGAAAATGACCCTATACAGGGAAAAAGAAAATCACATTTTTATTTGTCTCCCTCTAACTTTAGAATGTTTGCAAAGGCTTAATGGATCGCAGGCTGAATGATCAAAGAAAGATTTCTCAGGGAAGGCTGGTTCCTCGTTCTGCTGGTTTTGAAAACCCCAAAGAAAAACTCTCTGAACAAAAAGAAAACTTTGATCCACGCACGCATGTAAATACTTCACCTAAGTGCTCCCCTTCAGGTAGTGATGGTGGCAGAATGTCTCTTAACACTTGCTTGAACGTCTCTGAAAATGAACTCGGAAAATCCTTCCTCAAGAAAGCAAAAGAAAATGATGTTCCTTTAAGAACCCATCTACCAGGACCAGGAATAGGAAATATAGACTCAAAGCTAAAAAGTCCTGTTCCAGAAATGAGGGACCATAAAGTTTCTTTTAAACCAGAATTTAAACTGTGTGGGCTGCGTCCTCCTCTTCTACGAGCTGTATCATGGGATAGTTTAGAGCCTGGACAGAAAGATAAAGTACCCGTGAAGTTACCATCTGAGGAAGATAAAAGCTTTGTTGGTAATAAATCCAGCAATCAAATAAAAGCATTCAAAGACCTCCAAATCCAAGTTCAACCTGTTCGGATGCAGAAATTGACAAAACTCAGAGAGGTGAGTCCTGATTTTATCCTGCTGTAAACTTGTTTTTGTATCTTACTGAACTTTCAACTCGCTTAGCCTTATTTTTATCATTTTAAGAAATCTACACTAATCTAATGCAGTTTTAGCAAAATCAGTGATATTTTTCCTTTGCAACTTCAGTGAATTGTAACCTATAACTACATGCTGTGGAATTACTTTGTTTCCTAGTTCATTCACAATATGCATCAACTGTACTGTTATCTCTTCCATATGCACATGTGCTCTTGCACGTGTATGTTTTTGCCCTCAGAAATAATTATAATATGAGTGTCAAGGAAACTAATTGTTTTCATTATGACAAAAAGGTGAGTATAAATCACAGTTCCTCTTTTTTGCATAGTTTACATGAACTATAAACAGGAAGCAGTTGATTAATGATCATGTCGTTTGTAAAACACACTTACAAGTAAAATGATCTCCTCTGGTTTCTAAGAAGAATTTTAGTTCTGAAGAATCTTTCCTTCCTGAGGATATAATAACATTCTCTTTAAAAGGGTTGCTTAGGCTCTTTCACTTCCTTTCTTTCACTTCACTGTGCTTTCTCTGTTCCTTCAGAGTTTTTCTCAGAACCAGACTTACAAAATGCCAACAGGCTGATTTCTGTATGAAAGGAGACCTGTGTATAAACTGAAAGCTTTAACTTAAGTTTAGAAATGGATACTATAGTTTTGTTTACGGGCTTAAAACCTCTTGCAACTCAAAGTATTTGTAAAGTGTTCTTTGTTTTCAAAAATCACTTCTACTTTGTTCAGTTGGGTGTTTTTTGAATCCTGTTTGCCTCTTGGCAGTCTCCCTTTCAAGGGCAGTAGTCTTATCACTCAGGAATACTGAACTTTGCAATAATATTATATTTAAAATATCTCAGGCGACAGGAAGTTGTTCGGTATGGTTATGTTGCATTAAGAATTAGCCATTTTACTGAAAAAGAAGTGACATGAAAAAATAAACCACCGATCTACACTGACCAAGATGTACATACATGTTGTAAACAAAGCAGGACTTTTCCCTTCCTCCCCTTTAAAAGTCACAGTTCCTTAGAACATCATAATAATGGTGCGGAAGGCCTCAAATTCTGCACTTTGGTCATTTTATTGCTTGGGAATGTCAGCTTGGTTATTCATCTTTTCCTGTTTATATAACACATATATTCTTACTACATCTGTATTAGAATATTTGCTATAGAGACACTTGAGCCATATGATTTTGAGTATCTTACTGGCTGTTAAACACAATTAGTAGTTAGAATCAAAAAATTAACAGAACATGAAATGTAATTCCAGTTATGAAGGATTTGAGCTCTGACTCTTATGAGAATTATCTTCTTATAATGAAAGCAGATGTTTGTGAATTTTAAATATGTTTGAGAATATGAAAGTAGGAAATGAGGTGATAGTAGAAAGAGAAAAAATATTGATGAAGCTTAGTCCTTAAGTGCACTTTCTTTGTACCTGCAGGGAATAGTGGGAATAGAATACAGTAGCAATGAAGCTTTGATGTAAGCAAATACTACTGAATAAAGTGTCAATTTTATGTATTTCATATTCTGGATTTTCTCATTTCATTTGGGGATACTTGCTTAGTACTATGTCTATATCCAGCACTGCCTTTTTCACTCTCACTTATTAAAACTCCTTTTTTCAACTAGAGCAGGAGGGGAACAAGTTGCAAATCTATTCATGTGACCAGTAATTTTGCTAAATACTGCATGCATGAAATTTGAAATATGCAATGCCGATAAACTTCAAATACAAATAACTTCATATAAATATCTCCTTTACCTTTATTAAATAAAGTGAATGTTATATTTTTAGTGTTCACGTGTCAGAGCTCTTTACATTGAGATTTTTAATTAAGTTACTTGGAAATGTTATTGTTTTTCTTAACAGGAGCATATTTTGATGAGAAATCAAAACTTAGTTGGACTTAAACTTCCTGAACTTAGTGAAGCAGCTGAACAGGAAAAAGGTGCAGTATCATAAAAGTGTGAATGGGTGTGTGTTTGTCATACACTGATTTTTATAATTAATTAAAAAAGAAAATCAAAACCAAAAATGTTTCTTGTTCTTCAATTACAAAAGTAATTCCAATGGAGTAGTAATGGAGGAGTGTAGTAAATGATGATTGAGAGATGAGTAGCGTAGCCCTTGCCCTGTATGGTACACTTCTGGGAAGCAGGAATAGAAGGATACAATGTGAAAAGTGCTATTCTTTAAATTATATATTAATTATATTATAAATTAATAATTTTTAAATTATTTTTAATTTTTAATTTTTAATTTGATTTTTAATTTAATTTTTAATTTAATTATAATAATTTTAATTAATTATTATAAATTAATATAATTATATTAAAAGTGTTGTATGCTCTGGCACCTTACTTTTGTTTCATATGACCTTAAAGCTTCTGTTACTTGGGAATGACTGAGATGCTACATTTCATGTTATCTCTGGAAACAGTCTTATCTTCAATCTGAATGAAGCAAGATTAAAAAACACTTACTGTCCTCTACCTGTACATTATGATTGTATTTTTGGATTCCTATGTATGGTAGTATTATTCCTATCTCTCTGTTACCATTTCCCAGAAATTGTTTTGTGCACTTTGTCTGAAAGTGTAAAATAGGTGATATTTTGCCAGTTTTTTAAACACTTAGAGAGATCTGAAACTTTTGGGGAAAACATTATGAAAATTTACCCATTATTTGATCACAGAATCAGAATCACAGAATGGCCAGGGTTGGAAGGAACCTCAAGGATCATGAATCTCCAATCTCCTTGCCACAGGCAGGACCACCAACCTCCCCATTTCATACTAGACCAGGCTGCCCAGGGCCCCATCCAACCTGGTCCTGAATACCTTCAGGGATGGAGCATTCACAACCTCTCTGGGCAGCCTGTTCCAGCACTCACTACTCACATAGCAAAGAACTTCCCCCTGACATCCAACCTAAATCTTCCTTCCTTCAACTTCAAACCATTTTCCCGTGTTCTGCTGTTATCTTTCAAAGAGGGAGCTTTTTTATTTGATCCAGCTTGCTAACTAAAATCTCAAAAGTATCACTAGTATTTTAAAGTCTATTACACATCTAAATGATAGCCAGCACATTAAGGGTGTCAATCAAACTTTTTCTCCTGAATGGATAAAGCAATTGAGAGGACAAATCCTTAGCTCATTTGTTAGATAGACTTACTTCCTTACATTGTCATAAGAGCCACTTTGTTCTTTTTAGCTAGAGTTGTAATTCTGCTTTAATAATAGGAAGTAGCCAGCTACTTCAGTATTACTGTTGTGAATCAAGTATATTGGCTCCAACAAATCTTGTAATTGATGCCAAGTTATTGTGATTGTCCTAGAAAGGATGTTGTGTCTATAGATTGTTTAGAAAAGTGGAATATATTAGGTTGGAGACCTTTCAGTGTTGGGCTGTTTTGACGTCATATGCAATGGTTCTTAAATAATGAGATTTTTAAATATAAAAGAATTGCACAGAACTAAAATGTAGCTAAAAAGAATTTAGCTTTCACATCTGTGCTTTCCTCAATTAAAAAAATCTGAGCTTTTGCACAATGCTCTGAAAGTCTAAGAAACTGTTATGCAAAATGAACAGTAAGGCTGTGCAAAGGTCTCAGGTTAAAACTGGGGAACCCGGCTTTCCTACAGGAGAGACTTTCTTTAAATTTTGTCAAAGTAAGAGGAGACAGTAAATTATTGTACACAAAATTAAATAAAATTAAAATTAAGTAACATAACTTTTAAAAAATAGCATTTGAACCTAAGATACCTAAGATATCTTAGTCCTCATGAAAGTGAAAATTTGCATCTTTCACGACCTGTTTCAATGAAAATTCAGTGTGAATGGTACATGCTGTAGTAAGGATTCATCATAAAAATGAACAAAATCTGCAGTAGTGTAGTAGTATGTGTTGTGTAGTGTAGTAGTTAAGTATAGGAGTAATCATTCTGTCAGGTGGCATTTAAAGCCTAGAAAATGACAGTACTATTATGTACTGATAGTACTATTATGAAACATAAGCTAAAATATTCAAGACATGAGGGAAGTACACTGAAAAAGCCCACAAGTGAAATGTCAGATGTTATGGTAATGAATTTGGATTCTATTTGAATTGTAGAAAAAACACAAGAAGAATTTTTCAGTGCATTAGAGACTGTTAGAGTACCAATTACTTCAATTTCTCTGTGTTAAGAATGACATTTGTAGTGGTTACCCTTGTTGCACCTGCTCAAAAAGAAGACAGGAGATGAGTGATACATCACTGTATGTAATCCAAGAAGCACTGTTCTGCATTAATAGGCTTAGAAATTTTTTTATTACCTTGCTTTTTTTAATGAGTAGAGGTGGAGTAGAATCCTCATTAACTTTAAAAAAAAAGTCATGGTTAGGTTTAAAAAGTTCTATTTGACTGTGAGATGCTGACTTGATTATTAATGCATGGCTTCTCAAATAACATCTAAAAGGTTTTTGTCTGAAAATGTCTCTAGGTCCTTCACCTCTCCCCTCCCCCACTGAAGAGGAAGAGGCAAAGAATAGCTCTGATGTCATGCCTGGTATTCCTGACATATTGCTGCGAAAGCTACGTGTGCACAAATCTCTTCCAGGAAGGTAAAAGCTTATTGAAAGTAGCAAGAAATCACCTAGGTCAAGGTGTACTAACAATTTTCAGTGAACTCCCTTTCTGGGTTTCCATTTATATGGTAGATTCATACATGTAGAGAATCTGCTGCATCTTAAAACATGCAACACAGATTTTCTGAATAGTTTGGGGAGCGCACCGACTGTGAGTGATTAATTCTCAAAATGGTTTCTAAGTACTACATAAAAAGTCTAAAACGTAACTTACATACTACAAGCATGCTTTCATACAGAACAGCTACTAATCTGTCTACTCCTGCTTTTTGTGATTGCTGCTGTGGATATGAAATCATGTTGGAAGTGTTAGTATCTCTTCAAGCCAGATGTTTTTTAGTGCAAAAATCTGGACATGGCAAAATTCTGCAGCTTTTCTGCAAGTGATTTTTCTGTGAAATGAATATTGTTGTTCTGCAAACATAGTTGAACATACAGGTTCCGTGACCTTGAGATGTGCAGGTGGGCAGTTATCAGCAGATTGCTTAACATCTTCTATGGCTCAAGGGTTTTTTTCCTTCTTTATCTTAGAAGCAAGAAGTCTGCTGAGTATGACGGGATTTACTTATGAAAACATTTATTGGCAAAACTGTTTGAAAAAGCTTTAATGTAGGATTAGTATGGGAGTGGAATGCCATTAGGAACTCTCATGTTAAACCAAGGGATGGTACAGTAGGTACTGTGTGAGAGTGGCAAGGCTAATGGGAGCATCAGTGCCACTCCAAGGAGTATTGCAGGTTCAGGGGCATATCTGAAATGTTTACATATCAGCACATGCAGCATGAGGATCAAGTGGGGATGGACTGGAAGCTTTGGTCCTTTCTTGGAGCTATGATATCACTGGTACTATTGAGACTTGGTGGAATGAGTCCTGTATTTGGAGTGTTGGGATGGAAGGGTATTGGCTGTTCAGAAGGGACTGTCAGGGCAACAAAGGTGGAGATGCTGTGCTGTGCATGAGGGAAACATTAGCCTGTACAGCCTTTGTCATTGGAGCAGAGAGCCTCTGGGTGAGGATTAAAGAGATAGATAGCAGTGCAGATGTTGTGGGTGTCTACTACACACCACTCACCCGGGACAATGGCATAAGCTATAGGCAATTAGTAAAAATCTCAACATTGGTTACTTTTGTCCTTATAGAGTCAAATTCTGAGACATAATTGGGAATATCACACTGCCACAACAAATCTGGGAAATTGCTAAATCATGTTGAAAATAACTTACTGAGTGAGCCATCTAGGAAAGGTGCTGTCCTTGATCTGTCTGAGAGTAGGGAAGGCTTTGTGGGAGAGGTGACAGTGGGTGGCTGTCTTGACCATGGTGATGATGAATTAGTTGAGCTCAGAGTTTTTAGTGTAAGAGAAAAAAGTGAGTGGATGATGCCCCAAGCCCTGAGTGCCATCCATCTGTGATTAGTATCATCGCAAGATTTAAGCTGATAACACAAGTAAAATACGTAATGATAATAATCACAAGTGCAGTGTATTTGTTGACCTGCAACTCTAAGAGGGTATTTTCTGGCTGGCTCTTCTATTTGAAATTTATCACAGCATAGTGCAGATATTTGTAACAATATTTGCAATTGCTAGAAACTTTGATTTATTTCTGTTAATATTCAAGTGATACTTGTGCTGTTGTTATGAAAAAAAACAAGCAAATAAATAAATAATACTGGTTTGAACAAAAGGAATCGTAAGATATTTAAGGGAAATACATTCTTTGTTATTTCCAACTAAATATTTTAATATATTTTTTTAAGAGACAAAACTAAAAATCTGAATTGTTTTGCTTTTATTTCTAGCTCCCCTCCACTTACTGAAAAAGAAGTTGAGGTAAGCGTGTCCTTAAACTGATAAATTTAGACAGCAAAGGGAACGTTGCTCTATGTTCATGTAAGCTTCTGAATAACACAAGTTCTAATTCTTGATTAAAGAAAAATATTCTGAATTCATGTAACATTTTTCAGTTATGCAAAGTGCATTTTATGCCTTAATAAATTCATTCTATATTTAAATTAATTATGATCTTACATATGCCCCTGATTTATTTGTGCCTTTTATTTTGTGTGCCTCAATTCTGAGTGACAGCTTTTAAAAGCAGGGTTTGGGAGAATGTTAAGCACTTGATCTTTTGCTTTTGGTGGTAGATGTTTATCCCTTAGGTAAAACAATGCTCATGGTGAGCTCATCCCTGGATTTCCTCTACACAGACTGTCTGTTTAAAAACCTTAGGGACCCTTGGAGGAAGTCCAGTTAAAAAACAGATTCATTGTGCTTCCAATGCTTCTGTTAGGCTACTTCCGTCATTGTGTCTCTGCTCAATTGATCTCCCAGAGAAACATTCATGAAAACAGTCGCATTTTTAGAGGAAGTAATGAGAACTGATATTTTAAACAATTTCTAAATGATATCTTCAATTTTCTATTTCAATATTTTATATTTTAATGTATTTCGTATATTTAATATTTTAATATTTTAATATTTTAAGTACTGAAGTTTGTTAAATTTATACTGTATTCATAAGTTGTTACTGCAAATTGCATTACAGTGGCACTGATTTAAAATCGCCTTGTTTTAAATCCAAACAGAATGTATTCGTACAACTTTCCTTGGCCTTTAGAAATGATAGTTATACCTTGGAATCAAGAATTAACCAAGCAGAGAGAGAGAGAAATCTTACTGAACAGAACGCTGAGAAGGAACTGGAAAACTTTAAAACAGCCATTACGGTAAGAAAACAGCAATAAGTATTTCCCTGAATGACACTTGTACAGATGCAAGTGCACACATGTTTGAAATGTGTATCTGTGCTTGCTTATACTTATCCTAAATTGTATCCCAAAACATCATTTTCTACTGCTTGAGCTCATTATGTAACTCCCTGCTGAAGAGAGAGCATTTCCTGCCAGAGTGGGCTACTGTTGCTGAAAACATGTAGAGAATGAAGCCCTACTTCTAGCAATTTTCAATTATAAATGCTATGAACCTGAGGTTCAGTTCTTAGAATAAGCCAGTGACAAAGTTAAGAGCATGTAAAACTGCAGTTTGAGCACTGATTCATGCTCTCTTGGATGAGACCTTCTTTAGCAGTAAATTCGCAGTATCTGGTTAAGTGAGATGATCTGAAATGATCTGAAGCTTGAGTTCAAAAGTTTGTAACAAATAAGATCAGTGAACTGCAGATAATAAAAGACTGCATGGATAAGAAAACAGTGAGGGTTACGTAAGGAATACATGTGATCTTAGGAAAAGGTTACAGACCTAAACACTTTTTCATTCTAGCCGCCCTTCATTTTATTTTGTCAGCAGTAGTTTTCAGTTCTTCTCACCAGCTTTCTTTGGATTTTCTAACTGAAATGACAAGTTCATCTGAGATGTGTTAATTTATGTGCTATGCACATTTTTGTGAAAAAAAAAAAAAAAGAAAGAAAAAAAGAAAAGGAAGAGGTGCATAGATACCATGCTTGTAACCAAAATAGCACCTTGCAAGAAAGTGTTGGTACAGTTCTGAGAAATAGCTAAGAAAACATAAAATTCTCTTATTTTTGTGAGAAAGGATGCAATTAACAAAAGTTGTAATATTTACATCTTTTTTATGTGGAATTTCAAAACTGCACATTCAGGTTGCTGCTGGGGAAAAAGTGTTGAGAATATTTTGCAGATCTTGCCTCTGTTTAAAGAGCAAGCAGAAACAACCTGTAAAATCTCAGGGCTCTATTAGTTATAATATTTGTATACTTACTATTTATTTCCAATTAGTGTAAAAGGGGATTTTCAGCTGCAAACATCTAGTTTGTTACATTTAACATGCTAAATTATCCCTAATTAGACACTGATAACCATGTTGCCAGTATTGGACAGCTGCAATCAGCTTTCACAGAATCAGATTTGTTAAGGTTAGCAAAGACCTCTGGTCCAACCACCTGCTTGAGCATGGACATGCAGAGTGAGTTGCTCAGGACCGTGTCCAAGCAGCTTTTACTCATCTCCAAGCAGGGAAACAATGCCTCTGAGAAACCTATGCCAGTGCTCTATTATGTCCACACTGAAGGGTTTCCAGATGTTTTTTGATGGAACTTTTTGTGTTCCAGTTTGTCCTGGCACTGGGCACCATGGCCCATAACCTGGCTCCATCTTCTTTGCACCCCATCTTCAGGTATTTATACACATTGATCAGATTTCCCCCAACATCCTTTTCTCCAGCCCGACCAGTCCCAGTTCTCTTAGTCTCTCCTCGTAGGAGTGGTGCTTCATTCTCTTAATCATCTCAGAATTCTGTCTACCAAGATGATCAAGGAACTGGAGTGCTTATCCAATGAGAAAGGTTTCCCTCCTTCATTCGATTTACAAGATGCAGCCTGTCTTTTACAAGCTTTTAAAACAAAACAGCAACTGTCATTTTCATGTGATAGACATTTTTTTGATGAAATGGAATAAACTAAACAGCAATTAAATGATGGGACAGCTTCTGCTGTATCATATTAGAGCTGTTCCCACTCTAAGTGGCAAACTATCTTCATTTCTTTAGAAAAGGCACATTACACTGCTTAATGAATTTGACCAGTGTTTACAATTCTTTTATTCAACTTTACTAATTTCTGTCTTGTTCAAAAACCCACCTTTAAGTGAAAGCTAATTTACGTGAACTTCAGATTTGTTAAAATAATTAAGTTACATTTGGCAAGGAACACTTAAAAATCTGTAATCTGAGCACGTTTTTCCCAAACATGTTCCTTTCCATTCTCTTGGGTCTCGTAGTCAAATTTAGGCTGCAATTTGTTAACACACTGGCTACAGTGATAAAGTAAGTTTGAAAATGATTGTCATTGGAGTTGTTGCTCCAAATTCTCTTAGCTGTGCTACCACAACAAAGGTTTGCAGTACAAATGTGATTTCTCAACAGTTTCTAATAAAAAAGTTATTGTCCACCACTCCCTTCTTTGAAGGGAGGAGAAGAAAAAGAAGGAGAAGAAGACATTACTCCTTTCATACAAATCATTTCAATGTGCTGACTTAATCTTGCAGTAGTATGAGGGAGAGCATGTGAAGAAGGGCACAGAATAACTGATCAGAGAGAGGATTATGTGAACAGTGATACTCATTAATTATTTAAGACAATTTCAATGCTAAGACTGGAGCATACTGAAAATACACTTTAAGAATATAGGAATCAGTCAACACCACAGTCTGCTGTAAGTCTGAACTACATTATGTCACGTTTTCTTGTATCAGTACTTTTTGCAAATAGAAAGCTGATTCGGTGAAGAAATGTTCGCTAAGGCTCTGGTTAATGAAAGATCTGAATTTGCTCTTGCTTCTAATACTAGTCCCAAGCAAACAATATACTCTCAGTATTAAATCTGATCCATCAAGGTGATAGTATTAATCAAGAGCAGAAAGCTTTGTAGTGATAGATGAAAAATGATTAAAAATATGCAACTGTCATTTGAATTACATGCAATATTGCTCTCTATTATTCTCTTACTTTTGGAATTCTTAAGACCTTAATGTCAGATTAATTTTCAAAACGACTGAAATATCTTGGAACTGATAGAACGTAAATTGCCTTCTTAACACCTTGTGCCAAGCAAGTAAATATGTTACTTGTTTCAGGAACCATTTGTAAGTTATATATAAAATAAGCTTGGTATTTGTAAAGTTTGTGAAGTAGGTAGAAAGTTGTGAATCACAACTGATTTCAAAGGAAAAAGAATTACAAATGTGCTCAGCCCTTATTAACCTCTTGAAAAGCGTGCCTACAGTATGCAGTAAAGCACCATTCTGTGTCAGAGTAGCAGCACTTGCTTGCTGAGTGCCGTTCCTCTGTGGTGAATTCAACAATGGGCACTTCTGCCTGGATGTGTCTTACACCAGTTCTGTTACTCAGGTTAACTGATCCGAACTAAAAGTTGGAAGACATAATAGTAAGGCTTATATATTTTCTCTTCAGTCTTCAGCTCACTTATGGCATCACTACGAGCACAGAGAAGCTTACCAGAAACTACTGGAGGACATTGCAGTTCTGCGGCGTTTAGCTGCTAGGCTGTCTAGTCGTGCTGAAATGGTTGGAGCCGTACGTCAGGTAAGAGCATCACAGAATCACAGAATGGCTGGGGTTGGAAGGGACCTCGAGGATCATGAAGCTATAACTCCCTCTCCCCGCCACAGGCAGGGCCACCAATCTCCACATTTAATACCCAAGTGTCTGGTGTCTAGCATCCTGGTGTCTAGCAAATATATCCTGGCTGCAGACGTTTATTCCTTGGTTGTTGTTTTGATTTTTAGTTGCTAGTTTGTTTTGTTTTGTGTTTTTACCAGCCATAGCTGTAGATTATTATCTCTTTGAATTTTACCATTTTGAGAGATTAAAAACATTTATTACAGTGTCAAAGAAGATGCCCCTTTTAGACTGAAACAAAATTCAAACAGAATTACCTATGAAGTTATGTAACATCTGTAAAATGGGTGTATGTATTATTTAGAACTATAACTGCATCACAAGAAACATTTAAAATTAGGGCAGCATGGATTAAAAAAAACAAAATTCAGTCAAAAAAGCTCATCCAGATTGGTAACCTGCCCTTGGCAATAGGTGAAGACAGTCAACTCAGAACTTAAAACAGCAAGTGTAAATGAGAATACAGCAACACATTCTCGGGCTCAAGACTGTTACTTTTGTCAAATGAAGTAACTAGGCTGAGGCCAGTGACCAAGGGCTTGGAGAATTTGAAAATAAATGCACAAATGACACATAACCAATAATGTTGGTTACCTAATTATTTATAATTATATATAATTATTGATTATAATTACTTATATAATGTAGGCACAAAGACAGTGTATAAATTGACATAATTTGACAAAATAATGATGATTTTCTTTGGGTATTATTATTTCTTTGGGTATATTAATGCATTCATATTTGGTTCTAATTGATTCAGGAATTCTTAATCTTCAAGATATCAATATTTTTAATGAACAACTGACAGGGAACATGCACATAGAAGCAAATAATAAGTTTGAGAAACGTAGATGCAAGTCAGGTAATTCTCTCTTCTTTCTTCCTTAGGAGAAGCGTATGTCAAAGGCAACGGAAGTAATGATGCAGTATGTGGAAAATCTGAAAAGAACATATGAAAAAGATCATGCTGAACTAATGGAGTTTAAGAAACTTGCTAATCAGAATTCTAGCAGAAACTATGGTGCATCTGGTAAAAAAAAACAAACAAAAATCCTCTAGTGTTTGTCTTTCCTGTGTACAGAGAGGTATCTAGTGATAGTAATGATAAGAGGTGAAATATCAGGAAACCTATTCTACAGAAATAGACTTCAAATAATAGCTATAACACCTAAATTATTGCGAATAAACCATACTTAATGTTATAGCACAGTACTTTCAATTCACTGTCACTTACTGAATTCTGATTAGATCCAATAAGATTTGTACTGAAATCTTACATATATGCATAGCTTGCAGAGTTCTAACACATCTGCTTCTGAAATGACAGTTGGTAGCAAAGCTTAATTACTTAAAAAATTATTTTTGCCACTTTTTCATTCTTAGCTTTCGAGGCAGAAACTCTTTTCGAGGCAGAAAATTTTCTTTTTAAAAAACTTGTATAAAGAGGTAATTAGTGGGCTTTTTTATGACCAGTATGAATAGTAATGGGGTTTTTTATGTGTGTGTTGTTTTTTGTCATTTCATATTTCTGCCACAGATATATATAAGGCCAGAACTATATGACAGATAAATAGGCAGTCATAAGAGACATTGTGCAAATACAGTATGTCTGAGTTCAAAATGCTGACAAAGGCTATATTAATATCATTTATATTCACAACTGAAGATTCTTATATATTCTAAGACTGTTCCTTATATACTGTTTTTAAGCAGAAGATGGAGTACCTCGTTCATCTAGATCCATGTCTCTTACTGTTGGAAAGGTATTTTTGCAATGTCTATGTACATTCAAATTTAATAGTCTGTATTCTAATATGGTAACAGTAAATTCTCAATATTGTTTGTGTCATCTAGTGCAAACGTATCCATGCTTTATAATTTTAGATGCCTGGTTAGGAATGACTTCATGCTTCTATGCGATAACAATAATGCTTGCTGTGAAGCGTAAAGAGAACTATTTATTTACTAATACTAATATTCCAGGCCATCTACCTCTGCTGCAGGTAGTGACATAGGTCCTATGCTTTACTTTAGTTCTTGGTGAGGATGCTGAACTTTGGATCAAAACTTTCTATTTAATGAGGGAATCCTGCAACATACCATTTTTGTTGTCTTAAGAATTACAATTGTGTTCAGAAGATAGATGCAAATAGTAATTTGAAATAGTTCTCGGTTACCATCAAAATATCTTGTATGGCTTTGACAAAGCATTGATACAGGGAGATTATCTCAGATCACTATGTACCTTAACACTGTTTTACACATTTTTCTAAAATTGCTTAGTACTTCCAAGAGTGCTGGAGTTCAAGTTTATTTAAATCCTCCTAACTTAACCAGTAATTTGAGGGACTTAAGTACCAGTTTGGCTGTTCTGAAATCTGGTGATGAAAGGCATTATTGAGTCTAGTATTTCTATTCATATTTTTACTCTTTTCTTGGCTGTAGTTCTTTAGGTTTTGTTTATTCCTATCACTTCTGAGTGCTGAGTAAGAAGACTTCACTCTCCAGCAAAGTTTTTCAGGAGCACATTATGTGGACCTCTGTCATTAATTAATAGATATAATTGGTCCTGTCTAGAACCAGGATCATGGAGTAGCTGATCCCATGCATATGTTCAGTAAACTTATGTTTATCTCCTTTTCTGTAAAGTTACCTAGAGCAGAATCTTGGAAAAGTATGGGTATGTACTAAGATTAAGCTGGTAAATGCTATAGGAACTTGGTTGGGTTTCTTACTCCTTGGGATGCATAGATTTCACTAATTGACTATCACATGGTAAGCTATTTGTCTTAACTCATGACAGCAAAAGCTCGAATTATCTTAAGTGTATTTGAGTTATGTCTTGTGTAATGCTAGCATGTTTATTGTTTCAATGGGCTTTGGGAAATGTAAGCAATGCCACATAATGCTAGATAGATGCTAACAACTCGAGTGTGAGGAAGGAGGCTGTTCTATTGTGAAGGGAATGGATATTATTGTTTCTGTAACAATACATAATTTTACAAGAAATAAATATATAATAGTGGATACAATCTATCATAATGTGTACATAACAAGGAAAAAGTATCATATTTAACTTCATTATTTAGCAGTAATTGTGACGCTGGTACTTTTCCCGGTATCGTTACATAGCTGGCTTAACCAAAGATCATAGCCTCTAATTAGAATTGAAGACACCAATTCAGAACATACCTCTTTGGTCACTTCACCCATTGAACTTTAAGAGTGGAGAGGAAAATGAGCAGCAGCCCTGTACAAAGCCTCATTCTTCTCCAAGCACTTGCCATACCAGACAGTATGATATGAAGTTTTGGGGAAGACCACAGCCTAACAGCAGCATAATTTTGATGCCAACTTTCCCTTCCCACAGGGGCTCGATGCTGGCATTAACTTACATTTTTGTCACCTATTAACTTGCAAAACTTTTCTTCAGCCTATTTTATTGTATGATAGATAAAATGTTCTTTACCACAGAATATGCCTCGGAGGCGAGTCAGCGTTGCTGTTGTTCCTAAATTTAACTCCTTAAACATTCCTGGTCAGTCACCAACAACTTCACCTATACCTTCAATGCCATCTCTGGTAAGCAAAACTGACAAATTAAACACAGGATTTTTTATTTAAAATACTTTTGCATACACCAAGCCATGGTTATTAAATATGTAAGCCTTTTCATTGGTTAAATTTGGCCCCATCCTCACAAAAGGATGGACAAAAACAATCCTGTTGGGTTGAAGGGTTATTTTATTGTTTAGTGATCAATAGATGATGAAGAATTAGACTGGATTCAATCTGGAGTGGGGAAGCATTGTAGAGGTTTGATATTATTTGTTTTTAAATCCATTGTTTATTGTGGTTGAAAGGATTAACTTGTGGCCTCTTTGATGAGGATATTGTGCTAGTGGATGAGAGAAGGAACCTTAAGTAGCATATTGATTTTGTTTTATTGAAGATCTATTTGAAATTTATTCATGGATGTAGCATTTATTGTTGTTTTTCAACTTACAGTCTGAATCACCGAGCAATGGAAAGAGCAGTCTAACATCTAATCCTGTTCTGCCAGCTGTTTTAGAGAAGTGAGTTTTCTGTAGATAATTCACTACCTATTGAATGTATTGAATAGTATGAAATGAAAATGTTGCTGATACACAATTTCAATTTCTGTGATAGAAAATATAGCAGTGCACAAGGTATTGAAATAGTGACACAATATTGACCCAAATTGATTCAAGACCTGTTAACTGTATTTTACTCTATCACAATTATTTTGGCTTTTTTCCTGTCCAAAGAATTTACAAGCAGTATCTGAGAACTAAGTTTTGCTTGCTACAGTCCAACAGCCACTGCAATTCAATAAATACAAAATGCATCAGAAGATTTGAGTACTCCTACGTTTGGAACTCAGCAAAACTAAGAGTATACGTGTAATGCAAGTGGATTTTTTTTGTATTTACTGCAATGCATTCATGCTGTACTTTGGATTGGCCATGAGCAACATTTGGTATGTATAGTCTTAAACTTCACTGTTCTAGTAACAGAATTTTGTGTTCTGCTCTGGCCTTGTTTGTGTGTTGCAGGCTGATAAGAAATGCCATGATATTCAGGGTCATGTAGGCTTCAAAATTTGTATTAAAAATATATGAAATTAAAAAGTATAATTTATCATCATGCTAGATAACTAAAATTCTGTATATGTCAAAACAATGGCAAATTGAGTGTTTTGTTTTGTTTTTAGTACAAAGTGAACTGAACATTCAGATAAAGTAAAGCACTCGGGTTGAGATTTTGTTTTTAACAGCCTTGTGGCCTGACAAGTTTGTATTTAAAAAATAATGGGAATAGAGATATGAAAGAGGGAATTGTTTTTCAGGCCAATACCTCAACATCAACATTTTTATAGAACCTATAAATTGCAAGGAGATTTTTTTCATTAAAATATGTGCCCTTTTGACTCTGTTACTACCGTTAGTGCAGATGTACTATCATCACATAGTTGTATTTGTCGTTCCATGGGTTTAAAGAGTTTCACTTTGGCATCAAAACAGTAGTTACATGAACAAGGAAGGCAGGGAGTTTCAGTGCTGGAAAGCATGTACATCTGTAGGTTTCTAGAAGTTCTTCCATTTGAAATTTATTTAGACATGTTACTGAGTTTCATGCAATTTCTTGAAATTTAAAACCAGTGTATAATGGGATGCATAGGTGGATTATATGAAAAAGTGCCTCTGGGATGAGAACGGAAGGCACATGAAATCCATTGTACAAAGTATTTATAAACTGTTACCATTACAAGTACAGCTCTCATTGCATTTGGGAACACGTGTACTCATAGATTCGTGCTTATATATCGAGATACGTGTATATACACATACACAGTATGATATGTTCATATCCATAATCATCATAGAGAGCACAAATTAAAAAAGTCAGGCTCGTTTTCAAATATTTGTTTCTTTCAAGAAATGTTACATATTATAAAGAAGCTGCTTGCAGATATTTCAGAAGTAAAACTTACAAAACGTCGATTTGTTATAATAATAATAATTGTTACTACTTTGGTTTAAACTATTCACAATATCACAGTAAAATATCTTAAATGCTTATTTGAATTAAAGTTGGAGAGAATGTTTTAAGTTTCATATAGAATACAAGTTTGAAACTATTTATATCACTATTTATAGCACAAGTCAGAACAGAATGATTGCTTTCACATATTTTTGATTAGTGCAGAAATGGGACAGAGTTTATCTTACATATTTGCCTTTATCTCTGTACTTAATCAAGACTGAAACTCTGCAATAATTAGGAAAACAAAGCTGTGAACTATGGCAGTAAGTATTGCCACTAGTTGTCACAATTCAACAGAACTCTGCAAGATTTGGACCATCTTTTGAAACTGTACAGAAGTTCTTAAATAAAGAAGCTTTAAGCCCAAATGAAAATAAGGATTGTGTCAATATGAAGAATTGAAAATGATAATATGAAAATCCGTTGCTCTCAGATGACATCAATCAACATTAATTTAGATAGTCAGATAGTTGGATTCCAGGAATTGGAATGGGATCTGCTGCTGAGCGTATTAAACCTCATCTTTGCTAAATTTGCTCACTCCTATCTGGATCACATAAACTTTTTGACCCAGACATAAAGAAATGAGAGCAGATGAGCACTGCAGAAAAAGAGCAATATTCAATAGCCTATCTTTAGGCTAAACACAGTTCTTCATTAGGAAAAAATTTATTGACAGAAGGTATGTATGTGTTTATACATTTTTTTTTACTTGTGTGTAAGGTGAGTATGAATTTCAGTTTACTATGAAGTCAGTAAAGTACCTAAGAGGCATATAAAAAGAATACTTTATTAAATTAATATTTGGAATTATTTCTATTTTTTCGTCTGATGTAGCAGAGAAAATTTCGAAGACAATTTTTAGAAAGCCAAAAGAGGAATTATTTTTTTTTTTAAAAAGGAAAAATGAATTCCATAGGCAGACCATGAAACGAATACGATTTTTATTTAAATAAGGAAATAAACATTGTAATTACTATTTTTAAGTTACTTTTTGAAACTAAAATTTTGCCAAGTATGTACTTCTTTTGCAAAACATTTCTCCAGCATACATTTAAGTGAAAAATTGCAGATTTTCCTTTAAAGATAGGTTTGTAATAATCATTAATGGATCAGGAATCACACATACTGTTTGTTTTCTTACTCAGTGGTATACTCCAAATATAAAGATTTCAGCAGTCTTGGTTTTGCTTTCATTTTCTCTTTTGTCTTGGCAGTGGAAAGACAAATGGAGAGCCTGACTGTGAAACCTCTACTTCTGCAGTGACACAGAGTGGGCTGGAAGAGATCAATCCTGAAACTAAAGCCAAGATAGAAGAGGAAGCATATAACAAAGGGTGGGAATATTTAATGAGAATTAAGTTGTAAATATGTGTCACCAGATGTATTTTTGTAGTGTAATTCTAAATGCAAAATGAGTGATGTTATTGATATGACTTCATAAGATTGTCCCAACTGAAGCAATATGGGAAACGATGTGAGTTAACATGACTTTTGTCTTCATTGTGGTTGCTTACTTTCATCTTTTATTTATGTTAGCCTGTCTGAGAGAACCAGTTGTTTTCAGAGATTCTGAGTTGGATGGATGTTCATATGTTGATAGCATTCACCTTCATGGTGGGACATTCCAGAACAATCTTCTAAAATTCATATTCTGAAAGGTTTCATGGAACTGATTAACATGACATTAAATTTTGCTTGTGATCCGACTCCAACAGGTCATACACCTTCAGTCTAGATTTGTGTCTATTTTCCAGAATTTGCATCTATTTTCCAAATTAGAGTATCTAGCAAATGTTCACAGAATCACAGAATTGTAGGGGTTGGAAGGGACCTCCAGAGATCATTGAGTCCAACCCCCCTGCCAAAGCAGGTTCCCTACAGCAGGTCGCACAGGTCGGCATCCAGGCAGGTCTTGAACATCTCCAGAGAAGGAGACTCCACCACCTCCCTGGGCAGCCTGTTCCAGTGCTCCATCACCTCACTGTAAAGAAGTTCTTGTGCACATTTGTGTGGAACTTCCTATGCTGCAGTTTATGTCCATTTCCCCTTGTCCTGTCTCCACTCACCACTGAAAAGGGACTGGCCGCACCACTATGGCCCCCAAAATGATTAAGAAAAACAATAATCAGAAATACACAGCATCTTCTTTACAATAAACAGAAGTTCTACTCTGCAGAGGATTCTAATGGTTTTTTCCTTTTCCAAGATAAATTTGCTAACGGAGCTAATATAATAATCTATTAGATAAGGATGGCTATGTGGTATATTCATAGCTAATCTTTCGTCCTGTTCCAGTTCTGCAGAAACAGAGTTATTTTTGTTTTATTCCATGTAGCAAAATATAAAGCCAGTTTCTCATTACATAGGAATGTGCTTACAGACTAAGAAAAATTATTTGTGTTAAAGCTATCAGGAGGGCTTGAAGAAAACCAAAGAACTTCAGGATCTGAAGGAAGAAGATGAAGAGACACCAAAAGAAAGTCATGATGAACATGAAGAAAGTGAAAATGACAGTGAGATAAAAAGCCTGAAAAGCAGGTAAGACACTGGTGTATAATGTGATCATATGGTAGGAGACACTATATTCATGGTACCAATCAAGTGTGCTTTATGCTATTAGTATGTTTTCTTCCAGTCTAGGGCAGGATATTTGAACTAACTAGTTTCACAGAATGATTTATTCCACATAAGTACAATTGCAAAATGCAAAATTTTTATTTTTAATATGTTGGTTAAAATTTTATGGTTTTTTGCACATCAAAATGTTTGATCTTGATGGGGACAGGTTTTGAAGTAAAAATATTCCACAAGTGTTCTTTTGGTGATAAATGAATCTCTCTGTAGCACATATTATCAGAAGAAAGTTGTAATTCAGGAATCTGATGCCTTTATTTGTGCATGCATCGTTTCCAAAAAGTCTTCACCAGTCTGTCCACACTAGAGTGTGTTCAGAATGTGCATTCACAAGGGAAATGCAGGTTAACATGAACTCTTCAACAATGCTGGGCTCCCTATGACTTGGAGGGGCACATGCTTGCTCTCTTTAGAAACTCTATAAACATTGCAGAACAGCACTATGATGGAAAGCTATCCCAGCTTTCAGCAGAGGGACACATTTATTACATTCATTGAATGCTCTTTGAATACAGCATGGATTTTGTATACTCTGCTTTATCATACCTGAAACATTTGTGCTTAACTGAAAAACTTTTCTATGCTTTCAGCTTTTTTTTTTATTTTTTTAATTTTTTTTATTTTGGAGTTGATTGAGTTCTATCAACCTTGTTTGATAGAACTTCAATTTCCTGCATTCCAAAATTAAAAAAGATTTGTGCATTACAGAGAAATTCAATAGTGACCAAAGCAAATAAAATATCCAATCCCAAGATGTTAGGCATCTTTACCTGATCCCAAAGGACTGTTTCCAAGATTACTATGACTATAAATGTCTATTAATTTGAAATTCCAGCCATGTTCAGGATGGTCATCTCATTAGTCATGAAACTCATGAGGAAATGTTTAAGACGAATTATGACGTTCATAGCTTGCTCAGTTAAGCTAAACAAGGCAGAATTTTAAATTGTGTCAAGCTCTGACATTTGCCAGTTGACAGGTAGGAGAAAGAGAAGCCAAGGCAATTGCTTGGTAACTGCATACAGTCGTCTTGCAAATATCGCCTATATTTGAATGTATAGCAGCTCTTGAAAGAGCAAATGTGTGATTCTTTCCTGACTATGCGTTTTTCTTTGTAAGAGAAATAATGCATGATGCAGATATGAAACTCCTCGAATTTACAAGCTCAAGGTAATTGATTTGCATATTATTAACGTGTAACGGTATTCTTTTCATTTTACAGCAGACTTGAAGTCATCGTTAATTATTTATATATATTGTACCCCAAACTCTGTAAACACTGGAATGTGGTATGGCTTGTAGTGGCTGCAATAATCATTTTTGCCGTGGTGTTGGGAATCTACCATTCATACAGCTCCTGTGATGAAGTATCAGAGAGACCTGAAGGAAAAGCCAGCTGTTCTGCTGCCCATCAGTATTCCTGGTGGAACTCAGGATTTCAACATGAGCAACGCACTGAATAACAAAGCAACACCATGTATTTATGGTACCTGAGAGAGCACAGTATTAGAACACTATTGTTAAGGGTAGTGCTTAGTCACCTGTACAGTTGTCATCTGTTACGTCTGTTACACGAGTGAGTTACTCCACCCATCAATCCTGGTGATACATTGTGAAAATAGCTTGCCAAAATAATTACCTGGTAAATAATTATTTTTATCCTCTTAATTTAAATGACTGATTCAAATAATATTGAATCATGATAAGGTTTTGGCACTAATCAGCAACCAGCAGGCAATTAAAAGAAAGATTTGCACAAGATGTTGACACCTTTCCTTTGATTTTGAAGGCTATGATTAAAACCATATTTGCAGTTAGTGTTTCACTTTGCATTTCCTGAATTCATTGTTTTGTTGTTGTTGTTGACGTATTAATGACATTTGTGTCCTTTGAGTTTTAAAAATGTAATTTTTTTTCTTTTTTTTTTTGTTCATGATTTTTGGGTAGAAAGGTATAAGGCCAGTGGAAGGTTAAAATTATTTTGTCGGACAAGATGTCTTGTGGATGCCTTAATTTCATGAAGGAAATTATCAGTATGCAAGTACATTCATACATGCGTTTTATGATACACTGTAAAACTAGGACCATCTCTATTTTTCGAATGGGATATATAACAAAACCTAAAAAGAGGTGTAGGTGGCACTTTTGGTATCATCCCATAAGATCTGGGATCGTGAGCTCGTCTTCTTTTGGTGTAAAGTCTGAACTGAAGCTCAATCTATCAAAGAAAGCAGATTTCTAACACTCTGAAATTTAGTTTGCATGTTTATTGCTAATAACAAATATCCTACTGGTGAATTTTGTTTGTTGCATCTTTAGCTAAATCTTTCTTACAAGAAAATTACATGGAGGAGTGGAGGAGAAAAAAAAAAAGAAAAATAGTAGATCAGTGCTAGCTTTGGAAAAAAAAAAAAAACACGTATAAGCAGTTTGGAGGTTTTTATTATGTATATACTGCTTGTTTTTTTGGATGAATATAGAGTGTTTAAGGAAGTTCAAAAAGGATAATGGGAAAGTGTAATTTGGTCTAAAATTGTAATTGCTAAGCAAGACAGAAGAGAGTTTCTTGCTAATTGTTTGCTATATATTTGATTCAGTTAGAATACCCAACAGTGAAGAATTACTGTGACATTTCCCATACTTCTACTATTTAAAGAAACTTACAGATAGCAATACAGTATTCATTTATTAGAACCAGCTTCTTCATCTTAAAACTGTTTAGAAATAATGTTGCTGACATAATAAGGCAATAAAAGGCAAATAGACCTGAAGATTCAGAATCCACTATGCCAAAAATTGTGATACATACTTTATGTGACTACAGACATTTTGGAGCACACTGAGGAAAAATAGATAACAGTGTCTGTAATTGAATTAATTTGTTCTTATTCACCTTTGCACTGATGTTGAACCAACACCTTATGTTAGTTCTTGTAGAATGTTATTGATGTCAGTAGGACTCTTCAACTGCTTAATATTGATCATGTGCTAAGTTTTTGTTGGCCAGAGCGTGGACAGGGTCTTCATCTCTTTTGGAATTCAGCACAATGGATTTTCATGAACTTGGTCCACAAGGCAAAATTTCATAAGTAGTTGTATTAATTGGAGCTGAGTTACTTGCAGTGTTTAAGGCGAGTATAATTTAACCACAAAGGTATTATTTATTATGGGGAGTGGATTGAGAGAAGTGAGGGATTTCTAAAAGGATTAAAAGATGAGGATAAGGTTGATGAAAATATAAATAGTTTTAATTTATACACCTACTGTGAGAAAACTGTCCAGTAAAAGTAATGGACCACAGTGACTAACAGCACATTAAATATTTTCGCTTGCATTTTTCAGTTAATTAGTGAAGACATCTTTTTGGATAGAAAACTAGGTTGTGGAGAAAACCTATTCTAAATGTAGTTTATTTCCATTGGATATTAGGTTTTTTTTATCTGTTTAAAGAAACAGAAACTAAAACACAAACACACTAAATCTCTTCTGAGTTCAGAGATCACAACAGATAATGAGAAATAGATCTACTATTTATGCCATTAACACTGAAATAGATTTCTTGAGGTGCAATATTTATTTTTTGCTTAAGCAAGACACGTCTATTGTTTTCCTGCACAGCACAGATGTTTCTAGTAAAAGGAATTTTAAAAGGGCACTATTTTTTTGTATCATATTTAATTCTGTAACATTGTAAGATTTTGCACCAGTCTGCTGGTATTGTACTGTATAGTATCACATACTTGAGTTTTGAAATAAAAGAACAGTTTCAAAGTCCTCACTGTTGCTACCTTAAAGATTTATTTTTCACATGCACTCTGTCTGCATATTAATGAAAATGTTCTTCTGAAATGCCGTTGCCTTTTCTACACTGTGTAATGTAGTGTCATGTTACCCATACCAAGGATCTTGTTCTTAGTGTTTCATTTATTCAGAAAAATGATGTAGAAGAGCAAGCAAACTCCCATGTCAATAGAGAAGAGGTTTGTAAGCAGGGTCAACCTCGTCATATCCTAAAAATGAGAGAGGATGTTGAAATATCCCGGTGAGAGTTTAACTCCTGCTTCAAAGAGTGGCTGCTTGTCTTTGAGGAGAAAGAAGACTGCAACCATAGGAGACTAAGTGAAAGGTTAGGATTCTTTATCTGAGTTGTGTTCTTTTTGTCTTGGAAGGTCCGGGAAGCAAGGGCTTTGTGGAGAGCTGACCTGCCAGACCAGTGCAAAGGAGACAGTGCTCAATTTCCACAAAGAGCACAAATTTCACTGCTGAATTTCTGATGGTCTGCTTCAGGGAGATAAAATCTGGGACAAAGATAATCTTGAAAGAAATAGTTGCTACAATTAAAGCGACCCAGATATTTGTATTTTCCACATATACATCTTTTTACTCTTAATTTGTTTCTGTTCCTATTTTTCAGGTTTCAGGTATCCTTTAGCAATGATTTCAGAGAATATTTAAGTCTGTTCTCCTCAGACCAAAAGATTTCTGTCTAGTGATCTTCATCATCTTTTGAAACATTTCTAAACATGTTGGCATGAGATGATGGGATGTTCCTTATAGCTTACCATATTTTTTCAAATGCTAATTTAAAATATTCAGCAAGAAGCTGGGCTCTTCTTTGCACACAAGTTAAGGTGAAGACCCATAAACAACTTACAGACCTTTTCTAATGATACAGTCCAGATAAATGATCTTCCTCACAATTTTGGAACAGCTAAAATGTTAAAAGAAAGAAACTGATGAAAAAAAATTCAGTCTCATTTTATCATTCTATTTTTTTCTTCATCTCATTACCTGTATATTGCTCTTAAAAGCCGTGAAGGACCTTATATTTTTGTTTAGTTTAACCAAGTTGTTTTTGTCATTTTTTTTCAGCTAAGAATCCAATTAAACATCAATAACATGGACAGAGTTTGACTAAAGGAACTTTGCTACAGTGAGAACAATTGGCACAAGGTAGTAAACTTAGAATCATAGAATCACTCAGGTTGGAAAAGACCTTGAAGGTCATCGAGTCCAGCCACAACCTAACCACACTACCCTACCTCTAACAACCTACAGCTAAATCATGTCCCTGAGCACCACATCCAAACGGTTTTTGAAAAGAAATCAGCATGCAGTTTAAAATACCTCTCTTCAGAATCCAACTTTGGAAATCAGTTTTCACGGCAGAATATATTTAGCAGTTCAAGGCTATTGAGTTGGTTTTGTTTAATATTATTTTACAGTCGCAGACCACTAATCCATGAAAGCAGCAGAATAACTGGTAGTTTCTCCCACATCATGAATGCAAGTGAATCCTCTTAGAGCTTCAGTTGAAAGTCTGATCGCAGTACTGGAGATTGCCATCACTGTGTAAGTATGTAAGTATTGTAAAACAAAGACATAAATAGAAGCTTGTCTTAAGATCTCCAAGAGATTTACCCACATTCAGTTCTAAACCACAGCTGAAACACAACCAGATTTTCATTTGTTTGTTAGTATTGGAGGCATAATTTCGTTAGCCACAGCAGCCATCTGCAACTTAGCCCTGTACATGTCTATGTTGTAGTACCTACATAACCATGGTATGTGCTGCTGTAAGAGGTGGGACCTATGCCTTCTGCTAAGACTTCCTGAAGGTTTTTGAAGTTACGGCTGCCAGGATTATCTGTGATTTGAATCAGTCTGTTGGTATTAGTTTATTCAAAGCTCACAAAAGGCAGCAGTGAATAGGTTGGCTCCCATCACTGTCCATGCGTAGTCTCACAAGAAATCCTGCTTATCTCCACATCTGTCCAAAAGCAAGTATCAAATTACCTATTATGGTACTTATTTTTGCACTGGAACTGAAAGGCAAATGATGAAGGTAAATACGCTGCATCAAGGCAAATAAAACAGTGGGGAATGGATGCCCTTCTAATTCCAAAATAAAAACTCCAATTTTGTTCCTCTGTATGATTGCCTGCCTTGCTGTGATTTAATAGCCAATTATTTTTATTTACCAGATGAACAGACAATATGATTAATGTGTTGTTAATCAGTAAAACAGGAAAAAACAGCAAAAGAAAAACTAATTTCAGAGTGTTTACTGACTTAGCAGTTTAACAGTCTTATCTCCCTTCCTCAGCTGTGTTTTTTGAGTCAGCAGTAGTTAAATTTTCCAGCAAGCCCTACATGAAAGAAAGTGTAAAGGGTGATTACGGATTTCCAGTCAGTGACCTCGCCTTTGAGTGGGACAGACAACACATCTGAGGTTTCTACGAAGCAGTGCAGTGACAGCTGAAGTTTCTTTCAAAAAGTCATCTGAAGGGCTATCTCAGACGTGGTCCAGTATCTTAATTCTTCTCAGCTCAGAAGACAAATCACCTCAAATTTCTCAATTTTCTGAGTTTGTGACAATGACAACTTATTTTGGAGTTACCTCAGCGGTGTTATCAGTCTGGATTATGACATTCATGGCTCAAAATTACTGTATAACAGGTATGTGAAGTCCCACTTTTTAAAACATCATAGTTGAACAGAAAAGTACTTGGAAAAAATAGATTTGCAGGCAAAATGGGGGAAAGAGGATATGTGTAAACAGGTTTGCTAGCATAGGAAACAACAGGCTCTTCATAGGATAGTGCAATGAAAAATAGCATAAGGAGAGTCTTTCATTGTTAGTCTAATTATTTGATAAGATCAAGTGATATATAAATGCTACAGAATTGCTTGTTCCAAAATTATGATAATCCATTTAGAATTAAGTTTAGAATTATTGAAATGTGACTTTGTTGTTTTTAATAGACCATTTAACATAGCATAGCAAATAGTTTTGTGTAATCCTCAGAGAGCAAAATCCATATGAAATCAGTTCTTAGTTTCTGTGATAAAGTGCTATCGTTAACACAGTTATTTGCACTGATGTGACAATATCTTGATACTTCCTTTGTTTGGAAAATTGAAGGAAACTTGCAGAGGGATCTCGTGGCTCATCTCCAGGACAGAAACACTTGTCTCTGCTTAATATAACACCAATTTCCTATTTTATATAAACTATCTGTTTGAAAAATTAGTGTAGGGAATTGCCAACTTCAGCTGTGTCCTACAGTGTTTAGATAACCCCTTTCCCTCAGATGTTATTATATGTCCCTGCTTTTAGAATCAGTCATATAATACCCCTTTCTTCTGTGAGTTAGTGAAACTTGGAGGCCTCCTACACTAGACTTTCTGAAGATAGAAAATGTTTCCAGATGCTTCACTACAGTTTGCAAGGAGTAAATACTCTCTCTGCCTTTGTAAAGGAACATTACACCACTGTTGCAGAGAATTGGTTTTCTTATCTACTGAAAGGCCTCTGAAGGAAACCTGGACTTGGGTGAATCAGATGCTCAGCTCAAGTCCTGTTGAAATTCCACGATTAACAACAGTAAACTCTTCTACAGATCCCAACTACTGAATATATTTTTTGCTGGGGAAATACCTTGAGTCTTAAGACTATGCCTTAGTTAGGGATGTTAGGACCCTTTTAGTTCCCCTCTAAGCCTTACTTAGGGTAATTGCTCATGTACTCTCTGCTCATTAGCCCAAGAAGTCAAGTTAAGCTCATGGCTGATTCCTATGTGCCTTGGAGTTGTGTTGTATGTCGTTTGCTTGTGCCCAGACCTGCCCACTCCTCTACTGACTTACTGGCTGGGCTTCACTGATGGAGCATGCATTGTAGCTGGCCTTCTGTCCAGAGTGGACTTCAAGCATGTGTTATAGGTAGCATATTTCTCTTTCTGTTCCCAAATGCACTTTCTTCATTATTCCTGTGTCTGACACATTGCCTTGCGCTCTACCAGTGCAAAGAGGATGCCAAAGACCTGTCACAGTGTGACCCTGCTTGGGTGCTGTGGGACTGTGCCTTAGTTGTGAGGCACTGTCATGCCTGTGCTGCAGTCACCCTCTGCTCCCTGCTCAGCTTTTAATGTGGAGCAGCTTCACTCTTGCTGCTCCCTGATGTCAGCAACCCAAGTAAACTCTTTTTAACAAATCAGAGTGAGGGCTTGGGGGAGGGCAAAGAGAGAGAAACGGCTTCTTCAAAAAGTAAGAAGAGAATTAATGCAGAATAAGCTCACACTCTAAACACATTCTTCCTGTCCTGTGACAAGTTTGTCCTCTTGTGAGATTTTTCTGTCTAGTCTTTCCCACCTCTCTCAGTAAAATGGATTTCTTATAAAAGACTCAAAGGGAAATGTTCAGTTATTAGCAGATTAACTAAATAGACCAAACAAAAATGATAGCTATGGGCAACTTGTAAACACAATGCTTTTAAAGGATTAGTCTGTCTCCTGTACAAACTGAGTTTTCTTTAATGCAGAAGTCAGAGGTGATTCTAAGAAGTGATGAAAAGTCTTGAAGAGCTTACTTTTCTCTTTCTGGATTTCATTTTCATGCTGTAAAACCAACCAAGATCTAAATCTAAATCCAAATTGGAACCAATAGTTTTTTCCAAAACATTCCTTTTACTTTTCTATTTTGTTTTTAAATCCTTAGCAAATTCTAAGGTAAAACTTCGGCCCATGTCTTAGAATCACTTGTGTTAATGCTTATGACTCAGCTTTCTCATACTGAATTAATACATTTATTGTTGTTTATATCTATTAAGCAATTCTCATTTTATAATCTTGTAATTGAATGACTGAAGACTATAGCAGTTTACAACTATCTAGACAGCTTCCTAAGGGAAATAGTTGTTTAATTAAGCACTAACAGTATGAGTGACATCTGAGCAAGTAAGGGGAGAAGAGAACTAGGAATAAACAATAGAGAAGGAATGGGAGCTTGAAAATGGGATGTGCATCAGCAGCTGAGAAAGAGGGGAAATGTAAAAGTTCTCAAGAAGATGGAGAGCTCCTTGCTAGCAAAAAGGAATCTAGAAAACAATGCTGGAGCACCTGCCTGATACCAAGAAGCTTGACCAAGATGAAGACATACAAGGAGTCATTCATGAACACACACTGACTGGACAGGAAGATATTTGACAGTAACTGAAGAAATTTGATGCCATGATTCATCATCTTGCTGGGATTCCTTGAACAGATTTGATGTTCTTGATACCTGACACACACCTCTTCACTGAGCAACAGTGTATTTTTGGGTCTTAGAGCTCTGAATTCTCACACAGTGTATTTGGCCAGGATTGGATGTAGCTATGATTTGGCTATGGGGATGCTTAAGAGCTCATTCATTCACCATCTGTCTGGGATTGGGTCTGTGCTATACCAGGAAGTGCTTATGGGAGGCCACAACTCTGCAGATGCTGAGATAAATCCGTCAAATTCAATGATTGCTCTGTGCAACATTTAAATCCCATTAAACTAAACATAAAACCAGAAGAGATGCATCTTTTACCAGAAGATATTTCCAACTGCACCCCATTCAATGGAAGCAAGAGTGGAAAGTCTGCCTTTCTTTATGCCTTCCACACGAGCTTAGACATCTTCTTAACCTCTTTTCATGGTGCTAGTTCTATCATTCCATTCAAAAAATTCAATTGAACCTCTGTTGCTAAGAAGTGATAGCAATGGATCAGCTGGTGTTGTTTCTTTTTGTCCTTGGCTGTAGACTGCCTATTGACTGATGCACTGATTTTTTTGAAGTTTTCACTAGTATACATAGCTGGTGGACATACAGAGCCTGTATAGAATGTCCAGCAAGGAAGTAATACCTGTGGGAGCTGGTTATTTGGACTGTTTGCAATGAAATCCTGAAATGGTTGCAAGCTTAAACAAATACCAAGAAAAAAACCAAGTGTGTCCAGAGTACCCAGTTAATCTAGTTGCATTTTGTTGTGTTTTCTGTTGATTTTATTTTGACAAGGTATGGGAATTATATTCCTAGGAAATGTGTAGCTATTTTGAAATTACTTCTTACAGGCTATTCCTTTTCATTTAATATGGCAATTACTGTATGCAACTCAAAAAAAAAAAAAGGAAAAATATTTTTTTTCTGGCATATGCTTCTGGGAAATATCTGAACAAAGAGTACATCTTTGCCCGTCCTCTGTAAAATCCTGAGATCTGTCCTACATCCTTAACTCAGGCTAAAGGAGTACAGCAGGCATAATCTCACCTAAACGATGTCTTCCCTGAGGTAGTTGCCATGGATAATGTGCCAGATGTAGAACCCTGAAAATGCTGGATAAACTGCCTATTGTTGACGAGTTTGGGAAAAGTATCATAAATCCATCTATCTTCTCTCTTCCTACCATCTGCTTCCTGCCTCATACTCAGCAAATTCAGTAGTTGACAGTACATGGAAGAAAAAAACAAAATAAAATCATGCCAAACAATATAGGTTGCACTGAAAGTAATGCCTCCCATTTATTTCCATGGAAACTACAACACACACAAAGAGCACAGTAACACTATTTGATAGAGAAAATTCTCAGCTTCTAAACACCCTTTTTCAACATAGTAACCACTGATAGTTGTGCATTTTCACCAGTGATGAATGAGAGCATGCATGTCATGCTCATAAAAATCTGCACCAGTGGCAGTGACTTGCTATTGTCAATGCTGAAATGCACTGCCCATCACATCACTGTGCTCATATGCATGTTTGTCCACCATTAACATTCAGCAAGCACTGATGAATGTCAGTGGGTGCATTTTTTTCCTCTTGGCAGAATTTGGTGACACACCATTGCTTCATCCACACTTCCATGTTGAACTCCATTTTGTCAGGCTGCCCCTCTGCTGTCACACTGCAATAACATGTAACAGAATTCTGGTGTGAAGGTTCAGCTTCTACTTCCATACCACCAACATCTGTCTCTGATGTTGTGGGCAACGTAGTAAAATGAGGTGTTTCCTTCAGAGCAGCTCTCATAGGAAAGAAAGATAAGTTTAAAAGAATTGAGAAACTATTTTAAAATCTCTCTGTTAAGAAGAGTGCTCTAACAGAATCCAGCCCACTGCTTTGGTGCAACTTTACTTTTATCTTTTTCATTTTTTAAAAAAAGAAAAAAGCCCTGAATCTGATCTGGTAACAACACAAATGCCAGCTGTGTTTACATTTAATTTAATGACTGTCGAAACTTTTGAAATTCTAGACTATCATGTTGAGACAATACTTTATTGTAAAGTAGTTATTTCTATAGAAATCACTTTTTTGCCACCCTCAAGTTAGAAACTTTGAAGAATAGGCAATTTGTCTGAATGTGATCTTAAGCATGATCTTAAATTTTACATGGAGGATAATTGTTAGCATTAATATATAAAATTAACTTAGAATATCTATGTCTAAATTACAGGTTCCACGCTTTCACCTTGCAGGATCACAGGTGTAGGACTGTATCTTGACGAGAAAGTGAATTTTTCAGAAGCAAGTAATGTGTGCAGTCGACTGAATCTACAACTGGCAAGTAAAGAACAGGTTGAGAAGGCTTTGAAAAATGGCTTTGAAACATGCAGGTATACAACATCCATTAGTTTTTCTTTATTTTCAATAAACCCTTTTACCTAACGTGAAGCTGTGTAGAAATCTACTATTAAAAAGACTTATGCTTTTATTGTAGTTCTGGATGGATAAAAGATGGATTGGTTGCCATTCCTCGTATAACATCCAATAAGAAATGTGGTCGGGGCAGCGTTGGACTAGTGAACTGGCGTGCTAATCAAGCTTCTAAATTTGCAGTTTACTGCTTCAATTCTTCAGGTATGTAAGTGTAACAACTACATTTCTTGTGTTTGGGTTTGAATTCTTTTTAAAATATTTGCATACAAAATATCATAACAAATATGTAAGTTCTTATCATTTGATGACTCTTTCACCCGATCTTAAATATTGTTAAGCTTTATTTAGCTCTGCAAGGTTAAAAAAAGAAAAAGAGAAACAAACCCACATTTCCAAGCAATACAGAAATTCCATTCCATTGCAAAATAGTAAGTTGGTGTTGCTATGGAAGATCTTATTGGAAAAGATGCTTTTGCCATGTCAACACAATATATTTAGTGGGTTTTAACTGTCTAGGAGATTAGGTATGGTGATTTGAAAGATGGTAGGTAAACAATCTGCAACAAGGCAGCCTGTGTAAACATACATATTTTTTGGCAATGACCAAGAGAGGGTTTCTTCAGGAAAGGCTGATTCTTTTTTGAAAAAAAGCAAATGTATCCATTAAATTAAACGGAGGGTCATTTAAGAGACCATAAAATCAACACAATTTCTAGTCTGTTCTCAGTAAAAGGAAACAGCTTCTTTAGTAGGACATAATCTGAATCGTTTTGTTTGAAAAAAGATCTGTCCTTCCTCTCCTCCTTGACTATCTGTTCCTAGATCAAAGATGCAGAAGTAGAACTTAGGTCTTGATGTAAATTAGATCTTAATTCAAAACAGATTGGTATTGTTTCTTAATTACTTCTAGTATTGTTTCTTAATTACTTCTACCTTATCTACTGAAAATAAGTATTTAACTGGAGGTTTTGTGTTCTTGCTAGTGTTCCATACTCGTGATTATTATGTAACCATCCCAGTAAATCACTGATCATGTATATGGTGAAATTATTTCTAATCAGTGCCTTGACCTTGCCAGTGATTTTAGGTAACAATACAAAATTCTGAAAAAAGACGTGTCAACAAGGGTTGGGAAAGACCAGGAGAAAGATGGTTTTTCAATATATGCCCATACAATGATAAGAAGACAGACTGTGCCTATTTCCTGTGGCATTTCCCAGGAGTCTGTGTTGAGACTGCTGTTCTTTAATGTTTTTATCTACAACCTAGAGAGTGGAAGCGAGTGAAATACGTGTCATTTTGCATCAGAAATCTTGCATAGGCAGGTAACATTAAGGAGGTAGCAAATAATTCCAAAAAGAAAATTGATTGAGTGGCTAGAAAATGATAATAATAAAAAAATTAACACTGTGATGATTCTGCGTTTCTGCATCTTAATAGCCAAAATGCCACCTGTTCTAGACATTTCTTAGCTAAAACATTTGTAGTTGTAACACCAAAAATCATTTGGAAACTGTTGTGGAGAAAGACTAAAAAGCCTCTGTTACTCAGCTTTTTATTCTGTGAATGTAACTGCGTCACCAGACTTCCCAGGGGATTCATTTGGAGCACAGTACATACGTCATTTCCCGTTATTTATGCTGTAATCTGCTTGTTTAGCAAAATCTTTACAGCTTTTCAAAATGTGGATCTTCACAAAAAAAGGTGAATTTTCATATTTTCACACAAGCCAGTTCAGTAGTCAGATTTTGCATTTGCATATAGAAGTCCACTTGCACCCACATTTTTATACAGACAATATTCACATCATTTAAATGACTTAATCTCAGAATGTGCCTGGTGTTTGTTTCTTTGTAGGCACCAGCAGAACTGTCTCATTGTTCATTTTGCTCTGGTGCCTGATTTACCTGAAAGTTTTATGGGATACTTTTCCTCCTAGGAAATCAAAACTGTCAAAAGTGTCGACAGTGCATGTGTATGCTTTGAAAATATAAATAATAGCATTTATTTTCCCATTATATAATGGGAATGCTTTTGAAGCTTGGATCTCTAGTTAAGATTGCTTTCTGCAGGAGGCCAGGTTATTTATTTATTTTTAATATGGATTATTACTATAAGTACTCTTCAGAAGGAATCATCAGTGGTATGCAATTATAAAATGCATACCACTGAAAGTGTTCAACTATATACGTAATGGTTCAAAGTGTACACGACTGGTTTTAGCCACTTGTTTGAAAAAAGCTTGCCAGATTTAGATAATGCTTTTCTGACCAAGCAAATGATCTCCAGAAGGAAATGGCTGGACAACAATTTCTCTAAATGTTTGTAATCTTATGTATTTCCTTTCCCTACTATAGATGTTCAAATTAATTCATGTAAACCAGACCCAACTACAACCATACTACCATCAAGTGTACCAACAGAATTAACTGCGTATTCAGGTTCAGATTTGACTGGGAACACCACAGCAGTGCCCACTGCAACTGAACCAGAACAAACCCCGAAAAACATGAGATTTCGGATAATATGTATAACTGAAACTATATTACCAACAGAGGGGACTACTACAACAATGCCAGAGGAATACCACACTTACCCTGCTGCATTTAGGAATGATGGTGTTGTCTTTGGAGGTAAGGGCAACTAGAATAGCTCGTTAGTGAGATAGATGTTAGCAGTAGAACTGCTTACCGCTGGTTTTATTTGCTACTCCAGCATTCTTTTTTATATAGCTGAACCTTGAAGCAGAATAAAATGTCACAAAGCTTATAAAAAAGGGGTTTTTTAGCATAATTTTTAAGTATAAGATCTTAATATTTTATTCTTTTTGGTAATATTTATGTATGAAATGGTGGAAATTCATTGTGGTTAATGTGATTTGGGGTGAATACATTTCTGAGAAAGTCCTAGCATAGCACCATGTGCTCTGAATAACTGAAAACAGCCAGATCTGAAAAATAAAAGAAACCAAGAAAGTTGTAAGTAGAACAGTGATTTGTTTTCCAGATACAAGGTGTGAAAAACTAATCCTAACAAACAGAAACTGGAAAATAGACTAAATATATGGAAAAATGCATTAAATGGAAGGACAGTTAATTACAAAAACGTATTTTCTCAGTAGGTTGTTTAAAAAAATCTCTGATGAGCAGATTAGACAAGTATGACAAATGTCTGTCAAGGAGTGCCTAAGTGCTTTTAGCCTCTCAAAACAAGGAGCAGGAGTAACCAAGGTTTTGAGATTGCTTACTTTTATTCTTCTATGAGTCTGTGTGTCCATACATACCTTTTACACTAGGCTGGTTTTAGAAGAATATGGACTTATGTTCATAAGCCTTTAGAAAGTCCAGTATAAAGATATATAACACCTTTATGCTTACCTCCCTTTTATCTGTAGGTATCCCCACTGCACTCCTTGTGCTGGCAGTCATCTTCTTCATTATTTCAGTTCTTCTAGCAGTCTGCTACATCAAAAAGTAAGGTTTTTCTATCTTTTCTCTTAGAGTGAGTTAACTCCTAGAGTACAGGCAGTGAATATTTCATAAATACAGCTAAAGAGGGCTGTAATGATAATGATGTAACTGTAAAACAAAGAATTAAATCTTCAGCTCTGCTGTTCTGCAGTTAATTTTTGTTGCTATTGTCGCTATGCCCTTTTAGAAAAGCAGTCAGACCAATATTACCTATTTTTGATTAATCAGTCACACCTAGTGTGGAGTGTTGCTGTCTGCCACGACAGCAATATTTAAGCATGCAACTGTATATATAAAAGCCTATTTATGCAGCTTTCTTTTGTTTCTTTCAATGTCAGACTCGAGAGAATAACACTTATCCTTCAGAAAAAAAATACTTGTTTACCCCCTTTGAGCCATTTAAACAGGTCTTCAACACAGAGGATCATTAGAGATCAAAAAGTTGTGCCCATTTTTAACATTCTTGCCCAGCTTGCATTATCATTATGTACCACAAATCCTGAACATACACGGTTTGTATAAAGCAAACACAAAGCAGAAAATATTTCTTTAAAAGGCACATTGCTTTTAAAAGTACAGTGAGCCCACTTGCTGCTATTCTCTGTGGCACTTCTGCCTTGAATACAGCAGAGAAAGCAAATGCTAGATATTTGGTAGTACCTCTCAACAAATAAAATACTAAACTAATGTCAGTGTTTCCGCTTTAATATCCTTTCTTTTTATTTAAAGGTACAAGAAATCCTTCCCATTTTCAAACAAGAATCAGAAAAAAATGGTTGAAGCTACGACTCTCAAAGAGACTGCATCAAATGACAAAACATTTGAGAAGGAAACAAAGAATAATGAAAAAAAGGCAGAAGAGGCCAAAGCCAAGCCTGAAACCACAGTAAAATGTCTAGAAGTGGAAGTTTAAGGTCAGCAGAAGAGGGAGGAGAAACGTACAGTTCTTTTTAGAAATATATAAAACAAAGCACATAACTTAGCAATGCTTTTAAATGCGGGTGACTGTAAATAGTCATGAATTTTTTTTTCTCATCTTAACATATGAAAGCATTTTTTTTTAATAATTACATCTTCAGCTATAAATGCTCTTGCAAAAGAATATGGTATCTTGAAATAAATAAAACATCCATATTACAGTTCACTTCTTAACAAAGAAGTAAATCAAAATTTGCTGTTAGTGACACGAGTGTGTGACTATTTGCATGAAATTCACATTGATATGTAATGAAAAATTCCTTTATATCTGTATGGGTGATCTGCTAACTTAATGCCTAAAATAAAACAATACTAGGTCATAAGTAAAATAGTAGGTTAATTTGTTTCCATTAAGTAGTTACACACTGTTTTTTAAAAAGTCTGTTTACAAACAGAATAAGTCTGTTTGCAAGTAAAAAATCAAGATTGGCCCACTGCCATTCCACTACCAAAAGAAGGGTACAAAGATGCTGATCTTCATCAGCATCCTTGAACAACTTTCTAAGGTATCCTCATCATATAATTCACTGTTTTATTTATTAAAATCTGTATCATTCTTTTGCATCAGATATTTGACAGGGAAAAAGAACCTTGAACTGTATTACAATGGCTATATTTAAGGTCTTTGTGTGTATTTAAGTGAGGCCTTCCAAATAAAGGCTTCAAGTGGTATAAGGCATTTAGAGTACTTCATAAAGCATGAAAGTTGGTAGAGATGTTTGTCTAGACCATTTATTCTCATGAAAACTGTCTTATAGGAGAAAGATCTCATATAACCTCAATGTTACACAAGTGATTAGTGGATATGAATGGAAAAAAAAAACAACCAGCAATTTACCAAATATTTTATTGAATACGTGGTTTAGATAACTTTTATATTTGAAGTTATGGCAAAAAGGTGTTTTTTCAGATCAAGTAGCTTGAAGAAGTCTTAAATAGAATAGTAACAGAACTGCTCACATACATGTACATGCTGTTTTCTACTGCGCAGAATATCTGGCTGTGACCTTTCATGCTTTTGATTCACAGAAATCTAACATTTGCCCAGTTGTTATATATTCCACTAGACAGACAGTGGCAGGGTATTGCTAATAGCCTATTTAGAGGAGCCACCTGTTGTTTGTTTTTTGTTTTTGATAGCATAGAGAGATTTTATGGCTCCAGGAGTCTGGGCTGGGTTGAAACACAGCCCACCACTTCTGCAGGACTGTGGTTACACACAGCTCCACAAACCACTAATTTAAAATGCCCATCCACAGAACTTCAGCAGAGAAAATTTTCAACAGAGAACAGAGGAAAGCTGTTACGTACAGCCCTCCCTGCTCAATTAAGTAGTTCCTCTCCTTGCCACGTGCTGCAGGAATGCAGTGCATCTCTGCTTGCACACATAATGAAAGCACACTCACCGTGTAAGCAGTGAGTAGCAAGCAGGAATAATGCCATCAGGAAATCCACAGCCATCACTTGTCACTAGGGTGTCAGAAAAGTATATGGGCTTAAGCACACAGGCAATGGATACAAGGTAATTCTGGACTTTTTCGCCCTTTAACAACTGTCTTTTCCAGTTTTTAGATAAGAAATTACCCGCTTCTCTTTTCCTCATCAGCAAGTGGTAGTTATTGATTTTTTGCTGTTGCTGTCATTTTTATTTTAAATCTGCTTTTGTCAATAGAATGAAGAAGTTGCCCTATTATGTAAGCATCTCTTTTACTTTCAAAACTCAGACAGTGTTCACCCCGACCTGCACTCTGTTGCCTGGCTGTGTGCATGGGTTGCTTCACCCTCCATGAACCCTCCTGGAGCGCTCAGTGCCGTGCCTTGGGGCCTAGTCAGCGCAGCAAGGAACCTGCTCCCTCTTACCCTTACAATAACATCACAAAAGCTAAAATGAAGCTGCTGCACCGTCCTGTCAGCAATAAAAGCCAGGTACAAACAGCAGATCAGTGAGCGCTGTGCTTGACATTTTCTGTACATTGAGCACGGCTCCATCACGTTTGGATTAGTATAAGATGTTCCTGCTCACGGCTTAATGGAGTTGCAAAGCAAACACTCGATGAACTTCCAGACAAGATGTCAAGCAGCCCGAACCCTCACCTGGCACCACCAGAAACTTAGGAGAGATTTCAGAAAGGGCGTCTCTGCCTCTTGTCAAACGCCTTTCCTTTTTAACCGCTCTCAGCGCCGCAGAGCCGGCGCTCCGCTCGCGTTCCCATACAGGTGATTCGCGGCACCCCGTCCGCCGCCGGCGGCCCCGTCCCGCTTCCCGCCCGCGGCACAGCTGCCGGCTGACCTCCGGCCGCGGGGCCGCTCGCTTCGCAGGAAGAGCCGCGGGTTCCCGGCCCAGCCCAGGCGGTGCCCCGGACAACGGGCTGCCGCGGCGTGGGAAGAGCGCGACTCAAGTGGGCAGGAAGGGGAAGCAGGGGAAGCACCGCTCCTTTTCTCCGCTTTGAACGACAGACGGAACGCGACTTCTGCAATTACGACTCGAAGCGTCGGGATGCAGGTGACCTCCAGAGGCTGTTCTACGACTCCTGTCCCTAAGCGCCCTATCACTTACGGCCGCGGCTGGCTTTCCCGCTTTCCTTGCTCACCGGGCCAGGAGCTCCGGCCGCGCCACTCTCCCCGGCCTCGCGCCCCCTTCCGCCCAACGGCAGCGCGGCGTCACCGCGGCGCGCCGGGAGCCGCCGCGCCTGCGCCGAACGCCGGGCGCGGGGTGCGGCCCCGCCGGGCTGCCGTCGGGAGGCGGCGAGCGGGATGCCGGGCTGCCGGGGTGAGGCCGCCGTCCGCGTCCCGAGGAGGAAGGGGAGGGGGGGGTGAGGGGTGCGAGCGCGGGGGCGGGACCGGGGAGCCGTCGGGGTGGGCGCCGCCGCCTTCGGAGAACTGCTGGAGAGTCCCGCCTCCAGCGCGGGGCGACGAGGGCCTGGCGCGAGCGCGGCCGTTTCCCTGTGGCCGCGCTCACGGGGGGTGCGGTTGCGTCTCTCGGCCGTGCCTCTCCTGCGGGCTGTGCAGCGCGGCCGTCGCCGGGCTGTTCGGTTCTTAAGGTTGATGCTATTCCGCAGGCAGTTTGCCGCTGTAGGCCTCTGTCCGTAGCGGGTCTCTGAAGACGTGAAAGTAGCGGCTTGAATCGCGTGCACCAAACCGTGCGGGCAGAACGGAATGGGTACCTTTGCCGCTTCAGAATAAGAAGCAAGGAGAAATCGCGATGTTAGTCCCACCTAACGGTTAGCGAGAGGGAACGAGCGGCAGAGCAGGTGAAGCCTTCCAGAACCAGAAGGCAGAGGGAACCTTGTGACAAATGCTGGGGGAAAAGACTTGAGTGTGAAGGGATGATGGTGGCATAGGTTGAAACTGAAGAGGCTTGAGCACATCTGCGCAGTAATGCATCCCAAAGCAGAGTCTTTTTACCAGCACTTCTTTTTTCAATAGTGAAAACGAAAACTGCCGCCATAATCTTGAGATGTTTGCTGGGTGTATTTATAGCTGTGTGTGCAGTCACTGTCTGTGGAATACAAGGAACGCTTTATGAGAAGGAACACGTATTTCTTGAGTTGTAATGCCACGCTCCAGTCTCTCCTGTTTGGCTCCCTTTCTGATTTGGTTAAATTGTGTTACTGTGGAATAGTCTAGTTAGCAGGTGGCTAAAGTTTAACACAGCAAGAAAGATGTGAGCAGCTAGCCATAGAAGACTCAAATGTAACCCTCTTTTCAGCAGACACTTTACAAGTGAATGAGAACTTTCCATGGAACTGAGTTGAAGAACTTCACTATGGGTCAACAGATTTCAAGCCAGACACAAACTATAATGAACAAGTTGCCAGAAAAAGTAGCAAAGCATGCTTCTTTGGTTCAAGAAAGTGGTTTCCTAACCTATGAAGAGTTTCTAGGAAGAGTAGCTGAACTTAATGATGTGTAAGTGTTCATTTGTTTCCTTTTTTCCATGCTTTACAAAGAACTTCTATGCAGTGTATTCCTCTGTGCTGGCTAAGCCAGAACTAGCCAACTGGTTTTCAGATATTTACTTTGGATCTTATAGTTTTTATAAAGATTGTAGTTGCACATAGACCAAGTCATTTCTCACCCTTACAGTCACTTTTCTTCCAGCTGGTGTTACTTCACTCTTAGAAGATCCCAAGAGGTCAACATTTAGTACATCTTTTAGTTCAAGTCACCTTGTGCCCCTATCCTCCATCAACTGAAGATGCTGTGCTGCTTCCTTTCTTCCTATCATTTGTAGTAGAAAGTAGAAACACGAGCCCTGTAGAAAGCCAATACAGCAACACTGGGAAGGTAGAACTGGAGGCAGAACTGTTTGTGACCATTTCTCCCACATCTCTGGACATGCAGTGCTGTTCCTCTTTAAAGATGAGATGCATCTTTTACTCTTTGAAACCAGCAGCCAAAATAGTCCCCCCAAAAAAGGCTGCATAAGTAACACTTGTTTTTGTAGCTTGCATTTTGTTTCACTAATATGTTGCCAGTAAAAAGAAAGGAATAGAAAAGCAGAGTTGTTTTCGCTCACTCGGTATTTATGATATAAAACAAGCTGCGTTGAAGAAATATGTGCTGAAAGGGGTTTTGTTGCATGTGGGTTTTGGTAGAATTTACTGTTTAATGTAATGTGAGTTTGTATTCAGTTTAGAAATTGTCTTAGACAGCGTAATGTTTTTTCAAATGACTTTTGCACCTTGAAGAACAGACAGATGCCTTCTGGGTAGATCAGTTTTGAAGAATGTTTCCTTATGTTTCATAAGAAAATCTAAGTATATTTCAGTGTAATTAACTCCAAGATACCATTCTCATTCAAGTTTTTTATTTCTTGACAGTGTTTACTTCAACCTGAAAGTACTATAATTTGTTTGATTCTTGTGAAATCAACCTCTATGCCTGTGTTCCATGGGGGAAAAAAAAAAAAGCCAGGGGTCACCTGCAGCTTACTGTTCTGTTATTAGTATATATAGCAAAAGTACGCCTTGTCTGCATGTGATGGTAATTGCATACTTGTTTTGCACAAATGATAAGGAAGTAGTTGTCTTAGATTGGACGAAACTGTGTGATTGTTGTAATAAGCAATTAAAGTATATTTGAATTACAAAGTCTGCCAAGGATGCTGGTGTTTTGTGAGATGTACTGTGCAATTTGAAGTGAAACGACTGAGGTGCTTTATGTTGAATGACATGCTAAGATGGTTACTACTCTTAAATTTCATGTCTCTGGGCAGTAGTGATAAAATGCCTTCCAAGATAGAAAAAGCACAGGGGTAAGCAATAGAGATACTATAGTAACTGAGTTTGCTGATGTTTGTAGACTGGGCACGTGATGTTAGACTGATTTTTCTTCATTTCAGTACTGCAAAATTAGCTTCTGGGCAAGAGAAACATCTGTTATTTGAAGTGCAACCTGGTTCTGATTCTTCTGCTTTCTGGAAGGTGGTCGTTCGGATAATCTGTACCAAAGTAAGATTACTGTTGATTTTAATTTGACTGTAGGTGTTTGAGGACTGGTAAAATCCAACACCTGTTAGATTTCTTTTAATGCACTTGAGACGGGTAATGTATTCAAGGATATTATTTGTGACAAATCGAGTCTAAAATCTGCATTTCTGTGAAAAGCAGGTTAACAAAAACATTTTCACGACTAAGCTTAAAGTAGCATTATCCTCTGGTGCACTTACAGCCTGTTAATTACTAATTAGTATTACTAATTAATTAATTAATTAATTACTAATTCGTATGAGTTGTGAGATGAGTCCAGCGGTGATGGGTTAGATGATCTTTAAAGATTATCTTCTAACTCAGACCAGCCTATGATACGTGAAAATCAAATAGTACAACAGACTACAAATTTGGGTCCATAGTGGGTGAAGTTAGCCTGTAATTTCAAACAGTATTGGTTTAGCTAGCATAACTGTATGTATGTTGACTCCCTACAAAACTGATCTATAGTTTATAGTATTTATTAATATATATGTCAATATTTAACTATTAGTTTGAGGAACCTCGACAAAACTTATTAAGGCTGTTCTTTCTAATAAGGAGATTTTTCCCCTCTGTATCCTATCAGGTAACATCCTTAAACAATCCTGAAGCCAGCGAGCACTGTTAATGTACAGTTACAGCCACACCATCTCTCAGATTTTGTTTGAAACTAGGAACTTGCCAGTTTGTTTGCTTTTAGTTTTCATTAAGGCAGCCGCCATTGCAGGCTATTTCAAGCTGAAATGTGAAATGACTGATTATTCTATTCGTCTTCTAAGATTAACACAGTTTTTAGGCATTAGGTCACTTCTTGCTTACAGCTTAATCCATTTGAGCAGTGAACATAATTGTCTTCTCCTAGAAATGTAGTCATAACTGCAATATTTTTCATAAGAAAACAGAAGAGCTGTGTTTGCAGATGTTAATTCTTGCCAGAGTAGGCTGCAATTTAGGTGGCTACTGTCATGAGAACTGCAGTGCATAAAAAGAATTTTGAACAATTTCCCATAAAAATCTGATATATAACTGCAAACAATTCTTATTTCTTAAGATAAATAAAACAAGTGGCATCGTGGAAGTTTCAAGAATCTTGAACTTGTATCAGTTTGTTCAACTTTATAAAGACATCACCAGTCAAGCAGCAGGGGCTCTTGGGCAAAGTGGTACTTCTGAAGAAGCTGCTGAGAGTTTGACAGCTGTGTCATCATCCCAGGCCAGCTTATGGATGGGAAGGTACGTTGATGTACTTCTGACCACAGTTACAGCATAAATATCATTAAAGTTCTGTATAAAATCTGAAGTAGAAAGCCTCCCTGATCAAAACTGAGAGAACTTGGCAGGTGCAGTCTGTCCCACCAACATTAATAGCATATCTCTTCTATCAAGAGAAATGCAGTATATATTCTGTTCAAATTCTGCTGGCACTACTATACCTTAGCTTTCAGAACAATCATTTTAGTGGTCAGCTTTAATAATAAGCATGGTATATGCTGAACCTCCTGAATAAGGAAACAGAAGGAAATGGAATCAGCTGCAGCTACAAATCTAAAGGTTTTGACAGTGTTTGTTTAAACAGATTCTGTTATTGTTCCACTTAAACTTTCTCTTCCTCTTCTACATTTTGGCATGTGAAAGTTCCCATCTGTTGCCACTAGAAACTCATCAATTGCAGTAATAATTTAACTTGCAAGACTGGAAAAATGTGAACTGTCTCACACATGTTGACATCCTGCTTTGTTAGCTAGAGGAAAAGTAAAAGACTGAGGTCAACACCTGCAATAATTTCAGCTCAAACTGAATTGAACAGCAAGAAGCTTCTCACCATTTCTCTATGTGGATCTGTTGCAACTGCAATGCCTTACTTTTAACTTTGAGTTAGTTCTAATTCATTCCTAAGTAAGGTGGAGTTGCTGACGCTGCTCAGAGTGTTATATGCCAGCTGTTAGATTGAGAAGAGAGTCAGCGTTGTTCTTATTAAATACATAGAGCCCACTGTTGTGGGTTTTTTTCAGTCAGGGAACTGCAGAATGTGCTCTTTTTGTTTAATTTCCCATTTCTCTTGTTTGGGAACATATAATCTTTAATTATTAGCTGTTGAGATAATAAAATGCTGGAATCAGGTAGCAAATCTTGGGCTTGTTGAGGAAAGCGTGTTTTTCTGCTCTTTCTCAAATATGAATGGTCTTGGCTTACGTGTCTGTCTAGAAATAGTCTACTTCAAACAAGCCGTAACAGCAAACCAGATGGTTATGCAAAAACAAATTCTGTTTTACCAAAGTCAGTGAGTAGATACAAGGTTTGCTGGGTTAGTTTCATTTTCAGACTTCAAGATGGAGATATTTGTAATCTTCATTTTTCTAATATGATAACGATATGCTGGAATTTAGTGAGCAGGTATTTTCCAATTGTATTTTATCCAAGCTTTTTAAGTCTTCTAGAAAAATACAGGCTAAAACACCAAGTATGTTATACCTAGGATGTCTGTTTGCTTTTCTGTGATATCCTCCAGTTTGCCTAAACTCTGTTAATCCTTAGATGTTCTTCAGCTCTAGAAGAACTGGGTGTCACTGACCAAATATAGCAAATATTATCTGTTTCATTCTCCTTCTTATCTGAACTTCTTCCACTGGAATAATACCTTATTTCTGCGGAACATCTACTTCCTATTCCAAAATATCCATAACTGCTTTATGCCTTCTGATAATGAGGAGACAAGCATTTCCTTAGTTTGTCACTCTTATACGTTGGTTGCTCGGAAACTAATGCCTCATATTTATTTCCTTGGAAACTACAAAGAGCACAATAACACTCTTTGACAGAGCAAATTCTCAGCTACAAAACAATAATTTTCTGCACAGACACCACCATTAGCTGATTTGCAACTGATAAGCTGATTGAGCTGCTCTTCATTTTGTGGTATGACACCTGTGCATGGCCATCTGGAACTTGCCCTGTCTTTTACATCACTGTCACCAGTGCTGGAACACACAACCCACCACATCAGTGTGCTCACATCCACAGTTGGGTCTCCGTGAAAGTTTAGCAAGCTTTGATGAATGTCAGTGAGTGCCATTTCTTCCATCTGGAGGAATTCAGTGACACACCTTTGCTTTATCTGCGCTTCCGTGTCAGACACTGTTTTGTTGGAGTGCCCCTCTGCTGCCATCTGTCAGACTTGGTTGTAAATGCATAAATATTTACGTGTCCAGGTCAGTGGAAGCTGAGGATTTGGTGTACCTCATGCTTGAGAAGTCTTGATGGAAATATTCAGGATGCTAGTGTTGTGAGTTTGAGATACACGTATCCATTACTTGAAAAAGTTGCAGATGGACAAAATGCATCTGTCCCAGTGGGGGATTTAAGTTTTGAACTCTCCTCTGTTCCAAGAACACATGGAATTTTAATTGGAAAACTAGCTTGGGAGAGAATCTTAATTTGAAGGAACAATCACAGGGAGTGTATTGCAAGCTAAAACCGTTCTTTTCTATCCATGGAATAATTTTTCTCTTGGCATTTTGATGGCATGTGAAATTGGTAAACATGCATTTCTGGTGATGGGTCCTTTCAAGGTGCATACTGTTGTCACATCTGCCAGTCTGACAAAGTTCGTTCTGAAATATTTCAGCCTCACAGTCTGTGAGAGGAAGGCAGATTGTTGTCCTGTCCTGCCTTTAGTGTAAACAGTGTTTTTGTTCTTTGGCTCACTCCTGTGCTTTGTAATAATGTAAGTTACAGCTTACAGTTCCTTTGTTGAAATGGAAAAGAATTTGCATAACCCTTTGCAACACCAAAAGTACAAGATGGCCAAAAAAATAAATGGCAAATTCTAACTTAGTCTTGTTCAGTTGCTGCTGCTTGCTGGTAGCTTGAGGCTATGTTGGCTGACATGGGCTGGGATGACATAACTGCCCCATCCAAAAAAGTACATCGTTGTTGAAGATAAGTACAGGCATTCTGGGCTGTCCGTCGGCAATTTTGATGTGAAATGTATTTTTACCAGAGCACAAACATGAAACTTATCTGTTGTCTGATAGAAAACACTGCTTCTCTTCTGCAGGCTTAAGCAGCCGACAGATGAAGATGAATGTTGCATTTGCATGGATGGACGTGTTGATTTGATCTTGCCGTGTGCTCACAGTTTCTGCCAGAAGTGCATTGATAAATGGTAATACATATTAAAGGTTATTTATCATTTTGTAGCTTGCACTGTCTATCAGACTTGTTTCTTGGTCTGACAGATTCCTCAGTTGGTGTACAATTTAATATTTAGTTACAGATCATTGTAATTTTGCTTAGAAACTAAAGAAAACAGGGCATATGCTGATGCTGACTTGTGCTTCACAGCATCTCAAAAAGCTGCTTTTTGGAGAAAAAAAAATCAGTAGTTAGCATGCAAATATGAAGGCAAGCTGAACTATCTTATTACTGGGGAATACCTATCAAAGGGATTTTTTTACATATATTCTGCTTTCATTTGAAGCAAGTACCCTATTTGCTAACTTAAGTATATCAGAGTTTCTCTAGGAAAATATTCTTAATAGCAGCACATTGGAATTGATGTATAACATCTCTTAAGATATGTGCTCAGCTTCATTCTTCAAGCAAACAGCTTTTCAGCTTCTGCATCCGTCTGACACATCAGTCGGAAAACAGAAATTGCTTTCTGTGGGAGAGCAGCGCTCTCCACTGGCCACACAGAAGACCTGCAGGGATTTGTAGTGTTGTGGCAGTCTAGCTTTAACTGTGAGTTTCCTTGGTTAGACTTTTTTGATTAGTTAATACAAATGATTTTACACTTCACTCATGTAACACTCAAGAATTTTGTTTTGTGGCTTTCTCAGAGGCTTACCAATAAGTTATTTTTGTAATACCATGTTTGTGTAAGAAAAAAACAGCAAAAATGAGTGGATCTGTGAATAGGCAGTCATCTGTCTTTCTAGGAAAGTGCTTTAAAATCTGTTGGCATTGCAAAGCTTAGTTTAACTATCTTGATGCAGAGTAGATTATATTCCACCATGGCTGATGCATCAGCTGAACTAAGTTCCAGTTACACTGTTCCTTTCTAGTATGCAGTCTCTGAAGTTTTTCTCTGCTTAGCTTGGCGAGTAACAGTCTACCAGTTTAGAGGCATAACTGCTTCAGGCACCTGAGTTAGTGGGGGAGGTGATGGGTCTCTGAGGGCCAATTCTGAACTTCAGCGGGCTGACTGACCCAGGAAAAGGGTTCTTATTTCTGCAGAGGAAGCTTATGGGGACTGGTTTCTGATGCACTTTAGCTAAATATTTAAAGATAGGAAGAGTTTGGAGTTTAGACTAGAGCACGTATGACCCTGAGTAACTAAAGAGCAGGACACCACATTTATTACTGAAAAAGTAGAGCTGCATTCAGATTTGTTGGCCATCTTCCTCATAAAAAAGATTTGAAACAAAAGAAGGATTCCAGACGTCTCATCCAATGAATGTGATGATTGAAGTTCACACTGGGTTGGTTTGTTTTGTTGGTGATGTGTTGGTGGTGTTCATTGAAGTGGGGGCTTTTTTTTTGGCCAGAAGGAGATCACCAATGAAAAATCCTCATTTCTCTGGCTTTCTGACAGGAGTGATCGTCACAGGAGCTGTCCTGTCTGCCGTCGCCAAGTAACTGGGGCAGGTGATTCTTGGGTGGTTTCAGATGCACCTACAGAGGATGATATCGCTACTTACATCCTTAACATGGTAGATGAGGTGGGCCAGCCTCTCAGGCCCTGACACTGACCAACAAGCTGCCAAGAGTAGAAGTACTTGAAGCTTTTGTTGTCACAAACGTCTGGTTTTACCTCTTGTCATTCATTTATAGTCTGTCTTAAGTCTTCTTGGCCACTGTGAATCTGCATTACTCTTGTAAGACATGTGGTATGTGAGCCAGTTTGTGTGTTTGCAGTCCTAACGTGTACTTTCAGCGAAACCTTTAAACATTTACAGAGGTTATTTTAACAATAATTTTTGATCTTAACATTTTGACTACTAGATGAAGCTACTTGTCATAGCACAGCTGCAACTGCTAACTGCTGTTTGAACATCACAGTGCACTGCTGCAAAAGATGCACCACACCAGATGGACTGACCTCACCGGACTCATCCTTAACAGCCATCCCTTTTAGATTCATGGCAAACATGAATGAAGATGAGCTAGGACTAGTTATTACTTACTTGGAATTCTACTGCTGAAACTTGAAAGACAGCGTGCTACCTATTCTTCAGTTTGCCAATTACTACATCTTTTAGTGTTTACAGATTTAAAAAATAATAATTCTGTTTGATCTGCTACCAGTTTTAGAATTAATTATTTAAAATCTGTTTTGAAGGCTGCAGACATCTGTGTAAATGTACTTGTGCGTTTTCCTTTATTCTAACTAGGTAATCTCTTTTTCAATTTGATGTTTAGCATGGTCTCATTAGCTTGAAAACGTTAAACAGTTTCACAGACAATCCTAACAAAGGAAATCACTTCCTATATTTTTTGATCAGGAACAGCCGGAATTATTTTTAAGCATTAGGCATTTCTGAAGGACTGACTTTATTCTAATTAGCAGTGAAGTTGTAGTTTAGCCTGGTGCTGTGGTATTATTTGCTTCCTGTGAGATTTCAAAGCAGTGAAGTGAGAAATACTAAGGATTGCAAGGTGATAATCTGACGTGCTGTGCTGTATCTCTACAAGTGCAATATGCTTTTGCGTGGCAGGGAGAATCTTCTGCTTGGAGAACAGTTGTGTCACATGCCATGGCTGACATCGAGTTAGACACGTGGAAAGGGACATCAAACTAGAGCACAGCAATGCATCTGTCTAGCAGAGTTGAACCTTAGAAGAGCTAAGAGACTCTAAAACAAATTGTCATCACTAGTATTCACAGGCCTTTTGGCTTCCATAACGTTGCGGAAACCAACCGCTATTGTGCAGAAGGAATACATCTATTTTTGATATTAACAAAGACTACTCTTTTATCTTGAGGCTGTTGAGAGGGAAATACTCCAGTGTATCATTTTAGGGCATATCAGCATAAATGTTGCTTACTGTAAGACTGGCTCTTTGATGGCAATACTTGTTTAAATTTGATGACGCTGTAGGACTACGGCCTTTTGTCAGGGAATAACTCTCAACCAAAAGGCTTGTGCACACACAGATATGCATATTTAGGTTACTTGTTTTAATTGGCTGCTATAGAATAATTTAATCACGTCAGCCTCCAAATCTTGGGAATTTCTCTATTTTATTTCTCGCTAGCAGCATATGACACCCATTGGAGTACTCTTATTGTATCATCTGAAAGCCAAGAGAGCAAAATGTGTAAGTCTCTATTTAACTGTTTAAAAATTAATTTATGAATGTATATAGTTGAGAGTTATTATTTTCCTTTGTTAATCCTTTGATGTCCATGAGATATTCTTCAGAAAATGTATGGACTGCTTGGTTGGGCTGAAAACTAATAATGGTCAGGGATTTTCCACTAAAATATTTGCAAATATTCTTAATCGCGCACCAGTTTGGTTCCAGTTTGCTTTCTGAGCTTGCATTAATCTGTATTCAGAACACTGGAATTTTTAAGGTGTTTTTTATATTACTGGAACAGAGAAAGCATCTAAATATGCATCAAGCTAACTTTATTTTTCAAGTCTTTTGAAAATTATACTTCTGAACTGAGCTTTTATAAGCTAACTTACTGCTGAGAATTACATGAACTTATTACAATGTAATTTTGTAATTAATGCAGACAGATTACCTGTAGCATAATGACACTTGCCAGTACTATATAAAATGATGCAAAAATTAATCAAATAGTGAAAAGTAAACTTTGTATTCTGTACAGCTTTCTTAATTAAGTTGCTTATAAGTCACATGGCTGTGATGTAGGTAATGTGTGCCTTGTCAAATGTACTGTATGTTAGATGGGGCAGCAGATAGATACCATGACACTGAAAGCTCAGTAATGTGGTGCAGGCGGTGTTTCCTAGGCTGAAATATTACATCTAGCAAACAGTTCTAGAAAGGAGTCCCAGCAGCAGGGCATGGCAATGGGATCCGGGAGCTAGACCTTAAAATGGGAATCACTACAAAAACCTTCAGGTGGTGGTGGGGCATTAAAAGTGACATTTCTTCTACTGAAGTGAAGATTTCTTACAGATTTAAAGTGAAATTGTAATTTAAGCATTGTAGATTGTATTAATAGCTAAGGACATTTCAGTATATTAAAATTTGTGTATGAATTGTGCAATAAAGTTACTTTGAATGAAATATCATAGTCTCTCAAGCTTGAGGAACCTCTCAGCCTTAATAGCACACAAGTCTGTGTAAGTATGATCTCAATGCAGCCCCATCATGCAGTTGGTATGGTTACATGTCTCTGTGAGTCTGAAGTTCTTGAACTTAGAGGTGTGGCATTAGGAAGATGGCTTACATGTATCTCAGCATAGAGACACACCCTGATTTTTCTCTTCTTTTTCTCAGTAGTTTTTTTCTCTAAATAAATAAATTGGAACATTCTGCAGTGATGGAGACAAGCAAACCTGTGCGTCCCAGGACAACACCGAGCAGTTTTGGGGGGGAGAGGTTTTGTTTTTTAGGATACTACCATTTCCATTGTGTTTCTGATATTTTCACAGAATCACAGAATGGCCAGGTTTGGAAGGGACCTCAAGGATCATGAATCTCCAACCCCCTGCCACATGCAGGGCCACCAACCTCCCCATTTCATACCAGACCAGGCTGCCCAGGGCCCCATCCAACCTGGCCTTGAACACCTCCAGGGATGGGGCATCCTCAGCCTCTCCGGGCAGCTGTTCCAGCACCTCACCACTCTCCCTGTAAAGGTTTCATTTTAAAACTTCACAATGCTATTGTTGGAAAATTCTTACCGTATTTTTCCCGTTTGTTGTTTGTTTTGTTTTTCTGCAAGAATTGAAGTGTGTCCTTAATGTGAACGTTTCCTCTGCCTAGTTACTAGGATTATCATCTTTGGAAGTCAGATGAGAAATTCAGTAACAGATGAGGAAATGAAAAATGTCAGAATTTACCACGTGACAGAGGCACCAAGAGGTAGGTGCACTTGAAGAATTAACAGTTCTATTTACTGTGTTTTAAGATGAGGCACCCAATCAATTTAACACACACGTTATTTTTGTAGATGTAAGTGGCGAATTTAATTTATATATCTTTCTTTTTGAAGGTCTGTATACAATTTTATATTCATCAGTTTTGGAAACAGCAGGCAGCCTCTGGAAGGTCTGTGCTGTAGGTTTAAAACACTTTGTGTCCCACCGAATCCTGGAACAGAAACCTTTGCAGAGTGTCTTAAAAATGTTAGAGCAGCTACAGTTTTATTGAGACGCATCCACACACACAGATCCTAATATATTCTTTATCATTTATTTGTGTGATGTTTTATGCTTCCACAAGAGCCAGTGATAAACATCATTTAACCTAGGCACAGGAGGAAAAAGCATTTTTTTACAGACATCCCTCCCCACCTTTTTTCAGGTTGATATGTTAACTCGGCAACAAGAATAGAAAGGTTTAGCCACAAGTGAAAAAGGGTCGTATACGAGAAGGTAAGACAGGTCTGGTGTGAGGAACAATCTGTGTTACCCACTAGAAGAGTAAGAGCCTGAAGTTTGCTACAGTACTGTAAGAGAATGGAAGAGCATTGCTAAAAATGGCTCAAATTGGTAAGTTTTAAATATCAAGAAGCCATAATTAACCATTTTAGGTGAAAGTGTAAAATGCTCTGAGCTACTGGATTTAAGGAAGTCTTGAATAGCATTTGAATATTAACACTGGTGAAATGATGAGGAAATAGGATGCTCTGCCGTTCTGAAGCATCCCTCCCACCCACCACCAAATCACCACCTTCAGCAATGCTCATCGAGTCCCTTTCTTTTTCTTCTGTGTAAGCAAAACAAACTGGGCTGTAGCCCAGTCAGATCTTAACGTGGTCTGGGAAATACAAGAACAGCAGTTTGCCCAATCTTGCACTTGAGTAAAAGTGTATGACAGTTAATTCAGATGACATTAACACTTCAACAGTGGATCTGTTTTTACATGCATATCCTAAGACTGCAAGGTTGTTTGAAACAGTCATTAGAACAAAACTGCAACTTAAAACTGTTCCAGAACTGACTCTGAGAATCACTAACATCTATTAACTAAAAGATAATCAAAAAAGGGATGTAGCAATGGAAGCTTGGAAGGATATGGCTCTGTTTCCCTAAATATAACACTTAACTCAATGTGTTGTTAAAAGCAGCAAACAGGGATGCACCAAAAGGAGAATTTGTGCTAACGGCCACTTGTTTGGTAGTTTGTTATTGTTAAAAAGTCAGATTACTCTAACAACAAAGATTTAAATTGTTCTGTTTTGTTAACTTTGGTTTATTGTTTGTTTTGGGGTTTTTTTGGTTGTTGTTTTTGTTTTTTTGAGAGAGCTACCAACACATTAGAACTTGATGTTCTTGAGGTAAGGGAAATTGGAAAGGTATTAAACATACAGGAGTTTGGTATAGTGTCAAAAAATGCTAGGAAATATAAATGACAAACAAGAGACACACTAAAGGCAATCCACAGGTGAAACAGCCCCAAAAAAGCAATGGTTGTGAGATCAAAAATACTTAAAAGTAGAATTCTCAAAAGCATGTTACTTACTCAGACTGGATAAAGGTACTGAGGTAAATAACACTTTGTATAGAAACTTATTAGGAAGCTGTACTAATGAAGAGAACTCTTCTAACTCTTCTCCATTTTATGTAGTCAAAAGGTTGGAGCCACTCTTCAGGCCATTGGAAGAAAATTCTCAGATCCTGATAATGCATTATGTGAGCTGCTAAAATCTCTAACAGTGAGGCTCATAGGTGTAGCTGACTATAACCTTAGAACAACTTAATGTTACACAGTTGAGCCAGTATTGCACTGGTTCACAGGATTGAAGCTGCACTAGGAGTGTCAAAAATGGCACTAGTTGAACACTGCAGACATTAAGCTAGATGGCTGAAGAGCTGACAGAGAGTCGCTCACCGTCTGTCTGCAACCTTGTTTTGGATCAGAATTCCTCGTCTAGCCTTGCGAGTGCTGCAACTCCCTGGATGGCCAGAAGTCTGTTCCTGTGCTCCAGGGCTCCCTGTAGAAGCCCTGCTTCGGGCTATTTCCTAAGGTCTTTTTTCAGGTTAGTTTCTTATGGGGCTCTTCCGTGGCTGCACAGCTGTAGGTGATAACGGAATTCTTCCTTCATGCAACCACCATTCAGGACAGCGGGGGCATTAGAAATTGTCCTTGAAGGTACTGCTTTCCACTCCTGCAGCCTGAGGAGAGTGCTTGTTTCAATAAATACCTACGTTTGTGCCATCACTGAGGTGTCTGGTACTGGTGATCTCACCAGCGCTCCTTCCTTCTGCGTTTACAAGGGGAAGTGAGACCTGGTCAACTTCAGAAAGGATGGGTGTAGGTATCCAGGACAAGGGCCTGGCCTAAGAAACCTAAGTGGCATGAAACTTAATTGGCTAGCATTTGTTAAAATGTTGTTTACACTTTAATTCTGCATTTATTCTGTTCTAAGACTCGTAACCTCTCTGCAGGTCTCTCTGTAGGCTCACCATCCTGTCTTAGGGACTATAGGCCTTCAGATTAATTACTTCTGTTTTGGACTTACAGGCATTGGCACTCTCTCTCTGCTTATCCATAAGCCTTCAAGTCTTTCTTTCTTTTTCTGCACGAAGCTACCTACAGTTCCTACAAAATGAAGATACTACTACGTGATATTTATTACCTTTATTCCTTTCTGAGTGAAGTAATACTTTGTCTTAAGAAGGTTATTCGAATTGGGGGGCGGGGGAAGACGTACAATAGTTATATTTTACTATCTGCTCCATCATAAATAAAAAGTTTTAACATACAATGACTAAAAATTACCTAGCTAGCTTCTGTATAAATAGACAGTTTGTGACTTCTCATTCATCTCTGTAATTGACTAAAATACAAACTAACACAAATTGGTAAAAAGACATCAGAAGTAGGACCAGAACCCAGGTCTGGAGTTTCTACTGCTGATTCATAAGAACACTTCCTTTGTTCAAGTAAAAAAAACTCTCTTTACATGCAACCAGCATTATCTCATAAGTTTCCAAATAATTTGAATTGGCAAACCAACATACTCTGATTAAAAAGCAATAAAAATATGTTCTTAACCTACAATGCAGAGCTTTCATAATGTAATTACACTTGTTATTACAGTGTACAATAGTGATAATTTTGACACTGTGTTTTGTACATATTAAGATTAAAAACATTTAGTCTGCTGTTATTTGCAGCCATCCCACATGACAACAGGAAGTAATTAAATGGTCATTAAATGTGACTACTATATTTTGAGCTTTCTTGTTTTCCAGTTTAACTGCTGAAATGTTAAGGTAAGAATCATGAATGAGGGGGCAGCCTCAAAATTACACACCCTATACAATCTGCTGTCGAATAAAGGGTTAAACTTCCCAGTGGTAAATGCCATGATTGCTATGAGACTAGCAGGACAAAAATTGGGTGCGTGTGTTCTTTCAGCATCCGCAGTATCCTAAAATGCATCTCATGGATGCATTATGGATACTCTGTATAGTTTTGCAAGCTACAATATAGTGCACATTTAAGACACTATGAAACAAATAATACATGATTCTTAGTTTGCATATAATATTTACAGCAGTCTTACAAAGCCTACTGTTTGTAGAAACTGACATTTTTGCAATGAGAATAACACAGTAAAAGATAACAGCAAATGCTGTTTAGCTCCCATACTCTATTTTTGTCCATGTTGTTCAGGTATTTCTCGGTAGCATCAACAGCAGATGATTCGATACTATTTAGCGTCCCATTCTGCTTGGGAGTGAAATGCTGTGGTTTATTTGAGCTTGTAACTACTATGACAATGTTGAAATCTCATCTGTTCTCATAGCATCAGACAGGAAACTAAGTTCATTGCACAGCGTCTCGTACCTGAAGGCCATCCGGATCTGTGCAACATTTGTCTTTCGAATGTCATTTCCCTCCGGCCCTTCTTTACAGTAGTTAACCCCTAAGAATTTCTGTTTTTCCTGTGAACAGGATTAAAGGAGGAAGTCAGTTCAAATGCTCTGGTTTATTACATAACTCAATATCTAGTTGAAGCAAGTGAACAGAGCAACTTTAACCAGCTGGCCATTGACCTTTACATCAGGGTCTTAATCACCTCTGGAGATTTTAAGGTCTATATAAATTCTTGTGCTAGCATTTAGTCTTTTCTACTGAATCTTTCAAAGGAGAGGTCAAAAAAGAGACTTGGGTTTCTTTTGTTAGTTAGAAGTTTACTTGAGGAAAATCAGTAGTTGTCACTAGGGAACACTGCAAGAAACAAAACAACGTGCACGAAAAGCCCTCTTCCCATTTCTTGAAAGGAATGCTTGAAAAGGTCTCAGAAGAGAGGATGCTCTACAATAAATCTTAGAGAGCGTGCAGTGGACTCGTAGGAAATAAAATAACGTAATATGACTACATACCTAAATATAACACTTTTTGTAGTAGTTCTTGCTAGCTAAAAGCATGTCATACTTAATTACAGGCAGATTATTTTTACTTATTGCAAGACATAAAATTACTGGCAGAGGGATATCATCCAAAGGATTAAAGATTTGGGAGCGGAGGGAGAAATGAGTAAAAACAGGCACCTAGTCTCTGCACATTTGGGGAATTCCAAACTAAAGCTAACGAGGAAAATGTAAAAAGAAGATAGGGATGCGTGCAGATATGTCACATAAAGACCTACTTTCCGATTTTCAGACTGCCGGCTTCTCTCTTTTTACTCGCCCTAACATTCACCAAAAAGGAAAGCTTTTCAGCCCCAATACCTTATCAGACAATCCACTCTGCAGCACGCTGTTTCTTGCTATTTCACATAGGTCACAGGTACTCAGTTTCCACACCTGGGCTGCAATAGCATATTCCTCCATGAGTGCTTCCTGTATCACCAAAATATGTTTAGTATCAAATGATGTACAAATAAGGAGTAAACGTGGATATGTACTCATTACTAATTAAGGAATTTATACATGCTCTTTGGATAGCTGTGAAAACTTAGAGGCTTAAGACTTTACATTACTATTATTAATGACAAGGACCGTTCATTTCTAGTTTCCGAAGGGTAACTTAAATAATTCATAGATACTGGGTATCCAGTTATCTCTACCTAGGAAATTGCAGCCTGCATTCTGTATCATTACAAAGGAGATCTCAGGGTTTTCAGAAACCTTGGAGAACCCAGTCTTAAATCTTTAATGGACACATTATGTAGACAGACAGCAGGGCAATTTCTCACTTCTGACCTCCCCTACAGGAAGGGTGTTGGGTCTGACTCTAGAGGGCTGTCACAGCTGAGGAGGTCCACGCTACGTCTAAGTCAGATGCCCTTCCATGCAGAAAGGCCCCCCAGAGCTCTCTGTGTTTTCTAGCAAAGGCACGGGCAAGCCTGGGCAAAGCACACCAGAGCTTGGCTCATCCTCAGAACTCAGACACGAGCAATGGCTGCCCGCTGTGAGGCACAGTGTGTATGATGTCAGTGCTGATCACAAAATCTAGGCATCGTGGCAAGCAGTGGCCAGGTATTTCTGTCCTGCCGGGCTACCCAAGGGCAGGAATCAATTTCAGTTCACCGAGCATACGGCTTATGTGATCTTCAGAGACTCCACGTGGTATTTTTGTAATGTACTTCCCCACATTTATTAGTAAGGAAACGACTTTCCTGGCACTCTAGAGGATTGTTTATGAAGGCTCAAACCTCCCTCCAGCCTCATCCTTCATTCTATACTTCAACAGCCAACACTGGAGAGGCAAGAGTACAAAAGAAACATAATTAGGAAATCAGACATTTCCCTATGAAACCGAATAGTGAATAGTAGACTGGGAATGAGGAAGAATAATGAATGTAGTGACTAAAAGACATGAAACTTTACATCCTAAGCAATTATATAAAAGATTTCAGGTCATTCTGGGCCTACGTAGTACTACTGCCAATTTCAAAAGACAAGTGATTTCTGCAGTTCTTACCTTTGTGTAATGAAATTGCATAGGGTCATCTGTAGAGAGAGAGACATGAAGTCCCTTATGTAGAAATTCCCGTAGTGGATTTTTTGAGTACTCCAGGAATAGGCTGTTGTTACTAAGAGGAGACATGGCAATGGGAATTTGTGCAAGATAATAAAGATACTGCAAGACAGGACTCTGCAAAATAAAACACAATCAGCTGTTAGTGTTACTGCAGGATAGTGGGAAGGAAAAAAAAAAAAGATTTCCCTTGGAGAAAGCGGAATAACATGACAGAGGGAGGATGAAAAGCAAAATGTGTTACACTGACGCTGAATTTTTTCAGGTTTAAGTGTCTAAATTGTAAATTGCTACTGATCTTTACAGTAATAATTTACATTCTTCAAAATCATCTGCAGTCTTGCCTTTCAACATGAGCTGACTTTACTGTAGATTCAAAAGTGCATATGACTAGTAAGAGTGCTGCATTTGACCCTAGCAGTGTATCCCCACCTCTCCCAAAAGCTGGAAGTCACAGTTAATAACAGACGTATCAGAACTGCTAAGCAATGTGTTATTTTCAAAACTGCAGCCCAACTTAAAGAGCTTAATTTAAATCTTGCATAGTCACCTCATGTTTACTCATTCCTGTTTTTGGCCTAACCAACCAGTGAACCTGTGTGCTATGCCACGTTATCCCACCAGGCTAAGCAGAAGTCAATGGGAAAATACTCTGGGTCAGCTACTGCTTTACTTTTTGTCTGTCTCAGTTTGGGAATCAGTGGTTCAGAGCTCTACATCAGACATGACTTCAGGCAAAACTTATGATAACTTTTTGAAAAGAATTGCAATAATCTCATTGCAAGCCTGCCAACCACTGACCAGTTATTTTAATTACAAAAAAAGTGGCCTGCTGATGAGGATTTGTGTGATGGTTATTTACTGATACGCCAGCCATAGCGTTTGTCCTAGCTACAACAATCCAGTTGTATATAAAATATTACTAAGTTAAATGTACTATGTTAAATTTTGTGATCAAGTGATCCAATTACTCTAGATACAAATAATCACAGACTTAATGAACTTTTCCAGGAACAGCACTGCCAATTGCAAAATTCAAAGAAGTAGGAAGCTCTCCTGAGCTCACTCCTTTCTAATCAAAGAGTTCTTGTGCCATGCTAAGAAAGTTAATGTTTGGCTGTCTAGATAAAGCTAACTTGGTGACTGCTATAAGCAGACAGTGATCAGTTTAGATGAGCATGCAAGCAGTACCTTCTTCAAGAGCAGTCCATGAGAAATGTTGTCTGCTGTCAGAAAGGCTGACACAAGATGTGTGATAGACCCAGCTTCTCCACAGTGAGGTCGAAACAGGAAAGTACACATGCCTCTTTCCCTGTGGAAATGAAAAGCAAGTCCTACTTAAAAGAAATTTATTGTACTTCACCGGATATGCAGATAATTATCATTAATGCAGGAAATTAAACAAAAATATACGCTACAGTGTATTGTGATATCTCATCATGCCTAGATACCAGCCTAATGAGCTGCTATCTAATACAGCAGGTCCCTCTACCCAAGCCCCTTCCATCACCTGATGTATTTGTGTTTCTTGTTTACTTTCCCAGTTAATCTCTCGTAGCCATGTGTTCACTATTGGGTGAACACCTACTGAACTGACTGCAGTCCAGGGAACTGGCAGATGGAAAGCTAAGTGAACTGATGGCGGCCTTTGGCTGCAAAATAGCTACATTAAAAAAAAAAAAGAAATCCAAGGAAGAATGAGAAGCTTATTGCCAAAAGTAACTAACACTTCCCAGTGTGATGTCAACCTGCCACCTCACAAAGTTTGGTGTAATATAAAACCATACGCTCAGTAGCATAGAGATATCTAGGAGTGTCAGTTACCATTCTAGACACTACAATTTCTATAAATCTTTTATTTGTTTATACAATGTCCAGCAATCTTCAGAGGTGTTCAAAACTGAATTTCAACAAGGACTGCTGGATTATAAAGCAAATTGAGGAGGTATGCTCACTAATGTTTCACCTAAAAGAGGATCAGAGGATGTAATCCATCCTTGCTGATTTTGTTAATATTACCAGAACTGAAAACCAGAACTCCAACGGATTGACTGTAATGGCTCAAATACTTGGTCTGTTCAACAGGGTGAACAGTTCTACTGACTCATTGATGAGAGTTTCAGTTTCTCACCTAGCTGAAAAGATGATTTTATGATTATCTAGGGAGATTTTCAAACAGTTGTTGAAATGATTTGGAGGTAAAAAACAAATGCGTAAGTTCTGCCAGATCTCTGTTTTGGAAAGAAAAAAAAAGTATACACTAAAGAGAATGTAGGGCAAGCAGGAGGAAGGAATGAAATTTTAGTTCTGTAAAGGAAAAGGCACAACTCAACAGATATCTAACAAGGCCTCTCTCAAGTACAAGGCAGACTAAGGTGGTTGTTTCATTAAAAACTTTCATTACATAGAGTGGTAGAGAAAAAAATGCTTCAGGTAGCTGTGGGAGAGGAGAAATAAAATCTGGTTGGAAAAATTTAAATAAGGAAAATTTCTGACAACTTCTGCACCTCGTTTGAGAAAATGCAGAACATGTTATAAATAATAATGAACCAAAATCCTTGCAAGTTAAGTGAAATGTCAGCGGATGACTTCACTGTGCCACAGTTTGAGTCAGTTCTGCAGATCACTCAGCAAGTCAACTATGAAGTCAGGAACATAACCTCAGGTTGAATTTCAGGCTTCACTGATCCAATGCCAAAATTTGTTTCACAGTCATGATTTCATATTGACTATGATACATCTCCACTTGCCTAGACATTGCTATCATTTGCTGAAACCAAATGAGTCAGCAAGCATCTTAAAGTCAGTTAGCTGGAAGTGTGGTTTATAATTATGGCTTCTTTTGTCTAACAACATTTCACAATGCAACTTTGTCCTCAAATCAAAAGGAGATAACAGTTTACCAAGAGGTATGTTAGATCTGGAAATCCACTGTAACTCCGAGCCAACAAAGTCAGTTTTGTGGAGTTTCTAGTTTTGTTTGATATATTCAGACTTAAGAAATTCACAAAACAAAGATACGCACAGATACAAAATGAAAATATTAATCTGATGCCTTTACAGCTTCTGAGTGTTTCATTTGAGTTCAGTCTGCAGTTAACATTTTCAGAATAAATCAATGACATACTCCTCTTGGACTCTTTAAAACTCCTCAAGCCAAACCACTGCTTGCAAAGATGTTCAAGCTAGTTACAAATCTGCATCAAGACCAAGATTACTAATTGATTTTTCTTTCTGGAAATGCGTAACAAAGAACAATGGCTACTTACTTCCTAAGGTTGTTTAGCAACATGATGTTGACATACATGTAATACAAATAATAGCTATATGGGGGATTCTTCTCGCTAGTCCAGAGGTCAGGGGTAAGGCTTTTGTCAGAGAACATATGGCCACTATGCTTGGATTCATCATCAACACTGTCAAAGCCAGTCACCTGGTGGGAGAAGATTCACAGGAATTAGTGTTTCCTAGAAGCCAACTCTGATGTTTCTGCACAAAGCATATAGTCCTCTTTTTTTCCTTCATCATCCTAGCTAGACATCTTCTCGTTCTGCCCTCCTACCATATCATGCAGACAGTGGGAATCGCGTTTTCTCCGTAGCATCACCCAAAGAGCAACACTTGCTCCAGAAACTTGTCTTATGATGAAGCAGGGTATGCAGAAGTACAGGCTCACAAGAAGCATGAACATGGCACGTTCCTCCTGTTCTGCAGGAAAATGAGCAAACAGCAAAAAAGAAGTCCTGCCATTGATGCTACACTGTTCTGCAGTGCCCCAGTGTTAACAGAGAAGAACAGTCAGAGGAGGAGGAGAAAAGAGAAAGAAATTCCTAAGGAAGCTTCCTGCATTTTCTGAAACAGACAAGAAGCCCTGAAGCTCAAAAAGCCTTTACAAGGCCTTTCAAATTCACATAGATACACTTCATAATTCTTCAAACTCATCTGCTCTCTAATTTGGAAAGCAGCAGAAGGCCTGAAGCTCCCAAGATATCTTAAGTTCTGGGGTGCATTCAGAAATGTCTCAATTAAGTCCCAGCAGCTACATCCCAACATCTCTCTACAGTCATTTCCCTTCAGTTGCTTCATTTTTGGAGGCGAGTCCCAGATGCAAGCTGAAGGTACATATCCCAGGTTAAGGTGTACCCTCTGCACAAAAGCACGTGAATGCTTTAGACATTCTGGGAAGACAAATAAATAGCTGTTGAGTTGCTTTAAAACAACACTGGGTGTACTAACAAGGTGAAAGGTTCTTTCACTGTCTGGCAACAGCTGTGTTGAATAGCACAGGACCTAAGACAGAAAATGCAAGCATACTTACATATTTGAGGAAAAGATGTAATTCTCTGTGGTCTTTGGGATTGATTGTTGCTTCAAACAAAGGCACAAAAATGTTCTCTAACATCTTTCCAAAACTAGGCAGAATATTCTTTGACCTAAATATATCACTGAAGGGGGAAAAATACACAGTTGTGACTGTTCTGTCATCAGCTTCTATTTTTCCTCAGTTTTCACATTTCCTTTTATTTCTGTTTATACGCTAGTGCTTCAGTTCTGCCAGGACTGAGTAATCTAAAGTTTATATCAGGGCAGGAACTGTCTCTGTGCTCTGTTCCCTGCATTGCCTGATGCTCTGCTTCATCCAGGCTCAGCTGAAGCTCCGGAGTGCTCCAAAAACAGAGACAGTACGCAGTGGTAAGTGCCGTCTCAAGAACGGCACCTTCTCTTACAGCAATTCAAGATTGCAAGAGGACAAAAAGAATCACCCCTCACGAGGGTCTGTTTTCCGAAGGTGTAACCTACTCTAAATGAAAGTAAAACTTTTTGGTTTAGTGAGGCTTTCACAAAAGAGAGGCAGTATTTCAGTATGTCGTTAAGTGCACGACGTTATGGACGTGCTGACTCCACTTCATGCATAGGAAATTGCTACGTAAGAAATTTTCCCACTGATGAGAAATGCGCTCAGATTTATGCAACCATGGCAGCACTTTCTCTACTCATATTCCAGCTGTGCATTTTCAAAACATGAAGTTCAGCCATTAAGGATAACAAAATTATCAAGGGAGTCTATTATAGCTACAATATACAGTATTGGAAGCACAGGTCTTTTCATAAAGGATGTAAAGTCCCAACAGATGCTTAAAAACTAGTAAGTACTGGTATCAGTTACAGCTTGCAAATGGTGACAGTCCAGGTTGTGTTTCTAAGTTCACTGTCATTTAGACACCAATCTGAAGGAAGTTGGATAGTAATGATTTTGCAGAGCATTTCCTACTTCCTTGTGAAACTCGAGAGCTGATTTATTTTAACTACAGAGTTGCATTTTACCTTGCCTTTGAATGCAGCTCAATTTCGTCCAGTTGTGATTTTTTGGTTTTCGTATTTTCAAATTTCAAAGCACTTCACAGCTGAATAAAGAGTACATTTAAACTCCATCTCCTCCTCCACCCCCAGACTGTCAGAACTGCAGCAGTGGTCAAGAATAAATTATCCAGGCTGCTGTTTATAAATAGAACTGTGGGACAGCTTATAAGCCATCTAAAATGAGAAATATCTCATCTAATATCAGAAATTAAAACCAAATAATTTGGATGATTTCAAAGTCTTACAGTTACTAAGAGCTTCTGATTACTTACTAGATTCTGGGAACCTGAATTATCCAGCGCATATTAGGAGAGTAGACTTTATGTTTAATGAACCAGTTTGCCAAGCTCAGCCACTCATCTGGAGACCGTCCGTAGATGGATAATCGGGGTTCTGTGTACTGGTACTTACTTTCTTCTAGTTCACGGGCTACTTCCTATTGAACAATACATACATTTGCTTTAGCACAGATACAGAAAATCATTAATAGCCGGTAGGATATTTACCATCATATTTTCTGCACATCAGGCATAACTCTATGCTGTTATCTTTTTATTTTTTAATTATTTCTTGGAAGGGGGGGGAGGAAGGGGAATATGTAAATCTTCTGCCAGATTGCTATTTAAGAATAACTGATTGTACCACTTCCAGTTAGATGACAATATTCTTGTGCTATAAATACTAATATTTTAAGACCTATGTTTAAAATTGACCAATCGGAACGAAACTACTTTATACTGTAGTAAATGACAGCATAAAATATGCAGAACAATGGAGAGTCTGACCCAGAATACATGTTAGTAACTAATTCTAAGGCTGTTAATTTTAGACAGGCACTTTTGTCAATCTATGAGCAGTTGGTGTCTGGTTCATGCTAACTATACTAACTGTGCTAACTCTTGTATTGCAAGAAGCAAATTTGGAGCCTGTGCATGTGCAGAAACAGATTTATGTCAAGGCACTTTCCTAGGTCCTCCTTCCCTAACAACTAACACCAGGCAACTGCATCGTAACAAAACATTAAGCCAGTGATTTCAGCCTTGGCTGCTTTCCGTTAGCTTGAAAGCACATGCTCTGCTTTGAAGTTAAATGAGGTTAGAGCTCATACAGTTGTATACAAGCAGCAGTGGCTGACTTGGCAGAGGTCTTTTTATGATCCATTGCTGGAACAAACACAATACTTGGGAATCACTTAACCACAGTTCTGACCCTAGATACAGTTACAGCATCAGGAATCTTCTAGAAAACCTCATTTCTGTACAGCTGGGGAAACCAGAGAATGATTTACCTTGACCATACGAGCAAAATATTCTCCACCAATGTAGTTCTCTGTTTTCAAATACAAGTCCCTCAGCTCACTGGCACCAACTGGATTGTACTTGGAATTGAATTTGTCAAATCGATGAAATGTTTGACGACCCTATAGGAAGGAAAAAACCCACAATAATTAGAGAAATTAAATATACAGATAGTTTGTACATAAAATTGCCTAGCAAGAACATGCACAAAAAAGCAGCAGCTTGTGCTAAGTCACTTCAAGCATGTGAAGTAATGCACAAGCTCAAATTCTGAAAAAACTGTAGAAACCAGCATTTCACATGTAGAAATCATAGATTTCTCTTTTATTTTTGTGTCTTACTTACTGCATGGACATCTAAAGAGTCTACAGTGAGGTCATATGGATCCATGTGAAGGCTTTCAAAGACTTGCTTTAAGGTCATCTTCTTGCCTTTTTTCTCTGCAACAATCCTGTCTGGCTCTGTTTGATACGTGTGCTTAATAAACCTCAGTAAGTGTTTCTGGTTCATGCAAGCAGCAGCATGGATATGAGTATCAACCTGAAATCAAAACAAGGTTAACTGTACTCCTTGTCCATCAACTCAAACAAACTTTGTGAATTTGTTGGTGTCAGAGGCAATGATGAATACGCAATACTTCCTTCAACAACAGAAAGATCTTGCAAACTGACCTGATTTTTCACGCTGCAGTCAGTACCTGGCTTAAAAGATAAGTTTGCAAAAAGCACAGAAAAGCTCCTGGCAGCTGAAATAGTTCCTAGAGCAGAGCCCCTGCAGGAGCTTGTCTAATTCATGCTTGTGCCATCTGGAACAACCTGAAAGCCAGGAGACACAGGAGATTTGAATCCCTGTGTCTCCAGCTTCTGTTTTGGCTGTACTCATTATAAAATGCACAGAATCAAGCCCTGTAGCATTCATATTCATGTGAATACAGAAACAAATTGGTATGGAGAAGGAAATAAGTAGTATGCACAGTGCTTTGGAAATACAAAATACTGTTTTGCCAATTAACATGTGTAGGGCACCAGTACATCTAATGCTAACATTGCAGCAGAGGTGAACAGAAGTATTCTCTTTTGAATCTGATGTTAACCCACAGGACTTCCTTCCTATTCACTATAACTTTTAGCTTGTATGTTGAAAGAATATTGTGACCAAAGTCAGAAAGCAGTTATTGAAAACAAACAAAAAAGCAACCTCTAAATGAATCAAAGTTCAGGCAATTTATGATATAGATTGGCTGTTCACTCACCAGGCTTTTAATTGTATGTCTTAAAGGCAGGCATTTGTCAGTCCTGCTCTGTAGGTTTACTTCATTCAGTTTGTTGGGAGATCCACTACACGAAGGCTAATATTCAGTTTTAAGTTGTGATGCTGTGGAGCTAAACTTACTACTTTATTTTACCCTCAATGCAGGCAACTCAGGAGTTACGTGGCAAGTCAGTGTGGCTGTCCTTAGCTATGCATCAGTTGCACAGTGTGGGAGGGCCTTGCTAATAGCCGACTCCAGAGTTTTCTCTAAAGTTAGCCTACTCCTACACAGCCAGTTGTCCACCTCCCCTGGAGAGCCAAGCAGAGCCAGCCACTGTCCTACCACCTGTGGACTCCTATCTGTGTACAGAGATACTTGTTTGGTTATTAAAGGGTAATTTTCCAGATATGCACATACATTTCACTTATTTAAAAGGAACTTTATCTTGGGACTAATGAACTCAATGAGCTCAATGGAGAATTCTCATTAAACTAGAAAAAAAAAGAGGGGGGAGGGGAAAGAGTGAGGGTCACAAAGACGGGAATATAACAGCAAATTCTGTCAGCAAATAATGCTGGCCAGATTTTTAAATACTGTGATATGTGCTCACTGATTGACCTTGCCACTATATTCATGGTTGTTTTCATTTTGGCACTTTCCATCAGGTACTTTAGCTTCGTCATATAAGCAAAAAGATTGCACCAGCATTTCCAGACTAGTAGTAGCCTGAGGGAAGTAGTAGACAACTTCATCTTTTTTGGGAGGTGAATATTATTTCTTGCTTTCTTTATGCATTTGCATTGAATAGGACTGAAAGGGAGAGATCCTGCAAATATTGGCCCTAGCAGTCTGTTTCACACTGTAAGATTCATTGTTGATACTGTTACTACTGAAGAAGGACTTCTGGTGAGCTACAGATCCAAAGATGCTACTGTGGTTAGCAAGACGTTAGGAAAATGAGTTTATTTTGGAGTTTAGAGAAACTCTGCCTACACTGCAGTTTACTTGCCACAGAAAGTGCTTTGTAAAATACTACTTCTAATGCTTTGTAAAATACTACTTCTAACGGCTTAAGGGTTTAAGCAAGATTAACTCTCTGCTGCAAGAACTTCATAAGCAGTAATTAGCAGGACTCTGCCACAGGAGAACAAGCTTGTTCCTCTTTTCTTGAATTAGAATATTGCCAGAGAGGAAGCAGTACACATTTTGTGCTTTTGAACAGCATTAATTCATTTGTAAACTGGCTTACTCACTAGAAGGTAATTGGAAAGTAACTATATGCCCAGAGACATTGAATGACTGCTTTTAAAAATGGTACTGAGCAAGTACAGTCCTGTTAAGTACAGCTTCTCAGTATTCCATTTGATTGTCCAGGCAGTTATCTGATCCCCACACTTGTCCATCATACTCCTCAGTCACAATGATTTTTATTATTAACACCTCAATCAGCTAGATGAGTTTGTTATCTGAGTGTGGTTACAGAGTAGATATCTTGGTCAGGGTTACACAAGAAACCTGTTATCAAATTCAGAATTGAACTTTGGCTTCTTGAGAACTGTTTGAGAGAAATAGCTAGCTAATAGATCCTCCCATCCATATGCTTAACAGATAGAAGCACAAAATTCAAATTTATCTAACAACCCATCTGCATCTAGCTTTGTGAGAGACAATCAGATAGTTGTGCTTTGCTGTGTTTGATGGTTATTACTACAACGGTAGCAAACATTCAACAGTCAGAATGCTAATGGGAGAAGCCAAGCTGACTTTTTGATGCACTAGGAAATCAAAATGTAACAAGATAAAAGTATTGTTGACCCAAACTCCACAGTTACAAAACAATCACAACATCTTTGCACAAAGACACAATGCCAAATAGACCTGAAATGATTAAAAACACCAGCAGCAATTACCACTTTGTGAAGAAATCTCGCCTATGGGAACGAAATGTTTTCTCTCTCAAGTAGCTTGCTTTTAAAATGAAGAAAGGGAAGCAAACTAAGCAGCCTAACAGTGCTGTGCTTTTGAGGGAATGAAGCTCCCTTTGCTGTGTGTCAAGAAATGAAACTACCTCCTCCCCTACCTGTCTGCTAATTACATCCCAGTGCTTCTCAGATGCAGCTCAGAATACAAGCCTTTTTTTTTTTTTTTTGGCAGAGTTATTTATTAAATCAGGTTCTGATGGCAGCATGAAACATCAGTTCAGTTTATAAGATCTTTTTGTTGTTGAACGTGTATTTAAACACATCTGTACTTTCAATTTGAAGTTAAATTTTTATTCAAAATAGAAGCAGCTGTTCAAACTGCAGTAATTTATCTGCATGAAAACAGCCCAATGCACTTGAGCCATCTGTAAGTGAATTCATCAAACTGAATTAAGACTCCACGTGGATATTTTTGTTCACAATCCATGTGAGCATAATTTGATCAATAGTTTCACTCCTAAAAATGATGTACATACCTTTAAGCCCCTGTGATTCTGAAAAAGGAAAGGAGAGTTTAGTGTAATTAATTTAACCCACTTCCATTCAGGCAATTTTCCATGTCTTCCCATGTCTTCAGTACCATCATTCATCTCACTGCTATACACACACAACTTTGTGCTTCTCACCTATGCCTCACACACAAAAAAGCAAAATGGTTGTCATTCCTGCTGAAAACAAGACCACGCCTCTAATCCTTTCCACACCTACCTTTCTCACGTTATAAAAGTCTCGATGGGGGTTACTCTTCAGTTCTTTAAACTCAGACATTTCGTTTAACATCTCGTGCAAACTAAATTTAGATTCTAAAAAGTTCAGGCGGCGATGGCAGTACGTCTTTCTGCAAAAGAAAACACAACAGTTACTGACTTGGAACTACTTTGTATACTGAGCTCAGACGGAACTTGAAAGATTTCTAGTAAAAACAGATTATATTTTTAATGAAATCTAAGACAAATTATTTCTTCTTTTCCTAATGGTTAACAAATGCATAAGTTAATATCCAGTATTTTTTCAGACCTAAGTTATTAATGAAACTTCTAATGAAACAGAACCAGGTGCTCGTTGCAGGGAAGTTGGACTAGATGGCCTTTAGGTGTCTCTTCCAAATCCAACAACTTGTGTAACAATGCTCATATGTCCTTTAAGTTGTCCAATTAGCAGGGGGTTGGAACTAGACGATCTTAAAGGTCCCTTCCAGCCCAAACCATTCTCTGGTTCTATGATTCTATACCCAATAGAGGAGATCACCTTGTATAAAACAGAAACACCCTGTATACACTTCACTGTGAAAATTAAGACTTTTATTTCCCAGTTTCCATCTGATTTTCAATGTGAATACAGGAAGCCAAGTAAAATTTAATATTGTTTCATTTCTGGTGCCTCAAAAACACATCTGTTGTGTAGCTATGGTACTTTTTCCTTTTTTTGCACCCAAATTCTTCCAAGTGCTCTTCTGAAAAAAATAACTGCTTTTTTGTTCCTGGTTGCCTACTCCTCTTATTCTTCCAAAGCTTCTCTTTCAACTCCTGTTACGTTTTTCATTCTCTTTAACAAATGCCATGCTTTTTTCTCTTCACCATCTGTCAACTCATAAAATCTACAATATTTTAATAGTGCATTAGTGTAATAGCCTTCTTTTCTCTGCTTCATTGTTGGCAATCTCTCCTCAGCAGAATACAAATCCTGTAATGAACCTGAAAGTCCAATTCATAGTATTTTTGGGTCATACTATTATTCAAGAAACCAGAAATCTGAGGAGCAAGGGGTGAGATTTCACTACTTTAAGCACAATGAAGATTAAAGAACAATGGATTCTTGATCTCCAAGCAGGTCCACGTTTGTCAGACAAAAATGACAGGAAAGCACTTGCTACAAACAAGGAAATAAGTAGAGTATGAAAAGTTTATGCAACAGGATTACTGAAAAGACTTTTTTCCTTTTTGTTTGTATATACTTATCAGAGAAAGTGAATCAGCCTACAACCAATTAATCTGAAAAAGCAAAAGGAGCAGAAGATCAGTCCTGCATTCATAGAGCTGCTGAGCTTTCTAACATGTTCTACAAAACTTCTTTCTTTTGGTTTGCTTATAAATACTGTTAACAATTGATGCAAAATAAGAGTTTTCAGTAAGTTTGAGTTTTTCCTCCTTGCCCTTTAGTTTTCCTTCTCTCTTGGAATACAGCACAGTGAATTTAGAAATGCATTTACCTATCTCAGACTGTAAAGAATTACACTCAAGCTAGCTTTGATCTGGAGCAGGATAAGAACAGCAAGAGCACAGGCTTTTCCTCTTTAGTAAGTGCTTGGGGAATGGGACAGTTCCGTTCGGATCAGCTGCTTTGCTAGCAGAAGTCAGGCAGATTACTCTGCATGTGTCAGACAAAATCTCCAATGGGGGAAAAAAAAATGGCATCAGGTGTGACTAACTTGGCACATCATAAATAACTTTATCTCATAAAGGCAGGAGGAATAAAAATGCAGTACTGGCAGGCTGGGCAAATACTCTGGGAGAACAGTCCAGGTTCCAGCTTTTTTCTGCCCTTGCATTGATTCTTTTCCTTTCCTAGTGTTGAGATTATAAAATACTAATACTTCCAGTCCTCAGCTAGGAAGTACACTTTTAAAACCTGGATGCACACACATTTTCCCTCTTCTCCAGGTAAGGACGCTAGTTTGTTACAAGTGTTCCAGTGACACTAGCAGAGTTGTTTTCTGTCTGTTTTTTAGAGATTTCTTTGAGTTTGCAGGCTCAGGGAAGGGAAGTGCGACACCTCTTTTGAATGTGCATGCAATTTTGAAGCACGTGAGCAGTTAATGCACATCTGAAATAAATGGGACTGAGTATGTTGCCAAGCTGTTCTGTATGTTGTAATACATACACTGGATTTCTTTCCATGCAGGAAGAGCAGATCAGACATGAAAGAATTCCAGGCAACTGCACAAAACCTCAAATTCAGTTTAGGCCAAAACAAAGGTGAGATTCACTTTCAGTTCCCATGCTTCAAGAAGTTTAGGTCACACTTCACTTGAATGGGAGCGTTTGGTCTATGTCTTGGCCTTCTGTTAACCTTAATACCCATGTAGTTCTAACCCCCCTCCATGGGCAGAGTCACCACCCACCAGCTCAGGCTGCCCAGGGCCCCATCCAACCTGGCCTTGAGCACCTCCAGGGATGGGGCACCCTCAGTTTCTTTGGGACACTGAATATGACTTTCACTACGGCCAAGTGTCAGGTCTTGCATTTTGGTCACAGCAACCCCAGGCAGCTCTACAGGCTTGGGGAGGAGGGGCTGGAAAGCTGCCCTACAGAAAGGGACCTTGGTGTACCAGTGGACAGTTAGCTGAATATGAGCCAGCAGTGTGCCCAAGTGGCCAAGAAGGCCAATGGCATCCCTGGCTTATATCAGGAATGGTGTGGTGGACAGGACTAAGGAAGTCATCCTGCCCCTGTACTCAGCACTGGTGAGGCCTCACCTCGAGTGCTGTGTTCACTTTTGGGCACCTCAGTAGAGAAAGGACATTGGATCTGCTCCAGCACCTCAAAGAAAGGCAACAGTGCTTATGAACAGCTTAGAGAATATGCCTCATGAGGAGAGACTGAAGGAACTGGGGATGTTTAGACTGAGGAAAAGAAGACTGAGGGGAGACCTTATTGCTCTCTTCAAATACGTGAAAGGTGCTCTCAGTGAGAACGGGCTTAATCTCACTGGTGACAGAATAAGGGGAAAATAGTCTCAAGTTCAGGCAGGGGAGACTTAGGTTGGATATCAGGAGGAACTTTTTCACAGAAACGGTAGTTAAGCACTGGAATAGGCTGCCCAGGGAGGTGGTTGAGTGACCATCCCTGGACACGTTTGAAATCTGTTTGGATGTGGTGCTCAGGGACATGATTTAGTGGAGGGTTGTTAGTTAGGTCATGGTTGGACTCAATGATCTTTAAAGGTCTTTTCCAACCTGAGCGATTCTATGACAGAAATTAGAAGTATTAAACTGAAGGGAACCAGCAGCTGTAAGGGGCAGAGAAGAAATAAAACAAAAAACGTACGTTGGACCATCTGCAATTAGAGCAAGAACGTGGCTCAAGTCAAGGGTATAGGTCTCCAGGTCAGGATAGGGCAGACTCCGAGGCTCATTGAGCTCCATCATTTCTTTGTTATCATAAACAAATGGAATGCCGCCTTTTATCTTGACAACATAATCCAAATTGTTTGGAGCATCATCAAGATTGTAAGGATCTTCATTTTCTTCTGGGGGTGAATGAAAATCTGGAAATACATTTACATTATATTTACAAGTAACTCACACAAAAGGCTGAATAATGGGAAAGAGGACTTTCTGCTTCTATAACGTTTCAATTTTAGCAGATCTCAATACGTGCATTAAGATCATATTTTTGATTAGTACAGTAGGTCAGTTGTTACAATACAATTCTGTTGTGACAAGCTCACATTTAATTGCCATCTCCAAGCTATGTAAGTGGTCACCTTTATTAAGATGTTTCATTTCAATTATTAGAGTTCTCTAAACCAATATAGAAATAGATCTAATAGTAAAAAATTAATATAGAGTGATGTAAGTTTCAAATTAAGTTTGTAACAGCTGTTGACTTACACCCACATTCATTGTTTGTTTGTTTTTAACCTTCTGACTCACTGTAGTAATTTTGGAAGTTTATATTTAAGCACACAGTAATTCAGCTGTTCTCATATCGAAACATTAGCCAGAAAAGAACAGACTGCCCTTCCCATAATCCAGTGATGCAGACTAGTGCATGCATACCATGGTCACCTTCTCTTTCTCTCGATCATTAGTGAATATTTGTCACTCAGCAGAGAGCCAGAAGTAATTTAAGACTCAGCACTTCTCACTCTGACCAAGACAGTGGTGAGTTTGTTGTTTGGTTGTTTTTTCAAATAGAATTGCTTACTTTTATGTACAATAGGTTTTCCAAGAACAAAAAAAAAAAAAAAAAAAAAAAAAAAAAAAAAAAAAAAAAAGCAAGTGTAGTTTTCTCCCTGGCCTTCTGATCATAATTAGAATCAGAAAGTACCAGAAGCACAGTCAGGATTTTATTAGTACAGCTTTGTAATCCCTTATTTTATAAGTAAAATAAATCTCAGTTATTTATGTTAACTCAGCCATATCCTTGGACTTAATCCTTTTTACCTGTTCAAATAAATCAAGACCAAAAAGTAACCATCCACATTTACCCACCTAAGGCACATGAATATATGTTATAAGCTGATACTGTACATGTATTCCTAACTATCCAGCTCTAGCTCGTGCAAATTAAGATACTGTGAGAGGAGATTTTATTAATAATATTGTAAGTTTAAAATCGTAACTGTAAAGAACTTATTAACCTAATAATAGCTTGGAAATATTCCCCCCCAGCAGCTGTTCCGGGATATCCTTCCTGTCTTGAATATACAGTGTACTGTTCTTAACATTCTCTCTGTATTACACATGTTTGAAAATACTTTATTCTCTCTTCTTCTGACTACAGAAATACAGAGGGTAATTGATTTAAATGACTTAAAAGATCATTTCATGGCTGAGAATACATTACCAGCAACATGGATGTGTCTACAGTGGAAAGTCTGTACAGACCAAGGGTTGTTCCACACAGGCTAATCCAAAAATGCGCACTGTTTAATGTACAAGCAAAGCTTTCCTGACACACCCCAAAGTGACAAATATAACTTGTGACTTAAATAGTGGTGAATATGTCCAACCTAATAAGCCCCATTAAGAGATCAGAGTTTATTAACCCGGGCAGACTGTCCATACATGTGACGATCCAGCTTCCAAACCTGACCTGGCAAGCGTGCCACATCTGTGAAATTACTGACTCAGGGCTTGCAAACTGGCATGTCTGTACCCTGCTTCAATTTACAACGTGGATGAGCTCATCATCCATTTTACTTCAGTACACCAAGATCAAAAGGAATGTTTTTCACTTGAAGCCACCTCCACATATCTTTTTTCCTGGAGGAACACATATGTACTACGTACCATCTCCTTTACTGGAAAAAACATCAGTAATTGTCGTTTTTAGCTTTTAATAGTTTCAAAGTTTCAGATTAGATGCAGGCTTTATAATTAAAGCCCATCAGTTATTCTCCACCATTAACAGAATAAATTACAGAGGCAAAAATACTCAGCAGTGATTGTCACAAAAAACCAACTCACCTTTGATTACAGTTGTACATGGGCTTAATTCCCTGTTTTAAAAAAGAACAAAGATACTCACGTGGACACACTTCATCTTCAACCTTCCACTTCTCATGTTGCATGCTACACAGATACTGGGATGTCGTTCTTGGGAAGCGATGATATGCAAGGCGTGAATACTTTTCTCGAATGAGAAGAGCTTTCACCAGGCTCTTGGCAGCTTGCTCATAATCATCAACTGTAACCTGAACAACAAGAACAAAAAAAGCTGCCTAAGTACTGACAAATAGAGTGGTGGTCTTGTTCACAAATGAGATCCATGCCTGTAGCAAGGAGACTGGATTTCCAGCAACACTGATGTATGCGACTTGATCCTGATGGTGGGTGCATGAATACATCGAAGACAGCGACAGAGGTAGAATCCAAAGACAAAAAGCAAAACATACAAACACGTAAGATTTCTCTCCTCCCATGCATTCAGTGTCTGATCATGTTGTTATTTATTTTTCAATTCAGCTTTTATCAAAAAAAAAAAAAAAAAAAAAAAAAAGTATAATCAACTTTAAACAACAACTTCAAATATTCTGCAAAACAATCTGCTCACAGAGCATTCTACGGTTTGTTCAGAGGTCCCTGATAGTGCTGTCATTTTGCACTCGACTGTGGTTTAGGATTTTTTGCCCAAGTTGCAGTAGAGAAAAAAAATAGTTTCTTACCCCTGCACAGTAGTCCCCACTAATTGAAACTCTCTGAAACTCTGGTACATCATATGGCACCTGGACTGGCAGGAAAGCATGTTGAAGAACTGGTGTTGTAGGAGACAGAGTAGGAATGGCCGGTGGTGCTTTCCATTCCTGAGACGGAATTTGTAATGACAAAGACTGAGATCGAATCATCTTGAAACTTTTCTTCCTAGGAATTCGTGGTATAAAATGTTAAATGAGCCATGCTGTAAAACATTAAATACTTTGCAAAGCAGATTACAGCAAAGAAAACATCTCCTAAGAAAGTTTACAAGATGAAATTTCTTACGCCACATGGAAAATGTCGGTCACAACATAGTTTTGCTTTTGACACTTTGCATTATATTTTCTGTGTACAATTGCAGTACAAATACAATATACCATAATTTATTTACTATCATTTACAAAACCACTAAGATTTGTTTTGTTTCACTTCTTACAAATTCAGTATCAGCAAGTCACTGGGCAGAAAGAAAGCATGGCTGCCTTACTTAAAATCGGAATTCAAAGCATGAGAGAAAGAAAGTGAATCTGACATCAGGTAAGTTGTTATACGTTATCATGCCATTACACAAAGTTTTTATTCATCCCAAAACTTTCAGGATTTAAAATCTCATCTGCTTGTCCACCAGCATTTCAGATATAGTCATTCAGTTAAACGTGTAAGAAAAAAGACGAACAAATACAGTTATTCCATGGTAGTGTTTGATGGGACTAAAAGCCTAACATTGCTTATGAGAGTAATAACTTAGTACGGCTTTGATAGGCGAGTCCATTCCTCCTCCTGAGGCAGTAAATGCATAACCCTCACAGACTTAAAAGCTTTTGCTCTCTCTCAGCAAACTGCAACAGATAAAAGAGCTGAAGAAGCATGCTGCTTCTAGTTTTCAGTGAAGAAACTTGAGTGGTGGTCTGTATTATCTCTAAAGATACAATTAATTTTCCTTTTTCAGTTTAAACACACATATAACAAAGAGATACGATATGATAAACTGATGTACTTTCTTACATACTGTGAAAATACTATCTTCGTTTGTTTTGTAAATTAGATTCTAACACTTTAAAATGTCAGTAAATGCCACTAAGAAAGGAAAAGACACATTGGAATTCTCTCTGGAAGCTGTGTGTTACCTCTGTGACATTCCACATACACTGGTGATATGAATAAGACCCTATGACCAAATTCTATCTCTGAAACTCGTATTAAATCCTTGAAAGGTAATGTTGATTCAATTGCAACTGAAAGCAACAGAATCTTTACTCATGTAACTGTTCTCTAAGTACGCTTCAGTCCAGTAGGACAGGGACAAACACTTGTTCTGTTCCTACACATAAGTAACACACATGCGATAGCCCATTTCCCACAGTTAGGTTTGTAGAGAACTTTAGGTACAGAAACACAGTTTGATGGAACCTATTTTTGTAAAGCAATTTCTGCACATTAAAAGTGAAACTTACTATTTCAGGAAGAAAAACAAACCAGAGAGGTGTCTGAATAACATCTAGATTTGGGAAACCCATTTGCACAACACAAAACCTAAGCCCATACTATCTGTGTATCATACCTTAATTCAATTAAACTAGCTCTTCTCCCTTCTCTTCCAGAAACATGATGCCAAGTGCTGCCCAACTGATGGTCTGAGCTAACAGGGTACATGTTTAGCTATCAGTTTCAAAGCCCTCCTTGTTTGTGTGATGTCTGATGAATCTGTACACACCCAAGCCATTTGGTGTCAGACTGCTGCTGAGCTCATGTGACTCTTAACAAATAAGTCCAACCATCCCACTAAAGACTAAGAGACTGGGACAGCCTGACACCCAGGTAAGGTTCTCTCTCTCTCAGAAGAAAATCATAAACCAAATTAAGTTTGGTTTACCCATTAATCTAATCAAGCCAAAGGTGAACTGTATGTTGAACTAGGAAAATAAAACTAGCAAACTCAAAATGGGCACTTTTATGGCTGATAATGTCAGATTTTATCTCTGGCAGTTAAGGAAACCTACAAATAACCTCATTGTGCCAGCCTCGGTTTTTAGTTTCTCCCTTGATGTTAAACATCAAAACTTTACTTTCATCTATTTTTACAGAGCCTAAAAGGAAATTTCATACCACTGTCATTTTCTGTTGGTTAAAATTATCCATTTTCCTGAATAAAACCATTACATTTGAGGGGGGGGAAAAAAAAAGGTTTTGTTTTTAAATTTTGGGACTCTTACTGTTAAAGAATGAGTGAGTTTTGTTCACTTCTACCCAGTTAAGCTGTATGTCAAGCTCTTATGAGCACCCTCCATGCTGTTGCTGGAAATGCAGCCGAGGAGATGATCCCACCAGTCCAAACTCCCTAGGAGCCACCCCCACACCACCTGCATTGCACAAGATATCACACAGGTGCCCTTGTTACCTCAGGAGACGGGTGAAAAAGTACCAACAGACAGAATGTTGTTTGCCAGACATTTCAAAATAAACTCAAGCTCATTTAAAAACTATTTCCCTCTAAGAAAGCTACTGAACAAACCTTTTTGCTGTTTCCACAGACTGTTGTTCTGCCAGTTCCTTCTGAAGTTCCCTTTCCTTGGCCTCTTTCTGCCCAATAGGGCAGTCTTCAGGCACAGTGAATAGAGACAAGGCATCCTTGCTGTCTTCTTCTCGGAGAACTTTAGCAAATACCTTCTCAGCTAGAAGTCGCACTTGCTCATCAACTTCAGATATGTTCAGCTTTGGGAACTGTCTGGGCATCTCAGCTAATAAGGAAAACATTTGACAAAGTTATATTTTTAAGTAACTTGTAAGTAGAAATAAGAAGTGCGATAAACTTTTTTTTTTTTTTTTTTTTTTTTTGTAGCATTCCTATTGAAATTAAAAGCTTACAGCAAAAAATGATAGGGTCATCAGATGGCTTGGGTTGGAAGGGACCTTACAGTTACAGCCCTCAGCTGCAGGCTGGCTGCCCCCCACCAGGTAGGGCTGCATCCAACCCAGCCCTGAGCACCTCCAGGGACAGGGCAGCCACAGCTCTGAGCAGCTGCACCAATGCCTCACCATCTTCGTCGTGTAATTTTTTTTCTTCTTCCTTAACCTAAAGCTACCCTCTTTTAGTTTAGAACTCTTACTCCTTCTCCTGTCACTGCTCTCCCTGGTAGAGTCCCTCCTCATCTACCTCTGTAGAGCCACTGTAAGTACTGGAAGGCCACTACTAGAACTCCTGGGAGCCTTGTCTTCATAAGCAGAACAAAGTAGAATGGCTATGCAGAATTTAAACTACTGTGCAATATGCAGCAATTACAGGAATCCACTGAGTATTTTTTCTTGCATGGCCATGATAAATATGATAAACTATACATTCACAACTTCCGACTGTACTCACTGAAATGTTTTGTTGTGGCTGTTTGTTTTTTCCTTTTAATATGTTTCTAAGGTATGCTTTCTAAGGTGCCAGTTCAGTTGGAAGTATAAAACTCCTGAAGGACAGTAAGGCAGTCCAAGGAACATTCTGTGGTAACAATAAAACTAATGGTAGACCTATGTATGAGATTGAATGTGAAACAGTTCTTTGCTGACATGTAGAAGCTGTGAGTGTTAAAACTTCAGTCTTCTAGGCTGCTTTTAACTACCTCACAAAAGGCAAGGGTACAAGGTTTACTGCAAGCATTCATTCTTTAGCACATGGTGTTATCTTGCATCATAAAAATTCCTACAGATTTGCCAGTAGATTCCATTCACTTGCATAATCAAAGAGACTTATTTGCAAGACAGTGCACACTGAGCTGTATGGATGTACTTGCAGTGAACTCGGAAATCTCATCTGCTGCTCCTCTGCTGCTCAGTGCCTTCAAAGCAATTGCAGCGCCACAGGCAAGTTAGCAAAGAATGCTGCACGTTTCTACCTCACCCCATTCTTTCCACAGAGAAGTCGTGGTGCTGCTGTTGGCTGTGCAACAGGAGTGAAAATGCTGCTGTTAACTCTAGTTTTCTTTGTTCATTTTGCTTCCAGTGACTCATACTCTGTTTTTGAGCTGCACGCGGGAAGCAGAGAGGATACAGAGTTAAATTCCTCTTGGCATTTATATAACAGACAGGTTTAGTCTTTTCATTTTTTACTTATGTAGCCTTTTGTAACGAAGTATTTCCATTTTGTTAGACCAGAGCTATTGAAAATAACACCTTTAGGGTTTCTTCTATAGTTTCAATTCCTTGCTTGTATCTCATTCCAGCAGGCTGAGCCAGTTCTGACATCTGCTAGTATTCTGGACAGGAAAAGATACACAGTTCTTGCAAGCCGCTGTCCAGCACTGATTGTTACATGCTGTACGGCTTTCTGAATGCCTTCAGTGCGCTGGAGTTTGTAACAAAGAAGACTCAACTCTAATCACATAAGTTAAAAATAGCAATGAAGATGTCACAACAAACCAATCCAAGCACTCCCAAAATGTGAAACTTGGGTTCAAAACTGGCACTGCAGAATCCTGTTAGGTCACAAGAATACAGACTTGTTTTATAAGATGGCATTCATTCCAATGACAAGATGCATGCTGAATACCCATAGGGGCATGGCAGTTGCTAACCACTCAAGGCACAACTCATCAGCAGGCCCACTGCAGTATTTCCAAAGGCATGCCACAAGTTTCATCTGTTGATATGCGATCCTTTTGACATGTGATACTGTTGTCATCAGTCTAAAAGATTCTAATTAATGTCCACCTGTTTTCACAGTTGCTTTGAAAACACTTTCCCTTTTATTTCAAAAACAAACACAGTATTAAGAGGTGATGAGAGAAGCGCTGGACTGAAACACAACAATTTAGTGATCACCTACATTATTTTCCATTCCTTTTTTTTTTGTTTGGTTGGTTTTTTTGAACAGTGGGAAAACTCCAGAATGAATGAACTGTGGATCTGACTCAATGCAGTCTTCTTTCTTGCTACGCATTTGGCAATTAGTATTCAGACTTCCTACATTAAGTAATGCTACATAACAAACAAAAATGCATACATGCTCAGCTGAACGATTCGATGACAATGCACCAGGATGTCTTGGAAGCATCCCAACTTAGATTCAGTTTCTCAATTTCAAACCTCAACGAAGTCATAGGAGTCTTTCCACTGACCTCAATGAGCACAATTATCAGCAGCAGTGACTGACATCCAGCTGCCAGCAACAGGGACCTTTTGGGCCACTTCAACCAAAGTAAAACAAATATTTTCACTGAGTAATTCAACCACAGTAAGCACATTAAGGATCTGAGTGAAGTCTGGAAAGTTTCTGCTATGAAATCAGCAACTATCCTATTTTCAGTACTAGCTGGGAGAGGATAAACCCCATGCCTGAGGGTTTATCATGGACTGACCAACTATATCTCAGTATGAGTGAACTTTTTCTTGAAAAATCGTCATCAGAAACAAAAATGCAGTATTAAGTGCATTGCACAAGAAATCCTATCTCAAGTCACGACAGTAACATAAGCACAGTCTTCTGTGGAGGCCAGTGCTGGGTTTTTGTTGGGTTTGTGTTTTCCTTTCTTACAAAAGCCAGTCTCCCGTTCTTCACGCAAGCAAAGGAAAGTCCAGGGCACAGAGTGCTCGGGAAGGGTCAGGCACATCGCTGTAGGCTCACGGCATTGGAAGGGGTTTAACAGACCCAAAACGATTGTGCAGCACCTCATGCAAACCCACCATCCCAGCTGGAAACAAATTAGAGCTCGTACACCCAGCATCCCACCGCCTAAGGAGCACCTTTTGCCGGGGAGAGCATCAGGGGGGCGGCACCTCGCCGTGCCTGTGCCGCGGGATGGGTGCGGGTGGCACCGAGTGAGAGGCGGTGCGCTCGTGTCCTACAGCCCTCCCTCAGACAGGCAGCACGAGCTGCCGCTCAGCTCACCGCCTCTGCGAAAGAGGAAGCTATTTCCCCTGAAACGCGTTGCATCAAACACGACGAGACGGTTATTTAAAACAGCAATTACTGATCAGAAGCGTAACAGACATGAATGTCTAACAAACGCACGCCATCAGCACGGCGCCGAGACCCGTCCTCCCGCCCGGCGGCGCGGCACGGCACGGCACGGCACCGCCGGCGCAGCCGGTGCAGGAGCGCCCACGCGCCCAAGGTCACCGGCACAGCGCTCCGCCCCGCCGCGGCACTTACCCAGCTCCCCGGGGAACTCCATGCCGGGCCCGGCCCCGCCGCCGGCCGGGGAGGCTCGCTCAGGAGCCGGCGGCAGCGAGGAGTAGATGGAGGAGCCGCTCCCGCCCGACGCCGCCACCGCTCCCTTGTGCCGCATTCGGCCGCCCGCTACCGCAGTGCCACCTGCCCCCACCGCCCCGCCCCGGCCCTTTATGGTAGCCGCGCCCCCGGCCCCCCGCGGCACCCCGCCAGGGCGGCCCGCTGCCTCCTGGGCGGCGGCATCGCGGCGGGGCGGCTCCGCAGCAGGTGGGGCCGCGGGCGGAAGGAGCGCGGCGGGCCCGGCCTGAGGGAGCCGCCCTGAGCCGGGCCGGGTGCGGAGAGCCGGTAACGGTCGCCTCCGTGGGCGGGGCGGCGGCGCGCGTCTTGCCCGTACCTCAGCGAGGAGCCGCCGCCTCGGGCACCGTCCGGCGCCGCTCGTCCCGCGGCTGTACCTGAGGCGACCTCAGAGAGAGCGGAGCGAAATTTCCGCGCCGCCGCTTCCCTCGTCAGGCTTCGAGGCAGAAGTCGCGCCGTCACATGGCTTTCCGCAGACGGGGGAGGGAGCTCCCGGGGCGGGCCGCCTCAGCTCCTCTCCTCCGCCGTGCGCCGTGCCGGCCGCCTCCAAAAGCGCTTTCACGTGGGAAAGTTTGGGTCGAGAGAAGGCGGCCCTCCCTCCATAAGTAGGTCTGCGTACACCCAAGACAAATAACTGAGGGTCAGAACAAGCATGAGTCAGCAGGAACAAGGACTTCAGTGTGTGAAATAATTCGTTCCTGTTTTGTGGGATATGGAGTCCTAGAGCTGAGTGGTGTAGAGGTGTTTATGGGACGTTTGCCTTACAGCATATGGGCATTTAAATAAAGAAGAGTCTTTCCAGCGCAGGGAAGCAGTGGCAATGGAGGAATTGGGGAGCGAGATTCTCAGGGTGAGATGACAAGTGGGGAAAGGCAGGTGCCCCAACACACCTCAGGGGTCAGGCAGTTCTGGGGCTGCCCCTGCCCTGTGCTCCCAGCCTGGCACACGAGGAAATGCTCTGTCTGTGAGCCTCAGGGTCTTGAGTAAAAGTTCCACTACCTCACGCAGCTGGGGGAAAAATGGAAGGAAACAGATGAGGGTGCAAACTTCAAGTTGCAAAGACCAGGCCTTCTGAGTCTTGCATCAGCATCAACAGGTGTCACCCTGATCACATCCATCTGTCACAGGACTTGCAAAAGAAAAAAAAAGACAAAAGCTATGCCCATGTAATGGGCATGTATGAAAAATGGCATGTATGAAAAACACCATAGAGGTGTCAGTCCTGAGCATTTGAAAGCAAGTCAGCCATCCAAAATCATCCAAAATCATCCAAAATCAAGGATTAATCCTAAAATAATGATACTGAAAACTGTTGCCTCTTGAAAAAAGGCTAACACTGCCTGTGGATGTTTTTGCAATAGTAACTGGATGTCTTTATTAGCTGCTGCCAGGCTACAGCCAGACAAGCCATCTGCTGCCCAGGAAACTACATACTGTAAGTGTCTGTGCCTCTGACTCATAGTTGTCCTGCCCATGTGATACATGAGTAAAGGACACCTGTTGTTGGTCATTCTGTACACCCCATGATTGCTGGTGCATTTGTCCTATTCCCTCCATCTTGTTGCCCTCCTCCCTCTCCTAGCAAATTCCTAGGAATTTGCCCAAACTTAGCTGCTCCCCATCCCAGGAACCCTCTAATCATAACGGTGCCCTCCCTGCCTGCTGGACTGAGATATCTCATGGCTTCTTGGATTCCTCTTCTCAGCTTGGCAAATGGGTCCTGCCTGCACTCTTGATTTCATTTCTGTTCTAAGGGATATGAGAATTTTGATAATTTCCTCTGGTGCTATTGCTAGTTTTCTGTCAACCACAATGAAAGAACAGCAGAATCGAAGTTAAACAAGTTTCTACAGTTTTCTTTCATGGAAACGGGCTGCTCAGTGTGTCCCATGGTAAGAAAATGCTGCAGTATGAGTTCATACTATGAGGACTTTACATTGAAAGGTTACCTTAACAATGACTTAGCAAACAGAACAATGTTCAGAACATATATTTGACTAGCAGGTCCGGCTGCTTTCCTTTCCTATCCCTGCTCTCATAGTGGACAATTCACACTTATCACTGGAAATTGAAATTAACACTAGGCTGACAACTGTGAAATAGTGTATTTTCAACAGTAGGAGCTGTTGTGCACTTCCATTAGCTCGTGCAGCACATAAAGCATTGGGCTTTACACGTAGACTCAGAACATCCAGCAATGTCATTTAGCACCTTATTAAGCACTTAGTATCTGACCCATAAGGGAGTCTGTCAGTCCCATTTGTGGGTGGATTATACTTCTATGCAACGCGTCGAAGCCTGCAGAGTAATTTTAAATGTTCTGATTCCTGATGTAGAATGTTAGCTTTTTCTGGAACCACCTGGATTTTGGTTCACTTCTTTCAGGTCCATTTCCCGCAGGTAAGTTTTGCACTATGTATAAATACTTTTTTGTTTTTTACAATTTAAATCTTACCGCAGAAGAAGTTACCTCCTGCCTTTTACCACACAACTCAACTGATTATGCTTCTTGATATTATTCATTACATTTTGCATTTCATCGATCTGCTTTAAGCCCTGTTTTTAAGCCCTGCTTTAGAGATAATTCTGTTTGTAATGGAAAGTTGTGGTTATTCTAATGTCTATGGTATTTAGACTGCTTTTTTACAGTCTGACGTTGTAACAAGAAGACATTCAGCAGAAATTTTAAAGATTTACTTGCATGTCAACCCCTACTGAGGAAACAATAAAAAGAAAGCACTGATTATGTATTTGTATTATTAATTTTTATTTTTAGAAAGAGGCAAATGTTGTCTGGGAGATGACTGCAGTTGGGGTGCACGGTCATCAAAAGTAGCAAATAGTCTCTCATTCTCACTTGAAATTGTTTCACTTGTTGTAAACATACTGCTTTCATGTCAATGCTTCCTTAAAAGCTAATGGATTTTGAATTCTTTTTTTTTTTTTCCTAGTAGATTCATATTATTGACTCTAATATTCATAATAGCAGAACAACCAATGGATCAAATTATATATTTTATTCTGTAATGGGCCCAATTAGTGGCATCCAAGCCATACTACACCTATTACTCAATCTTTTGATTTTTAATCTGTTAATTGTGTGCTTGACACACGTGCATTTACTTACAGAAGAGTAACAGATATTCCAAAACCAAAAAAATACAGTTAAATGCAGTAATTTCCAAAAGCTGGAGAGGAATTTTGTGCCAAGTGTGAAATGTGAATTGCACTGTGTCAAATACTCTCCTTTAGAAGGGAAGAATGATTCAACATTTTAAACAAAACAATAAATGAATTTAGAGAATGGTTTGAGAGCGGCTCTGAGGAGAGGGATTTGGAGGTGTCAGGTGATGAGAGATTCAACATGAGCTGGCAATGTGCGTTTGCCACCCTGAAGGCCATCTGTATCCTGGGTTGCATTGAGAGAAATGTGACCAGCAGGGAGAGGGAGGTGATTCTGGCCCTCCACACTGCTCTTGTGAGACCCGCACCTGGAGTACTGTTTTCAGTTCTGGGGCCCCCAACACAAGAAGGATATGGAGCTGTTGGAGCAGGTCTAGAGGAGGGCCACAAAGGTGATCAGAGGCTGAAGCACCTGTCCTATGGGGAGAGGCTGAAAGAGCTGGGGCTCTTCAGCCTGGAGAAGACTCCGAAGTACCTTATAGCTGCCTTCCAGTACCTGAAGGGGGCCTACAGGAAAGCTGGAGAGGGACTTTATATCATAGAATCATAGAATGGCCTGGGTTGAAAAGGACCACAATGATCATTGGGTTTCAACCCCCTGCTATGTGCAGGGTCGCCAACCACCAGACCAGGCTGCCCAGAGCCACATCCAGCCTGGCCTTGAATGCCTCCAGGGATGGAGCATCCACAACCTCCTTGGGCAACATATTCCAGTACATCACCACTCTGTGTGAAAAACTTCCTCCTACTATCTAACCTAAACCTCCCCTATCTCTGTTTAAAACCATTCCCCATTGTCCTATCACTATCCACCCTTCTACACAGCTGTTCCCCCTCTTTTATATGCTTTAAACTGGAAGAGGGTAGATTTGGATTAGGTATTAGGAAAAAATTCTTTACTGTGAGAAATTCTTACTGTGACGCACTGGAACAAATTGCCCAGAGTGGTTGTGGATGCTTCTCCCTGGAGACGTTCAAGGCCGGGCTGGATGGGGCTGTGAGCAGCCTGGTCTACTGGGAGGTGTCCCTGCCTATAGCAGCGGCTTGGAACTACATGATCTTTAAGGTCCCTTCCAACCCAAACCACTCTGTGGTTCTGTGATAACGGAAAAGAGTAATGACTCAAAAAAATGAGACAGTTACTCCAAAGAGCGATTGAAATAACACAAAATAAATTGTGTCTTTGTGTTGTACAAAGTCAGGAAATCAAATAGCATCCAAAACTTGTAGAAATTCCTCAAACATATGAGTATTCAGCCCTGTACTTGAATTAGACCCAGTTAAGGACTCCCAACACAGAAAACTGAGTTAAATTAAAATTCAAAAATCTTAACATTTTCTTCCTATTCTAAATAGAAGTGGCTAATTTTCTATGTTTTGGAGAGTGCTGAATGCCATTGCAGCAAATAAACTAAAAGGCATACAGGAGGAGAAGCGTTTATTAGGCCCAGTTTTGACAAACCACATCTTGGATAGCTGTGTTGTTAGGATTATACACTTACAAGCTGCATCTGCACACACATAAAATACAGAATGTTTTGAAAATTACTTCCACTGACAGACAGGTCCTGCTTCACCAACCTGGTCTCCTTCTGTGACCGAGTGACCCGCCTGGCAGATGAGGGGAAGGCTGTTGATGTAGTCTAGCTGAACTTCAGCAAAGCCTTTCACACTGTCTCCACAGTATTGTCCTGGGGAAAGCAGCATGGACAGTTGCACTTGGACAGGCGCACTCTTTACTGGGTAAAGAACTGACCGGAGGGCTGAGCCCAGACGGTGGTGGTGAATGGAGTTAAATCCTGCTGACAACTGGTCACAAGTAGTGTTTTCCAGAGGTTGGTACTGGGGCATGTCCTGTTCAATATCTGTATTGGTGACCTGGATGAGTGCATTGAGTACACGCTCAGTAAGTTTGCAGATGACACCCAGTTGGCAGGAAGTATTGATCTGTCTGGGGGCAGGAAGAGCCTACAGAGGGATTTGGACAGGCTGGATAACTGGGCTGTGGCCAGTAGGAAGAAGTTCAACAAGACCAAGTGCTGGGTCCTGGACTTCAGCCACAACAACCCCAGATAACACTACAGGCTTGGGACAGAATGGCTGGAAGACTGTGCAGAGGCAACGGGCCTGGGGGTACTGGTCCACACTCAGCTGAACGTGAGGCAGCAGTGTGCCCAGATGGCAAAGAAGGCTAGTAGCTTCCTGGCTTGTATCAGAAATAGTGTTGCTAGCAGGAGAAGGGAGGTGATCATCCCTCTGTACTCAGCTCTGTTGAGGCCGCACCATGAGTACCATATTCAGTTTTGGGCACCTCACTACAAGAAAGACATCGAGGCTCTGGAGTGTGTCCAGAGAGGGGCAACTAAGATGGTGAGGGGTCTGGAGCACAAGTCTTATGAGGAGCAGCTGATAGAGCTGGGATTGTTCAGTCTGGAGAGAAGGAGGCTCAGGAGTGACCTTACTGCTCAGTACAGCTACCTGAAGGGAGGCTATGGTCTCTTCTCCCATGTAAAAGGACAAAAGGAAGTGGCCTCAAGTTGTACAAGAGGAGATTCAGACTGGATGTTAGGAAATACTTCTCAGGGAGAGTGGTCCCAACAACTGCGGTCCTAACAACTTCAGTCTGAAATAACATAATAGAAGTTTTCCATGAGTTTATAAATGGAATGTACCATGACATTTAATTGCACAAGAAGGTTTTACGAGGAAGATGGGACACTTTGGTGTATTTATATTGTAAGCTGGAATCACAAGCTACATTGGAAAATTTTTTGCTGGCATTCTGCTAATTGCCGTGCTTTGTCACAGCAGCCATGTTAAATGCCAGTTTGGAACTTAAACTTACTGAGCTTGGATTTGCAGGTATTTACCTGTGATAGAAGACCACTTTGCTCTGAAGTTACACATAATTTGTCTGAAATGTTGTCTCTGTTCTAAGAAAGGGATATCACTATATTACGAGATAAACCTGTATGTGGAGCTGAAAGATCCTTAATCTGATTTATAAAAAGGAGGATTTTCTGAAAGTTGCATTTCACATCTGTTACATAATGTCCAAATGAAATCCTTTTTAACCACCACTGATGTACGATGCCATTTTACATGGCTGTTTCAGGAGGATTTTTATTTGCTCAGGATGCACATAGAACATTCAGCAAGTAGCATTCTAATAAACTCAACTCGGCCGGTGCAAGATAAATAATGAAAGATGGAAATTTTGGCCCACAGATGGGAAGTCAGTGGTCTGTTTTGGAACTCCCCTAAAATAAAGAATATTCTGAATTATTTGGTTTCTTCAGAAATCAGTAGTGAAACCCAGACTTATATGTTTAAAATTATTTTTCATATTATGTTTGCAGTGGAAATGCACATTATTTCATTAAGTGACAGTAAGTTCTGCATTGCCGTTGCTTTTGCCGTTGCTTTTACATTGGAGTTTTTGTGATCATCTGTGGCTAGGGTTGGCATCTGGATTATTTGGCCCTCGAGTTCAAAGTTTCTTCCCAACTGTCAGGTATCTGTGTGTTGCAGATGGAATGTGGAACTGTGCCCAGAAACTGGGAAATGAAAGATATGGTTTAGGCATAAACTTATATGAACTTCATATAACTTCATATTATGTGCCTGGGGTTCCACATCAGTCTGCTGCGTCTCCAGACCATCCTCACTCACACAGCTAGGGCTGTGCCTAATCAGACATGCAAAATTTCTGTGGCAAGCCTCGTGTTCTTTCCATAAAGCTCCTCTAAAACAGTATCTACAGGTGGCTTGTGACATTTTCCATCCTTTTTTTTTCTTTCTTTCTATCCTGTAAATGACGGGAAAACGAGAGTCTCTTTTCTGTAAATGTGATTTGCCAAGAGGCACTGCAAGCCTGCCGCTACCCAATAGCAGGAGCTGCCATCCGAGCCGCAGCAGTCGGCCAGATGCGGGTGCTGGCGCAGCGCTGACTGCCTGGGCTGTGGCACCACCTGCTGCTGCCGGCGTTGCTGCTCTCCTTGCGGCTGCTGACCTTGCTGCTGTTATGTAAACAGCAGTTATGCAAGGAATGCAGATTTCATCTTATATAACTGCTCGCTCCCATTCCACTTTATTTAGACTGTTGGTTCATAAAAAGTAGAAAGGGAAGAGAGGTGTTTGTGTTATTAGAGATGTTTATCTCTGGTTCCAAAATGACTCGTTTGCCTGCTTGATCCTGTGGTGCTTCTCAATTTCACAAAATTCCAGTCTCTTCCTTCACCTGGAGGAAATTCCTTTGCGTTCAAAAACATCAGCAGGCATACGCATGTCATATTTGTGCTCTTTTGTGAGGGTCTGAGAAAACGTCACCGATTCACAGTTCCTGCACAAACGGAACTTAATCCAGTATGGATGCAGGGAAGGAAATTATCAAGTTTTCAGCTGCTGTCACAAGCAGAGGACCACATCCCTGTGCAAAGGTAGATTTCCACGTTGCTTAAGAGGTCAAGATATGGAGAAAAGCCCAGTGCTCTCTCTCCAGCGGGCAACAGAGAGCTCCCAGAGGCAGTGATGTTTCTGCTGCTTTGTTCTCTCACGTGCAGGCAGAGCACTGTCAGGTGGTGTCCACCTTGGGTGCTTTCACACTGCATACACCATCGGAACTTCTGCATGTAGTGCCTCACTCAATTCCTTCTATATTCATGCAGATCCTGCAGCTCTCACATGCCTTTCCTTTTTGATTTAGTGCCCCTGATCAATTGCTTCCTTCTTATTGTTCTTTTTCTCCCTGGGAAGGCCTTGGGTTCCATGGATACCTTGAAGGATTGGTGGATAATGGTGTTCTGCTCATGGTTTTGCTCTGGTTCTCTAGTTGCACATCTTTGACCGTACCCCCTCGCAACCTTTTCCTTTTTCATTTGTTGCTAATGCCCAGCCAGCCCTAAAAGAGAAATCCATTGTGAGAAGGAGTATGAGTAGATGGTACCAAAGACAAAGCAATCCTTTCCCTGTTGTGCCTCGCCTGTAATGCTTTGTAATTTTTATGAGCTGGAGGTGGAATCTGAACTGTCCTAGGTGATTGTCATCAGTCAGTGGATGTCTTCCAGGAATGAGTCCTGTTCTATTTTTAACCCTGTCTGCTTTGGTGTTCACAGTGTCCTGTGGTGGTGAGCTTGTTCTACACAGCATTGTGCCCTGTGAGCCAGCTTTGATCCAAATATCGTATGACCAGATGTAGCTCAGCTCTTTGAACTGTTAGCTCTTGCTAAGACTGCAGGCAGTGTAAGCTCACGTCTGCCACCAGTACACTGCAGAGATGTCTGCTAACTGACACACAGACAGGTCAAAGCAGTGCATTATTAAGCCAAAGGAGTGTGTCATAGATTGCCACACTCAAGCATATGGTGTTACCACAGAAGGGCAAAGGGTCTCACTGGACGGTCCCTGGGCATCATAAAGCTGTTTGCTGCATTCTGCTGCTGAAAAGGAGTAATTTCCACAGAGAACAGCTCAAACATAGAGAAATCTTTCTGAGACTCGTGCAGCCAATAGAGGCCGGAGCAGAGAAAAAAAAGTGTGAAATGAAAGACGCCCTGATTGATTAGTCAAGAGTTTGAATGGCTCATACCTGTCCTCTCCTGTATCCAAGGCATAAGCAGGGAATAAAGGAGCAAGCAGTATTCTCAGATCCAGACAAAACTGAAGGAAAAAAAGAGCTGTTAGACTCATTGCCTGGCTTCCTTAATTAACTACTTTCTGAATTTTGGCTACTTTTCATTTTACAAACAAAGAAATATTAGAAGAATTTAGAACTTAATAAATACTAGAGAAAAAGAGAACATTGCATTGATGTTTCTTCAACATTGATAATTCAATTCAAAACTCAGATTGCAGTGTTATTTCATATAAATGAGACATAGATTTTAAACTATGACATAAATGCTAGTCCAAACAATTGGAAATTATTAATTTCTTGTAAGCAAATGTGTATTTATTTAGTAGTTAAATGCTGGATTGGGTATTTAGGAAAGCAGCAAAAGTAAATTTCATCCATCATATTTCTTTGCATAAATAAATGCTTTAACAGTGCATAATACACTGAACCTGGTCACATTAGATATATCTACTGCTGATTGTCAAAATAATCTGCAAAGACTACTCCAGATGAAACTGTACACATGGGAAGAATGAAAAGTTTTTAAAGATTTAGTTATTAAGGCCATTTTGAGGGAGACAGTTGCAGAGTTGCTGGGAAGGAAAAAACACATCCATTTCTCTTCTGATGTGAGTAGGTGTGCTAATGTGGCTGAAGGCTAGAGAAGAAAGCCCTGAACATCTCCAATGACACTTCTGAAAAGCATGTAATGTATTTTAGTCATAAATTTTCCTTCTTGATGTTATGGAGCCACTTTTACCCCAAAGTAAAGTTGATTTGGTCTCTTGTTCTGAAGAGATGCTATCTGAGTCTGAGTCAGCTCAGCCATCACTTGTGAAGAATGGAATCCAGAGTTAATGCCTCAGGGCAATATTTCAGCATTTTTCAGCACCAAGAGAAGGAAAGGTTTTTCATGTACCTTAGGGATCTGCAGGTGCCTGAGGGATGCCTTGAGTTACTTGTAACCTCAAAGCTTAAGGTGAAAAGGACGGTTTTCCTCAAACGTGCCAGTTGGACAGGCCAGGGCGAAATGGCTCAGGAACTGAATGAGTGTATCACCAGCTTAAAACTACTTTTGCCAGCTTTCTCCGTGGATGGAAGCAGAACTCAGAGCCTTCCTTTTCCCCCTTCTTAGTCACCACACAGCCATCATGTGAAAGATCTGTAAAAAGCAGGAGAGAAACTGAAAAGCGATTCTGTCATGCTCCCGGTGCTACAGTTCTAATTTGATCACAGGCAATGAAGGCAATTCTTTTTTTTTTCTTTCTTTCTTTTTTTTTTTTTAATAGCTTGTGGTCCATAATGGAGCACATCGTTATGAATTGTATCTACTTCTCAGAGCTTGTGTAAGCTTGGGAAATACTGCATTAAAAAGCCAAGAGAGCCACCTAGTGTTTTAAATTACAAAAGCTGAATTGTGTGCAGTTTGGACTTCTGTGTGCAAGAGACCATCTGGATGTAGTCTCCACAGTCGACAAAGGAAGAAGTCTCAATATTTCATACCCATCCCTGACATTTTTTGCTTCTTACAAGCTTTGCGAGTTTAGGGTGTGTGTGCTTAACCAGTTGTTTTCAGTAGAGTGTACTGCCTTCTACGAACTTTCTTTTTGGCAGTGTGACAAAGCAAACGTCATGCAGTGCTCTTAGCTTAGTCACAGTGCTGGGAAGAATCCACATAATGAGTTTATTACTTTTCTCCTCAAAAGGCTGCAACAAGTTTTAAGGGCTGTTTGTTCCCTTTCCTGTAATCAGTGTGCACATGTGCATCCAACAGACATGCACAAAAAATACTTATTTTTCCCCATCATTTCTCAGTATGAGCTCGTACACAGTCTCTGAGCATTTGTCACCTGGAGCTGTTTTCCTTACTGCATATTCACACAGTAATTTTCTGCTTCTGTGGGTAACTTATAGGGAAAAAGAAAGAGGATTTTTACAGTTACAGGCTATGTAGTTGCAATATAACCTAAGCAGTGAGTGCAGATCAGCTAATGGCTACACAACAAACAGGCCAAACAGAATTTTACTGTCCTGGGGTCAAAGAAGAGCTGGGGCCACGGCTGAGCCAACCAAACAGCTTCTGCTGCCAGAAGAAGTATAGGACAGAGGGCAAAAGTGACCATCCTGGGAGCAGCCACTGATATTTCTAAGATCACCTTCTCCTTGATCTGTGGCAGAAGTCATTTTGCCACATATCCCACAATCTCTCAGTAGAAGTTGACACTGGCTCTCTAACGTACTACAAGGGCCCAAAAAGTGCTGAAGTGTTGTCTGTTGTGTTGCCTTCAGCTGTTTACTGTTTGGATGGGTTTATTTTTCCTGTACTTAGATTTAGCCCTTAGTTAATTCATTTTAACCTCAGTCAGCCCACATAGCATGTATTTTGTCATAAACCATGCTGCAAAAATAGAGGTTATTCTCACAGAGCAAGCTCTGGAGATTCCTTAAAATGGCTCGTGTGTCAGTCAAGAAACAATTTCCTTGCAGTTCATACTCAGTACCACACCTCATCCGTGTATAATCTTGCGCCAGTCACTCATTTGCCCATAGGCCAGTTTTCTTATCAGTAAACTACATTCATTATGTAATTATCTTTCCAGAGATAAAGAGGCTAAACCACTGTTTGTAAACCACATTTGTATGTCGTCTTGGTAAGTGCTGCAGAAAGGCTATGAGCAGTTTACTATTTCACTATCCTCACACTTTTGTAACAGTGCTGCTTAGCATCACTGGCAAATTCTAGTAATATATTTCATCTTCTACCTATTTGTTAAGAATGTTCACCTAGAATCTGTCCCAACAAATTCAAAAGTAGTTGACTGTATGTGCCCCTCATAAAGCGAGCCCTAAACAAAATGAAGTCAGTCAGACTAACTGAGCAGAGATTTGTAGAAGTAGGGCCTGACGTCAAGAAGTAAAAATCTACCAGTGTTCTGAATGATACCATTCATAGTATTCTCTTTTTTTTTTTTTCCTTTTTGCTTCTGTCCAAGTCTGATGTAATAGTATGAATTTCCAAGGCAGCACGTTGTTATTTATTAGATTTCTAATGTTCAACATTAAATCTAGCATGTGTGTAATTCAAAGGTAGGACAAACCACAAGGGTGTGGGAACTTATCTAGCCTTAGATGTTTTAAAGATAGTTCTCTAAATCTAAGCCAGTGTTCCAGCATTCCTTGTAGTCCATGAGAAGAAGCAAAACAAACACTGCCAAAAATTGGTTTTGATCTCCAGACAGGTGCCCAAAAATGCTGGAGTGAGTAACCCTCAAGAGTTGAATCCCACTCACTGGCTTACCAGGAATCTCAGACTCAGGCAGAATTGTATTAGTTCTTTTGGAAGCTACTTCTGGATGGCAGTCTTAGACAGGAGGGGTTGTGTAGTAAGAATGCTGTTCTTCAGAGGAACCACTTAACAGCTGTACTCCTTTTTAGTAATTGCCCACTGTGCTCCGGAAAGGAAACCGAATGGGCCTTCTGCTTGTTTAGCCTTGTTTTGTTTGTTACTGCTGGTTCTTCTATCCACTGGATAGATATTTAAAGTTTTAAAAAACACATAGGGTTTTTCAGTGATTATACTGCCAACAGTCAAAATTAAGGTTCTGATAATATCACAGTGCATTACTGCTGTATGACCGAATCCCTTCAAAGGGACTATCATATTATCACCATGACCTCAAAAAAATGCTAGTTCTGTTTAATCATTAGAACAAAGAGCCGGAGGCCAGAAAGATCATAATACAACAATTAAGGACAGAGAAGAGACAATAACATGGTTCATGGAAAACAGAGACCAGAAAAAAACTAAGTTTATGGAGTCTTTCCATTTTCCTAGCTGATATGCTGTACAAATCCATGAGAGATCCAGTTTCTCCAAAATGTAAGCTTACATTAAAGTAGACTGTGAGCCCAAGCCATCCTGTTTACAAAAGGTTTCGTCTACACAAGGAAATTGACTGATACAACTCATGCAGCTATTTCTGTGCTGTTCTAAAAGCTGCAAGGAGTTATTTAGGAGCAACTACTGTGGAATAGTTCATGCTACAGTAGTTACACTCATTGCATTCCCTAGAGAGAAGAAGATCCATTATAATATTCAAAACATGAACTCATTTATAGTTCTGCAGCATTTTCTCCACGACTCTATAGGCAGCCTGAAATAATATTCTGAATCACATTAGTTTTCTCTGTTTTTGAACAATTAAAACTTAGTGACATGACATGGCATGACTTAGAATGCTTAGCAAACCTTTTTGATTGGAGGCAATTGGAGTTAAACACGAGAAAAAAATAGAAATTATTACAGGGAGAAGAATTTTGACGAATGGGAAGGACAGAAAGGGAACAGCAGCACAAGGAAAACTGGAAAGAAGCAAATTGAAGTGCAAATAACAGGGACAATCAAGATAGGAATGTTACCCCAACTGAGAAAGAGTCACAGCAGCAAGCCTGAGATTGTTACCACAGTACAACAGGGTAGTTTATTCCCTTGATCTTAATTCCAGTATCCCTCTGATAACATTGTGTATCTTGCTGTAGATTAAGTGTATCATATAGTCCTAAAATTAGACAAGCAGCCATTAAGTCTAGAATTTGGCCTTCTCTACAAAATGAATTTGCACATCCCTTGTGTAGGTCCCAGTCCTAGGACAATGTTTTCTCCATGGTATACCCAGGTTTGTTCTGCCAGGCTTTTCACTATTTTCTTTGTTCACTCACAATACCTCACAGCTCAGGTCTGTGACATTTCAGTGTGAGTATTTTTTAAAATAAGTTTTTTGTTTTGCCTGTTTTGAACAGTGCAGAGCAACTTGCTGATTGTTTCCGTAACTGTGGCTGATGCTGCTATCATTCTAGAAAAAGTAAATACTGTGGTAGCTTGAAGGAAAACCATGTTGTTTTCACACTTACATTTGTCATGAGCTGGAGAGCCAGTGAAATGACAAGGATTCTTACAGTACCACAAAGGTCAGTAAGGACAGAACACAGAAGCAAAGCTGCATCTATCAGATGCCCCCTGAGAGAGTGTCTGAGATGGCAAGCCCCTGATCTGTCAGCTTCCCACATAACTCATAGATGAGTTCTGCTCACACTAGCAGGATCAGGAGCTAAGTGATTTTACAGAAGCATTGCTTGTTTTATTTTCATAATTCGGAAGCTGATAGAAGATTACATCAATCAAAAATACAATTCATTGTGGTCTTGTCTATATAATGAAAGCTTTAATCTTTGGTGCATTCTTTATGCTGGTATATGAAAATGTATGCATTTTTTCTACCAAAGCCTTTGTATCTGTAGAGAGGGTTCACTTATCTCTTTGCACAGTGAGACAAGCAGCAAACCTGGTCCAAGAGAAGCAGTAAGAATTTGTGGCCAGGAGTAAGAGGAGGGGAAGGAGATGCAGCCAACTGCTTTGGTTGCATTCAGTGGAGCATTATGGCAGCACAGGTATCTCATGTAACTGCAAGTGTTAACCACACAGTGTGTTCACTTTGTACAAAGATAGACCCTCCATAACTAGGTGAGTTTGTAAAAAAAACTTCTCTGTGTTACTTGGGACATAAAAGCTCTTTAATATCATAGAAAGAGGGGAAAATAAGTAGCAGATGCTATAAGCCAGCCAATTCAAATGAGAAGTTACACGTGCTTTTATCAGGGCATATCAATGCCAGGGGAAGTGGTTGATTTGCTACCTCTTGATGTTCTTACTTTGAAACAGTGTGCTTTTCTGGAATTTCAAAATAGTTGCAGTTCTAAATATGGTGATGAGTGGATAAAACTTAATAGCTGTGACAAACAATAAATAGATCAGGTGCAACCAATAGATCTGTTGGTTCATTCTGGTCTTAAAATCTCCAGAGCTACAAAATTTGGTAGACAACTTTGTCTTTCTCGTCCTAAGTTTGTGCTGCTGCTGTTGGCATATGTTTTAAATGCATGTCTGAAAGCCAGAGGCTTTTTTTTTTTTTTTCCTCTCTCTCTTGGTTTAAACACTAACAGGAGACTGAAAACATCTCTGTTTGTCCAAGCCTGGAAAAATGCGGAAAGATTATATTACCAAAGGGAGAGAGAGGGAAAAAAAAGAGAAGAGGGAATACTGTGTACCCAACAAAACAGGGGCAAGAATGCAGGAATGTAAATGTGTTACAGGCTGTTATTAGGATTTTGGACAGAAAAATAAGAAAGAGAAGACTGAAAGGTTGGAAAGGCATAATGAGATACAGTCTGTTTAAGCTGGAAATTGTCTTCCCTAGATTGCTAAGGTGACAAAAAGAAACTATGAAATGTAAATAGTCATATTTGTTTTAAATCTGGAAGTTTCCACTAAAATGCCTGTCTCTCTATGATAGTCTTTCTATTATTATTATTATTATTATTATTATTTTATTTTTTAAAAAGTGCTCTGGGGAATTACAGAAAAATGAGCTTTATTAAGTGTTCATGGCCATCTGAACTACCCACCCATCCAGTATAAATGTGTTCTGGCAAAAGAAGTGTTTGTGTTGCCATGGCCTTTCCCGTGATGTTATTTTCTTAAGCAAAAGCATTTTTCTAGTGGAGATCTTAACAAGGACGCCGGCAAAGTGCCATGATTCAGTCCTTGAAGAGAAAAATAATGATTTGGAGGAATGGAGAAGGAAAGAGACAGCCTTAGAGGGGGAAGAGAGCAGAAGACTTACATGTCTGATGGTGACTCTTTCCCAACAGCAGCAGTGATGCCTTCCTCTGATCGCTCCATTTCCATGGGAGAGTCATACCATCTCCACCAGCCTTACAGAAACACTGACAGGCAACCTGAGTGTAGGGAAAATGTCCTTTTAAAAAATAATAAACCATATGCCTTGGTCACAGCCTTAATCAGATCAAGTCAGAGGGCTCTGCCCTGTGCGCAGATACAGGGACAACACAAAAATATTTCCCCAAGGTCTACGTGAATCCACGTGGATTGCTTGCAAGATAGGAATCCATTAATATATTGGACTTTTTCCTTTCTTTGCCTCAGGGAAGATCCTGCCTAAGGGTTTCACATGGTTTTCTATCCTCTGGCAAGTAAAAACAATTGTAAAGTTTACACTATTTAAGGATTTCTGTTCTGGTTTTAGATGAGCAACAAAGTGTTTTATCATAAAAACTAGCGGGCTGGTTAATGAACATTGAACATTATTATATACTTAGTGCAAGTCACAGCGACTGAAGCAAAACTCAACAGGTGATTACACAGAAGGCATAAGAAGTCAGGTATTGAGGGACCCTTTTGCTACATTTCCTCCCACATTTCAGCAATCATCAGTTTGTGAGCTAGAAGTTATATCTGAATACTTTTGTATTGATCAAAGAGCTATTAATTCCATTCTGAAGGAATAAAAGAGAAAATGAAACAGCAGGACTGAAGGCTGGGGCTTTGCTCTCATAGGATTTCAGTGGGACTCAGGCATTTTCCTTCCCTCTCTCAAACTGCCTTCAAACCCAGGTGTCTCCAGGATTCACAGGAGAACGCTGATGTCAGCAGAGGGAGTAAAAGAAGTAAGATCCATGTAGGAGAGAACCCATTACCAAGAAAAATAACAAGAAGTAAAAGCAGAATAGTCCTCTTGGGTCATCTTATCCCAAAAGACCTCAATTTTCCTCCTAATTCAAGCCACATTTTGAGGTGGTGACCAGTACTACTTATGTTCAAAGCAACTCAGTCCACATCTTGGTGATACCTGAATGTAACACCATTTTGGTACAGATCAAGTACAGAACTATGGCAAAACAAACCAATCAACATGGAAAACTTTTTTTATATATTTAAATAAAATTGGCTGCCTGGTGTATGGGAACTGTAGAGTCACAGCCTGAACCACTGATTGATCACCTGAGGCAAGGACTGAGTCAGCCCTGGAAGCATAGGTGAAGGCAATTTCTAGACCCCATTTAAGGGCTGTCTGCCACGGGGGAAGGATCTCTTCCTGGGGATTTCTCCTCTGTGGAGTCTTTCTTGCAAGCCTACCTCTTTGGATGCAGGTGAGTGTTCACAGGATCATGGAATGACCTGGGGTGGAAGGGACCTTGAGGATCATGAATCTCCAACCCCCCTGCCACATGCAGGGCCACCAACCTCCTTGTTTAATACTAGATCAGGTTGCCCAGCACTCCATCTAACCTGGCATACAGGGGCATCCACAGCCTCTCTGGGCAGCCTGCTCCAGCAGCTTATCACTCCCATAGTAAAGAACTTCCCCCTGACATCCAACCTAAATCTTCCCTCCCTCAACTTGTACAACACTTCCCCTTGTCCTGCTGTTATCTACCTTTTCAAAGAGTTGACTTCCCTCCTGCTTGTAGGCTCCCTCTAGGTACTGACAGCCTGCAATTAGGTTACCCTGCAACCCTCTTTTCTCCAGTCTGAACGAGCCTAGTTCCCTCAGCCTGTCTTTGTAGGAGTGGTGCTCCAGTTCTGATCATCTTTGTGGCTTTCCTCTGGACCCTCTCCAGCACTTCTGTCTTTCTTGTACTGGGAGCTCCAAACCTGGATGTAGTACTCCAGCTGGGGCCTCACAAGAGCAGAGCAGAGAGGAACAATCATCCTTCTTCTGATAGAGCCCAAGAAACCATTTGCTTTCCAAGATGCAAGAGCACACTGCTGGCTCATGTTGAGTTTTTCATCCATCAGGACACCCAGGTTCTTCTTTAAGTAGAACTTGAACTTTTATTTAGTTGTCACTATGATGGAAGTTTACGATCTACACACAGCAAGAAATTGGTTAACATGGAAAAAGATTCCAGAACAGAGGGAGAGGGAACAGACTACAGGGAATGACAAGTCTTGCAGGAGAACAGTGAGTAAAATTCAGAGTGTAATACTCTCTCCCTCCTGCATTTGTAAGTTATATAGTCCTGGGGATGGGACTATAATTTGAGTAACAATAATTCCTCAGGTTGCCTGTAAAAGCTCTTGAGGGGGATTGCTCATTCACATGCATTTGCTCCCTTGCAGTTTAAAGTGCATAGAGCAAAAAGGTCTCAATGAACTACCCCACCCTACAGATGACTGTGTTAGTGAAAGCTCCTACTTGTCTTATCTTTTAAAGGATTAGTCTTCAATCTGATGCTGCTGAAGTGGATATATGCTTAATTCAGCCATTCCTACTGCTGAAGCCATAAGTCCTGTGCTGGGCTGGGCCAAACGATCTCCATCTGCAAATGTGAGTAAGCCTCCTTAGAATCTGATTGTGTAAGACTAATTCTAATGATTTAAACATCTGAGTAGATAAAAATAAAAATACACTTTTGTGTGATGGCAAAGTTAAGCTGAATTAACTTTATGAAAAAGGAAATCTTATAAAATAATCTACCTTTAACAAATTGCTTAAAAACATAATGCAGTTACAATTAAATTGCAATTACATACATTTTTTTTAAATGTAAAATTTATAAAATTTATAGCATATTTAATTAAGAATTTTTGGGAATTATGTGCTCTACTGAACGTCAGGGGTAAGCTTTGTGGTTCCTGTTATAAAAATTCAAAGCTACATATGAAGAATTTAGAATTGTCCCAGTTTCTTTAATAAAAGGGGAGCTTTTTGAGCCTTTTCTAAGTTGAAATACTAATCAATCAGACCAATTGCTCTGTCTTAAGTCCAAAGAAAATGAGCAAGTATTTTACATTGTATTATGTACCATAATCATTTTGGAGTGTACTGTGTACTTCTCATATGCACATGAGATCGATCAGTCCTCCAGTTCTTTTCAGAACTTCAGTTAATATTTCAATGAGCAGTAAGATAATTCTTGTTCAGGTCTTGAAAGCAGTGGAAGTTCCGTAGCAGTGGAAGATGACAGAATCATAGAATATCCTGAGTAGAAAGGGGCCTAGAAGGATCTTGGAGTCCAACTCTTGACTCAACACAGGACACCTTTTCAAATCCTGTCTCTGAGATAATTATCTAAACACTTCCTGAACTCCAGCGAGCCTGGTACTGGGCCCCTTCACTAGCTTCTGTTCCCAACCTGCCTTCTTAACCATGGGAAAGCTGTTAAAAACTAACCATTTATTTGATGTCTCCACCGTATGTCTGTCAATTCATGAGCTTTCCTTGAAGACCTACTATCAGGAGCTCTACATAGAGATGCAAATGAGAACAAGAAGTGCCCCTTATTTCACTGTTGAGTTTAATTCTACGCATCGGAGAGGTAAAGCAGGCTCTGCAAAGCACAGAGGAGGCTTTGAACCACTTTCCCCTATAAGGTAATTGTATGAAGGATATTTCATCTGAATTCATCAGGTTTCATCTGATGCATGACTGGAACAGTCTTCTAGTTTAGTGATGTAGACTATTGCACACTAATACTTTGAAAGATGAGAAAGATTAACAAGTCCTCATTGTGTTTTTCTTCTCATAAATTAGCTAAGGCTTAACAAAAGACAAAAACTGTGTCTAGTCTAGCCTGTACCTTTATGTTATGCAGTTAAAATGCTACAAACTTTTCTTTTAAAAAGCACTTAGAACACTTGCAACCTAGCTGGTATTTGCATTCAGATAATGATGGCCTGTAAGGAGGATCCGGAGAACTAGAGGCTTGCCAGCCTCTAGCAGGGAAAGTTATGGAGCAAATCATCTCGGGTGCAATCACAAGGCATGTGCATGGCATCCAGGGGATCAGGCCCAGCCAGCACAGGTTCATGAAAGGCAGGTCGTGCTTGACCAACCTCATCTCCTTCTACAACTGGGTGACCAGACTGGTAGATGAGGGAAAGGCTGTTGATGCAGTCTACTTAGACTTTAGCAAAGCTTTTGACACGGTCTCTCACAGTATTCTTCTGGGAAAACTGGCTGCTCTTGGCCTGGACAGGTATAGTCTTATTTGGGTAAGGAACTGACTAGAGGGCTGTGCCCAGTGTGTGGTGGTTAATGGAGTTAAGTCCAGCTGGTGACCCGTTATGAGTGGTGTCCCCCAGAGGTCTGGGTGTCCATCTTGTTTAATGTCTTTATTGATGACCTAGATGAAGGGATTGAGTGTACCATCAGTAAGTTTGCAGATGACTCCAAGCTGGGAGGTGGTGTTGATCTGCTGAGGGTAGGGAGGCCCTTCAGAGGGATCTAAATACGTGGTATTGCTGGGCTGAGGTGAATGGGATGAGGTTCAACAAGGCCAAGTGTCGGGTCCTGCACTTTGGCCACAACAACCCCATGCAGTGCAAAGGCCTGGGGATGAGTGGCTGGATGACTGTGAAGAGGAAAGGGACCTGGGGGTGTTGGTTGATGCTTGGCTGAACATGAGCCGACAGTGTGCCCAGGTGGCCAAGAGGGCCAACAGCATCCTGGCCTGCATTAGAAATGGTGTGGCCAGCAGGAGCAGGGATGTGATCATCCGCCTGTACTCAGCACTGATGAGGCCGCACCTCAAGTACTGTGTTCAGTTTTGGGCCCCTCACTACAAAAAAATACTCTGGAACATCCAGAGGAGGGCAACAAAACTGGTGAGGGGTCTGGAGCACAAGTCTTACGAGGATTGGCTAAAGGAGCTGGGATTGTTCAGGCTGGAGAAGAGGAGGCTCAGAGGAGATCTTACTGCACTCTACAACTTCCTGAAGGGAGGTTGTGATGAGGAGGGGTTTGGCCTCTTCTCCCAGGCAACAAACAGAACCCGAGGAAATGGCTGCATGTTGTATCAGAGGACATTTAGATTAGACATGGGGAAGAACTTTTGCTCTCCGAGTGGTTACGTGCTGGAATGGCTGCCCAGGGAGGCGGTGGAGTCGCCGTCCCTGGCGATGTGTTCAAGAGGCATCTGGATGAGGAGCTACGAGATATGGCTTAGAGGCTTGTGGTAGTAATGGTAATGGGAGGACAGTTGGACTAGGTGATCTTGCAGGTCATTTCCAACCTTACCATTCTGTGATTCTGTGATGTAAGCTGAACTACAGTATTGCAGTTTCATGTCTCTTATGTTTTAGAAGGAAATAATTTGGTAGTGTATTTCGCTTTGAATCAACAATCCAATAACAAAACTTCAGTATTTGTCTGTTGCTTTTTTTAAAAAAAACAAAGGACTTCTGCCTATTCTATATTATATATAGTAAATATTCTAAGAACAAAGATGAAGTTATCTTTGAGATTCATAAGCAACATGCTGTTAATGTCTCGTATAAAAATGATGGTAGATAACACCCAAGAGTAAGTCAATAGAATAGAATCACCAAGGTTGGAAAAGACCTAAAAGATCATCCAGTCCAACCGTTCACCTATTCCCAATAGCTCCCACTAAACCATGTCCCTCAACACAACATCCAGCCTTTCCTTGAACACCCCCAGGGTCGGTGCCTCCACCACCTCCCTGGGCATCCATTCCAGTGCCTGACCACCCTTTCTGAAAAGTAATACTTCCTCATGTCCAGCCTGAATCTCCCCTGCCGTAGCTTGAAGCCATTCCCTCTGGTCCTATCACTAATGACACGAGAGAAGAGGCCGACCCCCAGCTCACTGCCACCTCCCTTCAGGAAGTTATAGAGAGCAATGAGGTCTCCCCTGAGCCTCCTCTTCTCCAGGCTGAACATTCCCAGCTCCTTCAGCCTCTCCTCATCAGCCCTGTGTTCCAGACCCCTCACCAGCTTTGTTGCCCTCCTTTGAACACGTTCCAGGGCCTCAATATCTTTCTTGCAGTGAGGGGCCCAAAACTGGACATAGTACTCAAGGTGCGGCCTCACTAGCGCTGAATATAGGGGAATAGGCTGCAGCACAGTGAACTCAGCTTGGAAATGAAGGTTTTCCCAATGCTTGGGAATTGTCTCTGCCAGCAATTGTCACCTTTACTGTGGGGGCAGTTGAAATGTATGCCAAAATGTTTGCAAATTACCCCAGTCTGTAACATAACTAGAGTTGGCCCTGATTTTATTAAGGACTACTTTAAAAATGGCTGGATGGGTTATTCTGGCTTTCCTGATGCGGGTATTAAAGAGTAGGCTATTGAAGGCACCATCAGTTAAATTTGTCTGTTTGTGAGTCAGCGTCTTCACATGTTAGGGGGGCAAGTGCTGAACTTCAAAGGAAAGTACAAATATCTGTCATAGCAGCTGTCAGTAACTAGTCTGCAGCAAATCACAAATCAGTAAGTCCCCAAAAGTTTGATTTCAAAGTGAACATTGCCTCCAAAATTTTAAAAGGCCAGAGGGCTGGCAAACCTATCAGGCAGATGTGAGTTTGGAAACATTTTTATGGAGTCAGTTTAATATTGGTTGCATTTTTAACCTTGTAAAGATCATGACATGGCCAATATTCACATCCAAATTCTGTGTTTGTCCTTTTTGTCTGAAGGACTTTTGCCAGACCATTAAGTTTTTGATTGAAAGTTGGAAGAGCTACCAGAATCTGCTACCCTAATACTTACAAATTATATAATTTCACTTCTCATTTTAAATAGTGCCACAGTACCTCTGGGATGATCCAGAAATTAACTACGCTGTGAATCAAATCAGTTACTGCAAAGGGCATCAACTACCTTAGTATACTGTGATTCCTTGCTGATGTTACTCAGTTGATGCCTGTGGCAAATTGTGCCACTGTGCCTCTGTTTTCAGATTCTTAGAGTTGGATTCTGTGGATCAGAAATCTCCAGTGTAGTAGAGAGTAGTCAAGTGCGCTGATAATGTTTTGGGAATGACAGCTCCACAGAGGTCAAAGCAAGTTTGCAATTTTTGCTTAATGCTGAATGGTGAGGGTTTTTTTTTTTTGTTTGGTTTGTTTTTGTTGATGTTTTTGGTGTGTGCTTTGTTTGTGGTTTTTTTTCGCTTGTTTGTTTGTTTTTAAGTTAAGTTTGTCCTAAGTCAAATTAGCCATCAAGGTGTTATCTGTTCTGGGAAGCAGTGAAATCTCTTGTTCTTTTCTCTATGGGATTTCCTGTTATTGCATGAATGAAACATGCAGAAAACATGCTCTTTTTCTTGGAACCTTCAGAAAGGGAACTGAGGCCAGGGAAAGCACATGCTTTCAGGAGATTCTGATATAGTTACAAGGCTGGAAGATTGGTTTGAGTACATATTATCTGAGACAGCAGTTATAAAATTAAGCTCCCTGGGGTCACAACAGCCACACTTCTTGGTGCTGGGCAATTGTGCAGAGCCTGCCTTGGGAGATACACCAGGGATACCTACAGAGTATGAAGGGAGCACTCAGCCAAGAAAAGCGGGAGAAGTGTTCTGCGGTGGAGGAAGGGGTGCTGTTTGTTTTCTGGTTTTGATCAGTAGAAATCCAGAAAGGTGTCTGAAAAATGAAAAAGGAGGACAGAACCTAGGGGAAGGGGAGTGAAGGTATCTTTTTACATCAAGAACAGCCATAGCAGACCATTGCTTATACCCTGGAACTTCATTATTCTTACTTCAGCTGGCAGCCTGTTAGGAGTCCTCCTGAGCCTTGGGTAGCCTGGCAAGTTAGGAGAAGTGCAGGTTTTCCCATTTCCACTATTGCAAAAGTAATGGTTTCCTTGCCAGAAATACTGTCTAGTAGAAAGCTACATGTCTGCAGCTAGAGAAAGGACAGAGATGAGTTGCTGCTTCAGAAACCCAGATGGGAGTAACTGGATTTCTGTTAGACTGAGAAGTCTGTAAATGTAGGTACTGAAGTCAGTTTGCTCTGCTCTCAAAGATTCCTACAAAGAGCCGCATCAAAGCCTCTGCTGTAATATAAAAGTTAGTTTTCCAAAGGTTAACTGCTCTCTGCCAGAAGACATTGGTTTCTGTCTCATCATTTCCTACATAGCTTTCCAAACCAGGACATAAGCATGTCAATGGAGCCCCAGGAAGGGGGTGATTTGTCTTGCCTGGCAGCCCTAGAAAACCCAAGTTCTCCCTCTTACTTTTTTGCTGTGCTCTGTTTGAAAATGTGTCACTGCTTGCAGACATGGCTTTTTTTGCTGCTTTGTTAAAAAAAAAAAGTCCATCCTGGCAAAATGCAGTGAGATTCTGCCTTAAAACACAGTCAGCCATGGATTTTTTCTGGAGACAAGTTATGAAGGGGAGCAGAAATTACAACTCTAGAGGTGAAAGTTTTACTTCTTTCCTACCGTAGATGATGCTCCTCTGTGAGCTAAAGTGTGCCTTGATATTCCAGTGGGACTAAGAAGTTCTTCTTGGTATTATCTGTATTCTCTTTAGTGCTTTCTGTTAACCAAAAAATCAGGGAAGGGATGTATCATATTGCATAAGAAGAACAAAAGAAATGTGACAGAAAAAGCACTATTCTGCAGAAAAACTGAAGTCTGGGAGAGATATACTGAGCTCCATTTATTAATAGTGTTGAATTCAACATAGTAAGCCATAAGACTATAACTTCCAAAATTAATTTTGTGTTGTAAAACATGTCAGTTTGTATGAACTGTTATCTCTCTTACCACTTCACCTTTCAAGATGTTTTGAATTTTTAAGTCTTTTGTCTAGATATCTGCATACCTCAACTAACCTCTCTAATCCCACATACATATATATTCTTAGAATTGCATGGAGAGGAGAGAGAACCAAAATAGTAAAAACCTGGAACCTTAATCCAGTAGATTCACTGAAGGAAAACCTGACCTCGTGAAGGCTACAGATTCTTTCAAGAGATCATAGTAAAAAGTTTCCTACTTAATGTATTTCCTACTTCCTTCAACCTCCAACAAGCTTTTACCAAAGCTGAACAGTAGCACCTAAATATTGCCATACACATGGAGATTTCTCTTAGGGTTTTCAAAGGTCATTTTTGAGCAACTATGTATTTTGGAAATCCATTTATTAAGAGCATAGACATTGATCTTTTACAGAAAGCAAATAAAAATGGACATTTATGCCGCTAGCTGAGTCCATTCTACTTGACTGCTGGCTCCTAGTTTCCACTCTTCAGATTTTGACCTCACCTAGTTCTTTTTGTTTTGGATGTCTGTATTTTCTCGCTTAGAGACTGAGCCCTGAATGTTTTCTTTCTATCCAGACAGTCCCAGTTCTTCCACCACACCCTGGCTGCCAGCAAAGACATAGGCAACCACTCCCCAAGGCAGCATAGCACAGCGGGCATGAACCATGCAGAACTGCTTGGCTTAGGGATCAGCGTTGTTCCTTGGAGAGCATGACATCATCCATTGAGGGGTAGCTTGTTTGCATCCATTTGTCTCCTGGACTCCCCCTAGTATCTTTATTTGCTATTCTTGCATCAAAATGATTACTGATAACTATTTCCTTGCCCAGTAAGTTCCACCACCTTACAGAATAAGCGCCATGTATGCAAAAGTACTGGAAGAAGCACAATCTGCCACCAATCCTATGAGTAAAAGTGTTCTTAGACAATTTAGAAATGCACAAGGTTAAGGCATTTCTAAAAGAGAGAGATATCCCCACAAGCTTGTATTGTACTACCGTACAGGTTCAACTTTCTAATTCTGTAATTACTTACAGATATTTTGTCAAGAACAGCTCTATTGCAAATTGAGATTGCCCATTTCAGTACTGTCTGTACAGCCAGATTCTTCAAAGGTGGCAATGAGGCAAGAAAGGAATTGTAACTAAACTTTTGGGAAGCTGGCTTACACTTCTTTGTCAGCTCCCAATTTTTAGCTAACTGCTGTTTCAAAAATCTTGCATGTTCAACATGGATGAAAATAACTGAGATTGGAGGAGCTTGTCAGAAAAGGGTCACTACAAACAAAAATTCTCCTCTGTCCCTCCACAGTGTAAATAACATTTAGATATTCAGACATTTTCACAGCAGTTTCGTTTGGAGGAAATACGGACTGAACACAGACCGTAATCTTTCTAATGGCATTTTAAATTTGTTGAACACATTAGCCAGTTGTCTGACAGTGTTGCAGGAAAGAGATTAGGTCAGAATGACCTAGACACATGTTGAAAAACCATTACCTTCTCAAGGCATTCTGCTTAGGATAATGATTTTGAGACCAACATCACAGAAATGAACTTAAGAGGGAACACCTGGTCTAGCGAGCTCTACAAATGAGCAGAAGTGTTGGTGCTCCCCACTTGGTTGCTACAGAGAAAGAGCTCTGAAGAGCTGAACACTGTTTTAGTGGAAAAACTTAACAGTATGTGTCTGGGAAAGTAATTGGCCCTCTGGCTCAGGATAATGCTGTCAGGCAGTACCATCTCAGAGCATCAGTAGGTGGGCTTTTGGACTGAGTGGGAAATGTTATGGTTCCAAAGCGCAGTATCACTTTCAGACTGGGAAGTAGCAGCTACAAGGGAGATAACTGAGCAGTTATCTGTGGTGAACCGATTAAAACAGCAGGCTCTAACACTGTGCCATGGCCTGAAAACTACTATTTGGTTCCATCCCAGCTATTTGGAAGACAAGGGTGTTCTGATTAGCCATGGAATCTGCTTCTCCTTCCTTTCTTTGACACTAAATTTTTGAGAGCAGTCCCAAGAAATCCAGAGCAAAGCACTGAATGTGTTACAGTAAGTAAAAATACTTTTCTCGTCCTCTTGATTCCTAGGCTGTGAGCTAAATCATGTTGTCTTTCCTTTGCCAACAACTTCTAACACATAAAGAACTACTTTTCTGTTGCCATGTATGTAAGCTACTTGAAATCACAATGTTGACAGTAATTTGTGTTTGCTTTGATCAGCCTTAAAGTCACGGTAATTAAAACTGATTTTTCTACTCACATATTGAAAGAAACGAAGTATCTTCAGGTGAGGGCATGTTGTCAAGAATCCCAGGAAAATGTTAATAAATCCTCATACACCAGCATGTGTCTCCCTCAGAGCTGTATCTTCTGGGCTCATGCCCTCTCAGCATGCATCAACAGTTCTATCAATAGGAAAAGAGAGTCTTATCAGGCTAGAGAGCAAAGCAGCACATATTGTTGATTGGCTTTCACATGATAGACAAAGGCACTTACTGTTTTTTTTTTTCTGAAAAGTTCGTTTTCCTGCACAGCTTCAGTTGAGCATTTTCCATTAATGCACAACAGTATGAAATAGAAAGAAATATGTAAAGATGGGAAATGAAAAATTCTGAAATGAGAGGAAGAACTAAGGAAGATAGACTGCAATTCCTCAGGTGTGGGCTTTAGTCGGGACACTGGAATCTGTACAATCTGCCCAACAAGCTCTTTAATTATGACCTGATTTAACGTTATCTTCAAGTATCCCCAGCACGCTATTCCCATGTGTTTCAAGTTAGTCCCTTATGAAATCAGCAGAAATTGCTTGCCTTTCTTAACATACTGCCAATTGTGATAGTTCTACTGAGTGTTGTCCATTCAGTCACTCACTGGCTATTGACATCTGATAAAATGAAATTGGAGTCAGAGAGTTCTGAATACTGGAATGTCTTTGTCTTGTGACTTCTGTGTGCTCAACAAAAACCTCCATAAAGCCTTAAACATAATAGAAGTCTAGCAAAATAGTTCTAAGAGGCTTGCAGTTTCATAGGATATTGCATGTTTTCACTTAAAAGATGTTGAAATCTGTGCCAGGAAAGCTGAAATAAAGAACCTTGAAATCAGATTAAATAGATGACAGTGAATTTTCCAGAATTATGTCATCTTTCATTTTCTACCTTGTTAATACAAGTGCTTTTGCAGGACGGATGTCATTACGAGGAGGAATGTTGTAGTGTTTGTGGCTTGCTAAGCTTTAATTAATGCTATGTTATTTATTTGTTGTTTATAAACACCAATGAAACTGAAAATATACTTGCCTCAGCATCCTCTTTATGGTAGTGTCAGTGACTTTAGATATGAACCAGAATTTTATAATTAAAAATACTTACGATTCAATGATTAGTATATATGTTATCTATTGACAGGATTGACTGTTGTTTTTTTTTTCTTAGTACCACTGCTGCCTGTTTTACTTATTTTAGATTTTGTTATTCTGACAAACATAGAACTCGTTTAAAAATGCTCAGGATTTGATGTGAGAATCGCAGAATTAATAGCTTCTACTTGACTACAAGACCTACAAGATTGCTTGATTAACCCGCATCTATCAGCATGGATATTAGCTTTTCCACGTTCTCAGATACAGGGCAGTACAAAGAAAATACACTGATTATATTGATGTAAGGCAGTTTGACAATTTGGTAGACATTGCATTTCTTTTTTTTTCAGTCCTGTATGGCATTGCTGTCTAGCATACCATTTAGTAGTTACATAATTGTTCCCTCTCAAGCATACAAACAATTAGGTCAGCCTGAGTCATATCAAGTAACTACAGCAAAGACCACATATGAAACCATTTAAGATAACAAGTCATGTGATCAAATAGATTACCCCTTGCCTGGATTTTCTGGATCATACTAAAAGTGTATTAGAATACACAAAAGCAACAGAGCTTACCAGCTGACTGTTTTGTCTGTGATAAGCCACTGATGAGCAGTTTACTGCAAAACATTTAACACTGACAAGCTAGGATTGAAAGTTACCTTCCTCTAAATCATTATATTGCTTCTTTAAACTGACCTTTTCAAGGCAAAAAAACAGTGTTTTCTTGCAGAAAAAAAAATATGACAGGGATGAAGGTTTATTTTTGTTTCAGTTGTTTTAATAACATTCAGCTATGTTACATTTTAAAGCTGACTAATTATCAGATGTAACATCTGGGATGCAGTTCCTATCAGACTGTGTTTTATCCAAACCGGGCACCGATACAAGAAAATGTTATTTGTATTTATTAACTGGAACATAAAGAGAAAGGTCAACACTTTCCCTATTCATCCTTCATCAGCATAGAGGCTGGTGTTAAAAAAGGAGGGTAAAAGCAAAACTCCTTATTCAACAAAAAACTTGTGACTACAGAAATACGCAAGATACATGAAAACAAAGAATAAGCTTCTTATAGAAACATTCTTTTTAACTGAATAACACTCAGTTTGATTATACTCACAAGACACACCACAGACCTCTACTGTTCTTAACTGAAGTCAACCGGAGTGGTGTCTCTCTTGCTGCAGTGATTACAAAAAGACAAGCATTAAAACACTTTTCCCAAGCAAGCAGCAATTAAGAGAAAGCTGAACATGACTAAAAGAGTTCCTCTGAATATGCTTTATTTCACTGGACAACATTGTTGGAGAAAAAGGGGCTGTTTGCTCCTCTGACCTTCCGAACTATTTTTCATAGTAGTTACAACTACTGGCCCACCAATAGTTGTTCTACCTCACGGCCAGAGATATTGTGAGGCTTTCTCTTGCTGTCTAAACCACAAGGCCTCACACAATGGAAGCCTTCCAAACAGGAAGAGTTCTGATCTTTTTAGTCTCTTCTCAAAAAGCGTTCCATGCCCTTGATTGCTATTGCTTTTCTCCTTGCTTTCTGTAGATCCACAATGTCCTTCTTGAGATACTGAGATCAGAACTGCATGTCAGACTCAAGATGGAGGTGTCCTAAGGTTTTGCATGTAGGTTTTGAGTGTCAGACCGACTCACACATTCTTAGCAATCTTCCTGATGATGTTCAAGGTGACTTTGGGCTGCTGCTAGACACTGAGACAGAAGTCCCAGCTGGCATTTCTGATTTGGCCTGCAGCACCTATCCTCTTCCTAAAAGGATCAGGCTTTTCTAGTCCCTTTCTCCATCATAGATCTTGGGCTTTTTTTTTTTTTTTTTTAATCTTTTTTCCCTCCTGTTATATGCACTTAGAATATATAAGAGCTGCGAGAGTTAAAATCCAGGCTAATTCAGTTGCTGGTGGCTTCAAACTGCTGTTTTTTAAACCAGAAAGCAGAAATGAATCCAAACTGGAAACCAAAACTGTATCTGGAACAGAATCTGAAATATTACTTTGAAGACTTTACAAACATACATATGTACAAAGGTTACTATTTCAAAATAGTAATTTGACTAAGATCTGACATTCCCTAAGAGAGGTCTGTCCAACACAGGGACTGTTTAGACTAGTTCTTGTACAAGTCTTTGTTTCCAAACTGCAGCAAGGTTGTCCCAGCTGCTCTGTGTTGCTGGGCTTCTATACACAGATGCCTGCCTCCAGTGTTCTTATAAACAGCCTTCAATGGAAGAGGGCAGGCAATAGCTTTGATTCCTCTTCTCCTGTATCTGTCAACTGTGTGATTTTTACTAACAACGTGCCCTGTATGTGACAGTGGGTCCAAGTTTGTCAAGTCTTTTCCCATCAATTTGCTTTACTGGTTAGGTGTGTTTACATGTATGTGGTTCTGTTACAGTAAAAACATTTTGCAGAGAGTTACATATTAAAATAAGAATACTTGTATTATAAGTGAATATAGCATGATTATGTCAGAGTAAATATGATCGTGATTTTAAACCAGTGTAAAACTTCATTTAAAAACAAAACAAAACAAAACCTTTTCTGTTGTTTGCATCAGTTATAGGAACAACTTCAGTTCTGTGATTGTAGAAGCTGAGAGCTCACACCTGACTACTACTGAGAGGCTGGATTACTTATATCTTATCTAGAGAAATGGGAGGTCAGTGTGATTCATCACACTGTTCTAATTCCTGCCTTTAAAAAACCTCTCTGTCTAGGAACAAAAGGCATGTGCATATGTCTCCTTTCATGAATGCTGGTAAGTAGGCAGTGAGGGTCTAACTTCAGCTTTCTTTGCTCATCACTGGATAGATAATTCCCATAACAACTGAGAAGCCAGTGTTCTTTGATCCCTTTGTTTCACACCTTGAAAACATTCTTTTCTCCAAAAATGCTGCTGTGTTCACTGTTCTCCTAGCAGCCCACAGCAAAAGTGGTGTTGGGATAGAGAAAGTATTCATGCACCCACTATGCAAAGTGTAAAGCCTGAGCTTGTTCAGAATAACAAAAAGGACAGGATAGCTTTCTTTCTCATCTCCTCAGAACATGTAAAGGTATTGTGCTGTTTTTGCTTTTTCTGAATAAAGCCCAGGAGGAATGAAAAATTTAAGCCTAGGCCTTACTCAGCATACCAAGTAACTAGCCTAGGCCAGACAGAAAATCCTTCCAAATGCAGGCCTCCTTCCTGGCAGCAGCACTGTGCCACTTTGACATCCAGCATTAATTTTAAGTGAGAGTGATTTATTTTGCTTTAGAAGACAGCAGATGGCAGCAAAGTTACACAGATGCGCCAAACTAGTAGAAGAAGAAAAATATCTTGATACACAAACTCTAACAACATTCCATGGAAAAAACATATCATTTGTTTCTGTCTGTCTTGCAGTGTGGTTAGTCCAATAAATCAGATTTAATGGCCCTCATGTACTTGTAATACGAGGGATTTTTTCCCCTGTAATCAAGAGTTAATGGAATCAGAATGGGACAGTAGTCGTTCAGCAGATTGTCTCTGCAGGGCTTACTTCTTTGTGCTAGTTTTTTTTATATCCTTCATTAATGAGATACCAATTATCTTGTGCAAGTACGATCGCAAAGTACTAGACTGAATGTGAGTGCACCCCGACTGATGCAGGAGCTCTGACTGCCAACCTCTGCTGTAAACTATGCACAAAACTCACTCATTTGAGGTGATTATCTGCATGCATCCTTTTCTGAGGCTTTAGAATAGGTGATGAGTTTAAAAAAAAAAAAAGAGAAAGAGAAGAGGAAGGAGAGGAAGGAAATGCTATTACATAAAGTTACAGTTTTAAAACACTCCAAAATCCTACTTCATTACATAAACAAAGGAGTCTGAATTTTGGACAAGAATGCTGGAAGTTTCTTGGATTTGATGCCTACTCATGGACACATTTAAAACTGCATTTCATATATTTATGTTTGTTGAAGGCATCGTTTCCAGCAGTACCATATCCACTTGAGAGGAGCAGCAGTGATCATGCACTGCTGAGCTCATTTCAGCCGTGAACAAGGGAGTCTCATTTAGAGTTACTTCTTTTTGATAGTCCTTTACTTTGGATTTTTAGCAGTTTCATAAGTTTCCATAAACTTATGAATAAGTTAGAGGTAGTGTACAATACCATCTTTCAGTATGCAAATAGTCATGTTTTTGAAAGAAAACCTAAGGCTGAATCTTTTTTCCTGCTGAAGTCAGTAGAGGTTTTGTTTCAATTAGGTGGAATCTGTCTCAGGCCTGGGATTTGGTGTTGATTCCTATCTGGCTCACCAGTTCATCACCAGCACAATGTCTGATTTCTATAGGCAGTAAGGAGACTAATGATATATGCCAGTTGCATATTTTTTGTGTTGTTTATCAATAAAGGGCCAGAGTATGAATTTGTTCCTTATGTAGAATGGGATGCAGAGCTGCACAGCCTCAGGGGGAAAAAAAAAAAACAGCTTAGAAAAAGGCACATAGAAATCCATCATTTTTTCCTTGGCTCTGAAGAGAACAAATATACTTTACAAGGTGCAGCTGTCTTCTTCCAGTGTGCAGACTCGGATCTGTTCCTCAGTCCTTATATACAGACAGGGAAGCATAGTGGCCTCTGAGGGCTTGCTGCTTTCTAGCAGAGAGCCACAGGAGCCAGGTCATGTGAGGAAATGAGGAACCCAGGCACTCTCTCATCCTTTCCTTTGACAACAGTTGGATGGATTACACAGTGGCCTTTTAGTCTTTGGGTGTTTGTGTTCCACAGTGAGTCCTGTGACAGTAACCACCTATTAAAGGACAATAATCGTGTTTGTTTGATGAACTGCTTAGTTTGCTCCTGAACTAACAGATAAGATTCATTGTTTGTTATCCTGTTTCTGCCAGTGCTCCTGGACATCAGAGATTAAGACCCAGACCCATTTGTTTGTTTGTTATTACACCACATTAGGAAAGCATGAAAAAATATTAACAGTTCTATAATTGCCAGAAAGCTATATGTAATTTGCAAGCTGTCATCTAAAAGCAACAGTGAACTGAAGATGTTGGAGACATATTTATTTTGCAAACATATTTTGAGAGTCAGTATTTATTACAAAACATTTCACTTCAGCTGAGCTGGCCTGGTCTTTCCAGGCTTTTGTCAATGGATGAAAATCTTGGGGAGTTCTGGTTAAACGTTTGATAGAACTTACCACGTAATCAAACTGAGTCAGAAGTTTTCACGTGGCCTCCTTTGTGCTGTTGTAGTTGCAAAGAACTCCAGTCTTATCAAATCATTGACATTGATTCTAGTTTTAATTGAACCATTTGTTTTTCATTTGGAGACATTGTACTTGTCAAGCATTTTTGACTCTTGTGTAGAAAAGAGTGTTTTACACAGCAATGTTCTTTACCTCATGAACAAATTATGCTCCCTCTCCTCATGAAGGATAGATGGCCCTGTTCCAAAGATGGCCCTATTCCAAAGAATTAAGTATTTAAAAATTAAAACAATTTCAAGTTGACACAAATTATTTGGTGAAAATAAGTGTTCTATAAGAAATATTTGGATAGAAAAAGCAAGCCTTTGTAAGCAAGCCTTTGTGACCACAATAAACAAATTCTAGTTAGACATAATTGGATTTGGTTATTGGTTGTACTCAGTCATGTTGGATTTTTTCCTTCTGATGCCTGTGTGCTCTACACTACTAAAGTATGATGTGAGATAATGTAAAATGGTGCATTGACGGCACAAGGAAAATATTTGGATGGCTGTCTGGAGTTGCCATTATTGGCTTTAATTATGACTTGCTGTCCTTTGGGTACTAAATGAGCCAGAAAAGGCTTCTTATGTGCCAAAGTATTCATTAGTATTCCCCTTTCTGTCATTGTAGTTGAAGTAAAAGTTCATATCTGGCACCTGACTGCAGTTCTTACTAGCACGGACCAAGAAGGTTTGCAGATTTTGATAATCATCTGAAAGCACTCCAGTGTCTCTACTTTTTGGTTATGGAAGAAGTCATTCCTAGGTAACATTGGCAGAACTCTCTGACATCTCTTTGGGGTACTTGAAGAATGAATGTCTTTTACTGTCCTCCGTGTGACATGGTTGCTTGCAATAAATTTTTTGGTGCCCGTTGGAGTGAGAAGTGCAGACACTGAGCTCTGTCTTCTGGTTAGTGGACCTGCACTAGGATTTTGTAGGAAAGTGCCACACAGAAGCATTTTAGGCTCCTTGCCACCATTCCATATGGCACAAATAATAGTGCCACAGAAGCCTTCCAGAGATAAAATAGCCTTTGGAATCTATTTTCGTAATAAAAATTGTCTGTAGCAAAATCCTTTTTATTTGCTATGGGGTGGGCACAAAATAAAATAACAGTTTAAAGAGAATATTTCATGAACTCTCCTGATACTTCACCATGGAGACTGCTGAGAATGGTGACCACTCCTTTGGCATTTGCTCTTGGATAGACTGATGAACAAGGATGAATTCCTGCTACAATACATATTTGCTATTGCAATTTTTATTTTTTTTTTTTAATTTAGAACCTTTTGTTTGAACTGAACTTATAGCTGTGTTTTAAGCAGCCATTGAAACACTGGTTTATAAGGCACCAGGCTGTTCTTAGAGCCTGATACTTTAACTAATCTGCTTTGTTAACATGTACTACTACTTTTGGAGGTATTTGATTTTGCTTGGTTTCACAGGATCGTTCTTGCTGAGATCCTAAGAGGTTCAAAACACTAACATTCCTCAGAGATTTTAATCAAGTTCATTTATGGATTTCAACTACCATGTAAATGTTCATACCAAGCGTTTTGCTTTCCAGGATGTTCACAGCAACATGTGTTAGCAAAGTCCTTCAGCAACGTCCCCTTCATGGACAGGAGGAAGAGTTGTCACCCGGTCAGATCTCACCTGGGGCAGATGCTGAAATGGAGAAGGAAGAGACTGTCTCTGTTTATTCTTTATGGACCACTTCTCCAAGACCTGGAGTCTGTTTGGCATATGGGCACAGCTATGCAGTGTGCAAAGGTGTCTCTGCTTGCTCTGCCATTCTAAGTTAGTTAAAATGCACAGTTGCTGCTTTCCAGAGAGTAAACTTCTCAGCAAACTTTACTTTTTCCATTTCTCCTTATATTCAGAAACCTTCTGACTACCAGGGACAGGGCTACCCACTACTTTCTGGCATTTCTGGTTCAGCAGTGCTGGTCTTGATATTCTAAAGATGTTTTTATTTTCAAGATTAGCAGGAGCGGGGATGGGGAGTCCTTCCTTTAGTTCTTGTTTATTGCAACTATGGAGCTTTTTGCTTCTCCCTACAACCACGGCAGGTGGTGCTCTTGATCCTTCCGATGGCACTTAGGAAACTCCTCTCGGGTCTGAATTATGCCGTGGGGCACCAGCTCGCTGTTTTTAACACTGTTTACGGCGAGGATCTTTCAGCGTTGAGTGGAGAGGGGTTTTTTTATTAGTAAAATGGAAAGGAGAGGATAAAAAGTTTTTTTAAGTGGAGACCAGTTTGGAGCAGTAAATGGAGAAAAGATCCTTACAAAGGCATCTAGTTGGTATGTGCATACTTAGTCACTCTGTAATCCAGTCTGTCCAGTATGCCCCGAGTTCAGATGACTTCGATGCTGGCTGTTCAACCAATAAGTAAAGGATTGGAGCTATTCCACTCCTTTAGGACTTGGGAGGGCCCTGTGGGAGTCATTCCAGTTACGCTGTGTCCTTCAGTAGGACCATGCATTCACTTACATGTTTGTAAGTTCCCACTGTGAGCACTCTGAAGCTAAGCAGCAGCATCTAGCTTATGCTCAGTACCTTCAGAATAGCCACTGGTCTGTTTCTCAACTGGCAGCTACAGTCATGAAGATCATACGCTTGTTGTCATTTCTTACCAGCCAAACAGGTGATATTTGGAAGTATGATACATGTCACTGTATTTCTGCTCTGTCTTTCAGTTCCTTCTCATCCTGTTTCTACATCTTACAACATCTGCATCTGAAAGGCCATCAGCAACAGAGATGCAAACTATTTTCCAGCTGTTAACAAACAGATGGTGATTAAAACTGGCAACTGTCAACACGCACCTTTAAAAACAAAACAGGGGAAAATGATTTGTAAAAAAGAAAGAAGTGAATGAATATTTCAGATAGGAATCACACCTCTCAAGAGTCCAAGGTTCTTAGTTGAAAACGTTTAGGAAAGTAGTTTTAAAATCAGCAATTCTGAGCAGAATTTCTAAACTTTGGAAGGAAAAATCCTGGGTGTGTATGTCAGCAATCTAGCTGACTGAATTCCTACCCCGGTTTTTTTGGGTTTTTTTTTTTTTTTTTCATCAGTTTTCCTGGAAATGTGTGACTGCTCATTCTTTTGATTTTTTTTTTTTTTCTTGGAAATAATGTGTTCCTTAGGCATTTAGCACGAGGTGAAAAAAATACAGCCCCTTAACTTCTTCTAGCTGTGTTAAGTGCTGCTGTCCCCTGCCTCTCCTGTGTGTGCACTACCTTCAGAGATAGTGTAAAATGAGGGAAATGCTACGTTTGATCCAAGCTGTTACTCAAATGCACTTGTTTCATTCTGTAGACATTGTTTTGTTGGAGCACGGAGTGGATACCAATAGATGGTGCTGTTGGTGCAGTTTTAGTTTCACATTTGTTTTCTGGTCTGTGGTTGGAATTTGGAGGGAACAAAAAAAAAGAACAAAACAACAAAATCCCTAATGCTAAGCTTTCATCCAAGATGTTCTGCCCACACTGAACCGGTCACCATTTAACTTTAACCTGAACTGTGGCCCAGGAAATCCTTCAACATAAATAACCTTGGAGGCTGCTATGACCATTTTTGGAACGCTCTCCCTCAATAAATCTGTTACTTTGTTGTGCAATGTTGAAGCGTGTAGTTGTTCTCCTGATTAATTAGGGCAGAAAATAAACTTGCGCGATCAATCCAAGCCGTGACACGTCTCAGCCCTGCCTGGAACGTGTGGGTAAGAGAAGGCCTTGGTGCCTTCTGAGCCCTGCCCCAGGATTTAAGATGCACGCCTGCTTGTGAATCTGCTTGCTCTAATGAGATAAGGCTAACGAAGCCTCTAACCAAGGGGTTTAGGCTGTCGCGGAATGGCCATGCTAGGTTAGTAAGGATAGGGCTGAAGAAAGTAAGAAGCCTTCCATCTGACCCTCTGCCCCCACTAAAAACAACAGAAGTGGTTTATGTAATGGTGTTTACTTTATTTCACATATTACCCATGGAGAACAGTTGATACATTCTCTACATCTTTCACCAGTCTGGAATGCAAGATAAAAAAGGTATGGAAAAAGAGTTTAACAACGTTTGACATTCACGATATGAAAAATAGAGGGGATACAATGTTTTAAAATGCCCATATGCAATATATATATATATATATATATATATAAAACGTATAAAAATAAAATATATTTCCCCAAAAAAGATACAAACAGAACACGACACAGAACAACCTTAAATACCGATACGTATCTCATGATCCACGCACACCGCACTTATAATTAACAAAATCCACGTACGATTGCACTTTTCCTCTCTGTTCAAGTATATCGCAGTCCCCGCAGGAACTGCTCAGTGTCCGATTCCCTGCCGGCTGCGCGGAGCGCAGAGGGTAGAGCAGGTGAGGGCCACGTCTCCGCGCCGAGGGCGGACCGCGCACCGTAGCCGGCCGCGGGGCTCCCCTGAGCGGCTCTCCCAGGACGGAGAGGCCGGGCGGCTCCGCCGGCGACGGAGGCCCGGCCCCGGGTGCAGCGGCGGGCCCGGCGCGGGGATCGGCGCCTCCGGCGGCTCCTCGCCCGGGGCGGGGGGCGGCTCCGCGGCCGCGGCCTTCACAGCTTCCTGTGCCGTCCTCTGTCCGAGGGGTCCCGGCCGAGCGGGCCGCGGGGGCTCCCGGGCCGGTCTCAGTCTGTCCGTCCGAGGCAACCTCGGCGGGCGCTCACACGCCGAGGACGGGGGCGCGGGGCTCCGCCCGCACGGTCCGGAGGAAACTGTCGGGCAGGGAGCGCCGGCGGCGGCCGTAGCCCTGCGGGCTGATCTTGTTGACGGGGGCGGCGCCGTCTTTCACTTTGTCGGTCAGCTGGTAGAGCTGATGGGCCAGCTTCTGCACCGTGCACGTCCCGAAGCGGCACCCCATGCGGAAGGTCGGGAGGTGGGGGTAGCTGTTAACGCTCTGGCGGTAGCGCCTGACGCGGATGTGAGCATCCTCCCGGCCGCTGCGAGGGAGGAAAAGAGAGACGGGGAGTGAGACGGCGAGGCCGGAGAGGAGAGCTGTCCGCGGGCGCGGGGCGGGAAGCGCGGGGAGCCCCCGGCCGGAGGAGAACCGGCCCCGACGGCGCGGCCCCGACTCTGCCCTCCGCCGGGCGGCGGGAGACGGGCCCGGAGCGGAGCTGAGCCCGCTGCCGAGGAGGAGAGGCCCCGCCGCTGGAGGGCTGTTATTTTATCTGCGGGGCCAGGGCTCGAGTTACTATTTATATTTGAGTTTCGCAGTACAGGCGCTGCTATCTCCCGCCAGCTCGGGGCGCGGGGAAAGGGAGGTGGGAGGCGGCTCCCAGAGCTGCGCAGCCCCTGCAGGACCCGTTCGCGGAGCTCGGGGACGCGCGGCGTGAGGGAGCCCCGGCACCGCGGATCCGGACGCTTCGCACCGTCCCGAGCGCAGCGGGGCTGGAAGTTACCTGGGTTGCGAGACGCCGGGATCCTTCACGTCCTGGGTCCGTACGAGCGCCTGCACGTCGGCGGCGGCTCCCAGCCCTCGGGGCGCGCCCGGAGGCCTCACGTCCCGCTTGGCCCGGCTCAATACCCAGCTCGTCCATCTGCGAGGAGCGCAAATGAAAGGGACAGCCTGTTAGCGCAAGCCTGCTGGCAGCAGCCAAACCAAATACATTCGAGGGGCGATAATCTGCCAACGCAGAGATTTTGACATCGGGGGAGGGGGGGGGGGGGTTAGGGGAGGGGTTTCCCGAAAGAGTATGGGGCCTTTAGGATCCGTGCCATTCCCGCGGGGCACAATTCGCTTCTTCTAGCGGCAGCCGGACCCGGCGCGGGGCTCATAAGCTCGGGGCGGGCGGGGGGTTCCGATCTCATACTCACTTTCGTTTGAACTCTGTGGCTACGTCCACCCTCGCAGCATCCACCCCGAAGAAGGTCGCAGAGCCGAGATAGAGTAGGGCTACGTGAACCAGTTTCATTCTGATGGAACGAGAAGAGAATGATAAGCATGCTTGCTGCCAGAAGTCACATCTGTCCTTCCCCCCCCCCCCCCCCCTCTATATTCCTCTTCCTATAGAGGAAGCTCTATAGCGCTTCCTCCCTTAGGAGAGCCCCCAGGCTGCAGGGAGCTTCGCGTGCGCTATGAACCCAAAGCGAATATTTGCTCAGCAACTTAGCACAGAGTAAATAACTTAGCCTCCAAAACACACGTTTGCCGAAAGCTGCGCTTGCAGTGGCGGCCGAATACCAGCAGGACGGCCAGAGTACCCCCAGCGGCTCGCATCGGGATTAAGCGAGTACACGAGACCAGGGGCTGCATCGGGCGCACCGCTCCGCAGCTCCGACAAGTGCCGAGCTGCCGGGAAGGCACCCCTGGGCTCTCATCTCCCCCTGCACGCAGAGCGGCGAGCTGTGGATCTCACGCTGCGGGTTGCTGCTGTCTCCAAGAGCCAGTGCAGGGCTCTGCAGCCCAACTTCCAACTTCCACACAGCCCAGTTCTGGAGATTTTCACTTCTCTCCACCTCCCTCCTTTTTTTTTTTTTTTTTCTTTTTTTTTTTTTCCTCTTAAGAAAAAGGTGCTTACCTGGCAGCGAGGATAATCCACTGAGCCAAATGCTCTGGTAGTAGCGATCCGAAGTTGCACAGTTTCCTGGGGAGCGAGAACTCCTTCTTTGTGTGTGTGAAGTAACCACTGACGGGCTGCGCTGCTCCGCGCCCTTTTATAGAGCGCCGGGGGGGAAGTGGGAGGACCTCGGCGTGCCCGCCCGGGCGACTCCGCTTTGACACTTACCCCTCCCCACCCCCCCCGGCATTTCACCATGGGCCGGGGGCGACTCATCCGAGGTAAAAATAAGAGGATTGTTGGAAATCGTCTTCATCGCCCCCGTGGGTATTTTGGCGATAACGCCAGCTTTCAGATGTGGATTCGGAGCCGTGGCATACCTTGCGCGACTGATAAGCCCACCGCTCTGACTGACTGGGGACGGTGCCTTCAACTGCCGCTGCAGAAGGGCGCCTGCACGTCCGTGCAGGTCCTCACTGCGGGCACGTTAACTCTAACAGGGGGGATGGGGCGCGGGACCGGACCCGGTCCGTGTCAAGGTCCTTCCACATCCATCAGATAGCTAGGCTTCGGCAATCCATATTTGGACAACGCGAATTATACCGACCGACTGCAATGAATGTCAGCCTCCTTTACACAAGTACGGAGGTGACAAATCCGGCGTCGATAATATTTATGAGTCAACGCGCGTGCATTTTTCATCTAATAAAATGTACTTATGTACTTGGCCAATTCAGATAAATAGCAGGCTGAAGGGCTTTGGATCACGGGGGTGAGAGGGCCCTTTCTGCGCCCCGTTCCGAAGGGAGCGGCTCGCTTTGGCGCAAGCCCGGGGGAGAGGCACGCGTGTGGGTCCTCAGTCCGCGGATGTCTGTGGACGTGACCTCCCCGATTTCACCGCTCCACAGCTAATCCGGGATGCAAATATTTGCACGGTCGGGGTCTCTAGCAGCGCTGAGCAGCGCTCAGACCTTTTCCCCCCGGCCTTTATCACCTTTGCACCTCGCTCCGTCCGCGCGGAGCCGTGCCCTCGCAGAGGTGCTGCCGCCCGCACCAGCCGTCCCGCTTCCTCCCCCGCGTTGCCTCGGCGCGGCTCAGCGCTCCGAGGGAAATGCCCCCGGCGGCTGCGGCTCGACGCCGGCCGAGCCCCGCAGATCGCCTCGGGCGGGGGGCCGGCTGGCGCGCGCCGGACGTTTCGCTCGCATCTCGCCGCGAGTGAAGTGTTTCAGAGGTCGGGTGAGGCTGCGCTCTCAACTCTGCCTTTCTACACAGCCCCGGACGGGTACGCGCGAGGGGACGAGGGAACCTTTCTCGAGCACGGTCGAGGTGCTGCCTCCCCTGCTCCCCTGCCCGCTGCTCGCCCCTCGCTGCGCCGTTCTCCTCGCGGCCCCACCGGGCCGTCTCGACCCCCGTGGCCGCGAGCCGCCCGCTGGGCGAGCCCGGAGCTGCCGCCTCGGCGCACCTGCCCGGTGGGCAACGCGAGCGGCGAGCGCCGGATGGTCTCGGGCTCTGCCCCGTCCCCGCAGAGCCGCCGTCCCGCTGCCTGCCCCGGGACAGTGCTGCGAAAAGGAAGTGCGCCGAGCGAGATGCTGGGCTCCTTCCTCCGAGGGAGGAACGGGGGAGTGTAGGTGCTCGGGAAAGGGACGGTGACACCGGCAGAGCCGCGCGTCGCGACACATTGCGGTGGCTGCTGTTAGAGAGCTCGTGAGGTGGCTCAGGCTCCAGAGTACAAAAGTGTCCCCGACCGGCAGGATTCGAAACTGAATCTAACTCTTGTGAAGATAAGGCAGGATTTCGTGTCACGGGCATTGCTCAGATTCAATTTAAATCTCCTATTCCAGTAAAAAGCCACACGCTTCCCCAGACGCTGGAAAATCCCTCATTAAAGTCTTTGGCCAAAAGGGAATTGCATTTTGTATACTCTTAGGCAAACAGTGCTGAAAGAATGCTACTTGGTTTAGGAATAACAGTAATCCAAGTCACGTGTGAGTGCCACGCTGATTACAATACCATTGTAGTGACACAAAGACAGCTCATTCAACCTCTCGTGGTGGCAGACGTGGGCACAGAACGATCAGGCAAGAAACGATCATCTTGTGCGAGAGCTCCGGCAGGTACAGGTTTCAGAGCTAACACAAACCACGTCCTCCATTTGGATGCTCGTTTTGTCCTTCCTAAGTCTTTGCTGTCCTACACGGTTTGAAAATGAGCAGCAGGCACTGAACTTGTGCTGCGAGGTAGCAGCGGGGTCTGCTTTGTAAAAATAACTTTGAAAAGAGTTACTTACATTTTAAAAAAAAACAAACAAAAACAAAAACACAACTCACTCAGAACGGTCCGTGCAAATATTTTTTATTCCGAGGCACACAGTTTAGCAAGTCCGGGCTCATCTCAGAAGGGTCGGCTCTCCTCCAGATGCTGCCTTATGGGGAAGCCGAGCTCGAGGGACACCTGGCTTTACTGATTAGCTTGGGCGCAGCATTCATCCTCTCCGTGTTGCCATATGTACAGACTTCACAGCATGTACCTGCTTCTGTAAACAGGTTTTGAAGATCGGTTGCTCTTTTGTACAGCGTTTTATTCGTGCTATGTTTTATTCCAAAAGGAAAGGTCTAAAATCTGTGGGCATCTGCTGGGAATCAGTTTGAGACAAATACTCTCTGCTGATTATAGAAGAAAAAAAAAAAATGCTACTTGAAGCCAATGGGAGTGCTTTTGTATGTTTCAGCTCGGGTTGATTCAAACTTTACTGAATTCATATGCAGTGAGTATGACTGTACACGACTGTACCTCAGGCTGTATGAGATGAGCACAAAGACGGTACTAACAGAAGAATGGCATCCTATGAAGGGTGTAAAAACCAGTCAAGTTCCACACACAAAAAGGCCTTACTGATGGTGCACCTTAGGGCACCTTAGTCAGCTTTATCTGTGCCAAGGGACAATTCCATCTCCAGTAGTCAGACTGGAGACGTGATGATCTTGGTGAGCCTTATGTCTGATAGGTTTGAGCCAACAGCAAACGAAGCCTGCTAAACGAGAGTGGGATGCATACTGATAGGGGAAAGCTGCTTGAGGTCGTGGCTGCTCTCCTGTTCTGGCAAGAGGTGCCAGAAAACTGTTGGGTGACACTGGATGATGGGACTGCAGGCTGAAGGTGACCTTTGTATTTCCTGGAGGAGCTCACTGTAGAAGGTACTCTGAACCTTCACATCTTTTTGGTGCAACATTGTCACTTGTGTGCTTTCTGTTTCTTGGGGGGCTACTGCCTCACATTTCCTCCCCCAGGATAAATAAGGCAGCTGCTTACTGGGTCCTTCTGGGAACCTAGGCCTTGGTGGCTACCCACAGAAGCTGCTTTGGGAGCCCCTTCATAGCCTGGTTGGAGCAAGGCTACTCTGCTGGAACACAGGGAATTTTGTTTTTAGTGATCTGGATAAAAGTTCAGTTTGCTTTGCATTAGACTTTAGGCGAGCAAACAATGCCTGTTTCACTTCCTCATTTGTCCTATAAGAATATTAGATCGCTCTCTACCAAAGGGAAGTTAAGGAAGTAAGCTATGGATGATTGAATCCTATTGTAGTCCAGGTAGGTACACAGCCAGATAGCTGTGCTCAGACCCAGAAGAACTGTGCCCTTCTTGTCACCAGTACCTGAGACATGATTCTTCTTGGGACATGCTTTACAGAGTGACCAAACTTTGAATGTTTTGGTCAAGGTGGAATAAAGAACAAGACCATCCAGGGGTGCTAGTAGTACCGGGGACTTGGCAAGCAACACTTCTTGCTTCAGATTTGGGAAAAGTGTTAGGTGATATTCTCCTGTCATAGGCTGGATTAAAACAGAAGTGAGGCTTAAGTACTGAGATTTGTTATTACACATTGAACTTTTCTAAGGGTGCAGATATGATAACCCTAGGGTCCTGTTTGAGCTCCATCAGACAATTTCTTAGCATCTCTGAACTGTTCCTTCGGATTTCCTAAATTCCTTCACATTATCCTGAACTGCTGCATGCCCTGGCTTCACGCTGTTGAGCAGTTGCAGCATCCACTGCCACTGTACTGAGCCTTATCCTTGTCCTTCATGCAGGACAAGCCACTCACATGTGGCTTCATTAAGATTTGCAGTCCTTTTTTGCCACTTCAGGAATGCTTTAATCAAAAAAATCTGAATGCTTTGAAAGCAGCTCTGGGACTTTCAGTCATTACTTCAGGATCCTGATCCATAAAGTCAATGTGTCACTCAAGAAAGGGAATCCCTCTAGCTCCTACCTAATTCAAGAATTGATTGACTCTGTCGCATGCATCTCAAAAGATATTTTAATTGTTTTCATTACATATTATGTTTTTTGTTTTGTATTTACTCCCAGTGTCAACAGGTGCTTTTATTAGGTGTCTTTCTGGGATCTGATTTAAGAACATTAAGCTGTGAAGCTGAGTTCTCCAGGACTGCAGCCCTTCCCTGAAGAGGTACAAGTAAAAACACTCAGTTTTCAAGGCTTCCTGACCGATTTGTGCCTGGGTTATCAGCAAAGCATTGCACTGTAATGGTGTCTCGGCTACATAAGAGGTGTGAGTACTTATTGCACGCTCGAAACAAACAGAAACTTCTCTGTGACACTGCTAATGACTGTTTGCTGGATCCTGCGGGACGGTGGATGGCCAGGAGCAAATTCCATGAACTTGCTGCATTTCCACGTGCATCACGACTGCAGCAGCTCCTCGCTGTAGTGGAACCGACGTCCTTCGCGTTGTTTGTTCACTCTGTGCTGTCAAACAGGACATACGTGGGACCTTATCGTACCGTTTTGGCAGGCTGTCCGCCAGTTAGTGCCGACAGACACCCATTTATCAGCCGCGTCTCTGAGACAAACCGGCCGACCGGGCTTTCGAGAGTAACAGTCCAAACGGTGCCGGTGTGGTCCGTGCGTTACGAATAGAAGTCGGGCATCCGCTCAGCGCTCGACGCACCGCCAGGCCCTCAGGCAGCGCCGGCTGGAGGCCGGGCGGCGACGGGGCACGGCGGGAGAACCTGCTCGGGGCTCGCTTTGCCCCTGCACGGTGGCGGGTGCGGGCAGCGGAGGGGTCACGGCGAGGGACAGCCGAAATCCCACCCCGGCCCTCTGCCGCCTGAAGGGCGCCCGCCGGGCACCGCCCGCGAGCCGCGCCGCGCCGCCGGGGCCGTGTCACGGCAGCGCCATGTTCCGCGCATCCCTGGCGGGACGGAAACAGGAAACCTCCTGGAAGCGCGAGCCCGCAGCCCCGGGGCAGCGCTCGCCGCCGGGTTTATACAGCACGGGAGATGCAGTGTCACGAGCCCGTCCGCGGCTCCTCTCGGGAAAGGCCCTCTAGGGAGCGGCAGTGCGGGACGGGCTCCGGGAGGCGAGCCGCTCCGCTCCGCCGCTGGCTTTCAGGCAGCACTCGGGGGGCACCGCCGCGGCGCGAGCCCGCTCCGCCAGGGTCCGAGTAGAACGCGGCGCAGCCCCGAGCCCGGGGGCGGGCGCCTCGCCGGGCGGAGCGCTCGAGCCGCGCCGAGCGGACAAAGCCCGCCGCGGGCAGCAGGGCGGGCGGGAGGCGAAGCTTCGGAACGCAGGCGGCGGGAGCCCCGAGCTCTGAGGCGGCCGCCGCTCGCCCCCCGCCCGGCCCAGGGCAGCGCGGGGCCGTAGCCGCGTGCCGCCCGCAGCCCACGCCCAGCCCGGCGGGGTCACGGCGCAGCGGCTCGGCGGCGCGCAGGCGCACGGCGCGCCGCGCCTCCAACATGGCTGAGGTGGTGCCGCTTCTTCTGCGGCGGGCGAGTGGCGGAGGATGCTGAGCCTCCCGGGAGCCGCCGCCGCAACAGGGGTGGTGAGGCCAGAGGCGCGCCCCTCGCAGCCATGGCCAGGCTGGCCGACTACTTCATCGTGGTGGGCTATGACCACGAGAAGACAGGTAGGTGTGGCCGCGCGCAGGGCTCCGCGGTGCCTGGCCTCTTCCCCCCTCCCCTCGCTCCTGCCCGGCCCCGGCCCCCCTCCCGCCTCCGGTCGGGAGCCGCGGGAGGAGGAGGAGACTCCTCACGCGCCGCGCCGCTGGAGGGGGCGGCCTCGCCCCGCGGGGGCTCTGCGGTCCGACGGGGCGCGGGAGGGGTCGGCGCCCCTTCGCGGGGCGGAGCGGCCCGGGAGAGCGGAGGGGCCGTACCCCGGGCCGGGCTTCTGCCTGCGGGAAGGCGGCCGCGGCGCTGCCCACCTGGCCGAGCCCCGCGTTGAGGCGCGCCTCGCTGCCTCGGCCCGCCGGCGGCTGCGGAGGCTCCTTCGGGAAAGCGCGGAACGTGCGGGGCGGCCCCGCGGAGCCGCGGGCCCCGTCCCGCCGAGCCGCAGGAGCGGGCCTGCCAGGCTCCCTGTGGGGCTGCGGCTCTAACTGCTGCTAACCCCGGCCTGCTTTGTGCTGAGAGCTACCACGCGTGCACACGCAGCCTCCGAGGGACGTTGCGGGCCGGCCGGGCTTTTCGCCACGTGTTACTGGGGCGTGCGGCATACCAGTAATTAAGAAGGGCCGTCGCTGAGCTCGGGAAGTGCTGTGGCGCTCTTTAGGAGCGGGTGCCTGTCTTAGAAAATCGTTGTGGTTTTTACCTGCTTTGATGAAAGGGAAGCGGTGCTTTCTGTTATCGTTCTGTGGGTAGTTTCTGTTGTGTTTGTGTTACCATAATGTCACGTTTCGACACCTCAAGCTGGGTATATAAACCGATTTGCAAATGATCTGATTGTCAGCTGGTGCATCTGTGTGCATCAAGTGATCCTTTGAATGTACAGCATCAATAAAGCAGTGTTTTAAAGGGTCCTGCATTTTATTTGGCTGTGCATCAAACACAAGTTGGTTACTCTAAGTGATTCTCTGAAGTGGCGACTGCTCTGAGTCTGCATTCATTCACTGTGAAGTAGTGGGAAATCAATTATTGGAGTAAGATCTCTTCATCTTTTAGGAACGATAACATCTAGAGAAAGTATGATAGTTGTCCTTAAAGATGCAGTAGCTCACAAAATTCCACCAAGGTTCTCCTCGACTGTACTGTACCAGCATGATTCTTCCTTCAATTATGACTTGGTTTCCCCTCTGCTCACTTTGGAAATAAACCTGTCTGAACTGTAGAGGCAAAATCATGGGAAGTTTGGTATGGAGAATTTTGTTAAAGAAGATGGTCTGCTCTCACCCTCTGGGAGCATTTTGCAACATTCTCCCCTGCAGTAATAGAGAGTCCAAGTCTAAACTAATAACCAAAAAAATCCAAGGGTGCTTAGAAGTTGGAGACAAAGCAAGCAAGCAAGCTGCCTTCCTAAAGGTTATGACTGATCTGATGTAGCCACTATGTGATATAAAGTTGCAAATTACATTGGGAAGCCTCATGTTTGTAAAACGTTTTCATCTGTAGCGTTTAAGCATGTGTTTAGCTTCCTGTGCATAAATTGTTTCATTAAGATTGTTACAATTGCTCCTTTGTATGAAGTTGTACGTATCCAAACATAACTCCAGAATCTTAATTTTAAAAGTTCATGCTTAGAAAGTAACTATTTAGACTTCATTATGTGGATTACTTCTTGTTACTTTAATGCTTTGTACTAAAAATGCTTGAAGAAACAACGTTCTATTGGAGACGAGGCATGCACTGTTTTCCAAATTCCTTTACCCCCACGTGCAGGCCCATAATACATGGAGTACTGACCTTTATTTTTTCTTGTGAATGCATAGTTTACTTGATGCATTTATGCTTCCTTGTTCATGAAAAAGCAGAGGGAAGCATTTTATGGATTCTAGACTTATTACCTGTGAAGCTCTGAAGTTTTGTTTTTGTTTTTCTTTCCTCCCCTCATATCTTTTGCAGTGTTCTGGCCCTGTTTGAATACACTTGATTTGAATGTTGAGTATGATTACATCTTACGCTGTTTTTCAGGGATAATCTCGGGAATGTCTTTGTATAAGCAAGCAAACAAAAATCCCTCTTTCTTCCTCGACCTGTATGGCAGCAGCAGTGTGGATAATATGCACTTGAATTTAATAAGGAAGGATGTTTATATTAACAACTGCTATGCCAAAAAAGCTCTCCTTCCTCTGCTGTCTGTCTTTCTATAGCAGCCGTCATCTGTCCCAACTTCGTGTGGACTGAACACTCATTTACATCTGCCAGTATCTGCAGTACTCTGAAAATGCAGTGAAGGGATCCTGCTTTCTTGGATAGATTATCTAGCTTTATTCAAAAACATTCACTACACTTACTGAAATATCTCGTGCAGTTCAGGAGCATGTTTCTATGTTTTCCTATTGCAGGAGAACTTTGATTTTGATGTTAACAGTCCCTATCCTAAACAACAGAAGAATTTCTGTTTTCTTCAGATAAACTGAAAGGAGTATCCTGTGAGGATCCATGTCTCAAACATTCTGAAGTTCATTTCTATTATCCTCTGCATCCACGTAAATTGTTATTACTGCAATCCTAGTGTTGCCATCCCTGTTGTGTTAAATCTTACCTTCATTTGTGTTAACACTGTTGGGCCTTCTGATGACGTGCTTTAGAATGCCGACCTGTCAAAAAGAGCCGTTCTGCTAGATATTTTGCCTGTTTTTTTCCCTTTTGTGTCTGGGTTATTCTTCTATTTTATTTTATTTTTTAAAATGAGTTGGCTCATAAGGGTAACAAGGAGTGCAGGATCAGCATAAAGGAGGAGTATAAGTCAGCCTGAATTTTGATCAACTTGGATTGTCATAGGACCCTGAGCACAAAGCTGACAGCCAGGTACCTCAGCTTCCTTACTTTGGAAGAAGCACTGGTTGCCTTAGAGCAGGTCTGGTCACAGGCAGATTATTCAGGTCTGTCAGGATGCACAGAGATTCATCTCGAGTGCAGAATGAGCTTTGCCATCTACCACCCAATAGTCAGTAGTCTTCCAGGCACACAGAAAGTTAAGGACAAATCTTTTCCACAAAAGGTGATCTAATTCACCTAGGTTTCTATCTGTTTCAGACACAGTTGACAATGTTTCCATTTAAAAACTACTTTGTATCTTTCACCATGAAAATCAGCCAGTTGCTGCTGTGTATTTCAAGAATGCATTTGGAAACACTGTGAAGAATTGGATGGCAGTAGGTGCTGTCTCAGCTTTTTGTTCAGTGTCTTGACAGAGCTGGAGAAACTGTGTTTAGTAAATCTTTCCTACTGATTTTAACAGTGGTGATGTGAGGGATTTCAGTGATACACCAAGGTCGATCGCTTTACTGTGTTTACTTTGCATTCACCTGGACCTTTGCTAAGGTAGATAACAACATTTGTCTCCAACGTATGCTCAATATAAAGCTGTTATGTAACTTGACAGTGAAGGCATTTACAGAAGGTTCTTTGAAGGGAAGAGAGGTGCTAGAAAATGTCGGCCCTGGATTAAAAGCAAGACAAGATCTGGAAGATGTGACCGTATATCCGTTTTCTTTCTCCATGGAGTTTAAAGTGTTTCACCAAAAATTCCCAATTAATATGTTTGCATAACAGAGTTGGATGGAATTTAGGAAGAATACAGACGTTTGCAGAAATCACAGAAGGGCATGAGAAAATGCCCTTCTGCTTAGTTTGGTCTTGTTTTTGCTGGTAAAAACCATAGTCATAAATTTATCACTTGAGTTTACATGTGGTGCTACATGAAAAAGGTAAAAGAGCCAATGTTTTATCTTCTTTGCTCAGGAGCTGGAAGGTAAGGTTAAAGAAGAGAGAACTAAATACTGAATTTGTTTATTCTGCCCGCACACCCGTAACGGTTTTGATATAGGAAGCTGTTGTGTACTCAGCAGTTAGCTGTGAAATCCTGTGAGAGAGTGGGAGAAAATGTTTTCTGTGAGACTTGGTCGCAGTAGGAAGAGAGCCTGTGCTTTTTGTCCTTGCTGTATGTAATTATAGTGTGTATGACAGAAGGTGTGAGGCTTGTAAAAGTATAGCAGTTTTATTTGCCTGTTGTCATAACTGATAAATGCTGATTTAACGTGTAGGCTCTGTTGTGGGTGTTCCGGTTATAATTTTTATCAACTTTTCAGGGAAGCATTTTGTGTCTTGCGTCGTCTCCTATCTTAGTGGATTTTGAAAGTAGACAAGTGGTTACTGATAGAGTGGGATAAATTCCTAAACAGAGTCATCAGTTTGGTGACTTTTTTTTTCCTGTAGGCAGACTCACTTCCCCTGAGGGAATATTCCTTTCATGCTAATATGCTAAGATTTTGGGGGGTATTGTATATTCATAGTTGGGCATTCTTGTGGGCTAGCATGTATTTAAGGAGGGGATGATTTCTTGGGATCTTGTTATGCAGCCTTTGTAAAATAGAAGAAGTAGGAAAAATAAGTGGCTTTCTTATCTGTGTTGGGACTCAATTTGGTTCAAGTGCAGTCTTGATCTGAACGTGCCAATCTCCGAGTGGGAAAGGACCATGAAAACTAGGTTCTTCCATTCTGGGGCAAACAAATTCTTTTTGTAATTGTACTTCAGTGAAGCATCAAGTGTGCTACTGGAACTGAGTTGGAATGCAGATGTGTGCATGTCTTTGTGTTGGTAGGAGGTTGCTGTAGGGGGATATGACTGAAGAAGGAAGGATGTGAGTGCCCTGAACATTTCTTAAGCAAATTAGTTGCTCTAGTGTAAGAAATTGTATCTTGTGACTTTGTTTTTGCTTGGGTTATTCTTTCAGTCCTACTTTCAGTCTCCGCTACACTATAATGAAATGCAATGAGAAAAGCACTTTCCCATTACATGTGGCTGCCTTTTTTTCTTTCTTTCTTTCTTTTTTTAATTGTGAGATAAAGCTAACATGAAAAACTACTTGCAGGGAAAAAGCTCATTTTTTTTCTGGTAGCATTTCTTCACTGAATCTATTCAGCCTATTCTGATATATAACTAAAAAGTTGGACTCTTGTTTTGAGTTATAGATCCACTAGCATTTCAGAAAAAAATGGCATGACTCAGCATAACTTTTCTTTCCTTTGAACCTCTGCTAATTAATCTTGTATTTGAACTTCTTTACTCACTTGGTCTTGCCTCCATCACAGCCATAGCAATAATATTATTTTCAACCTTTCCATTTAAATCCAGACCTTTTCTGGAACGTTTATGGTATAAATTGTCTTTGTTTCCCTCTCAAACATAAGGATGTAGATTCAGTCGATGGAATTAACTTTCTTTGGAGATATTTCAAGACTAAATGGCAATAATGAAACTCTCTCTCCTTTTCTGTCCTGGATTAACGTTGTGGATTATCTAACAAAAAGACGCTTTTCATGCAGCGTGTTTGTGAAAAACAGTTTGTTATGCAAGTCCAAATACTGTTTAAGCACTGCCTTTCTATAACTGCAAGCATATTTTTCAGTGGGGGACAATGAGAGTGATATTTAACTCCTCCAGTGTCACAAGCATAGTAGTCTTGTCTCACAACACTGGGGTAGATAATTATTCTGCTGTTGTAGTTCACTGACATGACTTTAAAATACCAACCACCTCTCCGCCTACTGATTCTTATGAAGTAAAAAAATGAAGGGAAACCAGAGTCACCGTGGAAATCATTTCCAGATAAGAAGCAGTAGATTCACTTCTCAACTTCGATAACACCCGTGAAAGTTGTGTCTTACAAATATATACTGCTAATTAGGAAGCCCTCCTTTGAGTCATCTCTTAATTTACTCTTGAGCAGTAGCGTAAGATCTTGCAGCTCATTGCTTATACAGTGAAAGTAATTATTTCTATTGATGAACTCTATTGGTGAGATTGTTTTTCTTCTGTTTGGTGTTCTGGAGCTTATATTCCAGTTATACGAGTCTGTTGAAATAAACTATTCCTTTGGTGCCAGTGGTGTATTCTGAAGTCAAGGACAATCCAATTAGTGTTGATTGGGATTTGGCAGCTAAATCCCAGCTCACTGAGTCGAGAACATGCTTGTTATTGCTTATCTGTTGGTGACTGAATACGTGATGATTTCATTTCAATACAGTTCTCCATTTTCTGCAGATTGTATGATATGAAAGGATGACATCGATGAACACAGTTCCACTTTGTTTGCTTTGTAATACTCTGGGTATGGAGGTAAATATGACAAAATAATCACAAATTTTCTGTTGAACTGGATGTAGGTAGCATGCTTTGTGCCACAGCCAGAACCAGTATTGGAGATAGTGCCACTCCAGATACTCACTCTGAGGTTTTGTGTAGGTGTGGTAGGGAAATGTTAATATACAGAATATATAAAATCCTCATAATCCTGGATACAAATTTGGGACAGCAGCATATAAAACTACACTGGACTCTAAAAGGCCTCAATGGGTGAAGAGACAAAAGAGTGTTACTGAGGTTACAAAATCTTGGAAACGCGTAGGATTAACATCCTTTTAACATGTTCTGAATGTATGTTCATAGGATTGAAGAACATACTTCAAATTAAAAAAAACCCACTATCTTAGACTTGGGTAGGTCTTGGGTAGGCTGGGCTGGAGATTTCTATTTAGAGTGTGATTTACATGTTGGACCTGATAAAATTGTAACTCGAAGGAAGATGAGACATCCTGGTGTAGTATTTCAGAGATACTTGCAAATGCAGAACGATGATTCTAGAGTCTTGAGTTTGGTTGTGGAAAAATGTGCTTTGGGAAATGAGTTATTAATATCAGCAGTATTGCGTGTTGTCAGTTGGCGGCGTCCTCTCTGAGCTCAGTAGTGGGCTGTGGTTCGTGTTCATGTAGCTTGAGAATCCTTGCTCTGTATGGCAGGGGTGACTCTTCCTGCTTGCTCACCTTGGCCTATCCTGGTATTTTGGGATTTTCTGTCATCTGGTTTGATTTTCCAGTCTAACCTTGGAAGAATATCAGACCTTAATGTATCTCTTTATTTCTTCCCTCTTTCCCTTCTCTTTCAGTCTCTGCTTAGCCAATTCTATCTTTTCTGTACTTTTTTTCTAATATCAAGTCCTTTTGTCCAGTCAGTCCAGTTTCTCCCATTTTTTTTTCAGCTTTTCTTCTTGGCTGTTTACCAGTAGATGTTGATTCTGCTGGGAACTGAGACAAGGTACTGTGTCTGTGCCTCTTATTAGGCACATCTTCCACAGAATCACAGAATGGCCATGGTTGGAAGGGACCTCAAGGATCATGAATCTCCAACCCCCTTGCCACATGCAGAGCATCCAACCTCCCCATTTCATAACAGACCAGGCTGCCCAGGGCCCCATCCAACCTGGCCTTGAACACCTCCAGGGACGGGGCATCCACAGCCTCTCTGGGCAGCTGTTCCAGCACCTCACCACTCTCTCTGTAAAGAATTTCCTCCTGACATCTAACCTAAATCTTCCCTCCCTCAACTTAATACCATTTCCCCTTGTCCTGCAGTTATCAACCCTTTTCAAGAGTAGCTTCCCCTCCTGTTTGTGGGCTCTCTTTAGGTACTGAAAGGCTGCAATGAGGTCACCCTACAGCCTTCTTTTCTCCAGGCTGAACAAGGCCAGTTCCCTCAGCCTGTCTTTGTAGGGGAGGTGCTCCATTCCCCTGCTCATCTTTGTGGCTCTCCTCTGGACCCTCTCCAACAGCTCCCTGTCTTTCTTGCACTGGGGGCTCCACACCTGGACACAATACTGCAGATGGGGCCTCACAAGAGCAGAGTAGAGGGGGACAATCACCTCCCTGTCCTTGCTGGCCACCCCTCTTCTGATGGAGCCTAGGATACCATTTGCTTTCTGAGATGCAAGAGCACACTGCTGGCTCGTGCTAAGCTTTTCATCCATCAAGACCCCCAGGTCCTTCTCTGCAGGGCTGCTCTCAAGTACCGCTCCTTCCAGTCTGTACAGGTGCCTGGGATTCCTCCTACCCAAGTGCAAAACCTTGCACTTTGCTGTGTTGAACCTCATTAGGTTCACTCAGGCTCACCTTTCCAGCCTGTCGAGGTCCCTCTGCATGGCATCCCTTCCTTCCACTGTGTCAACCGCACCACTCAGCTTGGTGTCATCAGCAAATTGCTGAGGGTGCACTCAATTCCACAGTGGTTGTTAGCGCAGAAAGGTTGATCTTATTCTCACCTTTGGGCATGAACAAATGCTGAGTGGCTGATAAGACAAGCACTGAATATCTTATTTTAGATTAAATCTTCAGATGTTTAATGGTTAAAGTAAATATCTGCTCGTCAGATAAGCACAAAGGACAGGTAATGCTTATGGCTGTGAGCTGTTTGCTTATCTAAAAAGTATTGCACTTGTAGCACAATAAACCTTGTAGTTCCAGCACTGCATTAATGAACACCTCATTTATACATTTTCATTGTGTATGGGTAACTTATGCATTTGTGCTCTGTCTAAAGAAATGTAGGTCCAGGACTTTTGTTCTATGAAATACAAATAAATGACATTATATACTACTAGCAAATACTGTTGACTTTTGAAAAAGTACGGAGTTGTGGTCTTTGCTATTAGCAAAGCATAAAGATAACTGCAATAGGCATTAATATTTTTTACATGCTGGTGGATGGACAGTGTAAATTAGGAAACTGTTTTCTAATGTTTCTAATTTCTGATGTTTTCAAACTGTGTTTCATAAGAATTTAAACGGCATAAAAAGAGAAAGCCACGTGCTTTGTTCTTGTAGTGCTATTTCTCCATAAGCAGTCTCTTTTTCTCCTCCCAGGATCTATAGTAGTTCTACAAAGCTTGTGCAATGACTGAACTTCTACTGTTCTGTATTGTTGGTATATGCTGCTTTTAAACTGTTGAATACAGGTCATTTTAGTAGTAGTCACCAGAGCTCTTCATTGTCCTTTCGTCTTGATCAGTAACTTGTGAAGGGGAGAGAAGTGAGGTTTTTGTAAAGCAGTTTAGCCTGCTGCTTCTGTCTGAGAAATGGATCGGGCCCTGAGTGCAGTTAAAGCACTCAGTTTGACTTCCTCGTTAAGGGACAGTTGCCAAAGCACTGCCTTTGATTTTGGGGGATTCACCTCATGTTTCTTGGAAAGTAATGAATGACTTATTTTATTTATTTATTTATTTGTTTGTTTTCCTGAGGAGCTGCTTAATTTGGCAAAACAAACAGCTGAAAATGCATGTTCCTCATGATCAGTAAGTTTCATCAGTGGTAGACAGTCCAAGGTTTGGCATGGATACTTTTAACAGTGTTTCTAAAACATAAGTTAACTAAGTGCATGCGCAGAATGAAGTGATGCATTCCATGGAAATAAGTGGTCAGAGCTGAGAGTTGGTGTTCAGAAAAGCATGCCAGTTCATAGGGCTGTAGGAAAACCAGTTTTCTCTCTAGATTTTTATATTTTTTTTTTTCTTATGGGTACTTAAAATAACCACTAAAGTTTTAATAACAACTGGTCAACTTTGCTGAAGCGATTGAAGATAATGCCTGTGGAAGACTTAGATTTGCCCTTTGGCTGGGGGGCAACTGTTCATACAGCAATTTTAGACACCCCGCCTGCTCCTTGCTGGTTCGGCTGATGAGCTGACGTTTCGACCCAAGCTGCCTGTAAGTGTGCTTTAAGCTGAGACACCCGAGTTTGTATTGACATGACTGAAGCACGAGACTTGTTCCCAGCTTGGGGAGCACGGATAGTATTCAGCAGACAACTGCTGAAGAAGAGTGAGAGGTGTTCACATCCCTAACCATCGCAGTGGGTTTTAGTAGGACTGGAGTGCCAAGGCTGTGCTGTGTCAGCTGTGATGACACTGTAACCTGGCAGGACAGCCAAAGCAAGTGTCATGTTTTCTCAGTTACAGGCAAGCGGGAAGAAAACAAAACCATGCGGACCCACGTTTGCGATTTGGAACTCAAACTCTTATTTCAAAAGATTCTCTTTCCTGTTTGATTAATCTGCATAAATAATGATACTCATTTTGCCACTGAATAAACAGTGTTGATTCAAGCCGTGATACTTTTATAGGGTTGTTGTTTCAGTGCTGTGTTTTCCAAATATTTTGTTTATAGTGTTTATTGTGAAGAGAGATGAGATCATACGTATTTCACAAAATATCCTTGCGGAGGTCATTTTTATTATTTATTTTTTCCCTTGATGCTTGGCCATGCTTTTGGAAGAGACAAGGCTGTCACTTGAAGCTTTTTATTTTTTGTGTGCATGTGGTCTTGAAATGTATTCAGAAAACATGCCTTCCAGCCTTGTCAGATGTTTGTACTTTTTTTGTTGTTGTTTATAAATTATTTTTGCTTGTGTGTTTTTCTGCTTGTATATTGATTTCTTTATCTTTTATGAAATCGTGGTTCATTTCTTAGTAACTTGTCCATTTTTAGAATATTGCTTTCAAGAATTTGTGGCTTCACTGGTGCTTCACTCTCTAGATGTGGTCTAGGCTCTCAATAGTCTCTGTTTTTGATAGTCTAGTAGAAGGCAGGAGATAGTGTTGAAACAGGGTCCTGTTTAGCCTTGGTTTCTTTATCTGTGAATGTTACGATAGTGGATAGCACCTCCGGGAATCATCTGATGCATTCTTTGCCTCAGGCCACAATTAGCTTTGGCTTTCATTGGTCTTGCTGGGTGTCTGTCTAACTCATTCTTAGAACCCCCCAGTGGCAGCAGGTTCACTGCTTCCAGTGGCAGACTGCTCTGCTGCTTCTCTTTCTGACCTCTAGAAGAGCTTTCAGAGTATTTACCTTAAGTACTTTTTTGATACTGTTTTAATCTTACTCTTCTTGAAGTGTGGCGACCAAACTGCATATGGTGATTTACATGAAGTCTTGCCAGTACTGCAAACGACACTTATTTCCTGGCTGTGCAGGCAGTTCCAGTGTGATTTTTTTTTCCTTCTTTCCCACACAGCACCTACACTTCCTTAGTGTTATACTTTAACTTCTGCATCCCTTTTAATCAAGCTGCTACCCAGCTAATTGGCCTTCCCGTGTGTGTGCAGTTGACTGTTCTGTCCTACCTCTGAAACACTGCATTTCTCCTCTACTGTTTTTCATAACATTACATAATTTTGAATTGTGATTTTGCCCTCTGATGTGCTTATCTACTTTTTCTGAAAGTAATTTCTGCATGTGTTTATACAGACATAGGTGAAAGGGCATAGAACAGCTTCTGGTATGTTTTATGTGTCAGTCTGTAGTGTTTTTAATAAAACATCCTAAAACTGAAACTGAGCATTGAGCCCCATAGTGGCTTGCATATTGAGATGCAATGATACTTTTTCAAATATGATTTAATATGTTTGCAGAACAAGTATTCTGTTGATGTTCCCAGATGTTAAATTCCAGGTGCTTTATGGTATATTTAAATAAGATTTAATAATTATTATAAATTTAATTATGTTTTATTTATAAATAAATCAATTTAACAGTTTATTTTGCAAGCAACAGAACTAAGTGACATCTTTCTGCACGTTTCTCTTGTGCATGCCAAGTAATGCTTCTGGAGAGGCAGCAAGGTCCTCCAATACTTAATTTTTTTTTAAGCTCTGATTCACTGGCCATTGTGACTGGGGTTAAAGGCACTTAATCACTTAGACCTTGCTTTGTTGGGGAACCTATCCAAAAGTGGTATTCTTAGTTGCAAAGACTTAATTGACTCTTATTTGGAAGGCTACATGCTTTCCTTTGCAATAGAGGCGTTACGCTACTGTGTGCTCCACCTGGTATTCTGAGCTGGCTGCAAGTTAACAGAACATAACTTATTTTGGGCTCAGATTCAAGTCGTGCTTAATTGTTTGCTAGAATGTGGATGCAGCTCTGTTTTCTCCAATTATGCTCTATTTTCAAGCAAGCAATTCCTTTGGTTTCTTAGAACTGCAAAGTGTGGGCTGAGGATTATGTTGTTTTGTTTTTTTAAAATTTTTTACTGCTAATGATGCGTGCATTGGAAATGCATTTTGACTTGTAGAATCTTGGCAATGTGGCTTGTTTGTGGGGAGAGAGAATACAGTAAGGGAATCTGTCACTTTGGGTTACTGGGACAATAAGCACAGAATCATGTTTTATTCTTGCAGTAGATTTTTAAGAGAATTATCTCCAACTGAAGGAACGTACTCATTGTTTAATTCACAAACGAGTGTTTATTTTAAAACTGTTTACTTCTTCATGCTTTTTTCACTTTGGTTCCATAAGTATTTACCAGCATTTGCTGTACTCGTGTAGGTATGTGTGGAGATCAGGTGAAATAATGTTACTGCTCATGGAAAAAATAGAATTCACGTGATAGGAAATTGAGCTTTTGTTCTGAACTGATTGCTGGCGCTAGGAGGACTAGCAATGCACAGTAACATTTCAGATGGTTCCAAGTTCTAGTGTGTAGATTTAAATGGAATTTGATGCAATATTATTTTTCATATCTCTTATAAATGTTTGCATTCTTTGTGTTGATCCCCACTTAGTTTAAGTCACTTTGGCAGCTGCATTCTTGTGAAAGGAGGGGGTGAAATAAACTGTTAACCTTTGAAAGTTGCAATACAAACAAATACTGTTTAACATGTGGAAATTTGTGGATGTTTCAAACAATGGTGTTAATTTTGATTGCCTTTTTGAAGTCAGCCTATTCTTTTTGTTCTTGCTTTGGAAACTAAACATATTGTTTGAGACTTTTCTGCAGCTGTGAAGAACAAAGTTGGTCATGCAGTAGCTTAGTAAGGTGACATCATGAGTTGGTTTTGACTACTGTGTGATAATCTTTCTTTTGCGGTTGTAAACGTGATTGCTGGTGTGTACTTATTTCCACTTGGTTTAAATCATGAAGGTATTGATGCAGTTGCATTTTGTGGCTAGTTACTTGATCCTATTGTTCAGGGCTATTGGTGTTTTGGCCTAAAAATCATTCTTCTCCAGCTGTGCCACAGTTTCTCGTAAAAGGAGCTTCAGGTAAATTCTTGTGTCTTGCTTTTAGATGCTCTTGGGCTGCTCTGTGATGTCTGAATGGTGACACTAGCACTGTTGCAGTATGAGAGCACTTGGGGCCCAAGTCTTGAGACCATCTTAGGTTGCTTTACAAAGGTGCCTTATATTGGGTTCAGCTAGTAGAAATGATGAGTGGCCTCATCTTTGGCATTAATGCCATTTTGGCGAGAGGATGAGGAGGTAGTTTTTGTTAAATACATATGGGCTATAAGATATGCTCACTCTTACTGGAAAACTTTGTTTTTGATGTGGTTTTAGTCTATAGTCAGTCCAGACAAAATATTTGTCCTACCAGGATATGTGAATCATTCTTTGTAAAGTTTCATTTGTCATCTGTGTTCTGAAAAATGTTTTGTGTGAGGGAAACGTTGACTACTGTCAGTAATTTTATTGTTAATGGGCGTTTTTACAGCTGCTAGGCAAAAATTGTGCTTGGGTGAGATCAAAATATTATTTAATTTTTTCATTGTACTGGAAGCACAGGAAACGCAGAGGGTGGGAAACTTCCAAATGACTCTTCACTCCTCGTCACCTGTAGGTGAGCAATGTTGTGCACGCTTACAAAAATAAAACAGAACACAAAAAACCCAACCAAACAAAAAGCAACCCAAGGAAAAAAAAAAACCTAGCAGCTGTTTGTTTCTGGGAAGAGAGAGAACTGCTCCTTCATCCTGTGTGCACAGCTGATACTTGTACTTTGAGTAGAAAAAAATACTTCAAATTTCCTTCACTGGTGCATGATAAAAAAAATAAAAAATAAAATGTTTATGGTATTAAATTAGCACTTAGGATTGAGTAATCATTGACTTACTTTCCTTTTCTTTGTTGTATGGTTTTAAAAGACACTAAGAGCGTGTGAATGCAGGTGGGGAGGGAGGGCGATGGGTGAAATTTTATATGAACTTTCTGTGTCTCCTTACCTGAAGGATTGCAGCAGTCGCTTTGCTGAAGCTGAGGGGGAAATAATGTTCTAGTAGACAACTGAGACGACCTTTCAGTTGTAAAATGCAAATTTTGAACAAATTCTAAATAGATCTGCTAGCAGGAAGTTTGGTCGTGTTGTATGTAGAAATGACATCTGTAGCAATGGGAACACGTACAGCTCCCTGTTCCCCTTCCTCTCACTAAAGAAGTGTGGATCTGTGAATACTTAGAGGGAGGAAGCGTTATATTTTAACAAGAAGCAAAAAAGAGTAAAGGAACTAGGAGGGGGTTTTAGAGGTTATGGTTGCTGCCTTTTAGGCAGTAGGTGCGCAGCATGCAGAAGAATGGTTCTGATAGTGCAGTAGAGAGAGCTGCAAAGGACTTGGAATTCAAAGCTTCTTATTGCAGAGCCTTTAGAAGTAGCTCAGCATTACATCTATTTTTCAGAACAAACATTTTGTGTGATGATATATGCTAAGTATTTTACTGATTGGAGTTCAAATGTGAGTGGCTTGAGCAAGCTCTGAGACAGGAATTTGCAGTGCTGTATGGAGCTTTGAGTATATGCCTGATTTAAGGTGCATACCTGAGAAATGGGTTGAATTGGATCTTTGCAGCACCATCATTGGATGGGCTGTCAAAAGGCCCTTACGGTATTTTCCTGTCTTTACAGCTTTCAGACTCGGGGAGGGTTGTTTCGATATGAGTGGTGAAAAACATATGGAGATACTGCTTTCGAGAAAAAGGAAATGAGGACAGAGGGGATTTGTCTGACTGTGCTGTAGTTCATAAACATGGTGCTCAACGTTTCAAATGAGCTGTTATGAGTCTGAGCATGAGATATTTGAGAATACTTTGAACTTAGATGTTAATTTTTAACACAGTTGGCAAATACTACTCAAAAGTAATTTCACATCTTCAAAAGTCACAGTTATTCCCCAGCTCTGGAGTGACAGTTTGGCCTGTATAAAGCAACATTAAGCTACTCAGATGTTGCAATTTAGCAGGAAATATGGATCTTTCAAATAGATTTTTGGGTCAAGTATGTATTTCCTTGGGTTCCATGCGAGTACTTCTTCCTGAAGAAGTTGCTGCGGGGGTGGGTTATCTTTTCTTCCAAAGTAGTGGTAGTATTTCTCTGTTTTAATATTTACCTGTAATAGTTTTGTTTGTTTGGTTGTTTTTTGTTTGCTTGTTTGTTTCCAGAACAGTGGCTAACTATTCTGATTTCTCTGTTAATGCAAAGCTTTTTTTTTGCCTATAATTGTGTAGTGTATTTTTAACTTTGAAAGCTCGGGAGTGTGAGTACTCTGGTAAATTTTTCTGTTTTTCCATTGACAATAAGCTTTGCAAAGAAGTCTGAGACAAATTGATGACAGGTAGGGATTTGCAGTGAGATTATTAGATGCTGTATGCAAGCCCTGTAACTTTTTTTTTTTTTTTTTTTGTACATTTCTATGGAAACTTTTAGTACTTTAGGTAATAGAGGTCCTCAGAGTTTGGAGCCCTCAGATACAGGAGTGGGTTCGGTCGTGTCCATCACTCAAGCACCTGATAACAGGTTTTCAGAGTGTAGTGGCCAGCCATTTGAGGGAGGTCATACATAGAAAGCATTCGCATGATGAAGAAAGATCTGCTTCTGCTGTGCCAAAATGTGTTCAGTTTTGTTTTAGTTTTGTCTTTACCTTGCATCTTCAGGAAAGCCCCTTCACTAAATCTTGTCAGCCTCTGTGTGGTTCAGTAACAGGGTGGTGAGGTGCAGAGCGTTGTTCAACTTGTGTGCTCTGAGCTCCTGGTGCTCTAACTTCAACATACTGAAAGCACATGCCATCATTAGTTCTTCATGCTCTGCACGCAAATAAAGTACTTTGTAGGGGAAGGAAGCACCAAGAACATTATCTTGACCTGAGGAGGCTTGGAGTTGTGTTTAAGGGTTGTTCTGGCTGTGTTCCTGCTTTGGTTTCATTATTTCTTGGCATTTACATCTGTTCTGCTTCTGTTCATATATGGTTAATATATTCTATGATTATTTTCTATGTAAGTAGAGCATAACTTGAAACATAATTGGAGTGTATGGAAAACCACTTTAGTTTAAGGAAAGATGACTTCATTCTAGTTGCACTTCTGAATATTTTTGTTGCAATATCAAATGTCTTTTTGTCATAGTGATTGGTTCTGCATGATGTATCAAGTCTATAGAGGGCCAACTTATTAGCTAGCATTGTTCCTGATATAAATAAAATCCTCCAAAAGTCACTGTGGATTTTTTATTCTTATATTCTTTCACTGCACACGATAAAACAGCAGCAACAAAAGAGAATAACCAAGCGAGATGTTTTCCCCAGTGGACTTTATGTTCTTTAGGTTCGTATATACATTGAAGAGATAAAACTGAAAACAGGAGTGGAATTAGAACTCATCCTTTTCTGTTATATTGCAATGATAACAACTTTTGTGCAGGAAAGTGGTGGATGAGTGATGAGTTGGGCTGAGAAAAATCCTTTGCTAAAGGTTGAGACTGGAGTAATGAAGAAGCAAAAGGAAGAACAGAAGGATGGAGGCAGACAGTGTGCCCAGCAGAAGCAGAGGGCTGGAAGTTTGCTGTTACCTTAGTTACAGTTGAATTGGAGTAGGTGCCATTCCTCCAGAAGTTGGCTTGGTTCATAGGAAGAAGCTCTTGTATCTGACTGGTAGATTTTTGTTTGTTTGTTTTATTAGTATTGATGATGCTCATTGGATATATTCCATTCTTACAAAGGTTCTTTTTTTTTTAATCTTGCATCTACATGGAGACTTTCTGGAGCTGGAGTTAGCAGAGACTTTGTACACACAACATGGTCTTGTCATCCATAACTTCTCAGTTCTTTGAAATAAACCCAAGCAAGTTTGTGACATCTAGATTATAGTACTGTACATAAAAACAGAAGTTAAAAAGGATAAGGCTGTTTGGCTTGGACACTGCCTTTCTGCCATGCTCTTCTTCCATTGTCAATGTTCTGAGTGATACCAGATGCAGGTTGGATTAGGAAAGAAGCTTGTGGCCCCTCGCTCCAGAGAGCAGCTCTCACTTCTGCTGTGAAGTATTTCAATTATGTTGCATATTAATACAGAACCAGGTAAGTAGATTTCAGTGTATTTTTGCAATAAGTGATGAAACTTCTTATTTTGGCAAGTAGGTTATTTGCAAAATAGACATTTGGGGTTTTGCTTGTGGCATATGTCAAACTAGAGCACTTGCTGATCATTTGCTCCTTTGGACTAGACTTAAAATGTTGAAATGTCATTTATAGAAGAGTGAGTGGAAATTGTTTTCAATATAGAATATTTCCTGCCTTCTATCTATTAAGCTTAGGATAGTTTTTTCTTATTTCTAAGATACATGCAAGATGTGTTTTACAAATATATGCTGTATGTTTTAGTTGTTCTGTGTTTTTTTGGTCTCTGTACCAGATGTTCCAGTGGAAGAGATGCAGTTTGATGTAATTCATCTTTGTTGTGGAGAGATTTTTTTACACCTCAGTAGGCACATAGTGGAGGTGAAAACTGAACTTTGAAAGTGTAGGGCTTTTTCCTTGCATGTTGAAGTAGTTTCCTCAATAGATAAACAGTTAAATAGGATTCTGCGTGTCTAATGCGGAGAGCTTCAGTGTTGCTTTTATGTTAGATCAGAAAGAAATGTGATACGGATTTGGTATTTGTTGTCTTGTGGAGGAAAGGTTTTGGGCAGGGTATTCATGTTGTTGTCTTTGGTTATAGCGTAATGGTAGCAGAGTTCAGCACTTGGTTTATCAGGTCTGCAGACGGCTAGAAGTGTGTTTATGCACAGTGTTGTTTTTATAGCTGATTAATCCCCACTGAAAGAAACTTCTGTGCTGTGCAGAGCTGCCGTGGTGTCTTGGCAATCTTCAGCCTGAGTAACAGCCGCTTGAAGGGCATGTCTAGGAGCAGCCCTCGGGCTTTTTGTGCATATTACTGAGGGTTGGTCTCATTCCTACCAGGCAAAGGGTAAGAGAAGTGGAGGGGTGGCTTGTAACCAACTTCCACTTGCCCTCTGGTTCTGTGCTGCTGTTCTGGGGCACCTGCCAAGCATACTTAATGTCAAAGACTTCCCAGTAAACCACATTATTTGAAGGTGGAGAATAAGTGCAATTTGCATCAATTTGCCCATAATAGGATTAAAGTTATGCAGGTAGCAAAGAAACAAGTAAAACTATGTTGCCGGTTGCTCAACAGGGGGTATTCTGTATTAACTTGCAGTTTGCACCTCAGGAATCGTAAAAAAATGACGGTGCTATCAGACACGTTTGTTTCACGGCAGATTCTTCATTTATTAGACACAGAATTCTTACTCATCTTTTCCCCTGCTAGAAAGCAGTCACATAGCCTCAGTCCATTGTCTAAGCACTAAAGAATGTGAAAGGTAATTTTTAAAGTAAATGCTTTTATATGCCGAGTAAGTATTTACTTCCAGTCTTAAAATATTTAAACTTCTCTGAAGAACAAAGTAGCAACTGTAGTTAACTTAAGCGGTATAGTTCTGGTTGTTTCAGACCACAGAATGTTTTGCTAGCAGCTTCAGGTTTTAGCTGGTATGTTTCTACTGTTTCTGGATTAAAATGTACACTTCCAACCCCCCTCCCTCCTCCCCCCCCAAAAAACCCCAAACCAATAAATTAAAAAAACAGCCCACCACTACCAGCACCCCAAATGCCTCTTTCCCCACCTCCAAATACAGCTTTTTATGTTATCTTCTCATGAGATACCTTTGTTTGTAGTACATTTGAGGCTGAAGTCATTCTGCTATGAATGTTCACTAATGCAAATGACTTTTCTTTTCCACTTCAGGACTGAGGTGAAATGCTGTTTTGTACTCTCCTTTCAGTCTTGTGTAGGAAGGGAAGCAAAGATGGTCACCAATTGAGTATTACTTTCAGCATGTTAGCATGTAGCTTTGCCTTTGCTCGTGATTATTAATCTGTCCATTTGAAGCCAAACTTTTAAGTGTGTTTTGTCTTTGGCACGCTGAGCTACGGCATTAGTTGTCCTCCAGAATATAATGAAATGACTGGAAGCTGTTACTACTAAGGGAGAGAACATGTCTACCATTCATCTGGAAATAAAACTATGTTATAATTCAAGCCATATAGGATAAATAGCCTCAAAATATTCTTTATTATGTGTCTGGGTCACTTAAAAGCTTAAGCTTTTGTTATGAAGCATGGTGCTATGTATGAAGATATTTATTGCTATTTCTGTGTTCCTCTCTTCCAACCTCAGTCACATTTGAAGCCTTTTTTTTTCCTCTCAGTAAAACCAATGAAACTCAGTTCTGGTATGCAATAATTTAAAATATGTAGCATATTTATTTGAATGCCCAACTGCGATGATTTTGTTTTCTTTCTTGTTTTATAAAAGACTGTACGGCATTAAGTACTGTGGTACTTTTTCCCAATGAGATGAGCTGCTAAAGTTGATGTGTTGCAGTTGCAGTGCAATACTTTATCTCTCTCAGTAACTGGAAATGATCCAGTAGAGAAATCTTTGAATTAGTGGATCAAAATCCATGAAGTATGGAAGATAAATATGCCATATTTAAACTAATATTGGATAATCTCATCAGCTCTGAAACTAACAGTGGTGTGGTATAGGTGAGGATCTATTCCAATTTTACTTATAATGTACAATTACTCAGACTAAAATCCGTTCCCTTGTGTTTTTTTTTTTTTTTTTTTTTTTTTTTTTTTTTTTCCAAACCAAAATGAAAGAATGTTTCACTTCTTAAGGTAAAATGCTGTTTAACCTGTGGCAGCCTTCCCCTAGGTTGTGCTTGGTCTAACTTAAAGCCATATTAGATCATTCATTCTTTTGTTAATGAATCATTTCAATTATTTGTTTAACAATGAATCACAAAGCAGATTTGAAAGAAACTAGTTGAGGAGTGCATTATATCAAATTTGCATCATAAATGACACATTCCTTCATATGTTCGATTTGGTTTCATTGAGCTACTGATCCTGTTCTTCTACTCTACTCCTTCTTTCTCCTTTCCCTGCCCCATTTTATCTCACTCTCTAAATGGGCAGCCTGAATTCAGTCTTGCTGCTGTAGATAGTTGTTGCATTTACTTTGTCGTTCCTTTGGAGTGACGATCTGCCAATCCATTTTTGTGGATAAGAATCTGCTCTAGGCATAAAGTGCACCACCTAATAGCTCATGCTATTTCATAAAAGTAAGATAGCATGTAAAAGCGTTTTGCTTACAGTGCTTAACATCTACGTGGGTAATTTCGTGGCATTAAAAGCAAAATTTCTTAGTGTAAAATTAGCTGAGAATGTAGATATTAGATCTTAGGTCATGTTTAAGAAAAGATGAACTGTTAGTGCCTGCAAGTCATCTATGCTGTGGAGGTGCATTCTGTAAGTTTAGAAGTTAAATTGTGGTTACCTTCAAAGCATATGTTTCTTTGTGTCATACAAGCAGCTTTCACTTGAATTGGGCTTTAATTATGGGCACCTTTTGTTTTCCAGTATATTCTAGGTTATCTTCCATAGCTAGCTTCAGTTCTTCACACTGTGATATTCTCTTGAAGCAGTATGCCTCTTCCATAACAGCAATGATGACACTTCACCGCTCTGAGATTTTGTATTTGGAATATGTTGATCCAACACCAACCCTGCCTGTAGCAGGAAAGTTTGAACTTGATGATCCTTGAGATTTCTTCCAACCCAAGTCATTCTATGATTCTGTGATTCAGTTGATAATCTCACCCCCAAGTAAATTTGCTGTTAGATGGATGTCCGAATAGCATAGCATCTGAATATATTTGATTCTAGGTAGAGGAAAATACAGTCAAAGTTACTTCACAACAGTTTGCAACCAGGAAATTTGCGGTGGGTTGAGATTTTCATTTGTCTTGTTGGTTCTGTATTGTTCACAGGGCTTTGGGTAGTTGGTTGGGGAAAGTTCTTTGTGGAGTAGTGGGGAATTAGTGCTAATAAAATGTTCAGTGTTAACTGCAATAGGTATTGGCTTTCTTATTTGTTTGGAGTTGTTCTAGATGTTTGATTGCTTTTTTTTTTTTCTTTATTAGAAGAGGGAAGATATGAGAAAGCCTAACTTTCTCTGTTACTCTGTTTTGCATGCTGGAGAATTTATTGGTGAACAGAAAAGAAAAGCCAGGTGTACGGGCATTATAGTGAGTGGAAGTTTTTGTTTGATGTGTGTTTTTACACTATCTTGAGTTTCCTTCTGTGTAGGCATTTCTTTTTCCCTGAAGCTCTGTGAGCTACATGAAATCATTCTTTTCACGTTCTTACCCTTCCTTTTGTTTCCTAACCTAGACATTGAGGTATACAGCTGTTTCTTAATAGGTGCAATATTTGGGTTTACTCTTGCTAGGTGGTGTATGGCTTTCAGCAGCCTCTTCTGCCCTTTCCTGTGTGTCTTCTGGAAAAGTGAGTGACTTTCAGAAAGGAGTGAGGACAAAACTGTCTCCCTAGGCTGCAGAAGGCTATAGGGTGAAGGACTGTGTGTACCTTGAAGCTCTTCTGTGAAACATATTTGTCACCTAGCATGGGTTTCCCTACCTCCTGAAGGGAATCAGGGCCAGTTATGGGCTGGCGAGAAAGACTTCAAACATACTGCATACATTAGCCTGAAGGTGAATATAAAACATATGATATTTGCTAGTTGTGATGGTAGCATGATTTCTTGCATTGGAAGTGGTAGGCCAGTGTTCAGGAACTTCTGGAGTACTTGTTCATATTCTTTAGTCACTGGCTGTAGAAAATACACCTTCACTTGTATTGGTACAAGAAAAATAAATGGAAGTTAATATTTCATGTGTAATCCAGGTAATCTAATCTAACATTTGATCAGATGCAGAATAGAATCACATTTTGCTCTCTCTGTTTCTCTCCCTCTCTGTTTCTCTCCCTCTCTGTTTCTCTCCCTCTTTAAAGGTGTATTCTGCCATTTAACAAAATGTTTGCATGTATAGTTAAGGCAAGGGAAAAGTAGTTGAAAGGTTTGAAAAGTGAAGACTGTAAAGATGTATGTGAAGATCTGGAAACAACTTGGGCATTTTTTTCCCTAGGAGTTGGTGTGAGGATGGATAGCCTGTGAGGGCACCAAGGGAGGGATTTAGAGGCGTGTCCTGGAAAAACAGTTGGAAAAAAAGTTGTGGGGTTTTGCTTGTATCCCATTAAATGTTGTAGAAGTATTTATTTAGGTTAACAAGTGCCAACAGAGTTTAGAGAGGGTGCTTGAAAATGCATTTTATTGAGACTATAAATATGCAATGAAAACAGCTAGGATTTGGATGACAGTGTACAGTACGAAGAGTTCTTGAAGTGCTGACCTTTGTGGGAAATGTAATGTTTATTTCAGAAAGTATCATTTGTCATTTTGACAAATTAAGCTTAACTGGCATAAATTTTTTTAATAAAAATATACTTAGTTGACAGTATTACCAGAATTGAGCTGCATAGTGAGACTTTACTGAATCTGAAATGGCACATGTGTATTCTGTCATGTTTAGGCATTTGCTGTAGCTAGCTGTTACAGAATGCATCCAGTGTTATTTTGGTCCTCAGGTGCTGCAGCTAATTCAGTAAGCATGTGTCTCTGGTGGAAATCAGTGTGACAACAACTTAAATATGTTTATTTTCAGGATTATCTCTCATCTGGGGAACACTGTAGGTGCATTTATGATATTATCAGCTATTCCAGAGAAGTGTTTGAACAGACTTAAATTGGATCACAAGACTCTGTTCTTCCACAGAGCTGAGGCAAGTTCTTTTTCCTCTGTGCTGCAGGTGATGAGGAACTCAGTGCCAGGATTTGGAAAGGCTGTGTGTTCTGTGATAGGCATTAAGCAATTAATTGCTCTCCTGGCGCACTCTGATTGACAAACATTTTATGCATGGCCTAATCATCCCAAAACATGGTTACAATCTCTTAAAAGTAAAGCTAGTTAACATCCTGTTTAATGTCAGCTGTGAGGCTGTACTATTTGTTAGGGAACACTTGGTAGGTTTCAGATAGCCCCTGGAGTTCAAAAAAATCTGTACTGAATAACGGTGACAACATGCATAAGGAAGGATATCTTGGAATAGTTTGGGGTATCTTTTTGATGTGTCACTTCCAGCATGCAGCAAAATTCTTTCCTCTTTGTAGCTGTTACTATCTGGTAGAACAGGTGGAAGTAATTTGGCAATTTGACACTCAGACTGTATTACACACAAGTCCCATAGGATTTCACAGTTTGTGGGGCTTTTGCACTTCAGCAGCTTTCAGTATGCAGTAACAGTGCTGGATAAGAGCGTAGTACTTACATTTGGAGCCTTTAGACACCAGGCTTCTTCAGTGACAGCTTCTAGGTTTGGAATCTGGGAAACAGTGCAGTTACCATTCACTCCCATTTTGAATTCTGCGCTTTAATTCTAAAGTCCCATCTCTAATTAAGGCTCACAGTGGAGAGTTGGTTGATGATATTCATCTGAATAAAAGCAGATGAATAAATCCTAACGTGATGCTGCATAATGGTTATGAATACTTTCTTAACATTTCTGTTGAGCCTTATGATTATGTTGTATTCAGAATCCAGTTAATTCCAGTGACTGTTGCCTTGCACATTTAGGCACTCATCAAAGACTGATAGGTCAGATAGAGTCCTGGCCAGTGTTTGGTATGGGAATGTGGTAGCTTTATAAAAGTGAGCTTTTTTGTGAAAGTGTTAGCTCTGTATGTAAATCTTTTTGTTTGTTTATATATTGGTAGTACAGTTTTAATAGATCTTCTGTTGCACAACTGTTCTGAAATATGTACAAATGGATTATATGCACAAGTGAAGCAAACCCTTGGTTTTCCTAATCGTTAATCATTTGACTCTCCTGCTGGTTTGTTTTTATTTTTTCCCAGCATGTTTGAACTGACAGTGTAGAGCTTAACGTGAAGATGGTTCTAGCTTAAACTGATGTCCTTCATATAGAGGTGGTACTTCTGGAAGAATCTTAAAGTAGTCTTTCCAAAGATGGACTCCTGTCCAGTGAATATTTTTTTTTCCTTTGGAACTGCAGATGCAATATTCATTTCATTCCTTTTGGGAGATAGGAGTGGAGTGTTGGCTTTGGCATCTTTCCTAGGCTGTTTCTTGAAGTGTTTTCTGAGTGACTGCAGTGTGTCACTGGTAGGTAGGCAGCTCTCCCAAATTAAATATTTAAGGTTTAGTCGTGTCGTCATTTAAAGCAGATTTTGCCTGAATGTGCCAAGATTAAAAAACTTCCTCTGATACATCTGGTTCTGTTCCATGATTGAAGTTCTTACATGGTTCAGAAATAAGAACATACGGGAACAGAGGACATCAGTACAGAACAATTGTCTCTGCTTGTACTATTTTATTTTATTTTTTGTCCGTTGTTCCAGAGAGTTAAAATACCCCTTTGGGAATACAGTTGATATGATTTTCTTCAGAGTTGCATTGTAAACAGAAGGAAGGCTTCCTGGGCCTATTAACAAATCTCTGTAATGCATTTTTCATTCAGAGTATTACAGAATCTGTAGCTTTGTATCTGAATATAACCCACATAATTATGAACACACCATTATGGCTAAACAGTTAAGAGTTGGGATTATTTTTCCTCTCACTGTCTCTGTAGAAGGAACATTCATGTTCCATGCATGGAGAATGAGAAAACACGTGGACACATTAACTGGAATGCATCTGACACATCCTTGGTGAGACGGAGTGTTCCATAGCTGTGAACTGTTTTCTTTTCGAAGTGGCAGAAAAAGTCATTCTGTATTTGTTCTTTATCCAAGATATTCTGGCTTCCTGACTTCTTTTGCAACTTGAGAACTGTTTCCATCTTGTACTCCACACATGTTGTATTCCTGTTACCGCAGAGATGAAAATGTTAAGATGCTCTAGCAAACATTTTTCATCCAAAAAAAAAACCACCAAAAAGCAAAAAACAAAAACCAACCCAAAAAAAACAAACTCAAAATCAAATAAAATAATTGTGAAATAATCTTATTGAGAAGATGCTGTAGCCTGTGGTTGTCACAAACTGATGTCACCTGAAGTCAGACCATTTAGCACAGTCTTTAGTTCCAGGCATGATTTGTCAGCAAGCTCATCAAAGGGACCTAAAAGGCTCTTTTGAAGAATGTTACCTTTCTGTGTACATTGGAAGTTTAACAACCTGTTCAGTACCAGGTAATTCAGTGAAATCCAGGAAGAAAAAGTTAAGGTATGCTTGAAGTGCTGTCTTTGAGAATTCAGGCCTTGTTCCATACGGCCTCTCGCGCTAGGGAAATGAAGTTAAGATGTCAGAACGAAGACATTAGCAGTCATCCTGCATATCTGTGGGTTCTAGATTTGCTTCTACGAGAGCTGTGTTCCTTATCTCTGGCTACAATTTAGGTGTTCAGCCAATGTGGGTTGGTTTCAGTATTCTATCACAGAAAAATAATGTAGATTTATTTCATTTTATGCAGATTCACTGTTGCTTTTCCAATGAAAATTCCTCACTTTCTTGGAAATAGTACCTTGGAACCTTTCCAGAATGTGAGGAAGATGTACTGCGAGGGTGAGACTTGCTGAAGTAAGTTGAGGGTGCCCTGTGGTGTGGGAATGGAACCACACTTTGTGGTCATGTACTATCATCTGTCTGCAGTTTGGATACCAGTACTTTGTAAGAAAATCTGACTAACTTTCTTGTATTCTCTATGTGGTGAGTTCGCCGTAGCTAGCAGCTGAACCCCTATCTCATTCCTTGCTCACTCCTTCACAGTGGGTGGAGGAGGGAAATTGAAAGCCAAAACTGAGAAAAAACTGTGGCTCAAGATAAAGACACTTAATGAAGAAAAAAATAAGTGATGCAAAAGTAATCAATCACCACCTTTCACCAGCAAACCAAAACCCAGCATGGCTCTGACCAATGTCTGCTTTGTAAAAACATCCCTAGTTTTATTGCTGAGCATGATTGTTTAGTAGTGGAACATTCCTTTGATCGCTTGGGTCAGCTGTCCAAGCTGTGTCGCTTCCTAACTCCTTGTCCATCCGTAGCCCTGCTCACTTTGGGGGTTGGAGGGGAAACAGAGAAGACCTTGACACTGCAACTGAAACACTGGTGTGTATCAACACTGGTTTAGTCACAAGTCTCATATATATAGCATCATGTGAGCTGCTGTGAAGGAAATTAACTTTATCCCAGTCAGACCCAGTACTCTCTGTCCCAGATAGCCTCCAAACTTTGTTGTTTCTCTGCACTCTCAGAGTAAATGGTGAATTTGGGGTAATTGGTGCCTGAGGGGTTTTTAGGAAGTGAACACTTGCTTTAATTCTTCTTAAGGATTGACACTTCTTATGGAAGTTGCAGGTTCAAAAGCAGGTATCTTAAGCACAAGGCTGATTTCAGCGAAGGCATTTGTTCCTTTGCCTCAGTGCAGTTGAGCTGTCAGATTATTTCACACTGCTTTCCTGAAGTGAACAGGCTGTTCTTCTTTGACTTCCTGCCCACTGAAACCAGACAGCACTACTTCTTACTCCAACTTGTCTCCAGGGCATTTCTTCAGGAGTTATTATAGAGACCTAGTTGATATCAGTCTGTGGAGTTATCTGTTAAAATGAGCGTGTGCAAAAGCTGAACACTGTACCACTGCAAGTGGCATGGAAATCGGGATTACTCTTGAATACTTAATGAGGAGAGATCTTCCTATTAAACAGATTCTAGTCTTTAAGTTTCGTTCTGTGATTGCATACTCAGCTAACCACTATAGTAAATCAATAAGTCATCCCTCTAAGACAGATGACCCGTTTACTTTACGTGACTCATTGCACCAAATGTTACCTTGGATGACTTCAAGTATCTGGATTCTTGAGTTCTCCTGGCAAGCATTCCCTCAGCAAGTGGGTCAACATTGCTTATGTTTGCTGTGATAATACTGTTTGGTACTTGTACTTCTCTGAATCCTCCAAAGCAGTGACATCACATGTGTTTCATGAGAGTTGGAAAGCTCATTTTCGCTGTTCTGTTTTGCAAGGGCTGTGGTCTTGGTTAGAAGTTTTATTTCAATGCAGTGTGGCTATGGGCTTTTTTAAATGAGGAAAAGCTTAGATATTATTAACATCACCTTCTTACTGGGTTAACAGGTAACATGATGTGGATCCTTTCCCTTTCAGTAAGCCAAATTTTTGGAGGAAGAGGTGGGATAGGTGTATGGAAGATGGTTTGTCATCAGTTCACCCATGTAGGACTTCAAAACGATGCACAAATTTGGCATGTCATGCTTATAACCCATGAGCAGCAGACATGATAATCTGCTGATGATTTTTGGAATTGGGATGTTGTCCTGGTTTCCTTCCTACAGCAACTGCAAGCTCTTCTGCTACTAAGTGAGTTTGTAATTGAGCTTCTTTGGATACACTCCTCATTACATCAGGGTGTCTAGCCATGCTTACGTTTATCTGGTTCCATTGTTAAAGATCTTTCTAGCTCATGGTATGATAAGGTATGTCACTGATAATCCACTTGTTTGTATGTAGGTGAGACAGTTTTGAGATTTGGACCTGCAATTCTTCGTCAGTCTCTGAAGGAGACTTCAGTTGTCACTCCCTCACTAGCTGTTACAGATCATGTTATTAAACTTAAAATGCTGTACCTCTCAGGCTGTTTTTTTTTGTCAAAACAAGAAAATCATCCTTGTAAATGGCAGAAGGACATCAGCACTTCTGCACTTACAGGTGGATGCTAAGTGGATTACTTTGAAGCATAATGTGCTAGCCAGTTACAGCCAGTTTGTGAAGGGACACCATATTATGGTGAAATAGCAGTTTTAATAAAAAGCTCATCTGACTGTCCTAGATCTTATTTCATGCTGATTTCTTCCCATCTAGGTTTCTTGATGGGGTTAGCTTATTTCTTTTCTTCAGCAAGGGCTTTGTGTTATCTTTAGGACCTTCCCCTAATGTTACCTGTGGTCCCCTTTTAACCTGTCTCTCTCTCTCTTAGGTGGCTCCTTTTAGTTTTTGTGATTTTGTGTGAAAGGGGTAGAAGAGATTAAAGGCCTTGTTTAACCTTGTAGTCTAACCCACGCACATGTGCACCTTTTTTTGCAAGACGAGGTAATCTGGTTAAATGCATTGCTCATTAGTGTTCTCCAGCTTCAAGTCATGGGGTGTTTTGTGCTGCGTGAGCACCTTGTAGCTTAAACTTTGGTTCCTGGTAAGTAAACATCCCATAGCAATACTCCTTCTCTGTCGTTTCCTGTCATTTCAGGTGGAGCATAGTTTCCTGTTGCAGTTCTTGTCATTTGCCTTCTTCCATCTCAAGTAATGAATTGCTACTCTTTCTGAACTGGAATTCATATTAGGTCATTTAATTTGTATTGTGGTATTTAGAAGTATATATGACTATTTTTAGCTGCTTTTTTCTTCAGACCATACATAAAAAGTGTTCTTGGAGAATCACTGGCTAGTCACTGAATTGTCACTAAATTCTTCTTGCTTTTATGTTGAGAAAGCATTCTATATGTGGACAATGTAAGAATCCCTCAAAACTGAATAGAGTTATTTATTGAAGTTTAAATAATGTCTATTATTAGACTACAGCTGAGAACAGATTATGGTAAGAACTGGGGGGTTTTTTGTTGGTTTTTTTTTTTTTTTTTTTTTTTTTTTTTGTGTGTGTGTGCCAATAGCACTGCTTAATAAAAATCAAATGGCAAATTTGTATGAGTTCATATTGATGGCGACTCAAGAACTTAAACCCGTTAATGGAGATGTTTCACTGAGACACAAAATAGTTGTACTGATGTTATGTATTAAACTTTGTCTCTTACTTGTGGTTTTGAGTAATTAATCTTTCTCCACATATAAAATACGATAGCCTTGTTTTGACAATCGTCAAAACCACAGTAACCAAATGCAGTGTCAACCTTTATTAAACATTCTGAGGTATTATGATGGAAAGTATTTTATAAGTTAAAGTCTAACATCCGGAAGAAAGAAAATATCTTTTAAGTACAGCTCTTAGGTTGAAGAGAAAATATTAGGTGAAGTCTTTGGGAATTAAACAGCTTCTCTTTAAATCTAATGGTTTAGACAAGAGTGTTGTTTAGTACATGCAGCAGTGAGGTTCAGGGCTGCAGCAGTGCTTGGCACAGGATAGCTATCTTATATTGCATTAGTGATGCAGAGCCATCAATTAAAGAAGGTGCCATTACAAGATTCTAAAGTAAACTGTAGTAGTAAACAATACAGATGCTAGTCTTTGTTTTGCTTTCTTTACTTTCTACACTTAAAATAATTCTCTATGTCTTCCCCAGACGCCTATTAAAGCACTCTTGAGTACCCTGTAAGATTGTGCATATGGAGAGGATGGTAATACAGCTTTGGACTGCTATCGGTACATGACAGTTGAAGTAGTGTATAGGATGCTGTGCATCTCTCTCTTAGCCATCTCATCTCTCATGCATCTCTCTCTTAGCCATAGAGAGAGCTGTGGTGATGAGTGACTCAAATAACACCTTTCTACCTGGTAGAAGAGTTAGAAGAGTATCTTAAGCTATTTCTGTTCTGATTGTGAATTTACCTTATTGCTCAGGTAGATCTGATGTTAGCATCAAACCAGTCAAGATGTCAGAAACCAGACTATGCTGAACTGCTTCGTTAACAAGCTGATCTTCAAGGACATGCATATAACTTAATTCTGAAGGAAGAACTTTTTTGAACGTATGAGTAAATTTTCAGGTAGTCTGAGTAAATTTTCAGGCATTAAATTTTTAAATAATGACAAATGGCTTGGCATTAAAGCATTGGTTGGTACCTTTTGTTGGCTTTAAGAGAGTAAAAAAAAAAAACCCTCTCTTACAATTAACTTTTAATACTTTACAGATAACTGTGAAACATTTGGCTACCAAACTGTTTTAATGTCATTAATGGAATGTATTGCTGCAGCCATTTATCTCTTACTTTTTGCATAGGGTCAGTTATAATAAGCCATTTAACCTTGTAACTATGTGTCTCTTTTCTTACAATGCTCATGGTCTTTTCACAGGTCAATTTACTTCAAAGGATATATGAAGATCTAAGGAAAGGTAGAATGCACTCAGTTTATAGGAAAAAAAGTAATTCTGATTTGTAATGAAAATAAATATTTCACTGAAAGAGTCCAAAACTTGAAGTTCAAGTATGTGAACTCAGTGGGAATAGGGCTATGTCCAACTGCTGTATTTGTTCTTTATGGCATGGGAATTCCCTGCAGAGTCTTTCTCTGTCTCAAAAAATGTACTCTGTGCTTGCTTATCGTTGGTCTGTATGTTGGTGAGCCCTACATTGAACTGAAGTTATCAGCCAGCTCTGGAAGCGTTTTGCTTACTCTTTTGCAACACTGCATTCCCTGCTAATTAGATATATCCGACTCCTTGGTGCCTTTAAAACAAGTCAGAGCTTGAGAAGGCACATTTGGTCTTGTACTGTGACATTTTTGCTCATCAGCAACATATTCAGGTGATAATTCATGCTGGCAATTCATGCTTTCCAAGATAGATTGCGGTAGGGATAAAATTCTTCATGTAGCCTTAATATTTGCGTGAAATCCCTCTGACAGGAGATCTGAAATGCTGTTAAACAAACCATTGTAATTTTTGGAGCTAAGTGGTATTTGTTGGTTGGTTTTTTGTGTTTTTTTTTTTCCTCCTTCCTCTTAGTGGTTATTTATGAGCCTTTCCAATAGGGAAAATATTTTATATATGTGCTGAGAAACCCATTTGCTTTGCATTATTTCCACTTCATAGATGTAATAGGCATGAAATTTTCCTCTTTCATTTTGGAATGTTCTTTTGAATCTCCATTTTAATGAGAATTTGTTTCAAAGCGCTTTTCTTTTTGACAGAATTTGAGCTCTGTCTCTTTCCCTGAAACAAAACCACTTGTCCAGACCATTGAATACAAATCTGTGCTTTAATGGAAGTCTTACTATTGGCCTGAAATGTCTTTGTCCTAGTCTTCATAGAATTTTTTTTTTACAGATGATGAGCCATGTGTGCATATACTCCTATGTGTCCAGCTATACTGGTCTTATTCTACTATATAGTTGGATTTAGTATTACTTAGGAAAGCATTTCCTGAGCTCAGGACAATTTCTGTAAAAGAAAATCTTCCTTGTTTGGATCTTAGAATAAGAAATATGAAAATATTTTGAGTGATGCACTGAGTTTTGTAATAGCTGTATGTTATTTATGTAATTCAGGTCTTGCATTTCAACTTGTGTGCTCCTAGCTAGCAGCTGAGAAGAGAATGCGCAAGACTCACTTTGTGCAGCTGGTTTGCTAAGGAAGGGTAAAGACAGCCAATGAAAGCTGAAGAGAGAGCAGTTCTGTAAGGAGGGAAGGTACTGAGTTTTGTGGAAACTTTATTTCTGTGTTGAGTTAGTGCCACAGCACAACTGTGTGTTTATTTTGTGTTAGAAAAAACACACAGAGTAATAAAAATGCTATTGCATAGCAAACTGCCTGTTGAGGGGGTTTCACACATACAGAAAAGATTATCTGCACTTAGATCATATTAAACTGAGATTGTAACAGCTGGGATCAAGCCCTTTGGGAATGGCTTGTTCATCACAGTGCGACTTGTTCTTCCTTCTTCCACTTCATTTTGCTTTGTCATGTTGGGTTTTTTTGTTTGTTTCTTTTCTCTTTTTCTATTGGTTTATTTTATGGGTTTTTTGTTTTTGTTAACTTGGTTTTCCTCTTGCTTTCTTATTTGTTAATTTGCAGTTGTTTATGAAAATGGAACTGCAGTGTTAAGAAACAAGTTCTTAACTTCACGAGATTTTAGTCTGCAATTGCCTAAATTCTGTAAATTCTACAGAATGTGAGAAGACCAACTAAAATTTTGATTTCAGAATCATACACGTGTTTTTCAAAGTGAGTAATTATGATACTGTATACAGTATTTCAATTGAAATTACTTGGAACAGTGCTGTCTTTTTTCTTTCAGTCACATGACTCTCATGCTTCTATAGAATAGCACAGACTTTTTTTTTTTCCTTGGCTTTCATCTTTATTTTTCAAAGTTCACACAAGTACAGATGATGCTGACTGAAAGAAAACAACAGCAACAACAACAAAAAGAAAACAGAAATCACCAAAACAAAGAAATGACCCCAAACTTGTAACCCTATTCCTGGTATTTTTAGCATAGCTTAATGTTATGTTTCCATATTCAGATTTCTGGGTCCTAATTTTAGTTAGGATTGTTATCTGTGGTGAGCTAGAAGATGTTATTTTGTCTGTCTAAACAAATCATAAACTCCGTCAAATAATAGATGTTATTTTTTCCGACTGGTTAAGCTTTGTTTATACTCTTCTAAAAGGAGGGAGGGGGAAAAAAAAAACCCAACAACCCAAAACAGCCCCCCTCCACAAATAAAGAACAAAAACCACATTAAAATATGTCTGTACTTAACACATTTAAAAACAAAACAAAGCAAAATCATTAAACTGTTGCATTTAAATATGAGTCTTCATACTTGGGAGTCAGATAAATGCATACTGATACAGAACTGTTGTGAAGATATTGTTCCTTACCTGTTATGATCCTGTAAGGTGGTTCAGAGCACTGAGAGTCAGCAAATGAACAGACTTCCTTTACATTAAGGTTAAATGTAGAAAGGCTTTTTGAGAAGAAGCTTGTTTGCTGGATGTTAAAGTGTGGATAGTTTTCTTTATAGCCAACAGAATCAGATTGCAGTTAGAGCTACTCATTGTCCTTGACTGTAAATAGGAGTGCACTTATTTTAAGATTGCAGTCCATGTTTGGTTAAAAAAACCCAACCAAACAAAAACTGCCACGCAAGCAAAAACATAAAAAAGAAGTAGGAGAGAAGTGTTTACTCAAGCAAGTTTTTGCACGAAATGTTCTTTGTTCAAATTTTGTATTCTGAAATGGATGCTGGTTAATATGTTGAAATAATGCAGGAAATGTGAAGTTGGTTTCTAGTAAAATGATGGGTAGGAAATTTTAAAGTAGAACTTAATTTTTAATTGTTTGGTTAGCACTTGAAATTAAACGTAAAGTAAAGTTGGGTTGTTAGAGGAAGAGAACTTACTGGAAACAGGAATCAGATTTGATAGGGCAGTATTGCTTTTAAATCTATATATTTTCTTTGTTGCAACTGGGAAAATGGCTAAATTTTCTTTTTTTTTTTTTTTTTAAGAGCACTCTGAGAAGCTCCAAAAACATGGATTTTGAGTACAAAACAGAGGGCGGCTTAGTCATCTTAATTTTTATACCTTCCCAGAAAATAAATAGAAAAGATTTCCAAGATAGCTGGGGAAGTCTCTTTCAGCTTGGTGTATTCAAAAGAATGTTTGTTCAATATAGAATGTTTATTTTTAAGCCTGCTCTCTCTTTCCTATCCAGAAGTTGGCAGAAGTCAGTTGTTTGCAAACAAGAAGGGGAATTGTCTGTGAGCAGGAAACTTTCTCCCTTCCAGCCCCCAAGGTTTTTTCCAGCTTCTTGAATATTAGGCCAACCAGTGGGTAGGGAGTAACTTGGAAGTTTCTCAATGTCCACTGTTGCTTTCCCATGTCTGTTAGTTTCTTTTAAAGCTCTCAAAACAGTGTTATGCTACGTTTTTTGCTAGGTGGACATTATCTAGAGTTAAAGCATGTCGCAGACTTCTTTTTGGAGGAAGGTTATACAGATTAAACTGTTGGAGGGAAGCTGTAGTAAATGTATCATTAACTTTTTCACCTAAGATTTTGGGGGAATGGAAATCCTGGTGAAATGTAGAGGATGGTGATACTGAAGGGTTCTTCAGCAGTAACCTTTCATAGTCTCTACAAAGCCTAGAGGTTCTAGAGTTTTAAAGGACAGTTCAGATAATTGTGAAAGTTCCCACACAGACCCATAAAAACAGTAGCTGCCACAGCAGCAAAAGGAAGTAATTTTTTATGTACTTCACAGTTGAAAAGTTTTGTGCCACAAGACGTTAAGGTTTTTGTCTAAACACAGTATTCAAAATGAGACAGCACTTTACAAGGCTGACAGTTTTTCAGGTGTAATAAATAACGAGTTGGTGACGTTTGATATGTAGCTATTTGGAAGGATCAGAAGCTGGCGGAGTGCTGGCTGACCAAATCATTGGGTGTGCTGCCAGCCCGTTTTGCTGGGTACAGTACTGAGCAGTGCATCATCTAGGGCAATAGACCACTTTTTTTGTTGTTGTAGTTTGTTGGTTTTTTTCTTCCTCCTGTGTAAAATGAATTAATGGCTCTGCAAAACCAAAAATGATCGAAGGGGAAAAACTATTGAGATATTTGATGTTCAGTTGTACCACTCTTGGTACCATCCAAGAATTACTGTCTCAGGTAATTCTGACTAATAGTGTCAATACACGTGGGGTGGATTGAAATACTGCTGCTTTCTTTTCTGAGAAGCTGAAAGGAAAGTTTTGTGTTTACAAAGAAAAGGACTTAAAGATCATCTTTTTTTTTTTTTTTTTTTTTTTTTGTCAATTTACATGGCAAGCCTCCAGAATGTCTGTCTTTCAATTTTCCTGTGTTGTTGGGTGCATTTCTTTGATTTCATTAAGGTGAACTGAGTGTGAATTTTGTGAGTAGCAAAAACAGTATCTGTGGTCAGTGTAGGAAGTCTGTCTTCTGAATAGTGCTAACATATTTATTTATTTGTTTAACCTTTTGATGTTCTTAGCCCACAGTGAAATGTTTCTTCTCCAGAATAAACTGCGGTTAGATTCTCCTATGATAAATTTTAATGTCCAGTCTTCTTCAGACTTTAAGATGCTTATAACCTGTGATGTGCTATAAAGGCTAAGAGCAGATTTTTCAGTACTTTGTGCCATGTTTTCTAAGTCTATCAGAGAAATATTTTTCTTCCTATAATTTTAAGCTCTCTTTAGCATCTTGTACACCTTGGTTCTGGCTCCAGTTTCCACACTGGGATTTTACAAGAGTTTAATAATGTTTGTAGATGTTTGTACATGCACTGTAAGGTCAAAATGCTTACCAGATGCATGACTTTTTTAAAAAACAAATAAATAAAAAAATTGTGGTACTTAAAAATGGCACAGTAACTGGCAGATTTTTAATTGGCTGATGCCTGTGTCATGAGTGGAGAGGGCTGGATCAGTTAATAGCACTTTAAAATACATCAATAGAACATGTCTGGAATTCTGTGGTAATAAGAAGACATGCTGAAGGGAAGGGATGCCTACCAGAAGGACCTGGACAGGCTTAAGAGGTAGGCAAGTGCCAGGTCCTGCACTTGAGTTGGGGCAATCCCAAGCACAGGTACAGGCTGTGCAAATAATGAATTGAGAACAACTCTGAGGTGAAGAAGTTGGCAGTGTTGGTTAATAAGAAGCTCAATGTGAGCTTCCAATGCGTGCTTGCAGACCAGAAAGCCAACTTTACCTTGGGCCATATCAAAAGAGGGAAGTAATTTTCCCTACTTCCCTGCTTTTGTGAGACATCACCTGAAGATCTGCATTCAGCTCTGGTGTTCCAGTGTAAGAGGGACTTGGAGCTGTTGGAACAAGTCCAGCACCACAGGGATGATTGGAGGGCTAAGCACTCCTCTTTTGAAGAAAGGCCGAGGGAGCTTGGGTTGTTCAGCCTGGAGAAGGGAAAGCTCTTAGGTCTTAGTACCTAAAGGGAGCCTACAATTGGAGAGGGGACTCTATCAGGGAGTTTAGTGACAGGACAGAGGGTAATGGCTTGAAACTGAAAGAGGTTACGTTTCAATTTGATATAAGTTAGAAATTCTTTACTGTGAGACTCATGAGACACTGGAACAGGTTGCCCAGCAAAGTTGTGAATGCCCCATCCCTGGAGGTGTTCAAGGACAGGCTGGATGGTTTTGGGGGCAACTTGGTCTAGCAGGAGATGTCCCTGCCCATGGCAGGAAGGTTAGAACTGGATGGTCTTTAGCCCAAGGCATCCTATGACTGTGCTTCTATGAAAGTGTGTGTGTTTCCAAAAATCATGATATAATAACTGTTGAATTTTTGCTAACCCGCACTGATTTGTCTTCCTTGCTAACATAGGGTTTAAAAAAAAATATTCAATTTTAATGAATGAAGGCGGTGAGGTGCTTTTTGGGGCAGAACTGTTGATTTGTGCTTAAAATTGTTGAAGACTGCATTAGGGTGGAACAGCATGATGGAGTCAAAGCAGTAAATGAAATACAAGCAAAATAGATGGGACTACACATAATCAATTGTTAGAGGGGATAACTGGAATTTTACAAACCAAATAATAGAAGTCCTTCAATTGTCAGGGGTGACAGGACTCTGAAGATCTTTTTTTTTTTTTTTTTTTTTAGTGGGCACTACTGGGATGCATTTGGCTTCACCTTCATTCTGTGTTGCATTTTTCCCTGCCCTGAGCCTTCTAGGCTGAGCAGTACTGGTTCTTCCAGAGATGCTTCAGGTCTTTCGTTATCTTGGTGGCCTTGAGCTGGGCTCGTTCTAGTAAGCTCAGATCCAGGTGCTCTTAAGAAGGTTTCTTAGAGAAAATGCCACCATAAATTGTACAATGCAAGTAATCTTGGAAGTACCTGGTGATACAAATTTGGTTCTTCTGTCATCTAGTATATTTTGTTCTGTTCCCATTCCCCCACCTCAGACTGAAAGCATAGGAAAAAATGAAGAGGTTAAGATGGGAAAGCAGCTGTTTGACTCTTGGGTGGATTCTCTGTGAAGACTGAAGAATTCATATCTGTTAAAAGGCAGTGTGTTGTAAGCAACCATAGTAACAGATGTGGGGATTGGAGGTGAGAAACCTGTTTGTGAACTGAAAGTTGACTTCAGTTGTGCTGAGGTGTTGGTGGTGTTTTAAAACAATCACTAAGTGCTGTGTTTGTTCAGAAACGAAATCCTTTATGCAAACAGTTGGCAAACTGGACAATTTTTACTTAGCGTTTGTATATCGATCCTTTTAATTGCTGAAATTGTGGGGCAGTTTTCAGCTGCTTTTACGTACAGCTGATACACGTCTGGGAGAAACTGAGCAAGGAGAAACTGAGAAACTGTGATTTTCTGTTAATAACAGTCACTGTAAGAAGTTATCTGTGTTTGACTTCATTAATTCCTAGTTGGTGTTATTGATCTTATTCTTCTATATGATTAAAAATTTTACCTTCTGCTGTTTCAACTTGTTGAAGAGCATTGATACAAAAAGGATTTAATTTCCCAACAGATTGTAGTGATTTCCATAATACTCGGGAGTGTTTTGGGAAGGACAAGCAGTATTACCTGTGATGGTATATCATTCACCAGCAGTATGTTTGTAGCTTCAAACATGTAAAGCTGTGGCTCTCGGTACTCCAAGCGATTTAGAACTTCATATCAAGAATGTGTGCTCATACGTTTAAAGTATTGTGTGTGGCAAAATTGCTGAAGTTCTCTCTTTCTGATCCATAGTGTTTCTTCTGTGTAGACCTGAGAATGATGCATTTTGTAATTTTCCTTAGCAGATCACCAAAGTGCTTATACCCAGGGCTTTGCTGGTATGATTAACAGTACTTATAACTTAAATGTATTTTTATCAGGGGCTTGTAAGTAAAAAGACAGAGTTTATCAGAGTTCTCATTAATTTGGAATGTAAGTTGCATTAACAGCTTGCTTCTGGAATTTGAAGGGCAAGCATGGGATGGCATGTGACCTTTCATGGGGAAGATTTATATAAGAAGGGAGTTTAAGGGACTAGGGTTCAGGAACCAGCGAGTTGTGCCAGAAATTTAGTATGTTGCATGTTTGTGTTATTGAAAGAGAAGATGGGAAGAGGGCAGTGAGGAAGAGTGCAGTTAGAAGAGTTTGGGGAGAAAAGTTGCATTTTTCTCAGTTTCTTAAGGCTTAGAGTGCTGATTTCGGAATTTTTACAGGCTGAAATTCCATTTTGGTCTTGGACAAATTCTCTTTGTGTAGCTGTTGTGCAGGTGATAGAATGCTATGCATAAAAGCGTAGGTCAGATTTCCTGTTTGATCAGGTTTCATTCATAATAGGATGACTTATGCAATCCTCGAGATAAAGATACTGCTGGTTTTCCTTTTATTTCTTATTTTTCTACTCGTCTTCCTTCCTGAAAATGAAATCGCAGTTCATCGCTGAATCACCGCTGAAATCACAGCTTTCAAAATTCCTAAATTTTTGAATTTTCAGGCACCTCTTTATGTGGTGTGTAAATGATTTACTCAAGATTTGAAGTAAAAATAATTGCAAAATACTTCAGTCAAAAAATAGGGAGGGTTTTGCTTTTGCAGAAATAACTTGTGAGTGTTTAATAATAGCAGCGGCAGTGGTTTTGTTCAGTATGTCTCCTGAGCTCTTGTTACTGCCAGGCATCTTTTGCATACCTAACAATAAAAGCAATTACTGCTTTAGGTAGGGCACGTTAATATGAAGTGATTGTTGTGCCATGCTCATTCATGTGTATGCTGTACTAAGTAGTTTGAATGGTGTGCCTAATGATCTGAGTTTAAGCGGGTATAAATAGTAAGTTTCTCCAAAAGTAATGCTTCCTATTTAATTCAATGGAAACTAAAACACATGCAGAGAATGCTCCATCAGGAAGTGTTGCTGCACATTCTCTGCCTCAAAGCACTATTTTTCAGCATAGTCACCACAATTAGCTATTTTTGCATTAGGGATGCAGAGGTCCATCTGGCTGGCTGTGACTGTCTGAATTTGTTAACATTGAAATACCTTATTTTTTCAATTTAAAAAGAGTCTGTAGTAATGACAGCCAGTTCTTCCTCAAAGTCTCAGTAAAGGGAGTGAATAAAGGAAATAGGAAAAATTCTGGGATCTATGAAGCAGCAGGAGGCACTAACTACAGGCTGAGCTGCGAGCTGGGATTTATGGTCAGTATGTGTATGTGTGTGAGCTTAGTGGGCAACACATTTAGTTAATTAGCTCCAGTTAATAGAACATTCACTTTGGTAGAGAAGGAATGTCCTTTTTGAGAAGGGCATTTAAGAATTATAAGTCCATGAAACAAGACTATGGAGAAGATGGATGTAGAGTGGAGGGAATGTGGTTCTGATCTAGCATTTATTCTTTTGTTGGAAAGCCTTATTAATCTTTTAAAATTATTTTACTTAAATAAAATGGGCGAAGGCTGTTGCTTATCCAGTGAAAGCAGTGGAGAGTGTGGCAGAGGTTATTTCCTTTTCTCTTCTAGCCATGAGGTGAACAGTATAGTGGAATGAGAAATGGCTCTTTGTTGCTATGTCAGTGTTTGCACTTTTGGAGACCACCTGCTGGAGTGTGCCTCCATTCAAGGAGACCTGGAGAAACTGTATCCCTTATACAAAATCTGGGAGACCACATTTTATGTTTGACTGCATACCAAAGCATAGGGGTAACCGGAAGGGCAGAATTGCACATCTGTATCCCTTCCACTCCATGTCTATTTTTTTCTATTTTCTCTAATAGATGTTTTTAAATGTTATATTTTAATAGATTTCTACACACGAAATAGAATTTTATATTCTTTATTAAATGTGTTTTCAAATATTTGATCAGAATTTAAAAAAAAAAATCCACAAAAATAGGAAAATGTGAACAAAAACTGATTTTACAATGACTTCACACTTGGCATGAGAATTTAGTAATTTTTGGAAAGTTGTCAGTAGCGTATACTGAATTAAATTGTAGCTATTGATGAAATTCTATGGTCTTTCTATTTCTGCCATTTGTGCTGCAACGGCTATAATAATATGATTGTGCAATAGAGATGGTTTTCTATTTATCTCTGTTTAAGTAGCCATATGAAACTGATAGATTCCATGCAGTGTAAAATTTGCAAATCTCTACCATAGGACATTTATTTGGAAGGATTATCAGGGCCTTCTTATTTTTTTTTTTCTCTCTCTATTCACTTCTGATAGGAAACTTCTTTCTCCTGGTGCTCGTATGCTGTGATATAGAGCTATTTGCTTTCATGTTTTGCCTTTAAAGTGGGTCTGTGATGCATGGTCCTTCAGGCATCCTTCCACAAAACCTTATTTCTAAATTTAATCTTTCTTTATGTTGTTGATTCTTTCAAGATTCATCTCAACTGCTGTGGTCTTTACCTATTAAAAGACATTTTAAGAGGTTGCAGACTTCAGTTTTGCTATTTAGGAACCTTCATGTGTGTTTTGTTGAAGTCTGCTTTCCTAAGTACCTGCTTCTATTTTAAATCAGACTTTCATCCATGTTTGTTGTCATGTCACCTTCCTTTCTCATTATCTTAAAACAATTCTCTTCAGCAATCAGACTAATATTAATCTATGTTGTGTTTGTAGCATAACATAATTAGTTACAACATGATGTTGTAACATAAGTAACATGGAGAAGTTGGTGTTTTTCTGTGGAAAAGGCAAGATGGGTGCCATTTCCTAAGAGGAAAGACCCTCTCGTACAGACTGAAGATGAACTCTCTCTCCACTGCTGTGTGCTGCATCTTTAAATGTGAAAGACATAAGCCAAAGTCTATTGACAGCCTGCTTAGCATTGGGTAGTGACTCAGCTCACATCGGTCCTGGTGTGCAGCATTCCTTCAGAACAGTCTTGTGCTGTGGTTTAACCCTGCCAGGCAGCTCAGCACTGCACAGATGCCCACTTGCTCTCTGCACATGCTGTGGAGAGAGAATTGGAACAGTAAACGTGAGAGCTCGTGGGCTGAGGTAGAGGCAGCTCTCTAGGTAAGGCAAAAGCTGGGGCACACATGGAGAGCGAAACAAGGGAATTAATTCATCACTTCCCATCAGCAGGGTGATATTCAGCCCCTGCCAGCAAAGCAGTGCTCAGCACACTTAACAGTTTCTTGGGAAGATGAATGCCATCACTCTGAACATTTTCCTTTCCTCTCTCTTTCTCCCTGCTTTCACTGCTGAGCATGATGCCACATGGAATGGGATAACACTTCGGTCAGCCTGGGTCAGATGTTCTGGTTGGCACCTCCCAGCTCCTTGCTGGCAGGGCAGTGTGAGAAGCAGAGAAGCTCTGTGTAGGCACTGCTCTGCAAGAATGGAAACATCAGTGTGTTATCACCACTGCTTTCAGCAGAAATCCAAAGCACAGCATCGTTTGAGCCACTGTAAGAAAGTCAACCCATTGATTAATCTAAAAATTGCTTTCAAATGGCTGACACTGCATCTCAGAGATCAAGTTCAATAAAAGTGTTGGTTGTTTTCAGGTTTTTTTTCAAGGTCTTCAACAGTTCTGAGATGATGAGTGTGCAGATCTGTTTGCATGTGTGTTTCTGTATTATTCAAAGTTACAGAATGCAGCAGTTGAGCATTTGTCTCTTTTGAAGGGCTTGATATCTACTGCACTGTACTTAATTAAAAAAAAAAAGATGCAAAAAAAAAAACCAAAAAACCTGAAAAAAAACCACCTAACAAACAATTGAGAGAAGTTAGCAGAAATAAGCAGGTTTTTTTTTTGTTTGTTTTTTGTTTGTTTTTTTCCTCTGTGCCTTTCAGTGAGAAAATCTCAGGTGACGTGTCTTGATGGAAATCACAGCTGGTTTCCTAGGACACTAGAATGTCCCAGATAAACCCTATAAGCTTTTAGTCTGTGAGCTTCACCCTTTTGAAGACTACTTTTTTGCTATATGTTTATTTTGTGTGTGTGTTGTTTTATTATTTTTTTTTTTTAATAACAGACTGTCCATTACTTATAATTTACTTTTCTTTGTAGAAAGAGCCTAGGATTACCAAAAATCAGCCATCTCTTTTGAAACATGTGGCAGATATAAGCTGGCTGCAGCTCACAGCTTCATTTCATATTATTACTTCTGAGGTTATTACTGGAGAATATTAAGATTGTGTTTACTGTGTAACGTGCAAGATTCCAGTTCTTGCTCTTGGGGTGAAATGTTTCCAAGTATTGGATATATTCTCAAATTTATGGTAGTTGAAATTCTGCCAGGTTGCACCAGTGGTCACTGAATTTTGTCTTTCAGTAATTGTGTTTTTGTCTTCCAGCAGGCCCAGCAGAAGGTTTGGGAAAAATAATACAGAGGTTTCCTCAGAAGGACTGGGAAGATACTCCTTTCCCACAGGGAATAGAGTTGGTAAGTTTGCACTGTATTTTGGAGTTTTTAGAATTTCTTTTACATATAGTTGGGAACTGCCTTCCTACAGTAACATATTAGCAAGTCTAACATGTGAATGTGAAGAAATAAGGTGAGTAAATGGGACAGATAATAGCTTTCAGAATAGTAATTTTGGCTAGTCGAAGATAATTTATTCTTACTATATGTTGTATTCCTAGAATACAAAAGGAATCTGCTTCAAGCTTAGAAGCAATGTGCTTAAAATAAATGTTTATTTGTGTCCATGTATGTATTGTTGGCTACATTTTTAGAGTTATCCTTAAAATTGCAGATGACTTCTCAAGTCATGTTCAACAGATGTGTATTTTTGTATTGTACGCTTTAAAAATGAATTAAAAATTATAATGACATCACAATTAACTGGCTTCATTAAAACAGTCAGTCTTCAGCATTCGTTGTGCTAAGGACAACAGTAGTGACAGCTATGCTGAACAAGGTGAGTGTACAATGATCTATTTTAAGTATCCTCTGCAGTTAGTAGCCCTTTCCCTCTCGTGGCGTGATGCTGTGAGATGCAATGAGGAGGTGTATGTTACTCATTCAGGTCAGGGGTTCGTTACATATACAGCCCTAAAAATCCTGCAGAGAATTAGATTACTGTGCTTTTACTATGCAAATGAGGCTTCTGAGAAGTTAGCTGAAACTTACTGCTGTGAACTTAGGGACTTCTGGGACAGGATGAGCTAAGGAAGGAGATGGCCTTTAGGAAGTGTTACAAAATCTGCTGCAGAGAATAAAGACACTGACGCTTCACTGAACTTGTTACACAGATACAGCAAACACAGCAACGTTTTATTGGTATGGTACCTTTTAATTGATGTCCAGCTGGCTTTCAGATTCACAGTATGCCTTTGGCCAGGTGCTGTCCTTTCCTGTTGAAGGGGGAAAAGGAGACCTTGGTGTTTTTTGCTTGCCAGTATGCTCTCTCATATGGCAGAGGTTTGTATTATTCACTGTGTGCTGGTGTACGGGACCAGCTGCTCGTTTTCTTCAGCGGTGTGGTTTAAATTTCTTCATAGTCAAGCACAATCCTTATGTTTTGTGGGGATGTCATGCATTAATGACTGGTGTAAGCATTATTTCCGATACACGTGATGGATAGTTACAGTGTTTGTGGTAGGCTTGCATAATACTGCATTTAGCAATGTAGTGCTGTGCTGAAACAATGGAAGCTCCTGCTTTCTCTGAGGTATTTCTGCTACTGTTACAACATGACAGCACTGCACATAGCTATTGCAGTTTGCTGTAACAGGTAGTGTGTGCTCAGCGATTACTAACCAGGTTCAAATGAGTTAGTTTCATAGTAAGTACAGTTACGGATCTTGAGAAGTAACCTTTTGATGGGAAGGCTTAGTTTTGTCTTTTGCTTATTTGTTTGTGTTTTGTTTTCTCTCCACTCTCTTGGAGTTGAAGGAGGTGGCTTGTTCTTGCTTTAAACAATGGCAATAATTTCAGTCATACTGAGATTTATTTTGTCATTTTAATCTTCCTTACCTATTTCAAACTGCTCATTTCCACTGATGTTTTGAAATAAAAGAGAACAGTTACAGTTAAAGCAGTGAAGCTGTTTATCTCTACTCAAACGATTCATTAAGTAGAATCATTGAGACTTGAAGCTTCCCAAGGACAATGAAATCTAGCTGTTTAAACATTAGGGGCATCATTTCAGCTAGTCTGTAAAATTATTCAAGTTTTAAATTGCTGTCTAAATATGACAATCACATTTTATTTAATTAAGATTGAAGAGATAACACAAAGATCATGTACTGAAGTAAGTCATTTAAAAGGGTCGGATATTGGCAAGATGTTGTTCTCAAGTTTTTGTGCGAGTGTAACATGAATCAATGTAAATAGCAACACAGTGTGTTGGGTTTTTTTCTTTCTGTTTTATGCTTGTCATCTTAAGGGCGGTATTGATATCATTAAGTGTGTAACTGGCAAACCTGGAAAAAAGAGAAAGAAGGTGAGAATAGTCTAGTTGACAAAAATGTTTATGAGAATTAAGGTAGACATCTTTGTGAATAGTACTTAAATTAGCCATAGAAGTAGAAACCTTCAAATGTATTTCCTCTGCTTTGAATGAAGAATCCTTATGGAGCTATATGATTTCTCTGCCTGGGAAATGAAATAATAGAACAGCAATGACTTCTAGTTGAAAAACATTAATCTCCATCCACGTTTCATGAAGGAAAAAATGAAAACACGCTTTTAATGCCTACTGTTAAGGTTGAAGGGGGTTCTGTTTTTGAGTCTTAGTTTCTGTCAAAGCTGGTTCCTCTACCATGAATCACTGAGATTGTGGTTCCCTTTCCTGCCCCCCAAGTGTTTTATAAAGTGCATTGTTTGTCTCTGAATTTGGACATGTGAATATCCAGATTGCATGTCCAAATAGTGTAGGATGAATCAGACAGTTTGTCTTGGCAGTTAATGGATGATATGATCCAATGCTTGTTTTCCATTTGTATTGTTCATGGTATTTTATGAAACAGAGTGAAGGACCATGCCCATGCTCACCCCCCAAGTCTGAATACCTTAAGATGAAAAACATCTGTTTGGTCCACAGACTGTAGAAACGCAGTTGGTACATGTCCTGCTCAAAAGTTCACTGAGACTTCTTTGGAGGAGTCTTTCCTCCTCTGAACTCTGCATACCTCCTGCTTGACTCCAGTTTGCCAAGATTACTGAGACCCAAGCTAAGTCAGTGTGGAGTAGAGAGTGGTGCAGATAGTTCTAAGCTAAATAAAAGCGGTGCAGATAATATTTTATGTTTTGTTGAGCCCAGTTTTGAAAAATGGGCCGACATAGAAAGGACTGTACCCAGTGGACTTGCCCTTGTCCAAGTGCAAGGGATCATCCTGAGAACAAGCTACCGAGGAAAAAAAAAACAAACACCAAAATACAAGAACTTTTAGCCTTGACTGCATTTGTACTTCTGCTAATTCAACATAGATATGTTGAGAATTAGGTCATTATAAAATGTAATTGCAGTTTGAATTTTTCTGAAGAATACTATGTTTCATATGTATATATTCTGCATTATAAGGAGCTAGAGCATTACTTAAATGTGATATTATATATATTTTTTATGTGAGTAGTATGTTAGTTACATCCTAGTTTTCTTTAACATGCATTAATTCTGAAATAAACATATTGTCCAAAATTCAACAGAAATATATTTAAGGAGGCTCTACTGAAGTCAAGTGTTTGAATTTGTTTCCTAAAATAAATTGTCTCTGGTTGCTCGTGGTAAGGGAGCAAAACTGTAACACAGTTGAGGAAATTATGCTGTCAGTAGTTCTTGATTAGTGTATTTTCTTAGCTTGTACCTATCTGCATCTCTTAAAACTTCATCTTGCATTCTTTACATTTTCCAATGGCTTCACAGCTTTTACCTTTGTTTTCTTTGTAATTAAGAGAGAAACTTTGAGAACTGAGCCACCCAAAAATTCCTGTGAAGCATATATGAAGATTTTTTAAAATACATTGATTGTAGCTAGTTAGGTCACTAGTACTTTCTTCTTTTTCTTTCTTTCTTTCTTTTTTTTTTTTTTTTTTACTGTTTGTTGAATTGTGATATAAGGTATGTGTATAAGGTATAACACATTAAGGTGTGTATTATACATACTGAGTTCCTTCAGAAGCAGCAAGGTGCTCTGCTCTGATGTGCTAGAATCTCCTGTGGGCTATTCAAAAGGAGGAAAAGAAAACTTACAGATTCAGCGTAGGATTTGAGCGTCTTTAGTTTACTGACGCGGAGCGTTCTAATGTTTCTAGGAAATAAGCTGACTTTGAAAAATATAAGGATATAAGAATACTTAAGAATATAAGAATTAAGGAAAGAATAATATAGTAATTAAGAAAATAATATAAGAATAATTAAGAAGAAGTATTTGCTTCAGAGATGTATTTCAATCATAGGTTTCCAAGAGCGTCTCGTTAAAACTTAACAATGTGATAGTTTTAATTTTCTAAGTATGTATGTTTGGGTACCTTTGACAATAGTTGGTCTGTTTCAGAGAAGTTATTGAAGTTTTACACAAATACACTTTGAGTTCAAAAATAGACCTTTAAACTCATGAGATATAGGGCAGTTTAATATTAGGATGGTTAAACTTATTGTTCTCTCTTGTAGAACGAATCTTAGAGTATGTTGGTTGCATGAGTTGGCTTTATATTTCTGCATATTTTTCTTATAAATAAGCCTATTTTACTTCTGCTATAAACTGTTCTAGACGTCGAAATTAGTTATACATCAAAGCAGGAAGCTTTGGTATGCAGTATTATAATGTATACTTGCATACTTTGGTATGCAGTCTTATAGTGTATGCTCGTTTTTGTCTGGGGGCTAAATTAGCTGAACCACATGTCATCTGCATTACTCAGTTGGGAGGATGATGTTAATTGAGCCGATGAAAATCACACTTGGAAATAGATTTCGCTCTGTGAAACTAAACTGGATGCAATATTTTTTTTTGCAATTTTTGATGAGAAGGGAGGAACATTCGCCCCTATAACGGTTAGTAGAGCCGTCAATTCATACAGATTTAAATTCAAAGGTATGCAACGTAGAATTGAGCATGTATTTCTGGACAAGCTAATGGCCTATCCAAATAATTACTCACACCATAAAATGTATCTTTAATTTGTCAAAAAATGTTTATGTTCTTTTCCTTTGGATTAAGCTTACAGGCATTATGATGTGAGAAATGCTTCTGAGGAAAGGCTGTATGCATCCTTTTGAGAGCTGTCTGGAAGCTGGTCTCCTTCTTGAGGGTTAGATGTTGCTGTCATGAGCATATTTTTCCTTAGCATACCTTGATCTTAGCATTTCTGCACCTTTGAATGGCTTCAGATGTAAACTTTTAAATGTACACAAAGTATTTCTTTTATGAAATATTGGATTTAACTTCCAGATTGGGGGGTTGGAGATTCATGATCCTTGACGTCCCTTCCAACCCTGGTCATCCTGTGATTCTGTGTGGTCTTGTGAAATTAATGCTCTTAACATTTTAGAATTATTTGTTTAGTACTATTTTTGTCTTACCACTTGGTATAGTCCATGTTTTCTAAAAAAAAAAAAAATCTAATACCTGAATATTTTATGTAGTATTTTAAATAAGGCATAAGAGATGAACTGGATTGCAGATGAGCCCTTTACAGTCTGAAGTGATTAAAGTTTTAAGGGATTTAAGCTTTAAATGCTTCAGTCTTAACTAGCTGATGTTTAAGCCAATTTTTCTACAGCAGAATGCTTCTAAAGATCTGAATAGATGGTTAACTTATAGCATCCATTTAGCCACCATTGCACTTGGTCAGCAATAGATGTTTTGGTTCTCTGAGTTCTTTTTCCCCTCAGATTTTGTGCTTAGTTTTCAAGAATCACTGCTTAAGGTTCTCTAATGAACAAGTACGTAACCGAGCTTATGGTAGCACTTCCAAGAGCATTGTGGTGTTCTTTACGTATTGCACTGCAGCACTGATGCTTTCAGTACTTGAGTAGAAAATATTGTGGCAAATGTACAGCTAACATTCTTTATCAGTTACAGACTCAGTTTATATTCCTTTAACTTGTCTATATTATCCTCCAGTGGAAATCTTACAGTGCCGTAAATGCGTTGTGTTTTAAAGCAGCGTCTCTGCTGTGCTGTAAAATGGTTATGTTCAGGTTTTAGAATCCCACTACTTTTACTGACTGGATTTTAACTTCTGGATTTTGTAGGTTACTGGGATAAAGTAATTTCATATTGAAACCGAAGGATATTCACACAGTTCTTGCATAGCAAAGCATGCTCTTTCTTGACAAAATACTGTAAAAAGATGTAATGAAAGTTTCTTTTTTTTCTTTGTTTTTTTTGAACTGGAAAAAAAGTGCAACACTTTGATACAGACAACACATTTTAACATATTGAGGTGACATCTCTTTGGAATTTGAACTGATTTTTTTATGGACTGTATTGAAGTTTAGCCTTTTTTATAGTGGCCAAGTTTTGTTAGCATTCTCCTTCTCCCTTTCCCCCCAGAGGTATTTTAGGTGAAATTCTTTTAAATCTTTCAGAGGGGAAAGCCATTTTTTATAACCTTTCTTAGATGTTTTTTCTCTTGTTCGTTCTTTGGATCTGTATCATCTCCACAAATAATATCTGACTGCATGGGCAGTCTTTTCCACCTGAGCCTTGTGTTTTTGATTCATTACCTCTCCATAAGATTTCCCATTCTGATCATTAAAAAAAAAAAAAAAAAAGGAAATATCACATCATGGATGTTTCTGTAAATCTTTGCTTACAGTTTTTTTTGTGTAACAGTCAAGCCGAGGAAGTTCTGAGACACACAGTTAAGTCATGTGGCATTGTAACATACACAGAACTCTGTGAGGATCGTGGTAGAATGTCTCTGTATTTTCCTCTTATAACTGATGGGCTTGTCTGTGGAAAAGCCTCTAGGGGACCCCACTCTTCCTGAAGACCCTGAAATTGTGATTATTAAATGTTTTTCTGTGTCCTTGTTTTTTTTTTTAAAAAAAAAAAAAAAAAAAAAAAAAAAAAAAAAAAGAGTACTAATAGATGTAATAGAGGTGCTTACTGAATGTAGTGATGTAAATGTGTGACTATGATTCATTTAAATAGTGTTACAGTGATGGAATTGTGTTGGTATCGTGATTCCTATTTCTTGAGTGTTTTCTCCCGCTTGTTTTTGAGACCAAGCTGCAGTTCTCAGCCTCAGTGCTCCTGACTGCCTGTGTCTAGGCAGTCTATTCTTGCACAAATGTGCTAATTTTATCTTCCCTGTGTTTCTCTGAAATTTGAGAATCTGTGGCATTACAGAACATTCTTTGTGCTCTTCATTTTCATAGAGTGCAAGACCAGAATGTATAATACCATTGGAATAAATGTTTTTGTGGCTACTGTGCTTCAGAAGGAACTTTTTTACCCATCAGCTTATCCTATTATCTGTAAGTATGAGCACAGAAGGGTTAAAATAAAACACTTTAAAATAAAGAACCATGAAATGATCTGGACTATTGAGGGTGTGCAGCCTGACACTCAGACATCCAGTACAAAAATGGATTACCTTCATGGTTTACAGAACCATTCTGTTACAGTCTCAGTTACAGAGAATGAGTGCTTATATGTCTGTGTACACTGTAATTGTACAATCAGATCAATTGTTATATAAAAAGTGCTATTTTCCACTTGCTGCTTGTATCATACCCAGTTTACCATGCCTAAGTAGTATGATGGTGCCAAGCATTTCTCCATCCTTTGGGTGGGCAAGCAAGAGTGTTGTGCTTCTTAAACTAAGCATGAATCAGGGAAGTTTGACTTCTGAAAAAAGCAAACACTGTTCTGATAGCTAGGTAAAGGGAGACTTCAGATAAATAAAAGACTACAGCACTGAGGAAGGCAGTGGGTTGTTCTCCTTATATTTTGAGAATAAGGTAGTAGTGGATGGATTCCATAGCAAAGAAAATTGAGTGTAAGCAGTAGCAAACATTTAAATAGAGCTTAGAATGAGAATTTTGAGCATTATTGTTTTAAGTATTGGAAAATACGGGAGGAATGACTTGTTTGAATGCAGCATGAAAGTGGAGTAAGTTGGATAGTCTCCTGAGGTTCCTTTTCATTTGTTAATCTGAAAAGTAAGCCTCTGGATCTCTGCATGTCTGGTTGTTTGCTCCTCCGCAGGGAGGGACAAGAGTATCTGGCAGGTGTCTCCTTTGGAATTTTGTCATCCTTGATGAATGCTGCTTTTCTGAAGAGTTCTTACTGCTGTCAGGTCAGTTTTCTATAACTACCTACTAGGAGGATAGAAAATTAAAACTGCAAAACTGTGATAATCCCTTAAGACATTGAAGGTGAAGTATGTCAGAACTGCTTGACAGTTTGCTGTTTAAAATTCCCATAATTTGTCTTGGCTCGTTAATAGAAATAATTAATTTTCAACATGCTGTAATAAATTGGAATCTTACTTAAGCTTGGCATACTGTAATTTTGAAGTTTCTGGGCTTCTGCTTGTTTTGGATTTTGTCTGTTTTTGTACAGGGAGCTGGGGTTCTGTGTGGTTTTGGAGAGAGCCATAAAGCAAGACTTGTCTACTGAGTTCATAACTATATTTCCAGTTGTCACACAGCTAGCCTGCCTAGACTGTGTGAGGGAGCAGGCAGGGAGATCGTGTGCATCTAATCAAATACAATCTATTGAGCTGAATACAAGATTGTGAAGTTTGAACTGGGTCATTTAATAAATCCTGGGAATCCAGAAATAATTTATCCGTGTGGTTGATTGTTAAAAAGTGTAAATCAGTTTGGAATGTTTTCTAGTAGTTCAAGAAAACAGGCTAATGGGGAAAAAAAAGCTTCTTCTGAACAAATTTATTAACAGTGTGTTTTGGTAAAGCTGGTTTGATAAGAATTTCTCATTAATTGACCAACTGTTTAATTTTGAACTCCTTATATCTTTTCTAATAACATTTGATGCAAGTTTATTCTACCAACTTAAATCATCTTGACAATTTTAAAGTTGAATTCTTCAACCTGGAAAAAATTCTGTGATGATTTCATGCAGTGTGCTTATTTGTAGTAGGTTATAAGGGGTGTATCCTACTGGTGTTCATTTAATAATTATTAAAGCAGATAATTAAAATGGAATAGTCAAAAGACTTCACAATTCGGCATACGCTGTGCTGCAGCTCACAACGTTTTTATGCCATTAGAAGTCAAACAGAATCATTTGTATGGAGACTTTCCACCTATTTCCAGCTTCTTTAACCGCTGGTTTCACTTTCTGGCTGCCGTGCAGGGTGGAGCAAGTGGCTGCTCTAAGCGCCCGGTGCAATGAAACGCACCCTTGGCACAAATACCTATGGAGACTTGAGGAGAAAGATGACTTGAGTCATTCAGTACCTGAGAGAGTCCTAGGGAAAGGGCTGGGAGGTTTATTTCTTTTTTTTTTTTTTTTTTTTTTTTTTTTTTTTTTTTTTTTTTTCAAAAGAAATTTGTTGGCCTCAAGTAACTTTAAGTAACTGCATTGAGTTGGAATAAAGAACATGTTCAGGTCTCTCAGGTTTCAGCATACAGCTTTTTTGTACTCTGTTTTTCTTTTGTCCATTACTTCACAACTCACAGTTTATTGCTGTTGTTGATACAAAAATTTGGTATTTGTAGGTGTAAAAAAAATACCCTTATGAATTTACTTTCAGGTTTGAAAATTGGAAAAGGAGATGAGTTTCTTATATGGCCTTTCTCCTGTATTGTTCTGTAATAATTTCTGATATGGTCTAACCTCATTTTAATAAGCTCTGGGAACTCTATGAGCATTTATAATCAGATGTTCACTTCAGTAGGATTTGGTAAATATTGGCCGAGATTATAATGAAGGTACTTCCTTGTTTTCAGTAAAATCAATACACTTAGTTTAGGGAATTCACTTCTGGTTACATAAAGTGAGAAGAAAGCCGTAAGCATGGTTAGTCAGTAATAAATTTTGAGTAAGGAAGCAATATTGTGGAACCTGGAATTTGGTCAGCAGCTTACCTACCTTTCCTAGCAATAACTTTTGTACTGTCTTCCTTGTTCTGTGTATATCAGGCATAAACCTATAAACCAGATATATTTCAAAAATGATTGTTAATGCTGTGGTTTGATCCATAAAGTGGGATGCCTTTATTTAATGTTTCTAGAAGAGACCTCTGTGCCCTGTGTTTAGTTGCAGTATCTTTATGTTCTTCTTGGGCATGCTGTCAAAGGATCATTTGAACAGGTGTTTTTATTTAGCTGTAATGGACACTAGGATAAACTAAGAGGTAGTTTTACTTCTATATCAACAGTAGAGTAATAAATTAAGCATTTGAACTGGCCCATAGTATGATTCTCTGAAGCTACAACTTTCACAGATTTGGAGATAAGGCAGTTCAGGTGAAGTTAATATTACTTGCATGGTGATCCTTTAAAGGTTTGTGGTTCTTTCTCAACCTGCAACTTATTAAATCTGAGCTACAGAGTGAACCTAAGCAAAGGATGGGAGCCCTGAGAGCCGAATCTTCTTTTAAATGGCTTTTCAAACTCATTCTCAAAGGGCTTCTCTGACAGGATATGGCAAATCTTGCAGTTTTTAATTCACATTGAGAATATAAGACAAGGCATTTCAGCTCATCTTCTCTAAGAAATGTGCAGTTGTCCTGGGTCCAGCCATCTGTTTTGAGATGACTCTGAACAGATTTCTTCATTTATGTGTCTGGTTTGTTCTTCTTGTTGTTTCTCCTTTTTTTGTTAGCTACTGTGTTTTCCCCTGGGGGCAGAGAAAAAACAGGTAGACTTGTAAATGTCACCTGTGCTCTGCATATTGCTGTAACGTGCAAATGTTGCAGTACCCATCTCCATTTTGGATTACATCAGGTAAAAAAATGAACAAACAAAACACCAAGCCAAAAACACCTGCACATTTAAAGTAGAGACTTGATCACTTTGTGATATTCCTGAAGTGATCTTTTTCCTCATGTTTTTAGACTTGTCTCAAACTAAGGTACTACTGTTCTTTTCAAAGTAACTTTTCCATCTAGATTTTGTCATAAAATTGTCCTCAAATTGCTGTTCATCTTTTTTTTAATCACACTGTCTGATTTCTTATCGTTAATGAGAAACCATATTTTATTTATGTCAACAAAAGGAGGTATGAAAAACAAGTAGATCACACTCAGATACTGAACAGGTTTTCAGTTTTATCAAGCAAAAAATGTCTGTGCTTTTTATATTGAAAGAATGCACGTTCTGCCTTGAGTTTCTGCCAAATTACCTGAACTAATATAACCAATATACGCTTAAAAATTAGAAATAAAACAATTTTAATGGAGTAAATAACGTGTAATAACACTTCCCCTGTCTTTTAATAAAGTACTCTGTTTATATTGAGCTGCTAATATTCCTGTTGTCATTTGGCAAAAAATTTTGAGGAGTTTAATAAAAAAAAAAAGTTAACTTGAACTTTTGGCTATTTATTGATACTTACCTTTTCTTGGTGTTTTCAGAATTCAGTATTTAAGTCCCATACTTAATTAGAGGTAATATAATAAAATGTGAGTCCATGGTAGAGTGACTTGAGAAGAAATTGTGATGGGACACACTTAGATCATGTAAATCTTGGTGAAGATTGACACAGTATATTATACTGGATTTTAATTAAGCAAATATGATTTTAATGTTAAAATGCCCAATGACAGGGATTTCATTGCTTTATCTTAGGTTCATTTGTGACCTGCAAGCTCAGGAAACATTTTTTTTCTTCTAAAAAATATTAATAAAGTTTTGGTCCAAGAGCAGATATATACTTCTGTAATTTACTGAAAAATAGACGTTAGTATTTTAAAATCTAGCAAGATCCACCTCCACAAACAGCATATACAAACATATACAAAGTGTCTTTTTTTTTTTTGCCTGTTGTTTCATTTTTTTGCCTGTTGTTTCATTTTCCGCATGTGTTTGAGTGTTGTAACTTGTAGAAGAGAGAGAGATAAGGTCATTAAAGTCATGACCTACAAGTTCAGAATGAACAATGAATTAGATTTAATACCAAAATAGTGGGATAAGAATTAGGTACTAAAGTTACAGTGTGCATTTGTGACCTCAATGTTTTTAACATTCTTCGAATACCAGATTTGTCTGCTTCTCGCCATCACCTCATGATTATTCGCTATAACTGCATACCAGGAAAGCTTATTTCACAATGATTTTCCTTCATTCTGGCCCAGTAATATACTTGTAGAGACTTGTTGGCATTTGGAATTTATAAGATTTGTTGTTAGACTGTTTTCATATCAGTTTTGTGTCCTCTATATTGAATTTGATCTCTTTCTTTCAAATAATAGAGAAACCTCTCGAAAAGAGAGTGGAGAGTCTGTTTTCCTTCCTCAGATTAAGGTATCTTGCTTGTCCAGCCAATATGTTTTAGCAGCAGCAACCTCTACATTAGAAACTCTTGAGCATCCACATAGAATTATGTTTGTAGTGAGTAATAAAAATTGCTTAGAAATATCACTTGTTGCTGGTTTTGGCTATGGCTGAATCACTTATATGAACATACCCTCAAAGTTTTCTATTTTGAAATTCAAAGTTTGTTTCTTGTACAACCTTGATTAATAGTATTATTTGAAAGAATGTTTTGTGTTTTTTTTTTTTTCCTGTCATTTCATATTGAATTGTCTTTAGTCTAGAAGATTAAGTCTAGAAGATTATCTAGTTGGAAAACTGCTTTGGAATATTGTAATAAATGGATATCTACATCTTTTTTGTTATTGGGTGATACAATTGTGCAAAATTAACATGAATTGGGGAGCAGTTTCCAGTTTATATAACCAAAGACAGATAAAATAGATGGAAATTCATTACTTGGTCAATACTGATCAGGCTCGAAACAGTGATATTAGTTCTTTCTAATAGTACGTTCCAGCTGAAGAAAATAAGTGGTTGAGTTGTTTTCAGTATGCCTGAGAAAACACATAGTAATTGTAAATTCTATGAAATCATATGGTTAGCTGAAATATATGTGAGTAGTTATTAAACTTTAGGCAAAGGAATATAAATATTAAATCTTCTGACTGCCACACATATACTTCTGTTCGTACTTTGCACGGTGAAGGCTGAATAGATATTTTCAGTTAAGTGTTCAAATGTACATTTTTGACAAATTTTCTTCCAAGATGAGCTACAAAACAGTGAAGGAAAAGATAACTGATCTTGTGTTGACTTTGGCTTTAGACTGCAAGTACTATGGTGGTATTGTGGAAGAGTTCAGCTGAAACCACTTAACTCCTCGAACTCTTGAGTTCAAACTTTAAATTTATAGAGATAATTTTAGCGGGTTGGTTTTATTAAACTGTTTCTTGATTTGTTAAAATGGAAGGGCAGATGCAGTTCAACTGCAAAACCTGAGCCTGCCTAAAGGCTTATAGGTGCACCGTGCCTTTCGAAGCTCACTGCTAAGCTTGCAAGAGTACAGAAGACGAGATCATTCTGACATACCTTCTTTCATCTTTAGACTTGTTTCTGTAGAAACTTCTGTAGCAGTTTCTTCATTTAGACAAGTAATTTTCTAAGAGTCTGTGTTTCTAATTTGATGTTAGTGACAATTTTTTTCAAAATGGATATTCAGGCAGAAATGTTCTCCGGAATGTTTTATGGTGGCTTTTATTTCTGATAAAGTATTTTGAGATTATCAGCTGCTATGTAGGCATTTGTTCTAAGTATTCTTGTTTCATTTGTTAAATACATAGATGTGATCTGTACTGAAGTATTTTAGGGTGTGTAGTATGGGATAATAATGGCATACTTCATATATTATTAACTATTAAGGTGTGGCATTATTACGGCATATGCACACCCTATTCAGTGGAATTGCTTAAATATGGTAGAGCTTATAAGCTTTCCTTTTAAAGTATTAATTTACTGTGATGAGTTGGGTAACAGAATATGTCCTGTACGTTATTTTTACCTATTATGGATGTTACCTTACATGTGGATTGCAACGTTGATACTGCAGTGGAAACCTTAATTAAATTAGGGACTGAGTTTAGTAGTGGCTTCTGAAGTTGTATTCAAAGAAGGAAACTTAATGGCTCTTGGCTATTCGAATAATCAATTTTAAGTGTGGCTGAAACATACCTTTTTTATTTTAGTTTTCCAATATTTTTTGGCTTATGCTGAATTATGGATTGGTCCTAACTCAATGTTATCTAGCTTTGTTTTTTTTTTAATACAAGCTACCCCCTACTTTAGGTTTTCTTCCACAGAGGTTTGGGAGTAAGGTCGTTCTCTATGCCAGCATCAATCCAGTGTAAGAGAAGACTACTCAACATAAGCTTCAACCTAGAAAAGCATAAGCAAGATTTGCAAAGAGAGCTTAGCTATATCAGACCCAGTATAAGAAAGAGTACAGGAAAGATGCATGCCATTTTATAACTGGGACAGAATTAGGATGATTCAGTGTTTAAATTTCAGCTTATTAGTGAAAAGTTGGCTAGTTTCTATACAGTTGTATTCTTACTAGAATGTATGCAGTACCATCATTTCCCTAAATTATCTGCTTTACTGCTACAGGACTTCTATGAACTTTGTAAGGCTGTGTTTCAAATATTAATTTTAGCAGCGTAACAGATAAATATTTGTAGATATATTATTGCTCTAATTAGAAATGTCATGCTACAGAGAAGCTGGGCTACTTTTCACAAGTCAAACGAGGCTTGTGGTAAAACGTTTAAGCTTACATTAATTGCCAGAGTTGGAGAGTGTGTGTTCATTTTTACCTTCTTCAACTGGGATGACTTTTTTTTTTTTTTTTTTTTTTTTTTTTTTTTTTTAAGTTTAATTGTGCTGTGTTCAAACAACAGTTTTGGTTGTGTGATATTAGGAAAATAAGCTTTCCTGACAGTGCTTTAAATATCAGATTCCTCAGAAAATGGCTCCGTGGGCATCTCATAGAACGTGCTCTGATGTCAGTAGACTTCAGGCTTCATTACCGCTTCTTTGGGGCCAGTAACATTGTGAGTTTTGTCACATTGACATGCCATGAATAAGTTGCTATGTTTTCTTGCTAATACTTGTTACAGTCTTGATCCTATGATTTTGGAGCTGCTTGCCTTACAGCATGGGATCACTGCTACTGGGAGAGTGTCTTCTTTGTAGAGGATCCGGGATGTAGTACCTGTATCAGAATAGTGCTCTCCTACCCCAGGACTTTCCTGTAGGGATGAATCAGGACTGAATTAGTACTGTTTTGTACTGCTTTGTTGGCCTAGTGTGGTCCTAAGGGTGTGCTGTGTTCTTGGCAGAGAAGCAGCTGAATTGGGTTTGGAGGGGCTGTGCCAAGGTTCAGTTTGCCAAGGGAATTGTATGTCCACGTCCTTGGGTCTTGGGATGTGGCAGGCGAAGGGAGGGAAGACAAACTGATTATTCTGAGTGCTCATCTTTTAACTTTTACTTACTTGAAAAAATTTTCTTAACTTTTTAAATAAATGTTTTAAAGTTGAAAAGAATGCTTCTAATGAATTTACCAAGCAGGAGTTTTGACTCTGAAATTTCCAACCAAACTGCCAAGAGTGTGCTTTCATGAAAGCCTGTGGACAGCCTGCTTATCTTCATTTGGAACAGATCGTCAGAGCTTCTGGTGCTTGTTGCTCTTTGAGTTTTCCTCACTATGAACTGTTTTGAAATTTCTATACCGAATCTCATTTCTGTTTATCTTTCATTTGTGAAATTAATTTGTGTATGAAACAGTACATGATTCTGTAAACTTTGAATTCTTATCTGACATCTTGTCCATTCCTACTCTTTGGGATGCAGCTGTGCCATTGGAAGGCTACCTGTAACTCTTTCATCACCTCTTTGAAACACAGGCCAACTGTGCTGTCATACTTAATGTAAACAGCCAGAAGATGTGAGGTGTGCATGCTGATGACAATAGTTCTATTTCTAGACAAATTTATTCTTCAGATACTCGTAGAAACTAATAATCTACTGTATACTTACTGCTTAGTATAGACCTCGCAGTAAGTACTGATCAGTAAGAAGAGCAGAGAGGCTATAATTATGAATCCATTTTAAATTTTTGAAGACATCAACCTGCAGTGACTTGGAACTCAATGTTCTTGGTTGACGGGTTCTAAAAAATATATTTTCCAAAAACATTTTCTTTCTGTCTTAGCTTTAAAAAGCAAAAAACCCTGCATTTTTGGCTTTGTACATAAGGATTGTTTGCTAGTCACAATATTGGAAGTGATCCATGAGTGTTCCACATGATGCCCTAATCAGGCGAAAGAAAAGCCCCCCCTACAAAAGGTATGTCCAAAGTCAACCAACACATTCAGCTAGAAAAATGTGTGTGTTTGTATTCCTGCAATTGACTTGAGTGGCAGGGGCTGTAAGCATTGAATTTTCCTGATCAAGACCCTTTCTTCCCTTTGTGAGAGTCAGACTTGAAGGGAACAACTCAAGCCAGACTTCTCTGCTGAGGAATCTGGAGAAGATGCTCAGATGCTTGTCTCACTGGGAGATGAATGGGTTAAAGCCACACTTCTCCCAGTCCTCTAGTTCTGGCCAAAGTAGCTAGGACTGAGTCCTATGAAACACACTAGGCCTGATTTTTCAATTGGTTTTACACTGACGAACTTCATTTTGATGGGAAAGCAGAGATGTTACTTAAAATCTGTAGCAGCATTATGGCACGAAAGTACTGACGTGGACTTTAATACTTGGGGCTCTGATTTCACTGCCACATCCTATAAATTTTGCACAAGACTGCAATTTCCATGTGATGTTTTTGATTATAATAAACATGACTAATAACCTAATCTAGAAAAGAATTACATTGCTTGAGGTCATGAACCTAATCCTTGAACATCCATGGATCATACTGACAAAGCTCATCTCTAAGTACAATTATGTGTACGAATAAATGTGGAATAGAAATTAAGTAATTTCTCTCAAATATTCTTTATTTTTCATTTCATTATTTATTTATTTGTTTTTTATTTTCATTTCTGGACAGTGAAGGAAAGGTTGACTTTGAGAGCTTTGAGTGGCATTTTTACTGTGGCTTTTAAAATTCTTGTAAATAAATACTTGCATACTTTAAGCTGAAACTGAGCATAAATACATGCAGTGATGCTTGCTATTTTTGTCTTACATACACTGGCTACCTCAGTGAGGATTATTCACTTTGGTGAACTTCAGTACAGTTTACAGTTTCTTTTTTCTTTTTGCCTCATTTTGAATGAAATCAATAGTGATTTTAAACAGAATTTAGGAGCAAGATTTGTTTAATACATTGTTGGGAAGAGGGGGAAAGAAGCTTGTTAAAAAGTGGTTAAATGTCAACATATTTCCACAGCTTTTTGTGAGTGCTTTCATGTGGATTCATTGGAAATGACGAGACAGAGTTTTTTTTTAGATTTTTTTTCCTATTGGTTGGCAGTATTTCTTTCTATTTGCCTTTTTCCTTCACTAAGCAAACTATTTTTATATTAAAAAACAAACAAACAAAAAAAAAAACAGACAAAAAAAAAAAACCCACAAAAAACCCTCAAACCAACCAACAGCCTACGATTTCTGGAAATAATTATTTTAGATGAGACATCTTTGACACTTGATAACATGATGACCTTCTCTACATGATTTTTAACATTACTTTTGCAAGTATAGACTATCAGGCCTTATGATGGTCAGTCATGAGCTCTGTGTCTTTGTTGAAGTGAGTCGACACTGAAGAACCCTTCTGTTAGAATAATCAGTTCGCATCAGTTGCGTGGAGAAACCACAAGTATCTGCCTTCCAGCAAATACTGGAATCTGATACTGGGAGATACGATCTAGCAGATAGTAGATCCAACAGCCACAAGAAAGGTGGTGCTCCAGTCAATTTTCCTTGACTTTTTTTCCCCTTTAAAGTACAATTGTTTGTTAATTTTTAACATTGCCCAAGGATGCTCTTTAAGCAGTTGCATGATAGATGTGTTCTATGGTTTCACGTGAGGAGGAGCATTACACAGTGTATGATTTCCAAGTCCAAGGATTTAAGTATTTATTTATTTATTTTTACTGCTTGTCTGTGAGAGATGGTAATATTTAACTGCCTTTATTGTTGCACATTTGGTTAAAAGTCCCCTTGTGCTTTCTTCTTACTGAGATACATAACTTCATACTACAACTAAGATTAGTTAACTTAAGGAATGCTACGTTGGCATTTTCTGCCTGATGCATTTGGTACTGGAATGGAAAGGAAGAATGGCACTGCGGTCCAGCTGCAGCTTCTTTCATCATCTGACTTTTTCTTTTCTCTTATCCTATTCCCTTTAAACAATTTTTACAAAGGATGACAGTGGAGGGGATTAAGGAGTTGGTAAGCCATACTTACTACTTGGGTGTATGTTTTGGCAGTTACTGTTCAATATTCTGTGTATGGTATCCTGGGGTGCATTAAAAAGAGTGTGGCCAGCTGGTAAAGAGTGGTGATCTTCCCCATTTACTCTGCCCCGGTAAGGCAAAATTTCGAATACTGTGTCCAGTTCTGGGCTCCCCAGCTCAAAAAAGAGAGGGACCTCCTAGAAGGAATCCAATGGAGGGCCACAAAGATAGTTAAGACCTGGAGTGTCTTTTGTGCCAGGAAGAGGCTGAGTAACCCGGGTCAATTCATTCTGGGGAAAAGAAGACTGGGAGATCTGATAAATGCTTATAAATATCTAGAGGGAGGTGGGAGGTAAAGGAATGAAACCTGGTTCTTCTCAGTGGCATGTAGCAATAGGACATGGAGTAATGGCCTAGAACTTCAACATAGGAAATTCCATACCAGCATGCAGAACTTCTTTACTGTACGGGTGATGGAGCACTGGAGCAGGTTACCCAGAGAGGTGATGGAATGTCCTGTGTAGATATTTAAGATCTGACTGGACACTTGCCTGTGTGACCTGTTTCTAGGGTACCTGTTTTAACCAGGGGAGTTGGACTCAGTGATATCTTGAGGTCCCTTCCAACCCCTGTAATTCTGTGGTTCTGTGATATACAGCCTTTTCTTCACTCTATACACAGAGAGAGAGGCTATTCCCAAGGAAAGATGCTAAAGAATGTATGTATAATACAGTAGTCCTGAAGCAAAGAAGCCAAAATGGAGTGGATGCAAAAAGCAAATAATTGTCATAACATTAGAGTTGATCTGTTTGTATACAAGTGAATTTCTAGCAGTGGAAGGTTTGCAGTTTTGCCATCATCATACTCAGGTTTTTTCAGCTGTCATCTGTGAAGGTGAGGTGTCATCAGTTGATATGCACAGTACTCAGCAGCAAAGAGAGCTGTGAAATCCTCCTGATCATATCTAAAGTGGTTTCATATGTCTGACTTGCTTAAAGTAATTGTTATTTGGATTTTTTTTTCCAGCTATTTGTTAAATCTCTGCAAGTGACTGTTCCTACAGCTCAAATTGCGGAGATGGGAGTTCTAGGTTGTAGGAATACCTGGAAACTTTCCATCTTAATCCGTAAGTTTAAATACAGTGCGTAACTGCCTGACCGAATAGCTGATCTGTTGAGCATGTTCCTACAGACCAAATAGCTGATCTGTTGAGCACGTTCCTACAGTACTAACTTCTCTGTGTCCTATTTCTGAATAATCTCCATCCTTGAAGGTTTTCAAAGACTCAGAAGAGCCTCGATCTGGTTTGACTTGAGAGAGTTTATCCTGCCTTGAGTTGGCAGTGGGACAGGAGCCCTCTTGAGGTGCCTCCTGTGGGCTTGCCCATGTACATAGGAGGGGAGGGACTCATGCTGTGGGATTGCATCTAGGTATATCCAGATTACTGCATCCCACCTCATCACTGGCGGCCGGACTGAGCTAAAGATGGTTGGTATAAAGTGAAGGAAAAAAAAAAAAAAAAAAAAAAAAGGAAAAACACTCATCTCCTATTCCAAATTCTTCCCATTCTTGTGAAGTTCAGTGTAGTTTTACATTTCCGTGTTTCTTGGGAAAAAACATTTGGTGTCAGAGGAAAGTTTATTTAAGTAATTGCTAAGTAAAGGAAAAAATGTTGTAGAAATCCCTGTCTGATTTGAATTTAAAGTAGTTTGAGTTCGTAATGTGAATTTATTTGCATTCAAATATCTTGAATTGCTTTGATATTGCCTTGATTCTTAATTTATTGGCATTTGGTTTGTAATTTTTGGCTAAATGTTTCCCCATCATCTGTTCTTGATGGGTATTTCCTATTTTAACCTTTAGTGCATAGTCTAAAAGAGAAGAAGTAGGAAAATATCAGTTACAATTGTGCTGAAAACAAACACTGACGTGGACTTTTCTGAGAACTTAGGGGACTTCGAAGTTTGACGTGGATTTTCTCCATTCTGAAGTTTTATTTTGAAAATATCTCCCTGTATTTTTCAGTTGTGGATTGTTAGGGAAGCAGGAGATGGTATTCCAAGCAAGAAGAAATTATGTCTTACTGGTACATATGTAAATTTATTTAATTTATAAGACTTTTTCTTTGAACTCTCCCTAATGCTCAGTGACATGTTTCATGCTACTGCATTGAACCTTGGTATTTTAGTGGTTTGTAGAGGAAAAACTGTGTCTTGGGAAAGTATCTGGTAATTCAGCTAGTTCTAGCTGGTTTGTCAGGGTCTGTTTGTGAGCATGAATTATAGTAAAGCTGTCTGAGAAGAAAATGGGCTGTCTACATATTTATTTTAGTATCTTTTTAGGCTTGAAGTATTTTGGAATAGTTTAACTCAGTAAAAACATCTGCAAGCTTACTCTGGAACTTGTCATTTTACATAGCACAGCAAATTAGTGGTGTTTGTTTTGCACAAAAAGTGCTGCTGCAGTTTCTGTAGTCTGCGACAGTCGAACTTGTCCAAAACAAGACACGGTTATTCCACAGATGCTGCAATGTTTCCTAGTTAAAGTGTGGAGTCCCACAGGGCCAGGCCTTTGCACTTGCCTTCACTGAGCATGGCAAGGTTCCTGACAGCATCCCGTGCTTTGAAGAGGAGTGTGGCAGGAGGTTCCTTCCCCCAGGTGGTACTGACTGCATTTTGGGCCAAACGACAGCTGGCTCAGCTGGAGCAGGGACAGAAAGTAGAATGACAAAGATGACCTTATTGATGGATTTCTTCAGAAATACAAATATTTTGAAGCTTCTAAATATTTTATTGCGTTATTCATTGCACAAACACATACTGTCCTTCTCTTGTTCAGCTCAGTGAGAGGCAAATGATTACGGATAAGACATTCTCTTTGTGGTTGTAAAGCATTCATTTTTAATAGATTTTTTTCCTATATGTGTTAGCATTATGGGAATGAATATATCACATTTCCCTTTGATTTCATCCTTTAATTGCCTTAATAGAAGTGTTTGCCATTCAGATGACTATTTCTGTCTCGGGCAATGTCACTTTCTTCATCTAGTTTTGTATTTGCTTTTATTGATATTTTTTTAGTACTCTTCTAATACCTAAGAATCAGAAAACAGTCATTTAGAAGTTCATAGTATATCTTTTATTGCAGCTTGATCTTTTAATGTTTAAAAACAACAGCAAAATGCAACCACTGCATTGCAAAATGGCCCTACTGCTGAGTGAGGTGGGCAGCAATGAATCCCAGCATGCAGCTCATTGCATGACTACATAGGTCACGCGCATGTGGTAAATTCTGGAACTGCTTTCTTGTGTGCAACTGCAGAATTGTGTTCCATTTCTCCTTCCTCGGCATCACGGGGGTCCTTGCTCTGCAAAGCAGCTGTGGCTGCCATCCTACAGCCTGTCTGTAGGGAACAACAAACATCCTTCAGCTGCAACAAGCTCCCCCAATTGCCGGTCACAAAACCAAAGTGCTCTTTTCTGAGGTACCTTCTAGAGGGTTTTCATGAAAATAAGTGCATTTTTCAAGCAAAACGATGGGCCCATTTACTACTAAATCCAAGTTTTCTGGCATTCTGATGTGACAAATGGGCTTCTTCATAAATTCACATTCGAAAAAGATGTCTGAATATGATGTTTTTGGAGAAGAACGCAAGTAAACTAAAAATTCATTTTCTGTTCTTAACATTTAACAGGTACTGACAGGATATTTGCAGTTGTTGCATTCCATTGTAATTTTTTTCATTACTCCATTGAGTCACATAGATTCTGTTTATTTTCCACACAGTGAACCAGATATACAATATATTGGTTTCAGTAATTGGTTTGCCTTGGATTTTACTCCAGCATCATCTGCTTGATGCAAAATGTTCATGGAAATGTATAGAAGCAACCACTGGTAGCTCACCAGATTTGCTAGTCAAAAGTGGTCAGAGGCCTGGAAGCTCTTCCCAATGCACCTGCATGTCAGAGCTCATACTTGGTTAACTTAAGGTAACTTGACTTTGGTTAGTTGCTAGACAGTTTTTGCATATTTGTTAGGAATTTTATAGATTATGGGTGTCTAGTGATATAAGTGGTGAAGGTAAAAAAAAAAAAATAATAATAATAATAATAAAAAAAGGCAAATGTGTTCAGTTGTTCTGAATGTTTTCATGTTGCATTCCTGTTTCTTGTGAGGATGAGCGTGGATGTGATTCTTGTGTACCAATCGATATTTCTCTTCCCTGCACTTATGTTACTTGTAAGTCCTGCTCTTACAGCCTGAGAAACAGCTGCTACAAAAGCTGGAAAAATATCCTAGCCTGCTTTATTACATAATTGGTTAGTTTTCAGGAGAAGGAACCCTGAAGCAATTCAGAAATTTGTTTCATCATCAGTATCTGAACTTATTCGTTTTCTAGTCTCTTCCATCATAAATATCAAATTGTCTGGAAGGCAAATGTTTCTTTTCTTCATATATTTTTAAGCTTTTTAAACTCCTACACAACCTCCTGGGACAACAGTTTGACTTTTATTTTGCCCTTTAACTTTTTTAAGTGTGATTCTTAATCATGGGTTGAATTTTTGTCTGATTAGATTATGAAACTGCATATTTTTATTATTTGTATATTTAACTGCGGGAAATAATACAAATGATGAAGCCATAATGTTTTGTATGATGGCTGCTCCAAAAGTAATACCTCCTATTTTATTGTGTTGGCTCACGTCCTCAGAAGCAGCGGTTGTTGGCTGTACGGCAGCAGAGGTGGAGCCTTTCCACCAGTACCCTGATACATGTTGTTGCTGTGTGACAGATAGCAGTAGAGGGGCAGTCTGGCAAAATGGTGTCTGACAAGGGAGTGTTGTTGCAGCAAAGATGTGGAATTGAGACCCTCCCTACAGGAAAAATGGCACCTGTTGACATTCATCGATGCTTGGTGAGCATTTATGGGGGTGAACCAGTGGCTGTGAGCATGATGAGGCAGTGGGTGGTACATTTTAGCAGCGGTGACAGTGGGTCACCTCCACTAGTGCAGGTTTTTACGAGCACAGCATGCAGGTTCTTGTTCATCACCGATGAAAATGCACAGCTAATGATTGTGACTACACTGAAAAATCGTGTTTTGTAGTGGAGACTTTGCTATATCTAGTAGTGTTACCATGCTCTTGTATCTGTTGTCCTTTCTGTGGAAATAAATAGGAGGCATTCCTTCTGCAGTGACCTACACGTTTACACATTTGTTTTACACAAATTATATATAGGCATCTAGATGGTGAATCTGAAGTTCATGCTGTAAAGATTTTAAAAAAAGAAAAGAAAATCTCTGGAATTTCTGTGTTTTATTTCATCTGTTGTATGGCAAACCTGACAGGGGCTTCACCAGATAGCTATGCATGGAAGTATTTATCTGTCAGTGACTGCTTGACTTTTTAAACTCTTCTCATTGTTATAGCACAGTCCCAGCTGTAAAGTGGAATGCAGCATGAGCTTCCGGGAAGTACTTGAACTCTGCTTTAAAAAATGCCAAAATAGGAGTATCATCAGTAGGTGACTAAGGGTAACTGAGCTCAGCTTAGCAATGCTTTAATTCTTTTGTTTTCCTGTCCTGCAGTGAGACGTGGTCTTGGCAGTGGGTGTTATGATAAAGGAAAAGGAGAGGTGAATGCTCCTAATAAAGCAGGAACTGCAGGAGGCTGTGTTTGTTTCTCTTACTCGTTTTGTAATGAAATCTGTTGTTACAGTGAATAAGCAAGAGGCAATGACATGCAGAATTGCACGTTCTAGTGAGATACTGACCTGCCAAGATTCCTTTCATTTGCAACATGCTCCAGGAAAAGCTTTTAACCAGAAGCGTCATGTTACCACTTAGTAAGTTGTTGTTAGAACAAGAAAAGTAGTTCTGAAACTTCAGTGTGACATCTTGGTGTAAGAGGTTTGTGTGATTGGAATCAGAAGAGTTGTGTTGTTTATAGAGTGTCGTAAAATTTGGCTTTTTTTTTTTTTTTTTTTGTTACTGCACTATATACTACATGCAATCTTTCATCACATTGTAGCTAGTCCTTGGTTTTTTTTTCTTAATTCTTTTCCATTTCTCCACTTATATGAAGTGGTACCCATTACTTGTCCTTGCACCTTGAGAGGTTCTTTTTTTGCACTGTTTTACTGATGATTTATTGGAGTTAGAATTCATTTCAGTTCATATCTGTATTGCGCTGATAGTAAATACTTTCTGATTTCTTTAAGCAAGCAGGAGTGTTTTCATGACATGGAAAAATTTCTGGCTCCTCCATTGTAACTTACTACATACATATTTGTGGCAATTAAGAGTGCAAAGTCCTACAGGAAAAGTGTCATTGCTGTGTGAAAATAAATGGAACAATTTAGTTGATAGGTCTATCAACTAAACTCTTTGATAGAAATTGAAACAGGTGACTGAAACTTTATGGAGAGTGAAGTGAGAATGGCTAGTGTACTCTTTTTCTGCTACTAAAATCGAAGGGATCAAATCTTTCAGGTGTATGCATTGTAAGGCTGGTAGAATTTGTTGTCAGCAGAACAGCAAATTAAATAATAAATGACATGTACTTAAAAAAAAATAAAAATTGAGATGAAGAGAATATGCAGAAAATGCCCCAAAGTTACTGATTCCTCAGAAGTATTCTGTTCACGTTTGGGTGAACACATTCAGCACTGGATCCAGATGCAGTGCAGATGGAGGGGCTGCTCAGTCCGTGCAGCTGAGCCCTTTATCTTGTGACCTGGAGTGTGTGACACATAGGATAAGGGATTCATTCCTCTCTCCTGCATTCCATTTCAGTAAGTCCTTCCATGCCCATGGCCTCATCTGAAGCACGTTTTTGTTTGTCGGTTCTGAAGTTATTTGTGGAAACTCCAGAAACAACGTATGCAGAAAGAAGGATGCATCCTGCTGACATGCGCTTCCTTTTCCAGGAACTGACGTTCTCTTCACCCTGACTGACAAATACAGGGATACTGAATTTTTAGTACTTACGTGAAATGAAAGACAAAGGAGAAAGAGAATGGCCGTATTTGCGAGCTTGGAAGGGTAATTTGAACTGGAGACTCAAAGCTTTTTCATTTATTATTAGATTCTATATTAAAATATGCAGGTTTTAAAAAATATTGTTGATCAAAGTACAGACAAAATGCTCTTGGTTCCACAAAGGAAAGCTGTGCCTCCCTAATCTATTAATATTCTCTGAGTGTATAAAACAAACAGTGGATACAGCTCAAGTCACTGAAATAGTTTATTTGAAGATTCCAAGTCCATTGCCAAATAGCTTCAAAATAGGTCAAGGAAATTGCAAGCCAAGGGTCACTTTTGAATCAGGTACTGACCAAGAGAATGGAAATTCACGGTAACAAAATGTTGCCTTAAGCGTTCATCATAGAAGAATTATTCCATATTAGATATGAGGATGTTTATGTATGGTAAATATCAGGAATAGGATTAGCAAAAATGGAGATATTATTATTATTTATGTACTTAGGATCAGAGAAAACCCTTTAGGGAAAGTTGGGAGAGCCAGTTAGTTGGATGAATGGTAAGATGGCGGATGAAATTTAATACTGATGAATGCAAAAGCATTCATACTGAGGGGAAAAATTTGAATTTCACTGAAGCTTTACTATGTTATGAACTGATTTTAGAAGTTTAGAAGACATCTGAGCAACGCTTTGGATAGCAGTGCTGAAGATCTCTGGCTCATTAAGCAGCAAGAGTCAAAAAAATAAAAAAGAACTCTAAGATATGTTGGGAATAGAACTGCAGAAATAATGTACTTAAATTGGTAGTTCTACCGTTGCCTCGCACAACAGAAACAAGAAATGTAAGAATTATGACTAGACTGACATGGTAGGTGAAATGCTTGTGGAGTTGTAGAGGGATATGTGAACATTTTTACCCTTTTTCTTGAAGATGCGTGGTTTGAAGCATTCTTGAAGCATTCTCATCATATTATTCTATTGCAATGCCACAACAGGGCACAACTCACACTGGAAGTAAGACTAAGAAGGAGGTGAGTTTCTTCAAACCAGATTGTGAACTGAGAAATAACAACAACAACAAAAAGCAAAAGAAACTATTTGTGTCAGAGCAGAATGTACTTTACTTTAGTTGATGATTACCAATGGCATACCAATATATTTCTTCCATCCATAAGTATATAATATCATCCTACCATTTTGTAGACGAGAAATGTAACACCATTGCTTAGCAAACAGTGTGTGATTGTACGGTAATTTTCTATAGTACTGACAGTTGCTTGTCAATATCTGTCCCTAAACTTTGTTTGCTGTACTTTTATAACAGCCTATGTATCAGTGATGTAATACCTGTACGAAACACATACTGGAGTTGGACATTGCGTGTATACTCTTAGCATACTCCTTTCATTTCGTTTCTAGATATTAAACTTTGTGCCTTAGAGACTAGTTGTGTCCTTTTGATTTATATATCTGAGTTGATTCAAGCATTTATATCTGAACATCTCTTATGAGTAGTAAATGTTGCTCTTCTTGCTTGGAGCAAGTGAAGCAGATTTCATATTAAAAATTAGAGTTCTAATTAATGGATGTGATGCCTTTTCTTTTTTTAGATTTAAATAAACTTCGTAATACAAAAAAAAAAAAGCTGTGTTGGTGCATAAAAATAACATAGAGATTCACGGTGAATTATATGAGACAACAAAATGAAATAAGGGTACTGGTCCCATTTCTGCGTAGCAGGAGAACTATTTGCAAAAGGCTTTCTATCTCAACCAGATTTCTGCTAACAGGTATTTTGAAGCCTCTTTCTCAACTTTGAGAATAATTGCTATGAAAAAATAGGCTAACTACCAAAACTGTTACACATCTTTTTAATTCAATATCCTTGCTTAAAAGAATATTGTGAAAAATATCTACCATTGTAAAGATGTGTGTATTGTCTGGATTTGTTAAACAGAAAAAGTTATTGCAGATAAAGCCATCAATTCTGAAATAAATGCGTCTGTTTCTTACAATTCTATTCATAATTTTATGATGTGAAAGGAAGAAGCAATGGTTTGTTTTTTAGAAATTGTACGCTTTGGAGGGGAAAGCAACTTTACAACCGTGTCCGCAGGAAATGACTTTTGAATTGCCATACTGAATTGAATTAAATAATGACGGCACAGTTTTTGAGAACCATTTGTCATTATCAAAAATGAATGTTCTTCACCTGTTTCAAGCAAATAAAGGATTCTACTTTTTGGATTTAAAAAAAAATGTGTATCCTAAACGGAAATGTAACATGTTAGCTTCATCGTTGGTGTCATTCTTATGCTTTTAAAGTACTGAAATAGAAGCTTGGAAAAGGCAGCGCTGCTGCTTGATTTTGATCCAAGGCGAATGTAATGTTTGCCAACTTTCATTTCTGAATGGGGTGTTGTTTTTTTTTGTTTTTAAATCTAGTATGTTTCGCTTTGATAATTAATTTAAAATTTTTTTGTGCTAACTTTTCTTCTACATGTATCTCTTCTAGAGTTGTTAGAACTGAAACTCTTTGGTTCTGGAAATGTAGTAGATCTTGCACATGTGCCAGTAGGGATGGCCTTCACTGTATAAATCCTTTGTGATACAGTAAGGGACAGAACAACTGCTTCAGTTTTTCAGGTAGTTAATGGAGAGGTGTAGGGTAGGAAACAAAGAAATTGCGTCACACCAAAAATAAAAATGCCAGGTAAAGTGCAGTCTGATGCAAAGCAGCCCTTTCAGTTTTGAAGTTAAAAAAAAAAAAATAAAATGTGTCGAGGTGTGTATAGATAATGGAAATTTCTGTCAGTCATCAGATGATTTTGATGGTTGTATATACACTGGTGTTCTGCATTAGGCAAGTGAAGAGAGGTGTTTGCTGGAGGACGTCCTCATTCTATGGCAGGCATTCGCATGGAAGAGGAGAGCTGGGTAGGTAGGAATCTGTCCCAGTTTTGCTGTCATGATCGCTGCGTTGTTCTTTCAGTTCAGTGATCTCAGCATTCTGGAGAAACCAGAATGCAGGTGATCTTGGGGATGGTAATGTTGAATAAATGACATTATTTCAGTTACCAAGATTGATGAATGCCTATATTCAGTGCTCTACAGCTGTGATGTCCTAGAAGGCAGGCTACTCGGCAGTTCTTTCTCGCATTCCGTAACTTGGATTAACGTATAGCTCAGACTGACTTGTAGAGCTCGTTTTTCTGAAGAACAAACTGTGCGTATTCTGGATTAAAAACCAGCAAGCTGGTAACCAATGCAGAGATTTGCAGTTGAGCTCTAAGGTTACCAGCTCTATACACAGAAGACTCAGCAGTGGTAGTCTGTTACCTTCCCTTCTGAAGAGCTGTAGATTTTTCTCTGGACTCCCTGAGAGCCCGTGCCATTCATTCAGTACCTCAGAGCTGTTTGACACTCTTTCTCACGGAAGCAACTTTTCTGAGCAGCTTCCTATGTTCCTGTCTGTACATCTTCCCTTTCTTATGTTGTCACTAGTTTCCTGAAGAAATTAGGCCCGCTTCTTTGCACACAAAACTAAACATTTCTACGAGGTCAGGCATTTCCAACGTTCGTAGTTAGAAAAGCCTTTTCTGTAGGGAGAAAGGTCTGTGGCAGCTTGATAATGTCCTAGAAGCTACAAATTAAAAACAGAATAAATCAGAAAGACCTATCATTTCCAGTCAGCAAACCCATAAAAATCCAAAAGGCTTTTCCAGGCCTCATTATAGCAGTCAGTAAGATTCTTCTAGGCAACAGTGTCTGAATACAACAGTATATATAATGCACACGCCTAAACAGTAACTTGTATGTGCTGTTAACAGTGTGAAGCATGTAACAGTAAACATTTCTATCTGAGCTGTACAAAAGCAATGGTGATATGCAGATATGTTCAGATGAATGGTTTCCTTGTGCCCATCCCAAACTTTAGTGTCGATTTTATTATCTAGCTGAGATTGTGCAAGGAACTATGTTTGTTTGTGTGATAAAGAAACTATTTTGCTTGTAAAGCTGGATTGAATTTCTATATATGTATGGGTATTTAAGTCATGCAGAAATTATCAACCTTTGTGAATTGCCACCTGGACTTAGTTAGAGAAAATCTAAAGTTGTCTGAAACTACGTGTTTTCAGGACTCTTTTTTCTTCTTTTTTTTCTTTTTTTTTCTGGCAAGCATGCAGGCAGGAGGTGCATGTTTTTCTCTTGTAAGAATACTGACCGGTTACATTTAGGCACCTTCCTAAATCCTTGTATGCATATACACACAAAGCAAGGTGGTAAAGACTTACAGTCTTCATTAGAAGTCAAAATGCTTTTTTTCTGCACAGCCATTAATGTCCTTATGGTTTTGTGAATGTATGAATTCCAGTTGCATCACTGGGAATGTTGCTTTTTGAATAATGTTCAAATGATGGGCTCATATACTAGCTTCAATTCACTTGACAAATTTAGGATGTGAGGATATGCCTCCATATGTGCAATTTCACTTTTCACTGCCCTCGTAGTTGAGAATCTTATTAACTCTCTGTATGCTGATACTTGTGGTGCTTATTTGAAGTATTATAGTTATGTAACAGAAACCAAAATCAATGTTTATTAATCCTTTTTATGAATTCATCCTTTTTTCATAGCGTGAATTTCAGACAAGAGTGACCATTAAGAAAAATGACTCTGGCAATTAAAAAGGAATTAAAAAGGAATAGCACCTCTGTTCAAATGTTGAAATTCCTACTATACTTTACCTGGTACAGGCTAGCTATTTGCAGTAGCTTGAGGCACTCAGATTAGCATGTTCATGCCAGTGGCATAATTTTTGGCATATACATTGCTTACTGCCTCAGAGTTGTGTGTTATCATGTACCGTGTACTCTTTGCAAAACAGACAAACAAATTTAGTTTGAATGCAGTCTCTTGTATCACATTGCCTGCTTATCTGCATACTGGGTGTGTGTTGTATTTCTTTTTTAGTAAAAGAGAGATGTTTGGTAGTTAATTCCACCTTCTGTTTTCAATTTATTTGTTTTGTAAGTATAGCCCGTTTATTTGTCCTTCCAAAAGAGAACAAACTGAAGTAGATAGACAAACTTCAGGACTATGGTCTTTAACATCTGTCTGATGTTGCTGTATGTTGTAAAATCTAGTCAGAAATAGATTTCAGTAATTTAGACCACATCTCAATCTCTCACGTTGGAACCTGAAAGTTGCCAGGGAAGATCGCTGTTGACTGGAGAAAGATGTGTGTTAAATCCATCCAAAAAAGATGTCTCTATGAGCTACTAGTCAGCCAGCCTCACTTCGTCTGTAGGGAAAATCATGGAGTAAATCTTCTGGGAAGGCACTTTTAAGCACCTGGAGATGGTGTCTGCAAACAGTCAACATGGATTTATCAAGGGTAAATCATGCTTGACTGAACTGATTGCCTTGTGTGGTGAAGTGGCTGGGCTTGTGAATAAGGGAGGGCAATGAATAGCAATCAACCTTGTTTTTGCAATGCTTTTGACATACTTTTTTCCACATCATCCTTTTTTTCAAATTAAGATTTTATCATCTGAATGGCTGGATTCTACTAAATGGGTGAAAAATTGCCTGAATCATTGGTTTTGAGGGCCCCTGTCGGGAGGATGGTTACAGCTGGAGTTCTGTAAGAACTTGTCTTTACTGATGACCTGGAGATCACATGCTGCATAGTCAGAGTTGCAGATGATGTCAAACTAAGTGAAAGAACCTAAACAGGCTAAAGGAGTAGACTGGGAGAAACCTCATGAAATTCAGGCAAGGTCTTAAGAAACATCAAAACAAAGCAAAAAAACCCCACAAGAACCTTACTGTCAGGTGGACCAAGCACTGGCACAGGTTGCCCAGACAGGTTGTCATATCTCCCTCCTTGGAGATATGCAGAAGGCATTTGATTCTGGTCCTAGGCAACCTGCTCTGGGTTTCCCTGCTGGAGCAAGACGATTGGATCAGATGACCTCCAGAGATCCCTTCCGACCAAACCAGTCTGTGTACTTAAAAGTTGCACAATGTAATAAAGATTACAGCAAGACTGAAGTATGCTTAGTCAGTGTAAATGTCTATCATGATGGTTTTATGCTTCAGTAATCGACTGAGATTCATCCCAAGTGAAGTCTCAGTGTACTTACTATCCAAACAAAAAAATCCTAGCAAATATTGCATCTTGAAGTTCATTTTGATGAATAATGAATGTTTCAAATGTAGCTGCTGGAAAAAAAACGTTGGAAGATGGATGTGCTTTTCAATGCTTGTCCATGCATCTACTGATACTGGCTCAATAAAAATAGCTTTCTAAATTAATGCACACAGGATAGGTGTGTGTTTAAGAGACGCTTGCCATCCCAGTACCTGCTTTCCAGACGTTCAGAAGAGAAGAATGCTTACTCCTCAGCTCCTCAGGAAAAATTCCAGGAAGACTGGATAACTTCTCAGTTGCTCGTTAAACCTATTGTACTGTTTGGTGTTTTCTAAATCTTAATAGGAAGGACACTTTTCCATTTTTGCCAGTTTTCCAGAATTTGTCTGTGAACTACCATAGCAGAGCACTGAAGATATTATTAGGGAGGGCACAGCATGACTACGGCCTATCTGACAGACCTTAGACTGTGCACGGTTAGTGAGATCGTTTTCTTGTTGGTATTTTTTCAGTTTTAAAAGAGACGAATGTTCTTGGGAAATGCTGTTGTTTACAGCTCTTGCGCCTAGAGGACTTCTCAGTGGTATCACTGAGATCTGTGATTGAAGAGATGAAATGTGATACAGTTGGGCACTTTGAAGAAATTGGACCCTGTTGGAATGATGCTTCTTTCAGGCTAGTCTGCTTTTCTGCGTTGTCTGGCAGAGACTGGAGTTGTAACAGGGAGAGTCTTTGCTCCTGGGCTCCTTTAGTGGTCAAGACTCCACATGTGTCCTTGCCCTCTCTCCTAGTGTGTGAGCTTGGAAACTTCCTAGTTTGCTGAGCATTTGCTTAGATGTGAATCCTCTCATCTGCACGAAGTGGTTGCATTATCAGAGATGGAGGGTTCTACAGAGTAGCAATAGAAATAATGGAAATGTGATCTTTATAGATGGAATAATGAAAAAATGAAATCGTAGATTTGAACTATGCTGAAGCAGGCATGCCAGTTTGTTTCTGCTTTCCATAGAATCATAGAATCACCAAGGTTGGAAAAGACCTAAAAGATCACCCAGTCCAACCGTTCACCTATTCCCAATAGCTCCTACTAAACCATGTCCCTCAACACAACATCCAGCCCATGAAACAAAGGTGGTAAAGAGGCCAGATTCTCACCTGCTGTTGTACTGCTTATACTTATCTTCAACAGAAGAGATTCTGTGATTGCTGTAAATGTTACTGTAAATAACCTAGGCATGCATGGAGATTTGTTCTTCGTGTTCTTCTGCCTGCATTTCATTTCTTAGAAGTTTTGCCAATGGTTACTTCTGTGTGGAGCCCTCAGTGACTGATGGTATAAATAGGACATTTTCTTTAGGAGCAGAATTGTTGCATTTCCCTGAAAGGCAAGTGCAAAAGGGTGCCATGCATGTAACGTGAGAGAATCCATATGATGCACATTTTGTAATGTGCAAATTGAAGAAGTGGGAGAAGGCATATTTTGTTGGTTTCTCAAAGTAATTAAAATTCTAACTGTTGAAAACAGATTTATATTCAATGGCACTTAATAAAGCTACCTACAGTATATGAAAAAGGTGGTTAAAAACTTATTGCTCTGTTAAACACCTGCCTGCATACACAGTTCTCAATGTGGCAAGACCTATTTTGCTCTAAGAAAGTAATGTAGCAATTCTTGCTCGTTCTTCCTTGCATCTAGTTATTTGGTCCATAACTGGGAGGAAAAAGCAAAAGGAAAAGAAATAAAAGGAGAAACAGTAAAAATCTTTTTCTGGGCTGCACATTAACTTGTAGCAAGAATCACTGTGCTCCCTGCACAGAGCTTGTCCATGCTTTGACCATTTGGGATGCAGATTAACTGTGCCTTGGCAGAATTTTGCCAAGATGTTGCTATACAGCTTCCATGCTAGTATGGTGTAGAAAACACTACCACTCTTTTCTATCTGTGTTGAAGTGTGCTAGGGCTGATCTTGCCTAAAGCCTGCTGTGAATTCTGCACTTCAAGGTCAGGAACAGAGGCAAATGCACTGTGGAGTTGTCACAGTGGTTTCTGCTTCATCAGCTGGAGTCTCACAGGGCTTGTCAGCTTCAGATCTGAGCTTGATTCTCTGTGAGACAGAGCCCCCATACTCACTTCTCAGCATTCAGGCTCAGGAAGCTGCTCTGGGATTGAGTTAATCATAGTCTCTCTGGAACTGAAATTATTTAGTTCCACTGAGAAGACAGTCTGAAAGTACTCCCCAGATTGTGGTGTGTGTTGTTAAGAGTTATCGATCAGGAATAATTTCAACTAAACAGAGTGCAAAGAGGAAAACATCAGCCTTCTTGAGGAGATCTGGAAAAGGAGGGGTATTTGCCTTGTTTTTGGGCTTGGAAAGGAACGTACTCAATTGAATTCACATCTGGTTGGCTGATTCTCTTCATGGAGAAACTCCAAATTCATTGTGAAGATTAGAGTAAGCGTTTATGGGTTTTCAGGATTTTGAATGGAATTCGAAGTATTGTGTTTTCAAGAAGTGGACAAATCAGTTTTCTCATAGGTATTTGTTCATGTTCTAATTTTGGCATTTCTTTGTCTACATTCTAATTTTAAAAATTGTTTTATACTTCATATTGTGTCTTGGGATTTCATAACGTGCTCATTCCTACAGCAGAAATGCACACAAATCCATTGAAGTTCCTCATGACAAAAAGTTCTCATCTAAAAGATGCTGCCAAGTTAGTTGGAGTCAGCTTATTTATCAACATAAGCTGTTTATTAATGGGACTGGAATTTGGAAATCATAAAAAAAAATAAATTTGATAAGTGTATTAATGTGCATGATTTGTTTTAAGAGTACAAACATGCTATGTTGTTGTTGCTTTTTCTTCATAATAATGGTTAACAAATGTATTTGTATCACAAAGCTGTATCAGAAAGAGGTCTCACGAGCAAGATAAAGAAAAATGGTTAGCCTGTAAAAAGTGCTTGCCAGCTAAAAATATCTTTTCTTTCAAATTTTATGAATCCTTTCAATTGCATTTAAACTCATAAACTGCAATTATGTAGTTTTTGTGTAAATTGTACTGGGTCTTTGAATGCCTGGCATTGCAAAACTTGAGAGTTTTCAACAATTTTGGCGATTTGTTCCTGACTCATTTTTGGCATGTCTTTCCATTTTTATTCTTGTGCATTTCTTATAAGTCTCTTGTATTCCAGGAAGCTCAGAAACTGGAATCTCTCACTAAACTTTTCTTGATTTTTGTTTGAGAAATATTTTTTTCTTAGTTAAAATGCATTCATGCTAATACCTGCCTAAAGCTTTCTGTTTGGGATATCTGCTGTTCAAGGCTTTACACTGATTCCTATCTATGCATCTGTCTGCTTGTGTAGCCTAAAATTTTTGGAACGTTTGTGCTGTGTTACATAGGGAGAAAATGTCTACATTATTTCAGCCACTTGAGCCTTTAAGGTACATTAAAAAAAAAAAAAAAAAAAAGTCTTCAATGATAAATATATGGTTGCATGTTAAATATATGTAAAAGTGGGATGCAGTTAGTACTAAAATACTTAATTATTGATTTGATAATTGTGATGCGTTTGACTGTCACAGAAAATGATGATACCATCATCATTTGAGGTTTGAATTGATTGTTTAAAGACATGTTGTTTATTTGGGCTAAACAAGAGGATAAAACTTGCAATCTAAAGTTGGAGTACTGAAGTGTCCTAATCAGTATTTTGTTTTCTTCAAACTTCAGCATGTTGGTTTCAGTAGGAACGTGAATATTCATTGTCAACAGCTTGTTGCAAAACATCTGTTGACCAGGAATCTAAAGACCAAGTTCGAGAAAAACTTTTGCTGCCAGTTCCTAGTGTTTCTAAAAGGAAGAAATGTAGAGATTTAATTACTGTAAGATTTCTGTTTTTCTTTGCTTTGTTTTTCAAACACTCACTGTCATGTCACAGTCAAATGTGGCCATCTATGTATCCTTTTTTTCTAGTTTTATCTGTAGGCAGTCCTAGCTTCATAACATTAATCGTATGTAGAGGCGATCTGAGTGTAGCCTCAGTGCTTTCCTGCCCCAGTGTGGATGTCTAAAATCCATATGAGCTGCCCAGCAGGTCGGCTGCCCACCTATGGGTAGGAAGCTCAGGGGTGAGTTATGCCATGTCTTCTGTCCAACTCATTGTGCTTCTTGTGACAGATGATACGCACTGTTTTTTCCTCTCTTCCATTTTCCTTTTGTTCCTTTTGACCCAGCTACAGGTGGGGAAATTACCCCAGGCAGCACTACAGGTTTGGGGCAGAGTGGCTGGAAGACTATGTAGAGGAAATGGATTTGGGGGTACTGGTTGATGCTCAGCTGAACATGAGCCAGCAGTGCGCCCAGGTGGCCAAGAAAGCCAATGGCATCCTGGCTTGCATCAGGAACAGTGTTGCCAGCAGGAGCAGGGAAGTGATTATCCCCCGTACTCAGCTCTGGTGAGGCCGCACCTTGAGTACTGCGTCCAGTTTTGGGCCCCTCTCTGCAAGAAAGACATGGAGGCCCTGGAGCGGGTTCAAAGGAGGGCAACAAAGCTGGTGAGGGGTCTGGAGCACAGGGCTTATGAGGAACAGCTGAAGGAGCTGGAAATGTTCAGTCTAGAGAAGAGGAGGCTCAGGGTGGACCTCATTGCTCTCTATAACTACCTGAAGGCAGGTGGTAGTGAGCTGGGGATCAACCTCTTCTCTCATGTAACTGGTGATAGGACTAGAGGGAATGGCTTCAAGCTGCACAGGGGGAGATTCAGGTTGGATGTTAGGAAACAGTACTTCTCTGAGAGAGTGATCAGGCACTGGGATGGGTGCCCAGGGAGGTGGTGGAATCACTGACCCTGGAGGTGTTCAAGGAACCTTTGGATTTTGAATTGAGGAGCATGATTTAGTGAGAACTACTGGTGATGAGTGGATGGTTGGACTGGATGATCTTGAAGGTCTTTTCCAACCTTGTTGATTCTATGATTCTGTGAATTTGCTAATAACATTCAAAATTTTGTTGTGCAGCAAGGAATGTTGAAGTCACTTTTATATTCCTTCTGAATTTGCTCATTTCCATAAAATCATTCTACTAGGTTCCTAAGAAGTGACTGTAGTCACTTGTTCGTGGATATCAAGTGATTTCCCACTCCCAGCATTTCTTTTGAGGAATGGGAAGTGTTAGTCCAGTTTTTTCTCTGCTTTCTGGCATTTGGGATGCAATTTCCATGTTGGTGTGGAAATATGAGTTTTGAAATAATTCTCTACTTTTGGATGTCTCACTGATGTGCTGAAAGACATTAAGTATGCAGTTCAGCATTATATTGCCTCCTGAGACGTATTTTGAACATTTGAAGGCTGAGGATGGGGGGGAAGGTTCTGAAATGATTATAGTGTGAGGCATTAGAGCAAGTGAAAATAACTTTTGCTGCATCTAAGTAGTGAGACAAGTTGGTGACATGCGAAGTTGATCAGTGAAAATGCTGTATATAATGTGAAAAAACTGAGTCAGTATTTCTTTTTATGTACATCTTAAACATGTTACTTTTTAAAAATTATGACTATTGGCATCAAATTATGGGAAGGACATCATTAAACCTGCCTTCCACTTGTTCATGTAGTTATTGTACAGATGTTAGCAAGAGCGATGTGTTGTAGAAACAGAAGGATATAATCCAAGTTTTGTTTTTGTAGCATTTGTTTTCCATCTCGTAACTCATGTTGCAAAATACTGAGTTGTAAGCTACCATTTACAGATGGACATATTTTTATTTAAGGCAAATATAAGTCATATAAGTGCGAGTTTGTGATTTCCTTTTCAGCTATAGAGTTTCTACATTCTGTAATCTGTGAAGTAGAAACTCTAAAAAAGACCAATCAGTGAAAAGATTCTCAACTGCTTTGTTCATATTAATTTAAATATTTTGAAAATGAATGTGGTTATTTGTACGATTTGCTGTTCTTTTAGTATAGCATAAGCAGGACAAGGTTCTTGCTTTAAAAAAAAAAATTATTATGATGATTTTTGTTGCTCTGTACTGTAATTTTACTTTTTTCTGCAAGCATAACTTGATGTGCTACATGAGCTGTCTTTGCAGCTATTTTAAAGCCACCAAAGACAAAAAGGTAAGAAGAAAAGGAGAGTAGTATATTGGTTTTGATATCAGGGAGCAGATGGACCAAAATATTAATAAAATAGAAAGAATGATCTAAGTTTCAACTATAAAGAAATCTAGTAACTAGCACTACTAAACATTATCATAGCTAGGAATTTGTAAAATCATGCAGAAATGTATCTATCTTGGTATGGAGAAAGTAGAGCTGTGTTTTTTCTCTTATGTATTGTAAAACATGCTCTGCTGACGTTGCACTGGTAGCTATGAATGCGTATGATAGACTATGCCACATTCTCAGTGGCAGGGGAAATCCTTAGTTAACCTACATTTGTTGCCACTAAGACAGCAAAGTAATAAGTCAACTGAAACTAAAGATACTAATGAAGATACTAAGTTTATTTCATCCAAAACATTAAGCAAGTGTTCTTTAAAATGTAAATGTGCTTTTAGTTAAACAGAAATACACCTTACTAAACACACAGTCGCCCCAGAAGTAGAACGCCTAGATTGTTCAAATGTCGTCACGCCGTTCCAGAAGTTGTGCTCACTCTGATTACGGTCAGAGGGTGCGGTCAGTGCCTCAGGCAGGGGGCCAACGAGTGAGATATTGCTGTGCCATTTCCATGAAGATGGGGTTACAGAAGGGCTCAGTGTTAATCACTTGGTTCTATCAGTTTGAGATGGCACATGGATTTTTTTCATTTATGATGTCCTTAAGAACCTTAGTCATATAATCTAAAACTGTAAAACCAAATTATCTAGCACTTATTTTCCTCCTCGTTGCCATGATTTTGCATTAAAGTGTAAGACCACAGAGTATAGTTTGGAAGCAAGGCCTGAAATTCTCTTCCGGCCTTCCACCAATTTCATTTTTATAAGATCTGTACATTCTACGTAGGAATTGTTCATCTCTGAGACTGTCTAAGGCAGGATAGTTGAGATATGCAAGGTAAAGTAAAAATTCACAATGGGAGAGAGAAAAGTGGATGGTTTTCTTGGGGATGAGTCATGGCTACAGTATTACTCTCTTGTCGTGGTTTTGGGGAAGTATTGATACGGGCAGCTTTCAGTGAGAATAAAACCAAAGTCTGCCTCTCCGTGCAAACGTAGGAGTGCAATCCACTGTTTTCTCGAATGACATTCTGCTTATGTTTATTTAGCAGCTTTTCTGTGATGAAGTGCAATGTCTAGCTTTAAAATTCCTCTTGAAATTTTCTCTTGGGCGGGAAATAAGCACCAAGTTTCAAAAATAAAATGTTAATCTTCATGAGTGGGCCACCACAGAAGCACGGGTAAAGTGAGCATTGTTAAAAGTCAGATGGAGCCGGACTGCAAATGGCAGTGAAATAAAGTTCTATAGCTGTACAAATGGCTGCATGAAGAAACAGCACAATTCTGTTCCACTGTGAAGTTTAGATTTAGGGAAAAGATCTTTGTACAGTCCCAAATGAAATTGTGTGCTGCAGCTGTTAATTTACAGTGATAAACAGAGGTTCAAAGGTAAGATGAGTAATGAGAAAAGAATTGCAAAGTAGCAGTGCATTTTTTTTTTTTTACCTCACTAAGAATGCTTTAAGACTTCTTGCAGTGCTGTTAGGGAGAATAATAAGTTAAAGTATATTCTGATTGAGTAAACTAGAATTAAAACCTGCTGCATGTTTTGTAGGAGGATAGCTCAGAGATGAGAAGGCCAAAGTCCTACTTGATTGTATGTTGAACTATTGAGGAAAATGAATACCAGCACTGTAAAAGTATGTTCCTATTAAGTGTCTGGTGAAATATGAAAAATATTAAAGAAAAGTGGCGTGGGGGAAAAACATCTGTAAGAGGTCATGTAAGGAGATGTTAAATTCTTGGTCCACAGTTTGGGTTGTTAAATTTTTGGTCTAGAATTTTTGAAACCATGCCACCAAAGAGTAAGAGAGAACCCAAGAAAAGGTCCTACAAAGTACGTTATGTAATGGGAGCAAGAAAAAAGCAATGGTTCAACGAGATCAGATGAAATTGTAGACTTTAGTTCTTCAGTAGGGAGATCATGGGATGTGGGATCTCAAACCATGTACTCATCAGTAGTATGTAAATGAAAATTGTATCTTGGAAGCCATAAGGGAAGAGCTGTAAGATAAAAACAAGGTTTTAGAATTAGGGATAAGTAAAGAATGGGTCAAAAAGCTGCAAGTCACTGAGTGACAGGAAGAGTAGGTGGTCAGTTAGGGCAGAAAATTACATTTTCCTGGATTCTGGTGGGAAGCCCAATTGAAATAGACTCTGTGGATAATGATTCAAATTTTGGTCTGCCACTCAGTCTATAAACATGTTTATACATTCAGCCCTTACTCCGAAGTGCCAATATATCATGGTATATAGTTAATGTCTCTCGGCTTAACAATAATGAAATAAATTATATCTTTTTGTTGATATTTTCCCTCTCCCTACTGTGGTTGTTATAGCTCTGGTTTTGAGCCATAAAATGTCTGAATCAGTTGGTGAATTGAGGGCATACGGACGTCAGTCCTGTTACTGGCAGTACATAGTTTGACAGCTTGGTCATTATGTTTGAACCTTTGATGGCAATTTCTGTGACTTGGAGATACTGTATAACTTGTGGTTTGCAAATGAAGAGCACGAGTCAATGAGCACTTGTGGTATGTTCTCCTTTTCTATATCCACTGCTTAAGTCACTTTTCTCTTGTTCTCATTATATTTCCAGTTTTTTTTTCAATACAGACATATTGGGAAACATGGTTAATATATGTGAGTTGTACTGTAGTAATACAAACAAATTGTTTTATAGACAGGTTCAGTTATGAGAAGAGAGTTTACTGTTCAGGCAGCTTAGTAGATGGAAGTAATTTCATGCATAAGGCTGTGAGCATTTTCACTAGTCTTTCATGTAAACCTGTCTGTATTTGTTCTAATGGATTTATTTCCAGATTTGAAGGGGGAACACAAAGTTAAACCAAATCTTTAATGAAAAACCACTGGACAGTAATAATTCAATTCACCTATGTAGTTTGCTTTTTAGAAATTCCTCTCCAGGTGCAGGGCCTCATATTTTCATTTGTTGAACCTAGTGAGAACTTTTAATGTATGAGCACAGGACAATTCTTGAATGTCTGTTGTTTGGATCCAGGTTAATGATTAAAAAAAAGAAGTCGGTATAAAACTATAATTAGTGTCATCTAGTTGGTACTGTCAGAACACAAATATTTTCGCTCTTTGTTATATCAGTCTGGACCATCTCTGAAAATATAAGCTTCAGTCTTTCATACCAGCATTGCCAGCAGGAGTTTTTTCACAGCAGTGCTAATAAGAGAAGCTGGTTCTTTTTTGAAATTACATTTATTTATTTCCTAGCCTTTGGCAAAGCTTAACAAAAGAAGAAATTAGGACAACTAACTTCCAGGCTGACATTTATATAGTCAGGATTTGAGTTGAATTATAAAGAAATTAGAGCATAGTTCTGTCTTTGTATGGAGAGTTCTTTTTATGTTTGAAGTGAAATGTAGTTTATGAAATAGAATACAGTAATTTGATGACTACTTACAGGAATTTGTAGGCCTGCATGTAGCACTTTGTCTGTGCACAACCAGTGCTCTCAAGTTGCTGAGGTTAAAGTATGTAAGAAAATCATAAACTCACAGAACCTCCAAGGTTAGAAATGACCCCCAAGGTCATCCTGTCCAACCGTCCATCTACCAACAAGATTTCCCACTAAACCATGTCCCTTTCATGTCACATCTCCACTTTTCTTGATCATCTCCAGGGATGGTGAGTCAACCACCTCCATGGGCAGTCTGTCCCACTGCCTGACCACTTTTTTGAGAAGAAAAAACAGAGATTATTAAGAAAATGTGTGGGGTAGGAGTACTGCTTATTGAAAAAGTCAGGCTTCTGTCCATTGATATCTATTTTTGGTTTGAACAAAATCTATGCGTAGTTTAAAAATTTTGTCTACACCCTAATATGAACTTATTTGTTTGGGCCAAATGTGTTGAAGTATTATCTACTGCCTGTTACACATTTTCTTAAGAAAATGTGTTTGCAAATTTGCATGATATTGACTTGCAAACTTAAAAGTAGCAGAAAAATTCAGTGTTGTTTTTAAAGGGTGCTTCAATCTCCAAATGCTTTGAAAAATTGTGTTTCTTTTGTGCTGTCCTAGACTGGGTTTAGAACAAAGTTGTTAGCTTTTGAAATGTCATGGGTCAACACATGTTTCCTGGTATGCAACTGTTGAAAGGGGATTTTCTTGCTTTTTTTCTTCAGGTTTTTTTTTTTTTTTTTTTAATGTAACCCACACATTGTCAAAACCTGTATACTATTTTTCTCATTTTTTTTCTAGTACTACATAGTTATTTTCAAAATTTCACATAATTTGTTTGGAGTTTACAGCAAATATTTTTCATATTTTTGTAAGCATGATCTGTTTCATATTTTGAAGACTTAGGAATCTAGGAAACACTGATGCATCAGGAAACGTTGTGTAGAGAAAGATATTCTGCTCTTCTTGTATCATTACTCCTGAGACAGAATGATGAATTCTCTATTACTTGTGCAGGCAGCTTTGCAGCCCTTGCTGTTCAGACAAGACCGTCATGTCTGAGATCTTTGGCACATGACACAGTCATCATCCTACCGACGTAGGTTTTACAGTAGCAGTTATAAACTTTGTTATGTATTGAATATTAGCCTTAGTGTGAGTGCATAGCAAAGCTATGTTATTATTTCTTTATGGAGATGTTTCCTGTCATCTCCTTTGGCCTGAAACAGGGGTTTCACACGTTGATAGGCTTGTAGGTGTCACTGCTGAGCTACTCAGGTCAGGTCAGGCTTTGTATTTCAGTCACCTTCAAAGCTTGGACATAGCAGCCATGATTTGCTTGCCTGAGAGTAACTTCAGTTTCACTGTCACCTTAGAGAGAGATTTTGCCAATATGGTAATATTTCATATTAATTGGGGGGAGAAACAGAAGAACCAACAACTAGTTCAGTATATTGCTGAGGCACTGCATAATCCATTCATAGTGGGTTAAAAAAGCCCCAGAATTTTCAGGTAATTTTCATGTTGCTTATATCATGAAAGAATAAGTAGTCATTCTTTTAAAAGAACATGCTGTCCTTTTGGATAGCTGTATTGCTCAAGTGATGTCCAAGTGTCCAAGTCAAGCATGTTGCTAGTGATGTGGTGTTTTTCTTTTTTTTATTATTTTTATTTATTTTTCCTTTTTATTTTTCCTGCAGATGGCTTCCTCTTGGGTATAATTTGGAATAAAATTCCGTACTGTTAAGTGTTTTGGCTCTTTCATTTATTCAAAGAATGTAAGACATTACAGATGGCTTGAAATATTTCTATTTCCTCTGTATACTTATGGGACAATAGGAGGGAACCCCCCACGGTTGACCAATGTTTCTATTTTTATATAGAGGAGTGTATAAACATCTGATTAGTTTTGAAAAAGAATCATGTTATTTCTTTAATCTTTTTGATGAGAAAGCATACGTTAACATTTAATTTTACATTTATCAATTCCTGCTATAATAGAAGTAGCAGCTTCTATTATGTACTGATTCTTTGACAACAACTTTTTACTATGTTTATTATTATAATGACCTATAGTTCTTACCTCTTGTGCAGTTTTGCATGAAAGAGATATAGTTTCTATTTCAACTGCCCGTGTTTTGTGAGGCGATAGGTAATTGATGGTGATCAGTGATGTTCATTTTGAATGGAATTTAAGGGCATTGTAGGTGCCTTTGGATGCAGGAGGCTGGGATTACGGCACTGGTAAAGAAAGAAGAGAAGCCTTTTCTGGGCAGCCTGTTGCTGCAAAGAGTGCTTGCATACAATTGAAATGTGCAAGTGTGCTTATTTGGGGTATTTTCTGTGCACCTGCAAGCTATTTTGGGACATAAATGTGTGGGTTTTGTTGTTGTTGTTTTTTGTTTGGCTGGTTGGTTTTTGTTTCCCTATCTGTGATGTAAGCAGCTTACACATTTCAGTTGCCTTAGCCTTGGAATTTTAATTGATTAACAATCACTGGCATTTTCAAGCATTAGAATATTTAACAAGTGTTGAATCTGACCAAATATTTTCTATTAAATTATCAAGCTGTGATGGCATTACCCATCCCTACCACTCACATAAAAATTATTTAAGCCTTTGTATCCAGTCCTACTCAGAACTTTATAAGTATCAAGTTTTACAATATAGAATGACATGACGTTTTGAGTATAATGTTCATAAAAAACCAAAGCTTACTCTTTTTAAAGTTTATCTGTTTCTTTTTTAAGGCTTCTCTGTCGTTCTTTCTGGCTTCACAGAAAGACTATATGTTGTTTTTTTCATCAGTTTGATGAACTGATTTAATGAACTGATTCATGAAATCAGTTGATTGAGTCTGACTGGAGTCTGATAGTGTTTTTGAGATGAGGATGAGGCCAGAGCATCTCCTGAGCTTAAGGGAAGCAGTTGCCCTGATACTGATGTGCCATACACCACAAAAGAAAAGAATGATTACAGAAATCCCTGTCAGCTTGAAATGGTAGAAAATTACTTCTCAGCTTTTGGTTTGGCACCTGACATTTAGTTTTGGAAGCAAGACAGGTCAGCCAGAATTTTCTGCAGCACCTGCATGCCCCATGATGAGCTAGATCTCCACTGTTGGCTCTCTCACAAAAACTTAGATGTCCAATTAAGTACTCAGGTGGAAATTCTGTCTAAATCTCTATGCATGAATGGTCGAAGCTCTGAAGTATGAGATTTGATTATAATCATATACTGTAGAGCTTCAACTATTGTGAGGTCATCTGGGCCCTAAAAAGAAAAAAGATAAGGAAGAGCGCTTGTATTACAGATTTCCAGGTCAAATAGACCACCTCAGTGGTCTGTGCTGACTTACTCTGTCACACGGGCTGAATAATGTCTTGCAAAACTGAAATAAAGAAGAATGTTTCAGAGTTTTTCTATTTTTATTTTATTTTTTTAATTTTTTACTTGATGAACTCAGACTCCAGTTGTGGTGATCTTATTGCAATAAACTGTTCCAATTTTTCTTATTATTTTGAATTATTATGATGATAACTTCTGAATCTTGTAATATGCTGGATCTGGGAACATTTTTATCTGGAGTCTTCTTACAAGTAAACAGCTTATCTACATGTAACTCTATACTCTATACTTCATAGAGAGCTAGATGTCAAGCATCTAGCTCTCTATGAAGTGTTTCTTGGCTCTCTTTAGGGGGAAAAAAAAAAAAAGAAAAAATGAAAAAGCTGAGATCTCTTTAAGATTTGAAATCAGAATCTTTGAGATCACAGCTGAGAGTTGTCAGATTTTGTAACTTTGTATTATTAAACTTCACAATGCGATACTTGTTTTCTTGCCCTAGTTCATATTTTATTGTATTTGGAAAACTATCTTCAGCATTCTCTACACAACATTCTCATGTGATTTTCTTAGCAATTCTGTGACTTCCCAGTTTTGACACATGAGAAGAGATGTGGATTTATTAGCTGAAAGGAGGATTGGGAATTAGCTAATGTTTCCTTGAGGTGGTGCCTTCTACAACTGTCTTCCAGTTGTAACCTATAAGTAATGGCTTAAGTTGGAAAAAATAAATAAAAGGAGAGCCACTGCCTTCTGTTTCATTCTGCTAAAATACCTAGGTTTAGAGTTTGGTTTTTTTTTTTACTTTTGTTTCTCATTAGTTTAATAATAATTTATCTTCCTAATATTAGAATCACAGAATCGTAGAATCACCAGGGTTGGAAAAGACCTCCGAGGTCATCCGTCCACCTGCTGCCAATATTTCCCACTAAATCACGTCCTTCAGTACAACATCTAAATGTTTCTTGAATGCCTCCAGGGGCAGTAATTATGCTATTAATTTTTGAGTCACTAATGTTCTTTAGCAGTAAACTTCCTATATGACTTGACTCAGTTATAAAAATACTGCGTAATGTTAGATCAAGATCTGGGAGACAGTGTCAAAGGCTTTGCTGAAGTCTAGGTAGACTACATCAACAGCCTTTCTCTCATCCACCAGACGGGTCACGCATCATAGAAGGAGATCAGCTTGGTCAAGCTGGATCTGCCTTTCGTAAACCCATGCTGCTAGGCCTGATCCCCCAGTTGTCCCACACATGCTGTGTGATCTCCCTCAAGGCAATCTGCTCCATAACCTTCCCTGGCACTCAGGTCAGGCTAACAGGCCTGTAGTTCTCCGGATCCTCCTTATAACCCTTCCTGTAGATGGCAGTCTTGTTGGCAAGCCTCCAATCCTCTTGGACCTCACCAGTCAACAAGGAGCTCTGATGGATGATGGAAAGCAGCTCGGCTATCATCTCTGCCAGTTCCCTCAGCACTCTCAGGTGAATCTCATCCGACATGGACTTGTGACACTCTTCTTGTCTGCTCTGAACCGAGACTACCTTGTCGGAGACTGGAGTCCTCTGAGGATAACTGGTGTGACTTTTAAAGACAGATGTAAAGAAGGCTTTCAGAACCTCTGCCTTTTCCTTATCCACAGTGGTTGCATTCCCAGCCTCATCCAGTGAAGAATGGAGATTCTCCTTGGTCCTTCTCTTACTGTTGATATATTTGTAAAAGAGTTCTTTGTTCCTTTTTACCCCAGCGGCCAGTTTGAGTTCAAGCTGGGCTTCCCCCTTTCTGATTTTCTCTCTGCACATCTTAACAACTTCATTGTATTCTTTCTGAGTTGCCTGTCTCTTCTTCTACAGGAGGTAGATTCTGTTTTTCTCCTGGAGCCTCAAGAATAGCTCCCTATTCATCCATGTCAGGTCTTCTTCCCCGCCAGCTCATTTTGTGGCTCAGGGGAGATGGTTTGCTCCTGTGCCTTTAAGACTTCCTTCTTGAAGAGCGACCAGCCTTTATTCTCTAAGACTGAATCCCAGGGGACTTCCCCTACTAGTCTTCTGAACAATTCAAAGTCCGCCCTCCAGAAGTTCAAGGTAGCAGTTTTGCTGTTCCCTCTCCTGGCTCCATCGAGAATCAAGAACTCTATCATTTCATGGTCGTTCTGACCAAGACAGCCGCTAACCTCCACGTCTCCCACTATTCTGTTTGATTTCATTCTGTTTGATTTTTGTCTCTGCTACCACTTCAGAGTACCCTTACTTAAGTTCACTGTTGTACTAAACAAGACTATACTGTTGACATTTTTGTTACCCTTTTAAAGCATAGAAATCATATCTGTGGTCTCCTTTTGAAAAGCTTGTGGAATATTAAATGGCAGAGAGCTCCTCAAATCGCTCTATTTACGTGCAGGTTACTTGAGCTGGTCTGTCTGAAAATGTTGAATTTTATCAGAGGTTTTTATATTCCCCTGCTTTTATTTATTTTTTTCTTCCAGTAACTGAAATAAGAGTGCTCCCATTTTACAGATGTAAGATTTTAAATAGAACTTTGAATGTTTAATTTTACTCAGCTTTAATAATCTTGTGATGAAAAATGGAAAACATACAACTGGAGATTGCTCAGAACTCAAATCCAATGTGTCTGTCCAAGAGTGCAAAGGAGAAAGGCTGAAAAGGAGAAAAAGTGGGCACGAGAGGTAGATAGATGCTTACAAGTACAGGCTTTGTCAGTGCCAGTCCTCTCTGAAGAATCATATTGACAGATTTTGGAATCTGTTGTTATCTTCCCTAAAGACTGCTTTGTTATGCCAGCCTACCTAGAGGAAATGCAGTTCATTCATCAAGACTGTGTTCTGCTGGCAGGCCATGAGTTCCTGTGACAGTACCTGCATTGGCACAGATTGGCCTTATTCTTTACACCAGAGCTTTTGCCAGCCCAACTCTGGTGTAGGTATTTCTCTTAGTGTACTCATAGGAGGCACACCTGCAATGCTGTCCATCCATGGAGCTCACTGACTGTAACACAGCACTTGGCTTCACGGGAAGAGGGGATGGGCACGGCCTTGGACTGGTTCCATTTTCCTGAACAGGAAGCTGAGACTCCATGGAAAGCACCAAACTTTTTGGCTGTCTTTTCATGCTGCTGCAGATGGTGATGTATTCTAATTTAATCTTGGGGAGAGTGCTAACAGGAAGGGCTTTTGATACTTTTCTTCATTAAGTCTGTGGAACTGTAAAATTCAGTAGGAATCAATGCACAGAAATCTGTTGTTTTAATGGGATACATTCATCTTGCAATCTAGGAAACCTTTTGAATGTATTTCAGGTCCTAGTCTATCTAGGCTTTCACTCACATGTAAAGTTGTTTCTTTGTAAGATTTTAGCCATGTTTTCCTGTTGATATACTTTCCCTTCTCTTTCTTTGTAGAAACACACACACAAAAGGGGAAATTGATTGTAACCCAAAATGGGAAGCTGTAACACGAAGCAATGTAAGAAGCATTGTTAAATTCCCGGAACGACCAGCAGAATGTACAAAAATATGTATCTCCTTTTCTGCAACTTCCTTAAGGTCGGCAGTGAGTGGCAGTGATTGATGTGAGTGCATGTTTGGCAAGGCGCTGAGTTCTAGGCTGTGCTCTCTTTTCGGGCTTTCTAGTGCTCACGTGGCTAGAGGTGCTTATGTTGCATAATTGGCTGCCAGCCCGCTTAAAATCCCCTGGATTTTTGAAAAGCCATTTGCTCATGCGAGCTTCCCATACACCTTTCTCTGGGCTTTGCATTCCTTCCTGTAAGAGTTCAATTGGCAGACTGGCTTTCTTTTGTTGGTGTTGTACGTTATCTCTGAGCAAAGCTGGCAGAAGGCTGCTTGGAGTAAGGCTCATCTATGTGAAAAATCTTGAATGCACGCTGGGTTAGCAGTGTTTGGATGTAAAAATGAAATAACAGGGGAGGGTAAGGTATAGATTAATTTTGCCTTGTAGTCTGATGTCCAGAACAGTTATAACAATTCACAGAGGTAGATGGCACTATATATTTGCCTACACAATTTCTAGAGGATTATTACCCTTTTTTTTTTTTTTTTTTTGAACTATATGTTTTTTCTAACTTCTACTGCTTGTATTAGGACCAAATTCAGACTTCTTGATTTATTTGCATATTTCAAGATATCCTGTTCTTCATTTTGTCATCTGGAGACAGATGGCATCTCTCTGAAATCAGTAAGCGTATTTTGCTTCATCAGACACAGCCCTTCTTATGGCTAGCTCTCTGTCAATTCAGATAGATGTTGTATTTAATATACTTTATATTACCATTTTGTTACATACACAGACCTTCTCTTGAAATGTTGCTGATGGGCATATTCTAAAGAATTATCACAAATGCAAGAGTGTAAACCCAAGCCTGCTCACAGTTCATTACAACTGCTAGTAAACAACAGAATGCATCTTCAAATGCATTCCTAATAGCAAGGCTGGTATTAATGGTGTGGTTAAATATCTGACTGTGCAGGTGTGAGATGTAAAAATAAGATTAGCAAGACACATAGTATTACAGTAATATTTGATAGGATGTTGACCAGTTGCTCTGGAGGAACAGTTAAACATTAAAACATCAAGTTTTAATCATCAAATATGTTCATATAAATACTTAACTACATGTTGGTTGTAATTGTTGAGTGATGCACATTAATTATCTCACTGCACTTTCTTTAAAACAGTCAACCAGTGCACTAATTATACTTGTACGTGCTGGAAGTCTTTTGAAAGATAGTTTATAGCATTATCTAGAAAATCACTTGGGAAGTCATTAAGAATTTGAAAGAGGTTATGGCTACTGTTGCAACACAATGCTACTGCTGCTTAAAGGAAGAGAGGAAAGATGAAGGCAGAGGAAAGAGGGAGAGAAAAACTGCATTAGGCAAAGATTTTTTTGTGCCTGGCTGATAGAGTAAATATCTATAAAAAGCTCATTTATGTTTCTGATTTGAAGCTAATTTCCTAGGCTTATATTCTTCAGGTACAGAAGTCTCTTTAACTACATACACAGTAGTTAATACTAACAAGAAAAAAACCACACAACAAACAAGTTAATTGTTGTCATAAAGACGTGTCCCTGTGCAGGTTAGAAACCACTCCTGACTACTGGTTGTTGAGTAAGGACAGAGATATTTCTTAATCTATTTCATGCTGAAAATCAAAATGTGAGCCTTCAATACAGAGAATGAATTTCTAGGATTTTGATATCTTTCTTCAGTGTTCTTCTTTCATTGTTGCTTCAGAAATACTTTAAATATTAGATACTTTCCAACTCTGCTTTCTTGTTTGTCTCATAACCAAACATTTCATTTGCTGTAGACCTATGTTCTTCAGATGGAAGTATAATTTACTGAAATAATTACTCAGGTGAATTTATTGCTGCATTGAAATTGTGTTTTCTGTTTTTATGTTGATTGTTTAGCATCCTGGCAGCAATTCTAGCTGACTGACAAGTATTTTGACTGTATGAGAAATTTTGAAGGAAGGTCATGTGTTACCCTCAGCTACAAGTCTTGAGAGCTCACATTCATGGCTTTTGAACTTTTTGATGGATTTTAAAATGTATGCAAAAAAAATAAATAAATCTCTTGCATAAAGTACTTCTTTCAGACACCTAACATATTTGTATTTGGTTTGACACTTCACTACAAGTCTGAAAGTTTCTGATTCCCATCCATGGTTGTCTCTCTCTCTGTTTCTGGTAACACTGAACATGGGAACTTTTTTTCTTTTTTGTCAGGGGAGGGATAAAAAAAAGTCCAAGGGTCTCCCTTGGCTTGAAAACAATGAAGAAGTGCAGTTTTAAAAAAATAAACGTGCAAATTCTCCTTATTTGCACAAGCATTCTAATTTTACCTATCCACAATTAGAACAGAATAGCTAGAAGTTCATTCCAAGAAGAAAATTCCATTCACAATATCAGAATTAATCCCATCAAGGCATTAGTATACAATGAAGTTATTCTTAAATCACTGTAGTCCAGGTTCGTTTTGTTCAGAAACAGAAGATTGTTTGACAGATCTTTTTGAATAAGCCTCTGGGATGGGGATATTTAGTGAAGGCAGAAAAGGAAGCTAGTTTCTTGGTGGTTGTAATTTTCTAGGTCATTTTGTTATTTTAGAAAACAAGCTTAGATACACAGTCTTTGCAGAAGTGCATTTTACATTTGGCTTTTTCAATATTGCAGTTCACTAAGGAAAGGTGTTTAAAAGTCACACAGTATTAAGAGATTTAAAAAACAAAGTGGTGAACTTGAAACAAATTTATTCCATGTATATTCATAGATTGGCTTATACATTTACTAGTCTGGTGCATCTCACATATGAGGGAACGTTGAGAGACCTGGGTCTGTTCAACTTGGAGCAGAGGGGAGGATCTTATCAGTGTCTCTAATTAGCTGCAGGGAGGCTGCAGAGGGGATGGAGCCAGACTCTTCAGAGGTGCCCAGTCCTAGGACATGTGGAGATGCAAACAAAGCAGTAGCATGGCAGGTTTGCTGCTCACACTGCGGTTGAACCAGAGGTCCCTTCCCCATGCAATCAGTCTGTGATCCTGAACGTGGGGAGGTTAAACTAGTCCTTGCTGAATTTCAATAAAAAACTTCTCTATCTCTGTGACTTTGGAGAATTAGCTAGCTGTTTTAGTTGAGATGTTCACACATGTTGACTTCCTTTGTTTTGCTGGACTTTTGATACAGGGTCTCTATGGCAAACTTGAGCCATATGATCACTGAGGCTTGTTTCAGTCTGGATTTCAAATTATTAAATACCTCAACTGCTACTTGTGCAGGTTAGTGACATTGAGAGACCTCTTCAGGCTTTGGGAGACCGATAATGTGGCTGAGGATCTTTCCTTTTTGATGTGTATTTTAAAATTGGCTGAAAAGGAGATACCTAGGGCAGAAATATCCACAGTCTATGGGAACAGCACCTCCCACATAGAGGGAGAGGAAGGATTACTCACCTGCAACTCTACTTGGACAGTTCTGTCATCAGTATTCACAAGCAACCTTCCTGCTGTTTCTAATGGAATTTCCCAAGTGTTTAACCAATTTCAGCTTTGAGACAATAAGAGGTTAGCATCCAGCAATGTCAGCACGTGCAAGCATCCGAATGTGTCTTTTTGCTTTCCTGAGATGAAGAAAGTTCCTTGATTTCAAGTGAACATTGCATATTCACACTCTCTTCTCCTCTCATCTCTTTGCTGTCATAAGTTAGAAAATCTGGAATTAATGAAATAAATCAAAATCGGTTTCCTAAGTTTTAGTGGGAGATGCTGGAAGCAGATTGCAGCATTTCAGGGGTGCCATGAGGTAAATATTGTTAAAGTTCATCTTGGGCAACTCTGTATTCCAGTGCGTTCCAGTCCTCTTCATTTCTTTGATGATTGAAAGCACTTCTTTTTTTCTTGTAACAAGAGAATTTAATTGTTTACAGTTGACCACCAGAGTCTTGTATAGTGCTGGCTTACGATATCTTGAAAGGACTTTTTACCTGGAAATTCAGAGTATACTATATGTGCATTACTTTCATTGTAGAGTAGGCTAAGGATAAATATGCAGTTTGTTAGAGACAAGATGTTGAAAGTCTGGAAGATGTTATAAAATTTAATGTATGTTTTGTATTCTGTTTACATTTAGAGATAACCCCCAAGCTTCAAGAATTTCCGCAGATTTGCAGCTTCATAACACTGCTTTTTTGTTTTGCCGATAGGCATTGTAATTGTTTTGTTTTAAGTAGAGGTATGCATCTGAAAAAGAAAATTCCCTGTGCCAAAATTCCGTACATAAGTGAATGGTGAAATGGTGAAATACTCAGCAGCTGGTGCTAGGTCATGCAAGTCCAGATGGAACAAAATTCCTTCACATAATGTCCGGAACATAGTCTCTTATTTTCAGGGAGGCTTGTAGACAAGATGATGATAGTGCATGACCTAACAAAACACGTTTACTTGGGAGGTAAATAAAGCCTACAAGCTCAAAGTTACCCAAGGGAGAATCAAAGATTTTGTGGAAGAGTTGAAATGGAAGGTGGCTGGCTGTGTCAGACATTTTAAATCCCAAAGTCATTTTGGGATCTTTAATTCAAATCTTGTTAATAGAGCTCAATTGTTTTATATTTTATGTGCTTTGGGATAGTTTTTGATTTTTTTTTTTTTTTTTTTTGTGAGAAGAAACAAGCGCACAAATATGTTTTGAGAAAACACACAGTGTGAGAATGTGTTTTAAAGATGTTTAGTTATTTAAGTGCAGTGGTCGGTAGTGGTATTTCATGGACGTCATCTTCTGTTCAATCTCTTCAAAAAATGCTTTCTAAAGATGACTTGCAAAAAGTGTATTGTGTTGTAAACTCCCTGAATGAGCTTTTCCCCTTTCTACTTTGGTAGTGCCATCAGAAGTAATGGATTTCTGATGGAAAGCTGACTGGAATGTTGATACAGAAAACAATGTAAACTGCAGACTGAGCAGTCTTCCTGGCTGTAGCCAAACAGATCCAACTAGAACACTGGTTTAAGTTTTTGTTTGGTTATTCTTGGGGTGCGAGCTCTGAGATAAATGATAAACTTCTAAATTGCAGTTCAGCAAATGGATAATTTCTGTCCAGTGGATTTAGAAGTCAAATAATATATTTATTCCATAATAAGTATACAAATTACTAGCATTTTTCTGTAATGAAACTAGAATACTACGTAAATACTGTTCAGTGTAGCAATAGTATGAGGTATTCACTTTCACACTAAGCCTCATCTTAAGTGCTGCAGTGCTTGGGTGAGATTGTGACAATTTTCTTTAATTTTTCAACAGACTTCAGAAAGCTATATACAGTATATTCGGTGCTGATATGTGTAACTAATTTATCTTAACATCACCTTCTAACCTAACTTCTTGTTTGATTTGAAAGCATTCTGTGTGAGTTACTGACAGACAGTGCTTTGCTTCAGTGAACACCCGTGGTTTCAGGCAGTGCTTAAAATGTCATTTCAACACCTTGACCGTGAGATCTCTGTTTCATATTCTTCAGTTCAACTTCTGGATATTTCTGCCAGATTTTTAAGGCAATCACTTGTAATCTGGAGTGGATTTGAAGCACTCAGCACCCTTAAAGGCTTAATTCTATAAACAGTGAGTTGGACAGTCTGATTCTTTTTAATTTTCAGTGTCATTGGTAGAAGCTGTGTTCAGGTTCCAAGAATTCTGGCAAATAAGTGAAACAATATGGGAGTGTGTTCATTTTTAAACTTCTGAGTTTTTTTCCTGTTTACTGAAGAAGCACATGACCTTTGAATTATGTTCACAGTGGTGCTTTTGTCTGTTTTGGTGTATAGCATCTGGTTGGTAAGGAAACATTTTTCTCTTCCTACTGGCCAGACTATGATGGCAAGCATACTGGATAGTAGCTTGCGTTTATACTAGTTTGGAAAGTTCTTCTCAGTGCTGTTTGTATTTCAAGTATTACACTAATATTTATTACCTTATTTTAACTAAACTGAGACTCAATCATTGTTTAATTTCAAGGAGGAGCGTTGCATTGCCTTGTTGTCTTTATCCTCAATCTCTATATTTATAAATTTCTTCCAGTTAATTTGAAAACAGATTCTCTGTATAGCCAGTGGGTGTACTTTGCTTAAGATGTTTTCCTTAACAATCACTAATTGTCCACTAGTAAAGAATGAAATCTAGAAAGCATATTTTATTCTCAAGACCATTTTTAGATTAGAAAGAATTTTCACTGACACAAGTCAGATTTACACTTCCATAGAAGCTATTTATTAGCATTGATTGCTATTGAGAGCTCCCTCCCCAGCTCAGCAGTCCCTTCTGATAATTACGACACTGCTTGACCTGCAAATAATGTTTCATCACAACAAAAAGAACTATCATTTAAATACACTTTATTTTTAAGATGCATTTTAAAACCCTGGAATCAATTACATTAGACTTACTGATGCTCAAAAGTTCAAAGCTGGTAGGTTGTGCATGTGTTCTGAAAAAAAAGGCTGTGCATAAGCCACGCATCCCAACCTCACGTATTTGTCATTTGTGCACTGAACACCTAGTGGATTAATTGCATATCCTGGGTCTTACATTCCCTTAAAGCAGAATCATAGAATATCCCAAGTTGGAAGGTCTCCTGGCAGCAGGTAGGACTGCCCTGAATCCTGTATCTGAGAGCGCTCTCCAGCTCTCCTTGAACTCCAGCCACTTGGTGCCATGCCTTGGGCAGCCCGTTCCATGCCTACCACCCTCTGGTGCAGAACCTTTCCTTAATCTCCACCCCATCCTCCTCTGACACAGCTGTCCATGCCATCCCCTCGGGCCCTGTCGCTGTCACAGAGAGCAGATCTCAGCTGCCTCTCCGCTCCCTGTGAGGAGCTGCAGCCGCCATCAGGCCTCCCCTCAGCTCCTCTCAAAGCACATGGAGTGGGCATTTGTGATAGGAGGGCACAAGCAGAGCCTGTGGGAGCCATCACAGAGCTCCTGTCAGAACAGGTAGGCTTGGCAGGTCTGAAGGAATGCAAGAGCCGTAAATGTGAGCGTGCAGAGCTTGAGAAGTGCTGGAGCCAAGGCTGCGTGAATAACCTTAATTTGGCCGACTTTGTGTGTATGATTCAATTTTAACGGTATACCGTGAGAAGATTGACTTTATTTATTTGTTATTAGGATTTTACTGTATTCTTTACATTTTGGCTCATCGTCGTTGAACAAAGGGGTACTCAGTGGCTGTGTGTTGTTGTATCTTTTCGAGATACAGATTCCAGGCTTTTTACCACACACCTCCTAAACTCTACGATACATGCAGAACTCACACGATTTCATCATCAGACTTTGATGATCGTTTCATTACAATGTCTGTATACATCTACCACATTACGTTATCTTTATGGAAGTCCTGCAAGATCAGTGGTGGTATTTTCTTATTTTTAACTGATGTGGGATGAAAAACAAAGGGAGATAAGGCCAGTAATATCAAACTCATTGGCTAATGCTGGATGCTTAGCTTGGAATGACTAGGATGTCTTTTCAAGGAGGACTTTTTGATGTTTGAAACAGTTATGCTCAGTTGCAGGAGGGAGTGCTTACCACTTCTAAGAATAAAGACTCAGAAGTGTTAAGCTGTCTATCCTGAATATGAAGAACACAACATGAGAAACTTTGGGTTTGGAAGTTTTTCCCAGGATCATAAAACAAGCTGTGTATCAGAGTATCAGAGACAGAATTTTAACTGCTTTTCACCCAGGAATACCCAAGTTTTATCGCAGAGGTTCTAAAGATCAATCTGTAGTAAATGTTTGTGTGCAACTTATTTTTATGCTTTCAGTTTTCATCAGCTGTCTGGACCAGGATGTTGGGGGATGGAGAGAAATTGCTGGAAACATGAAATCTCAACCTGATTCCTTTGCTATCTGCATTCTTGAATGATTCTAGATTTTTTTTTTTTTTTCCCTAATGCAGACATGTCTTGTTGTCTTCACTCCTTGTAAATTCTAAGCTTAGGATCTTGTTAATAATTATGTGCTTGTGAATTTTTTACATATGTCATTTCAAGTCTTCAGTATTCAGTATGGAATACAAAATTCCATGAAGACCATTTCAAGATTTTCCATCAAACTGACTTCGAAATTTCAGCCCAGTCTCCCATTACTGGGAGCACGTTATTAATCAATGATGTACTTCTGTTATTGAAAGAAGAAAAAACCTATATAGATTTCTCTTCACTTTTGTGCTCTGTTTCTCTTTTTACTCATACTGCTTGTGCACCTCTGTTCTGAGGTCAAAATTCCTGTCAGTGTGTAGGGTGACTTGAAATGCCATAGCTCATGTCAGCTTGGAGGGATAAATACTGAAGGGACTCAAGCTTATTTGATGTATGTTATAGTTAATACACATCATGCAGTCTGCTCACTGCTGCAGTAATAGTGTTCTGAGAACATGTGATGTGCTTGGAGCATCTTTGAGGCAAGAAATTGTTTTGGTCCCTGAGACCTTATAAAGTCATAAGATATGAGCTCACTTTTCAACAGGGCTGGAAAATAATGTACATGTTATGATACGACCCCTTAGAAAATTTCAGATGTTTGCAATGAGGTTTATAGAGATAATCCTTAAGTAAGTGAAAAGGTGCTCTATAAATAGGCTTTTGTTGGAGTAAGTGTTGAATATTTTTGCAAGTAGTTGTAAACAGAGTGTTTAAGCTTGACTAGGTAAACTAATAAGGAAAGCCAGGGACAGTTTTAATAGCTATCAGTGAATGTTAAGGACAAATATATTGCCTGTGGCTCAGAAGGCTCATCAGATGGAGGCTGCTGGAAACTTTGCTGGTAAGAACAGTAACCGAGCCGTTACCCAATCTTGTACTGCTTTTAAGCTGTTACTCTTAGATCGTGATTGAAACAGCGTTCTGGACTTGTCTTATCCAGCGTAGCCATTCTTAGATTTTATATCTCCTTAAAATGATTACAGATGAACAAGTACGTATGATCCTTTGATTGGTGGGAAGTAAAAAGGCCAATCTTATGTGCTGAACAATTTTGTTTTAAAAACAGGAAGGTTTATTTCAGGGAAAAGAAAAGGTTTGGATGCAGCTGGTACTTGAACAGGAAAAGATTATTCTGTCGTTGTGACACTGCATATGAAATCAATCAAATCTGAAAGCAGCTTTCTATGTCTGTATTTTATGATTATCCTGACTAGCTTTTCTTACTGTGCACAAAAATGTATACAACTTACACAGTATATCAGTAGTTTTATACTTCAAAAGCTAATTTTAGTTGCACTTCTGTGTATGTAATGGAACAGCAGGTTGCAACCTGTAGTTTTAAGGTTCCTTAAAAACAAAGCAAAATTAAAAATGTAATCAGAGACATTCCAAGACAATGATTTTAGCTTCAAATTTTAAATCATAATCTAAATGAAGTCTGCATTAATTGCCAGTTTATTCCTATTGTTGCTTCTTAAATCCTTGTATGGATTTTATTAAATACTGAATAGGGACCTATTAGTTATTGTGTGTGTAGCATATACATTGTGTATAACATCTCCCTCAAAGTTTATCAATCTAATCTACTAGTTTTTTTTTTCCATTTTCTCAAATTTTTTCAGTTCTGTATACATTTGCTTTCAGTGAAATTTTCAGAGCTTCTTTTTCAGATGATGTTCTGTTGTATCGCTTAAAACTGTCTTCCATAGTTCTTAGAAAAGAAAAGAAAAGAAGATATTGCATAACTAAATGCCTCTTTTGTTTGTTTTTGTTTCATTAGTTTTGCCAACCTGGAGGATGGCAGCTTTCAAAAGAGAGAAAACAGCCAACGTTCTTTGTGGTGGTTTTGACTGATATAGACTCGGAGAGACACTACTGCTCCTGCTTAACTTTCTATGAAGCAGAGATTAATCTACAGGTAACACCTTTAAAATAAGTCACAGAAATGTAAAAAAAAGTGTCTAGAAATACAAGATTAATGTAACAGAGGACAATTTTAGGAAATATTTTAATCTTCTTGCTGAGGATGTCCTGTTCTTTCTTATTTAAGTGTGTGGTTTTGTTCCAAGGTAACACTTTGTCTAGCCAAACTTTTAAAAGTCTCAAGAGCTGGAGAATCCACCATGTCCTTGGGGAGGTTATTCCAATAATTCAGTATTCTCAAAGGAAAAAAAAAAAGTCTTCTTAGATAGTCAGAATCTCCCCTGCAACTTGTATCCATTGCCTTTGTTTTCTTCCATGTGGCTTTTCTTTTCTCCATCATCTATCTTCTTCCTTTTTTTCCTCCATCTGTTTTGTTGTTGTTAATGAGACAGCCAATGTAACGTTCCTCTCATTTACTTCAGCGTAAGACATAGCAGGAATTTTGTTTTGTTCTATGGTGTTTATTAACTTCTGCTCCCTCTACTGGCCATCTCTATCAGTCTAGCACAGGGCAAGCATGTACACGTATGCTGTAATGTATACACATTTCTATAAATTCATTTATTGGCAAGACTTGTGTGGGTGTAAATGTCCACATTTTTAAACTGATAGAATAATTCTTCAGTTTAGGTAGGTCAGATTTTGGGTGTCAGCTGTTTGGCAGTCTTGATTTTTAAACATGCATTTAATTATGTTTGGGCAACTTCAGTCTTTCAAAAATAGACATTTTGTTTCCCATTTTATGTAGAGTACTTCACAGAATCTATGCTATGACATAATCCTTGGAATCCTTAGTAGCTAGAACCTAGGGAAATCCTAATTCAGTCTGTAATTGTGGACCATTGCTGTTATGTTTTGAAATATTTTCTTTCCCAAATGAAAAATCAAAAATAAGCAAAACCTTGGCATTAAGTATATTTAAAAAAAAAGATATACATAGATAACTAGATAAAGGGCTTGTTTGTTCTTTTAGTGAAGAACTATAACATCTGATTAAAAGCATTTAAGAAAATGCTTTTGGTGCTCCAAGCTTACTCTGTTTAATACTGGAGTTGAAATCTTACTTTATCTTGTCAAATATTTAATAGACACAGAGTAGCAGAAACAACATTGGGCTTATTCTAGGCACGACTGGAAGCCAGGGAATAATGGTTGTTCCTGTTTCATTAACACTACTATTGAAATGGATGTGGTTGTTTTTTTTTTTTATGTTACTGGGAGGAGCTAAAAGCAGAAATACAAGCAGATAAATCTATTTTAGTGTAGATCAATAGACATGTTTCTACTAATGCCTATCATCTTTCCTGTATTTTATAATTAAAGAACAAAACATTCTATACCAATTCCTTCCCAGCTGATAGAAATTTGAAATGGCTGACTTCTTCCACTCTATGTATTTCATAACATATACTAAATTTAGCAAACTTGTTATTCATCCTGTGGTTTCTAGCAGCTGCTTTTGATTCACTATTCACATCCTTCAAGTAATGCTCATCACAAAACATGTATTAACATTATTAACTAAAAGGTTACTTTCTTATATTGCTTAAGTAGTAATAATAAGGAAAATAAAAACAAAACAAAACAAATTTACAAAAGCAACAACAAACAACAGCAAAAAGGCAAGGAAAAATAAATAAAAAATATATATGAAAAAAAAGAGAGAGCAGCAGGATGTTGGTTCTCGTAATGCCATTCCTGGCTGTGTTGCAAAGAATGCATATTTTTCAGATGAACTTGCTGTGGTGAAATTTATTCTATGACTGCTTTGTTTATAGCCAAACTTCCTGTTTCTTTCTAAAACCCAAAGAGAATAATTGAACGTGCCCTATTACATGGTCATTAGACAAGAATTCAGCACATGTACAATCTGTAATGAAACATAAGCTTATGAAACTTGGGCTATGAAAGTAATATTGATTTAACTATTCAGATGCACACCTTATTAAACAAAAATTCTGTAAAACTTTGTATGTGAACTTGGTATGTGGACATCAGTTTTCACAGTTAAATAAGACAAATGGAAGATTCAGTTTTCCAATAGTGATGAAGGTGATAGCTTTCACCAGGTACATCTTGCAGTTATATGAGACTGGTCTGAATTCAGATAGAGTAGATTTACTGTTTGACTTGGCAGAATCATCTTTGCAAGACATTCATACCTACCACTTGGGAGTTTCTGTTGTTAATTGTGCTGCAAAGTGAAAACAAGCTCATATCTCTTGAATGCTAGAAGAGAGTAGAGAACCTTTTCTGAGTCTCTTGCATGCAAATACAATAATCTTTTTGACACAATTATTCAAGCTGCTCCTGAGAAGTCTACTTTTGCTGCTGCAATTGCCTTCATTATTACTTTAAATGTTTGCTGCAGGATAGTACACAAATATTTCCTGAAAAGTAAGGAGACTATACTCATGTGATTGTGAGGTATACCCATGATAGCCTAGGATACAATATTAATACAGCAATTATAAAAGCTATTTGGAGAAAGCTAAAGGAGTCTGTGGGGGAAAAAAATTCTTTACAGTGTCTTTGAAAGTGCTGTTCTCCATTTAATCTCTTGTCTGTTGTGTGCCATAAGACGTTTCCCAGTGATGATAAAAGCATAGGCTCCGGTGGTCAGCTCATGGCCTCTCTTCAACTTTCTATCTCTGGGCAGAAAATAAAATAGTCTTTTATTCTCTGACACCTTTTGACACCTATGAGTCATATTTGGCATTGTTGCAGTGTTGTCATTTTGAACTGACCCAGCAGTTAGTATTTGCGTAGATGCTGGTCAGTTGATTGTCAACTCTCATAAAGTCGTGATAGTATAGAGAAAAGATCGGTGTTATGTTTGGTGTGATTAATATTTCACATCTGTCTTTGTGAGGAAGGTGCACACAGGATATTCCATTAAGTATGTGAGAAGAACTCGCCATGAATGCAGGTGGTGCAGTTTTCCTGTATAACTCCTTATGAATCATTCTAAGATATCTTTAAGGTTCCAGTAACAAGTTTCAAGTATACGTTCCCCATCTGTAATTAAAACCATGCATTTCAATTTTTGACCTTAATGGAGGTCTAACATTTGGAACATGACTAGTCTAGTCAAGAGTTACCAATGGTGGAGCCAGTGTCATTTAAAGACTCATTCAGATAGTTAAAAAGGGTTTAATGTGCAAGATTTATCTCCTACCTTAAGTTCCTACCAATCCAGATGTTAAGAAGTCTGAGATACAGAACCTCTGTCTCCTTCCTTCTTACTTCTTGTGTCTCCAGGTGGTCTGATCCACCTTCATGTCTGCCTTAAGATGCCAGTTAGAAATTCCCTGACAGATAAAGCCAGATGCTGTACTGACTTGCGTGTATCTAGAAGAATTAGGAGGAGGTGGAGAAGTCAGGAATATCCTTACTGCCTCTTTCCACACAGCCTTTGAATTTTTTTTGCATTACTGTATATTGATCCTTACTGTCTACTCTCTTGCTCTAATTTGTTGTGGATATGAAGAAAGCTTTGACCTCTCAGCCGAAAAAAAAAGTCTATTGTTTATTTTTCTGATGACTGAAGCTGAAAACTATCGAAGAGTCAGAATATTCAGAAAGAATCATAGCTTACATCTCCAGTATTCATCCATAAAGCTCTGTGTATGTAGATTTATTAGCTGTCCCCCCAGAATACACATATGCATAGTAATTTCTAAAAGCAGTTTCTGGATGTTACCTGCTAACATGCAGGAATCTTTCTGAAAAATGGTGACTCACATTGGAAACATAATGGTCAAGTTGTATATTTGTTTTGCATTTTTTGGGAAAAAACCCTCTCACCAACCCCACCATCAACAAATTAGAGAGTGATTTATGTCAGCAACTGAGCTTGTGTGACTGCATTTCTTGCATTACAGAAATTCTGTTCAGTATGATGAGCAGGAAATGTCAAGTATTAGTTTCTAACGATCTTACTACAAGATTTACCTGGTGATTTGTCTTAATCATATGTACATTAAAATGCTGTGATCACAAGGTTAGTAAGATTAAACATATCATTGTGAAATCATAGAATTGTAGATGTATATAAGCTAATTTGCAACTCCCCTGTTCCAGAATCAGAATCTCGCTTCTTCTACTCCATTGCAAAACCATATAAAAAGAAATTGTAAAAATCCCGTACCAGAACATGGCAGATACACAGTATTTGCAAATATTTCCTGAGTCAAAGGAACAACTGCCAAAAAATGACATCACGCTCCATAAAATTTTAGTTTTTATGCTTGGATTGTAGAGTTGGTCATCCTACTGTGTTAAAGCACGTGCCACTTGATGAGTCACTGACGTTTGGTTTTTAGCAGAGAATCCTTCTTGAAATGTAAAATCTAATCCTCCTTTTGATATTTTGGTATTCCTCACACTTTGCAAGGAGTCTAGCAGTATCCTTCTAAATCTGTGGAGAAATTAATGGTATGGTAATATCCAGAGATTAAAGCAATGCCTCGCTTCCTTTATGTGAGGAGAAAATGTATAGTTCATATTCTACGTGATGAGAAATAGCCTTATATTCTGAATATCCTTCAGTATGTGTAAGGTCTTCTCTAGACCAGAATTGAAAGTTCAGCTGAGAACAGCTGAATGAAGAAAATCGTATTTTCATCATCCTAATAACTGTGGAAGTAATTAGTCCTGTCCTCTTTATTTCTTGAGATGTGCTTGTGCATGCACAGATATCTCCTTCCCAATGTGAGTTTATGCTGTTGCAGGATAGAAAGGCTTCTTTGGGGTAATGATAGTCTTTTTGTCTTTGTCTGAATCTACACCATGAACATTGAACTTTTGCCATTTGTGTGGCAACTGTATGTTCATTGGGTATGGACTTCCCAGATCTTCCAGCATTTACGTGGGCTTTTTGCCTACTCAAGAAACTTGCTTTAGCCTGTGGCTGCATAAGCTGGATGGGAAGGTGGAAAGACTGGGTACTTGGTTACTTTAATTTCAGCATCCTGTACATGTGTTTAGGTGGTAATGCATGTAGGTAACTTCTGTGGATTTTGAAATTACCTGCGTTGAATGGAATACATAAAATGGATGCTGTGTCATGCAAGAAAGTGTGATACAAACTCCTTATCACTTGGGAGTGTTTGTCACTTGGGAGTGTTCTTCAGTGCCAGAAGTAGTTAGAAAGTGAATGGGACGTGTTACAGAGATTAGAAGTTTATTATCCTTTTCTGAAAGGATTGAAGCAAGATAATGGCTTTTACATTAGCATATTTATCCCAGTATAAGTTTAGCTATGGTGGTATGATTTCTGTACATGAAGCAGCCACAAAGTAGATCTCTCCACCTGCAATTTTAGTTCAGTGCAGCAGATTGTAGACAAGATGCATATTGGTCTTCTGGAGGCAGTCAGCTGAGTTTATTGGATATAAGCATTTGCATAATCTGAAAAATAAATAAAATGAACTGATGCTGAATGGTTTTTGGCCTTTGATTTTTAATAAACCGGCTGTTTGGCTGCAAATGAGACCAGCAGAACCTAAATCACGTGGAAAGAAAGGGATCTGTCCCAAATGAGCAATTGGCATGAGATTACTAAAGCTTCAAATAATTTTTCTTAAAGTAAGAATTCATGCATGGTCTCCAAATCTGTCCTGGGCAGTCATTAGAAAAACAAAGGGTTTGCTGACCTTGGCACAACTTTGTTGCAGAATTTTGCAAAGGGCAAACTGTTTTTGACAATTGTCATGAAGTGCTGGAGTGAAAGTTTTTGTAATGACAGATGTTCATTCTCTCTTGGGCTGAAGAATCATTGTAAGTACAACTGTAATTTACTATCTGTTCACATTCGATTTCTTCTGAGTTTCAAATTATGTGTGCCAACCATCCACCCTCAAAACTTCAGAGCTACATCAAATATTTTCTAACTTTTCAGTACCTCCGTTGAAATTGACTTTCCTCACTCTGACCTAATACATCTCCACCCACTGCTAATGAGAATTAAATGCACTGACTTCAACAGCATATGCCTCCAGAGTGGAGATGTATGAACAGCATGCTTGGATTGTCCTGGTGCCTGAAGATGCCTCTGACAGAGCTGGCACAGAGTTGATTCAGAGACCCAAAAGCACGTGGTCATGCAGGGGCGAAAGAGGAGGGATAGTTGTGGTTCATGTGTGCTAACATTCAAGTGCATGTTGATTGAACTACTGCTTGTATGTCTTCAGGCTGTGGAAGTCCATTAAGATCATCTACATTCAACAGCAGAAAAAGTTTTTTGAATTATAGTGGTAGGTTATTTGAATCTTTAAAAACTGACTTCAGTTCCTAATGTAGATTTTGGCTAGATTGTTATTTTTAAGTGTCAGTGTTTTAAATCTGAGCTGATATACTAATCTCATTGTGGTAGCAAAAATTATGTTCGTGCAAGTTAAAGAAAAAAGCAGTGTTTGAGGGCTAGATCAAAGCAGTGAGTATCTCTGTTGAGTAAGAAAGATAAGATTAATATGAGTACAGTTAGCTGCTCATTTTTTCTTGGCTGTCATTTTTCAATGTAGTAGTGCAAAATCAGTTAATTTTTACTGAAAGCTTCAGATGTTAAATAACCATTGCATGAAGAGCTACCTCCCCTTGTTAGTTTGAACATATGTCAGCAAGCATGCCCTTTTTATGGTTTTGTTACTGCCTTTGTTGTTCTTTGAGACTGACTTTTTCTATCTCATTTGCTTTGGGTTTGGTGCTTTGGGATTTGGTCAGATTTTCAGGTGTCTGGTTTCTATATGAGATCATTGGTTTCAGCAACAAAAAGTAAAGGAAGAGTAAAGCTAAGAAGTAAGAAAAGGACCTGATCCAAAGGAGCTTCCAACAGCTTTGCTCTTGCTTTGGTTGGTTGAGCTTCTGTCATGTTTCACGCATGTGAATGCTGCTGTTTTGGTGCCACTGAAACGTCTCTCTTGCACTGCTTTGATGCTGAATGTGGAAACTGAACAATTACACTCTTCTTGGCTGTTACCATATGGCATCTGAAGCTCATAATTTTCCAATTCTGAATGTATATTTGTGAGCTACAGCAGAATTCACTGAGTAGCAAATGTAGTAGGATTATTTGATATTCACTGTTGTTCCAGCTTCAGTTTTGCTGAGCAGTGAGGACAGCTTGCAGAAGGTGCAGGTGGCTGGGTAGAGCTTCTGAAATCACCTCAACCTAAATGTTGTTAACTGCGCCTGTTTCATTCTGACCAGTTGTTTATACAATTTGTCATATCAGGCAGGTTTCATTAAAGCCAAAGGGCACTGTTTCTGATTGTTCAATTTAGATCAAAGCAGTATTTATTTAATAATGTGTATCTAGCCCACAAGTATTTGAGTTTAATTGCATCTATTAAAAATATATTACACTATTTCTAGATTATGGATCTAGGATGTCATGCCTAATCTGTTGGGAGGTAACTCCAATTGTCAGTTATCTCCTGTATTTAAAAATATTTGAATAATTAGTCTAAATTTGTCTGACTTGGGCTTAGTGCCATCATCCCTTGGCTAAACTGAGGAATAAGTTATTCAGAATACAGGCAAGCAAAATAAATAAATAACAGGCATGATTAATAGTGGTGATCACATTTAATTTTTCTAAGCTATCTGTCAGAGAATTCATGCAGTTGTTGCTTGTTTGTTTTTGTCATCTGAACTTTAATTGTACTATTTTTTGTTTTTGTTTTTTTCCCAAATGCTTGGAGAAATGCATTTTATTAACTCATCTGCTTTTATAGATGAAGTTTATGGAATGAAAACTGATGCTTTTGATTCTGTATCTGGTTACTTCATGTTCCAGGTTACCCCAAACCCTTCAGTTTGGGTCACAAATGTTAAATATCTGCTTCACTGACACAGGAAGCAGAATGATCAGTTGAAATATATTCATTCATACTCACTAGCTTTGTTTTCATGTATGTAAGAATCTAGAAACTCGTTATGTATATCAGGAGTTGAATACATATAATGTAGATGTGGGTGTGTTCACTTTTAAAATGCATGGAAAAAATGAGTTTGAATGTATTGGCTTTCCCTACAGCCCACACAATTTTTTTTGGCCAGTCTCTTTACAGAGCCTAAAGTTAAATTTTGTCATATGTACTTCAAAAGCACTTTCACCATTTTCTGTGAGGTTATTATGTTTTTATGTCTTATTTACTGAAAAAAGAACAGATGTGAAAGGGAAGGAAAAACAAAAAAAACAGGTGAACAAATTAAACACTGTAGAATCAGAAATGCTGTAGAATCAGATCAGTTTTTTTCTGTTTCAACTAAAATTGATACATCCCCTCAATCATGTTCTACTTAGATACATACATATGTCTGAACATTTTAATAGTGCTATATGATGTCATTTTCTAGACAAACTATTTGATGGATTTGTGTCAGCTACAGTACACAGATCTCTGTTCCATATTCCCTGTGTAACTTCAGAAACCATTCAAAAATGCAGGATTGAGGATTCTGGCTTTGGCAAGCAGAGTATGGGATCTTGATGAGCTTCAGTCAAAAACAAATATAACTACAAGACATCAAATATTTTAAGCATGACGAAAACGTTTATGATCACCCACCATCATATAGTTCTTTTCATCAATTAGATCAGTTTGTTATCTACTCCTTAGCCTACTGAAGAGGCTTTGTCAGAACTTATCTGAGATTAAAATAACAACCAGAAAACACAGAGAAACAACCCAGCCCCACCACAGTAATTCATTTCCAAGGTAAAGTCATAGGAAATGAAAGATGTGATGAAAGGGAGGTGTCATAGCATTATACCAAATACCATTGTTACATTCTTCCAACAAATAAAAGTGCAAGAGGAAAGCTGTAGTAATCAACCAGATTAAAAAGAAATAGTAACAACGGTATCCTACTTCTTATCAACCTCATTTAATTTCACCTTTTAATGTATGTATGCTTAGGAATGTTAATTTCTGTAACAATTAATTATTCTTTATTTATTTGTCAACTGAATGCTATATTAAAGAATAAAAATGTTTTAAGAACAAAACTTATTTTGTTATTTTTGTTTAGGGAATGGTTTTTCTTTAGACGGAAATTTAAAAAGGTAAAATGTGCATGTGTTTGAGCAAAAGTGTAACTAGAAAGAATTAAGTTTGTGGTTTTACCACTGACGTTTAGCATTGCTAGAGAATGCTCATGCTGTTAATGCTTTGCTTGAAAAGTAGGTTAGAAGTCATATGTGTGCAGTGATTATCTGCTTAGTCTCCTGACTTCCACTACTGTGCCTGTCTGAATGTTAAGCATGAGCAGAAATATGGCTCCTGTCATGTTACATTGTTCTGTGGATCTTTTGTGAAGTAAGGCAGACTTTTAGTAGCGTAAAGTTATAAAGATATAAAGTTATATTTAGTTATGAATTAAAAAAGAACTAGATCCAAGTGTGAATTGATTTGCTGAAAATAGTTTTTTATAGAAACCTCCCCGTTATCTGTGCTCTCTGAGTATTCATTATCTTAGTACCTCATGGGTTTAGAGAGACTTTCATTTTCTTATTCCACATTTCAAAAGGCAGAAGTTTTAATTTGAGTTTCCTAATGTTGTCACTGTCCAAAATCTGTAATCTAGCTGGAACCCGTCACCTTTATTGCTAGAATTCAAATTGCAGTTTGATTTATAACAATTTATAACAGTTGATACAATAAACTTTCACTTGTTTGTTTAGTGGTCCTTAACCATATCAGTAGGTGTGCAGATTTCCCTTCTATCCTGAATCTCTATTATGTGACTATTGCTTTCTGTTTATGGAAGCTTTCTACCTAATGTTCTTGCTAATTTTTTCATCCCACTGTGTCATGTTGAGAATATCTTCTCATGATTGAGAACAAAGCAAATAACCAAATGATTTATGCAATTTTATTTAAGAGTGGTCTAGGAAAGTGTTCTGTACCTCAGTGCAGCATCTTCATGCAGTGATTTTTATCAGTAGTTTATCACATTTAATTTCACTTAACAGTAAACCATTTTAGAATACAGAACTCACATAAAAATAATTGTTATTAATTATTTAATTATCTAAAGTTAGAAATATGAAATAAACTGCTCACCGCTTCAGTTCTGAATGTAAGAGCCCATGTTTCACTTGCACAGAAGAGTAAAGGTCAAAATGAGAGAATTAGCAACAGGAGATCTGTATTTTCATGGAGACTCAAGGGAGTATTATGTTGTCGTGGTTCTGTATGTCACTTGGGAGTTATTCAAGATCTTGTAGTTTTCTATGATATTGCACAATATTCTGAGTAATCGATTTAGTAGAAAATAACTTTTGAAAGTTGAACCTTTCTGCCATTTTGTTGACTGAAGTTGAGCCTACCTGCCATTTTGTTCTGTGTGTCAGATTGCAGAAGGGCAATATGACAAAACAGCATTTGACATAGCAGTGTGTATAAAACAAAGCTGTGGAACTGACTTCATCCATGAGAAAAACTTGCACCTGTTGACGTTCATTAGTGCTTGGTGAACATTTATGGACACCCAAAATTGGCTGTGAGCAGAGTGAGGCAGTAGGTGGTGCATTTCAGTAATGGTGACAGGACAGAAGTCAGATTTTTACAAGCGTGACCTGCAGGCTTTTGTTCATCACTGGAAAAAATGCACGGCTAATGGTGATGTTTTGTGTTTTGTAGCTGAGAATTTGCTCTATCCAAAAGTAATATTTTGCTCTTTGTGTTGGTTGTAGTTTCCATGGAAATAAATAGGAAGCGTTACTTTCAGAGCAACCTGCATAGAATCCCACTGGAAATCTATTGTAGCTGAATGTTTTTCATAATTAAATCATTCACAAACCCATTCTAAGTACTTTTATTGTCATTGTTTTTCCTGCTTCTATTTGGAAATGTAGATTCTAAATTAAGTTTAATCTTGCAGCATTCCTGGTATTTCATATAATATTATCAGGTTTCTACTTTACAGTAGAAAATTATTACATTTAAAAATTACTATTTTACTGTTATTTTCTCTTAAAATAAGCTGAAATGATGACCAGGAACATGACAGAAATAAAAGGCAGATATTTCACGTTGTCAGATGGAAAGGAAGGTTATTTTTCTTGTATTCCCAATTAAAATGATACAGTGATTTTTGCTTAAAAGAATGCTCAGTCATAAGAATAAGTAACATGTTTAGAAATGTGGTGGGTGGTGTGGGAGTGGAGAGAATTACATGCAAAAATTGGAAGGAGTGCTTTGTCATTTGAAAACTTACTCAGTTAACAAATTTGTCAAAGAATGTGAGGAATTTTAGAAATGAAAATAATTAGTGACATCTTTAGTTCTGGCCAGAAGTGATAACAAAATATTTGTGACCGAGAAGTAAGAGCTGGCAAAGAGGTTGGAGCAAGTTGCACAATATCGTGAACAACTGAAAGTTTATCTATTTGGTACCCTTTGGTTTTGTTTTTTAAACCGGAAACATAGATGTTCCTAAGTTGGTGAGCTGTCTTGGGAAATTTGATGAATTACTTTTTTATGAAGGAATTTTACACATTTTCTGTGTCAGGCTGGAGATGACTGTATAGATAATTTTAGCTGTAACATTACTGATAACTCTTTTGTCTTAGAGAACTTTATTTTAGATACACCAGTGCATGGCTTTATGGTTGAGTCTTTACAAGTTGAACTCCCTAGAAGCTTCTTTATGGAGTTCAGGCAACTGCTGGAACGTGTTGATGTTTGTTGATGTCACTGCTAGTTTCAAACAATGTATGCATTTCCTTTCCAATTAACAGTGCTTTTGAAGTTTTGACAGCAGTTAACTTCTCGTAAGAATGCTAACAATTCACTTAGTGATTGCTTATTAATTGAGATGTTTCTTTTTTCAAGGGAACGAAAGAAACTGAAGGAGAAGAGGAGTCTGGTTTAATTGCGCCTGCTGAAGTCTTTGCTCCTAAGAGTCTGGTGCTTGTGTCCAGACTAGATTATCCAGAAATTTTCAGGGTAAAGAACTTAGCATTGCCATTTATAATGTCTGTCAGCAGACAAATCTGTTTTTAATGAGCAGCAATGACTTAAATTTTGATATGAAATGACTCAGGATTGACTTGGAAATTTAACAGCAAAAATCGATTTAGAGTGAGCTAGATAAAATTCAATTTCCGAGACAGTAAATAGCCCCTCTAGATTAGAACATTGCTTTTTTTACTCTCCAAGTAATTCTATATCTCTGTAGAAGATGAAAAAATAAACTGACCTCAGAAAAATCTCTATACAATGAAGGGAATTATTAGGACAAAACCCGACTTGCTCAGGTAAAAATAATGCATTAACAAAAATTGATTAAATATTTAATGGTAAATTAATAGTGAAACCTTATTTTCTTCCATATGTAAGGTAAAAATGTCAGAGCCTCTTCCAGATCAAATTAAAAAAGCCTGACAGAGATTTAGGATCTTGGATTACTTTCAGGTGTTGAGATATGGCTGATCAGAGATAAATTAAAAGCTCAAATTTTTATTAAGCTAATATATATTAACAGAAGCAAACATAATTCAGCTAACAGATCAGGTTGGAAAATCACTCAGTGGTAAGTTGTCAGTAGAGATGAAGTGATGGCGTCAACTCAGACAAAAATTCCATGTAAGTGAATGCATCGTCTCTGCTTGTGGCCTTTAGTGAATGCAGAGCAAAGTATGTAGAAAGAGGGTAGGCTGTAGAAATAATTCCACTGAATACTTTCCCAGACCAATGTGAATTATAGTTTAATGACATCCTGAACCAGAGGTGTCAACGGTATGATTTTTTTTGTATAATTTGTCCAGTTTCTTGACTCTTGATTTTATAACATCTCATGGCAATGGATTTCATAGCTTAACTATGTGTTATATGAGAAGTTACTGTTGGAAACATGTCTAAGAAGAGAATTCCAAAGATATTTATGGAATTATCAAAATTATAGCAGTTAAAAGGCACCAGAAGAATGCTGTGGAATGGAGTTATTTGATTCAAAGGCTTTTTGGAACATAATGCTAAGTTGTTTTATGTTGAGTTTAAAACGATAAAGATGCATCTCCAGTTTCTCAATCAAAACCAAATCCATGCAAAACAAGTTCAGAAATGTTGAAATGTGAATATATTTATATTAACTCATTTAAAATATGTTTATATTGAAATAATAAAGTTAAATAATATGAAGGGCTGTTGAGTCTTAATGCTAGTTTTACAATGAATCTGAGGAGCTCATTGGTTCATCTGTGTTTTACTCTGAAAACCGGTCAAATTTAGGTCCAGATAGTTTAGATTGCAGATGAAGTTATGATAATTTTACAAGTATGGTCATTTAAAAAAAACAATTATTAGCAAAACACTTTTTATATAATTGAACAAAGCACAAATACTATTCAAAAACGTTGAATTTCTTGTTATGAAAGATTATATTTGCACCTGCCAGCACGTACGTTGCTTTTATGTCCAAGTTCTTTTTTTTAATGAGTATTTACTTCTATAGCGTGTTTGATTGGAACATCCTTCACTACATTAATCCCTATTAGACACATTTATGTTTTAAAAACTATATGCATATCTTTAAGTAATTTCAAATCTGCGTTCCCTGTATTTAGATTTCCTGTGTTTTTGTAGGCTTGCCTTGGACTGATCTATACTGTGTATGTGGACAGCCTGAATGTGTCCCTGGAGGCTCTCATTGCAAATCTCTGCTCATGCCTTGTCCCTGCTTCTGGAGGGTCTCAGGTAAATGCAAAAAAAAAAAAAAAAAAAAAGAAAAAGAAAAAAAGGTATTTTTCCAGTTAATTGAATTTATGAAGAAAACAGAAAAAAATTCTTTAAATATTTTTGTTGAAAAAAAGATCATAGTTCAGCTGAGTGCTTTCCCTGTGGCCTGCGAGTGCTTTCCCTGTGGCCTGTCTTCTAAAGAGAGCAAAAATTCCATTCCAGTATGGGGTCAAAGGGTTAATTTTGTCACTGAGTTGGCTTTTTACAAGGCACAGTAACAAATCAAGCAGTTTGTATAAGTTTAGTTTTTAATAATAACTCATGTTAAGGAAAATGTCTGTTGCTATATATGTATTAAGAAGATTTTTTTGTTGTTGTTTGTTCATTTTTTTTGTTTTACATATCCTTTGTTTTAATTCATTTACCTGTGTCTTTTTCTTCATGCTGTTGAGTGTACAATTGATCTTTCCTTTGGTAACTGTTTTAAGTTTCTGTTTCAAAAAGCATCACAAAGCAAAAAAAAACCCAGAACATTTAGCATGTTTTGTTGTCTTTTTTTTTTTCTTTTTTCTTTTTTTTCTGAATTGAATATCCCAGGTAGCCCACACATTTAAAAATCACAGAGAAGTTTGTAAATACACTTCTTTTAGTTTTTTCCTTTGGCTTTCTATGAGCAAAAAGTCAGATTTGTTTGTTGATTTACTTAAAATAAATTATTCCTATACATTAATAGTTTTCTGACAGCCACTTGGGTGTTATTTGCTTGATCTTTATGCTGTGACATTATAGGGAAATGTCATGAAACACATCTGGAAACTAAGAATGCAAATGAAAATATTTAAAAGTGGATTTCATATGCATTTTCTCATGCTTTGAATCCAATCTATGGATTTTCATCCTTCTTGAAGTTGAACAAGTCCCTAATTCTTTTCTGTTTTTCCTGGAATTTCTCTTTAAGGTAAATGTAGTAAAATCTCCTTTTAGCCTCATCAGATCTACATGATTGCTCCCTAAACTTTCAGTTTTGAAAGGAAGTAGTTAGATAATATCTCTTTTTTTGTCAGAAACCCTCTTTTTAGTGGCATTTTAACCTCATGTTACAGGTTTTGGTGATCCACTTGGACTTCTGGCTCTTTTTTCTGTCACCTTTTCTTTTTTTCTTTTTTCCTCTCTGTCCGTAAGTATGATTTTTGTCACTGGCAATATCTTCTGCTAGAAGTCAGGGAAAATTTATGTTTCACCTTCTGCTTTCTTTCTTAAAATGAAATGATCTTTCACTTGCAACTTAAATTCGTTGATGTTAAAATTCCATTTTAACCAGAACATCAGTTTTTCTGTTTTCTTTCTTAAACTTGTGCTTCCAGGGCTAAATCTAAATTGTGTGTCTTAGAATGGAAACACTCTTTTGATGCTTATCTCCAGAAGTCTTCGAAGGGCCTCCCAGGTTGTTTGTGTGCCCAGTGCTGAAATGATCAACTGCAAAGCTAGCTACTAGCCTGCATCCAGGTCTGCTGCTTAAGTGCTGGGCAAGAGGATCTCTGCCACAGCTCAGGGACTTACTTGGTTTTACTGTGGAATGTTTTGCTTTCAGACATCTGCTGTGCAGCAACTGGCATTTGCTACCTTCATGCTTTCAGTTGTCTTGAAAGCAGGATTAATTTGCAGTTATAATACTTTTTGAACTGTGATACACAAGTGTATTCCTTTCACTCTCATTTCTAGTCTGCCTTCTTGGGGGCATGTTCTTGTGCTGCAAAGGTAACTGAAGTTCTAATTCTACTGAAATATTCTGAGTGGGAACATAGGACTAGCAGGAGAGTGCTCTTCAATATGCAGATGTCACTTGGGAAAAAATTTAGTCTTGTGATGGAACATGAGTGTGGGCATGCAGACAGCACATATCAAAAAACCTTCAATTACAAAATAATGTAGTTTTTCTGAATTGAATGTGTTGTAATTTATTTTTTTTTCTGGAGGGTTTTTTATTGCACAGTTAAAAATGTAATATTGAATGCCTTCAAAGGCATGACTCACAAGGAAGACATTATCACACTATGCATTCAAGAGGTCATATACTGACCTCAAATTATATTTTGGATCTATGTTAGTTCAGTTATTCTTACTGATTTTAAGATTCTGTATACAAAAGAAATAATTTTTACAGGATGAATCACTTTATCTGTATGACAATAATATGTTTATTCTATATAAATTAAATTTATACTAAAAATATGTGCATTTGTTTCTACAGAAATTGTTTTCTTTGGGAGCTGGAGACCGACAACTGATACAGACTCCTCTACATGATAGCCTTCCTGTTACAGGCACCAGTGTGGCTCTTCTCTTTCAGCAGCTGGGTACGTCTAGGTCTGCTCTGCTCTGGGGGAGGTGGGGAAAATAATAAGAATTCACAGAGTAAAATATTTTCTGTTCATATTCAGCTTATATCCTGTGCCAAGAAAGCAACATGGTCAATATTAATTTGTTTTGAATGAAAGAATGACTAATAGTGCTTTTATCCCCTAATCAGGCATTCATATGTCGTTTCATATGTCTTGCCTGTGGTACAATAGCTCCAATGTTATCCACTATCTGCAAATGTATTATAAATGGAGGTGAGCTTCTCAATTATGGTAACATTCATGTAAAAAGAATCTCTACCCCTTGGGTACTGTTCAAACTGAATAAAACCCAGTTGGTTAAAAACAAACTACTAAATGAAAAAGTTGCTAGAAAAGGTACCAGGCACTGATAATGTGGAATACGTTTTCCCAAGTCATAGAAAATAATTTTGAGTGATTGGATTTTAAAAAAGTAGCTGTACTCAGGCACATGAGAAGAGAAACAGAAGCATTTATTGTTTAAAGCGAAGTTCTTGAATGCTTCTGAAACGGTGAAGAGATTTTAGTCTGTGCTGTAACGTCTGTTGCTGACCATCCATAGTGAAATTATTCCAGTCAAAACAGTAGTAAGTTATGTTTCCTACTCCAGCTAGTTGTGAGACCTAGTGATTCTGGAAGTGGAAAATCCTCTAGACAACAGAAGATTTCATATGGTGTATGTGTCAAAGTCTATATCAAAGGAATTGATATCAGATCTGATAAATACAATATAAATACTTAATTGTATTCTTTCAGTATTCTTACAGTATTATTTCAAAGTATTCCAAGAGAAATATTAATATTTTGTGGATAAATGCAACTAATGTTATAGATGCTGCTTATCCTGACCACAGTTCCTGAGGTTTTACTTTGCTTATAATACCAAGATTCATTAGAATTAGACTGAGCACACCACAGGCAATGGTTCAATCATGGAAAGGCCCAAAAACAACTTTCGCTTTGGTGAAGATGTGAATTGTGGCATTAGTCACAGTATGGTATGGTATGCTTGTTCTATTAGTGTGCTATGAGGTACCTAAGACAAGGCAATATATTCTAGGGCAATGGTAGCAAAGGTTACTGCAAATTCTCAGTTCTGAAAATGTCAAAGGAAGCAAGGTTTTTAGCTAGTGCTTGGACAGATTAGTTACTGTGTGACACATGGCTTTTGTAGGGCAAATTGGGGTTGAATTATTTTATGTCACAAGATCAAACTGAGATAACGAAGACAAACCATTTCATGCGTCAGATTTATAGAGAGAAACTATGTAAGGAGAGAGTGGGAATGTGAGTGTGGAAGGAAAACCAAAAGTACCGTCTCTTCCTCTCAGATTCTTAGTAAGGTCAAGTGTGCAGATAGAGCCTTTTAAATCCCACTCATTTTGTATAGAATGAAATAATAACACTTTTGTATGAGAGTGTAATATCGCTTTCAGATGGGATTTAAGCTGATATTATTAACCACATTTTATTAATGGATAAATATGGGCTCACTGATGTCATGTAACTCCCTGAAGAGTTGTTATAGAAGGGTATTAGAGAGTTTAAAATGTAACTAAAATGCTTAGTGTAATACTCTAGCCATCGCTAACACTTTAAGTCTTATTTTTTGGAATTGTTTAATTCCTTACTATATCATTTATGCTCTGCTGTTGTATACCTCTGACTTACTTTTTGTCTACCATCTCTTCTGTTACCATTCTCACTTAGTTTTTTGCTGTAAACATTCTGGTTTCTATACTTCTGCTTTTTTTCTTCCTCTGATGTGCACTAAGTTTTGGAGTTCTGATCTTTCTTGTGTTTTAATAGCATATAAGGAGTACAGGAAAGAGTCAGTAAGCACAAATACACCATGTACCCATTCCAGGAACACTGCACGGAAGAATATGAAAATCAGCAGTAGAGGGAAAGGGAGAAAATGCGGGAGAAGTTCCTTATTACTCACAGTTCTGATTAGTGACACTTCATATTGGCCCATAGAGAGAGAGAGAGAGAAGAAAGTATGTGAGATAGATAGAGGGAAGTTTGTGATTATAAAACTTGGCATAGAAGCTGCAAGCTTGCATCCCATTTCTCTGAAAAGATGATACAAGTTCCAAAGGGGAGGGGAAAAAAAAAAAAAAGAATGATTCCATGCACCCTGTCTTTTTTATTGTAACATCATTTTCTCATTTCCTCAAAGCCCCAGAATTTTTGTAAGAGCCTAACTGATGTTCTTGTGTGGCATTTCTTCCTGTCTCTCTCCTATTCCTTGGTGTGATGGAGAACAGGAATCTTTTAAAATTCTGCAGCATGGGAATGTCAGTTCCCAGCTGATGTCTCTTTCAAAGTTTTTTGGGTCTCATTATCTGAGGGTATATAGCATGATGGTAGAATCTTGTATCTTACAAATTAAAAAATGTTAGCATTGTGTAGTGTATATCACTTTAAAGAACAGCGCATGGCTCCTTTGACATGTAGGTGGTATACATCTTTGATAGAGTTGTTATGTTCTTCTAAAGGCAAGATTTGTTGATGTGAAATTTCTGTTTGGATGTACTGAAAAAGTGTTGTCAATACAGCTGCAGATAGCTATCTGTAATGGTTGTGGAATATAAAACGTTTTGAATTTATTCTTACTTCTGATGTAAATTTACGTGTAGCATTAATGGCAGGAGTCCTGAAAGAATCTATTAGCCTATCCCTTTGAAAAAAAAATTGTTTTTTTCTTTTCTTTTTTTTCTCTAAGGTAAAGTCTAATACTTTTCTTTAGATGCCATAGCCTATTAGAAGCCTTTTGAGCTTTTTGTTGATAGTAATGCTTGTTCTGTTTCTCTGGTTCTTATCCAACCTAGCAAAATCATTTGACTTCCATTGTCCAGCATGTTGTTGGCTAGTTTAATTTGATGATAGCTATGATCCCATTATATGCCTATGTTCAGAACACAAAGATTAACTAGGCTGTTTGTTGAGTAACAATATGTTCAGTTGTTTCTCTTCCGGTACAAGTCATTTAATCCTATTTGAATTACTAATAGAAAATTGAAGAGTAGTTAGAAAAATATTTGTGAACTGGATAAATCACCTTTTTAAAAATAGCTTTCTTTGAGAAAGATGGGCGACAAGACAAAATTTACCACTATGAATAGATACAAAAGTAATTTCAGCATTTATTTTGAGAAATATTGTGCAATAATACTCTCATCATGCTTTTTCTTCTTGGCAGGATAATATGTCAGAAGATGACCCTCCCTATATTACCAAGTTTACAGCATATCTGGAAATAGACTTTGCTTTTACTTGGGCCACAAACTACAGTTGGGAAAAACATCCCCAATGGCTTTAAGCTGTAATAATGAACATCAGTCTTTGACACTTTAAATCTTACATTCTATTTATTTCAAAAAACGTAATGTATGAGAATAACGTGACAAGAGCCAGGCATGTAGCTGGATCACTACACCTAAAAAAAATATTTCATCAGCTAAGAATAACAGTAATCATGAAGCTGTGTTTATGAATGGTCCATGATAAGTAGAATTGTTTAAATACTCTTCTATTTCTCCTTGCCTATTAGTGAGATGTTAGATATCTGTAAAAGCTCTTTTGGGGATTGAAGGAGATTTTTATTATTGTTGTCTTCTAGTAACTCTCACTATATTTACAATACGTTCCTATGTCTCTGCTTTGAACTTTTTCCTTCTCCAAATTCAAGTACTGCTTGCCTGCTTCATTCTGGTGTTGTTATTGAGCATGGCTTTCTTTGGTCATTTGTATTTGAGACATATACCTACATCCCCTCAATGGACATCATTTTCCAATGAACCTAAGGCAGAAAACTCTATCAGGGACCTCAGTGATATATGTCAAGCAAGAAGCTCAGCTTTAATTTGCACTTTTAATTTTTGCCTGTTTCAACAACTGGCAGTATGAATCGCACTGCTGAGCTGATCAGAACAATTAAGAAACAAGATGTTCCTTAAAAATTAATGTTTTACCCTACTTTCCAACTCTGAAGACAAGGCTTTTCCTTCATTTGCTTGTTGCTTGGTCTCTTAACTGGGCTGCCTTTCTATCCTCACATTTCCTTCGCTCCATTCAGTAGACCTCAGACCTGTGGGTTTGTCTAGCTAGATGGATTTGTTGCTTGTCACCTGCCTTACCTTGACCTTACTACCATTTCTGGTCCCTGGCAGCTAGTGGTCTTCAGTTTCCACTGTAGACATACTGAAAGAGTCAAGGAAGACTCTTTTGTTTTGATATTGATTCTTAATGATAGCTTTTGGTCCCTGTGCTGTTAACAACCAAACCTTGCAAGTTTGACAGGAGATATAGTTATGGACCCCTTTGGGACCTACTTGCCTGGTACAGTTTCATCCTAAGGAAGAAATTTTTCTTTATCTTAGAACATGCATGCTGATCAGATTGTCAGCATGCTGAAATAAAGCTGGCTTCATTTGTTAATAAACTTTCCAACATATTTTGCCTCTCATAGCACTACCTCAAAAATCATGATGTGAGCATAATTGTTCATAATTGTTTATATATCTCAAGGATAAACAACACAGTACAGCAACTGTTGACCTATGGAGTAACAGAGAAATGATCTGATGGAGATTATCTAGAACATTTCATTTCAATTCTGAGAAAAAGAATTGGTGCTGAGTCAGACATCAGCATCACTACACAGCAGAGAATTTCAAGCACTTTGCTTTCCTGAAAAAAAGAAAGACTTTGTAGTCTGTCAACTTTCATTGTACAATTTTAGGTGCAAATTAATAGACAGTGAGTAATTAACAAAGCTGCTACAGTTAAGCTGCATTGTATACAGAATAGAGGCTAAAAAGGGTGACTGAGTGCCGTGTGCATCTTAAAAGTAAGAGAACCTGAATGTCTTATGAGGAGTGGCTGAGGGAGCTGGGATTGTTTAGTCTGGAGAAGAAGAGAGATCTTTTCATTCCCTACAAATACCTAAAAAGAGGATGTGGTGAGGTGTGGTTCGACCTCTTCTCCTGTGTAACTAGCGATAGAACTAGAGGAAATGGCTTCAAGTTGCACCAGCAGAGGTTCAGGTTGTCTATTTGGAAAAAAATCTTCTCCAAAAAAGCTGTCAGGCACTGGAATGGTCTGCCCATGGAGATGGTTGAGCCTCAACCTTGGAGGTATTCAAGAAACATTATGATATACTGAGGGGTGTGGATTAGTGGAAAAGCATTAGTGGTAAATGGACAGTTGGACTAGATGATCTTGGAAATCATTTCCAATCTTGGTGATTCTATGATTCTAATGTCTGGGAAGAGTGTACTGTAATGTGAGATCAAAAGACCACAAGTGCCTTCTGTCATAACTCCTGAACTGATTTTCTTTCTTAGATACCAGGATAGAGATTTTCTAAAATAATTGGTTCTCATCACTCTATTCCTCTTGCATTTCTATTAGTCAAGAGGACACAGAAAGATGCAGATATTTTCATTTCCCAGAAGTACAATCTATTTGTGCAGTCTTATTCTTGTAGATATTGGCTTCAAACTCCCTTCTTAGTGACCCTAGAATCTGACTAGCATAAATTGCCTTTTTCTTCCTTTGTAGATGCTGTTAACTTGATATTACTGATTCTTTAGCATTTGAAACGTGTAAGTCGAAGTCAAGCAGAGGAACAGTGTTCTGGACTACAAAAGTGCTTTTTGAGAAAGACCCTAATTGTATTCAAAGTATCTCATGGCCAGTGCTGTGAATGTAACTCTTAAAATATTTCTTACGTTTCAGAAGAGATTCCATAATTAAATCAGTGGATTTTCAATAAAATAAAGCAGTGTTTTGTAGGAGTTAAATACTTTATAGTATGTAAATTTAAGATGACATGACAAAATTGTTCTATGAAAAAGAAATATTTTGAAGAAATGGTCTTTAATATTTGCCACCCATTTTATTCTTTCCTTCTAAGGCCCAGTGTTGATGATAAGAACAGATGGCTTAAGATTTTCTTCCAGCAGTTTGATCCTTATCATTTAGAAAACTATAACAGAATTTTCACCATACTTACGTCACATATATATCCAATATATAACAGAATATTCAAGCAGTGAAGAGAGAACGATGATGACTGACATAGTAATTCCCTTCATTTTAGAAAGATAAAATGTGGGGAAACAATCAGACTAGAAGAAAAGAAGTTCCAGTGTGTAATAGCCAGCATGGCAAGTAATGATAACAGAATGTGGCTTGATGTTTTTATTAGCTTTGATTTATCAGCTTTGATTAACTATATATTTGGTTGATTCCTTCTTAAGTTTTTAGTTGATGTATTACTTATGCTCATTCATATCATAGGATCTTGCTTTCTTGAAAGTTCATTCTTGGTCATGTAGAATTTCCATGAAAAAGAAAAGGACAGTTTTTTCTTGGAATAGGCAAAAAGTTGATTTACTACAGTAAATTTGAATTAAGAGGATTTTTAAATTCTGCACTAGGGGAGATAAAATGTTCGGCTTGTCGTGTAGAGTATCTTATGCCAACAGGAAGCTATATTGAATTAGAGAGTAAATGGGTAAAACGTTCCCAAAATATGCACGTATATATGTCTATTGCTGGGAAACATTAAGAAAGGGCCACTGCACAGCCAACCCACTAGCTGGCTTCTGCTGTTAAGAAAATCCCACTGTCTTTAAGACAGAACAAGAATGCTTTAACTTTAATACTGTAATTTGTTCAGAAGTAATATAGGGGCAGCTAAGCAATGAGATATTTAATCTGTGTGATGTTGTATGAAATGACCCAATGCAGCATTTTCAATTCAGTAATATCTATAATTGAGACATACACTAAGATCAGGTCATCAGTGTTGTGTTGCTTCTTTGCATCTCGTGTTTATCATGAGAGGTCAGTGATATGAGCCAGAACTTCTGCAACTTCTGTCAGGTTGCTTACAAACTTCTTGCCCAATTCACTGGATTTCTTTTTTTCCATGAAATGTATGCACTGTGAGATGGGAACATGTATTCTCTGTGTTGAAATTAGACAGCATGTGCAATTGAAGCAATTTATTAAGTGTTTAATCAAGGAAGTTCAATCAGTCTTTGATCTCAATAAATTGTGTACTCTCCAGTCATTGCCACATGCTACTACCTGTCTTGTGAAATAGATGCTGCTGGCTTTGTTGTAAATGCAGTTTAAATGAGGACCTGCGATTAAGCTCTGTGAACTAGCAGAAGAGAATTTACTGTTCAAGCTTTCCTACTAGATTTGTCATGTCAAAGAACAAATAGAATACAAAGGAATTTTATGTGGCACGTACTGCTAATGGGCGCTTACTGCTGCAACAGCAGAACAAATAGGAACTTGTTTTTTAAAGGTTTAGAAAAAATAAAAGGATATTTTGCAAGTTAATTTTGTACAGAGCCTCTTGTGCACTGCAGAGTCTCATCTGTTTTCTGTCAGCCCTCTCAGGTTATGGTTTGTTGCTGGGACTAATTCAGTCACTCAGCTAAGTGCTTCCATGAGAGCAAATCCCTCTCTCTCTGCAGATGAACTAGCTCACCTTGGACTTGTGTGAGCTTTAAGCTAGCAGGTGCAAAGAAAGCACAAGGAGCAAGACCATCCCTAACAATGACAGGCATTGGATCAGCTTCCAGTCAACTAATGTCAAACTGCACCTTATAAAGATGCAGCTCATTTTCTTGCATTTGTTTGGCATATGTGGAACAAAGAGACCTCTGTTGTTGACTAGTATATTGCTGGTGCCCTAATGCCACCCTTTCAGAGATAAGAAAAATATAAACTCCAAAAAGCAATAAAGAAATAAAATCAGAAGAGCAAAGGAAACTTGTTTTTCTGCTTACGGAAAAAAAAATTGAAACAGATGGCTCTTCTTTCTACTTTTACTGTTAGGAATGCAGAAATTAGTTTTCTCATTATTCCAAAGTAAATTTAATAGCACTTAAATTGTAAGACCTTACAAAACTACATTTCAAAAATTCAGTGCTAATACTTGTGGCTGAAGAAGAGTAAAATTTCAGTCTATATTTCTTCTTGTAAGATCACACTTAAATTTTTGCTAATACTTTTTTTTTTTTAGTATATATATACAGTTTATCTAAATTCAGCATATGTAGATCTCAGCATTGTAAACTAGTTGTAAAGACTTTTCTGAAGCTATTTCAATTATCAAGCCCACTGTGTATCTCTGATTGTTTGGTGGCAGTGATGCTTTCTGACCTGCATTCTGTTCTGTCTGCTACACCTGCAAGGTTAAGGTTAGGACCTCAATTTCTTTTTCAATTTTTTTTCTTCAAAAACAGTTATATTATGGTATCATATGGAAATGAAACCTGGTAGATGAATGTCTTTTTTTTTTTTAAATTTGTTTATTCATACATCACTTATTTCCTTATTCCTTTATTCATTCATTTACTCATCATTTCCAGCACGAGTTTTCTCAATTGCTACATAACTAGCTTTTAGTGCAAAATGGAAATGAAGACAGGCTTTTAGTATCTAGTTAATTTAAGGCATTAGTTAGTTATTATACTGTCAGAAAAACAAATTACCTTTTGTATGTAGTATGAACGTTTGTGTTGTCACAAGTCTTACTGAAATTAATGAATTTTTAGTATTGTGTTACAGAAAGCAGTGGTTGATTAAGTTCTGACAGTTGCCATTGGGAAAACAATTAATTACAGGAATATATCTTTATCCAGTACAGTTCTGTTTAATTAAAAAGAAAACCTAAATTGAGCTTTTCATGCTGTGCTGTGAAAGGTGCTGTAAAAGGGAATACATTTGGCATGCTTACTGAAGGTTACAGTGTTGATGTGTTCTGAGCATGTGGGTCTTTCCTTGGCGCTATGTTTCAGTGCACATTAGCCCTATAAATACGTTTTTGCATTGAGGAAATGTTATAATGAAATGAGCAGATTTTTTGTTTTTTGTTTTTCTGTTGCTTCTTACTCTCTGTGGTGAATGTACTGTGCCAATTCTGAAATCTTTCAGTTTGTTTAGGAGTACATGCTTTGTATCCAGCCACTGTCAAGGCCCACCGTGTAACACAAATCCATCTGGTCTCTCTGATACCCTCTTCACGAGGGCTGAGCCTATTCTGTTTTTCCTCCTGCTTCTTCCCTTTCACAAACTTTGCAACTTAGATCCTGAATCCTGCAGACTTCCTTCAAATAAATCAGTTCTCTCATGTCCCACTGCTGTTCCTTCTGTTATGTCAATGGGAATTGCATGCTATCGAGTTTCCTCATCTCTTGCAGGATGTGTAGAGCAGAAACTTCATCCTCTAGAATGCAGTCTAGTCACAATCTTTCTTTAAACTAGTGTGTGCATAGATTTACGTAGCATAGATTTACATAGCACATATGATGGATATGCTTAAAACTAATTCAGAAGAACGTTCTTCCTTTGTTTACTGCTGAGGACTTGCTGGCTATTCAGTTGCAGTGTGGTGAAGTATCAGTATCTCAGGAGGTCAGAAAAATCTCACAAAGAAAGGATTTCACAGAGAGGTTTTTTGTTTATTTGTTTTGGGAGGTTTTATGGTGTATTTTTCTTTTTGAAGTATTTTAAAATATTTAACAGAGAATCAAAACACTTTAAGGAACTAAAGGGACATTTTCCACTTTCGATTATTAAAGTGTTCTGGAGTTTTTTTCTTAATTGAGTGTTTGTGGTTTTATACTTCATGAATATCAACCAACAATGCCTGAAGATAGCTCTAACAGAACATCGTTATCAGCCACCTCTGTTCTTGCTGTCTTTGCATTTCTGTGCTTCCATTAATGTAAGTCTGCAGTAGTTCTGTCCCTTGAGAAAGACTTTGTAGTCCTTAGACAGGAAACAGATATGTTTGCAGTTTCTTGTGTATCCTTGACCATTTTTCCTGTGTACAGTTCAAGAATGACAATACCCTTCTCATTCTTAGATATTTTCTTTCTAAGGATCTTCATGGTATTGCTCCCTCTCTGCTGTGTTTTGTTAAAAGATATTCTCTTGTTCTACATTAATCCAGTCAAATTATGTGTATCTGTTTGCTCCCAGTGGAGTACATGGATACTTCTCCTCTATTTTGGGGATTTGGGCAGCATTTCAATTCATGAGTATACGTCTGTTGTTCCAGTTGACTCAAAATCCTACAAAATTTTTTCAGAGCGTTCTAGTTCATCGAGTCTCACCTGTGAGAGTAATAAAGAAACTCTCTACACTGAAGTCAGGTTTGTGCAGGAGTACTGTTTACCTCTACCTGCACCTTTCTTAGGACTGGAAATCTAGGTATTTATGAGAAAAATGTCCAAACCTGGTGGATTCCTGCTTTAGATATCTTAATGAGTAAATAAACATAAGTTGAGATGTGAAAATAAAACAAATCATATTTCAGCACAGCAGACTTTTAGTCAAGTGTTAATGAGTGGACAGTAAAAGAATAAATGTTTTAATCTGCTGTCTAAGAGTTTAATATTAAAGAAATATTGCTTGCCACTTTCTCTGTTGGTAAAAAAAAAAAAAAAGAATATTTTTTATTTTTTCCCCTTAACAATTCTGGGTTTAATTTTAAATGCAGACCTATTTTGATTGATATTTTATTGGCATTTATTCTTTACTGGAATTTGGTTCTGATAATAAGAAACAAACCAAAACCAACAGTAACAGCAACAACAATAAAACTTGGAGTAAGTAACTGAACTTATTTTTGGAAGCATGTGTCAAACCTGTCTGCGTGAGCCAGGCACGCAATCAGTTGGAAACCTTCATTGGTAATACAGGTTATATTTGTATAGCTTAAAATATGTTGTTGTGCAAATTTGGTATTTTACTTCATTGCCATGCGAGTACTTTCAATATATGAAACTACCATTTGTATGTTTTACCTTCCGTTGTCTGCTCTGCTTTATTGAGAAAACTGTTCAACACTATCATTAATCTTGAGCTTAGCAGTCTTACTTTGGGTATGTATAGCTTAAAACTATGCATATGAGACAGTTGTGCCCTTTTGTCTTTCAGGAATGAAGACATTGTTATCTAAATATTTTCTTGTTAATTATCTTTAGCTGCATCATTGTCTCTGGAAAAAAAATTATGCTTAATCATGATCACTCAGTGTATGGGCAGATTTCTGTTTGAAAGTTCTTGGAAGCCAGAGGGTTTTTTGTTCCTCCTTTCAGTGTGTCTGCAGAGGGATTTAATGAAATTAATAATAACAAAGTGGTATCAACATGCAGATGACAGACATGACCATACATCTTCCTAAGTAGATTATGCAGAGTGTCCGATCCCTGTTTCCTCGTGCTTGTGTAATATTTGGGTTTGGATATCAACTGTCTGCTTTAGTCAGCATCGCCAGAATATAATTAGTGTTGTTAGACTTTGAGGGAGCAATATTTAGGTAGGAATGTTTATCTGAAGAGATTTTATTTTTTTATTTTTTTATTTTTTTGCTATACTTCTTTTCAGTCTCTTGGATGCAACATTGAATGATCACTTGGCCTTTTTGGCATCTAAAGCATCATCTTTCTGCATGCTCCTCATATGCCTTCCCTCTTCCCACTTCCCCTGAAGCTTTATGGAAAAGTCTTTGACCATTCTGCGTCTTCTAAAGAACATGCAACCATTTGTCTTTCAGATTCTAAATTACCTTCACTCCCATTTCAAAATGAATAGGTTTTTTTTCCTAAAAAAGTGTTTTGATTCTAGTACTGTCTGTCACACCCACTGTTTGCTTCCATGTGCTTAGAAATTAGTAAGAACACTTTTTTTCATTAAATGTTTAATTCTTTGAGAGAGTCTTAGCTGGAAGCTTTGTGCTTTTGAAACTGTTTCTCCTCCTTCCCAGTCTGACAAAGTCCAAATAAATTAATCTCTTGGGGGTACTTGTCTGACTCATATTCTCCGTGCTACCCAGCCAGAAAGCAGGATAAATTAACCTTTACAAAACTCTGTGCTGGCACAGCTATATTGCTCCCCATTCGTAAGTTTGGCTGTGATTGAATCATGTAATATGGAGTACAGTCCTACTGAACTGCGTAATTTCCGAGATGTACATTGAGCCTTAGCTGAAAGACATTACAGCTGTGTTCTTGCACTTTTATCTGCGTGTAGCTGATGGTAGGTGCAGAATAATTTTTGGATTGGGCAAATGAATGCAATTTGGCAGGAATCGCCTATGACTATTGAGTATATTTGCTGCCTCTTATTTATTAGTAAAGCATGGAATTCATTCATTAGCAGTGCTATGCTATTATATCTAAAAATAAAAATGAAAAGAGTTCTGTGTTTTTCTCTTATTTTGTTTCCCAGTTACCTTTAGAGTGTGACACTGCCTGGCACAGAACTTGTACTATGCAATCTCCAGTGGCCTTTCAGAAAGGCTTTTCTGTCTTTGTTGACCCATTTCCTGGATTAGTCTGGCTAAGTTACGGATTATTTTGTCTGTTAAGCTTTTTCTTGTGTCCAGTAATTCAAGAGTGGCATACTGGCATAACAGTATATCCAGCTAGTTGAGCTACTAACTTTCATGTTTATAACTCTTAAAAAGTTTGAAGAAGTTAATGATAATGTTTTATTTTCTTGTAATATAAAGGACACTGAGTAACTTGTCAAGTGCACCTTGGTGTTTTGCTTTTTTTTTTTTTTTAATCATGCTAGAATAAATACTTAAATTCTAGAAAAACAGGAAACAGGCAGAATGATACATTTGTTGATGTAGGATGTCAGATAATTTAGTATAAATTACAGATTCTTTAAATACTTGAAAACAGTGAAGGTCAGGAAGCCTCCATTCAAAATTTTCCAGCATATGTATAATATTTTACAGGATGTCTGTCTGTCAGTGGACTGCAAAAGAATAATCTGTAAAAACCAACTTGTTTGTTGTTTTTCGTGTTGTCTATTTATGCCCTGACAAATGAGCATCGGATGTAGTGTCGAGTCTGAAGAACAGCGTGCAGTTCAAGGTTACAAACAAGCCAGAGTGTGTAGCATGAGGAAACTAGACATGGGCTGTTATTCTGAACTGTTTCTTTTCAGTAAATTAATGTTCTGGCCTTGAAATAACATGTTAGTGTGGTCAGATAACTTAATTCATGATTTAAATGATTTATAAAAGGAAGGTAATCAAAAACTTTTCTGTGAGTAATTTGTGTGATACTGTCAGATGAAAATTTCACAGTCATTATATTTTTCAGACTCTTGAAAAGATATATATTTGAAAGTATGTGTGGAGCTATAATTTTGCATCAGCTTAGAGACTACTAGCTTTAAAGTATGAAAATTCTGTGTTAATCTTCATCTTGAACTGTAGGTTTTATTTATTTAATTTTCTGGTTGTGTTGTGTACAGAGGTCCATAATTTGCAGATAGAGACTGAAAGCACTGGAAATGTCAGGTTTTCTGAAGCTAGGAAAGCCCTTCAGGTTCTGTCACATGAGGTAACTGGGACACCTTGCTCTCTTGTCTCTTGTCCCCATTTGGCCTTCACCCAGCTGCACAGCCAAGATGTGCCAGGCCCCACATATGCTGTCCTGCCCAGCTTGTTCAGCAGGGAGGCCTGTTGGCCAACTGCAGATTGCACAGCAGCAGTGTGCACAGTTTGCAGCTGCTTTTAACCGCTTTTTCCAAGGACTTTGGACATGTGTCAGGGAATGCCAGACTGGAGAGAGAATTCCTCCTGTACTTTCCTATGTGGTGGCCAATGGCTGGGCGGTCTCCTTGCTTTGGCTAGAGCTTTCATTTTTCCCTTTTTAAACTCTGTGTTGTATCTTTCCCAGTGTCCTTACTGTTCAGTTTTTTTTCCTGCTACTCCTTACAGGACCTGCTGATAAGTGAAAGAATGTATTTAGATGCTCTTGGGTTTGGTCCCTGTCACAAGCTCTGTAAATAAAGCAGTGCTTTTGTCTAACTTGGCAAAGCTGGGGCTACACCTGGTGCATTCATATCGTAGCAAACATTTTAAATTCATCCTCTGTGACAAGTGAGGAAGTACTGAAGGACAAATGGAATGTAATAAAAACATTTACAAGAAGGGTCATAAGGAAGATCTTGGGAGCTACAGGCCTATCAGCCTGACCTCAATACTGAGGAAGGTCATGGAATAGATCATCTTGAGTGTAATCACATGGCATGCCAGGGGATCAAGTGAAAGGCAGGTCCTGCTTGACCAACCTCATCTCATTCTGTGACCAGATGACCCAGCTGGTAGGTGACGGAAAGGCTGTAGTAGCAGTTGATGTAGTCTACCTAGCCTTCAGTAAAGCTTTCACACTGATTCCTGCAGTGCTCTCCTGGAGAAGCTGGCAGCCCGTGGCTTGGACAGGAGCACTCTTTAGTGGGTAAAGAACTGACTGGAGGGCCAGGCCCAGGGAGTGGTGGTGAATGGAGTTAAATCCAGCTGATAACTGGTCACTAGTGGTGTTCGCCAGAGGATGATACTGGGGCCAGTCCTGTTCAATATCTTTGTTGGTAACCTGGCTGAGAGGATTGAGTGCATGCTTAGAAAGTTTGCAGATAGCACCAAGTTGGAAGTGTGCAAAGAAGCACTCATCTGCCTGAGAGTAGGAAAATCCTGCAGAGCTATCTGGACAGGCTAGATCAATGGACTGAGTCTTATTATGAGCTTTAACAAGCCCAATTGCTGAGTCCTGCCTTTTGGTTACAACAACCCCATGCATTGCTACAGAACTGGGGGAGAATGGCTGGAAAGCTACATGGAGGAAAAGGATCAGGGTGTTGGTTGGTGCTAGGTTGAACATGACCCAGTGTTTTGCCCAGGTGGCCAAGAAGGCCAATTATCAGAAAGGCTTGTATCAGAAATGGTGTTGCCAGCAGGAGCAGGGAGATGATCATCCCTCTGAACTCAGCTATGGTGAGACTGCAACTCGAGTACCATATTGACTTTTGAGCCCCTCACTACAAGAAAGACATCAAGGCTCTGGAGCAGGTTCAAAGTAGGGCACCAAAGCTGGTGAGGGGGTGTAGCACAAGTCCTGTGGGGAGCGACAGAGGGAACCTCCTGAAAGGAGGTTGTAGTGAGGTGGGTGTTGATCCCTTCTTCCCTGTAACTAGCAATAGGACTAGAGGGAATGGCCTCAAGTTGTTCCAGGGGAATTTTGGGGCGAGTATAAAGAAAAACTTCTCCGAAAGACTGGTCAGGCATTGGAATGGTCTGTCCGGGGATGTGGTTGAGTCACCTTTGCTGGAGCTGTTCAAATAGTGTGTAGTTGTAGTACTTAGGGACGTGGTTTAATAGGCAATACTGATGGTGGGTGGGTAGTTGGGCTAGATGATCTTGGAGGTCATTTCCAATCGTATTGATTCTATTATTCTACATATTCTTATGCATGATGTAAGTTTGTACATGGGAGGTAACAGCTAAAAATAGTCATCTCAGTTTCAGATTATATTGGGGCTGATTAAGCTACAATGAAAAACACTTTTGTGAAGCTTGATCTACATCTTTATCTGCAGCTACTTATATGTAACAAAACCAGAGTCATTTCCTTAGTGTGAATATTTATGTGCTATACAAATTTGTTTTCCTCGAAAATCCCTGTCAAAGCCATGTAGCCTTGTGTAGAATTGTTTGACGACTGTTGCATTTAATTATAAGAAAACAATTTCAGATGTTTTAAATATATATTCCCAAGCATCTTGATAAAGTATTTGGTGTGGAATTAAATGTTGTAAGAAGCCTGCTTGCTATAATTTTAACTGGTTGAAAACAAGAAGTATATTTGAAAGCAATCTGTAAAACCTTTTGGGAAAGGACCAAGGGCAGTTCTGTATGAAAATAGCAGTTCAAGCTTTTAATTTTTCACAGAGATTTCTGAAGTAGCAGCACTTTGTCTTGCTGTACAAATGTATGCATTCTTATATACAAGAAAGGGCACTGTTTCAGTTTAGCTTTTAACCATTTCCTGATGATTTTTTTTCGTGTAAGGAGACTTGGCTTTTTTTTTAAAGTTATACTTACATAATGTATTCTAAAGTAGTTTGATTTACAGTAGTGCAATATTCATATTAGCGATATTTCCTCTCAAGTCTCTACCATTGATTTCATGAAGCTGTTAGGATTCTTGGAGAACAGAGTTCAAAAGCACAAGCTGCTATGTTATTGACTTATTCATCGTAATGAATCTTTTTGTCAAAAGCTTTCTCTGATTCCTTGTCCTTTAAAAGTAGAAACATTTTGAAGTTATACAGAAAAAAATGGTCAAAACAAAATAAAAATTACTGAAGCCAAATGAATTGTTAAATATAATACGGCTGTGGTGGCTCTCACTTCTTTTGAAAGACTGTTTTTAGATAAGCAGTAGTTTTGTAAAGGTAGTGCAGACTGTCTTACTGATAACCCAAGCTATATCCTCAAGGAACCATCATGCATTCCAGTATATTTCAGGAAATTTCATAAATTTGATCGTATCTCAGACATGTCTATTTTTTCAGGATGGAACTTTGTTTTAAAGGAAATGTATTTTTGGTGTTCCCTGTGAGCACACAGCTTTGTCTCTTAGGAAAATTATATGGTGCTTAAAAAAAGTCCCATCATCTGATTCATGTGTATTACCCAAAATCTAGTGGGGTTCATTTAAGCAGTCAGTTCTTCTTTAACGTATCCTTCTGATGACATTGCACTCCCTTAGTGCACTTTTTTAACCTTGTGACTCCTAGAATGCTTTCTATGGATGAAGTATGAGTGTGTTTACTGGGAAGTCTTTGTCATTTTCTTTTTTAGTTCAGCAGTATTAAGCTTGGATAAGTGACTAGAATTGAATTCTAGGTACATAGAAGGTTGTGCTGAAGGTGCATATGGTACTGTTTGAAGTCATTATTGAGTGTTACTGCGATTTGTGCTGAGAAGAGGAATTGTTTTCAAAGTGATATTGAAAAAAGAGATGTTACAGAATATATTAGAAATGTAGAAATGTATTTTGTTGGTGTTTTAGCAATCTGAGAATAGATCGGAAGTTGTGCTACGGAAGGGGTTGAAAAAATGCGGATTGGTGATTTATGGATGTTCTTTGAAAATTCCCCTAGAAAGTGGTGCATTTTAATGTGATTTTGCATCTTCTTTTGGAAAGTTGTTAAAGGTTTTGTTTTGTTGTTTTTTTTTTAATGTTTTTAAAGGAATCCAAAATGTACTCAGCTTGTTCTGTGCCGTGCTTACAGAAAATAAAGTTCTCTTTCACTCAGCAAGTTTTCAGAGGCTCAGTGATGCCTGCAGGGCTCTGGAGTCTTTGATGTTTCCTCTCAAATATAGGTGAGTTGAGTTGTAGATCTCTAAACTCTTTGACTCATTGCTAACTTGTAACTCGCATTGCATTGTCATTAGCAAAAACTGTGCTATGTTTGTTTGAGTAAATTTCAAATAAAGTTTTCATGATCAAATATACAAGTTTTCTAAAAGCCTTGTATGCAGCATTTGAAAATCTCTTGCATTGACAGTGAAATGATGAAGGGAGAAACATCCTACCTGCAAATACAGTAGAACCCAACTCACAGCATCAATTAGATGGTAAAACTTGATACTAGTGATCCATAAGTAAAGGCATGAAGAAGAAAACATTTGGGCAAGACCTAATAGCTATGTGCCAGTAAGTAAGAAACAATGCATGCCAAAAGAATTAGAGACAGTGGTAAAAAATTGAAACAGTGGTACACTGGGTTTCTGACTGGATGCAAGGAAAACATGTTTTATTATAAGAATAATTAAGTACTGGAACAGAGTGGAAGACTGGAAACTTCATCCCTGTGGGTTTTTAGGACCCAACTGGACAAAGCCCAGTGAAACTTGATCTGAATTCAGTCTTGGTCCTGCTTTGAGCAGGTTACATTAAGTGATCTCCTGGGGCTCTTTACAACCTGAAAGATTCCTTGATTCTAGGAAAACATCTGTATTAGCTAGTAACAGTTTTTAGTCATTGACAAATAATCTCCAGAGGATGAATTTAAATCAAATTTAAATATAAATAATCCCATTTGGGTCCAACATGAAGTGGAAAACTTAATGTCAAGTTATTTGGCTTTTAAGCAAGAAGACATGTAATTCTGACTCATCTGTTTTAAAGAATGCTTGTATTTTATTAGCATATTTTTATGTGTTTAAAATATTTCGGAGGTAAGCATAGTATTAATCTAGAATAAAAAGGAGAAAAAATGAATATGTTGGAATGTTTATGTGATAAAATAGTAATTAATGTAAATTTTTAATTGTAATTATCTGTTAAGAGTTGAAATGCATTGATTAATCCAGATCCAGATTTTTTTTCTTGCTCTAATGAAAAGACTTAAATTGTTGATCTCAAGTAAGCAGTAGCTGAAGTAGATCTGTATGTTTAGCTGTCACTTCAGTATCAAACTAAGTAATTTCATTTTGATGTTCTTTATTAATAATATTTTACAGAAGTCTGAACTGTAGCTTTCTGTCCAATATCTAATCATGTTTTTAAAATGAAAGTATTATCCATAACTTTAATGTTTCTGATCACCTAAAAGTTTTGAATGAATATAATATCTGTATAACATAAAAGCAAATTATATTTGTAATATTTATTTTGCAAAATTGACTGGTTTACAATAAATTGTGGACACTCTGGTATAATCATTTCTGCAGTTTACATGACAGATACTTCATGAAGTTTTTCACAAAAAGTGCTTATAGTAAATTTAATTTATATAGGAAGCTTGGAAAAAAAAAACAAGAAAGTGTTATGTAAAGCAATAGAAGATTTTATTTCCCTGTATTTATTCTTTTCCCAGTTATCCATATATTCCAATTCTTCCTGCGCAGCTATTGGAAGTTCTCAGTTCACCAACGCCTTTCATAATTGGTGTGCATTCTGTCTTTCGTAATGACATTCATGAGCTCGTAAGTATGACTGCTGAGAATGGTCATAGTGTCATGTACCATGCAGAGATTTTCTGTGCTTCAGAGGTGTTCTTATGAGCCATCTGTATCTTTTGGAAATATTACTGCAAAAGAAAAGACAATCAGGAGGAGAGAAAGCATAAGCATCAATTCTTCTATAAATATGTTAAGACTGTAAAGAAGGGAAATGGAGTGCAGGATGGGAAGGAAAGGATCCGTTTCCAAGTTTGTCGTGTCATGAAACTGAACACCTCTTTATTGTTATCAGGTAGTGTTATCCCCAGTTATTTTGTGCTTAATTTTTAAATATGCATTTGAGAATCTGATCCATAGTTACAGAGGTGCCCAGAAACGTATACTTGTACATTAAAGTTATCATCATTTTCATTTCCTTTTGAAAACAGATTATCAGATATCTCAAATCACTCAACGCAGACCTGGATCAACCACAAACACTAGGATTTATATTCATTTTTAACAACTAGGTACAGATGCAGTAATATGAAGTATTTGGAGTATTTCCTGTATCAAAAACATTCTGTACGTTAGAATTAGTACTATTTTAATGTGCTTTTATTAATTTGTCTGTAGATTATGAAATCTAAACTGTTGGATATGTAAACTATATAAGATCATGCTCACAGTACTACCAATAATGTTTTTGTTTGTCCCTTACAGTTAGATGTAATCATTGCAGATCTGGATGGAGGCACTATTAAAATTCCTGAATGTATTCATCTTTCTCAGCTTCCAGAACCACTGCTACATCAGACTCAAATGGCGCTTTCTCTGGTATGTTTTGATACAAAACTCATTTTCCACTTTCTCATCACTTTTAAAAGCATGAAAAAAGCATTTTGGTATTAAATTGCTTTCATACACAGTGAAATATGTGATTTCAAACTATAAAACATGCCAACGCTCCTCATTTTAGATTAATGTATTATCTGATGTTAGAGTAAACATTGTCAGTAATTTAATTTAATACCAAAATAAGATTTTTCTCTTTTCAAGAGGAAGATAGGGATTTTTCAATCATAATGAATTTGAAATGAGTTCAAACTAAAAGTTCTATAACATACCTCAGTCTATTATTCGAAGTAAACTACTGTAAATATTATTTTGAGAAAGAAGAAAATTTATCCTTGCCTCAGCAAATTGAGGGGGAAAAAATTGTTTTAAAAATTCTCTAGGTTTTGCATCCTGATTTGGAAACAGCAGATTATGCCTTCCCTCCCCCACGAACAGCTTTATCGCACACGAAAATGCTGGTAAGATTTCTTTGTTATGTTTAAATTTCTTAGAAAACTTGAAATTTTATACTAAATTTGTTTTAAGAATTTTGACTTTGTTTTCTTTTCCTTATCCTTTATTACTGGTGGAGTAAGGAATCGGCACCAGGACATTGCATTCTGCTCTGTAACAGCATTCTCCTGGGTTCAAAGCCTTTATAAAGATGCTTGCATTAACATGCAAACACCTTATTTTCCTTTAAAAAAAGTGGTCTTAAAAAGGCTATTGAGTTAAATCTGTCTTTTCTCTGTTTCACAGACCAGTGAAGTTGCAAAATTTTGCTGGAGTGGGCAAACTAGTTTTCTGTATTTCTGTCTATTTGTCTGTCTATTATTTGGTAAATGCCTGATTTTAGAGACATTAAAAACATTAAATAATTTTGGAGTAAATTTGGGTACTGATAAGTGTTGTAGTCACGTCAGCAAAACATAAGACCCTGATTTTACTAATACTAATGGTAGGTACTTTGCATTATATGTTTGGGCATGTTGGGAAAGGAATTGTATGGACTTTTTAAACATTCTTTTTGTTTTGATGAACTTCATTCAACCCGAATGAAACAATACATGATTGTCTGTAGTCAATAAAGCAGCCCAGAGAGTTATCTACTAAGGTCTAATTAACTTAGGTTACAAATAGTTGTGAAGCCATGACACCTTAATAACCTAGTAAAGCTACTGGCTTTAGCTTGAAGGAACTGCAGCTGGAATTGATGATCTGAATAAAAATACAAGTGCCAATTCAATTTTAAAATGCATCTTGGTTTTGTTTTGCAGGTGTATTCTGCAGTTGTCTAATATTCTTTGCTGCTTGCAATTTTCAAGTTAGAATTCCTTCAAAAAATTATTCAAACACTTTCTAGGACCTCAGGTTTTAGACATAGCTGTAGTCCAACTAGATACAGGCAGTGAAATGAAAATAATGTGGATGACACGCTATTTGGTTGCAGTGGTTTTAATTGCATCTGGCCTGAAGATGACCCTGACCCAAGGCTGCCATCATCTGTTCATATCAGTTCCACTAGCACATCCATGTCTTTGTAAGCACTCCCCTACTCAATTTGATGAAAATAAACCTGCTCCAGTGTCACCGCCTCCAATAGAGGTGGCACAGTAGAGCCATGCTATCTTAAGGAACAAATCCAGGCTAAGATACCCATTTTCTTTCATAACCATTGATTTTCACTGTGTGACCATCCAAACAGTTATATTTGCACTGCCCTGACACCGACAGTTCTGTGCAGGTATGAAGAAAGAAAAACAGAAGAAAAGGGGTGGGCATGTACTAAATCCGACATTATATGCCAGACACAGGTCAGTGAAACTGTAGCCTGGCATCAGATGGATTTGTGTATATGCACTTCACGTGACATACGGCTGCACTGTTTGACAAATTAGTAGGCATCCCATCAATTAGCTTTATATTAGCTTTATATGAAGTGTGAAAAAAATTATAAAACGAAAATGTTTTGACAATGTGTTCAATGCTTGTAGGATAAAGAAGTGCGAGCAATCTTCCTTAGGCTATTTGCACAACTTTTCCAAGGATACCGATCATGCCTTCAGCTGATCAGAATTCACGCTGAGCCAGTCATTCATTTCCACAAGGTAAAAGTGAAGCAGTTATTTTTGTTTGCTTAGCATTTGTAGTTGTTATTTTATTACCACGTGCTTGCCTTTAGTGTGTTTACAGAACTGAAAGTTAAATCTCAGATGTTTTTTAAATTGCTGTTGACATGCAAAAATTAATCAAGATCATTCTGACATAGCATAAAATCAGTGTTTTTTAGTGGGACAAATTGTAGAGGCAGTGGTAAACGTGAACGACATTAAAATTCATTATAAAGAAACATTTGGGGAATCATCAAGGAATTTTGAAAAGATGTATGTCTTTACAAGGCAACAATTGAAGGTGCCAGTTTTGTTTTATTACCTGTAAGATATCTAACTGTGTACATAAAATCCTGTTGCATCACACCTGGTATAAATACAGGTGTAAAAAGTAATTAGGTAATATGAAAAGTTTCAGTTAGAAAGTACCTCATGTTACTGAAGTCTGCTGAAAATGCAGTTTGCTTGTACAAACATAGTTGTTTCTATTTTCGATACTGATAAAATACTTGCATTCCTTTCTGTCTTCAATGCAGGCAGCCTTTTTGGGCCAACGAGGCTTGATTGAGAATGATTTTCTAACCAAAGTACTCAATGGAATGGCGTTTGCTGGTTTTGTGTCAGAGAGAGGTCCTCCCTTTAGAGCCTGTGATCTGTTTGATGAGGTGAAAAGTGTTTTTTTTGTTGTTTATTTCTTCTTTTAATCCCAAGTAAATTAAAATGTACCTGTGACTTTTCAACTTCTTAAAAACTTAAGTGCTTTTAAATACTCACTGTGTATGATGTAAAACTTATGCTAGTTTCTGTTTTCTCATTTTCTATTAATCAGGCATTTCTGGCTTGCTTTCATAACATTGCGCCCTGTCCATATATAAGGAATTAAAGATTTGTGTATTGCCATATGTAAGTCATGGTAATACTGTTGTCAGGTTTGGAAATATGTAATCTGTCACATGTTGTAGTACAGAACTGAGTAATTTAATTACATTCTTAGAAACACTGAAAAAGTAATGAGAAATATTAAATTAAATACCCAAGAAAATGAACTGGGACGAGCATTTTTTTTCTCTTAAAAATCAGTACCATGCTTTTTCTATACTGCTTTTTATTTGAATGTACAGTACAAATAGAGTTTAGTATTAACTGCTTAGCAACAGTGCATTTGAGAAATGTAGATTATAGCATTAGAAATGCCAAAGGAATGATTTAGGTATGTAGGATTTCTGTATTAGGTTAGTCTATAACGTCTGGCAGCAGAAGCTCTATATACAAGTGAAAATATGTCATGCTGTAGAGCAAGGCGACTGCAATTTTTTCCCCTTTTTCTTTCTCAGTTTCAATTTAATATTAGCATTTCATAATATAAATAATAAGTAAACTACTTCTAGTTAAATTGTAAGCATGTTGGTTTTTTTGTGTTTTTTTTTTTAAGTTGGTAGCCTTTGAAGTTGAAAGAATTAAGGCTGATGAAGGTAATCCACCAAAAATGATAAAGCATGTTAGAGAACTTGCAGAACAGCTCTTCAAAAATGTAAGTTTATTCTACCTATTGCACTTCAGAATTGATAACACTGAAAATTCAGTTTTCTGAGATTGATCTAGTCTCTGAGAACAGAAATGACTACTTGTGGTTGTCATCTGCATTGTAACTAAAGACTTGGGAACTTAAAATCCCAACAATTTCGTATATTAAGGAAGTTCAATATATTAATACTGATTTATTAATGTTAATAGTGATTTACCAATGCCCTACTGCTATTTAACACAGTTTTTTTCATGTGTATTCACTAAATATATATAAACTGTTATTTTCTCTGCTGCAACCTGTCTGTGCCAAACAAGTCTCCTATCTTACCTCAACAGTTTCCTATAAGAAAACTATATATCCAGTTTGGCGTAGTGCATTCTTTCAGCAGATGTGCCCTGCTGTGTAACCCAAGCCCCTGGTTTCTATGTCCAGCAAGTGTTAACTATTTAGCATCTTATGGGTTGCTTTTTGGACTCTTTGGGTTTCCTAGAATACTGTTTCCAGTTTCATTCTTTCCTTCCTATCATGCCTTTATGTTGTACAGTGCTTTTCTAAAATCCCTTAACATTCCATTAAATAGGGTTTTTTTAATTGTTTACTTGTTTTATTTGGCATCAGCTAATCTACGTCCTCGTCACATTTCCTGTCGTTGTTCAGACTCAACAAAGCAATATCTATTTTGCAATCAGTCAACACCTTTATCACCCTATCTTCTTCTGTATCCCATTTCCCTAGAACTATAATTTACAACTGCTCTGCTATAAAAAACACAGAAATTTCTAACTAGTGCTAAATTCTGGGCTTTTTTTGCCTTTGTTTTGCCTTTGTTTTGCCTTTTTTTTTTTGCCTTTTTTTTTTCCCTATAATGTGTTATCTTTGAGCATTTCATCAGTGTTAATGCAGTCTCTGTTTTTTGGTAGGATTAATATATTTAACATAGGAAATCCAAACTTTTACAGTTCTTACACGTGGTGGTCTTGTGTCTATAGATTTTGGGTAGAAAATACAACTATATGTTTTAAATGGTGTGTATGAGATGAGGCTAGTCCAGCTTTCAATATTGTCCTTGATTGCAGAATTTGTGTACCTGTGTTCAGGTATGGTCTCTCTCTTTTCCACCCTCCACTCTTTGTCTTTTTTTACCTCTGAAATTGCCAAATGACCTCTCCACATTTTTTGAATGAAAAGATTTATTTAGGCTCATACACCATACTCCATGGCTGCTCCTGCTGTGCTTTTCTTCACCCTGTCTGCAATTATGGAGAGGAGTTTTGTGTTATGTGGTCAGACCCAAGTCAGAAGAGCTGTCAGTGGAACTGTTCTATTCAAATTGATTGCATTATTTTACTAATTCTACATAATATTGCATTTAGGTGTTTATTCATTGAAGAGAGGTACGGAAAGAATAAAGCTGTAGTATATATTTCAATCTAGTAGTGATATTAAATACATTTCAAGTGAAGTTGTATTAAGATGGAACTTTAGAGTCTGCAAGCATGTTTAGTAAAGTGACTTCTCAAACACAGAGTATTTTGTAAGTGGAGGTATTTTTGACAGCATTAAATTTTAAACTCCATGAGTGGTTTCTTAGCTGGGGTACGGCCATCAGTCCTAATCCATGCTTTCAGGGAAGGCATGGAGTGACTTCAGTCAGAGGTTGGAGCTGTGGTTTGAAGGAAGCTGCTGAGGAAGAAAAGCTAACCAGGGTACACTGGTCAGCAGTCAATGGGTGCTCAGGCACTCAGGAGTTGGGAAATGGATCCTCTGAGTTGTCTGGGTCATGGTGTATTCATGGCCTTGGAAACAACCGATAACTGTCACTGTTAGACCTCTTCTGCTAGTAAAAGGGGTTCTGAATTTTCCATCTGCATTCTCATACACTAACGAGGTAGAGCTGATGAATGTGAACGATGCACAGTACATTGAACCATTACCCTTTCTTGTAATCTCAGTACAAGAGCATAAAATTAGTGGTGCAAGAGCATAAAATTAATGGTAGTGGAAGAAGAAAAGTTCAAAACTTCTTTCATGTCATTTTCTGCCAAGCTTTATGTAGGGAATTCTGTTTATTTAGGTGCATGTTTCTTGCAACTGGACGTGCAGTTTTTACAACTGAAAGGGAGTTTTAAATGTGCTTTTTGGATGTCCCTTCTCTGGAGGCGTTCCAGGGCAGGCTGGATGGGGCTTTGAGCAACGTGATCTAGTGAGAGTTGTCCCTTCCTGTGGCAGGCAGTTGAAACTGGGTAATCCTGGAAGTCCTTTCCAACCTAAACCATTCAATGATTCTAATTGATACATACGTTAACCTACCTTGTTTATATTAGACATTAGAAGAGACAACAAATGCATCTTTCTGAACTGAAAATATTTCACATTAAAAAATGTGTAGGAAGCGTTATTTTTTTTCCGTGTGTTACAGAGCATAAATGTTAGAGTATCTTAACACTGATAATCTCACACATATGTCTTAGACTTATTTAAGTGAATATTCCTTTGGAAAACGTAGCGGAACATCAAACAAGAGAATCTTTGCTACATACCTTAATTTTGTCCATGAAATTTCATCTGTAATAAAGTGTTACGTATTTCATGGTACACCTCCTTGTACTGTGCCATTCTCTTACTGATAAGTGCTGATGGAGTCATTTTCTTTTGCAAGTTAAAATTATGAATCCCGAAATTAAAGTTTCTGAATAGGAGTTATATTCTGTGCCATTTACTTAACAGTAATGCTCTGTATAACAAAATGCTGTCTCCAGATTTGGGTCTTTATTTCAGGCTAACACTGACAGAAGATTATTAATTGACAGTTGTACAGCATTCATGACCATTAGGTTAATTAAAATGTCCACGGGCAATATTCAGGTAAACTAGTCTGGATCTTTCTGGTTAGATGGTAGAGATGTATAGATTCAAATATGGAGAAGGCATGGCAGAAAAAAACAGGGAATAGCACACTTAATTTTCAATAAAGTCAAGCTATATTTCAGAAGATTGGGTTTGTTCCTGTTTGTTCATTTGTTTGTTATTTTACAGCGCTTGGGGTTACAGTGTTACAAGCATATGATCAATGTGGCAATGTCCCATAAATATAGAAAAAATCTTCTAAAATATAGTTGTTATTATGATTCTGAACTACTACTGACAAAATGGGGAACATTTGTATTTGTTTTCTAGTCTGTGTGTGTCTGTGTGCCTCTCTCTCTCTCTCTCTGCCTTTTATAATGAAAGAACCCATTGTATATGTATAACTTCTCACTTAAACAATTTCTTAAAATCAGTGTCAAAACTCATTCATTTTCATTTGTTCCCATGATAAGATTTATTTATACCATTGCAACTGATGTGATACTGCTTCATCACTAAGTAAATGACTTCAGAAGTCACATTTTTAATAATTATGCATCTTTAAATAATGTACTTTGGTAAGCAACATTGCTTCCAAAAATTATGCTTAGAGTGATCTCATTTTAATCTCACTGTATGACGTATTCTAATCTTATTCCACAGTTACAATGATCATTATCCTGTAGCTGTAATAGTCTAAATACATATGAGATACAAGGCTTTTAGTCTAGCTGGTGCAGGCAGAAAATCTAGACAAGATTTTGGCATCTACTGCTTCAGCAGTTGAAGGCATTAGAATTGCGTTCCTGACCTGTGTATCATTGCATATGCAGAGCTGGCATTAGCTTTGTGATGTCCAACATGAAAGTTACTCTTTCCGTATCTTCTTTCTGGATCTCTCTTGTCCATGAAATGGAATGTGAAATAATTATTTTTCCTCTCTTTCTTTTTCCCATTTAATATCATTTTTTTTTACCCCCTGTTGATCTTGTGTTTCCTTTCTCAGCCTTGCGTCTCCTGGCATCTGCTACTGTCATCTTAATAGCTAGATTTTTGGCTTGTTGCATTAAACTCTCCTCAAAGAATTTGTACAGCTAAGTAGCTGGTTTGTTTTTCTGCATCTGAGACCAAATATATCAATTTTGTCTCAAGTTGACGTATTCAGTCTCCTTGTTGCCTTTGGCTTCTGTAAATGAAAGCATCAGGCTAACTGCTAGTTTTGAGCTTTATTGCAAGCTGGTTGTGCTTGTATAACAAAAAACTGATTGAATGGCACTCTGGCAGCTGTTTGTAGCCATTTATAAGAAACAGCATAGATTAAGTTTAGATTAAGTTCAAATAAGACCAATGACAACCGCTGGTATATGAATGAAGAGAAGAAAAAATATTGTTTGATTTGATTGGTATTATATTGCTCAAGACACAAGATGTGATACTCTTAATGGTGGTACAAATTCTGTGTTGCATTTAGATCTCTGCCATATTTTGGAAAAGGTAGTACCTGAAGCCAGAAAACAGACAAAAAATCAGAAAAGATTGTCAGCTATTTGAGGAAAAAATAAAAGAAATTGTGGATTTTCATACTTCACTGTCCTTAATATTTCTTTCTGGGAATTATGTCTTTGATATGTTGAAATCAATGTGGAGGCAGTAAAATGAAATGTGGTTTGTGGTATACTCAGTTGCTGACCACCTGTGACAAAAGATGCCACAAATGCTGAAGAACCTACTGACACAGAACAAGAAGTATAGTATCACATGTATCATCGACATCTCTGTTGTATGATGGAGAGCACTTACGCTCATCTTTGGTATTGCAGTACTGCACATTAATGTCAAGATGAAGAAAATTATTAGAACAATTATGCAGTAACAGGTGGGGCAATTATTTTGGTGAAACAAGTAAGGCAGTGAAAACCTTAAAGCAACGGTGAAAATTGTGTGCATATTACACTTGCAAAGATCATAAAAGAATGAGTGAAAAATCACTATAGGCAAGCTTTACTTTCCACAGTGGAAATTTTGACTTTTGTCAATGATAAAAGTCTTTTCTGTCTGTTGAGAACACTTCAGAATCTGATGTGACAGATTCCTTTTTTTTTTATATATATATATATATATATATATATAGTAGTTTCAGTCCATCATTTCCTCTCTTTGATCACCTGTAAATCTTTTTGGTTTCTACTGTGTAAATGGTGAACTGTATAACATTTTTATGATACATACAGAAGATAGAAAATTGTTACCCAGTGAAATAGGGCAGTAGTTTCAAACATTGATACAAAAATGAATTTTCATTTCTAGATTTGACCAAGATGAGAATGTTTCTGAGTACTTGGTGATAAGACTATATTTACAATATTTTTAAATTTTTCTCTATTTGATAGGATGATTTTTCTATCTTCTATTTAAACTGTAAATATTAAGTTGCATAAAAGGAACCTAAGTCAAACTGTGATTTTCTTTTGCTCTCTTTTCTGAATTACATTGAATTTTGACAAAAATGATAAATCATTTAATGAGATTGGAAATATTACATTTAATGAATCAAGGATGATACAAATTTCAAACATGTCGTTAGTCATCTGTGTTAGTTGCTTAGTCCTTGAGATACAACAGGCAATAACAGGGATAAAAATGGTTGAGACAGCTGGTAATACAAGTTAAAATTTTTCTCTTTGGCCTGCAGGAGAATCCCAATCCCCACATAGCATTCCAGAAAGTGCCACGGCCCACCGAAGGCTCCCACTTGCGGGTTCACATCCTCCCATTCCCTCGGATCAATGAGTGCCGGGTACAGGAGCTGCTTCAGGAAGGCCTTGCAAGGAGTCAGGGTGCTCCCACTGCCACAAGGGGGGACAAGAAGTGTGTTGTTCCAGCAGGTCCTCCTGTTGGTACGTTTACTTGTTCCATGACTTCTACTGTTACTCATGTTTTGAATGTATGATCAGCATGGCTGCAATATATTTCTCCCAAGAAAAATACCAATTTGTTGGAACTTATTCAGAGAAGGGAAACCAAGCTGGTGAAGGGGCTAGAAAACGAGACATATGAGGAAGAGCTGGGGAAATTGGAGTCCTTTAGCCTGGAGAATGGGAGGCTGAAGTGAGACCTTCTCTGTCACTCTCTACTATTATCAACACTTTCAGCCAGTTAAGGGAAAGGATGATTCCACTCTGCTATGCACTAGTCTCACCTCAACCAGCCTTTGCAATTCTGCAGTGTAAGGACGTATATCTATCAGAGAGCCTCCAAAGAAGGAGTACAAAGGTGGTGAAGGGTCTAGAGAGCAAGATGTATGAGGTCCTTGGTTTGCTCAAAACAGGGAAGGGGGATACTGAGGAAGGGACTTTATCTAAAATGTATCTACATATCCTTACCTAAGGATATAGGATATACATCTGCTCATATCTCCTATATATCCTTATATATCATATCATATATGTATCATATCATATATGTATATGATATATCATACCATATACATATCTCCTATATATCCTTATATATCTCCTATATATCCTTATATAACTCCTTATATAGGAGCAGATGTAAAACATTTCTTCATTTGGTTTTAATGCCAGAAAAATTGTATTCACTATAATCATATTCATCAGTCTGGATGAAGGCATAAAAAACTGTAAAGACAGTATACAGGAAGCTAGTAGAGCTTGTAAAAATTATTCAAGGAGGGATTTGGAGTTGCAATTTATCATGGAAAATTAGATGACTGATCTCTGTTGAGTGTTGTCCTTCTCTACCCTTTTTCTTCAAAAAATGTATTGCAGTTGCATGGGCATGCTTAACAGACTAGGCAATGTTTCTTCAGAAATTCATTTTAGGATTTTAATAGGGCAGACATGACCCAGCAATGTCAAACTATTGCAAAAAAGACAAACATCTTAGTAAGATGTATAAACAGGAGTATAATCAGTGAACCCCCTGCAGAAATCCTTTCATTGTAGTCTGTATCCGTTTTTGGACACTGGAAGATCGTCTGCATTTTTGGTTGTGTTGGAGGGAGTCCAGAAAAAGGCAACAAGAATGACCAGTGGCCTGGAGAATGTGACATGTGTAGAAAGATGGAGAGTTGTTTAGACTAGAAATCAGAAGACTTAGGGGACACATAGTAACAGTCTTCAATTATGTAAGATGCTGTTAAAAAGAAGGGAATAATCTGTAGTGATAAGAATTAGTCCATGTAGTTACAACACTGAAGTTATTTGTTAGGGAAAACTTGGTAAAATGGAGATTGTGAGGCATTTGAATGGATTTTTTGGGAAGCCACAGAGTCTGTTATCACAGAACTTTGGGAACTTACTAGACAAACAAGAGGAATAATATAGAATTGATCCTGTCTTGGGACAGTGGGGATGAACTAGATGGCCCCTTGTGACCTATTTCTCTTTGGATTTGTGTAAGAAGAGGATAAACTCCATTTACCTGCCACTGCTTTTGACTGCATCTTCAGATCTTATTGTCTTATCCGCTACTTATATGTTATGTTCTTTAAAAGTGTTATCAGGCTAAGAGCAAGAAAAAGTTTCCTTTCTTACTGAGCATGTATTTATGTCAAAACTTTACATTTTTTCAAATAACTTTCACAGCCATATTCACAACTATCATTAGTGTCAAAGTCCTTGTATACTAGGAGCTCATTATCTACAAAAAAAAAAAAAAAAAGGAACTATTCTGCATTTATAGTCTATTTACTAGATTCTCTCATTTTTTTCTTGAAATTCACAGCAGATCACCATGTTAAGAACATAATCTTTAGATCCCAGCAAATTTGAATCTAGAAAAGAGAATACATTTTTTGGGTTTTATTTCACGTCACTGGATTTTTGACATGGCTGAAGAATTCTTTTAGAACAAAATAGCTATCTCCTGCCTGATTTATCCTGTGAAATGTACAAAGCTATATGGTTTGCATTGGAACAAGTGTGTATATGTATATATCAATTTCTATTTATTTAGGTATTTCATTAGCATGTTAACTTCTGAAAATTGGAATCTTGTTATGCCTATAGAAAACCAACAGGAAATATCTACTGCTTTAGTTAAAAATCAGAGTGCTCTCATGCAGGTAGCATAGAAATAAAACAGATTCTATGTTTGCATATGTATATGCTTACAAATAGTGTTTGCTTAACAAAATAGAATGGAGGGCACATTGTTTATTTTTAAGAACTTTCTGGTATTCTTTGTGACTGTTGCAGAATACATTCATACATGCGTATTCTTCTCTTTTTATGTTAGTTTCCATAATGGAAAAAGGAAGCACGGTTTTCAATAGTGCACAAAGGTTGGAAGTTGTTAGAAACTGCATCTCATTCATTTTTGAAAATAAATTTTTGGAGACTGAAAAGGTAATAAAATTAAATTTTAACTTTCCTAAATATGCATAAATTCTGTTAATGAACAAAATGGAGACTGATCTTGGCATAAATTATGTTATGTAGTCTTACATTTCAAACTATTATTTTTGTCATTTAAGTGATGAAGTGATAAAATGAATAATCTCAGTGTAGTCTTATGTGTAATATGAGGCAAATAAATTTGGGACTTGAATGCATAAATTTGCTAATTTATACTGCCATTATGAATAGCATTGTTCACATGATTAATTTTTTTAAAGAATAATTGTGTACTGACTAATCATGTTGACACTGAGGCAAGTAAACAGAAGATATATACAAACATTCCACTATTTATCAGCCAATGTTCTTCCAAAATTTTCAGCCCAATTCTCCTGTTTTTTAAAATCAGTAGTTTGATAGAATTCAGAGGTAGATATCAATATTTCACCTCAGTTTTTTCTCAGACATTTAAGTTGTTAACATCCTTATTTTTTTACATTAAGATGCTGTCCCTTTTTTAGATCCTGCCCATAGAATTTTAATATTTCTATTCTAGAGTGACCACTCAGATACGTACTCAAACCTGATTATGCATCTGAAAATGGCGGTATAATTATTTTCAGAAATTTTTGGATTTCTCAGAATAGTTTCATCTGTGTATATCTGTGAGCTTGCATAAATCAAGATGTGAACCAAGAAACTCTAGTTTGCTAAGACAGCCTATCCAAATGCAGAGGAGAAAAATCCTAATAAAATGCGTAGCTCTCTTTAAAGAGTTTTGAATGCATGTGTTGCACAGTAGTTTTTAACCTCGTTCAACTTGCAGTCAACTAGAAAATTTCAGCAATATTTTCGGATCCTGCCCAGAAAAGTTGTCCTTTCATAATCAGCTGTCTTTTGTTGTTTATCTTTTGCTGTCTATTAAAACTACTCTAAAGGGACACAGTTGATAATCACTGAGGTAGCACTTGCTACATCGTTAAACTGTTGGTATAAATATTTTATTGGCCCTAATTTAGGGTAAACTTCATAGAAGTCTTGTGGCTCAGTGCTATGAGTGGTATGCATCGTTTAAAACCATTTGTCATTCACTGTTTATCAAAAAACCATGCTAGCTGGCCTTGATATGCGAGCTTAAGACCTAGCCTGGCTGGTACAGATACAGAATGTGCTTTCATGCATAGTAATCCTTTTCTGATTTCCTGTTCATTTTGTGCCTTTCTATATTCACTTGTTTCCATTTAGAGATGTAGATGAGAGATGTTGTTTAATGCACTAGAAAAGAAAACCAAGGTGGAAAGTAAAGATTATACTTATAGTCTGAATTTGCTTGAGTCTATTACATGAAAATTTGATATTCAAGTCGGAAAGGCATTCAGATACTGTGCGTACTATGACTTAATGTTTCCTGATAAAGAATATATGACACTCATTGTCTTGCAATTTCATTGTTTGTGAAGTTAGATTTTCTTTTCTCCAGACCTTGCCTGCAGCTCTGAGAGCCCTGAAAGGAAAGGCAGCCCGGCACTGCCTGACACAGGAATTAGGCCTGCATGTTAAACAAAATAGAGCGATACTGGACCATCAGCAGTTTGACTACATAGTACGAATGATGAACTGTGCTTTGCAGGTACAGTGTGGGAAGGTTTGGTTCTTTGTCTTTTTGTTAGTGTGATAAGCAAAAAATCGTTTATGGTGATGTAGAGAAGCAAAATAATTGAATTATAGGACCACATACTACAGTGAGGTGGCTGATATTAGGTGAGAGTGATTTAACACATTTTGTAGTTGGAAGGATAAAGGAGAAAATGCAAAGATCTATACTGATTCGCATAGTATGAAAAATAGAAAAGAAACTGTTTCAATTCTTATTAATTTAGATAGCATTTAGATTCAAAATTAAGTATTGGAGAGATTCATAATAGCTTTACGTACTTTTTTATGAATAGTGTTAACTTTTCTGGGTATTTTTCAACTATGAGTTCCTAAAATGTGTAACACCTGCTGCACAGTTTAGCAAAAGGTAAGTTTTTCTTCTTCATTGTCTCAAGTGCAAACATATTTCAGGAAAAAAATAAACCTTCCATTATTCATAGTTGTAGCTGTGCTTTTCTGTCATGTCAGAAACTCACTTTCTTTGGTGTTTCATTTAATTATACAGTTCTACAGATAATTTGCTGGTAAGTAAGTTATGAACTTTTTAGCAGGTAGCTATGAGAATAAAATATGTGTATGACTTTTTTTGATCTTCATTTGATTCATTGTTCTGATTTAACCATATGATAAATGTGATGTTGCACCTGCAATGTATTCTGGAGTCATAGATTTAACTTCAAACCAGAAAACAGAATTTTCTAGAAGTACCACAAAATTTGGTCCTACTCTAGAAGTAGTTCCGAGGAGGAAAAAAAAAAACAGAGTTTTAGACAATAGGAAGGAGATACAAATGTCTTTATTTGCCACATCTTAACAGATAGAAAATGCTGAGTTGAGGAAATTTTCTTTTCTGAGGACTTTTAACTTTTTTTTCTTCTTTAACTTTTAATGAAGTCAGCAATTGCAGTTTTTCTGTTTGTGAAATTAATGTTCACTTTAGAATGATTTAGGCCTTCTGGGATCTTCAAATGTTCATAGAAATAAATGTCTGTAAAGTCATACTGAAGTAAAACGGAATGATTGTTATTTTTCTTAAAAAATGTAGCAAAATTAACTCAAATCATGCAGAGGAAACAAATATATGGATTAAGGAGGCACAGGGTGGGGTTATTTTTTCCCCCTTTTTTCTCTCCTTTTTTTTTTTTTTTTGGTATCTTTGAAATGTAAGATGGAAATTTCCATTTCTCAGTAGTAAGCTTAGCCAATGTGAAAACATCTGAACTCCTGACACTGGGCAGCTAGTTAGTATTCACTGCATCCACTTTTATGACATATGAAATTATTTATTAAGATAAAAGCTTGATTTATAATTTGTCTGTGCACTTTGTTCAAACTTTGGAACAATATGTAAATTATGTTCAAACTTTGGAACAATATGTAAATTATGACATTTTTGGAGCTTCTCTGTATCAGTTCAAGACAAAAATATATTATTAAGAAAATAGTTAAGTTTGTCCTTGCTGCAAAGAGTCTCAGCAAGTCAGCATTTTGCTGTAGAGGAATGAATCTTGTTAGCTGCAGGTCATGAGACCAAGGAGCTTAAACAGTGTCTATTAGAAAAATACAGAAACTTGATTTTAGAAATGTGATCATAACTGAAAATGTAGTCATGCTTTTATTTAGAATGCCAAATTAGTGATGATGGAATTTGGGGGGATTAGACTGCAATATTGCTTTAAGACCTTGCAGAACCATTGGAATTGTAGAAACTGTGTCCTTGAATGCCCCATCTCAGATTTTTTTGTTAACATTATTGCTTTTTCCAATTGGTTTCTCCAAAATAGAAACAAATGTTGTTATTACCACGGGGCATATGGCAGCAAATATGAAAGCTTGAGGCAGGGAGGACCCAAGGGGCATAGGTGATAGTTTGGGCGCAGTCCTGGCGCTCAACTGGTCTTGCTGCACGTGGTGGGTTGAGCTGGGATGTGTATGCAGTACATCCCAGCTTGATGGTTTTCCCTGGGGAAAGAAAAGTCTCACCTGGCTCATTTCCTCATGAGATAGGAACTGATGCTCCCCAGCCAGCAAACTTCTGCTACTGATAATGTGAATAATGTGTACAGATTGGTTGCTTCTGTATCTTTTGAACGTGAAACTGTATGATTGGCATGTACAAAAAATCTTTGTCTTACTGGGAACAGTACCATGTATTACAAAATCAGGAAGATTGCATTCTTACAGCTTATTGCTCATCTCTCCATTGCTGTTCAAGAGTTTCCTGGTTTATAGTGTTTGTAGTGTCGAGTTTTTTTATGTGTGTTGCTTTTTTTTTTTTTTTTTAATTGAATGCACTTGCTTGCTTTACTTGAGTCTGTTAAAATAAAGGTCAGATACTTTTCCAGAACTTCTATCATTTCAGAACTTTTCATCAATCAAATGATGAAAAGTAGTATATTAACACAATGCTAGTGATAATCCCACCATGTGTATTGTTGCTTGTTGCTAGTCTCTTTATACCTGGTGTGACGTTTGCTGCCATAATGCTTGAAAATAGACTAAGATAGAGGAGCAAAATACTCATAGCATTGCTTCAAGTTCGTAGCTGTTTTATTTCAGTGAAATATAAGTTATGTTGTAGTTCCCCAAGTATCTGATCTCTAACCATTTTGCAACTGGGAGGAAGGGAAGAAAAGAGTATTTCACTGCTTTCTGTTGTGATGACAAAACTTGTGCTTGCCAGATCTCTGGTGTTTGTCAACATGAGTCTCTCAGTCCAAGTGTGGCATTCTTTTCAACTATTCTTCTTTAGCCTATTTACAGTTTGAAACTAACAAGCAAGACCCTGCTGCAAATTTTCAATAGGCCCATGGTATATGGAATTGTACAAGAAAACTTCAGATTAATTTACCTCCTTTATCAAGTGCGGAGTTGCATATCAAGCTGTATGGTAGATGTTAGACAGCTGTACAAACACAGTTAAGATAAGTTATGATGCAGTGAGTCAATACTACAGTGTGAAAATTGTCGTTTACTGTTTTCTGTTTCTGTTTGTGAAGTGCTGTCTGCTGCTGCTGAAATGCAAATGTAGGAGTTATTTCTGATCATTCGTAGTAATATAAAAATCAAAATGTCATGAAGATTCATTTAAGCTCACTCTCTTGGGGTTGAGTAGTCATTGGCCAAGTGCTAAAAACGTTACTTTCATTCTCTGAGTAAGAATTCTTCCCCTTACAAATCATGCATTCTGACAAGCATTTAAAGCAACCTGTACTACAGCAGCGGTTAGTATCTGTGATAGCAGAAGATAAATGTTATGTTCTTTTCCATATGTTATATAACTAAATTACTGTTAAAAGGCATTTATGTGAACATGTTGATTGACAACTTATTCGTACAGGTAGCAATATAATGTGAAAAATGTGAAAATCTTTCTTCAGAAATGGTTTCTGTGGCGTTTGCTTTCTGCTGTTGTGGTTACCTTAGAATAATTTGCAAGTACACACAAATTTCTATTTTAAGGTTTTCATTTTCTCTAATGAAATATTTTTCATTATTTTCACAGTTTTAGAAAAGGCTGCCAGAACTAATTCTTAAGGATCTAAAAAGGCTTTATGTTAGCAGAGGAGTCCTTTTGCTACATAATTACGTTTTGAGCAATAGGTTTTATTGTTAATGCAGATTAAGAAATAATGGCCAAAACCATGTTGAGGTCAATTTTTCATACTTAGCCATTAATTTTTCTCAGAATTCAGTTTTGCAAATACTGTCCAATAACAAGAAAGATTTTATTACTCCTAAGAGAAAATCAACCATGTGTGTGTCATATGATTCAAATTCTTGGCAATATAAAGGTTAAATGAACTAGCATTTCTCATATTTTATGTTGAAAACTACATTGCCAAACATCTTTCTTTGGAGGGTGATAGGAGGTCTTTCTTTCAGCCTTTTATTCCATGGCCTGCCATTTGTTACTTGGTTTGTGTTCCTGGAACCAAGCGCTTTCAGAAATGATGGTTGAACAGCAGCACTATTGTGAAGTATTTTAAGGTATTTCAAAACAGAGAAAACATTTCACAAATTAAAATCCTCGCAGTTTGAGAAGGCTGTGCTTAACTCAATTAATCAGTTCTTAGCAACGAGATCTTTTTCGTAGCCATGGCGTTATATAAATTACTGCATCCTGCTGTCCCCGGGTTTGGTGGGAATGCCTTTGGCTGGGAGTGGGGCTGCGGGGCTTCTCCTCAGGCAGTGTCCCTGTGCAGTGGGCGCTGCTCTCTACCTGGCAGCTTCCAGTCCTTGCTTCTGGTAAGCTGAAGTAACTCTGACTTCTGCTCAATCTTATTATTTCAGTACAATTATTACAGGACAGGAGGGTGTTTTTGCTAATAAAAGCATCAGCGGAGATGCTTGAGTGCTGGCGCTGCTGGCTGCTGTGGCTGGTTGCTGCTTTGCTGTGGGGCTCTGAACCGGCTGGGATCAGCTGCGATTTTACATGGCATTTCCAAAGCAGTGTGAGCGTTTTGGGGGAAAAATACAGAATATAGATCATCCCAGTGGCAGATGGCTAATCTGCGGCGGTGTTGTTTTGTTTTCGGTCGGATCCTACGTGGCTTGCAGATAGGTTAACTTGGATGTTGTGTTGAAAGCACGTAGCTTCGTGGAGCTTGGCGTAGTATGCTCTGACTGCTCTTAAGTGTTCATTACTGTTAATTGCATCCTTGTGGTTGCTGCACATTTCTAATAACTCTGTGTTCTAAATGTTTTTGGTCATCTTGATGAAAAGCAGACATGTGCATGTGTGCTACTCACTGTTGTAAATAAAATAAGTCTGGTTTAGGAATTGTGTTATACTACTCTGGAGCCTGTTCATGAAAGAGATGAAAGGTAAGTAGTTGGTTTTTTTTAAAGATGCTTCTTGATGTTTAAAAGGGTAGGCATTTTGCATAAAGCAACTTATGTGAAATCAGTGACTTCTGTTTTCAGAAGTTTTCCGTGTATTTCTTCCATCTTTTTATTAAATATAAAATATTTGTATTTAGAATGTAGTATATGTATATAATGTGTTTTTCATAACAAGGACATAATTCAGTGTAGATTTGTGTATAATACTGTTAAGCACACATACATGCACTTCATCCATATTGTGTCACTTTTTATATACAGTAACAAAGAAAATACGATGTAGTATTGATGTTCAGTACCCAATCATTGAACATACTTCTGTGGCATCCCATAAGGACTTATGCAGTGGCTTTAGTTCAGTCTTCTGTTACTGAAGTGAAGGGCAAGAGTTCTGTCTAACAAGGTCTCTCTGGTCTTCCACACATCGCATTCTTTCTTGGAAATTTGCATCAAAAAGTTGCCAGTCTGCTATAAAATAATCATATGTTATTTATTTGTCACATGCTGTCATTTCTAAAACAGAACATTATAATGTATTAGAAGTCTTCTAATCATTTGGTTGCTATGATGTTTGTATAACCTTTGGTTTAAACAATTGAAATGTTGGCTGCTTGTGTTCAAAAACTGAAGTGTGATGTTGAGATAAATACCATAAAGTACAGCCGAGTTCTGGGTTTTGTCAATATTTTGTGTAAACTTTCACAAATGCATTAATGTGACACAAAGTAATGAACATATGTGGCATTTTAGAATTTATTTATTTATTTATTTATTTAAAGTGGAAAAAAAGGCTTAAGGAGTAAATTTCATTACAGTAATAGGTGTATCTTTACTGTTACATATAAAAAGAAATCTGTGCAAAGTTTTAGAACAACAACAACAACAAATTTTAGGCCGGATTTATGACCTATGTGAATTGGTTTTTAGGATGCGTGCAAAAATACCACTTATGTAAGGTATGGTGAAGATTAGTAATTTCTTGCCATAAGCAGATGAGGGGTAGGGAGAAGAAGCTTTAGTATGTACTGAGGCAATGAAGTATTTAGAAGTAACTTCAGGTTATAGTCTAAAAGAAACAAACAACCTTGCTCCACTCCCCCCAGGCAGATTCTTCAGCTCTTAACTCTAAAACTCCACTTGGGAGCTGGGGTTGAAATTTCAGTGACACATTTAACAGTCTAAAATTTTACAGTGTTTATGAGAGTAGAAATAAAATTAGTTTCCTATGAAGATTACTTGTCTTTAGAGGACAAAATTAACTTACTTTGAAATTAATGCAAATTTCCCTGATTGTATAAACATAGTGAAAAACCCTTGCTTTTGCTGTTAATTGAGCAAATATCAATTCAGAGAATGCATATGCCTAAATAAGTTGCATAGAATTGATATATAATACTCTCTATTCCTTCCAGGTGTATGGAACAGAGGAAAAAGGGGTTTTTTTGCAAGGGAGCATTTTTTTTATTTGTAAGAGAACATATGTTAACGTAGGCAAAACCCGTGGACTAAAATAGCCTCTAATTTACTGTTTTTGGGCCAAGCTAAGGATTCTAATTGATTTCACTGGAATTTATTCCATTTTATTTATGAACTTAAACAACAAAAAAAACAACCCACAATTTAAAGGAGAATACTTATTTTAATTGACTATTTTGGAGCCTTGCCTTTGTCGTTAGGGAATAGCTGAAATAGTAACCATATGTGGTTCTGTTTAAAAGCCACAGACCACAACTACAGTCCTGTTAACACAATTTGTTACTTAGCCTCTGAATTATATGTTTAAGAAAGTCATAGATTTAGGTCCTAGCTTGATTATGATAGATGGCTGTTACCTTCAGAATCTCCTATCCATTTCACCTCAGCCCCTACGAGCTGATTGGTATGTAAAGCATAGCTTCTGTGAAGAAAATTGACAGTAGGCTTGCAGTGTTTTATTTTTCACAACCTCTTGGGTGTAGTGGGCAAGCAGTGTTGCATGGATCAAAGACGTGAAAACCATAATTACAGAGCATCAAAAACAGGATGCTGAGATGTATTCAACTTTATATTCCAATGAACTTTGAAAAAGAGATTCAGGCTGCTATTTGCATTTTATGCATGCTCATCGCAAAGAATTGCTCAAGGATAATTTGGTATAAAATACCATATAGCAAAGATATTAATTTTATGTAACTTCTAGTACCTTAATGAAGGCAAAATGTACATACGAAAACAGTAGGCATCAGAATTGATTCACTTAAAATCAGTCAAGGAAACCATAATTGACTGCTCGTGAAAACTTGTCTTACGGACACGTGAAAGATCCTACCTGAAGTCTAATTGTCGTGCCCTTATTCATTCCTGGCTTTGCATCTGGGGGCATCCTGTGCTTTCAAGTAAGAACAGGTGTACTAAAATAAATGATATTCTGATTATCCAAAAATTCACTTTCAGTAGCCTATTTGAAATTCGTCTCTTTTGAGGTCACTTTGGAAACTCGGCAGAGAACTGCCTGTTCTTCAATATGTTTTTCCACAAGAACTTGGGAAAAATAGTGAACTACTCAAAAAGCTTCTGGGTGCAGAAATAAATTCTTTTGGATGTCACTATCTATTCAGACTTATCATTCTCTACTAATACTATTAAATATTGTGATTTTTTTAGAGCTGAGAGTTAGGATTTATTAGGGAGAGGAGATCTTTTTTTGCTATGTCTGGTTAAACCAAGTCATATTTAACGAATGTACCTAAGTCAACATATTTTCTAGATGTATGTTTCTTCCACAATAGTTGTAAAACTTCTAGCTTCACTTACAGATACATACATTTAAGGGAACGTCAGGAGAAATAAGGATGTTTGCATAGAGAGGGAGGGAGAATCATATGCTTGCAGTTACCTCTTGGTAAAGGGACTCTTCTAGTTTACAAAAAACAACCAATCAAATAACAGCAAACTTAAATCCCCTAAATCTATTCTTACCTGATTTTCAAGATTAAAAAACAAAAGAAAAATACATTGAGTGTGTTTGTTAGCTTTCTTGTCAATAAGAAATTGACCTTAGAGGTCCTTGGGGGTAGCTGAAATTCTGGTGGAGCCTGTAATCTCCATGGTAGTGATTAAATGTCATTGGCTACTCAGGCAACAGCCTAATAAGAAAGTAATCTTGAACAAATTAGTTTCCAATTAAGTCGTTTTAAGTCATAACCTAAATATGCTAAAAAATCTCCAGTAAAAATTTTCCTGAGAGAAACCTTTCCAAAAATTAATGGGAAGATTCAATAATACACTTGATCGTGGACATTATATGAGGTGCTAAACCTGCTTGTACTATACCACTGTAAAAACTTGACTCTATCACAATTTTGTATAAATACATAATTATTTAGAAATAAAAACTGAAATAGTTGAGTAAAAATTAGTTTGGTTGGCAGTTTTGAGTTCAGGAAGAGATGCCTGTGGAAGCTTGCTCTGTATACCTTTCTTCGTCTCCTATTTCTTCTTCTCTACCATTTGTTTCAGCACGAGAGTGTCTCTGTTGTTGTGTTTGTTTGTTTGTTTGTTTGTTGCCCTTCTGGTTATTTACTTTCTCATATGTAGTGTAGAATCTTATAATAGCCCTGATTGGGAGGGACATCAAAAGGTCATCAGGTCCAACCTGCAGCTGAGGATGTTGATGTTCTGTGTGTGAGATCAAGACACCAGGTACGTTCTCCCACCAAGTAGGGTTGAAGGACAGGGGAGATTGGTCTATTTTCAGTTTTCCAGGCAAGTGCAAGAAAGCATTTTGAGGGTGTACATTTCTGAGCTTTGCTCTGAGGGTCTGAGGAGCCAGGACACACTTTTATACGTTCAACAACTTGTTCTTCTTCACATTTCAGCTGTTCTGTATTCTTACTACGATTAGCATTCACTGTTTGGCAGCCATTTAAAAATTATTATTAAATCTCTTGCATTTATTTTATTATCAGTCTGTAGTGATTTCTCCAACTTAATTTTTTTCTCATGACTGCCAACCAAATTTCAAATTGTTATTACGAAATAGTTGTATCTTTGTTGCCTATGTTTAGGAAATCACTGCATAAGTATAACATAACCTAGAAGTCTGCTGTAACTTTCTGCAATTTACATTAAGTTAACATTTCTTCATATCTTGTTTTGTGTCACTATTTACTTATTAGATGTATATGTCTTACAGCAATGTTTGCAGTACTGTAAAGTTCTGCAGTAATCATCTAATGATTACCAGTATTATGGTATTACTCTGTAGATTTACTCTGTGATTATTGGTAAGCTAGTAAAAGTTGACAGGTGTTATGCTTTTCCCAGTACTTTATCTGTTCCAATCCTCCTGCCTCCTCCCACACACCCTGAGCTTCCTCTTCTCCAGACTGAACAGCCCCAACTCTCTCAGCCCTCCCTCACGTGTGAGGTGCTCCAGTCCCTTCATCATCTTTGCGGCCCTGCACTGGACTCTCTTCCAAAATCAGGCATGCTGTATCTTTAAATAATGTACTTCTATCAATGTGTGTGCACCCAGATGAAATAATCATATTGTTTTAGGTATTGATAAAAGCTTCCATTCGTTTGATCTTGTTATAAGTTTGTTACTGCTATAAGATAGCATAACCCATGTTTTTCTTGTCTGCTGTAAACAATTGTGTTGGCTGAAGGGATGCTAACAAAATAAAAATGCAGCACATAGGGTATTCCTGTATTTAATTAATTCATAAAGGATCTGAATCCAACATTTAATGTTTAGGTATTTTCTAGAGATCTTCATTTAAATAAGATGTGCAGCACCCCCGTGTTATTGCTGCAGTGATGGTAAATTTTGGCAGACACTTGGCTGTCATATTTGAAGTCAGTTTTAAATGTCATATACTTTGAAGACAGCAGTGAAAATGTATGCTGTTCAGTTCTTGTGCCCATATTCAGGTAGATCCAGAGGTACTGCTACAATTGCTGTGTTGTGCTGTCTGGTACCTTTCTAGGCTGATTAACCTGTTTATGTACTGCATGCTCTCAGAACAGCTTGAACTGCATGTTTCTACTCTCTGTATGCTAGAATACCACTGCATTATCACATTCATGTGTCTCACTGCTCAAATCTGCATCGATATACTGCATGAGCACATTGTAATGTGCTTTTGCATCCATCTCTCTCACTTTGTGGTTACGTAGAAAGTACAAATCATTTATTATTTTATTTTCTGTGAAAAGGAGAAGGTTCAAGAACTGTAAGAGAAGAATGGCAAATAAGAGTATTTTGAAGTTGACTAAGATGGCTCAACAGGATGTCTTACAGTACTTAATCAAAACCTGATTTTAAATCTCCTTTCAAAACACCATAGAATGAGATTAGTCTTTCAGTAACTCTTTGCTATGTGCTCCTATTTTTCAACCACTGCATTCTGGCTGTACCCCTGTTTGCCTTCTCTGAACATTTCATTGCCTTCTACTGTGCTTCTATAGCAGGACTCCCCTTTCCATATATGCTTCCCCCTCCCCATACTTTCAAGAAGATAGGAATAAAACAGAAAAACATTTTGAATAAACCCTTCAGGAAGGAAAATAAGATAGCCTAGGAGATGATCTGTCAGAAATAAAACAATAAATAAATAGTTGGCAACTCAAAAGCTTGCAAAGAAGTTATTTGTGATTAGTCAGCTGGATACCTTTACTAGCAATGATTTTGGAAAGCTGTGGAACAGGAAAGGAAAAGGATCATGCCAAGATTTCATACAGTTTGAATCAGGCAGTTTTACTGAAAGGCTGATCTGTGTTGATGTTTCCCTACCACACTTCTGCTTCTTTGGTCCATGCAGCAAGCTCAGGGATTACTTCTGTCTTCTCAAAGTGTTTGCACTACAGAACTCTTTCTAGAAAAAAAGAGCAGTAATTTGTTTCAAGAACATCCAAGCATGTCTCTTCAACTAGATGTGCAAACCAATGAATTTTTTGAGCTTGCTTTTTCACTTCTGTAACCGAAGTGGAAGATGAATGCAGCATTCTAAACTTTGGATTTCCTGTTGCCATTTGAAAATCCCAGAGAGAAGTATTAATATAAGAAATTTTAATACTGGAAAATGCATTCGCAATTGCCAGTTCAAAATTGTTTTACAGTTTATTCCGTTGTCTTTATTTCTCTCTCACAAGAAATGCTAATAACTAAATTTTAATAAAGGTTTCATAGGAACACTGTTCCCACTTGCCATACTTGTTATATTGAACCACAAAAGCCTAAGATTTCAAATAAAGCCTGTATCCATATGAAAGCTGCGGCACGTGCGGTGGAAAGTACAACCTGTACACTTAAAGCACTTCACAGTCAGTTAAACGAAGCATCTATATTCTCCTAAGATTTCTTTCCTTTAGCTTAAACACTTCTTTTAGAATGTATATATTTCACTGACTGAATGTTATCTTAGAAGCAGCAGCACTGCACTAAATCAAGCAGCTCTTAAAATGCCTGAATCTCTTGAGCTTTCCAAGCTTTTCAAAAACATTCTTCCTTGCTCACACAGATTTGATGTCTTAATCAAGGTGGACATTGCTCAGCAACGTGCTACATTACCATGCCCAACATATGTCCTTTAGTTTGCTGTAGTTATTCTTGTTTGTGAGCCATTTAAACAACCTTTTGTGACCAGAGTTATATAACCATAAATTTGTTGTTGGTTTCTTTTTTGCCTTAAGTTTGAGTTTTGAATTGAACAGCTTCTACAATAACTTTTATTAAAGTTGTTAAAATTGTAGCTACTTTCTGAAATGCAACAGAAAACTTACATTGTAGTCTGTTAAGGAGCCGAGAGGTCTGGCTGCAGGGTTGGCAGCGAGAAATCTAGAAATCAAATTCACCAGTGCAACTAAGGAAATGTCATTTGTGCCTAAGCATGTGCCTAGGACCTTACTGACTTTCTGAAGATTCACAGCCTTGTATGAGGCAGAATTACGACAAAAAAAAATCTGCTTCCAGCAGCTGACACTTGTTTTGTGAATCAGAAATGGAGCTGCACCAATGAAGCTGATCCAAAAAAACTTCTTCCAGAAGCAGCTGGTCATTGTCATTCTTGTTGTCCTTTAGTGCAGCTGTGTATAGACTGATATCTCTGCCAAAACTGTAGCAAAGTGTCTCAGTACTATCAAGGTTGGTGTAGAAAAGCTGAGGCTGTCTAGCAACAAGATGTCAAAAACAAATGCACCTCAAAAAGAAACTCCACTTCTCAATTTGCAAGAGAAGCATGGCAGACATGTACGTGTGTTCCCAGAAGCACCTGCCAAAAACCCGTGGATGCAATTGGGATGTGCATACGTTTGTGTGCTTAACTGTATGTTTATATGTGTATATATATATATATGTAATTCACACCAGCTTTCTCCTTGAAGATTTTTTCCTGTTGCGCATAATTATTTACCTTTATGTATTTACTTAGTTTTTCTGGGTGATTTTCAGTTCTGCGTTCTCCTGACTGTTCCCTTCCCATGGACAAAATCCTTAAACTCTACAATTATTTTGTTCTTTTGCCCCTTCTATGAGTATATTTTTAAATAAGATCAGAATTTTTAGTACTTTTGACTTAGTGCTAGATTCTTCCTCTTCCTTTCTTCCATAAGTCTTACCTGTTGTATTCAACTTTCTATTGTTTATCTCCTATATTTCTTTAAGAAATTCAATATTATAGGTTTGTTAACTTCTTTTACTTCTTCTAGTTCTAAGTTGATTTTCTTATAATGCTTTTCTTTCCTGATGTCAATATACTTCATAATTTTTACATTTCCTATCATCTATCCCATCTATCCCATCTGTTCCATTCAGCTTCAATATTATCTAGTTTACCTATTCCTTGGAACTTTCTATACTCTAGAGAGTCTGCAGCAATAAAGCAAGGTAATTCATTTTGCACCTTTTTCTGAATCTTAGAGCATGATCTTACTTTGACAGGTTTAACACAGCACATGATTCCAGGTGCTGTTCATACATAGCCTCTACTTTCACACAGTTAGCATATCCCATACTCAAGACTTTGCACTTATCTTTGTTGAACTTGGTACGTTCTTGACAGTCCCATTCTCCAGCAGGGTGTGATGCTGGTTAATAGCAGTCTTTCCATTCAGCTATTTACTGCTCCCTCAGATTTGGTGTCATTGGTAAATTTGATGAAGATGTACTTCATGCCACTTTGTTAATGTAAACATTAGACAGTATTTGCCACAATATCAACTCCTAAAAACATGACTCACGACTGGATCTCCTATTTAACTTTAAACCATTGATCACGGTCTTTTCAGTGACAGTCCAGTGTCCAGTCAGTTGTCCACTCACCCATGTGAAACATCTCTCCTCAACCTGTCTACTATACCAAAGGAGTCCGTGTCAACAGCCCTGCTAAAGCCATGGTAGCATACTGGGCATCACTCAGCTGCAGAGCTTGTTATTTCATCAGAGATGTTGATCGAACTGTTTTCCCCTCGTCAGCATGTGCTTTCTGTCCTCAATCAATTTCTTGTTTCTCATGTATCTGAAAATGCTTTCTATGAGGACTTGCTCCCTAAGGTGAGATAGTCTAGTCTAGATCTCCCAGACCTTTTCCTTGCCTTCATGAAGGTCTGGTCCAATATTTTAATTTCTATTTCGCCAAAAAGTCAGTCATAAGAAACACAGCACCTATAAGAAACTTCAGAGTTTAGAAGTTATCAGGGAGAATTTTTAGCATAATTAAAAATTGCCATACCATCAAAAATAGTCTCCTCTATTGTTTTCATTTCTAAGTATCTAAACTTTTATGCACTAGTAAAGGTTTCATCTTGATAGAAGAAATATTTTGTTTTTATTGAGAGCAAATAATATTTTCCTAAAATGAAAGAATGATTTCTCAATGAATCACTTCTTATACCCATAGAAATCTAATACTAAAAAGGTGTTAATTCATAATGAGTTTAAAAACTCATATGTAATGTGCACTAATGATGTGTGATGCATTTTTATTGCAAGTTTTAAAATTAGAAAAATCCCATGAAGCTTAACAAAGAAGAATAAAATTAAGGAATGTGAACATGCATATTTGAAAGTTTGTGACTTTGCTAATGAGTTATTAGAGATGCTGCTGTGCTCCAAATGGATGCTAGAGTGCATAGGTATGTGTAGTATTTGCTTATGAACCAATTTGCTAAGCAATAATTGGACTACACTGGAATATTGCACCTATTTTAATAGTTTTACTTTAAACATTTTGTTGTTGTTGTTAACTAGCTCAATTAAACAGGCTGTCTGTGAAGTGCTTTATAAAGTATCCAGTAGCTGTTTTGCAGCCTGGGATGCTAGACTTACTCTGCAGTCTGTATATGTATTGTGAATCACCCTTTTCAAACTGAATAGTTAACAAATATTGATCACAATTCAATCATGAATTACAATGCATTGTATCACTTGAGTGTTGTTTGTCAAATAGTTTTTACAAGTTACTATGCTGGACCTTTTATCACAGCTGGTGTAGTTTAAGGTTTGGACAGAGTCACTGTGAATGAAGCCCTGCTGTGAAATAAAAGTCAAAAGGCATCTTGGCATCCCAACCATTTCCTTGGGAGAAGATTACAGCCTGAGTATGTTGAACTTTATTGCCATGGGCCTCATGACAGTATTCAGAAACATGCATGGCATTTCTGTTAAAGAAACTCAGATGTGCTTAGACGCAAGGGATGGCATTCTTGTGTTTATCAGTATCTTAAAAAAAAAAAAAAAAAAAAAAAAAAAAAAAAGAAGAAGAAAAAAGTAGTGCTTTTTCATTCTTTTGGGGTACAGTAAATATTCATTGAAGAATGTGTAATTTATGCACATAAAAATTGAGGTTCTTGATTCCCTAAACATAATTTGTTGCAAAAAAATAAAAAGAGAAAATTACTGAATCCTAGACAGAAATGTATTTGAGAAAGGAAAAGGAGTGGAGACGTGGAGAGAAAAACTCAACAGCTCTGAGTAAAATGTTGTTGGCTTGCTGAGAGATCAAAAATATGATGAAGTTGTGTGGAGAAAATATGCTGCATTGTTAACTTCTGAATATATGAAATAAAGCAAAAGGAAAAGTTTAGAAAATGAATGAAAATGATATGCTTGTGTGATTCCATCTGAATTGCATCAGTTAAATTCTGTCTTTTGTAAGGGCAGACAAACCTGTGCGAATTCAGGGTCAGGTAAAGCCAAATATGAAGTTCTTGATGAAATAAAATCCTTCCAGTATGGAATGGGATCTCCTACTGCCCTGAAAGGCAGGTTTGCAACATTTAGCATCTTACTGCTGACATCTGAGGTTTCTTAATGAAGTTCTTATGAAGGCTCATGGTCAGGCAGGATGACCACACTGTCTAAACAAATCAGTGAGGATTCTTCTGGATTGGGTGCTATTCCTTTGTCATTACCTTTGGCACTTGTATTAATACACAGCAATCTCACTGTTTTGTAATGGCCATAGAAAGTGAAGTTTTACATCTGGCATAAATCAGAGCACAGGTGAAGTCTGTCCAGTATGGACTTCCTCTGCTGTCAGACAGTCACCAAGTAGCAATCTGAGAAGTTGCTTTTCAAAAGCTGATAGCATGATTGTAATGAATGTTAAAGCTGAAAACAGGAAGTAATAAGAGCTTCAAGTTTTTGGTTTTGTCTATCAAGAATCAGTGCAACAGTACAAAAATGGAACAAAAGTTACATTAAAAACTTGAAGTAAGGTGTAACAAATGTAAAACATGATGCGGTCTTTTATGAAGAAAGGCCCTGGGCAGCCTGGTCTGGTATTAAATGTGGAGGTTGGTGGCCCTGCCTGTGGCGGGGAGGGTCAGAGATTCATGATCCTTGAAGTCCCTTCCAACCCAAGCCATTCTGTGATTTGTGAGTTAATAATTTTGAAACAGTCTAAATCCTTACCAAAATGTGAAGCTTTAGAAGTAATGAGAATTAAATAGTCAGTAACCATTAATGTATGATAGTATCTTCCATGTTTCATGTATATTCTCACGGTTCTGTTAATAGATTAGTCTACAAGTTATCAGCTACATGTGTCTTCCAAGTATGTCTTCTAATCCTGTCTCTCAAATCCCAGAAGAATTGTATCTAGTTTAAAAAAAAAAAGTCAGTAAAGTTGGATTTCATCTTTGGTGACAAGAAAAATAAGAACTTTTGATCCCATTATAAAGAAGCAGAAGTTAGCAGTGCTGCTAATTTTACTAGCAAACTGCATAGGAATGCCAGAAAGCTACCATCCACTAACTTTCACTGGAAAGACTGTTTTGCTTATTTCAGTAAGAAAACTTTATCCAAAATGTCAGAAAATTCAGATTCCAGAGTTTCTTTGGAAGATAATTATAAGCTGTTGATAACAAGTAATGTAATCAATTAGTGTCATACTTGCATTTATTTCAGCAAATTCTGAGTATTGTTCCAGAGGATGGATTTGGCTGTGGGGTTAAATCCTGCAATTTAAATGCTTCTAAAATGAATGCCTGTTCCAAATACAACTATTTTTTGTCTGCTTTCATTCAAGGCTACATATAATTACATTAGGTGTAATGAGTACGGCGTAAAACTGGTAATTTGTTTACTTGGATTTTTAACTGCTGAGGCTGAATATGAAGAATGTTGGTCGTAACATTGATCAACATAGAATAAGTATTTCTTTGGAAATCCTGTGGTGTTTTAGGTGCTTCTTTCAAATCAGAATGAGACTCGGCAATAACCTGTATTTGAATGAAAATCTTGCTTTTTTCTATTAAGGAGATTAAATATTAATGATTGTGGTAGATTACATCTGTAACAGCACTGTGGGTATTTCTGAGGTGCTAGAACATCTTTAATTTCATTAGGTTTCAGTAAAAACCTACCTGCATAGTACATCCATAACAACAAAAATTAAATTCAAGCACCAATGAGGTCATCTGGGAATTTGAAACAAGTATTTCACCTGTAATTTTTAGCTAATGTTCTTACTGTTCACATGACTTGTGACCTTACACATGCTAAGTTAGCAAGTCTTATCTTAGCACTTTAAAAAACATGCAATTCTGACATTTCTGGCTTTTTTCTTGATTGTTTATGAGCACAGTCCTGCATTGTGATGAATGCTCTTGGCCTTGATGAAGATGGGCAGCATCCAGTACTTCTTAGGAATTACAGTGCAGTAGTGATGATTCCTTCAGTATTTTTAATGAAGTGCATAACCAGATTGTACTGGCAAAAAGTCCCACACGTAGTTAAAAGCCACCATGTGTAGCTTACTAGGTTGAAGGCATTCATGGCATGTTCAATTCATGTGATAGGCTTATGAATTATTCTATTTATTTATAGTGCTGTTGGATGTAAAGCAGAATTGGGTCCTAGGTTTTCAGTATTCAGATTGCTATAGATCATTAAAAATGTGGTTTCCTTTCAGAAAGCTTATTGTCCAAAGCAGCATACAGTTTAATATAACCACATTCTTTATCAACTAGTACATAATGAGAGAGACTGGTGGATTGATTTATGAGGAAAATTGTACCTGAGTAGAAAACTTCAAATGTTGTCAGGTTTAATAAATGTTATCAGGTTTTTCAAATATTATCAGGTTTAAAGAGATATTTAATATGTCTCTCCCAGATTTTTATCATGTGACTAAAGGAAAGCAGAAGTCTCTAAATACCAGATATTTACTGTGGCCTGTTCAAGAAAGTGTGTAAGTCTGTGCCTAACTACCACTGTTCTGCTCCCTTGAACTTGCTCTTGCAGCCAGTGGAAGTTCATTGGGTACTTAAAGGAGGTTTTGAATTCAGGCGTGCACCTCAAGGAAAAATTTTACTTGGGGTGGCTTTTGTTTGCTGTTCATTGCTAGGATTGGACTGTGGAGGAGTTCTCAATTTGATGATGACAAACTACCTTTTCCAAATAGAAGTTCAGGTCAGTACTTGTTCTGAAATCAAGTCATATCTTCACCCCACTAAAGTGTGGGTTCAAAGCACTCTGCACGTGGCACACGTGGAATTCCAAAATTCATTGTCATAAGGTATTGATTCTTAAAAATTCATTATTGAGAATACTTGTTCCTCCTCATTACTACCCTTTGTGTTTCAACTTTATTGTGTTGCAGTGTAAGAAACAGCTCTAATTATTTTTATATTTGATTTGCATACTTCTGTAAGAGATATTTTTCACGATTGGTAGACATTGTTATATGTAAAACATCTGTGTTTCTTTTTTCCAAGAGCCAAAATTCATTAAATACAATACATATATGACATTTCGAGTACTTTGGTTTGCATGTAAATTGAGAGGCTACAATTTTGCTATAATAGCTTCATTAGCTGTTGTGTTCTGTCATGCTACTAGGAGGAAGACAAATAGTTGGTTACTTTCACTATTCTCAAAACAACAGCATTGTACTTAATTCCAAAATGAGATCATTTTACAGGTTTTGTCACGCGCTACAGATGAAAATATATGTAGATAATGCCTCCATACTACAAGTCCAGGGGGTACTGCTGACACGGAGTATGTGGAGAATTTCATACTTGCAAGAAGGAATGGAAAAATAATACACGATGTTGTTTGTGTGGTGGTGATATATATCTTTGAGACATATGTTAGCTCTTGGAATATTGGATGCTCTCTAGGTGAAGATGCATTGTTCAGTTTTAATAAAAATATTTTTATGTATATTTTGGGTAAAAGCCAAAGCCCTTACAAATAATTTGAGCTGAAGGATTAAGTAGATATCTTGAAACAATCAGGATGGATTGTTTGGTAACTGGTTATGACAGAGCACTTACAGAAATAGGGTAATGTATTTCCTTAAAAATTTTGGAGTACTTTTGAATGCTGTAAAGTCTGGTTTTAGATTTGGCATTTTCATTGTAATTCTAACATATCCTTATGTTAACCTACAAGTTTCATGTGCGGATTGGGCCTATCTTTAGCAATAGAAAATAATGCAGAAATTGAGAATGAAATGCAGCTGCGGCAATGTCCTTCATTGTTGCTGTTTGGACATCTAATTAAAAAGAGTCTATAAACAGATTTTAGGTATTTACAGAATACTGACAAGCACTGTTAAAACATACATCGCATTTCTCAGTGTCTACTTTTCTTACTGTTTTTCTCTACCGGATTGGAATGAGTTATAAAGTCTGCACACCGTTTGTTTTCCATGCACGGTTAGCATATATCCATTCATACCAAGATAGACAAGATAAAGCCTTCAATGAGTCTGTACAGAAATAAAGCTTCTCATCTATGAATCTATTGTATGCTTTTTCTAAACAGATATGTAAGTAATATTCTAACGGTTCCTGTATTTGTGTATGGCCAGTGATACTTTGTTTAGGCTAGCTTTATCAACAAAATATTAAGTATTTGTTACTGGAAAGGACGAAATGGACTTCTAAAGTAATGAACAGTAAAGTAAGAACAGTAAATTAAGAACAGTCTAGTTGTGAGTTTATTGTTTTAAACCTGCATTCCATGATCACTCACCAGCCTTTTGAAAAGTAGCGCTGAGGGGACTAAAAGTAACATCCTAATGATCACAGAGTGATAGAATGGCCTGGGTTGAAATGGATCATAATGATCATCTAGTTTCAACCCCCCTGCTATGTGCAGGGTCGCCAACCACTTATGATTGTTCCTGCAACGTGTATTTTATATTTCTGCTATCAGAGTTGCCAGGTTTTTCTTTTTAAAGAACTCCAGGGAGTGAATATGGTGAGATGAAGGCATAAATGAAAACTCTGACAGAGGAACAAGTGTGATATTTCAATTTTGTAATTTTATCAGATGTTACATAGAACTAATAGAAGAGTAATTTGTGTTGAACAGTACCCACTGCAGGAGGGAATATTCAAAATATTCACAAGTTGTTCAAATGGAAATGTTGTTTTCCCATTCATCATTCAGGGGCACAGTGGTGCTACATTTGTCGTGTAAAAGTATGTGTGTTGTTGTGTTTCTCAGGGTTGGCAAAAAGAGCTAATTTTAAAAAAATTTAGTAAAGAAAAAAAAGAAAAAGTAGTATATTTTTTCTAACTTACTGAATATTTTTGTTCTGTTTTTAAAGTCTTAAAAAATCAAGCAGTTTGTTTTTCAAAATATTAGATTGCATTCCAAATCTAATTTCTTAAAAGACTTCCGTCATTAGATCACTATTTTTATCAGTGCAATTACTAGCTGATTTACTTTGGCATGCCACTTTCAGCCTAGAGGGGCACGAATGACACACTTGGATGTTGAATGAGGCATTCTGACATTGTGAACAGAGTAGGTTTTCATCTTTTTTAAAGTTTATGTTATGCCAAGCTTCTGTAGAGTCTGCAGAGGTGATTATTTCATATTTAACAAATGTTCCTTTTTTCGTATACACTTTTTGGAAGTACGTTCTTTGGTCGTCGCATCACTTCTCTTTTACAAAATGTACAGGTGTTATGTGGACCAGAATGAAAGCAAGCTACGTTTTTATTGTTTCCTGAATGAATAATATGTCTACATGTAAATTTTGTTGATGAACTTGTCTTTCAGGCATGGGAACGGAGAACACTGCTAATAAATTCCTTAAATTTGAAAAATCTTGGCAATAGCCAACTAGAAGAGATTGAGGCACAATATGTATGCATGCACACACCCATCTATGTTTGTCTTATGTTATACCAACTGATTAAAATATGCATTACACCTAAGAAAGATGGAGGGACTACTTAAGGCTGAAATGAAATTATGCTACACATGAAATTGAAAATGATTTTGCTTATTTTCTTCATGTGTTTCTCTTGAAGGATTGCTCATCATCAGAAGAATATAGCGTTGCTGCAGCCTTGCTACCCCTGACAACTGCTTTCTATAGGGTAAGTTCTCAGTAACTTCATTAAAAAGTGCTTCTGTTTTTTTATGTTTTTATATTGTTAAATGGAGAAAAGTAAAAATGAGAGATGCATGCTTAGTATCATGGATACTGAAATAAGATTAGTCAAGTTTTAATCTCGTAATCAAGGAGAAGGCAAGCTGCCTTGAATGAAGAATAATTTCTTCTGTATGCTTCTAAGTTTCAGTAGAAGTACTGAGATCTTGCAAAATTTCTCTCACAAAAAGTTCACTGAAATCTTCCTTGTAATGAACTAGTCCCCTCCTTACTGTTTAACTGAAATTATACTTTCAGAAGTTGTGAGACCCCGGATGTAAATAGCATGATGATTTTTTAATGTTCCAGACCTGAACTGAAAAAATAAAGTAACCTGACTGTTGCTTGCAAAAGCCAGCTGTTAATGCATAATAGAAAAAGAATTTTGTTTTTCCCAGATCTAATCCTCAGGTTCAGTGATGGTCCCCTTTGGTATGTCCCATTAGATACAATTGTTTGGCAGAAGTACTTATTTTGGTATAAAACTAAGTTATTCATACTAAACACAAACTGATGTGTTTTTCAAAGCATAAGATCTGTAGACAAACTTTATAGTGGCTAGTTAAAATTAACAGTTTACATGTTTTATTTGGAATTTGAGTCAAAGCAAAACTTTTGGAAGCATTTTTCAGTTTCTGCAGAGGTTTTCAGTATTTCATCCTTGAGTATGAGTATGTTATACCTGAGATGAAGCTGCATAGGAGCAATGATCTGTATGAATATTCTTAGATTAAGAAAAATGAGTAACATTCTTTAACCCCCTTCAAATTTCCCTTTATAGTCTTTTGGAGGGATTCTCATTCTACAGTTAAATGAAACTAATGTTCCTCTTTCCCTGTTTTGGGAATAAATCCTATCAAATCCTGCTGCATCTTTTTTTCCCTTGGCCTTCCTGCTTTGTAACATATTGCTAAACAGTTTATAGTCTTCTGTTTGCTGGATTTTTTTTTTAATAGAAATCCTACACTGGTAAAAGCTGTTTAACAAGGCATATTACTGTTCTGTCTGATAAGTGATAAGTCCATAGGAGCATCCAAACTGAAATTCAAATCATTTGAGGGGAATGAATTGTTTTTTATTAAAAGAACATTCTGACAAAGCTGGTACATACGCATAGTCAAACTATGCCATGGCTTTTTCTAATGAACTGCTTGTCTATTTCACTAAATTAGCATGTACAGTGTTGTTTATACATACATTCATCATACATGCTTAAGCTGTATTTCATTTTTCTATAGGCAAAGTACAGGTTTTACAATACTTCTGCTTCAATATGCAAAAATGTCTTGCTTCTGTTGTAAGTGCAATTGTTTTCATCCTTTCCAAAAATTGTGAAGTAGTGCTTGGAAGTATGCACTTGTTTTTACTGATGTTCTTGTTATCAGAACACCATGCTTAGTGCCAGAAGCGTATTAAATATTATTTCATATGGCCACATTGAAAATACACAGTGTTCTTGGTAGCCAGGGATAGATTTATTGCATTTCATTCATGTTACTTCTCAACTGGATTCCAGTTAAAGTTAGCATTAAGAAAGCCTAAGGACACATATGTAGATTTATATCAAATATCATCATCCCTATTTGCTATTATTATAAATTATTATGGGAAATCATGATGGGGTTCTGTTACAACATTTAATTGTTAATGTAATTCCTGTCACTTAAAATAATAAAAGGAAGTTCCACAGTGTCACAATTCTGTTGATTGAGGACTATTGTGCATCTGGAATGTTAAGTTTCAAAATATGCATTTATTTTGTTACCTGACATAAAAGGAAGCACCAATGCAACAATTACTTGTTCTTCCTAAGTAGGTTTACTTACATGGGTGCACACAGTGCAGACACCAACTGTTTGAGAGGCCTAAATGAAAAGAGAGATGTGTTTCCATGTGAGTGCAGCAAATGAAACCAAGAAACTGAGTAGAAAAGGAAATATATTCCTAGAGGTGATGCTTTAAGGTTCTAGAAGGGTCTGATGAAGTAGCAAAGCTCTAGCCTTCAGGTATTTAAAAATATTCTTGGGAAAACAGTAAAAATATATATAATAAAGAATGAAATGTAACTATAAATAAAGAATTAAATATATAAAGTAAGGAACATGCTTGTGTCACATGTCCGCTTTTATCCATATCCTGATGGTTTTGCTTACACAGAGGTTAGTTTGGGGTGTTTCTACATGTATCTAATCAAAACAACGAGAAACGTTACTGCATGCAGCATCCAGTCAACTCTTGGGATGTCTACTGAAATTTCAGAATTCCTACTCTTGAAGCCTGGTGATTGAGCTGTTGTAAAGCTTGATGAGATAGGATTCGATCACAGAAGTAGTCTAACTCTGAGCTGTCAGGGTTAAATAGACAAGAAATCAGGACTGTTACATTTTTTTGGTCACTAGAAAGACTTGAATTTTTCTACAAAAAATGGTCACAATGCTCTTTAAAAATGTTTTAAATATTAGACATGAGCAAAATGTGACTCATCAGTGACAGTGGACTTTTTAATGTGTACTGTTAATGTCGCAAAAACAAACATTTTTTCTTCTGGGTTAGAGAAAGGTTTTAGTTTACTATTAGTAATACTGTTGGAATTTTGTTTAAAATTGAAACAATATAAATAAAATGTACTTATACATGAATTTTTCCATGTACGTTTGGGGTACAGATGGCCCATGCTTGTTTGGCATGCACTCATTTCTCTCTGTGTGTAATAAGATAGAAATGTACTATTCTGTATTGCTACAGTAAAGAGTTCTTTTTCTCTGTGTGGCAAGACAAAAAGGGTATATCTTAATTTTTATTTCATTTTGTTACTGCCTGAAGGAATACAGATTGGCCTTGTATAATTGGCCTTGTCAAATTCACAAAATTTGGATATGCCATTTCAGTTATGTCTCTTTGTAAGGTGGCCAGTTGTAGAGCAGACCATGCTGTATTTCTTGAAGGTTCATTGTGCTGCAAGAGCAATGATTTTTTGTAAGCACGGGTTTCACCCTGGCCACTGGAGAGCAGGAAGAGTGAGCAAAGTGTCTCTTCCCCAGTACTATTCCAAGCCTCAGTCAGCCTGCTTCTCCTGTGATCCCTTCCTTTTCAACTAAAGTGATGTTCTCCAGTCTGATCCTTCTGGGAAGTGTTGGAGACTAGGATTGATTTTTCTTTTTTTTTTATGCTTGTAAATTGCCAAATTTTGAGTAAAATTTCAATTGGTTATGGATGCTGATTACATTCTACAATATACAATAGAGGAATACTGTGTGGAACAGGGCTCAGTGAAATCTGCAGGTTTTGGCTTAAATGTTCTCAGGCATGTCTGCCCATTTAGCGTTTGTACTCCATATACCTACACCTTTCCCTATAGAGAAGAAAGTAGAATTGATAGAATTACTTCCAAAAAATCTATCAGTTGCAAGGGCACTCTGTAAAGATGGAAGAGGCAGTACTAGAGAACTTCAGAGTAGTTTATCATATTCTATATTTTGCAATCAAACTTGTTCCAAGACACACCTGATTCCAAGTTAATTATGTAACAGAAGCATCATAATTGGAAATGTTCTCTCTCTTGTTCAGCATCAGCTACAAAGTCAGAGAAACTGTATGATGAAAGGCTGATGTGGAAATCAGTTCCATTTTTGTGTCTTTATCAGGCAAATCTTACAGTGGGTATCAGCTGGAATCTGGGGAATATTGACCCAATGGTATGCTTAAAAAAAAAAAAAAAAAAAAAAAAAAAGTGTAAAATTTGGTACTAAAATTTGTTACATTACACTGAATTATATATATATATTAATTTTTATTTTAGGATTTGTATAAATACCATGAAATTGTGTATAGTTAGTAGATGACAGTTGATTTTGAAAAGCAAAATTCTTGTGTTCTTTTTTTTTTTAACATTTAACATGAGTTGTCATTCTTAACTTGTGTTCTTGTTCATCTGTAGTTGGCCCAGGTATTACTTACAAGCAGCAGTAATTGCTGCTTAGCTTTCTACCAGGCTAAAAAATTTCTGTAGGGTGTTAGCTTTCAGTACTTGATAGATTTACATCCTTACTTCTAACTGCTGCTTTTCCTTCTACGTCTTACTCTGATGTGCTTGGGGTGAAACCACTTTTACTTTAGCGTTCTCCACTCTAGAATTGTGCTGGCTTTAGAGAAACTCCCATCTTGATAGACCTCCTTTATTATTCTGGCAAGAAGTTTTGTCATCTTCCGTTAATTTTCCTCTTCTGTCTCTGTTCTGCCAGTTCTGATGGTATCTTAGTCCATGTGAATTTTTTCATGACTGAAACTGTATTAAATAACATCATTTTTAGTAGAGTCCTTGCTCTTTTTTAATCTATTCTCATGATTTCTATTAGTGATTACTTAAATGAAAATATATTTTAAGTCTCATGTTTAAAAACAGCTAGAACATACCTGTATGTAAGAGACAGATCCACAAAGAAGAAAATGTATGCAGACAGTAGTGTAATTAATCACATGAGATAGAAGAAATCTTTTTCTGCAGTACTTCTAATGAAGATGTGTCAAAAGAACTATGTATTAACAGCAAAATCGAAAAGTGAAAGCTATCTTATTAATAGAGGTTCTTCATATGAGCAAACGCTACAATGTTTCAGCTCCTTATACCACTATGGCTTGTAAGGAGAGACAGTGGTAATGAAAGGGGAAAATGTACAATGTCATGATATACAGGCATCGTTTTGCAGAACTAGAAGTGGGTTTTATTCCTTTCAGGTGATGTATATTTTGTAAGGAGGAAATAGCTGTTTAAGCTTTAGGATCAGGTCAGTTCCTAGACTTCTGGATTTGAGCAAAACCACCATGCAATATATTTGCAATATAAGCTGTGTTTAAAAATCTGAATTAAATATGTCAATTGCTTTTCCATCTATCATCTTGTATAACAAATCTTCATTCAGAGATATTAGTCATCTTGCACATAAGCTGACAGGTAAAATATTAAGAGCTGTCTACAATATTATTGAATGTGTATATTAGCATCATTTGTATTGCTGGAAAATCTAGGAGCCCTAACTGGTCTTTCATGCCAAATAACACAAAGATGATGATCCTTAAGAGGATCCTCATGGGTTTATGATGCAAATTTGAAGTAAGTATTAATACATGAAGCCACATGGCTTAAGGCACAGCAAGGAAGATGTAGTACTCTATTAGTTTATGGATGTGATACAAAAGCAGTATTTTACTGAATTTTGAAGGATTATAATGTATGTGCTTGGTAGGTGCTTGTGAATTTGAGTGTGATCCTTGAAGAAAGTGGGACATGGTGGTCAAAGTTCTGTCAATGTTTCCAAACACTCTCCCAGCCAAGTGTTCTTACTACGTTCGTAAGAAGATCCTTGCATGTAAAGATTATAATTCAGCCAATTAGTTGTGTAAAAAGCAATCATTATTTTTAAATTAAGGCAGGAATCTAGGGGCTCTTCTTAGCCGTGGTTAACTGGTTTTGCAGTATCATTAATGTCAACATGTCGCTGACCCTTAATATTTTACTTTGGATACTTTGTTTTGGAATGGATAGATATCTGCAGAACAGACTTTTTTGTCTTTACAGGTAGCACATATCTGAAGTTCATAGCTATTTTTATGTGAAAAAAAGCCTGGAAAATGTAAAACAGGAAAATGTGATGTGATTCTTCAGCACATTTATGGGAGAGGCTGCACAATTTTTATTTTTTTTTTAAGTTTGTCTTTATAAGGAATTTTGGAAGAGAATTACTGAATTACTTCAACTTCTCTCTCTTGAAGAAGCTTGCTTTCCCAGAATGATAACATCATGACCAACATGAAGGGAACTTTGCTGTCTTCCTCAGTGGTTTGTGGCAGGAAGTAGTTGGTCAGAAAAAAAAAAAGAAAAAAAAAAAGAAGGAAAAAACATCCCTTCCCCTTCCCCTAAATAAAATAAAAAGTGAAGATAAATATTGCAGTAAGTGCTTAGTTCTGTTACTGGGGAACTGATCTACTATCTCTTAGAACAAACAGACAAACAGGAGCCTTTCCATTGCAATGTCACAAGCATTGGCTTACATAATTTATAACTGTTTCTGATTCCACTTGAAGTCATTTTCTACCAACAACACGGAATTCTGGTTTGGTTTGCCCATAACAATATTAGTCATAGCACATCCCTTTACATTATTGTTACTTCCAGGAGATATTATAGCCTTGTATAAATATTTCTTCGTTTAGAATTTTCACTGCAGAAGAATTTCTGGTAGTTTAATTAAAATCTCCATTAAAGTTTCTGATCTTGAAGAAACATCAGTCTGAAGTAACTGAGTCCCATTCTTTTTCTATATCTGTAAGTTCCATTTCAGTTCTCTGTAACTAATGTCCAGGAGAATGAAACCTGCATTCCTACATGAAAATACAATTCCTTGATTTTAGTGATATCAGTTTCATTAGGGCATAATTATTTGTCATGGCTCGGATAGTTGTATTTTATGTTTCCAGAAAACAGCAAATGCTTACAGGTGGTGAGGGAGATAAATGCTCATACATTTCTGTACATGGTCTGTTGTGCTGTGGATTTTCTGTACTAGACATCAACACTTTAAAGTGGATGTGGCTAAAAGGATTTAAAATTGATTACTTTATTCCCCCTTTCAGTATAAATAGATGCTCTGTTAACTGGGCTTTTAAGTTTCGTGTCAGGACACCAATAATTCAGATTCTTTAGAGAGGATTTGGGATTTCCCGGGGTGATAAATGCAGTCACACGGATTCACACTATCTGCTGAGTCACCTGATGCCAAAGAACTATGGTGAAATTTTAATCAATTTCAAAAAGCTATGTCACAATTTGAAAAACTCTGATTCAAGATTCAACACTGCAGCTGTGAATTTGTGAAATCTGTCATTTATGTAATAGAACTAAACCTTGGAGAACAAAATCATCGTAATCTCGGTTATGAAATCGGAATTAAGAAAAAAAGTAATGTGATATGTCCTCTGTTGGCAAAGAAAATGAATCAGCATGTTATCCACTTGGAGTCGTACCTTACTTAGAATGGTGAAATTCCAAAATGATGTGGTTGGATGGTTTTAGTTTGTTTGGTTTTTGGTGTCTTTGGGTTTTTTTACACCTTCTGAACATCCATACTTTTTGATGATTTTATTTTATTTTTTGTGATCTCTGTATAGCAGAACTTTGTAAATCTTACTGTTGCCTCTTTGGAGAAAGAAGTATGTTGCTGTATATTATTCAGTTTTACATGTAGCTTGATGGTTGCATACATCTGTCTTGATACATCCATATAGATAATTTGAAATACTCCATTTAGCTTTAAGTAATATATAGTAAATTATGTGTAATCTTTAGCAGCTTCTGATTAAGGACAATATACTTTTAGATGCTTAAGTCACTTTTACCAGAAAACGTATGCAATAAGTAAAACTCCATCCAGAATTACATCCCAATTTAGCAAAATTCTAGAATTCTATTGCCCTCTGCTGGTTCACTGTGCCCACATGTGATTAGGTAGCACTGAGTTACAAGTGAACTGGACTTCCTTTATTTTTCGTGGTGAAATAGTAGATTAGTAGTCTGATGAATCACTTGCTGCTCACTCATATTTTAAAGTAGAAATTAATAAGTGTACAATCCTGTTTGGAGACATTCTGAAGGTGGGAGAGGTGGCAGATTGTTTTATTTGATGTTTCCGAGATTGGGGAATTGGAGAAGATGCTTGATCTAACATTTTATGTCTTTGTTTTCCAAGGTAATAAAAAGAAAGGAAACATAATAATTCTTACTTATGCTTTTTGTGTCCTTTCCCCACATTTTAGTTTGATTTTTTTAAATATTTCGTTTTATATTTTAGACCAAGTGAGAAAACCATTTATTGAATTGAAATATGTATTTTTTACTATTACTCATGTAGCTCTCAGTCACGCTTGAAGACATAATTATGTGCACTGATGCTGGCTTTGATATTTGTATGCTGTGTTGAATATTGATACATGCATGATGTGGTGCAGTGTTGTAAGAGAAGTTAATATATAAATAAACCTCACTCCTACAGGTCAGACGATGTAGTGTGGTCCTCTGCGCTTGTTAGAAGTCTTTGGAATGAATCAGGTGTCTGTGCAAGTACAGCAGACATGTGAATACCAGTCTGGGTTGTAGAATCTGTTTATATGCAGAACTTGTTAATGTCATCTTGAGGAGGGGCATCGTGTTGCCTGCGGTTGGTGGTACCTAATCATGGCATGATAATTGACTGAATAAACAGCTCTAAGATGCGGAGTAACACTTCCAAATAGCTGTCCTGCTGTATCCTGAATGATCTATAAAAACTTACACTTGCAGATTTCCAGGAAGAATACTACCTACAATATAGAGAGAGTGCTTTCCTTTGGTATGCACAGAAGATTGGCGAGTGATTGCAATATTTTTCTCCCTGAAGTCAGGCAGATAATCTGTACTCCTTGAGGAGCAGAGGAGGGAGTTTTTATTTACAATGATCAGCAAACTCTTTTCCAATCTTCCTTCCTTTGCTCATCAAAAATATCCAAATTGATAGCCCAGAATACAAACTGGAGTTGGAAATGGTGTTTACTTCTGAAGGTCAGTGTTCTGGAAATACTGTGCTCTTGAGTTTGCTCCTTCAAGAGATAGGCAGTGAAATCTTAGGGAATACCTGTGAGAAAAGAGCAGTCTCAGGTATATTTGTAGTCTGTTTTTGTCTTCTCATTTTTTAACACTTTTTCCAATTTTGTAATGAAGAACTCTATCCTTTGCTGTGCTAGAATAAACATGCTTTCTTCTTTAATCTTGTGTGATGTAGCAGATAGTGATGGATGAACTATTATCAGTGTAAAGTATGCTTTTTTTTTCTTTTTTCTTTTTTCTTTTTTTCCTCCCAGAAACAGTCAATCTAAATAGTGTAATGTCATAAACAAGCTGTTTGGGCACCTGAACCTCACAGTTCTTCTGGGAGCTCTGCGAGTATCATTTTCTGAACTAGAAGTATCCAGTGCCAGGAAATGGAGAAAAACATCTAGGCAGATACTATCTTGCTTCTGGGAGTAATGCAGATATAATGCCTGATGGCAGGAAGTTGCATATAGTCACACATAGAAAGTCCCAAGTCTATCTTGTATTTCCTCAGACTGCAGGATGTAATTCATTATTTTTATATGTGTGACATTTGTTTCATATGTTTCATTGCAGCTGGGAGGGGTGGGCTTTTGTTGTTGTTGTTTAAGTACCTTTAGTCTTTTGAGAGAAGTCAGAGTACTTAGAAGAATATAACTCATTTTCTGGGTGCTATTGCAACTTACACCTCAATGCTCATGCTATGACATGCTGTGACACAGAATGCTTTAGATAAAGGACTTTCTCTGTTCAGAACTATTTTTTTTTTTTTTCTTCTGGGAAGTTTTTTACTTTAAGTCCTTAAGTACTCCTTTACAAGTAGGAAATTTTTTTGCTGCCTCATACGTTCATCCTGTCTGGCAGCAATTAATTATTATGATAGGGAGAAAGTAACTATACATGCCAGTATAGCTCAGTTGTCCAATGGAAAGGCAGGTGAAGATTCATGTTATGTATTTAGCATTGCTTGATAGAAAACACTGAAATTCTGTCTTACTTTAATCAGAGAAGTCCTGTGCAAATTTATTTCAATGCAACAGTAAACATTGGGGCCTGTCTGACATAGTAGAGTAGTTTCCATTCTAGGCTGACTAAGCACTCTCAGAGTAGAGAGTATTATATATGCTTAAAGCTTCATGGAATGCTTCTATTTGTACCAAGAATATTTTAATGCAGGGATTTTGACTGCCTAGGAGCAGCCATGTAGTTCTTAGGGTTGGTATTCATACTGCTTTTTCACAAATAAATTAATGGAAACATGGTGAAAATCCAAAGCAATTTTGCCCAAAATAATTGGCAGAGCTGAGCTGACTTTGATTCAGTGTTCTGGCCACTACTACGTTTTGCCATTTGTTTCAACACTTTCAGCAGGTGATGAGATCCCTCTCATCATCATATTATTTATGACAATTTAGCCTTTTAATGGATTTTCTTTCATCCTTTTGTAAACAGACTATTTTTATGTCTAGAAGTTAACTGTCAGTACTGATTTATGTCACTATACTTGAACATAAATCTCCGTCCTTTAAAAATTGTGATTTATACATGGCTGTTAGTGGTTTTAAATCATGAATGAAGGAGGAACATCTAAGAACCCCTTAGCTTTTCTGTCATATTCAGACCTATGTGAAAATCATTTGCTTCATTTTTATTTCTGGAGCACTTCATATTGACCTACAGTTATGATTCTAAACTTCCATTCAAACTTTCAGATACAGCAAGGCCAGGCTTGGAGTACTGTGTTCAGTTCTGTGCTTCTCAGCCTAAGAAGAGACAGGAAACTACTGGAGGATGCCCTGTGAAGGGGCACAGAGATGATGAAGGGGCTGGAGTATCTCACACTTGGGGGAGGGCTGAGGGAGCTGGGGCTGTTCAGTCTGGAGATGAGGAAGCTTGGTGTTTGTAGGGAGGGATGATGGATCTCATCAAAGTGTGTAAGTAGCTGTAGAGAGGGTGCAGAGAGAACAGAGCCAGGCTCTTTTTGGTGGTTCCTTGTGCCATAGCAAGAGGCAGAGGGCACAAACTGGAAGACAGGAGGTTCTGTCTGAACACTGTGGAATGCTTCTTTACTGCAGGGGTTGGTAGTGACAGGGCACTGCACGGGATGCCCGAGGGGTTGTGGAGTCTCCACTGCTAGAGATCTTCAGAAGTCACCTGGACGTGGGCCTGGGCAGCCTGTTCTGCGTGGTCCTGCTTAAGCAGGAGGCTGGGCCAGACAAACTGCAGAGAGCCCTTCCTACCTCGGCCACACTGTGATCACTAGGAGACTATCTGTGCTGTTCTGTTCTGTGATTTAACAGCTACTTCAAAGCTGGGAGCTATTACTATACCATCTGATTCCATTTCCTGTGAGCTGCCATGAGCTGCATCACAACTGAAACCTGGGAGTCCAGTCTAAACAAACATCTTATGTTTCAGCCTGTATGGAAGAACAAAAACCTCATTTAATGTGATTTGATCTTCCACATAGGCAGTTTTTTGAAGAAGTTGTCATGGAATTTTGATGCAATTGTACTTGATGAAAAAAAATTTATGGGTTTTTGCTGATTAATTCCAAGAATATATTTCAATTGGCTAATTTTTAATAGCATGTAACAAATCATTTCTTCAAACATACCATTTCAAAGGACCTTGTCTTCGATTGGGAATGAATAAATGGCACATGATCAGGACTTTCAGTTCATGTTGTACTTGGAAAAGCATAGCGTGGAAAACAGTTCAAAGAATTGCAAAACCAGAAATCTGTAAACCAGACTTTTGAAATTTTCAGTAACAATTTTCTAGCCTTCCACCTGAGTGTTCCCAGGGCTTACTAAGGAGGATCATATGTAGTGGCTGATGGTACAATTGTACAGTTATAAATGTGAAATGAAGTAGTATTTATGCTCTAGAATAAATTGTATTACAATGTGAACATTAAAGTCAATTCTACTTCTAGAGTACGCTTTGGTATGTGCAGTATTTTGAGAGTGAAGGTCATTAAGTTTAATGTCCAGTAATGAACTAAATTCTTCAGTTCTACTGTAGAAAGAAGCAGATATTTACATTACATGCCCTTTTCCTATGCGCAGTATACAACTCAATTATGTGGACTTTATCAGAGAGAAAGAATATGCTGTATAAGATGGCATTCTTCATAACTGGAGTCCTTGAAATAAATTTCTTTTCCTTGTATATGGTTGTCGGTAATATTAAGCAACTTGCTGAAAGACCGGCACCACTTAATTAAACAGACCTACTTGAAAAAAGGATGTGCTCATACTGAGTATTGATAGTGTAACAATTCTGCTTTTGTTTGAAACCTTAGTGTAGGATCCAGACACCTGTGACTTCAGGAATGTCTCCCCTTAGTACTCTTTCAGGAGCCGAATTTGTGTCAGGCATTGCAATAATTAATGATTTATCTGATCTTTTGCTGTTGCAACCAATGCAGCCCTATTGGAAGGACTCGGCTGCCCTGCACACTTAAAGTTTCATTGGTGTAATTCCAAGTTTTAGATAAAATGATAAGCAATTTTCATATGTTTTAATACTAAGTTATTTGGCGTAGGACTACAATGGTGTAATTTACTGATTAGGAAAATATATTAGAATTGTGTTCTGTATTATTATCACATAATCCACCTTTCCCCCGCCAGTCTCATTTTTCTACTCTGAATCACCATGCATTAGGCTTATATACAAGCTTCCTGTACATTAATTTCTTCAAGGGCACAAAAATGGAGATAATTTCTCATTCCTATTCTGTGGTACACAAGATGAGATGTGCTGCATGTTTCACTGTGTGCAACTGATCTGATGAATTTTTCAGTATTCATGTCATAGGCATTAAACGAAACAAAATAATAGCAGTATTTTGTCTGTCTTTCTGTCCTTCAGAAATTGGCACCTGGAGTTAGTCAGTTTGCTTACACATGTGTACAGGACCATCCGATCTGGACTAACCAGCAGTTTTGGGAAACCACCTTTTATAGCAATGTGCAAAATCAAGTTCGTTCCCTCTACCTTACAGCCAAAGAAGACAACCATGCAGTACAACCAAGACAAAAGGTAGGAGAATATACTAAATATCAAGGCATAAAAAGCTGTACTATTAGTTAATGTCCCAGTTAAACCTATTTTGACCTGGAAAGTCTCAATGTGGATGAAGAAAATGTCTAAATATTTACTTATACACTTCTGAAAATAAATATATCACTTTTAGAATATCAGCTTGGACTAAATGATCTTATAGGTCTTTTCCAACCTTGTGATTCTATGATTCTATGAACTTTAATGTAAATATGTTGTTTGCACATAATTTTCTGAAGAAAAAAGATGCTTTATTTTGCTAATATGCAAACACCTGAATCTCCCCTTGTTGCCTTTACGATTTTTATGTACCACCACTTTTTGTATCATTTTTACCACACTTAAAGGTGTAGCATTAGATTGTTACCAAACCCTAGACTGGTGTCTGTTGATGGACCTTTGTCTGCTTTTTAAGAACTTTTTTCTTAAACTCTCTCATGTGTTTGTCTGTTAAATTAGCTGAACTTTACCTAGTATGAAGAAAAAACATTAGTAGGATACTGTGTTCTTTAATAATTAAGAGCAGGTGTTATGTCATTTGTATCAGCAGCCAGATTTTTTAATTCCAGTTCTGTCAGGCTGCATTGTAATTTGGATACATGCTATCTACCTACTTTGCTCCAAGCAAATGCTAGAATTGGTCTCCAACCTGCAAAAGCATGAATGTTTCAGCTGATCTGGAAACTGTTCATGTAAAAGCTTGTCTCACCCTGGACATCCTCAAAATTGGGAGAATATCACATGCATCCAGTAATCAGCTGCATCTGATTAATGTTGATTGTTATATGAGCTAAGTAGAAACATTAAGGAGAGTGGTTATATTAAAATCATTAAACTACTCTGAAGAAACATAAAAGATAGTGTAGTATTAAAAAATCTAGAAAGAGATTATGTTACTGAGTTAGACATGTTCACATCATGCTATGCTAGTTCTACATTTCAGTAAGCTACCTTCAGTCCTTCACAATGCTGTAATTATACCTTTGTTAAATCCTATTGCATGGTGCTACTTGCTTTTTCTTTATAAATAAATATGTAATTTAAATAATAGAAGAATTTAAATGAACAATTTAATTTAAAAAATTTTGACTAAACATTGTTTTGACTAAACGTTGTTTCTGAGTCTTAGCTTAGTGTGTATTTGTATGTTTTCTAGGAGAAAAATTCTGTAGGTCCAGACCACGATAAGACAGCAATGGATCTGGCTGCGGAGCAGTTGCGACTGTGGCCAACTCTTAATAAACAAACTCAACAGGAGCTCGTCCAGAATGAGGAAAGCACAGTTTTCAGTCAGGCAATTCATTTTGCTAACCTCATGGTCTACCTGCTAGTGCCACTAGATACAAGTAAGAACAAGTTATTAAGAGCATCAGCTACTGGTGACTGGGAGAGTGGAAGCAACAGTATTGTCACAAACAGGTGGGTACACACATTCATTGGTAATCCACCATGACGGGGCACTATTTTTGAGAACATACTAGTTTTCAGGACATACCCTGCATACAATCTCTTCAAGATTATTATTTCTAGATAATTAATTAAGGAGAGTAGAAACCTAACATGATTCCTCTCAAATGATAGAACTCTATCTAGACTAAATTGCTGCCATTGAAGGGAATGTAAGAATGTTATCACTTCAGTAAGAATTTTAGTCTATTAATGTGACTGTTGAAGGCAGACACTAGTGTGTGATGAGAGAGACCGGTTGTTTTTCTGTAAATTGAAAAAAAAACCCCTCATGAACCTGTGCTCAAGAAAGCAGATGTATAACATCCTTGAGGTCACAGTTTTTGTGCTGTTGCAGCTTCAGGAAAGACATTTGGTCAGAAAGATGGCTATATCACCTGAGAAAATGTTAGAATACTAAGGAGGCAGGAGGATTATAAAGAGAATTACAAATTAGGATTTCATAGCAAGACTTCTTCCCTTTCTATTTACTGTCTTTATTATCAACTATGATCAGTCAAGTTTCCCACTTGATGAACTTATAAAACGCTGTATGAGGCCTCTGACATGATGTAAATAAGCTCTGGGTCTCAAACTCCCTATTGCAACTTTTTCTGCTGACGAAGCACTTCTAAAATCAAGCATTAGGATCTGATCAGTGTGTAGACTGTGTATGTATGTATAGTATGTATGTGGCATATGTTACAATGCATGGATTTGACTGGCACTACTGTTTTTGGGGAGTATTTTCAGATGGTTGAAGTACATCTCCTACTGACTTGCTTGTACTTTCTAGCTGATGCACAAAAACACTGAGGTTATTTTTGCTTTTGAATACTTTATTCAACAGTAATACTCATTGAATTTATCCTTGTGCATGTAACCAAAGTATCTATTTCTGTTTTATCATGGGTTGTAAATAGCTTACCTAACTTAATGACAAAGAGAAGACAGAAGAGCTTACTTCTAGGCATGTGATGCTTTTTTTTTCACTTGTTGACTGCACTGCATTAGATTCATGGAGTAAAAAGTCTCCTTTATTGTCATGCAGTCTGATATTGTTACTGGTAGAGGGAATACAGTGTAATTTTTGGTACCAGTGTATGTTTTCAGAAAAAGATACCGTTTAGATGTGTCCTACCCAGGTATCAGATACATTTACTAGCTGAATTTTTCACTTCTGAAATTTCTTTTTTTTTTTATGTCCATAGTATTGCAGGCAGTGTTGCAGAGAGTTATGACACTGAAAGTGGGTTTGAGGACTCTGAGAACAATGACGTTGCAAATGCAGTTGTACGCTTCATCACCAGATTTATTGACAAGGTTTGCACAGAGAGCGGAGTTACGCAGGATCACATCAAGGGTCTTCACTGCATGATACCAGGTAAGAATTGTGATGAAAATGTGCATTCCTAATCTTTCATTTTTCCTTTGGTTTTGGTTCTTTTTTTCCTGATGGAAGAAATACACGTTTTAGTTACAGTCAACTTCCGTAGGCATAGAAGATCAGATTTTTTTCTAGACTATAATTGCTGTTGAATTTCAACTAACTATTTCCTTGATGGTTACATTTAAGAATTTTGGAATATTGGATTTCCAATTAGATTGCAACTTTTTCTTTCATGTTATGCCAGACTTCATTTGTGATATTACTGATTTTCAGGCATTGTAGCAATGCACATAGAGACTTTGGAGGCTGTCCATCGTGAGAGTAGAAGGCTTCCACCAATACAGAAGGCAAGTATTATGAAACATGTTTGTATTCTTTAAAAGTATTAGAATCATGCTGTTTAGTCATCTTTTTTGTTTTCTTTTATTTTCCTCTTCAGAATGTTAGAAGGAAACATCAGAACATTGTAAGAAAAATTCCACAAGTGATAAATAAAGTGCTTGGCTTTGGTCTCATGAAATATGAACTTAGAAAGCTATTAGAGCCAAATTTTTGATCATAAACAAGCTATTGCATACCCACTGTTCTTTGAGACCCAGTTCTCTTCGTTGAGTCCAAACTCCATCTCCCTTCTTTGGAATTAGTCTCATAACAATTTTGTTTTGAATCTTTCTACACCAAATATAATTAGGCTGAAGTATAACACTGGTATTCCTATCATACTTACACTATTTTACTTGCATTAGCCCAAAATTCTACGACCAACTTTACTGCCAGGAGAAGAATTTGTTTGTGAAGGTCTCCGTGTGCTACTGGATCCTGATGGCAGAGAAGAAGCTACAGGAGGACTGCTTGGAGGTCCTCACATCCTCCCTGCTGAAGGAGCTTTGTTCCTTACTACCTACAGAATTATATTTAAAGGCACTCCTCATGATCAGCTGGGTAAGCAAAACAGTGACAAAACTGTGTCACTTTGAATAGATAAAATTTTGAGCTGACCTGTCCATCTATGTAAGCATCAGCATCAAAATGCATCTACCTCTGCAAGTAATTTTTCATGGTCATCACATTGATATGATCTTTTGTTATAGGTTTTTACTCTAGATATGACAATATTTTATGTTCATTTTGCGTTTAACCTAACTAGAATTTATTTCTTCGAGTAAGACAACGTATGTACTGCCTGTGATCTTTGACATCCAGTACTTTTCATTTGACAGTTTTTTTCGCTTTCAATTTTTTTTTTCAATTGCTGGAAGTGTGTAAAATGGGGGAAAAAAAATCATAAGTTAGTAATGTCCTTAAAGTTATTATTAATAAATTAATAATTGCTTTTAATATGTTTTAAGTGGTAGTTTTTCATCTTCTGACATCTGCCATTTCTAAGCAAATTAAACTGTCTGTCAGAAGTATAAATTTATCTTTCAAAGTTTATTGTCATTTGAAAAGAAGTCAGTATAAAACTTTCGTTGTTTATAAGATGCATAATGCAATATGAACGTGAATTACGTTTGGAAATGTTCATTGACCCCTTTCCAAACTGTGTTTTTGGGGTGCATTTCCAACACTCAGAAAATCTCAGAGAATATTTTTCCAACCATCCAAACTGAAAGGAAGTCAAAAAAGTAAATGCTTCAGATCATAGATGGTACTTGGGGATTTATCAACTTCTCAAGCATTTTCTGTGAAATTAATTATGTGCAGTTATTTTCCTATTGCTTTGTGAATTGTAAATCCTATCTGCTCAGAGTACAGTGTGACCAGAACAGATCTGATTCTGTGATCAAACAAGTATCCATAAATGCTATAATTCTGTGGTTCTCAGTGGGAGAGCAGACGGTGATCCGGAGCTTTCCTATTGCGTCTGTTACAAAGGAGAAGAAAATCACTATACAAAACCAGCTGCAGCAAAGTATGCAGGAGGGCTTGCAGATCACTTCAGCTACCTTTCAGGTAAAAGGAAGTTTTGTGAAATTGTGTGAGGTAGCCAGCTCAAAATACTTACGAGCAGTACTTTGCCCTGATAATGGTGAAGAGTTCAGTATCCTGCTCTGTAAAGTCAATGGAGAACATGTAGTCCTCTCATAGAAATTCCTTTTGGTTTTTTGGCTCATTTGAAACAGCGTTACTGTTTTTGTGTTTGATTTCTTTCTCTCCTTTCCTCACTTTCTGCTGTGGATCCAGTAGAGGGCTATTCTGAGTCCAAAATGTCTTCATGTGGGTAAGCAGAGGCCAGGCAGGCCAGTGGAAGACTTCTCACTTTACTAGCTTTCTAGAAAAATATGTAATGGAGGGTCATAGTACGTCTCATTTGGAATCTGCCCTTCCAGAAATCTTTCATGTAGCCATTAGTAGCCAGATCCAAAGGGCTTCTGTGTGAAACCTCTTGACTTTTGCACAGATTCAGGTATTCTGTCTTCAGAGGCTTCCTCAACGTGTTCAGAATGCTCAGAATCTGCTGTGGGGCAGTTGACGGAGATGGACTTGTAAGAGTGAGGGGTCATTAATTCTCTTAAGCCTTCCCTAAATGTTTCTTATTGGTGGTAATCTAACATTGGTCAAATCCTAAGAGATCGAAAGTTGAAAACAAAGGATTTAATATCACAGACCAAAAACTGACTTTAGAGCTTAAGAAGTGAAATATATCCTCAGGTTAGCTAACTTTAGAGACTTGTTTTCATTGAGAACAACGGTCTCTTTTCAATGTCTGAAAATGAAATACATAGTCAGTATTTTACTGGTTCCTTAGATAGCAAAGAGTATTTATTTAGTCATCCTTCAATGTTGTATTCAAGAGCATAGGACTCGGAATAACAAATAAGTAAAACAACTCAAAAAAAAAAAAAAAAAAAAAAAAAGTTGTTCTTGTGGACTTTTGACTGGACTTTCTGGAAAATAAAAGTTCTCAGTATTTTTTTTTACCAGGATAGTTAGCATACTTCAATGATGTGCTAAATGCAGGCATAGCTCAATGCTTTCAGTGCTGGATTCTGGTCAAACATCATCCCTGCTTTTGTTTAGCATAGTTTTGTGTTAGGTTATGAAAACAAAAATGATCAGGAAACAGTTTACTTCTGTTCCTTTTCTAAGTGCTAGAGTTCAATATAGTATGAAATAGCAAGCCCTATCTTTGTTTATTAATTAAGACTTTCAGAGTGTTTTGGCTGCAGCGATGCTATTTAATGTCTTTGAAACTTTGTATCAGTGTAACCCCTGAACATTCAAGCATTCCTCTTAAGGAGGTCTTTGAGCAACATTCTCATTTGGAATTCTTTTTCATTTGGAAAATAATTACAGAACAGAACAAGTGAAATTAAAAACAAACAAACAAACATGGAGAAATCCACCTTCTAGGTGACAAAGACAAACAAGACAGTCAAAAGGTGTATAGGTAGGCAGTCAAAAATAAAGGTCTAGAATATATCTTTGTTTACTTTTTCCATGTTCTTCAAGCTCTTTCATGCCATCTTCCAGATTCCCTTTTTTTTTTTTAAATTCCTTTTCACAACAGAGCTGACTGATCCTTTTGACTAAGGGTGATATAATTTATATATATGTGTATTTAAATAACTTTTCAAAAAGCATTTTTAATGGGATAAATAGATCGGTGTTGAATAGCACAGGATTAGTTACTTTCCAAGGATCTGATTTCACTGTTACTAGCTGTTTGCTACTAGCTGTTTTTATGCTTTTGGAGGTGAGGCAAAAATTGGAATAACTAAATATTGGAAGTATAATGGTTTTGATATATGAAATCTGACTTTATTGCCTTTGTTAGAGTAAATTACCAATTTTGCTTCCCTATATATAGCAAATCTGATAAAATATTTCTGATCTGAGCTATCCCATGTGACTAGCACTTTAACTGTTGTGGATATTGTAGTGCCAGTACATCCACGTAGATTACCCAAAATATTTTGTGTTTGGTGTTATGAGAATTCCAGATGCTTCATGGTGAAAATATCTTAGTATTACAACATCAATACTAAAAGCGAGTAAAAATTGAACAAGCTGTATAATATCCCTCAAAACCAGTAAGATATACCTACATACATATATTTGTATTTTCTGATGTGCATTGTACTGCCTAAGTATGAAGAATGTGCTAATATGTTTTAGAATCTTTTGATTTGTTGAATCCTGGAAATTTATTTATTTTGTAAGTTCCTAACGTGCTCTGTCTTTAATATGCAGTTAATTAAAGTAGCGTTTGATGAAGAAGTAAGTCCTGAAGTGGTGGAAATATTTAAGAAACAGCTAATGAAGTTCCGTTATCCTCAGTCTATCTTCAGCACTTTTGCATTTGCAGCTGGACAGACAGCACCACAGATAATTTTACCAAAGCAAAAAGAAAAGAACACTTCATTCCGGTATTCTTCTATCACTGATGTTCTTGTTTACTTCTAGACAAAATCCTTAAATAAGCAGACAGGTTTTCAGAACTTCGAGCATCTAGTTAGCTTGACATTCCAGAGAACTGACAAAATGATATTCCCTGTCTTTTAATGTTTACAGAATAAAAGGGAGGTTGGTATGAAATAAATGTTGATATAAGAATGTATTATTTATCCTATCATATTGCTGCAGCAATTTTGAACAAGTATCTAATTACATTTTTGAATACATACAATATTAATAACATATTCAATTGTGTGAACTATGCCAACATAAAAACAGAGTTCTTGTGTGTTAAATTATGTATTAGTGGACTGTAGAGTAGAATTCATTTTTCCCTTAGTAGATTCTGTATAGTTGTCCCTGTGTTCTTTTATCATCTAGAGTTTCAGCTTTGGGTCCTCTCTTAAATTGCATGTTATACATTAATTTTTACTAGACTAGACTGATCATTGTTTAGTACCCCTGAAAGTGGTACTTTCAGTGATTCTATGTTGATTATTGCATTGCTGACATATAGAAGTAGAATCCCAAGCTAGTCATAGAAACTTAAAACTTTAAGGTAATTTCTGTCTTTCTTGCCTCACGCTGTCAGTTTCATAGATCTGTTACATTGCTAGCAAAATATGAATACCTGAACAGATATTATGGCTGCCTATTCATTATATTACACGTAATAGGCATAAATTGCTCTCAAAGTAATAAAAATAGCATTTAAAAGTTGGCATAGGAAGTAATTTTTCTGTTGGCTTTTATTTTGATGTAAAACGAGAAATAGAAATGTGTTTTCTTTGAGTAAGGATGTTTGTCGTAAAAATCTGTACATGCTATTGAGAAGAACATATCTATCTTTTGAAAGATTTTTTTTTTCTATGAATTTATAGTACTTTCTCAAAAAGCATTGTGAAAGGAGCAAAACGTGCTGGGAAGATGACAATTGGTCGCCAGTATTTGTTAAAGAAGAAGACGGGCACAATAATGGAAGAAAGAGGGAATCGTCCAGGCTGGAATGAAGATGATGATGTCTCTGGTAATAGTAAAACAATTTCCATTTTTGTTGATATGTCTATCCTGTCATGCTTCAATTTCAACATGTTAGCTGAGTAGTATCTTCAAGAAGAAATTACAGTCTTCCTGGACAGGAAGGTGAAAGGTTTCAAATAGTGCACTGATTAAACGTTTTGTGACGACTGAACATACAGGGTGAAAGAGGAAGCTGCCTTCATTCAGTGGTAAAGCAAAAGAGGCTTTTTTTCTAATTGCCAAACTATTTTCACATAATATCCTTAGAAAGCCTGACATTGCTTTGTCTGTAATGAGAAAGCAGTAATTGGCGAGGTTCAAGGAACTGGAAGTATTTTATGGACGAATTTTGTCTATGTGGAAGAGATCAGTGATTTCTGAAGACAGCTGAAGACTTAATGACTGAAAATACCATTTTCCCAAACTTCGGTTGGAAGGAATTGGGGAGATAAGTTAGAAAGTTATTTGGACACTTTGTATAGTGCAATGGTGTGGACTTTGACTTTCTTCCAAATACTTCTTTTCCTACCATGTGCTGCTGTCAGTATATCCTTATCTGGACCAGTGCTAATTTATAATAAGCCACTAGAGGGAGCCAGATTCTCCTGTACATTAACAGGTATTGTTTTGTCGTACCATTCTTTCTTTAAAAAGAAAAAAAAAATAGCATTTCAGATAATGAAGTGTTTATGAAACATCAAACAAACCAAATTTACCTTCCGGATATTTGGTCAGAGATCAAGGTGACTTACATGATTTATGTGCAGATAAATAAAAATTATCTGACACCAAGCTATGTTGCTGCACATTCTCTGTTCTCTCCCAGAGTAAAAAGGGCCATTCCAGGAAAGCTGAAAAATACTGATCCTCTTCTTTCATTCCAGATAAATATGGTAGAAAAAAAGGCAGGAAAAAAAAGGTTATGAAATACAGAATGTCTTTACACAACTGAAAAGTTACATTCTTAATTGAATTTCCAGCCTCTTCCTTAAGTACTGAGTTACTATGTGTTCTAATGTTGTGGAATCTTCAGCTCAGAAGGAATTCTGCAAACTAAGCCTGTCCTGGGTGTGATTTTGTGTCCATCACTCAGAGAGACCAAGTATAAGCAAGCCTGTATGTTCGTACTTCTCATGACAATGAAGAAATCCTAAGAGTTTCTGCATTGCCTGTGTACAAAACAACTATATTCTTCTGTGAGCTCGTAACTATTAATGACAGTTTCTTCTTCCCCTCACCTGACAAAAACACAAAAAGATAAATTGCGAGGCTTCCTACCTGCTGCTTTCCAGATGCTGTGACTAGGTATGTGTAAGGCTATTAAAGTCTGACAGCTTGCTTTTTTTCCCTGCACTGCACTGTCATTCGAGCTGTAGTACTCCTCATTTCAGACGAAGTACAAATAGCCACAGAAAATTTTCTGTTAATCAGTGCAATTTGTTTTGTATTGATTGCTGCAAATTCCTCTGTGTTTGCAAGCCTTAAAAACTGAAGTTTAGGGAATTATGCAGCTATATCAACAGTGAAACAAACAGAACTGTCTGCAGCAGGTGATGCATTGTCTTATAAAAAGAAGCATTAAAGATGGGGTCAGAAGGAACTTCAGGAGATCATCTACTCCATCTTTCTGATCCAAGGCAGGAGCAACATGTTCTTCATAAATGCTTACCTAACTTTTTCTTAGCTTTCAAAGATGAAGATTCCATAACTCCAGGCTATTTATTCTGATGCTTTAACCACACTTAGTGCTGGAGGAAAGCAAGCAACTTTCTGATGTTCTGACCTAAACTTCTCCTTGACACATTTTATATCATTCACTTTTTATTCTGTGGATATGTACATGTAAAAGGGATAACTGCCTTAATTTGAATTGCAGTTTTTTGGAATATTATAATGTTTCCTTTCTCTTTTCTTTTCTGGATATCATCTGTAGTTCTTCTCAGTCAGACTTCATAGAATTCTGAGTATCTTCATCTCTCTTCTCTAGATTGTCTTTAACTAATCCATATATAATTTCAGTTTCATTTCCAGAATTGGGCACTCTAGATAAAAATTATTGCTAATGAACACCTGGGTTTTTTCCCCCCTCATTGCCTCCTAATCTTTATATTTTCAGAGAGTTGTGAATGACACTATTACTAAAATCTGTTTTCTGTGGGTGATCATAGTGATATATTCCAGAAAATAGGAGGCTATCTGTAAAGTATGCTTATAAAATCAGTCATATCTCAAAAAGAGTAAAATAAAGGGTCTCTTCCTCATGTTTTCAAAATTAAATGAAGACAAAAGGCATTTAGAACTTGAGATAGAACGTCTTCCCTTTTCAAGTTAACAACCCTGATATGAAATCTTATAATCTCTAGCTTTTTACACCTACAGGGAAATGATTTGTAAATTGTGATATCCAACCTAGCTGCTTTCATTTCACAAAAGAGCATTTCGGAAAAAAATTGAAAAATGCACCCTAGTTTTATCTAAGACAATACAGCATTCAGAACTTTTACATACCGAGATTCTGTATTCCCTAAAATAAAATTATTTCAAAATCTTGTTTAATTCTTTTCTCTGAGTGAACTTCATAGCTTTACGTACTTTGTAACGTCTTTCTTCTCCTTCAGGACAAATATGAAAATATAGGAAAAGAGGAGATATCCATAGCATTGAAGTCTTCATTGTTTAGCTCAAATAGGGAATAGTTGTTTTTGCACGATGCACCATGAGGACAATAAAGTTATTCAGGTAGCTTTTATGATAATATGCACAAAAAACAGAGGTATCTAAAATGTACTTCTGTAAATTCTGAATGTTATCTGGTGACGAGTTTTGTGTCTTAATTTTAGTTTTCAAACATAATTTTAATTTTCAATTTTATAAAGTCCTGTTTAAAGTTTAAATCTTTATGTACTTCTCAGTGCCAAACTGTTAAAGAAATGCTTCCTCTCAGATGTGCATACTTTAATGCTTGAGATGAAATGATAGCAACTGATACATACTGCAGACAGTAAATCTGCTTTCAGTATTTGGAAATAGTGAAGTGTTGACAACAGGCAGGTGGCAGATTTTGTACGAAGACCTTGCTTGACTTGAATTTCAGTGTAGTTTGAACTTGTGGCATGGTTTTTATCTCATGATTAGAGGTTTTTCTGCTTTGGAATATGAAACTGATGTGCATGGCTGAAGAAAGTTGCTGTTCAACATTGAAACCGAAGCATTAAGAAGCCAACATTCACCTACTCGTGAAAGAAATATTTTTATTTTAACCAGGCTTTAAAAAGGTTGTTTTATTTTTTGAAGACAGTTTAGAAAAATTAGGAGATCGATTTTATCTTGGATGTTTCATGAATTTGTGCTCATTTTTAATTATTCTGTCTCATGTACATCTTTGTACTGCTGTTGTTGAGTTTGGCTTGTATGAATAAATATGCAGGAAATACTGCCTCAGTCTGTTCAAGTGATCATACAGGAGACCTTTTTCTGGAATTTTAACATGAGCGAGGTGTCAGCCATGCTGACTGTTAGGGCAGTAGGTAGCTGTGAGATGAATTTATGTTTCTTGAGTGAAGTATTATTTTGTTGCTTATAATTCCTGTAAGCTGTAGTTTATATTTATTAATCATTAATAATAAGACAAACTAATAATCAGTTCATAAAACAGCATTGTTTTTTGCAACGGCTGACCTTCACAATAGCAAACTCAAAGATCTTCAACTTCAGTTTCAGATGACAGTGAGCTGCACACAAGTGGTACCCTAAAAGCATCAGAGAAGTCAACAATGGAGCAGTTGGTAGAAAGAGCCTGTTTCAGAGACTATCAACGTTTGGGACTAGGGACCATCAGTAGTAATACTTCTCGCTCAAAAATGGAATACTTGAGAATAACTGCACTGAACAGAATGTATTCACTTTGCAGAAGGTAAGTTTACCAATTCAGACAAGCGTTTGGAAATAAAGGTGGTGTGAGCACAGTGAGGTGGTAGGTGGTGTGTTTCAGCAGTGATGACAGTGACAGTGGGTCATCTCCACTGGTCCAGGTTGTTACGAGAGTGTCATGAAGGCTGTTGTTTTTGGCTGATGAAAACATATAGCTAATGGTGGTTACTATGTTGAAAAAATGGTACTTGGTAGCTGAGAATTTTCTCTATCAAGTAGTGTCAATGTATCTGTTGCAGTTTCCATATAAATGTAGGAGGCATTACTTTTGGAGCAATCTAGATACGTTCGGCCTGAAATTATAGGATTTATTTTTTTTTTAATTGCTTACAAATTTGAGAGCAGATTTAATTGTTGTTCTGGTTTTTTTTTTCTACTTGTCAATACAGTTACCCTGGGCTTCTGGTAGTACCTCAGTCTGTTCAAGACAGCAGTTTGCAGAGAGTTGCTCGCTGTTACCGTCACAATCGCCTACCAGTGGTGTGTTGGAAAAACACCAAAAACAGTTCTCTTCTACTTAGATCTGGGGGCTTTCATGGCAAAGGTGTTGTTGGCCTCTTCAAATCCCAAAACACACATACTACAGGTGAGCTGGTGCAGCCAGGTTTTATTTATATATGTATATTTCTAAACTAAATAACGTTTGTGTGCATATATATATGTATATAGAGAGAAATTTTTATTAGTTTATTTATTCCTGGAGGAAATCAGGGAGATGGTTTAATCAAAAGTCCCAGGATATGGATGTTTTTCTGATACTGTAATAGTACAGTATAATGTATGTCAAGAATCAGACCATGAATAGTATGAAGGTGGTTCAAAAATGTCAGTTGAAAGCTAAACAGAGATTATGTATAAACTAGACAGTCTTCAGTAAAAGCTGCCGCCTGCCAAATGCAATGTCTCAGAGAATAAAGTATCTTATTTTCTAATAATTCTCTGTCTGCCTGTTAGATCTAATGAGTGTATGTAGTCAATTTTAGTTACAGAATCACAGAATGGCCAGGGTTGGAAGGGACCTCAAGGATCATGAATCTCCAACCCCCCTGCCACATGCAGGGCCACCAACCTCCCCATTTCATACCAGACCAGGCTGCCCAGGGCCCCATCCAGCCTGGCCTTGAACACCTCCAGGGATGGGGCATCCACAGCCTCTCTGGGCAGCCTGTTCCAGTATCTCACCACTCTCTCTGTAAAGAATTTCCCCCTGACATCCAATCTAAATCTTCCCTCCCTCAACTTAATACCATTTCCCCTTGTCCTGCAGTTATCAACCCTTTCAAAGAGTTGATTCCCCTCCTGTTTGTGGGCTCCCTTTAGGCACTGAAAGGCTGCAGTGAGGTCACCCCACAGCCTTCTTTTCTCCAGGTTGAACAAGCCCAGCTCCCCCAGTCTGTCTTTGTAGGGGAGGTGCTCCAGTCCCCTGATCATCTTTGTGGCTCTCCTCTGGACCCTCTTCAACAGCTCCCTGTCTTTCTTGCACTGGGGGCTCCAGACCTGGACGCAGTACTGCAGATGGGGCCTCACAAGAGCAGAGTAGAGGGGGACAATCACCTCCCTGTCCCCGCTGGCCACCCCTTTTCTGATGAAGCCCAGGATACCATTAACTATTATATAAAATACTAGAATAAACGTTATCCATTAGGTTTTCTGATGTCTTTCAGTGTAATATCAGTTTTATTTTTATCTTTCTTTTGTAAAGCATAGATCTGAAAGATTCTCTTTGGATCTTTTTATTAATTAAATATTTGTCAGATTAGTTAAATTTTCAGAAGAATATAGCATATTCAGGCAAATTTAGTTTTGGAAAGGGCATGAGTCAACTTTCATCATTAACCTGCAATATCAAGGACATTTCTTGTGACTGCCTGAATTTCTGTGTCTTATGCTGATGGCTGCTTGGGAGTTAATTTCATTCCAAAAGTGAATTTGTTATGTATTGTATAGTTTGCCTTAGGGAAATTTTCAAAAACTTAACAAGCATGCTATGCAAATAAGTGCAAGTTGGATATAGGTAGATTGAAGACTCATGACAGAAGATAGCTTGATTTACAAAGTCCTTCAGGTGAAATTTTGCTTTTTTAAATATCTTTGTGAAATCATCATTTTCATTATTTTTGAAGAATAGTTATTGTCTGACACAGTATTTAGCTGCATCTTTTTTTGTGTGTATCAAATTCACCTTAAAAATCACAAAATCTCAGAGATATTACAAGAAAATCTTTTTATTTTTTTCTTTTTTTCCTTCAGTCAATGTCTTGACTGGCTGTTAATGTTAACTTTTGAATCACTAGTCCAAACATTCAGTAGTAGAGCTTTGATTTAGTGCATCTCTTTTCTGTTCTGCCTGAATGTATTTTAATTGGAAGGTAATACATTGAGTTTTATATAATACTTTTTTTTTTTTTTTTTCTTGAAAAGATTCTTAAAATGTGCCAGTGAAGTACTACCAGTAGTAAAGTAGTAATTGCCACACTTGAGCTTTGCCAGTCACTCCACAGGCTTCAGATGTGAATCTGAAGCATGATAATTCAAATGCTGGTCTTATTAGCTGGCTCTTTACTGATAGTCTTAGGTAAAATAACTGGCCAGCCATCTTTAACCTGGCATAAATAGACTCAATTGCAACAATTTTGCAGAGATAGTCTGCAAATTACGTAAAGACAAATACTTCCATATTCTCTGCAGTAGGTTAAATTTCTGTGTGCATGAGTGTGGAAGAGTCTTCCAAAACAAGATCACAGTCTGTTTTAGTGCATTTCTTATCTGTAGTCTTGTTGGTTTTGTTTGTTTCTTTTTTTTGCAGTTTTCTCTTTTTAATTTTACATAGTTTTTTTTTTAGCATGTCACCCTCATATTTCTGGTAGTATGTTAGGAAGCAGTCTGTTTGACACAGTGTCTGATATGTCAGATGTTAGTTTCCACTTCCTTTAGAAGAGGAATTGGAGACTCCTCAGGATGTTACTGTGAGGGTAATAAAAAATGTTTATAGGATACTTATTTTTAATGAAGTTGAAGCTTGGTGAAATAAAACATTTAGAGAAACTGATCACTAGGGATAGTTACGCACAGGTGAATGTATTTGCTTCAGCAGGAGTTGTGTACAATGCAGGATCTGTACTGAAAATGCATTGTAACACAACCTAAGACAACAAAGATAATCTTAAATTCAAGTTGGTACGTACATACCTTCCTTAGCAGAGATTCTGTAAAAGATTTTTTATCCAGCAGTTCTGGATTGATTGACAGAAATGAAATGGACCTGCTGCAAATTAATGTTTATGGCCTTCTGTTACATTGTATGTTAAGCAGTTTTTCATCTTTAAAAGGCAATTGAGATCAATTGTTTTTATTAGAAGCACAGAATTTATTTTCTGGAGAAACTATGCACGGTAGTGAATTGTTCTATGGAACTAAACCATATGCAACAGAATTGTATTTTTCTAACTTCTGTTCATAAGAAATTATTAACAGATGTCTGAATATGGCATAGAGAATATATTGGTCTTTTCAGAAGTTCCTTTAACTTGTAGAGTGGTTTCTGAATTCCACTTTACCTGTTTTGGAAATTAATTTGCGGAGTGCTGCAGTGCTGTAGTTCCAAGCATGACATTCTACACCTAAATACCAAGTTTTGGTCTTCTGCCATGTAGGAAGACCACTTCTGTTTGTTCGTAGAAGCGCTGTTTAAGAGAAGAGCTTTCTTGATACAAGCAAGGGTTGTGCCCACTTATGTCTGTAATGCAGTAAAAGCGTAAACAATGATGTCTTTTAATATAAGTGTACTTTGAGTGGGTAGGCAACAAATCTCGAGGAGCCTCCACTTGTAGTTAAATAGCCTGCCTTTACTGTCTGAGTATGATTTTAACTTATTTTCATTGAAAAAACTGTTCTGCCTGTTCACTGCACTTTTTTTTTTTTTTTTAAGGCTGACATTTACTGAGCCATATCACAAATGTACAAATGTTGCTCTTTATTCTGAGAGGGAAGAAAAACATTATCTTCATTCTGTTTTTGTTGACCATTGCTGAATGATGAATGTTTTAAATGTTACCCTGTTACCACAGGGTAACAGACTCTTTTAGAAGCTTAGCTTTGTGAAGTGGAATGCAAGACAACATTGCTGGGTGTGCTCTACAGCCAGGTGATGAACATCTGGGCATTCTTTGTTATCAAAGAAATGGCTTTCTGAACGTACGATGAACAAACCATGAATTTTCAATGAACTGTTTTACATAGTAAGCGTTTTCTTTTTCTATTCTGTGTACTTATAAATGTACATCTATTTTAATGTATTCCATTCTTCCTGTGACTCTATTTAGCTCCTGCTTCTTTAGAATCTTCAAGCAGTATAGAACAGGAAAAATACCTTCAAGCCTTACTGAATGTGATATCCGTCCACTGCAAAATGAATAGCAGTAATACTCTCACTGTTAGACCAACAATTGCTCTGTCACCAGGTAAAATTGTTTTGTGTACTGTTTTTGTGTTGTTAAGTCAAAAAGTGAGAAGGGAATCTTCTTGGATTTGGTGTTAGTTCAATTTGTCTCATATGAATTCTGTTGTTTCTTTTATTGCTACGCTTCTCAGGTAGTTTATTCACTCTTCATTTTAGTGAATGTGTTCTCTGTATGTAAAGGATGTTTTTAAACTTTCCCAAAGTATTCCTCTATATTCTTAATCTGACAGTAAGTGATTCGCAGCCTCAGTCCTTCAGAATATCAAGATGTAAGAACTATCCAAATTGGCAGGTTGTTTTTTTTACATTATCACATGAAACAATTGCATTATATATAACATAAGACAAAAATGCACTTTGATGTGCTATATAACAAACTAAACCTCTTGAAAACTCTATGAAATAAGAGACTGCCACCTTGAAGAGACTGTGGAATGCTACTGTATTTTTTATGTTTTTATATATTTTTATTTTTATGCACTGTATCTATTTTTATACTACATAATTAGAAAATACAAGATTGCGATGTTGGATTCTACATAGAGAAAAGTACTACAGCAGCAATGGGAGGCATATGGGCATTTTCATGTGTTATATGTAGTATTTTAATGCCATTTCTGCATAGAACTTTACTTGCAATGAAAACCCTTTCAAAAGACATTACTTAGGTAAATATTTTATTTCAATTATTATATGATGAAACTTGATGAGGTTTATGTGAAAGTATCCCCACAGTCTTAAAAAGAAAAGAATGCAACTTGAAATTGTGCCTGTCTTGCCATATCCAATTGGTGGAAATTTGTGTAATAGACCCAAACAGTGGCTTCTCTTGTGAAATGGCACTGTTTCCAAAGTGTGGACGCTTTGCTTCATGTATTATAAAATATGTTGATTGCTTATTTGTATCTAACATCTTCATTCTGTTGCTAGTGTATACATCTGTCTTAAAAAAATGTATCAGAAGTAGAAAATTGGCAAGAATTATCTGTATTAAGGGTGGAAAAAAATGTTTTCATCATTTATATTAAGTTTAGTCTGAGTAACACTGTAGTGTTTTTAATCTTCTGTTCTTTTTTTGGCTGACTTTAGGCTCTGAAAAGAGGGCTTCAAGAATGTCTACTGTATTTAAGCAGGTAGTGCCAGGACATTTGGATGTAAATCTATCCAATAGCTTTGCTCGAGGAGGTTAGTAAGACTAGCTCAAAGTCTTAGCACCTTTGTTATTTGAAATAATAAGTGATAACAAAATGTTAGTGAAATTAAAAGTAATTAACTGCTTACAAATGTATTACATTATGAAACAACAAAACAGAAATTACAGATTAGCCTCAATCCATAATATAATATAAGTCTCTAATTTTTGTTTTAGTCCTTCACTTACCATTGAAATAAAGGTTTCATTTCGTGATGGAAATCAGTGGAAAAATAATCACTCGGGAGTTACATTTTTAAATACCTTGTGATTTATCCATAGTTTTAATTTACTTGAATTGTATGACCTAAAAAGACACATTTTACATTCCAAGTGAATGGACATTGGAACCTACAATTCTGTAATTTGTAGCAGCCTGGCATTTGACTGAAGGTTAGCTGACACTTCAGCAAGTTACAAATAATCTAAACAATTTAAGTAAAGGAAGAAGTTACATTGCTGTGCCTTCTTTGGGAAGGTGTCATTTTTACAGGAAACTCCCCCTGTGATTTCCAGCTGCTTTTCTAGTCTGATGAATTTATGATCATCTTTGTGCACTTACGTACCTAAATCAGTGTGGTGAATTCCCTAGGTACACTATGTATTTGTTAGAGCTGAAGGCTACTGAAGAAGTATTTTTACATATATAAAAGTTGCTTTTCTTCCTTTATGAATCTACTGGAGTTCATGGAGGTGAAAAAACAGAGAGATAGCAATCAAATAGGTAAAATGCCTGGGAACCAGAGAGGAGCTTAGTAATGTCTGGAATCGTTAGAAAAATTGGTGGCTGTGCACTGCTTCTGTCAATAATGTAATAGTGAAAATGTTGGGTAGCTGACAGCAGATGTTTGGTTGTTTTCCATTTCCTCACGCTGGGGCAGAAGTGCCAACAGCAAAGTGCCCGTGAGAACCCATGAAGATGCCCCAGATGAAAAAAAGACAGAAAGGATTACTGAAATTACCTGTTTCTGGGATTAGAGTTTGTTGTTAATGTGATACGGTGAGCTTCTCAGTGAGGGAAAAGGAGTCTCAAGTCAGATGTTTTTTGTTGGAGATTGTCTTTTGGCTAGATTTCAGCAGTAATCAGGACAAGGGCAGGAAAGTCACCTTATATCTTGCTGGACTAATGCCACACCTGCTCTGTGTATCCCAAAGATGTAACTATAGACCAGTATCTGCAGTCTGTTCACAGTTTAGCAGGGGTACTTTGCTGAAACATAAGAATGCTTAACAAGGACAGTGGGAGCTCTAGTGAGAGTGAGAAAATGACAAGAAAAGGGAAAGGGAATATTTTCTTGTAAAGAAGCAAACATGAAGGTTTTTTTTTAGGTTAGCTAATAGAATTATTTAAGAGGAAACTATACAGTACAAGCTAAATATTAAACCTAAAATTGTTGTTCTCAAATAAGTGAAATCACATGCTCTATTATTACAAGGATTTTTGCTGCATTTGCAAGTTACATACACTGTGCATGTGAAGTTATGGGAACAAACTTGTTTTATGCAGGCAGTCTAAAGTGATTCTTCTTTGTATTCCTCAGAATAACTCAAAAAGCAACAAACAAATAAAAAAATGCCACCAAATGCTCATCACCAAATAAAAAACAAAACAAAAGCAGTGAGAAGAGCTAATTACTTTATCGTAGCAAGCAGCTTGTTAATATCCTTCATGAAAGTCAGAACTTTACTCAAAACTGTATACCTTTCCTTACATTACTTGATAACAATAGCATGGTTCTAAAGAGCAACAATTGTTACCTGGCACTGGTGTGTAATTAATAGACTAAAATGCTTTATCTGAATGATTTGCTGGAAAATACGAGGATGTTTATAATGAATAAATATAGACTCAGTCATTTGTTTTAAAAGCAGGATACGTTGTCTTTGAGTATGTTTTAATAGAACATTTATATAAAAGGAAGTTGACCACGTAGATGTGGCTTTAGAGCCAAAAAGATCCTTGTGTGCTCTGATAAGATTTCCACTGAATATGAGTATTTATGCAAGGGATGTGGGGGGGATTTTTTTGTCTGATAGATACTAGAAGTTCTCTAAATTATATGGTCTTACACAGTCCTTTAAGAATTTGTGTAGGTGTATAGAACTATCGTCTTACATTCCAATTTGATTTTAAGGTCCTTTAAATTACCTACTTACAATAGACTGAAACAGCTTTTAGAAAGTGCGCTGCAGTGCGGGATTTTTAATTAAGCTATTTCAGCTGGTGGGAAGCTTTCAATAAAGGATTCAGCTGAATTATGTAATTATTGAGTATTCTTTGTTATTATAGATTATTAGAAAACCACCTGATGGCTGTGTTATGTGTTTAAAACCACTGCAATTGCAATGAAAAATACTCCTTTTTGATAAGCAGGTCCTTCCTTCCCACTTTATGCTGGTTTTCTATCTTGACTGATGTTTTGTCTTGTGATGACTAAGATGTGTACTATCTGATGTATAATGTACTATAAAGGAATCCAGTATGTACTAGATCTTTGGAAATTAATACGTAACCCTTTTCTTTTCTCCTGCAATGTGTCTTGCTGCAATGTGCCTTGCTGCAATGTGCATTCCATTCCTCCTCCTTCTGTCTTTACTGTTTATCTGCCAGTGCTTGGGTACAGAGATAAATGTTTCACTCATTCCAATCCCAAATCAGCAACTAAGGGAAGAGTCCATCAAGGTACTGTACTCTGTGTCCTGGATGCACATTCTTATTTACTGTGTCCATAACCACTACTATATTTTAATATATGCTAAAGCAATGCTGTCACAGAACCTTAACTCTAAAAGCATTAACAAACTTTGAGGGTTTTTAGGCTTATCAGATTTTTACATTATGGTTTTGTTATGTTTTGGGTTTTTTGGTTTCTTTTGGACATTGAATGCATGATGAAAAGCCACACACTTCAGTATTTTATGACTTAGTAATATTATGATCTCATGCAAAAGAACATACAATTTTTAAGTTCTTCCAAAAGAATGTTTTTCTGTGCAAAAACAAAAAAGAGCAGCAAAAAAGAATTTAATACTCCTACTGCTTAAGTAGAACACTTGACAAATACCATTACCCAATGAGTGAACTTCCTTTCCAGAATTATTGGTATTTTTCCTGACCAGGGAAAAATTGATTATGCCAGATTAGGAACTTATGATAATATAATGAAAATGAAAGACTAAATAAAATGAAAACTAGATGATGGTAACAAAAAATGACATACTAGGCAAAGTTAGAAAATAGTTATCCATCAGTGGTACATATGTTCATCTGTATGTATTTGTAGCTAGTTTTGTTGTTTTTGTTGTGCTACAGGCATTGGTAGAATGTTAGAAATCTATGCACTGTCTGCTGGAACTAACGTTTTTTCAAATCAGATGAACAGGACCTTAATTCTTTTATTAAATGCTTGCTGTGAATTCTGTTAGTGTGATAAAATCTTCTTTCTGTTGATTGTTTTAGTCCAGTGGAACAAAACTTTGCAGTAAACACACTACTATATGGGATGTTTTATAAAACTGGATGTTCCTGAGATTGAAACTGTTCAGAACTATTAACCAATTCTTAAGTTTCTAACCAGTCATCCTTAGTTACTCCTATTCATTTGATCACATCTGATACTGGGAGCCAGTTAGGCAGACAAACTAAACTCTGTATTACTGTGATTACTGTGTAGAGTTATTCTTAAAATGCACTACCTTGCACATATCACATTGGACTTGCAAAAAAGGTCATACAAAATCCAGAAAATACCTACTGATCTCTTCTTCAGAGGCTCAGTAGGCCTTGACAGTCTGGTTTGTTACTATTTTATCCGAAGTTGAAATCACAGAAGTTATGGAAGCATAAAGAGATCAGAGCACGTCTGTGTCGTAGGAATTCCCTCTGGAAGTAATCATGTAGCTGCATCAGCAACAATATGCAACCTAAAATGTTGAGAGGCTGAGCTTATTAAGTTAACATAATGCCATTCAAATGCAGCTGTGCTGCTTTCAGATGCAAACCTGTGGTTCCATGTCCCACTCCACTGTTCCTTATGTGTATTCAAGATCACACTGTTACTATCTGTGAGACTTCTATACCATGCCCTGCTGCCGGAGTAATAGAGATCTTAGTGCCAGAATAAAACTGTAGAACTGTGATCTTCTAGGTAGACAACCGTCTCTCTGCTCTGACAACTGTGCTGTAATCACATCTGCTACAATGCAGTTGTGAATAACATGATTTTTAAATGTAAGGAAGTACCTTACATTCATTTCTATTTTTAATGAGCCATTAGACATGGTAAAATGAAAAAGAAAAACCATGGCATTCTACATTTTAATCACTCTAGCTGAAGGGCAGATAAGGGATACTTTATCCTCAAGTGTAATATTTGAATTGATCATTGTATATTTGTTTTCCATTATAATAGGTTACTGAGCTTGTTACTAGATTGTGTATGGTGAAGGGAACACATGTATTCTAGAAAGAAGGGTATTTTAAGTGATAGTATCTCCATTTTTGAGGGACGTGATTATATAATATAGTTGGACATCCAAAATAATAAGGAAAATAACAAGGAAATAGGAGAATTTTTTGCCTGTACTTCTGAAAAGTACCCAGCAATTTCATTTTTGTGTAATTAGTTTCTTGCTAACTGTGGCTTATGTTATCACTTACCAATTTCTCTACAATAGAAAGCATTGTTTGATTAGAATGACAGTCCAGTAGGATGATTTTGGCTATTTTTGGTATGATTTCTTTCAAGTGCATGTCGTTCATTGCATCCTATGATGAATGTGAGTGACGTATTTAAACACGGTACTTTCTAAATTATGTTGTTGCGTATGCATTAATAATTAGCATCTCTTGCCTTATACAAATTGTTTCTAAAGTATTTTTTATCTTAATGAAGGTGTATGGGCCAGTCTTCGTTCAAGCAACCGATTTATCAACGCTCAGACTCCATTCATTGATGTTGGTGCAAGACTTGCAGGGAAAGATAATGCCACTTCCTACAGTAGCACTTTTTTGCAAAGTCAGCTTTTGAGACGTCAAGCAGCCCTGTATATATTTGGAGAAAAATCTCAGTTACGGGTAATGGCAGTTTTATTTTTCTTTACATAGTTTTCATTTGGCTTGATTTTGATAACCCTAACATATTTTAACAAACAGTATTCTAGATAAGATGGATGGATAACACTCCTTAAGGTGTAAACTTTCATGGCTATTTTAGGTAGTGTTCTCAACACGGACGTGTTCTCCTTTTAGTTCCATTTTGCTGTGATCTATATTGCTATACAAATAGTAACAATTAATGCCCTAAAACATGCTGGGGGTTAGAAATCATACTTTGCAGTTACATAATACAGCAAAGTTAATGTGAATAAAAACTTACTATATTTTTTTAAAGAGCTATACAACAGGTACAAACTCATGTAAGTTCTGTCACTAGAGTCCTGCTCGTCACTTTTCACAAAGTGCTCTAAGAGATATGAAGATGTGTAATACAATGAGAGGAATGGAATGGCTTTCCTACAAGATAAAGTGTTTTCAAACTGGAAAAGACATAACTAGGAAGGAAATGTTTTGCAAGGCAACAAAATGTCCAGCAACACATTCCTATTTGAAAATCACTTTGTCTTCACTGTTTCAACATTATTGGCTTAGCAGGAAGAAGCAGCAGCAGACTTTAGCTCTGTTAAGTTTAGCTGCTGAGATAAGCACCCTGGCCGCTACCCCTTTCAGAGGCTCTTCAGAATTCTTCCAGGGCAGTTACAGTTCTCTATCTATATGATCCTGCTTGCAGAGCCACAGTTAAATGCACTTAAATGCATATTATCATTCAGCTACTCATCTGATTTTCAGCTGAGTGATCTCACTGTGATGTCTAGTTTGGGAAACAAAATCCAGACTTATTTGTAGTTTTTCCTCATGTATTGGAATATATTATGAAGCAAATGGAATTTTATTAGTGAGGAAAAGCAGTTAGTCAGGAAAGCATTGTTACTGTGGGTAGTGCTTAAACTCGCATGAAACCAAACTGATGTGAGTAACACTAACTCACAAGTCTGCCCATCTGGATTTGCTTACATGAAGAAGTCCACAATGTCTGCAGTTTTGTATATCTTTTTGAACTTTTTTATAAATTCTAATATTTCGGATGCAATTGTTTAAGGAACAGGAAACACACGTCCCCTGTATGAAGTCTTTACATCTTTTCAGAAAATATTTACAGATTTTTTTTTTTAATCTCTACATTTAAAAATTGAAAAAAACTTTTTTTTTCCAAGTACGAACACAGACAGCATCTAATGCATTTTGTGAAATATGTAGTATAGAAAAGCAGTCATTGCTAGGTAAATGTATCAGTATTCAGTTTTTTCTGAATTTATGTTATTTCTGGAGATGGAAGAACCGTGCTGTATCAGAACAATAAATCAAAATGCTAAAATTTTCTACAGAAAATTTCTTATTTTCTTCTGTACTTTGAAATGTTTTTATATCTTATTTTACTCTAAATTATATTGCATATGTATCATAGCATATCACTTTGTATCACTTTTATTTCATCTGCTACAATTGATTTGTAAATTCATTTTCCTTTTTTTCTTTCATCAGACAGTACATTAAAATGGTTCTTTTTATTAGGTATTTTATTCATACTTAATTTGAAATTCAATGACTTTATAATATAATTAACATAGCAGTAATTTACAGAGGTACCCTATTAAGTACATAAATGAAGCATCCTAACTTCGTACGATGCAGCATAATAATATAAGAGACAAAACAGAAATTTCCAGAGTGAGCATACTTCACCATTATTAGAATAAATTGCTCTTACTAAGAAAGTAGTTTATTTTCCAACAGAAGTTTTCTGTTCTTTTGGATTGCCATTTACATCTGATTTCCAAGTGAATGTTCTTACTGAAATTTTCAGTCAGGTCTTCTCATATCAATTTTTCATCATTGCATGATATCTTTTTTAACTATAAGCCTCAAAGGGTTCTGGCAAAGCAGGGCTTCCGTGAAGTAGAGTGAAACGTGAGAAATTCAGCTAGGAAAACCACACATAAATCGTGGAAATTGCATCAGGTATTCCCTGAATGCTATTCTGAGTTGAAATAGGTGCTTTAAATCAGCAAATGCCTCACTTTGCAGTGACTGCTGAAATGAATCACGTTATTTGCAATTATGAGGGTTCTTTTTTGGTTTGAAAGTTACATTTTTTTATGTGTTACTGAACTACTAGAATTTGAATTAGGATTTGAAGTATTTAACAACAAAGTTGGCAAGACTTGGAGATTTGTCAAGACTTGTGCTGACAAGTATACTTTTAAATTGCATCTGCTGTTGTCCTTCTCACACAGGGCTTCAAACTTGATTTTGCTTTGAATTGTGAATTTGTTCCTGTTGAATTCAGTGATATCCGACAGACAAAGGCAAGCTTTAAAAAGCTGTTGAGAGCTTGTGTTCCCAGCACTATTCCTACAGATTCTGAGGCAACATTCCTGAAAGCTCTTGGGGAGTCAGAATGGTTCCCACAGGTAATTTATATGACAGGTACTTCTACATGCAGTACTGCTTGCACCAAATAAATTTAAGAATCTTCTGACAGAGAACTGTTGTATTTTAAACAGCTGTTCTTTGCTCTTTGTAATTACTTTGCATGCTATCAATTCTGTCATTACACAGGTGTTAATTTTAATGCTACCATAACATTTACAGATGTGGTAGGTAATTTTTATAGCATTGTTTATATAGACTGTCTCTCTATATGGAACATATAAACAAGTAGAGATGATCATTTTTATTTATGGTCTTTTTTTTTTTAACAGTTTTTTTCTTATTCTATATATTACAAAAATTAGAAAAAATAACAGACAATAAATGCACCTTTGATTTTAAAGTTGATATTCTACCTTTAATATATGTTCCTACCTTGAATTACCACGTTTTGCTGCATAAATACTCCTCAACAGCAAATAATCCTGGAAAACAGAATAGGCAGAATACATGCAGGTAATTTAGTGATTTCAGTAATTATGCATCATAAAATGTACTTCTGGCTGGAACATGCTTCATTGCAAGGAATGACTTGACTCCTCACATTTAAGGTATGGTCTTTCCTTACGGAACGTAGGAGCTGATCATTGAAATGTCTGACCCCTGCTTTGTCAATGAAAGGGAGAAGTCTGGAGACATTAAGGTCATGATGACCCCACCATGTGAACATTTCCAGTCACAGAGCAGTTGAGCAAGCTAATAGGTGTAGATAGATGAAATGAATATCACTGTGATGAAATAGACACGTCTCTATAGCAGCACAGAGATTAAGAAGAGGTTATCACATTGGAGATACACTCAAGTGTATTTGAGAGGAAAAGTAACAGTGTAAGTCTTTGCTCAAGATTAGATGACAGTATTAGCTGTGATTCATTACCACGACATTTCTGTGGTGAAAATTCCAGGGTAGGTGACTTATGCAATAAACTTGATTTATGACTGAGTTTTCCCATTTTCTGCTAATCCTGTGAATGGACATAGATCTATCATCTGGAAACTTCTTTTTGTTTTATCTTTCCTCTCTAGGTAACAGGAGTTGTGCCATATTGGTTTTAACACTGTGTAGGCTAAATAGTTCTTTATGAGGATTTGAATATGGAAGAAATTCAAAGTATATTCTGAGTACTACTAATAAAAAATAGTGTTCTTCCCTTTCTGTATATTGAATCTATGTAACCAGATTGCATACCAATTTCTTTCCTTAAGGACAGCAAAAAAAATAGTCTTTCTTCTAGTCTATTGCCTACGAAAGCATAGAACAATAAATGAACTATTTGATTTTCAGTGCATTATGCTTTTTATAAATAGTCTTTTCCTATTAAAAATTGCAAGAAAATAGTTCACTTTTAGTTTCTAGTAATGACTGTGTGAATGTTCAGAGTTGTTAAATGTCTTCTGTTAAGTTTTCATGGTAATGTTCATAGGATTGGGGTGTTGGTTTTTTTTAACAAAGTAAAAATCCATCCTATTTCTAGTGTTTCTTCTTGATCTTTTTTCTTATTTTCTCCAATTTAATACTGTTCTCCCTGAGTTTCTTTCATGTGAACTTACTTTTTTCCGTGCATAAATGGTCTTAGATGTCTTTTGCCATTTTTGCTTTCTTCCTTTCCTTAGGCTTTCATATTTTCTATGTTGCTATTGGATTGTATTCAGTGCACTGAATACAGAGCAGTTTGATTCTACTATAAAAAAGGGAAAAAAATTACTGCCTACATATAGGATATTATGTTACTTACCAAGAATGCATTCAAAGTATGAAAGATATGGTAGAAACACTGTAGGTTCTCGTTTTAATAGTAATGATGTGAACACTTCTCTGTAAGGTAAAAACATTCAAATTCACTTAATTATTTCAATTTGCTTATAACCAATATGTTTTAAATCTCATTCAAGTATATAACCTTTCCCAGAGAAATTACTAACTCATTTGCTTATAGAATTTTAATACCACTAAATAACATTTATCAGAATGCAAATAATGAACCTGTCCTCTTTTCACACGTTTTAGCCAGTCTGCCCAAAAACAGTGTGAGGAAAAAGATTTAATCTATCTAAAAGTGTTTCCAGATAATAGAATGTTCTTGCTTTTCATTTTTTCATTAATTTCCAACTTCCAAGAGAATGAACATTAGAAATATTTTCTTCTAAGTAATGTAAGATCTTACATTTGTTCCCCCATCAAGGTATTGAGTGACTTTATGTGACCATAACTTTTCACAGGAAAAGACTGCAGTGTTAATCCCAGGGTGGAATTTCTCTACCATAAATCTATCAACTGAGTTGTTGCCATGCTCCTTTTTATGACAACTATTTATTGCAGTGTTCATTGGTTGTAATGGTTCCTATCTCAAATATTTGCATGGTTTTGTGTAGTTCTGAGATTATTTTTTAGTTTTCTGGTCTGTTTTATCAATAATTTATCTACACTATATATGTAGATTTCATTATACAAGTTTAATATTAAATGTGAAGAGATTGCATTTATTGATAATATCTAGACATGTCTCTCATTTTTCAATTTGTAATATTATGTAGCTTCACAGGATAATGCAGTTGGGTGTGATCATCTCAGAGCTCCTAGAAAATGGTTCTTCTGTTATGGTCTGTTTGGAAGATGGCTGGGATATTACTGCACAAGTAAGCTGTTATTAAAACTTGAAATAATTGAATAGTAAGAAAAACACTGGGCAAGACTTTTTTACGTGTGAGACTGATAATTTGATGTAAGATTAATAAAACTCTGTTGTGGCAACAAAGAAGAGACTGGAATATATGAATTCTTGTGTTTGCAATTGACTTCACAGAAGAGTTCATTAAAATGTTCCAAAGGCCCTGTTGGACTTAGAATTCTAAGGCTTACCTACAAGATCTGAGTTTCAGTACCTGATCATATGTAAGAATGAAAGCTGAAAGTTGTCACTACAGGTTATTTACCTTTTTAAGCACAGTGCACTTTAACACAGAAGGGAAGGAGAGGAATTCCTTCTTTGTTATTTGCTTTCCAGAAATGGAACACATACAGAGAGAAAACTAACTGTGCAAAAGTGACAGTAATACACCTGTTGCAAGGACAGATTAGTGGAACAGATAACTTTGTGAAATATGCTATAAATTACACAATTGATAGCTCACTTAAAGTGCACTGTGTTCATAACTTCATAATCCAGAAGATAAACATAGATGACAATAATTCTAGTAAATAAAAACATCATGTACAGCCAGCATCCTGATCCTAGGTAGACAAAATCATAAGGGAATGTAATAATCTTGCAATCATTGTCAAACAGTGAAGAATAGAGAAAGGCACATACATAGCTGGAGGTGGGAGATGTCTGTGCTGTGTTTTAACATCTTCAGAGATGCTGTCTACAAGAACAGGCTGAAGTTTTCTGGCAAGGACGATAGTGTGGCAACACTACCAAAGCTGTAGAGTCATCCTTAGGATCAATTCTTTAATGCTTTCTTTGCTGAAGTAGCCAGTACTATTTTATAAATAGTATTTTATTAATTATTATTATTTTCTATTGTTTATTTTATTAATAAAAGTGGTTTTATTTCAAATGTAATTCAAAATTGTTAAGCATTTTCATGATTTCTGAATTCTTTAGTTGCACAGGATTGGCTTTTATGATTATCATTAAGACCCAATTTAATTAAAGCTCTTTCATGTGAGATCATATTTGTATTGTGTTATTAAAATATGTAGCCTACCTGGTAAAGTACTTTAATTGAATTTATATGAAGGCTTTTGTTCCTTTGAACTGGAAGCATATGATGGAATTTTTATGTAAGTTACACAAAGTGGTTTCATTTTAACTTATGTCATTCTTAACATAATATGTCCTGTTTTGTGATCTAGGTAGTATCTCTGGTACAGTTACTCAGTGATCCCTTCTATAGAACACTTGAAGGCTTCCGAATGCTGGTGGAAAAAGAATGGCTCTCTTTTGGTCATAAATTCAGTCAAAGAAGTAATTTGTCTCTAAATTGTCAGGGTAGTGGATTTGCGCCTATTTTCTTGCAGTTCTTGGACTGTGTGCATCAGGTAAGTCCATCTATATCTATGTATAGATGCTGTTATTTCATCAGTCATAGACAATGCTTTGAGGGAAGATTAATAACCTTCTTCTCCAAGTTTTAATAAAGGGATTATGTTTCACATGAAGAAAAGCTAGAAAATGAGCATCCATACAAAACAGACCTTCTAAGGGAATGGTTGACCTTAATGGGTATTTTAGTGTGATTTATGCAGAGATTTCAATTTGAAGTTTTTCAAGCTTAAAACTGGCTTCTGGCAGTGTGGAATACTTCACATTAGAAGAAGAGATCAACAGATTTTTTATACAGTAGGTAGAAGGCTTTTAACTCCTTGTGCTTGACTATGCCCTCTCGAGACACCTTGTACGCAGCCAATTCTGGAGACAGAAGTATGTTTAGCCTTTCTGTAGTGGTGTGTTTCAAACTCGTATGCAGAGGAATTATGGATTGAAATGATGTTCTTTCTACTCAGTGCATTCCAAAGTCTGTTGCTATTACTTTTAGATAAGCAGAAACATGTTGCTAGCAGCAGCAAAAATTCAGTGAAAGGACATTTATGCACTGCTTACACTCTGGTGAATAATCTGTACTACTGAGGATAATTCAACCTTTATTTTTGATATTGTAACATATTTAGTAGAATAATCAACTCCATCTAAAAATTGGGTTGGCTTTTGCTAACTCCACTTCATCTCCATTCCCCATCCTCATTTGTAGTTTATTGCAAACTATAAGGACCAAACTATGCCTGTAGAAATAAATGATGATTTCTTGAGGTAGGATTCTTAAAAGATAATTGCTGTAGGCCTGTTCCCAGAATAAATTAGCTTTTGAGCTATACATATTGGGCCCCAACCTAGTACCTTTCTTCTAAAGAGAGGGCTTCTTGTGTGGCAACCAACAAGAGCAACCACTGGACGTATGTCAACAGCCTGACACATGCTGTTCTCCCAGTAAGAGCTGGAAGAACAAAGTGACCATTACTACATAAATAATAACAGGTCACTTTTCCCATTGCCAGTTGATTTGTCCAAGATACTTGATCTGCTTCCAGGATCACTTCAACAACAGTACTGTAGTCCATAAGTCCTCTTGTTCATTTTTTAGATCTTGGTCTTATATACAAACAGTATTAAGGGACAACAATGGAGTTTTGGAGGCATTTTGGATGCAAGACATGATCTTCTTCCAGGAATTTAATTGCAGACTTGATCATCAAGTACATTATTACTTAGGAAGTCTACTCTTAGGAGCACATTTCCAAATATACAGGATGGTTTTAATGGAAAACAAGTGGTAGCATGGAAAGAAAATTTTGTAGTTCTTGGAATTCTGCTTTTCTCATGCTGTTAAAGTTCTCTGCTCAAGAGTTCGTACCTAAGTAATGCAATTTTCCACTTCTGTAGTTGAAAAAACAAGCAGGTTTCTAGGGGTCCAGTAGCAGTACCCAAAAAAGAAACAAACTTTAGAAAACTTGGAAATAATCACCTAAGTTGTTCTTATTTTTATATATTCTGCATGTGTGCAAGAAGATGAACACCATCAGTTACATGGTACAGGAGAGTAAACATTTCTTACTCATTTCTGCTTAATTGCTTAACAGTAAATATAATGCTTTGCAGATTCTCTGCATATGGAGACACAAGGTAGGAGCTTGTGTATAGCTCTTCTTGTAGATGTCTTTCTTTTTCCACTTCTCATTTTTCTCACTGAAAAGTCTTGGCTTCTAGATATTATTAACCTGCATGTAAATTATGTGGATGATTCCTGCTCATAGAAGAAGACTGTTAAAGCACCAACCTTCTGTCTAGCAATAGATGATCATAGTGAATACATATATGGAGTAGACCCTGAAAGAGAAGTCAGCAAGTAGACTTAGTCGATTGCCCAAAGCAAAGTCCACTAATTAAAAAACATACTAAGCCTACAAACAAAAAAAATCTTTAGATATGGAGGAATGGTTATGAATGAGTTTATAAGAAAATGAGTGAAGACTTGCTGATGAACATGTTGCAGAAAAGGATCATTTTTTATGTATTGCGACATTGAACATTATCTCCCATCCATTGTTGCTGTCTTGAAAGTGAATAAGTGATATCCTTGTAAGTTGGGTCTGTTCTAGCATAAGAAAACCTTACAGATATTTGTCATGTCTCCTTTCTTATCAATCTGTTTCCCAGTGGCTGTGGTCCTCAGGTTAATTTTTATTCAAAATGGAGAGATTGATGAGCATCGGTACTGGCATTTCTCATTCAAACAAGTTAATCCACTGCCAGTTGTGACATAAACTGTCCTTTGGGGTACCTTAAGGTTATTTCTTGTTTGTTGAAGTAAAAGGGGAAAAACATCAACAACAGCAAATTCTTAGTTGCAGCGGCTACAGCAGGACAGAATAGCTGTCCTGTTGTAGCTATTGAAATCCTGAGGCCTGCCTGTTGAGTGGTTCATTCGGTTCTTTGAAAATCACTTGTCTGATGCTGTATTCTCACTGTGGTCAGATATCTTCTGTTTTTACTGAGCTGACTGGATTGCACTGTCTCTTGTTAGAATTGATTGAATTGGCATTTGATTTGAAACAGTAATGTAATTTTGAAGAGATTCCCTCAAGCATTTCCCCTTGCCATTTTGATAATTTTTAGAAAATATGAACTAGATTCTTGGAGGGATTTACCTAGAAGTTCTGCTTCAGGTGTATGCTAATTAATACTTCTTAAAAGGGTCTAAAGCAATGATTCATCACTTAAGTTAAAACTATATAGTAATAGACCTCAAGGGGGGGAAAAAAAGGTGTATAGAACCTCAGCAACAGCTGTGAACTATTTGCTATTGTAGATATAGCCTACATCATTTTAAACATTCTTTTCCTAACCGTGGAGACACTTCACTTCGGTCTTACTGTAATAAATCTTAGGAAGCTGACATAAAGAACAACAAGAAACTTAACCATGCACACCTGTAGATTTTTCCTCAAGTCCAGAGGTCATGGTCACACAAACTTTGGAAACAAAAGGGTTATACAGAGCAAAGATGAAAGTTAGTATTTAAAGGATATTTTTAATTGTGGTGAGAATAAGATGTTCCATGTTTTCTTCGTGGCAATATTCCTGTTAGATTTAAAACAGAAGTTCATAGAATAATGGAGTGTAATTTTCCTGACGTTAGAATTTACAATGAAATGTGAAGTGGGATAAATCCCTGCTGTTAACAGCTGATAGGTATGATTCTGCTTTATGCTGCAAGGTGCCTAAATTATTCCTACTCTGTATATAACCTCTTAAGGAAATGTGGTCTCTGTCATGAGAACTTCCAACAGAAGCGCTTGTGAATTGTCTCTAATCTTTGTACTTTCTTGGGGGGCAAGTTGGGTAGTGGAGCAATTTCATAATTTCCATTGTACTCTAAACATTATTTTTTTGTTTTTCTAAGACTAATCCTGAAATAAAAAATATATAATGTTCCTTTTAGAAAATGTTTACATTATCCATTTTCAATTTCATTTGGTTCTCCTGCATGATAGAGGAATATAATTCATCTCAGATAGGAGATTTGGTAGTATCTGAATCATCATTAAGAGGCAGTATAAAGTATACATGTTATTAGCAGGTGCATTTTACATAATGATCAGTATCTTCTGGTTTTTTGGTATTAAACTGTGTCCATGTGCCCAGGCTGCAGTTGCGTCAGCAGAAAGGTTACTTAATATAGGCCATCTGGAGCTATTAATTACCTCCCCTCTGGTGGAGATATTACACTTCCAGTCTGTTAGCTAAGGGGTTTGTGTGGATCTACGTGCCTTTTCTGCCAAAATAATAGAAAAGAAATGGGTAGAAATAACTGTAAATATCTTATTTTGATGGGTGTAGGTTCAGAAGCAGTTCAGCCGATCAATCTGAAGTAGTCAGTATCTTCTTGTGAGGAATGATAGGGCTGTGTAGGGCTTGTAGTCTTCATCCAAGAAAGGACATAAGAACACAGCTTTGAGTAACCAGTGTGTTATACTTGGTTGCACCAAAAGTAAAGCCTCCAATTCATTTTCACGGCAACTACTGCAGATACAAAAAACACTGACTGAGCAAATTCTGAACTGTAAAACACTATTTTTCAACATAGTCTCCACCATTCGCCAATTTGTGTGGATGAGCTGATTGAGGCGCTCTTCATTTCAGCTGTTTGTGGCCATCCAGAACATGGATTGTGTTTCATCTCACCATCACCACTGCTGAAATACATCCCCCACCACCTCTCTGTGCACGTGCCACTCTTTGATCTCCATAAATGTTTCAGCACGCATTGACAAATGTCAGTGCAGTGCTCTGGTGCAGTGTTTTCCACATGAAGGAATTCAATTCCATGCCTTCGCTTCCAGTGCAGTTCCATGTCAAGTGCCATTTTGTCAGACTCCCGCTCTGCTACTGTCTGTCACACAGCAACAAAATGTAACAGAATATTGGTGGGAAAGTTAGACCTCTATTTCCGTGTTACCAACATCTGCTTCTGACATTGTGGGCCAACATAATAAAATAGGAGGCATTACTTTCGGAGCAGCCCTTGTAGTCTTGACATAATAGGTAATAAGTCTCTGTTGAGCCAGTGTGCATTAAATATCATTTGTTAAACTAACACTACAGAGAAAACAAATGAAGCAGTGATTCCTAAATTAGAACTGTGTCATCTTGTAAGAAGTCATTGTTTATGCCAAAATTCTCCAGGTGTCAGCTGAATTATTAATGCAAAATCATTCTTTCACAACAGCAGCATCTGGTAGATACTCACTGCTTCTGGAAGGCTGAATTGGAAAGTGATGTCACTGCAGGAAGCTTAAATGCATTTAACTTGTATGTTAAAATGCTTTTAACTTGCATGCAAGTTTTGAGTATGTCTCTGAAGTCAATGAATTAACTAAAATTGGACCGAAGAGTTACCAAAGAGAAAAAAAAAAACTGTAGAAACTTGCCTAAGTGGTTACATTGCTTACGGTAATTAACAGTCTCTATTTTATGTTTATTTTTAATTGCTTAAGTTAATCCGGTTATTTTTTCCAATGTCACATTTTTATTGTATCATTTGTGAGATTAGAGCTGTATTTTATCAAAACTTTTTTCCCTGGTAGTTCAGCCATATTTTGAATTTCCACGTACTGCAGCACGTCTAAACAAATCATGGGTAGTTGTTTCTTTCCCATCTCCAAGCGTGCTGAAATCTGCCATATACAATAGAAAACAAGCAGACACTATGTAATTCACCTTAAATAAATGCTTGAGATGATAGTTGTTCTTACTCTAAAATGTAAATCTTATTACTTATTATTTCTAGTTACTTGCAGTTTCAGAAATCTCAGAATTTGGATCACTTACACTATCTGAATGTGTAACAGGACTTCAGTACCTGTTTCTTGTTCTAACTCTTGAAATTTAGTAAAATAATTACTGGACCACAAGTAGAAGTTTGGACCATGTCAGATAACAGATTACCAAAATAACCAGTTTATCAAAAAAAACTTCCTTTCTTGCTATATTCCAAATAATACTTTTCCTAAACAAGGTGGGAACTATAAACTATTTGTATATGCCTGGATATGTATTGGAACACACACAGACCATCTTGGGATCTCAATCCAAAAGTGCATTAAGTCATTTTTTAACAGAATTAGGGTGCTCTGGTTATATTTAAATCTATTGTTTGCCAGAAAAAATTACTTTCTTCTTTGTAAAGGGACCTAAAAAGTTACATAGTTACATTGTCTTTGTAATTGACCTTGAATTTATTATAGAAAAACAATTTTGCTTAGCATTATTCTTACAAAACAGTGCAGGAATACAACAATTTTTATCTGGGAAAACATGGGGATGAAGTAAGAGTTGAGGATGTTAAACTGAGACATCTTATAATAGCTTAGCATTTTGAATACCTCACCATAAGCTAATATCGACATATAACAAGAAATCCTCTGACTGCACTGCTGTATATATATTTAAGGGGTCTTTCAAGGGATTTCCCTGTCACTGTTGTAAATTAGTAGTTAATCTTTCCTGCTGAATGCACACTTGGTTGTGGGTTCGGCTGTTGTGTTGTTTTTTTTATTGTTTCTTTGCTTTTTTTTCAAATAGCACATGTGAGATGTTAAACATCAAGTTGCTTCAAATAGCCTGGCTCTGGTTTCCTTAATGCTAAATAAACATGTCTCTTTTTTAGGACCTAGTTGCATAGAGATTAGAGAAAAAAGGTACAATGGGAAAATAGAAGTGCTGGGAATTAAAAAAGGCAAGATGTGGGAAAAGTGCCAAAATAAAGGTATTTTACATGTTTGAGGTGAAACTACACAAATCACATATTTGAAAAGTTAAATTCAATCAGTAGTTTCTTTCTGATTGAGAAAGCTGTTTCCATTGTAATTGAGGATTTTCAGTTCACTATCATCCTTAATTCTGAAAATAAATATTGCATTGACTTAAAGAGTAAAATTTACATTTAACACCTGAGGGCTTTGAAAGCAATATCTCATGAAAATAAAATTTAGATTTAAATTTTATATGGGCATCAAGTACTTATTAATAATTAATGAAGCAAATTTAGCCATGAATATTAAGCTAAATGCCTAAAACTACAAATCAGGCTCTTTCTGAGGATGTTCAAGATGAAGAAATTCTAAGAGCCAGCTCTTCCCCATTGCTGTGCTCTGATGATCTTGTGTTGTTTTCTTAAACATTTGACTCTTGCTGGAGACATTCACTGAATTATAACACATGAAAATATTAATAAAAACTTCATAAAAAATAAGTAGTTCTCTATTAAATATATGCATATGAATAATGGCAAAGCACCTCAATATGTTGTTTTGTTTCGTTTTTCACACTTCAATATTTTGGTTCATATTTTGACAGCAGAGGAATATGTGTTGACTAGAGGGCACTTCAGAAATGAGCTGTTCCAGTAATGGCAGATAGAATATCGTTTTCCAGAGTTACTTATGTACATGTTGTCTTGTTTGGATCCTGAGCAATACCTAGAACTCTGCTGCAAAACCTGCCAATTAAAATTTGATTTGCAGGAAATGATACGTCGAGGAGCAGCGTCTTTGCATATGAGTTTGCATGGTGTCTTATGAGTTAAAGTAAAATGATACCCAGTTTGATGACTTTGAAGAATCCAGCATTTTGTGCAGAGTGCAACATTTGAGTATAAAAGTACACTTTTGCATCATGGACAATGTGTGAATTTCAATGAATTAAATATTTTAGACAAATTGTAGAAGGATTTGTGTGCAGTTTCTTATGAATGTATTTGTTGTCAGATTTGACAAGATAATTATTTTCCTGTCTTATTGCCTCAAAATCCTTTTATTTCCTCTGTTTATTTTTAGATTCATAACCAATATCCAACAGAGTTTGAGTTCAATCAGTATTATCTGAAGTTCCTAGCATTTCATCACATATCAAATCGATTTAAAACATTTCTTCTGGATTCAGACTATGAAAGACTAGAACATGGTATGTGTAATGTTTTTTTATCACATATTTTTTCTGGTTTTGTCCCCATTTTTCTGTCCTGTATTTGGTCTACAATATTTGCCTTGTTTGAGATGATCTAGTAACTGCATGGTAATACTCTAGTCAATTTCAGTTCAGGAATACAAACTAAAATGTAGGTGACAAACACACTGTATTTTCTGAATGAATGATATGCAACTGGTGGGACTTAAGAAGAAGTGAAAAAAATGAGTGTCATGCCTTGGGTTTTGTTTTGCCTTCTTGGTTTGTTTTCTTTGTCATTTTCTTTTTTTTTTTTAGCAACTTACTGACTTACTTCAGTTTCCCCTATTAAGTGCTTGTTTTAATAGAAACAAAGTCCTTAAGAAACCTTCAGAGAGCACATGACATTTCAGGAAAGGGAAGCTTTTCCATCTACTGTCTCTCACTCTTTTCTTTTGAACTCTCTTTAGTGTTTCTCTTTTTTTACTCCCTACATCTGTCATGTGCAAAAGCTCATTTGCTCCCTACAAGACCTTATCTGCCCTCATAGCTCACATAAGACTTTACAACCACAGCCGAGGCTGTTCCTGGAGCTTGTTCATCAAACAAAATACTTACATGTTCTGAATTTCACTGTTTCTCATGGCATATGGTCAATTTTAATGCTTTTCTTTAAAACTGTACTAACTGTGGAACATATTGAACTTCAGGAGCCATTTTATTTCAACAAGAAAGAAATATTTTTATTATTTACCTTGCTCTGAGCGAAAGATTGGAGTCAATTTCTTTCTGTCCTTTCAACCTGTATTTTTACATGGTTCTACAGCATGTCTTTTTTTTTTTTTTTTTTTAAACCACATTTGTTTATTTTGTGTGGCTACATTTTCAAATGCTATCTTATGCAATATGAAGTCCTGTTTCCAGTGGATTGAAGGCCTGGTAACCTCTCATATTAGGGGACAGAATCAGCTAGCACAGCTCAATGATCTGTTGAGCCAGTATAGCTGGAGACAGAAAGGGACGTTCATAAACACCCTATTTCAATCAATTTCAGAACAGAATTAAAAATATAATGCTATTGATTTATTTGTTTTTTTAATATAAAAGTCACGTTCAACTTGTGGCAGAGTGGCAGTTACAAAGCACAGCATTTGTTTCAACAAACTGTCTTTTGCAGCAATTTCGCTTTATAGTAGATTTTACTGTAAATTCACCTTGTGAAATTCCTTTGGGCTGTGCTTTAATGTTTGCTACGTTTTATCATAAAGCTATCATTTGCTGCTATTTATTTTCTCTAGGGACACTTTTTGAAGATAAAGGAGATAAACACACCAAAAAAGGAATTTGTATTTGGGATTGTATTGAAAAGATGCACAAGAGGAGCCCTATTTTCTTCAATTACCTCTATGCTCCCACTGAAATAGAGGTATGTGTGTTTTGTTGTTGTGGGGTGGGTCTTTTTATTCATTTTTTTTAAGAAAAACAAAACCCTCAAACAAACAAAGATCAGGTTGTTTGCTATTCTGAGTGATTTTCTGAGTACATTTTGATATCTTAATTTGCCTAGCTGGATAAAGTATTTGGTGGACAAAATTAATCCTTCTTAATTGATTGCTGTAATGTCTTAAGGCTTATATTTTCAGTCATCTTAGTTTTGGAAATTTCATTAAAGGGATGAATTCTGGAAATGTACATATGCATGCCATTGAGGAAAACAAGGTTACTTGTTTAGTTTCTATAGTTATATGACTTACTATAAAAATGGTCCTAAAATCTGCATAGTTATTTTAAAATATTTGTTTATATACCATAATTCACAGTTATGGGGAAATGAGCTTGAAGTCCATTCCAGCCACAGTGGAATGTCTAATATGATAGACATCAAGACATCTAAGGAATTGAAAGAAAAGAGCAATGTTCATACTGTAGTTCTGGGGGTCAGACTGGTTTAAGGTGGTTCAGCTTCCCCCCTTGCCCCACTGATGTGCTTCTCTCTCCTGCTTTGCCAATGAGCTTCACCCTGACAAATAATTTGTCTGCATGCCCGTCCACTGCTGATGACCAGATAGTGACAGGGTGTTACATGCTCCAGTGTGTTGGAAGCCTTGTTTTCACTAATGTTTTTGTTGGTGTTTCTTAGCTTTCCTTTTTCCTCAAAGATTTTTTTACCACGCTGTATTTTAGAACGCATAGCACCTAGAGTTCAAATCAGCTATGTAAACTTACCTAATATGATTTCGGTAGTCAACAACGCAGGCCCCTTGACCCCCCATGCATACATACTCCTATGCTTCATTAAATCAGTATGGGGGAGAGAAGATGGAGAAAACAAGAGAGCGATATTGAATAGATAGGAAGTTCTTCACTTGTCTGATTCAGAGGAACATACTTTTCCTGTAGAACCATTACTGTGATGAATTTGTAAGTTGATGGCCATCTTATTCACTTTATGTTCTATCCGTTTTACTGTAAGCCTGACAAGTAAGCAATTAAGATTTGCTTTCAGTGTTTTGGTAGTGTCTTTTTTCTCGTTTTTATTACAAACTGTTTTTCCTCATGTGAAATTGTGTTGTAATAGCAGAGTTTAATGATTGTGACAAGACTTTAAAATTGCCCATTGACCTGGGGAAATAATTCCCTGTAAGTAAAATATACTGATAGTGTTATCTTATATTTTAAAGGGAAAAAAAAAGAAAAAAAAGGTGTGTCTTTAATACAAAGTCATCTGTTCTGTGAAAGCTTTAATAGTCTCTGGCTCATTTGCTCATGTTATTATGGTTATTCCAAGTGTTTGTCCACTTAAGTTATGCAGCCCCTCTCCTTTCCCTGATAGTAGAAGGTCTTGGATTTTCTGCTGAGGAGAATTTAAGGGTGATTGCTATCAAGTACCTTTTCTATCTTTAACAGGGGTCACAAAGACTGTGAGGGTTGCAACTGTATATTGAATTAGAGCTCTTGGGAAACAATTTGTTTAGTAGAAGGATAATTCTGAACAGTATATCCCCAAAGCTAGTATTAGTTTGACTTTTTGATCTGACCCATATGCCAGAATCCTGCTGTGAAAATGATCAAAGTGCAGTATTACCCAACACAAGAAACTGTTACATTTAGAACAATCCATAAAATATAAGAATTGCATTTTTCAGACTGAAACACAGACACTTCCTTTCTGTTATTATAATAAAACTTTCTTTCTAATAGGCCCTGAAACCAAATGTAAGCATGTCCAGCCTCAAAAAGTGGGATTACTATGTAGAAGAGATTTTGGCTACAGGTCCTTCCTATGACTGGAATATGGTGGCCGCAAAATGCAGTGCTTTAGAGGAAGCTGACCAAACAGATGGTTCAGTCTCTCAGAAAAAGAGGAAAATAGTGTGGCCATGTTACGATGATGTTAAAAAAATACAACCTGATGCCATCAGCAGCCTCTTAAATGTAAGTACATACGTTAAACAGAAAAAAATAAGTTATTTTAGTTATCACGTATCATGTTTACCCTTCATTTATGTTATTTCCCAATTTTTATTTTTAGTTATTGCCCTGTATGTTATTGCCCTATGGATATTATATAAAATTATTATTAAAGCCAGTCAGAGTAGTTATTTAGTATAACCAACTGATTGCCTTCTGTAAGAAATGCACTGATTGTTCTTTTAATTGATGCAATGGTTGAATCTGTTTTTCTTGCCCTTTTTCTACTCAGTTTAATGCGTGTAGTAAAGATAGAAATTCCTGCAAGTTCAGGAAACAGAATCCAACAGTTGTTGGTTTCAGTGAAAGGTAGATTTTATATGCAGATATATATATATATACATATATATGTATCCCTGAGCGTCTTGGCTCAAATTTATCAACAAAACTTTCCATTGTTACTCCTAGTATATTTATTTTTAGTAGGACCTAACTCAAATTCTGAAACGCTTCAGAATATTTCAGTACGTTATGTGGATGCTTGATTTGGGCAATGATTTTTTTCCTGTGGGCCCAAGTAGGCTCCTCAGGTTTTGTTGTTTCATAATTAGAAAATGAATAAGGATCCCATTTAGCATGGCAGTAGTTGTATTTTCTTAGATGTTTGTTGTTTGATTGTAATTGGCTATCAGTCCTAATTTTTACAGTATCTTCTGGATTAAAAGAAAGAAATGATGTGGTCATTCTTCATTTCCTAGAGCTATTGTTTCAAGCTATGTGCATATTCAGCTGCATATACAAAATATTTAACTTTCATTAACTTTCATTAGAATTGAGATTGTGAAGCCTAGTGAAGCAGTTCTTGGAAAGCTGGGTTATGCTTTGGAATCCTGAAATTGCTGAAATTAAATAGCTCTTAACAAAGTCTTAGGGTTGGAAGATTCTGAATGCATATCAATAATTCAGAATAGACTTGCTTGCGTCAGAGAGCTAGCTTAATTCAGGAACACAACTGCTATCTCCTGTAGTCCATTTCATACAATCACTATTGATGAAAAAGAGGAAAAATGTCCGATTTTCAAAAATAAAATTCAGCAGTGAAACTCTTCTTGATACTGAAAGCCAGAACTGCTCAAAGCTTCTAACTTCACAAATTCAATGAAAGAGAGCTTATCCGTTCCTCAACAGGGGTCATAGCAAGAATTCTTTCACAAAAAAAACCTAAGCCAAAACAAAAACAGAGCTTTTGTAACTATAGGCAGAACTACATTAGAAATATAGCAACAGTGTTCCTCTGCATTTCTTCATGGAGTAAATGCCAAGCTTATCCTAGCCACAGCTGTGAGAAACACCATATAACAGGGAAATTAGCCATATTATATTCCAGAGATATGTGGGTCAGATTTTATAGAGTTTAAATGTTATTTGTGAATTAGATTATAGTAATAAAAGATAGCAGAGGAGAGGAACGTTTGGAAAACTTTGAAGAGGTTGTATAAAGGTTACAAAAATATTCTTCTAAGTTTAAAAAGCAAAGTGAACTTTCTTTTAAAACAAGTTGTTAATTTAGGGCTATTGCTGATGGGGGAAAAAGACCTCTCTTTAATCATAAATCCAGTGAGAATGTGTTGGTATCCAAGAAATGTTTGAACTGAGAACATATTCTAGTAATGATAAACTGTTAGGGAAGGTTGATTTTTCTCTTTGTTTATAATGATAATACCAAATATGTTCAAACTAAAGGTATTTTTTTTAACAGAAAACTAGATAATATTCATCAGGATGTGAATCTGGAACGGAGAAGTTACAGAATGTCTTAGTTCACAGTATTCCTTGTTACAATGCAGTGCTTTTCTATGAGGAGCAAAAGGTGTGATTTTTTAGTGGTAAATGTCCTAATGTGTTTTGTGTACTTGACACCTTTAAGGAGATGTGTGTGACAGCTCTATATTTTCCATAAGTCTTCATGTTTACAAGCTTTAGGAAGTTAAGCAATCTACTACATATTTCATTCATTTAAGCCTAATTGAATGATAACAATGTACTTTAAAATACAGATTTTTGTGTAAAGCTTCCCAATTCACTTCCACCACACCAGCCAAAAATATGAGCTGGTTTGTTCAAACCTTAAATTCTAGAAAAAGAACTTGTAGATATAAATGTTCAAAAGTAGATCCAGATGAAGGTATTTTCAATTAAGACCATTCTCTGATGGTCTTTTTACATCATAGAAATCGGAACCAAAGTATACACTGATAGTAAGAGTAATTACCCACCCATTTGTTAAGTAAAATGAAACAGGATCATGAAACAGAAAACTACTTCTGCTTTTGTCGTTTGTTTTTTTTTTCTTTCAGAGTAGTTGCAAATAGTTTAAAAAAAAAAAATAAAAAGGCAGATTTCTCCACAAAACTCAAAACCAGCTCATTTGGTAAGAGATTCCAACTGCATTTTTGAAAACACTTCCTTTCTTTGCTTTTAAAATTCATTAAGATGATACCACAGTGTGACACATCCAAGTATAGCACAGCATGTCTTCAGTAGAGAATAAAATTCGGGTTTAAATGTTTCTGGTCAAGGCTAGGTCTTCCAACGACCCTTCGATTTGAGTTGTGATTCACTGTAAATGAGCTAACTGGTCTGAGTGATGAAGTGCACCTTGGCAGGAGCAAGCCCAGACATTGGTATATGCACCAATATTCTGCAGACAGGTGCTGCAAATCCTGGTGGATGCTCAGTTGCATCAGCTGTGTTCCTTAAGGGCAGTGCTTCCGTGCCACAAAGAAGGCTGGTGGTATCATGAGCTCTTTCTGGTGGTGCCCAGTAACAGAACAAGAGGTGTTCCATCTGAACATGAAGGAACAGTTCTTTACTGTGAGAGTGTTTGAATGCTGGCACAAGTTGCTGTCTTGGAGCTATTCCAAAGCCACCTAGGCATGGTCTGGGGCAGCTGCCTCTAGGTGGCCCACCTTGAGATGACAGAGGGCCCTTTCAACCTCATCAATTTTGTGATTCTGTGCAATTTTCTTTCAAGTGCAGCTATTGGCAAGGAAAAAAATCTGATGTTCTCTGTAGAATTTAAAACTGATGGAGCAAGAGTAAATCTTACTGATTTATTGTCATATTTTTTTTTACAAAGACTTTATTAAGAGAATTTATTCCTAACTTTTCAAGTTATATATGGGAGGTTGTTGAAAGTTTTTCATTTAAAATTCTGGAAGCACTGCTCATTGTGGAGCCAAAAAAAAAAAAAAAAAAGGAATGTGACCCAGTTGCTAAGTAACAAGCTTCAGTTAATTCCAGATTCTGCAGAGAAGGACTTGTACTCAAAAGTCAAAACTGTGGCAGAAAGAGAATGCTGAAATTAAAACCTGAATAACCTTTAGCACTAAAGAGTTTGTATTGCTTTTACAGCAGTTTGAGAAGCCTTTTACATGAAATGCCTGTGGTAAATATATTCAGTCCTATGCATACTATCAGGAACACTTTACAGAAAGAATTTTGAAAGAGGAACAACTGGTCTAAAGAAGCCTTTGGTCTGGCTTGTTTGCCATTCCTTGTTTTTGTATCAACCAGTGAGGATAATCCAAACAAAGCTATTCTAGTTTTATTTCTTGGCAGGAAAAGAGCCCTGTATTAGTAAATATATATGTATCTTTTCAACTAGTTTGATTCTTTGTGTTAAGTCATGTCTCTTCTATTTAGTTATACTTTTCAACTTTCTAACTTACCTTCAGCAAGGAAGAATCTATAGATATGTTTTGTTTTTGTTAGACTCTGTCATATAGGCTTATTTATTTTCAGTTCAGTGTTCCAAATTTAGTTGAGCAGTTAATTGTTTCCTTACCAAATGTTTCCTTACCTTAAAAAATAGTCTTTTTCTCTAAGTTTCAATCATCAATGATTTCCTGTTATTCTAATATACCCCTAGAATATGATGAAAGCTACAATAGTTATGTGGTATAGTGGAAATAAGGTCAAAGTCTAATTGTCTCTTCTTTGAAAATAATGTCTTTGGGTTTATTTATCTTTTATATAGCATGGAAATTCTTTGTCCTGTGGCAATTTTTGTTCTGTCATCAGTCCTTAATTGGATTTTCAAAATTAAGTTTCAAATGTGATTTCGTTAAGAATCAGATTTTCATGACAATATAGGTGCTGAAAGCAAAAATGTAAGAAGGAAGGATAAAAATGAACCAAATATCACAGTAATGGCAAATGGTGAATGTTGTATTTAAGCCATTCCACAAGTAAACATGAACTAATTAAATTGTGTCTTTTTACTTAACTTTGCACACACTGTCTTATTAACAGGAAATAACCCCAACTGGAGGTTATCAACATAGGTCATATTCCCAAGTTCCACAAGAACATGTTGTTACAGTTTGGCATCCAAACTGAATAAATCTTCCATTTCCTTCTTTTATTACAGTTTTGTATTATATTTTATAAACCATGGTAAATCTTAGTATTGGCAATGTAGTTTTTTGTAAATATTTTTATGGAATATATTCTATCCTGATCTTTGTCATGTTGCTATTATGGCAGTTGGTGATGACTGTTGTGTGATCAAGAGAACTGGTGGAGAACTGAAAGAATAATGGCTCCTTCAGCCTGTGGTTTGCAAGAGGAATGATATGACTGATGCTGTATTTGGTTGCCATTGATTTCTGAGTTTAGTTGATAGCAGTTTATAGCTGGTTTGGCTTGTATTTACTGGGCAACATGGCCTAAAAGTTCTCTGTGTAAAAATATTGACTAGAAAATCATAGAATTGTAGGATGGCCTGGGTTGAAAAGGACCACAGTAATCATCTATTTCAACCTCCCTGCTGTGAGCAGGATCACCAACCACCAGACCAGGCTTCCCAGAGCCACATCCAGCCTGGCCCTGAATGCCTCCAGTGATGGGACATCCACAACCTCCATGGGCAGTGATTGTATTAAAGTGATTGTCAGGAAGTGATCAGCTAAAAATGTTTCTTCTTAACCCTTGTTATTTGTTTCAGGAAATTGAAAGGTTGGAAAGTAAATTAAATCAGAGCCCAGAAAGATGGCAGCTTTTGTGGGAAAGGGTCAAAATGAATCTAAAGGATGACACTAGACAAGACAATGTAAGTAGCAAAGGAATTCTTCCAGCACAGGCTTTATACCTGGAACACTGTCAAAATCACTGTGTTTCTTGGAGTAAAGTACTGCTTTTGAAAAACTGAACGTGTAGTTCGAACCTTGGATACCAGCTCTGTTTCTCTACACATAGAAAAACATGTTTATACTTATTTACACCATTTAATTAATTACTTCTCAGCAGTAGATTAAGGCACGTAGACAAAATGAGCACAAACATTTTACTAGTACAAAATTGTATGACTCGATATTATTAAAATATTCATTCTGTCAAAGTCTTCAAGTACAAAAAAAAAATCAGTTCCTGGAGGTAGCTGAAAGGAAATGACAGAGGTTCAAAGATAAGTAAAGATATTTCCATGTCTACATGCAACTTTGGAATTGTAGATTCTGGTAAAGGCAAAAAACTGTTCGTGCTATGTTTCTAGTTCTTGACTCCAGTAAAATGAGTAGCTGACATTGCAGATATTTTCTAATTCAAAAGCAGCCTTTTTTTTCTTTTCTTTCTTTCTCTCTACGTGCACTAGGAAGTTTGTTAGATAATGGCTTTGGGGAGCTTTCTTTATCAACTTGGCATAAAACTGTGCCATAACTCTTCAGCTTGACAAACTTGTTCAAGTTTGCCAGCCTTCGTGAGTTTGTTAGTCTTCAGAACTACTCTGTTATTTGTCCTTTGATTTCAATAAAGCAATAAGTTTTATGTCTATCATAGTCATTTAAATTCACCTCATACCTAGACAAATCCAGAACGGAAGGTTTTTTATATGAGCAAAGCAGAGGATTAAGTTTTTATTGAATAATTGGAAGCAGAAAAGAAAATGCAAGTATAAATGTACCTGACATCAGTGTCTTGTTCTCAGATAAATGTAGTAGCTAAGAGTCAGCTCCAAATAATTCTCTAGGATGCTGTTCTGCAGATTAAGACCAAATTCAGGGGTTACTGAGAATCTATTAAAATGACTTAAATCTATAAAGTAGCTCTTGGAAGCTTCACTTTTTTTTTTCTTTTCAACTAATGAATTTATGGAAATTTATTGTATCCAAATGTCTGACTACTTCTAGATGATTCTGAGAAAGCAAGGGAAACGATATTCAAATTTATGTCACTGGAATAAACAAGGCTTTTCTTAAATAATTTCTTTTCACACTTTGTGGATGTATCCTCCTGCATAGGAAATGCAGTGAATGCCATCTCTATGACTCTTCAGAGGCAACACTGATTTGTATTATGAAGATTTTTTTTTCTCCGTAGTAATTCACAATTTACACATTGTACCAAATATTATTTGTGTAGTATTTTGAGATCATCTCAAAATGCATGACAAACAGCTCAATTTCTACAGTGAACAGAAGTGATGTAGGGATAATATTACAGAGAAAGAGCAAGCTGGTAGGTATCTCTCCCATGTGTTTATTAAGTTAAATGTTTGCCTTGTTGCAGTGAAGAGTGATTTTGTGTTCTGTGTGTTGCTACACAACATTTTTATTTTGCAAATAACAAACTGTAGATCAAGTCAAAACAATATGCTGAATACTTAATATTAAGAAGGTGGTTACACACCTTACTTCCTCACAGAAATTCCAAATTCCAAAGAACTGTTGATGTTCAAATTGCTGCAAATGCATTTGAGCAAATCCTTGCCAAGTATCGACAAATCTTACCAGAGTAAGGTTGCATTTATCGTATAAGCACTGATAAAATTAAAGCTGAAAAATCATGATGTCAGTGTTCACAGATGTGTACAAAGCTGATGGCTGGAATTGTGAGGTTACACCAGAATTCAAACCCATGAGATGCTCTCTTTGTTGAGGAGTGCATTTCCATTAAAATTGCACTTCTGTATTCTCTTCAGATTCCTCTTGCACACAGCAGCATTAATGAGAGCAATGAATATAGACTAGATTCTGATCATTTGAGAATAAAAGCATGTAAAAATAAAATATTAACAGATCTTTAGTAATAGATCAGGTGTAGTTCTTCACTATTCATGTATTTAATTGCAAATTATTAACTATATAGACTACCAGGAAGAGTTGTGGGTCGTGTTTATTTCAAAAAGAATGTTATGTTTTGGTTTTCTACTGTAATACATTTATAATGTTTTAGCTCATCAAACAATCAGATTTCTCAGTTCTAAATTTGCCTAGATCTTGTTTAAGATTGTTTTCTTCTTTGTAGCTTCAGAGACATCCTTCTGGCTCCTCAGGGATGATGTCAGCTAATCTACATTCCTATCAAAAGAGATCTTTGTTGGAAATGCCTGACAATGGGCTGGGTGAGGAACAGAGTGCAAGCATCTCTCCCTCCAATGGAGTAGATAGGAGAGCAACTACGCTATACAATCATTTCACTTCAAAGAATGATGAAAATAGGTAAACCAAACAGTCAGAAAGTATTTATGAACCTTGTATAAGAATGGTACAAGCCTTAGGAAAAAAATGAATCTTTTGTATACATAGATCTTTCAGTCTTTCCCTTTCTAAAACAGGAAGGTTTTGGTTATGGTTGTCCAACCTTTTGGCTTGGCTGGGCTGCACTGAGTGAAGTTGTCTTGGGTCAACATAGGTTGCTCTGACAAAATACAATAGCACTGTTCAGTAGGGCAAATTCTCAGCTACAAAACACTATTTTTCAACATAGGCACCACCATTAACTGTTCATTTTTGCCAGCAGTGAACAAGAGCCTCCATGCTGCGCTTATAAAAATTTGTACCAGTAGAGGTGATGCAGTATTGCTGTCACCACTGCTGAAATGCACCACCACCACCTGACTGTGCTCGCATGCAGGTTTCCAGGAACAGCAAGTGTTGATGAATGTCAGTGGGTGCAATTTTTTCCCCCATGGAGGAATTCAGTTACGTCCATTTGCCTTCATGCTCATTTCCATGTCAGATGCCATTTTGTCAGACTTCCCTCTGCCACCATCTCTCACACAGCAACCACAAGGGAATATTGGTGGGAAGGTTCAGCCCCTGCTGTCAGACCACCACCATCTGCCTCTGATGCTGTGGGCCATCATAATAAAAAGGGAGACATTTTAATATTTTTCTTAAGATGTTAAAAAGTGAACAGCAGAGACATAAAGCTAATGGGACATTTGACCCTGTTTTTGTAAAACTAATGCATCAGCCTCGTTTCTTGGCAGTAGTTGCAATTTGCAGTGAAGTCGCAAGGGTTGCATCAGAGATTTTTGATGAAATTTCACTCTTCATATATTTCATGCTTAACAATTGTTCACAAATTTACGTTGTACTAAAAAGCAATTACATGAATAAGACATGGTTGTGAAGCAAGGGATATTTTTCTCTGGTAAGATAGGGCTTTTCATGTCTCTATACGAGACTTTTATCACATTTTTGAATTGGATATCTGATTGCAACTCTATGTTTCATTTGAAAAGTAACAGGTAATGTATTTATATCAACTGAAAATGGTGCCAGGCTGCATGTAGTCCTCAAGCCACAGGTTGGACATGCCTGGACTGTAGCTGCATATTGAAAGGGTCTAGAGAGCTGAAATAGTGTTTATCACTGTATCAGTCACCAAACTAGGCTGTTGTTTAAAAATGATTTGTTTCACTACAGTAAAAGAAATGCTTAAATATTTTTTTAGTCATTTTGGGTTTTATATGTATTTATATATCACTATTCACATGTGTCACTATCATCATGTGTCGTTTGTATTTTCTGCATCTTCCAGATCTTTTGAAGGTACGTTATACAAAAGAGGAGCTTTGCTGAAAGGCTGGAAGCCCCGCTGGTTTGTGCTGGATGTGACCAAACACCAGGTAAAAACTTTTCAATATTGTTTTTTTTTAATGTCAAGTTTGCTGCATTTTTATTTATTGATTTAGTTTAATTTTACAAGTAATCAGCAATAATAATTATTTTCTGAAGCAATGTGTAAATTACATTGTTATAGACTCTGTGTGTACTGTGTGACTGATAAAACATTCTGAATGGACAGTTTGAGGAGGTAGCAATTTTTAAAGCATTTTTAACTCTACAAGATCATTAAGCAAATAAGTGTTGAGTATCATCAGGCATTCTAGTATGACCCCCGTAGTTTCCAGAAGAACCAAAATCTGTTTTAAACAGCTGGAAACTTAGTAGGTAATTTCTTGATTGCAGTTGGGATTCTGAGAGATAATATGGTAACTGACAGCAAGTTTCAATTGTTAAAACTGGAGTAGGTAGTTGGTGCTCCCAAAGGATGTATTTTACATCCTCTTTGCTCCTCAAGTACTTTGTCATGAGCATTTTTCTTTACATGAAATAACATTATATTCTCTGAAAAAATATCACCTGAATTGCTTTTATGGAAAAGTCCATTTACCTCACTTGGCATTTGTGGTGCTCTTCTGTAATCTGTACTTGAGGCAGCTAACGTGAGTGAAACCTTGGAAGTATTTTCAAATCTGAAGAATAGGAACAGCTATCTTTCTGAGATCAGTTAGAATTTTTTAAATTAAAGTGAGTTAGAATTTCACCCCCAAATTTTCCCTCTGTAGTCTTCAAATGCCAAGTTCCTGATTAAACAATAATGTTAGGTGGTATATATAGGAGTAGTTTAAATTCTTCACAGTGAGGTAAGCTTAATAGCCAAATAATTCATAAATATTCTGAAAAATCATTGTACATCAAGAAGCACTAAAAATAGGGTATCTGTTGGCCTAAATATTTTACCTGATTTACAGAATTTGACAGTGGAAATTTGTGATCTTCCATGCTTAAAATAATATTGAGTGATCAAGAAGTAATCTTTACTGAGCAAAATGTTCCAAATAGCCACACAGTGCAGGTTGTTCAAATAACTTCTGAGACCTGTGTGTGCTTTGTTAGAAAATATATTAATGCATTGTAATTGACACTTTAAAAAATATGTAATACAAGACAGTCATTTTTAAGCCACTCATTGAGGATCCCCGGATTATGCTATGTGGTAATATAGTAGCAAATGTCCTAATTGTAATTGTTCCTCCTGAAACAGAAGAGAGAAGACTCATCATTCTGCAGAACAAAAAAAAAAAAGACTTTTAAATTTTTTGTAAACCAAATATCCTCCTGAATATCACAGATGTAAGAGTATATGCAGTCTGAAGCAGATACAAGTCGATCGTAGCTTGAATTCTGTGGCTGTGAGGGTTTGCTTTACTATAATGCATCTGTTTATGGGTTGTTGTATTTTTTTTTTCAGTGAACTCTAGATTTTATCTTCTGGAACAATTTGTATATCAAAACTCAGTTTACAGTGATTTGCATTCATATTAAAGTATCTTTGCTAGGTGAAAAAAGCAAGTCTTGTTCAACCACTAAATATAGGAAAATTGAAGTTTTCTGTGTTTATAATTATCTAAAATCATTCTTAAATTTTTGCTGATCATTTTCTATTCTTGAAATACAGACAATATTTTCTTAACTATCTGGTGGAGTAATGTTCTTGTGTTAGTTTCATTGAAATTAACAGGGAAGAGATTGCTTCTGGGCAGAGGATTTGTGAAGGATAAGAGCAGAATCTAGACTTCAGGAGTCAGCAGTCCTTATCAGTTTTTCTGACAGAAACAGTGTTTAACTGTTAGAAGCTTCTCTGCTCTGAGATTCTCATGACAACACGTTCTCTCAGTTCAGTGATCTGCAAAGGAGTGGATGGTGGAGACGTTGCTATTAGCCAGAGATATCAAATAGAGGTCTGGCCAGTAAAAGGCTCTCAACAGTCCCACTATCTTGTATACCAGACCAATGACTGTGTCTTAGCAATTGCCTATGTCTGATGGCTTCAGGTGTTAATAGCATTTTTTCTTCCTACCTTCACTCCCCAAATCCCCAAGTTATATCCAGGAAAGGACAATAAAGGTAATAAAAATGAAAGATCCATCTGAATAGTGTATTTGGATTTAACTTTTCTCTCTCATGTGGTCTAGTTACGATACTATGACTCTGGTGAAGATACAAGCTGTAAGGGTCACATAGACCTTGCAGAAGTAGAAACAGTGATTCCTGCTTCTCCAACTATTGGAGCCCCAAAACATGCAAGTGAAAAAGCATTTTTTGATGTAAGTATATCTGGTTTTTATTTGATGTTTACCTGAAACTTTCCTTGTTTAACCTACTACTTTCATTCTGTCTGGAAGACGAGAGCTTGAATGGAGCTGCCATGCCAACTCAACACAAAAAGTTTTTATGGAACTAGCTAGTCATGATTCTCAACAGCAGAAATTAAAACAAACAAACAAAAAAACCCATACATTCAGACTCAATTAGTAGATTACAGCTGAAAGTAAAATTTATAAGCTTCTTTTTCTATTTTGTGTGTTGACTTTTCACATTCTTATTTTTCTTTTGCAGTTGAAGACAAACAAACGTGTGTATAATTTTTGTGCCCAAGATGCACAAAGTGCTCAACAATGGATGGACAGAATCCAGAGCTGCATTTCAGATGCTTAGAAAGGAATAACATTCCATTATCAAGATATGTTTAAAGCAACTCTTTTTGTAAGATGTGTTCTGAAATGTTGCTGACAACCAGCCTTCCTTACATTTCAGCTATAGACATTGATAATATGCTGAAGTTTCTTTTCTGTTTAATAATTATAACCACTGTAACCGTTTGGTTTTTTTTTCCTGCAGGGAGGACTTTGAAAAATAATAATTCATTTATCCTGAATTTCCACTTTCTTCAGTACAATTCCTAGCTAGAAAAGTGAGCCGTATTTGCACTATTTTCTAATCCTCATTTTCTCATTTCTGAGTTGCTCTGATAAGGAAAGCTGTCCAAAGTAGCTTGTAAAATTCTCTACAGCAGAAAGTCTATTTTCTCCTTATTTATATTTTTAAACAGAAATTCTTATTTCCAAGGTAGTCATTGTTAAGAGGAAACATGTCTACAATTCCTAAAAAAAAGAAAGAAACAAAGCTTGTGAGTCCAGTGACATATATATCAGATTGGTGATATTAAAACTGTTGATATTTTTTTAAGACCAAAAAATGAAATTGCCATTCTGAAATTAACAGATTTTCAAGTGTCTTCTCAGCATGCAGGCCAGTCTTTAATCTCGTGCTCTACAGAGTGCTTCAGCAATGTTGTTATGGAATTTCAAGTTCTAGGGGTTATCTGAAGATCATAGCACTTTCTTTTTAGATTCTGTTTGCTATTATGATGGGATATGTGAAAGAAATCTGGCTGACACTATCGTAGAGATGCAGGAAAAAAACAAACTAGGAATTTGGTAGAAGGAAGATCTCTTAAGTGTGAGTTGTATATGTTAATTTATATGCTGTTCTGCTCACTGTAAAATAAAAAGTAACAAACGTGATGATAATGCACTAAACAGTGGAGCAAGCACTTGCACTGAAATCTTTAAAATGCTCACATTTTGAATGACAGGTAAGTTATTTATAGCAGAACAATACTAGCTAGTTAACATTTACAGATATTAAATATGTAAATAATCTGGGTTGATGTGTTGTGATTTGATACTTTTTAAACATTTTTGCACATAAATTGGAAGATTGTTTATAGATTTTTACATTTGATAAAATTGTGTTTGTTCAACTTAAAATCTTGGGAGAAATGTGTTTAATAACCCCAAATTATGAAAAGTTTTACAGTCTACAAATAGTGATGACATTGAGTAGAATCTGTAGGTAACTAAGCCATTGTTTTTATTTTGATATGTTAATATGTTAAATAGCACACTAATATTACAAAAAAATGTATATATGATTCAGTATTTTCTCATTTTTTTTCCAGACATTCTGCTTATAACTTAATGTCAGCCTAATCAAACTGACTATACTTATTACAGTTTTTCAGTTATTAATGTTTTTTGTTTGTTTTTTATAACTAATGTATTTTGTCAGAAAAGAATATGAACTTCTCACTTCACATACACAATAGGTAATGCAGCTGTTTTTAATGCATTTACAATTTCAAAACAAAGAAAATGAAGGATTTTTCTAGCATTTTTCAACTGACAAATTTCCACCTGTGACAATGGTGTTTGCACATTTGTATGTTTCTTTGTATATGAAGTACTTTTATATGTACTTTGTAAAATACTGATCCTGCTACTAGGTTATATGAAAATTTACATACCACTTCTTATTTTGTAACTGGTTCATTTTAACTCTTGTATGTTCTGTGATATAATCATCTTGTAATAAACACACTTCTTAAGAAAAACCCTTCCTTTTACTGTAAAAAGAGAAATCAGCAGGACCCACATGTTGAAATACTTCCACAGGCACAAGACAAATCCTTATTTACTCTGTATTAAGAATTGTATGGTCTTTTGTATACTTGTACATATTCTTACACAAGAGTTGCACTTCAGCATCCTTAACTCAAACACTTGTCAACAGTAACATTAAAGACTAAAGAAATCAGAATTTAAAGCAAGATTATCATTCTAACAAGTCTCAATGTATGGCCTTTATGAAAAGACTAAATATGTAACATCTCTACTAAGTTGTTGAATAATTGTGTTAAATATTAGGAAAAAAAAGGGGGAAAAAGATTTTTCCCATATGCTCTCACAACATGAATCAGCCACGTGCTTTCACCATGAAACATATCTCGATCATTTTTGTCACCTTATTGATAAGCAATCTAGTATGAAATAATCAAAATACAAGAAATGACAAGATCTTATTGGAGAATGGCATCTAAATTGAATTCCTGAGTGTGGTGTGGGTTAGCAGAGTTAAAATGGAAAGGGAATGTGTGATGGAGGTAGGGGACTTGTGACAATTCTTAAATGCTGTGGTGCTTAGAGTTTGCATATTGAGCTTGGCATGAATGCTAATGTTGCCTTAAATGTTGATCTCAATTTTTAGTGTCTGTACTGATGGAAAATGGACTTGAGCAAGTTAACTTAAAAATATCCAAATAAAAGCTGAAATGAGATATCAATATCTGTGTTGTTTATGTAAAGAATATACAAATGAATGCTAGGCCTACATAGGTTCTTGGTGTGAAGACAAAGAATTAGTAGTGTGCCTTAGGGTTTCTTCCATACAAAGCAAAGATTCAGATAGAAACTCAGAAGAAATGTGTAGAAGTTAGAGTAGCATAAGCCGCAAGGTTTTTCAACCTGTTTCAGTTGTGGCAGCAAGAGTAGAGAAAGAGTAGAAAATTCATTTGGGAAAAACTCCATGTGAAAAGGGATCCATCTTCTTCATACTCCATGGAAAAGGAACCCTTCCAGGAGTTTGGGGTGAGGTAAGTATGTCCTTCTAAAGAGCAGGGGCTCTTTACTTAAGGGAAGATGGATTTCTTAGCTTTGTTTGTGTTGAGAAACAAACTGCTCTTAATAGGTGATGGGATGAACGGAATTTAAGTTTGGAAGACTTTTACAGGCATAGTATATTAGAAATTATCTAACACTTAAGCATTTTGTATTCCATATTTTGTATGGAACCTCGGAATTATTCTATTAAATAATACAGCTCAGAACATGCCACATGTGTGGGTCACTGGTTACGTAACAATACACAAACAGCTAGCAGACCTAGGACCAAATGTTCAAAATTTTGTATCACATCCCACACACATTATTAGTATCTGATACTTTGCAAACTGCAGACATAACAAAAATGTAGTGATTTTTTCCGAATACTGTAATTTTGTTTTTTCATCCTGTAATATTCTTGGAGTATGCTTAAGTGGCTGCACCACATTTCTCATTTTTCATATCTGTGATCATACAAATATTTTGTCTGTTCGTGATTATCCTGTGGTTGCTTTGGGGAGTCAAAAAACTGAAATGAGTCCACCAGTTCCCCAGTTATGCTAAAGTTCATGCTGAGTATCACTGTCGCATCTACTTTTAGAGTTTTTTCTGTATTAGTCTAGTTTCTTGCCAAATTTTGGCTACTGTGTAAGCATGCTCATTTAAGAAATTTTCCTCTTTGTGTTTTTTTCATGTGTAGCATCTTTTTTTTAATTGTATGTCAAATAGAGATGCTCCAGATTCAATGTCATTTATTCTCTGCTTACTCTTCCATCTAGACTCTCAAAGGAATGAATTGCTGATACAAAGACTGCTGATAGGAGTTGCTTTTGTTTTCTCTTGCATAATACAAAATCTTCAAGGTCTAATTTAACCTATTGTTATTTTTTTGCTTTAGACCCTTCTGGTTTAAGCTGGTAAGAATGGTCACCCAGAGGAACTCTTCAATTCTGTGTCTTTAATCCACCCCTCTTTAAGGTTGTCCATGTGTGCAAATGCGTGTAGTGAACTGTCTACCATCTTTATCTACAATCACACTCCAGTAATTAAAAGTCAGATACTAAGATACCTTTTAAGGGTAAGATTCCCTTCTTACCACTAACAGTTATTGAAATTTCTCATTGGCATATTTTATAATCAACTGTAAAATAATACATCTTTTAGTAAGCCAGGAGTATTATAATGATTAGCTGAGTCATCCCTGAGAAGATGAAGAGTCTTTCTTGAACTGAGATACTTGATTTCGTATGTGGGTTCTATGTGCTACTTCTAGAAAATTCTGAAAACCCAAACTTGAAACAGAAGGTAAAAGCTGTATTTTAAAGACAGTCTGTCTAACGTTTGTTCATTTACACCTTCATCTCTATGCAGACTTTACAAATCAGAAGATGCACTAGTGGCAGCTGAATTAAAATTCCAGATCGCTAGTGGTATCTACCCACAGTACTGTCCTATTTGTCTGTTTTATGGTGGTCTGATCTGATTGACCTCTGCTTCTATAAAATGTTCCTTGTTGTCAACATCCAGCATGAAACTAATGCTCAATTTCAAGTTGCACGATGTGGTTCATGACTCTTATATTTTTCAGATTTTGCACATTCTTGAATAGGAAATATTGCTTGACTGTGGCAAATTTAAAGTTACGGTTTCCATTCCATATTTTTTTTAATGGATGTTTTGTTTAAATGTCTTCTAGGGAATTCTTAACCTATGATTTTGTCTACAAAGTGGGTAATAAATAGAAGATGGAAATAGGATAAAAATAACATTATATTTCCTGGAAAGAGATATAAATGTAGCTGGTTTTTTACACGTTAAATGGTACTTGATATTTTGTCTTCATTTTTGTTTATCAAATGTCTCTCACTGTTGAAGTCAGTAAGGATTCTTGTATTTCAGTTCCCCTAAACCTACCACCAAACAAGACCTCCAAACCTTGTAGTGTTCCTTTGCATTAAATATCTCTGCTTATTGTCCAGAATTGATGCTAGATTCAACATCACTGCTTCATGATGGACAGATGGGATTATTTCAAGTTTAATACCAGAAAGTGTTTTGTGCAAGTGCTTTCTCAGTAAGAACAAATGCTCAGGTATCTCAAAAAATGAACAGTATGCTGACAGCACTGCATTCCTTGCCAGGTTGCAGTGGCTGCAGGTCATAATTAATAGTGCTGGTGAGTTCAAAATTATATTTACATACAAGACCTCCAATAAGTTCAAAATTGTAACTACATAAGTTTGTGGATAAGTATATGAATCAAGTTCAATATAGTAGATAACAGTATAGGTAAAATCACTACGTTGAAATGCTTATGGGTTCGGGTTCTGTGTACATTGGATTGTTTTTGTGCCACCGCAGTAGTTAGAGCTTTTTTATTTGTGCTGTTCTGTCACTGGCAAACATGTTAGCTGAATGAAATGCTTACACTAACATTTTATTTCTATAAAAAAATACATGCTAAAAACATTAAGGGCTTTGTAGTATTTCATGAAGGCAAATTATTTGGAATTGGAATTTTGAAGAAAATGTTGGAGATTTAGCAACCCAGTCACCACTGAGTATTGATGAAGTCGGACAGAGTGTTTTCTCTGAGATACCTGTAAGATATTACTCTTTGTGATACCCTTTTAAAATCTGCAGGAAAGGTTTTTGTTTAGAATATGTGTCCTTTTGGTAGTGCCCCCAAACTAGTCTCATTAGCTTATGTCACTGCTTTTAAATTTAATGAGATTAAGTTCAAAAATCACTTATGTTTTCCCTACTTGTTCCCAAAACATGTTTCATTCTTTCTATTTTCCAGGAAAAAGAAAGTTAAAATTAAAATTATCTTGGCTTCTTCCACCTTAGGCTCTTGATTCAAAGGAAAGTGCTTGCAGACAGTCTTCTCAGGTATGAACATGTAACAATACCTGAAATCTGGAAAATATCCCATCAAGTGATGAAATGAACCAGAGCCAGGAACAAATTGAGGAATTAGTTATGGTACGTAAAATCATGTCATTGATCACTGTATGTATCACTTATGTTAACAGTGTCAAGACAGCCTGAAGGTTAGATTACAATCTCTAAAAAGTCTAAAATTTTGCTACAGCAGACAGCTGTTTTTGACCCTAAAATATCTGAGATTTGTATCCTCTTCTTCCTACATCAGCGTTCTTCCAAAATTTTGTTTATCCAGTGACACAAATTTCTGTAGAGAAATCACTTTTTTGCCAGTCATTTCAATTGTTAAATCACGCATCTGATCAAATAACAATAATTGGGATAGCCTCAGAGTAAAAAAACAAACATAGCTAATCACCATGACACTGAATTATTTTTTTAATTCAAGGAATACTGCGCACAGAATTCTATTGTGTTATGTGAGTTGATATTCCTTTTTTTTTTTTTTTTTTTTTGATGTAAGGAAAGCATTTCTTATTTGATGATGGCATCCCAAGAAAGCTCAATGATTTATTTATAATATGAGTACATGCAACCTAAATAGACAGGGATCCTTCCGTTTATCTTGGGATTCCAGTCCACTGTTCTCTTTTAACCTTCTCTGTTAACTATCAGTCTGAGCTGCATGAAAGTGTAGTGAGGCCTACAGTGGCACTTGGAATTACAAATAACTCTATTTCTGCCTTGATTAGTCCATACTGGAAGTCAGGATTTTAGATAAACCTTTGTATGTATTTTCTTTTCATCCAAGTCAGGATGAACAGAGATAATGAAGGCTATAGAGATCAAAACATAGAAAGGCACAGGAGTAAATCCAGCCCTGGCTGGTATTCAGCACCTAATGCAACAAGAAGTCGATGCCAGTGTAAAACAGATCAGAATAGCGGATATAAGCAGCTTGGCACTGGCTTGTCCATTGGATAATCAAAGAGGAAAAGGAGAGGTGACAGGGGAGTGTAAGAAAGCTCATGCTGCAAATAAGAAATGCAGGTAAGCAGGCTGTGGAACTGGGTCCCATAAACTTACATCTATAAAATGTAGTAAAGGAAGTCTCCCAACCTCCTTTATCTGAGCGGTATTGCTATCTGTTCTCCAAAAATCTTTCTTTATGCTCATCTCACTCTCTGGTGTTTTTGACCTTTGCTTGTCTGATCATGTCTAAATTTAGATGAGGAATTTTTGAGAAGCAGAGATTGGTGTTAGCTTGTTCCCTAGAGGCGTCTAGAGTACTTCCAGGTGCTGTGATCTAGTGAAAGCCAAAAGGGAAACAGTCTTTGTTTAATAAAGCTCCCTGAAACTAGAGGCTAATTCAAGTAGTACACCTATTTTGGAGGGTAATTAAACAGTGTTGGCAATTGAGATTAGTCTGCCATAATGGATAAGGGGCCACTTAAAAAACTGGGATCTGAGCCTGGATTTCAGACACTCTCAGCATTTGACATGAGATTATCACTTTTTGGAACTAGATGAGCAACACTGAAGAACGAGGTTAACATGAAGCCAACATCAAGTATGCTGAACTCAGGTCATTGAAAATACCATTGCTAATACTACTATAAGTGTATTTCCAGTAGAACATCACAGCTTTGTTTATCAAAAGCAGACAAATTATTATCAGCTGCTGGAGATGGGTGCAAAGGATGCACTGTCAAGTCTCTGCTTCGGTTTCCAAATTTGGGCATTATTTCTGTGATGTAACTTACTTTTCTGTTATATGTATGTTCTCAATTGTTAAATAGTTAATAATGCAAGAATTTATACTTACAGTAGGATAGTATGGATGACTTTGGTTTAATGGTTAATTAATTTCTTTATTTGCTGCATAACCCAAAATAATCTGGCTGCAAATTTTCTTACACTTCCCTTTTGCTTAGGGATCATGAACTGTACTGTCAGTGGCAGAATAGAAGGAGAAATAGAGCAGTTTGTTGACAAAAATTGCTAGTACATTGCTGTGTAGGGTAATTACTGCCAGTATTATTTTAAATTATTTTATTACTAATTGTTATTTTTTGTAACAATGAGTGAATCCATAGTCATCTATTTGAAACTGTGTGGCACACCTAAAATTAAATGTTTGATGTGTATACTTGTTTTTCAAGCTTGAAATCATGCAGTTATCATGCTGGTTCTGTTTTACCCACAAAGCAAAGAAGCAAAAGCTAGAAGTGATATGCCAGCAAAAGTAGGCCCATATGTCACTCAACAGTGCTAGAGGTACTATAATTAAACAGCCTTAGTAGATAGTATAGGCACTTAATTCTCTTTAGTTTGCAATAAATTGTCCAAGCATACTGCAACTTTTGTTGCATTAAAGCTGTTCGATTTAAAGATTCAAGCAGTGTTAATGCACTAGACATTGTAAGAAGAAGTAATCAATAGCCCTTGAAAAAGATGACAGTTAAAACACCATGCAGCTTTTCATGCAAAATTAGAAGTCTGGTTTGCAAAGCTTGAAGGAAAAGGGAGATAAGAAAGAAACTTGTAGTCTCTTTTAAAGAAATGGACAGTAGTTGCAAAAGGAGATGTCTTTACTAAACAAACTCTCATATTTACTGACATCTGAATTAATCACTGCTGGGTTAAAAAAGATAAATGTTAGTTATAAATCTTTTCTTAGGAGTTCTGAATTTCTAAATGAAATGCAAATTTCATGTTTCTGTGGCAGGAAATGTACAAATAAACACGTGCATAATAAAAAATGCTAAAAGTAGATGCTAAATCTCTTAGTCCTTGCATTGACACCAAGTTAGCATTTAGGGAGGAGAGAAGGGACAGAAGAGTGAGGTAGTCTAGAGCTGGTAAGACAGCAATCAGGAAAAAGGAAAAAAATGGAAGAGGGCTCTTTACATAAAATATTTGGGAAATGCTCACGTTTTGCTTGGTATTGCTCAACCTAGCAAAGAACTTAGAAGAATTTAAGGCTAAAAGTCTCAATCCCAGCACAAAGATAGCAGATTATTTTTATCTAGGTTTGAGTTATGTGTTTGAGTTATGCTGCGGGAGCATGGAAGCCCTTCCTTCTAAGGAAAAAGACAGGGCAACCTAGAGATGGAAAACTTGTTTGTTTTAGGTTAATTTTACTATTTAAGTAGATGTTATTTGAATTAATGCTTTGTTTTTCTGAAAAAGAAAAGAAAGATCGTAATGAGGACAGCAGATACTAAAGCCCTTGCCAGAAACAGATTCTGAATGGATAAAATTGCACCAGAGGAGTTGCCCTGGGGTGCTGGCCCAGGACAACTGTAAATGTGCAACGCAATACAAATGAGTAAGTGTAAATGGTTAACCAGCATGAAAGTGTCTGCAGCTGTAAATGTTCTCATCTGAGGATAGAGACTGATTGCTAGCTGTGCCTGGTAGAAGTACAGGGAAACTGTTCACCTCCACAAAGATGGGTAGAAGCTTTAAGCTGAGCAAACATGGCAAAAAAGAAAGGTTAAAAAGAAACGCGCCTAATAAAATCTGTAATACATTCCTTATGCCAAGTGGGGTTTTTTCCTACTTGTTTTGGATCTCATCACAGAAAAAAAGTGGGCCTCAGCCCAGTTATCGCTCATGGACAGCCCAGCTGGGGCAGCAGGCACTTTATGAGTGCCACCTGTGCCAGTAGCTGGGGTGGGGCTGATTTAAACAAAGACGGGGCTGTAGGTTGGCCATGTGAGTAGCACCTGTGTCAGTAACTGGGACTGCTTCAGATAGAGAAGGGCCTGGAGCAGCAGCCATGTCTGTGGCTTTGTGTTTGTTCCTGACTTAGTACCTGTAAGGTGATAGAGTCTGGAAAGAGCAGGCTTTAGTGTGTGTAACAGAGTAAAGGCTTATTGGATGAGGCTGCCTTCACATGCAGTAGAGCTCTTCTGAACCCTGAGTAAGAAGAAAACAGAAGTTGCCGTGTTACCAGCGTGCGGCTTCCAGCAATTTATGTGTGATTTTAGCTGCCATTCTTAGAGGTAAGCATGGGCCCTAAAGGGTTGGAAGAGCAGTGCTGTTATGATGTAGTTCCTAGAATTATTGTTCTCTGTTAACTACTAGAACATGAAGACTTCCTTGCACTGTAATAGCTCAGTATGCAGCTGTTAGCATGCAGTGGTCTTTGCACGTGTTACTTTATGAATGTGGTATTGGTGTGCTTTTGAGGGTAATGTTCTGTCCTGAATGATTAGCCTGCAAGCTGTTTTGGGAAGATATTCTAAGCTCTTGTATGCATCAAAGGACCTACTAACTTAAATGAAGGAGTTCCTTGGTGATTTATTTATTTATTTGTGTGCTACTTGTCGTGTCACCTCCTGCTTAAAAGTAATTTGTGGCTTGAGACTCAACTGCTATGATCTGGGGAGCTAACTCTTCCCTGAGAAAGGAGGTTTATTGTGCTGTTCAAGTTGTTGCTCTAAAACCAGCCGCATAACTTAGTGGTTAGTGATTAAGGTTCACTGCACCACTATCAGAACAATTTACATAAAGCTGTTAAGTTTACAGATTCTGCATTCTGCATAGGCTGTATCTCTTATCAACTGTAAGGCAAATTCACAGTAGTTTTCTCTCTAACTTGTAACAAATGGAGTTTTGCAAAATCCTAGCAAAATCTATTATATGCTGTAGAAATGGAATTGAGCCAAGAAGTGCCTGCAGCTGTTTACTAGGTCATTACACATTTTGGATCCACATGTACCTCTGCATGAAATACGTTTGTTAGGATAAGCAAATAAAAAACGCACATATAAGAAAATAAGTACAACTAGCCCACCTTCAGCATCTAATTTCTACATGGATACGATAGAATTTTTCTGCAGGCAGTCCCAATTCCCTAAAGGATTTAGTATGAATCAGGAATACCTCTGAGTGTAGTCATGTCAATAGAGTTATTCTACTGAAAAATAAAATGCCTAAACTGTGCAGAAGCTGAAGGTATTGAAGCTATGTCAAATAAAATAAACTTTGGACATTGTGTTCTTGTGATGGAGAATATTTGGGTGTTGTAATTTGCTTTAAAAACAAGTGCAAGTAGTTGTTGCATGAGGTACTGAAGTCAGATTGTTCACAGATGCAGACGTTTTACCTGCCAACCAAGGATTCCTGATTAATCTTGCATTACAGTGTGCTAACAATTACTGTTAGGTTTTCAGCTTTTTTCATGTTGTTGACCATGTCTTATGTTTGTGCTTCTGCCATCTTGGAAAAGGGTTTTTCAAAGTTACCGCTATCAACAAAGAACCTCCTGTGCTCAGAAGAAGGGATAAGGTATTCTTCTCTATGCTGATCTTGAGAGTAGCATGCCTCTATGCTGTGCATTTAATGCATTATTTATGTCACTGACGTGTGTGATGTGCCAGTTGAGACAATCTCTTAGCATGTAGTTGCCCATCCAATGGTATGTGGCCAATTAAAGAAATTCCATGTTGCAGCTGAGTCCTGTAGGAGGTGCGTGTAGTGTCTTCAGGTAAACCTACTGTGTTAAACGAGACAAGTCTTTCTTTCATTACAGCAGTACTTTTGGATGTAGCTGAATCACAGAAGACAACATTTACCTTTCTCTTAGGCAATATTGTAGCCAACTAGAACATTTCTCAGAGATTACATGAATATAAAAAGCATATACTTGATATTATAGTGCTTAGTTTTGCTTATGCTTGACTTCCTGGATAGAATTGTCAACAGTAAAAATGTACAGAGTACTCCATTTTCTTAGCATACTGTTTGATAGGTCTGTTACTTTGCTGTCAAAGGTAGCAAAATCCAAGAAAAAGTGTAACTGAACTGTGACTGTCATATGTGTCGGACCAGGAAAAGGTCTACTTTTAATTTCTTTGGTGTTTTTTTGTTCATTTGTGAACTCTTATTTTTGCAGTAAAATTATGTTCTGCTTAACTCTTTGAGAAAACTCACCCTGAGTTCAACAAAGCAGAGATTTTGTCCCCCAGGAAGGTTATCGTATGTGATAAATTGAATTTGAGCTTTGGTAAAATAGAAAGCAATACTTTATGTTATTATTAAAGTTGCTTTCCTTTTAGTAGCATATTTTGAACACATGTTTCCGTCCTCTCTATATTTACCATCATAATTCCTAAAATACTATTTTTGAGAAAGAGAACAAAAATAAAGCATGTTAAGTGCAAAATGAAGGGGAAGCAGTTGGATTTGCAAGAGGCAATTTCTTCTTATTCTATGGAATTATGATTTCACAAAAGAAATTATGAGATAGTGTTTGTTGCAAGTAGTAATCAAGATATGTATCACTTAGGAATTACTTGCAAATTCAGTTAGTTTAATATAGCTGTTAACTAATGCAGTGACTGCAGAAACTAGTTTGTATATCATATTTGGTGCCTTTTGGTTGTCTGTAAGATGAGCACCAAGTTCTTTCAATAAGGTATTCTGCCAAGTGAACAGCCAAAGGAGTGACCCTAACATCTTGCTCAAGTGGTTTATGTGTATTCTGTTAAGTGGAACCTCAGTCATAGAATCTGTTGAGTTGGAAGGGACCCTTTTAAATATCATCTCGTCCAACTCTCTTGCAGTAAACAGCAACACCCACAGCTTGATCAAGTGCCCAGAGCCTGGTCCAGCCTGAACTCGAATGTCTCCAAGGACAGGACATCCACCACTGCTCTGTGCAATGTGTTCCAGTGCTATGCCACCCTTCTTGTAAGAAACTTTTCCTTATATCCAGTCCAAATCTCCCCTCTTCTAGTTTGAAGCTGTTTCCCTTGTCCTGTCAAGAAAGACATTGCTAAAGAGTCTGTCCCCTTCCTTCTTATAGACTCCCTTTACATAATAGAAAACTGCTATCAGCTCTCCTCAGAGCCTTCTCTTCTGCAGGCTAAACAGCCATTGCTCTCAGCCTTCCTCTTAGAGGAGGCATTCTGTCCCTTGGATCGTTTCTGTGGCCCACCTCTGGATGCTCTCTAACAGGTCCATGTCTCTCCTGTACTGAGGTCTCCACATCTGAATGTAGTACTTCGGGTGAGATCTCGCCAGTGCAGAGCAGAGGGGCAAGGTCACCTACCTCGACTTGCTGGCCATGCTTCTTTTGATGCAGCCCAGGATACAGTTGGCTTTCTGGGCTGTGAAGGCACACTGCTGGCTCATGTCCAGCTTGTCATTTACCAGTAATGCCCAAACCCTTTTCAGCAGGCATGTTCAAACTAGATATCTTTAAGATTTTTTTCAACCCAGGCCGTTTTGTGATTCATTCCATATTCCAAGAATGTCAGATGAGTTTTTGATATTGTGAGGTATATAAATTTTACTACTTTATATGATGACCGACTACTCTTGGGATAGCTGGTGACAGCAACCATGGGAACCTCCTTGAGACTCAAGATTGATAAGCAAATGGTGTAATCAACAAGGATGAGAGGGATGCTAACTTTTTCTTCTGAACTTTAATTCTTCATTAAATCTTGCCATAGTGTCTTAGTGTTGCTCTTAGAGTTTCTGAACTTTTTAAGATATTACAGGTCTAGAAGCAGAGAATGGAGGTTGGCCCAGCACTGGCACGTAGGACAGGAACTTGCTCCTGAAGTGATGTTCAGTACAAGATAGCTCTTTTGTTCTGATGCAAGCTCTTAGAGTGAGCATAGTTACTTTATTGCCAAAGAGAAACTTAAACAGGTATGTGTTTGCTGTCCTGAAGTCCCATGCTATGAGATATCCACCTGAAAAAGTGATGCAACTTGGAAATGTTCCCTTGATCTAATGCAGGGCTGAACTTGATAGATCCATCTGGTAGTTACAGTCTAGCTTAATAGTTTGAATCCAAGAAATTCTTTAAATGCACAGAGAAATTCAGATCTGGCATCCTGGTTCAAATCAAACTGTAGTGAGGCCATGTGATGTAATTTAACACTGCTTTATGGTGAAGAAATGTACTAGTTCAGATATTTGACAAAGCTGGTTATTGTTTATGAAAGTTTGACAGGCTATGTAATGTGACATGTCTTGTTATAGCTTGGTTGTTAACGTGACTGACCAGCTACATTTTTACTATTGGAGTGAGATATGGAATACTTTGAAACCCAGCTTTGCCAATATCTCTTAGACCTTTTGGATAAAGATTTTTCATATGGTTTAAATTCACACGCTGCTTTGCACTGGACTCGAGTTTGTGTTGGTCAGTCCTAGAGTCCTTAATTCTTCTAGTCTATCCTTACAATGTGTCACAGAGATAAAATTGCTATGTCGGGACACCACAAAAATGCTTCAGTGTCTTTGGCATTTGTGCTTTGCTTGTCAGAAACGTTTATTTAATTTACATTCTTTTCCTTTTGAATATCCATTCTTTAGACTGTAGAAACAGTAGCTCTTCAACCTTTTAACTCTGGTTTTGATAAAGTTAAAACCATTGCCTCTGAAGGATCTAAGGCTCTTTTTGTTTGAAATAATTTTCCCTTTTTTGTGAACAAATCTAATTCTTATACATGGAAAGAAAGGCTTTTTTGTTAAAGATTTTATAGCAAACATCCACTACTTGTTAGCAACTCCCTGGTTTGGTTTGTTGGTTGGTTTTTCCCTATTTATGGGATTCTGCTGACATGTACAGCAAAAAGGACCTTCTACTGGATATGAGCCTTAATAGGTAACAGCCAACTTATTCCTGTGCTGTGTTAAAGCAATGAGCTTTTCTGTGCGCTTTGTAGATGACAATAAAGTTCCATGATATGCTGTCCTTAGCTTCTGTGGGACCTTCTCTTTTCCTTCTTCTTTGCCTCCTAGAAAAAAAATCTATTTGCATGCTGCAAATTTTAAGAAAAAAAGAAAAAAGTTGTTTTATTTGCACTAGAAGAAATAAACCAGTTGTTTTAGGCATTTCCTTCATTTTCCCAAAGATATCAATTCAAAGGCATCAAGATACAGCTTCATGGGTTAAAAAAAAAAAAAAAAAAAAGTCCATTCAGGCAAGACCCAAGTAATACATGTCAGTGTTAGACTTCTGACATTTTTAGACAGAGTCCTTCAGAAAATTTTTCAAAATATTCAAACACAATATAATTTCTACACTAGCAAGTGAACACTGCGTACTCTTTGATTAAAAACTATCATAATTCCTAATGATAATATTAATTGGGTTTTGGATCTCCATAAAACAATTCCTGTTTAACTTGTTCAAGTTCCCAAATATCTTTTTCAAGTGACAGCCATTTGTTCTTATGCCAAATTTTGAAGTAGCTGCAAGATTGGATTTCAAAATGCCAATGCCATTTTAGAATATACATCAGATTTGTATGGAGTGCCGGGTGCAGGGCAGTGAGCAGCTACAAGAACCTGGTTTGTTTTCAGAGGACTTCTCCACGTTCATATGGTTTGGGACATACCTGAGGTTGTGTTTTGTTAGCTTTTACAGTGTTCTAACCTTATTATCTTTTTGCCACTTCCAGCATCTTCATTTAGTGACCAGTGTTGCTTGTTAAGGTATGTTAGTAGACTAAGTTTTCTCTTTCTTCAGTGGTTACCCTTACTGTTTATGACAATGTGAGTATCTGCAGCCCAGCTTCTCTGTTCTCCGAGCAGTCAACACTTCTTATGCTAAGAAGCAGAAAGGACAGTACAACAGCCATTCTTCTTACTTTCTACATCTGACAAGACAGCCTTTTAAAATCCAGTTATTTGGATTTTGGTCACGTTTTCATTTGGTCTTGTATAGTTCTTTGATATGATAGTGGAAGAGTACAAGCAAAATCTTAAGATGTATCATTTTTCTTTAAATCTATCCTTATTATAGAAAATGATTCCAGAGTCTTCTGCAAAATAAGGGCGTTTGTTCTTGTATAATGTTTCAGTGCTTGCTATCAAACCCAGCTTTAGCATTTCTAGCTCCTCAACTGTCACTGACTTTGAAGGCTAATAAAGAACTGGAGAAAAAGATGTCAAATTAATCACATTGTGTGAGTGCAGTACTACCCAGGCATCAGAGAGGAAGCTCTGTGAAGTCTTCAGGTAGAGTCTTTGTTACTTTTGGTTAGTGTACAGTTCCATCCTGATCTCTGAAGCCATTTGTGCTCCTGTTCTCACCTAGAGTGTTCATTTGGGACTCACTTGTAAGGATACAGAAAAGGACTGCTGTTGTGAGAAGATGCCTGCTTTATGCAGCATACCTTTCAATGTGAGCAGTTTCAATTTGTGTGCTCAGTGTTGTGAATTAGAACATGAAAATCCTGAGCTATGTTGAGAAGTGCAGGGACTTCCTTAGGGAAACAGCATACAGGTGAAGAGCTCTGTTTTTTCACTTAGTCAGAGATACTGATACTCATTCTGCAGTGTAGATATGTTGAATGGCTAAAGGTGTTTTCTTAATGCTAGAAAGTTGCTGGGAAGTTACTCAGCTGGGAAAACTCTAAGAAATAAAATATCAATAGGGGGAAGCATTTCATTCCTTCCTCACAAGGTGCTTCAAGAGGCAGTGTGGTATATGTGTGAAGGGAGGGGGCACCTAACATTCTGTAAATTTCAACAGCCTAACTGTAAGTCACTGTTACATTTTCTGGAATAAGGGAATGCTGGGCTCTGCTGCATAACTAAACCTGCATTTTGTTATACATCTTAAATGCAGAGTGGACTTTAACTTGTAAGGCAGGAACTCAATTAGCTGCCCCCAAATTTTCTTTCAGAAAGTGCTGAGTGGTTCACATGATGATTTTCAAGAACATCCCATACTGCAACCTGAAATGCAACTCAGGTATCGAGCTTTTAGTTTTATTCCAGTATCTTTCCTCAAGGATAAACCTCAGATAGCATTATGTGGGTTATCAAACAAGAATGCCTTGAGCATACCAGCACAGGGAAGTGTGTGTTCTGCTCTGCTTTATTTATAGTTTGATAATGAATTTGGAGTTGTGTTTAGCTCTGTACACAGACACAGTTGTGCGAATAGAGGGAAATGCAAATGTTTTTGTGGAATGCAGCAGCATGTTCTTCACTTGTTAACTCAGTTAATTATGGTAGACATATTTACTGCTGATCTGAGCTGAGGTCAGTAAGACCTGGCACTGTCAGGGTAGTTTTTGATTTGGTTATTACAAAATGATTTATATAGGTGGAAGCAAAACTTATTTTTGTTCTGAGTCCTAGAGCTCTTGATGCATTATGATTAGTATCTTGAGAGCATACTCCTCATTGTATCCAAAGTATTTAGTTTTAAATCTCTGTCCTTGTATAATTGAAGTTAGCTTGATACATGAAAATTTCTGTTATAATTTTGTTTGTTTGTTGGAGGGAGATTACAACTGCATATACCTGATTCCATTCAAGTTAATTGTAACAAACATTAGAAATGTTTCTCAGTTGGATCCAAGCTTTTTCAAATTTTGGGAATGTTCGTAAGCACATCTGGAACTTCAAGGGGAAGGAACTGTGAAGTTTGAATTTGGACTTAAGTATTTGGAAAGAGCAAAGTTATAAGTTGTACAATAAATATGACTGTGAGGGAGGCAGATATAGTTGTACCCTCTTGAAGTTCACTGTGAGTGGTCATAGTTGTTTTTCAGGCTGCATTAACATATGTATTCCACAAATCATCCTGAGTCAAAAAACTGAGTGTCCTTTCAGGAAAGGAAGCTTGTGGTACAAAAGCCAGCAATGTGCCCTTGTGGCTCAGAAGGCAAATGATATCCTGGGCTCTATCAAAAGAGGGGTGGCCAGCAGGGACAGGGAGGTGATTGTTCCTCTCTATTCTGCTCTTGTGAGGCCCCATCTGCAGTACTGTGTCCAGGTCTGGAGCCCCCAGTGCAAGAAAGACAGGGAGCTGTTGGAGAGGGTCCAGAGGAAGGCCAGGAAGATGGTTAGGGGAATGGAGCACCTCCCCTACAAAGACAGGCTGAGGGAACTGGCCTTGTTCAGCCTGGAGAAAAGAAGGCTGTGGGGTGACCTCATTGCAGCCTTTCAGTACCTAAAGGGAGCCTACAAACGAGAGGGGAATCAACTCTTTGAAAGGGTTGATAACTGCAGGACAAGGGGAAATGGTTTTAAGTTGAGGGAGGGGAGATTTAGGTTAGATGTCAGGGGGAAATTCTTTACAGAGACAGTGGTGAGGTGCTGGAACAGCTGCCCAGAGAGGTTGTGGATGCCCTGTCCCTGGAGGTGCTCAAGGCCAGGCAGGTTGGATGGGGCCCTGGGCAGCCTGGTCTGGTATGAAATGGGGAGGTTGGTGGCCCTGCGTGTGGCAGGGGGGTTGGAGATTCATGATCCTTGAGGTCCCTTCCAACCCTGGCCATTCTGTGATATCCTTTAATGGCTAAGAGTGTTATGGCACATGCCTTGCATCCTTTTGCAGTAAATGCCCCAGTTACTGTGAGCAGAAAGCACAGTCTGGCTGTGGCTTTGGTCAGGGAGCTGACTTTGTCATTACACGGTGGTCTGTCTAAATGAGCCCAAGCCTTGTATTCTGGGGTGGCATTTTTCTTATTTGTTCTTTGTTCAACCCTACCTTTTATGTGTTGGCTGCAGGTCAGTCATTTCTCAGCCAGCAGCTATACTACCCAATTTGAAGAGTCACTAAATCGAACTGAAATGTTAGTCTGTTCATCCCTAGGCTTCCAAGGATTTCCAGCAGTAAATCTGGAAAATACATCTAATCCCACTGAAGCATTCTTCAGGTTTTTTTGACATGAAGGATCGTGTGGTGATTTGTGTGCAGCAGTGGAGTCTCTGGGACACAAACCAATGATTAGGAGCTGTGTGATTTGGGGGGAAAGGGAAGAGTTTCTTTGCTATTTCTGGGTTAGAGAATGAAGGCAGTAAAATTTTAATGAACTGACTAGAGGTAACAGACCCAAAATCGTAAAGTCATGCCAAATATCATTTTTCTGTTGGTGGTAGAAATTGTTCAGTTTATACACCTGCTGTAGAAGTGCTGCTTTTTTTTTTTTTTCCAGATATTGGCTTATTTCCAGTGATGAATATAAGCTGCTAGGCAATAATAGAATAATAAACAGAAACAAAAACAAAATTGTGAGCGTCTGTCTATGATGATTTATTCACTTTTTCATCCATACTGAAAGCAAATTTTTGATTTGCTAGAAGTTTAATTCTCTTGTTTTTCTTAATATTTTTCTTAAGATTTGATTTAGATCTTAATGCAAAGTATGCTATATATTTAGATGTATTGCTTTTCTTATAGTAATGTAATCAGAACATGAAGATGGTATCGAAGATAGCTACTGAGATGCAACTAATTAATGATTACTAAGTTGATTTCCAGATACCTACTGCCTCCTGAAAAGCAGAAAAGCAAAATATCATTGTAATCTTGTTCTTGTTGTGGTGGAAATGGTTAGAAACAGAAAGGTTTATGATGGCAGAATGATGGTGGGGGAAAGAGAGAGAGAATGAGTGAAATACTAGTTATTTCTTAAAATGGAATGAAATGGTATCTTCTAATATCATACCATACTTTTCCATCTGTAGACATGTATACAACTGAATCTTCAGAGGACCCAAGAACCATCTTGTCAAATAAACCAGAGGGATTTGAGAAATTTGATCTGATGCTGTGATTCCTTGTGAACTTGGACTCTGGCAGAGCTGGTGCAAGAGAACTAGGAAGCCTCTGTGCAGAATATTCCTTGCTAGGCTTTTCATTCAATTATTTTCAAGTGTTCTGAAATGTTGCATCCAGTTTGTGGTGGAAACGAGGGAAAATCTAAAGTGGTTCATGTGGTTGTATGTTTTATATACTGGAGCAAGTACATTAACTGTTGGGTACTTCTCTTTGGAAAAATGCCTGGTTGACGTTTCTGATCTGTCCACTGTAAAAGCTTTCACAGTTGCTGGTGTGAACGAGTGCAGATCTGAAATGAGCAGGGTGCCTCTTCTTTCTTCTGTGCTGTTGGGAAAGGGTGGCTGGCTCTGGCTGTGTGCACCAGCTCCTGTCTGCTGGCTTTGGGAAGGGGCGAGCCTCTCCTTGGCCTCCTCATTTTCAGCTCTAGGAGGGGATTGCAGAGGCAAACTGCATCAGGACTTACCTTTACTCTCATGGACAAGTTGAACAATTCTCTCTGTTTAGATCTACCAGAAGTAGCTCTAATTTATTTAAATTAATAGCACATCTGACTCTCCTGTTTGCTGTCCGAAAAGCTGGATCCTATTTTCCATGGCCTCACTCTTCCCTTCCACCCCCGCTCTCTCTTCCTTCTCCCCAGAGGAGGAGAGCGCTGCCATACGGCATAGCAATCCTCAACGCTGGAAGTGGCCAGTTCAGGACAACTGGAAAGGAATGTGAGCCATTACTGGAATTCTAATCTCAGACTCTTCTAGAAGAGAGCTTAACAGCTTTTTGCTTGTCCTCTTGGGTCTGATGTTTGACAGGAAATGAGTTTGAAGGGTTCAGGAGCAGGTCACAGAACTCGTCTTGCTGCCAGCTGCTCTGCCGACCTTAACAGTGTGTTTGCAGAAATCTGATACACTTGCTTATTATTAAAGCCTTTTCTCCAAGAAAACTTATTTCCAAAGCCAGGTCCTGGTAGACGTATTGCTAGCATATTACATCTTTGCTTCTCTTGAATTCTTCTCCACTGACACTTGTTATGACCTAAGACTCTAGCCATGTGAAAAATGCTGTTTTGTAATTCAAGGCAGAGTGAGCAATTGTGTTTGCAGGCATGTTTATGTTTGTTCTTTTGCAGCACTTATTTTGTTTGTCCTTCATGTGCCCATCTGTGGGATCTCAAAGAAACCCAGATGCTTTCCTGATCTTGTATAATTAATGCAAGACCTCGTTAAATACCTCAGATCTGGTCTCAGTAATGTAATTTTAATGAATGGGCTTTTTCCTGTATAGCAGCTGAGAAGTATATTCCCAAGCAAACTTAAAAAATGAAGTCGTCTCCATACTTTCTTGGAATCCTACTGACAAGCAAGTGTTGTTCAGTGTAGAACAAAGTTCAGATAGGCCATGGAGATGAATGGCATGTCCCTCTTTCTTCATCTTGTCTTCATAAACTGTTTGTTGTTGTTGTTTTAAATCAAAAGCATCAGAGTTTGGCCGATCAAATCGGGACAGTGTGGGAGCCCAGTAACAAAGCTACACCGGCAGGAATATTGCAACTAATACTGAAAAGCTACAGCAGAAATTCACTTGATCACATGCTTTGGGAGTGCTGCATCTTCTCAAAAGGACTGTTAGCAGCTTTGTGTGTTGCATTTGGAAGGACTTGTCTAGAAAGGGATCCTTGTATAGGCCCTCTGTTTCAGCTCAGGGAGCTGGGTTTTCCCCCTTTTGCCTTCAGTCCAAGAAATGCTGGTATTACTGCAAAAATAATTGAGGAGATGAAATGAGTATAACACAAAATATGCAACCAACAGATCTTATACTGCTGCCATTTTAGCATCTGTTTTTTTGTTTCTCTCTGAACTTGTCACTTCAGCTCATCTGCAGCTTCTGTTGCTTTAATGTGTTAATCAGTATGTACTTCAGTTGAATAGTATTTCCTTCCATAAATGTCACTATTTCTGAGACCAGTTTTGACTATAGATGTGGGATGTGTTTTGTTTCTCTTTGTTATGAATAGCTTGCTACAAAGAAATGAATATCTGTGAGTACAGCAAAATTAGAGTTGTAATATGCCTCTGTAGTAAGGCCGGCTGTATCTGGAAGAGGATCTGAATGTTGCAGCCAGCCAAAGATGATAGATATTTAGTGTCCAAAATAACAAAATCATCAAAATGATTGAATTCATAAATTTTGTCTAATTCCTTTTTATTTTGTTAAAGAAATGGGAAAGCTGATTTGTATTCATCTGTAGGTACACTTGGGGATCTGAAATGAGAAAGAGACTGAAGCTTATTTTAAACGTGGTGAAAATTAAGCAAATGAGGGTAACCAGTTTAATATTAGAGAAAGAAAGAGACAGAACATTGCGATAATTTGATTTTTATGGTACGTATATAGTGGCAAAAACTAATAACCTTGATCTGGGTTAATGGTGACCTGCTGAGACAAATAACACAATACATAATTCTTTTAGACCATTATAAAGTGGCAGTGGCTTTGTAATCCAAGATCAAGGCAGGAGAAGTACCGACTCCTTGGACAAGGGATCTCTAGCCTTCCTGACTACTTCAGGAAAGTGTCTGTGTTGCAGGGACCAGAGGACATGTTTCAGTCTTTTATCTATATCTTCAAGACCTGAGGATGGAGAATCTTCAAAAAGTAGATCCTAGATACAAGAGAGAGAGAGAGCAAGAGCTCTGTAGGGGCTTTATTGTCCTGTTGCAGGGGCTGAATTCTGCTACAATGTCACCATAATTCCTGAGTCATGGCATTCTACTGTGGGCAGTGCTCTGGAGGCACGTCATCCCCACAGCTTGCCCTCACTGCCCACCAGAACGTGACTGTCTCCCTCTTTTGATCATTCAGTTGCTTCTCTGCATTGTAAAGAGATAGAACTGCAGTTTTTAACTTTCTGGTGACCGATGCAGTTCCTATATTCCTGGGTAGATTAGCAAATTACAGTGAGACGAACATCAAAAGGAAGTTCAGTCTCAGAAAGGTTACAGGCAGGAATGCAAAGGACCTTCAGAGTTCAGACAACTACTGACCCAATGAAGTCACCTGGAGTTGCTTCACTGCTTACGGTATGACTTTAGGGGATTCTTTTGCTTATGTTTTCATGGTTTTGTTTTTCTTAAAGCAGAACATTCCATTTTTACCACAATGGAAGCTAAAAAATAAAAAAAATAAAAAATAAAAAAAAAATTGTACTGTTCTTGGTGGACATGTGTTTCAGAACATTCATGTCTCAAACAAAAGGGGAAAAAAAAAAATAAAGGAAAAAAAAGAAGTGACCCAAAAGGTAATAACAATTCCAAGAATCATTTTGCTCTTCTGGACTGAGTCCTGAAAAAACTTGCTTGTAAAGGCAGAATTTCAGGGGGAACTCCAACTTACAGTCATCATTGACTCACAACCCAAAAAATTGTAAATAATGCATTAAGAGAAGTTTAAGAAATATCTGCACATGGATTCTCCAGTCTTTGTCTTTATAGCATCAGCTTTTCACATTCGGAGGTCCTCCTCACTGTTGTAAAAGAGCTACACAAAAATCAGAGGAAACAGTGAGCTTGAATTGCGTTTTTGATAACAATTTGTGTGCAGTTCACTGGGGTGCAGGGAAGGAGCAGAAACAACATAATTATGTTTTCACCTCTATCATCCCCTGTATATTAACAGAATAGAAATTGTTGATCACGTGTTTCCTTAATTGAATGCTATTGACAACAATTTACCCTTGAGTGCAGAGGCTAGGTGTACTTAGTTTTTACTGTCCCATGGAGTCTATGATTCCCTTAAAGGAAAATCCTGATCATTATTTTTTCTGAAACAACCTTCGTTCTCCTTGCACAGTCACTTTAGTAATCATCTCTTGTGGCCTGATTGAAAAATCCAGTGGATCTGTAATGGGAGTCATTTCATTGACTTCAATAAGCTCTGGTTCAGACCCATGGGGAATGAAGAATGACTTTCCCCTAATCTCTTAAATTCTTCTCCTCTCTCGTTCCAAATTGATTACAAAACTGGTGAAATGGAAGGAGTAGGTTTTTTTGATCTTGTGCTCTTTATCAATCTTCAAGTTTTTTTTGGGCTATAAATTGCCCTAATCATGGATGCTTTCTTGTTTTTGTCTTACAGTGTTTAGTTGCAGAACACCAGAATGCATGTTTACTGCCCTTCTGCAGCTGCTGTTGTACCAAGATTGTTTATCTGCATAGTGCCTGTCTCTATGGCTTCTTAAGTATTTCACAATCAAAAAAGCTTGAAACTTTTTAGTAGAGTTTTCAAATTGATAAGAGAACCAAACCATAATGTTCTGGGAAGGAATCTGACACGCTGAAAAGTCTAGTTTATTTTCAACTTTTGTAAAACTGATGCTGAGAGCTAGCATAATAATAGCAGTTTTCTGCAGCTGTGCTGTCTTGCAGCACTCTGTGCTTCACTTCACTGCTGGTGCAGCACAAATGTGTGCAACAAATGGTTTGCCTAGAGGTGAATCCATAAGACTAGTAAGATAATACATACCGTGATTTTGTATAGTGGTATTATAGATCTATAAATATTATGCAGCCAACACTGTGTCATTGTGCAACTGAAGTAGTTTTTGATATGTATCACTACAACTCTCCAGTTCTGCAGTGTTTCCAAAGAGGTGCTCGGCTTACCAAGATGCATTGCTCTACCACTGCTGTGTAAGATCCCAACGCTTCACATGCTGTGCATTGTGGCATCCAACTGAAAAATTATGGAATTTTGAGGCTTGGAGTGAACTTTAAATTCCCATGATTCTTCTTATCACACATCCATCTCTTTTTGCAATCTAGCCAGCGCCAGTTTCAAAACATTGGCAAGCAATGTGATGCTCATGGTGATGAATACAAACAGTCTGTTGCAAGCATGTCTGAAGTCATGCAAAGTTTCCAGGACCAAGGCAATAAGGGCAGCTGAGGAGGAACTTGACACCAAGCATACAGACTGCCACCCCCCTACTGCAGCAGCCTTGATTAGCAGAGTGTGGTCTGTCTTGGGCATGTGATGACTGCTAGTTGGTTCTTTTCTTAAGCTGGTCAAGTTAAGGTAAGAGTCCCCGCAACCAAAGTTCCCTTCAGAAGCATGTTGAGAATCCCTTTGAAGGGCAGCAGGGGATTTGCTGCATGAAAGCAGTTCTCCCTTTGACAAGCAAGAGCATTGTGCTTCTTCATTGTGAAGCAAGCTACAGGTTAGCTGCTGACCTGTGCTGAGTAGAACAACTGCCTGGAGGTTGCACGGGAGCTTTGTGAAGCTGTCACAAAGGTGTGATAAGCTGAGAAGTCTGTAAAAGGTACGTTCAAACCTGTGCATTTCTGAGTCCCTAGTTTGTTTGATTTGGATGGGTTTGTTGCTTATGAGTGAAGTATTCAGAATAACTGCATAAAGCAGAGCTCACGAAGCCCACAATTGCTTTGAGAGGCTGGCCTGTATTAATGCATGAAGGTCTTGAAAAAGATCTCTTTTTGAAAAAGAAACCCCTTGTGTCATGCTTAGCTTCTGATAGCCATGCATGCAACTCGCTCTCAAGACCTGTCTGGCTTTGTCCCTCACTGCTACTGCAAAGGAGAGACAAGTTTGTTTGCTGTCTCCATGGCAGGCATGTCATCATCAGCATTTACAGCAGCTGTGCAAGCTCTTCTGCACAACTTTTTCAGAAAATTAGGGCTGTAGCTTTATGCACCATAGGGGGTAGCAAGTTTGGTAGGCCTTGAAGGCAGACTTTTCCTGTAGTAGCTCAAAGCTCTGGACGAATGCTGCCATGACAAGACTATATTCAATCATGCTTCTGCTTTGAGGATTAGGACTGCTTATGGAAAAATGTGCGTTGTGCTTTGTTTGGAACACATCCCACATGTTAACGTTATGTATAGCCTCCATTCTCCCTTTGAGTGTGTGGCTGGAGTGGTGAACATGCAGAAATGCTTTATATGGGGGAGGGTTCATACTTTGTACAAAAAGAGAAGTTTTTTAATAATAAACACATTTTGTGTGGGTGTGTGGTGTGGTGAGTTGTTTGTTTGTTTGGCTGTTGGTGTTGTTCTAAAGAAATTATTTGTGAAAGTTCGTAACTGTTCATCCTCAGTGCATGTTGGTTACTGAGTGCTAAAAGTAAGCTGTCCTGCCACCACAGAGACAGCATTAAAGGCTCTTCCTATGCCCAGGATGCTCTTTCCCCATCACCTCATGCAGAACTGCATGACAGTGGGCAGGCAGCTGCATACAGCATAACCCAGAAGAGGATGGCTGTGGAAGATTGACACATAAAGGATGCCCAGGCTGCAGTGTGCACTCTTCTGGTGAACTCCTAGTTAGCATCTGGGTCTCGAGGCAGACAGTCTGACTCTTCAACTTCTGCAGCCGCTGCATCTGTGGGACCACTTCTCTTTCCCCTGTTTCACTTCAGGAACCCTTTCGTCCACTGCTGTGTCTCTTTATTCGCCTCCTGGGATGTCCTTGTGAGCATTTCGAGCATGCCGTCATCTCTGGAGCTCTTCTTTTTCCTACGTAGATTGGATGAGTATTTGCTTAACGACAATAGCAGCCCTGTCCTTAGTTGCCATGAGTTGTCAGCTGTTGGGGGGAAGGAGAAAATGAGCTATTGTAAGAATGATGCTTTCATGCCAACTGGAACAAAGAGCTTGGGTTGTTGCCCCTTCCCCCTTTGTTTTAGCTTTCTGGTTTTTCCCAGTCTTGGAGACAGCAGGACAATTTCAAAATCCTCTGCCCCTGAAGAATTAGGCATATCACTACCTTACTAAGAGGAGTTTAGAAAAATTCAGTGCAAAGCAGACTAATATCTGCATCTGTTCTTACAGAGCATGTTGTGGCAAAGGGAAAACAATGGTACGTGCAGAGGCACGGTATTTTTATTCACACTGATACTGGCTGTCGGTACTTGAGCAGGTATCCATTTTCCAGAAGACACTGGACAAACTGAGCTGTTGCGCTGGAGTGGAAGGACACCACTGGCTCCAAGTGGTACAATCTGTGTGAGTCACTTGGAGAGATCTGGCTGCTGCGAGATTCTCTTCCCAAAATTAGATTTCCTTAAGGTTGCTCCTGATTTTTTGTTGTTGTTGTTTTACCTTTCCTAACAACTGAAGTCAGCATAAATTGCGCAACAAAATTAAGTGACTCAACAGTACAGAAAGAGATGAAACCCTAGTCATGCTTTGAATCATTTTTGCAATCTCTGACTGATGGTGTTTTTTCAATCCTCAGTTTCTTTTTTGCTGCTGTGGTTGGAGCGTATATTTCTGTTTTGTTTAAATGTTCAGTGCTGCAGTCCTCACTTAGGTGACCGTGCAGGGTAGAGGTGAAGAGGGAGCGTCCAGAAGAAAATGGAATGAGCAGCTGGATGTGCGTAACAGGGACTGATTAAGTAAAATGACAGTTCTCAATTTTCACTGAGTGAGAGACAGTACTTTTTCTAGCATGGCCACAGCTTAGAGTGAGAGATGTTGTCTTCTCCCCCTGCCAAGGGACAAACAGCAAATATGACCTGTATGAGTACAGAAGGGTACCTGGAGCCAGCTTGTCTAAGTGATACAGCTGTAAGGGCAAAAGGAGGAGTGACCTATAGAAGGGTAGAAACAGTCCCACTGTTAGCTCTGTGGGGCAGCTTGTTTCACTGACCATCACCATGGTCTCCATACTCTCTCTTCTCTGGTGAACATGCTATGGTTGGGAATTTCAATGTGACATTGGTCCTGTTTGGCTCCCTCATTACTTGCAGCAAGGACAGACTTCTTCCATGATACCCACAAAGTGCTGCAAGGCTTTTTTATTGGAAGTGTATCCAGGTTTGGGGATCAGTAAGATCTAGGATTCTGGGAGTGATTGGGTCACCTTGGACTCTGCTCTATCCTGTTGATTGTTGGTGGCACTGTTATCTAGGTAACATCTTCTGTGGATTTGTTCCTCTCAGTATCCACCTCTCACTAGAGAAAGGAAACTGAAGGCCTGGGTGCTTCACTGGACAGAGATGCAAGCTGTGAGTGCTTGCCCAGGCAGGGTGGGAAATGCAACATAGCAATCAAAACTGGGTGGTACAAAGAAATGTTCTCTGAGAGGTGAGGTGAGCTCCTGTGTCATTGTCATCCCAACAAGGACTGACCACGTAATAAGTGACACAGGTCACTGGAAAGCCAGGGGATGCAAAGTAAAACCACCGTTTGGCTTTTGTGCATACCTGCTAGAAAACCCGCAGGTGACAGCAACATAATTTGAGCAACAAGCAACTTTCTGGGCAAACTTGGAGGTTTGTTGTATTTGTTTAAGACGAAGGTTTCTCTCATTAATGCATGGTAATTCACAGCTATAGATATGTCCTAAAAGATGTTAAACTGTAGATCTTATGTTCTGCTGATAGAAACCAGGTGTGGGGTTATACTGAGGATTTGTCACAAGCCGATCATAGTTTATCTGCTACAGGTTTAGGTCTGATTCCTGAAATTGTTGTTTGTGCATGTGATCCTTTCTCTCCCCAAGGCCTCATTAAATGTATAGTTTAGTAAATTGCTTTACGTTTTTAATACAGTTGACTGACCCCTAGTGCCTAATGGAATTTTTTGTAACAGAAGTGCTAGAGCTGCAGTGGAATGATGGATAGCATCAAACTGCTTGAGAGAGATGCATCAAATGTGAAGTCAAAATGTGCACATATATGAGGGACAAATAGCCTCTACTGATACAAATAGTTCCCTGCTGCCATATGAGTTAGTAAGTCACAAGAGCATTAATCAATAGGTTTATTCCGGGAAGATTTCTAGGGCTGAGGGACAATATGATCATCAGCAGAAGGATATCGGTGCTGCCAGAAACAAAGCTGCAAACTGCAAAGGAATTTAAGAAAATGCATTCAGTGATGTATTTGTAATAGTTTTACATATTTGTAAAACTGGAATGAATTAATTATATTCCCAGAGCTTACGATATAAGGAAATCTGAGAAGATAATATTTTCCACCGATGATGATAATAAATGTGATCTATATTAAGTAGTTAAAAAATGCTCGAGCCAAAATTCCATAAAAACTGGCAAGTCACGTTTGGGCAGTTTTTCTTGAAAACTGTCAAGAATGTGAGCTAAAGGAGTGTTGCTGGAAATCTATACGTCTCGCTATACCTCTAACGCTGCTGGAAAGAGCCACGAGGTTTTATTCTGGTTTATGCAAAAATGTGTAAAATGACAACATGCTATGGAGAACTAAAATCATGCCGTCCCCTCCTTTCCCCACCATGTTGCTCAATGCGGCTCCCTTTGCTCGAGTGCCATCATCCAGCTGCCTCGCACTGGGTGCAGGAGGTCTGACCGCTTTGTGCGGGGCTGGGGTTATGCTGGCAGCATCGCTCTGCTTGCCTCCAGTCTGCATCACCACCACCTGGTGCCCGGGATGTACTTCAATGCATCTGTCGGTGCTTTCAGGGCAAGGGAGGCAGAGTCGTTCCTTTCTGACTCCTGTGGCAGCTTGTAATATTTCCAGAACAAGGTGACTTTTTTTTTTTTTTTTTTTTTTCCATTGAGAAGGGAAACTTTCAAAATCTTTTGTGTATTTGCATGTATTAATAAAAATGTCTAAATATGCTATGTGCATTTAGAGCTATATGCGTGTAAAATAAATATTTCTCCAAGTATATATAGTTAGAGATTAGACTGATGCCAAATCAGACTTGCCCACTTTAAATCCCAGATTGCCTTGTCCCTTTTCAGCCAGCAGGCACATATCAGAGTCAGCTGCAGAGATAAGTCACCTTCACCAAGGCAGGGTGATTACAACCTGCTGATCTGAACTCCCCCAGACTCTCTCAGTATTTTTGATCCAGATCTAAGCTTGGTGGCACAAGCCTGTTTCTAGCACTAGTGCAGATAGCTGAAACACTACAGCAATCACAGCTGAGCACTAGAAAATGGAAGAAGCAAGTCAGTCACATGGGGGAGATGAAAGCCAACACTAAGTGCTGTGATTATTCTGTCAAAATGGCTGCTATGAACGTGTCTTTAAAAAAGATTCCTTAGCTAAACAATACCATCAGGTGATATTAACTGGTGTCACCTTCTAATCTGGGCTTGTGAACTGGCTGACTTGTGAATACTTTGCAGCTAACTGTTAGGAGAGGGACAGCAGTTCTTGCCCAGCTGGAGGCCCACCAACGTGCAATGCAGACGTGTTGGAGAGGGGCTAACAGCCACAAATGCCTTGTCACACAACCTGCTGGTACCACCCTGGGAACTGTTGCCTGTGCTCCAGCAAAGGGCTGGGACAAAGTGACAGAGTGAGTGATGTAAGAAGGTATCTGGTGATTCCAGCTAGTGGTTCACTTAAAAACTTGGTTAGAAACTGTGATAAAGTTTTGGGACCTCAACTTGGGGGTCATTTCTGCATTGTTGCTTGATATAGTCATGTGAAAGTTGACTTCTGCAGCATTTGTTTTGTTTGAACTTCACTGTCATTGTAAGAGGCAAAGCTATGCTTGGGCTGACTTGAAACTCAGCATTCGTGGCCCAGCCATTTAGAGCTGCTACAAACCCAAAAAGCCCGGTTCTGTTATTTGTGTGGTAGGTGGATGAAACTCACGGTCTTGATGCAGTGGTTGCATGTGCATCTGCTACAAGAAGCTCTTATCATGTATTTCTCCAACAGCCAGGTTTTGTGGAGCTCCCTCAGTGAGAAGAACATAGCTCTGTGTTTTCAATGATACTGAGTGACTATTCAAAGAATTCAAGAACAGGAGAAAAGAGAGAGATTTTTGTCACATAACTGATCTGTTTTTGTTTGTTTGTTTTTTTCCATGAAAGCATCAACGTTAAACCCCAAAAAAGTCCCTTTAAAATGTCAAGATGATGTAAGATACCTGCATCCCACCCTTCTTGGGTGTTCTTGGCTCCACTGTCCTTGACCTGAGTAATTTCAATACTATTTGTTTTGAGTAATTTTGGTTTTGCTGCTGCGTGTCCTTGTGAATAAGAAACAGTGTTTCCATTGGCAGCAGTTAGTCCTCCATCCACCCATGTCTAAAGCATGATAAAAGCACAGAATGAACTCCCAGACTCTGACCTTTAAAGCACGTGTGTGTTTCCTCATACGAGCAACATTTCATCCTTTAAATGCTCAGCATCCGTGCTAATGGAAGAGGTTGGCAGTCGTAAGATTTGAGTCCAGGTTTTGAAGATACCTTGAAGGATTTGGAAGTTTGGTGATGGCACTTACAAATCCAGATCTAACTTCTGTAACTTGAGATCTGACTGGATGAAATCACTGGGACCTCTGCCTGTGCCTATTTGGGTGTTACGATTTCATGCTCATAATTTCCTGGGGCTGAGATTCAGACTTTCTAGCTGAACCAACTTTAAAGAGGAAGAAGCAGGTTGCTAATAAGGCTAGCTCTCCAGGGATCTTTTTTTTTCTTTGCGTATTCACATTTCTGGGAACTCCACACTGCACAACCAAAGGTCTTTTCAGGTTTAAAAAAGCAAGAAGGATTCTTGCAAGTTTATGGGAGGCATCTTTTTGGCCTCTGTGTGCTCTTGGCTGTAATCTTGAAATCTATTGGGAAATGAGAGAGAATGTGGCCTTCTGCACAGTGCCACAGTGCCTGCTGGTTTTATACTTATACAATTTGAAATGCTTCAAGCAATTTCTGTTTAAGAAGAATCAATCTTCCAAGAAGTGTGTCTGCTCCCAACAGGAGGACTGCAGTTCCCATAAACTTCTCCAAAGCTTGAAGGAGGTTCCTTGCTGGATCTGTAAGGACACCTTGTCAAGTTTAGAGCTATGAGAAGTATCTGTGCTGGGTTCGGATTTCATGACCTTTTGTTCCTTGCAAAGCCTATAATCCCCTTTACTCTTCACTGAAATGTTGAATGACTAGATTCATAACGTTACTGGTGTCGGTGGCTGCAAAAGGTAGAAGCTGTCACTTACTAGGAGTGTTAATGGATGTGTTGGATGACTTTGTGGGATGCCTAGCTTATTTTTGTTTGGTGCTGTTACACAGTTATGGCTTTTATCTTGTTATATTCCTAGAACCAACATCAAAACCTGTGCTTGCATCTCCCTCACTCCTCCTTTATGGCCAAGAAATAAAGGGTAATGCTGCTATTTGGGAGACTGCACTGTTTAGAGGTGAGGGGGGTACATTGTGTCTAAAGGTCCTGTGTCTGGGTGTCTGCCCCACAGCATCTTCAGCTCCAAGTTCTGCCTCTTCCTAAGTGGCGATCTCTAAACGTGTGCTGGAGTAACTATTAGTTTGATGCATGACTGCGGCAGGATAATTATCCTCTAATGTAAGATTTTGCTCATACTGTGCCAAGGGCAAAAGTTATTGTCATTCTGGAACAGAAAAGTGTATAGGAGTTACATATCTATAGAGTAAGTGCCTGCACAGAGAAGTACTGATTCTGTTCCCAAGTGGAATGGAGTGAGGCTGGAGTGAGTGATGTACTATTGTATGCTTATCTGGGACTTGCTTCCTTATTTCCCCCCTTCCCTCACCCTTAGAAGTCCATAAGAACCCCCTCAATTTTTTGTCAAGGTCATGTAATGGTTACATGATTTTGAAAAGAGATGTATAATCCTGAGTTAGACCCTGATTTATTTGACCTGTTGAAATCTTAGGGCTTGTGATCCCATAAGAATTTAAGAAAAAACAGTGGAGTTTGGGCTTTTTTTCTATGCAGGCATGTTACTTTGGCTGGAGGCTTCCATTGCAGCACCTCTTGCTTCCATGTGACATTACATGAATCCTTACATTTTCAGCTCTTCACTCTCCTGCTCAGTGAGATATAGAAAATCTTGATTTATCTCTGCCTTACGGGTTAACATGTTGCTTGTTTGCACTGTGTTGTGTGATCCCCTGATGAAAGCTGTCGTATAAGCTCTGATAATCCAGCACACTCATACTGGAAAGCATGCAGTCTGAAAAGTTAGACATGCTTTCTTCTCACTTTGAGAGAAGACAAGTCTTTCAGCATGTTTTGTTTTCAGATTGTGATCTTTAACCTTGATGCTTACAATGGTTGGAAGAGAGAGAGTGTGTTTCTGGTAGAGATTAACCAGACAGAGACTAGTGGAGCAGCTGGGGGGGATCCCAGCTCTTTACTGTACAGCTCACCTAGCCCAAGAGTGAAGTCTGTGTCATGTCAGCAAGGAAAGATCTGCCTCTACTTGGCAACTAATCCGTACTACTAAGCTTGCTTTCTTACTGTTCTTTCTCTCACTGTTGTTGGTATTATCTTCAACTTCTTATGTCAGTTTTCTTCTCCAGGCACATGGAGTGCTACCACTGTATTTTCTTACCAAACCTGAGATGAGGAAGTAATACGAAGTGATAGTCTTACAATGACATTTAATGGTTTTTCTTTCCCTTCTTTGGGAATATGGAGAAGGAAGCATAGGGAAGTTTCAGGATTTTGTTTTGGCTTTGATTTGCTGAGGTATAGAAACTAGATGAAATGAACAGCCTGGATTTTCAGTTTCAATTCTTCTGTCCTCTGGTTTCGTCATTATGGAAATGTACACAGTGCACAGAGAGTCCCATTGCCACATCTTCCAACAAGACCAGTGTAAAATTGGCTTGGTTATATAATTGTTTTAAATCCTCGTTGTCCACTGTATTCTTTCTGATTAAGTAATCTAAAGATATGTATCCAAATCAAGATGTTCTTAATCTCAGAAGTTGTCATAGTGGCTTTTGTCTTAGATTCTGACTGCAGGACTTAAACCACTTTCTGCAGTCAGTCAGCACTCCTACAGCTTGAATGTTAGTACAGTATTTTCAAAGAGGCTGATACTTCTGCAACACAGGGTGAAGTGATTCAGCATTCCTTGGCATGTCCTGGAACAAGGGTAGTGAGAAGGAGCACAGTCAGCACCCACTGGCCTAACTCCTGGCAGTGCAGAGAAATGTTCTCAGGGCGTATTTTGAACGAATCCACCTACACCCCAAAAATGTTCTTACTTGGAGAGGTTTTGCATGGGTCTGAGCCATTTCCTTAAAAAATATTTCATTTGAGAATCTGATATGTTCACTATATACCAATAGTGCTGTGGTAATAAACAAGTGAGAGTTCTCACAATTAATGCCAGCGTTGCAGCTCATCTCTTTCAGATTAAAATATGTAGTTTCGTGGTCTTAGAGAAAGGGATTCCAAAATACCTAGTACTTGAGGGGATTAGCCAAAAACATGAACACTCGTGTTTCAGCTTAATAGCCTGTGTGGATGCTGTCATTCTGCCCTCAGGAGCTGTGGGTTGGCATCAAAACTGTGTCTGAGCGTGTTGAGAGAAGTTTAAGTATTATTAATATATGGGACACATTCCACTGATGTGCAGCTTCGAGGTGCTGAGGACGCCCTTGTTAAGATCTTGGCAGATCATCACAAGCATCTTCCGTGCTTTTGACCTGAGGGAGGTGTTCCTTCTTGAGCTCCATTAGTCAGGAAAAAAGGGGAATGTTTCAAAATAAAGCTGAAGTTAAAACTTGGGGAAAAAATCTTCTGCCTTTTTAGAGTAAAAGCTGGTTCTGGGGCATGTAGTTGCAGGCATGTGCAATGCCATAGGAGTTGTGAGGAAAGCGTAAGCCTGCCTGAAAAGCGAACTCTCTGCGTGGTCTGACAAGTACTGACTTCTCTGCTGAAGACTTGCACCTTGCTAGGAAGTTTTCCAGCTCAAGCAGACATGTACCTAGCAGTGAGAAATAGGCACTTAAGTGAACTTCATTGAACATATAGAAAATATCTCAACTTTTACTGTAAAAATCTTTCCACTGTGCGTGTGAACTGATTGCATAGGTCTTTGTGACAAAACATTAGAGTAAAATGAGAGTGTGCTAAAGTCAAAGTGTGCTTTTTAGCACCTGGACTCCCTGTGGCTGTTCAGGGGGGCATCTGTCTTCTTTGGCTCTCCTATTGCAGCTACGTGAGGAACGTGTTGAGAACTGTTAACATAATATGTATCAGTTCTTCCTCCACAGAGGATCTAAATGGTTGCACAAACACATCGAGAGCAGTGTCTTTTGCAATCTTATCCTATCAACTCCTGTCCTAAGCATAGGTTACCTATAGATGAATGTTAATTCTCCAGAAAGGAAACAGACAAACAAGTATCATGCAAAAAGATACATAGAATCACCAAGGTTGGAAAAGACCTCCAAGATCATTCAGTCCAATGGTCCACCTATCACCAATATTACTCATTAAACCATGTCCCTTGGTACAGTGTTTAAATGTTTCTTGAACACCTTCAGGGATGGTGACTCCACCACCTCCCTGGGCAGCCTGTGCCTCACCACTCTCTCCAAAGAAGTATTTCCTAACGACCATCCTGAATCTCCCCTTGTGCAGCTTGAGGCCATTCCCTCTCATCCTACTGCTAGTTACATGGGAGAGGAGTGTTGTGGGAGAATTGAATGCTTTGCTGAAGTCCTGATAGACTGACTACATCAGCTGCCTTTCCCTCATCCACCATGCGGGTCACCTGGTCATAGAATGAGATGAGGTCGGTCAGGCAAGACCTGCTTTTCATGAACCTGTGCTGGCTGGCCTGATCCCCCAATTGTCCTGCACGTGCCCTGTGATCTCCCTCAAGATTATATACTTCATAACCATACCTGGCACCAAGGTCAGCCTGACAAGCCTGTAGTTTTCCAGATCCTGTTACAGTGATCAAACAACTGGCGTTGGATCCTGTGATACTGACTGGACAACAGATATAATCACTGTTACACTGAGTTATTATCTGTTGTTCACTTACTTCGAATGAAAATGCTGGAAGCTGGTTTAAATACGCAAGCACGCTTTCTGCCTTGTACCAAATGTTTTCAACACTAGGTACAGATAAATAAGTCCAAAGAAAATTTAATTATGGTATGTAGTTAGCTTTTCTTTCCCTTCAAAGCTTGGAATGTGGTCATTTTTACAGTTTGTAAGAACTCGCAATGTTTAGAGGCTTGAAGAAACAATGGTAACTTCTGTGCAGCTGGAGGCCCCTGTTCCCCACTGCATTCTTCGCAGGAGACAATTCTTGAGTGCTCCGAATATTTAAATGGTCCCTGGTGTGCTCACCAACTCAGGCAGGATTGTAGTTTGAATATTGCTGTGGTTTTTATGCCTAAACTTCCTGGTGAGAAGAGCAGCAGCTGAGAATGCTCCTTTGAGCAGGAGCTTGGGCTCAGTGACATCCTGGGGTCCTTGCCACTGCGTGTTTTGTGATGCCGTGTGGTACTTTGTGGAGGTGATGCTGAGGTTCGATAATAACTAAAGCTGAGCAAGCAGACAAGGTGCAAAAGCAGGCTGAATAATTAAAATGTAGTTAGGAGTGTGTCATGAGGGGAACGTTGGGGGATGGCTGTTATATTCGTATGCCTCTGCATCTGCTGGGATTTGCCTATTTCTGTATTAAGCTAGAAGTTTAAAGGTATAATTCTCTATTTCCTGAGATAACTAGGCTGCTGGAGATGTTTATAACAATTAGTTTCTCTGGTCAGAATAGGCCAAAAAGATTCATGTGCTTTGGATGAGTGTGCCTCTATTGGTGTTTCGAAATATTCCTTCATCTTAATCTTTAAATCACCTTGTGCAAGCTGCTGTGAAGAGCGAAGTGTCAGGGAAGGGGCTTTTTGTTGTTCTTAGATGCTCTGAAGTTGTATTTGTCATCTGGCTTTAAAAAAATAAATAAATAAATAAAAGCATAAGCAAAATAGAAAACGTTTACTATTTAAAATCTGATTACTCTATGTGTGAACAGCTTGAGTCCAGTTGGCCTGCTGTAGATCTGGAAGGGATTCTTTGGGTAAATAACCTTGTATGTTTTCTATTTCAGCTAAAAACAAGTCATTTCTTGAACTAGATTTGCAGTGGCTAAATTCAACAAAATTTTAAATGCAAGCTGAAAGGGCGGTACAAGAAGTCTTGAAACACCACTATTTGCTGCCAAGAGAAAACTTTCATCAGAGTGAGGAGAAATTGTATGGGATTGATTTTAAATTTTAATTATTTCTGGTATACAAGTAACGTAGGGGAGAAAACAGTTCTATCCCATAATTTACATTCGTAAGTAGGGGATCCTAGCTTCATGCTCCTTGTGTGTTCTCCCGGATGCATTTTCAGAGAGACTCGGTGCTTCAGCAAGTGAAGTCCAAAAGGCTTGGTGATGGCCATTGTTTTCTTCCCTGTGGGACCTTCAGATGTTTAAAATGCTGTGCCCACAGCCATCATCCTGCACTCCACTGATAGCAGCCTGGGCCAGGGCCTCTAATCCCAGAAGCAGTTAAGTCATCCTGAGTAGAAAGCAGGTCATATTTGTGGCTTCCCAGGCTGCCAGAGAGAGCATGTTGGTGGCAGCAGCTTGTCCCCATCAGCTGTGGTAGCTGTAACCCACTGCGTTGGCAGGGGAGGAAGCCACAGCCCCACCAAGCCCAGCAGAGGATAAGTGTCCTGCTTACAGGGAGGGAAGGAAGGTCTGCTGCAAGGAGCAGTTGTCCAGCTGAACTGATCTCCCACAAGAAATCTAGGGCAAGTTTTAAAATCGACCTGGTTCAGTGTCTGTCAGAGGCAGACCCGGAAGCCTTGCTCTGTCCTGTGGGGCCTTGCTGAGACAGTCAAATTGATATCTAGGGGTATGCAGGAGAGGAGCTAAGCCCAAAAGCACACAGCTGTTTTACCATCTTAGAAAGTCTAGCTTACTTACGAAAAGGAATTTTTGCATGTTGATTCGTATGATTTTCTTTGGAGAGGGACAGTCCTTTGGGCTCTCTGCTTTTTCACTCATCTGTTAAAAAGCTCCATTTTGGGACATCCCAATTCTTCCAGCCAAGAAGAGCTGGATTCTGCTCCTGGCTTGCTCAGAAGTGGTTGCTCAAGAGCAAAATGAAGCATTCCTGTCAGGAGTTGGATGCGCAACATCCAATGTGCTCCCAGGGTCAGAGAAAGAGGTCTTAGGCTCGAAAAGAAATCCTCCGCATGGCAGTACATTACGTCAGTACAGAATTGGACTGTCCAATTCTGCATTCCAGCATGAAACACAGCAGCCAGGTGCTATGTCCAGCAACACACAAGTTTAATAAACTTCCTGTTATACTTGCAGACAGAATAAATAGTTCCATAGAGTCTGCTTAACAAAGCCAACTTGCACACCTCTCTGTATTGCAAGTAGAACTGCTACAGTTAAGGGACTGTCAACATTTCCCATCTGGATGGATGATTTAGCTGCTGTGCTTCACATCAGGGCTAATTTTGCATTTGACTTACCCGGTGCTGCTGCAAGGTTTCTGTTTTTACCAAGCATAATTTGTATCCACTTGACCATGTCATTCTTGGGCTTGAAAAAGTCTTGAGCAGCAGAAGTGGATCTTTTGCAAATACTTGGTGAATGAGAAGAAACTTAGAGGCAGATGCACACGTGGTCTGGGGATGGCAAGCATTCCCTTGTCTTTGCTTTTAGTTTTAAATGACTCGTTAGTGTCTGCACCCCCAGCTTTCTGTTCGATACTGGACTCACAGTGTTTCTGTAGAAAGCAAACTTATTGCACTGCGTAATGAGATTTGAATGCAAATGTTTAATTAACATTATCTGTTCAGGCGCATTACTTAAACAAAAGTTAACCTTTCTGTGCCTAGGCTGAATGGAACTTTGAAACTGAAGGTTATTTTTTTCGTTTCTCTGACCAGTGCTGTGGATTGATGTACTGTTGATACAACCGCTTTCTCAGATTTCATGTATGGAAGTCAATGATGGAGTAGTAACTTAATTAATTTGGCCCATACTGACTCAATTGAATACTAATATTTTGACCTTATTCCCTAGGAAATATTCTTCCTGCTACAAAAAGTTGGAATGCGTGGCCATCCCTGCGGCGTGAGCCATGTTTATGACAAGCTTTCAGAAAGATAATATTTCACATGTAAGTGCATGGCTGATGGTTCTTAACACATTTTATATAATCAGAAAGAGGTATAGGCCATCATTTTCCTATGTCTTTTGATATTCCTTTTTTTCCCTTTTTTTTAGCGTACTGAGAATTATACTGCTGTGTGCACCGTGACCCAAGAGTGACAAGGATGTGAATCCTGTGCATTGCTGACCTCGCCTGGGCTGACTCAGACTCTCAAACCTCAGACCTCATTGCAGAGAACAATTGCATCTACAAAGGTATTGAAGCAAGCAACTCCTTTGATACTTTTGTGCACCTAAAGCCTGCAGTAGATCCACCAGCCTCCATTAAGGAGAGATGTGGGAAGCTGGGCGTCTGTTACACATTGACCAACCCATATAGTCTAACTCAGTAATCACTGAGCTGAAATCTGCCTGGTTATCTCAAGAAGGTGAAGGAAACTGGGTTAGAAATTATGTTTTGTGAGAACACAATGCAAATTCCTGAACCATTTTCAGTCTGGAGAGCATGTTATTGTTGTACAGTTGATAACACTTCATGGAATCTTATTTTCTGTGCCTTAAGGGAAATACAATTAAGTGAATTTCTATTTTAAAACACGACTCTTTCCTGTCACTGATGAAGCAATAACAATTACAGAACACGGGATTTTCTGGGAGCGTTGAGTGCTTGTTCTCATTGGTCTTAATTTTACTGCTTCTATTTGAGTCATATCTATAATATTCTCTGAGGTAGCCTACTAGAAACCTTACTGATTTTACTGGTGACTCCTGGCTGGTGTGTACTTGCTGCCCATTAAGGCTAGATGAAGGGCACATCCCATAACTGCAGGTGTCAATTTTGGAGGTGCTGTGGTATTTCTGGACAGGACTGTACATGATAGTAGCTGAGGTTTAGAATCACAGAATCATGAAGGTTGGAAAAGACCTTTAAGATCATCTAGTTCAAACATCAACCCAGCACTAACATGCCTACTAACCCATGTCCCTAAGCCTCTCATCTATGTGTTTCTGGCATCTGTGCCATGGACTGCTGCTGGCATCCAGATGAGTTTGTTTCTCCACATTGAGAACTGACCAAAAATTGTTCACAAGTGGTGCAAGTCCATTGTCCAGTCCTTGCCTTTCCACACTTATCATGGCTCAGCAAATACAGAGATTTGAATCTAACATGACAAGAAGTGTCAGGATTGGGGATTAATTCTGTGAAATAATTTCCTTGATGGGATACTGCCAGGAAGCTTGACTCTGCATTCTTTGGACACCCCAGGTTCCCATTAAACTGCATGGAGAGGGCAAGGAATGCAATACAGGCTTGTAATCGTTTCAGTTAGATAGAGATATCTTAGCACATAAGTGGGATGCTCTCAAGAGCCTGCTTGTGCCAAAAAGATGACCCTTCTAGGACTGGGACCATTTATAGAATGCTGATTTTTAGAGCAGAGCACGTTTTTATAGCTGACTTTTGTAAATGTGAAATACCAGGCGAATTAAGCTTGACAGTGCTGACAGAGCCTTAATTAAATCAGTGTGAACAGTATCAGTCTTGCATAACTCTGTTTCCATCAAGAGCATCAGAAATTGAGATTTTTTTTTCTTTGTCCCTTGTAAGAGATGAAGTTCTGACAGCTTGTTCCCATTTCCAGTACTGCTGGTTCATTAATTCGCATCCATAACTCTAAGCTTTCTACTTCACTCCCCATCTCTCTTGGTTCTCTGTTTTGCTTCCTTAGCATTGACATCTTGGCTCATTCCCTACAGCTATATACTGGCTACAGAGAGTTCAAATATGCCTTTCCTGTAACCCTTCTGTCCCTCAGTTTAACCACAGAGGGTACAAATCTGCAGTCCCTAGCAAGATTTTGCAAAGTGCTAACTGCACTTGGAGTTGGTGTTCAGTTCTTTGGGGGGTTTTTTTGGGACCAAGTCTCTAGACAAAGCTGTCTTTCGAGTGCAACAAAAATTCAGCAATAGATAGAGTGTTGGGCCAGGGCTGCTCCAAAATGACAGCAATCCACATGACTTCCATGAAATGGGTGCAGGTTAATTGCTGAGTATTTTAAAGTTAAAGGTGATGAAATGTCTAGTCTTGCTGTCAGAGACTTGTCTTTTACCTGTCTGCTTGCACACAAGGGGGACTTCTGCATGCCAGCCTTTGAGTCATGCAGCAGGATGAGGGCAGCCACGTGTGCAATAAAGCACAAGCTAGGGCAGAGTCCTCTGGTTACTGGATGAGGGGCAAAAATTCTGGCACTCCCTTGCAGTAGATCACCTCTTTCTCTGGTTTTGAAGTCCACTAAAGCAGCTGGAAACAAGGAGGCAAGAGCTGTCTCTGTGTTGTGACCTTTACGTAAAGTTAGGGCAGGAAATGCTCATGTGATTTGTGCAATTCCAGCCAGCCTGGCTTTTCCCCAGGGGTCTGGATGCCAGTTGTCCTTGTGGCTTGACAGCCAGGGAGCACCCACTGTTGACAGAGAGCAGGCAGCATGAGTCTAGCTTTGTCTTGTCTGATGCCACATGCAGGTCTCCCCAGGAAAAGGAAATTTCCAGCTGCTACCAAAGACAGCTTGAAGTCTTCTTTTCTTCTGGAACGGTGCAAGAGGAACTTAACCTGGATGTGATATCTGGGATCTGGCCTGAAATCTCTTCTTCAGCTCAAGAAATAGGTTGCCTGTCTCCCTCTAAACATTTTTGGCTGTCTCTCCTTAAAAGCTTTATATAGCTTCACAAAATGACTCTCACATTCAGCACTGCAAAGCACATAAACAGGGGGAAGCTGAGAGTGCAGAAATGCGTAAGGCCTGTGACTGACTTGGTAGCACACGGGTGGTCACATGGGTTGACTTCACTTCTGCTCTCCCTTTCTGTCTTCTGCGTGCTTATCCCACTGATGTGCCTGATCTGATCATTCTGTGATGAGTTAGGCTTGATCAATGCTATGAACTTTGCGAGTGTTTTCTGGGAACATATGAACCAAGTTTTAGGGTGTGCCATAGTGCCATAGTGTCCTAAAATCCCAGCGTTTCTCTGGCTGCTGTTCATCTTCTTGTCTGTTCTCCATTTAGCTCCCTTTTGATTTTGCGTTCAGTCGGACTGCATCATGTAGAAAGCAAAGAAAGAGATTTTGTGGAAGACTACCAGAAGATTGTAATCTTCTGGTCTTATCTCTCATTCTAGACATATCCTGAAATGACTCGTTCTTTCTTCTCTTTTTATTTTCACAGTGTAAGCATTTCACAGAGGAGGTGACATCTTCCAGTGCTGTAACATTTCGTCTCCCTATGTCTTCGCATTTTTTTCCACTTTCTCATCTGCGTGTTACAAACTTAATTGAACTGCACAATGACTTTAAAAATACAAATTCTAACAAAGACTAATGAGGATGTTTCTTGGCAGTTGGTCACTGTTTTGCCTTGGGCCCATAACTTTGCTTGCTGCACTCTGCTGGGTGCTTAGTCCATGGTTATGTATAAAGATAACTACTTTGAGATGATTGTATCACAGTTTCTTTGTATGCTTTCAGAAGGATTTAACCTTGTATAATCTGCCCATTATGACCACATTTTCCAACAATAGCAGGCTGCAGAATACAGTACAACAGTGTCAGCATTCCTGTTTCTGTTCATTCTGTCGTTATATTTAGGTTCCACTGAGCCAGTTTGAGAGCACACAGAAAAGAAACACAAGCTCAAAGCAATGCTGTCAGTTTTAGTCCACAAGCAAAGATGGCAAAGGCAGTATATGAGGTGTGTGATTATTTTTTTTTTTTTCTGTCTAAAACTGGCTGTGAGAATAGCATAAGCTTAGGTGAGACCCTTTTTATCTAATCATCCACATCAAGTAATTTTCTGATTTGGTTGGACCAGCCTTACGTGAAGGCATTGGAGAATCGTTGCAGCACCTATCATTTTTCTTTATGGGATTGCTGGCAGCTTTCCACAGACCGTGTATCTTGCAAGCACAAGCATGCAGAGTCTGTCTTTTGAAAGCGTAGGGAACTTCCTATTCTTCTTGTTGTCTTATGACCTGTTTTCCACAAGCAATACCACAATACTTTTATAGCAAAGCAATTTGTCGTGATCTGCTTATTTCTTCTGCAAGTATGGTTAGCAGTTGCAGGAGTCATATTCCACTTAAGATTAGAGTAGAAATAACTTTGCCTTAGTTTCCTGTCTGATTAATACTGTAAGTGATGTTTAAAGAGTTGAGCAGTCATGTTCCTTTGAAAGACCTTTTCCTTTGCGTTATTGTAAATGAACACCTTCATTTTCTGAGTAGCATGTGTCAGGAAAATCTTGAACCCGTTTTGAAGGCATGTTATTGCCACATAGGTGCATGGGTCAGTCTTTTGCAAGGCTAGAAAGGATCTCAGTTTGCCTCAAAGTGTACTTCTGGTTCCTAGAAATACTCTTGTTAAAAGATAAGCAAAACAATGTAATTGTGGATGTCCAATGGGTATTCTAAATGGAGTTAAGTCCTCCTTGTGCACCATGTAAATGGTCATAGAAGAAAAAATCCAGATGGCCTGATCATAAAGCAATTGATTGCTTAATGAGGTTTCAAGCTGGGGCATCTGGGAGAAGAACTGTGGAGCAGAATGCTAAAAGGAAAGGCTGTGTTCATCCTGACTGGGGAAAGCTCATGCCTTGGAATTAGAAAAGTGTCCAGAGTCCCTTATGGAGGGGAAATGGCTTCTTCTTTTGGCCGCTGTTAATTAATGTAAGAATTTCCCAGCCACACTACCTTTGGAATTGAGGGCAAGTTTATGCAGTTTGTTACTGAGTGGGAGAAGGCCTACAGGGAAGCTGTGTCCTCAGGGAAGGGCACTGTGGAAATCCCTTGTGCCTGTGTGAGGGTTTGGTAATATTGGTAATATATATAAATACTACTGTGCAGAGAATAGAGCCAATCTTGAGTTTGTTCCATGTGCCATCCATAGAGACTTCTACCTCTGCTGGAGCTATCTTCGTGCTCTGCAGTTAATACAAACAATGTGCTTAGAAATGCATTGTCTGTGGCAGATCTGACATCACAACCAAATTCTTTAACATAACATATTTAGGAGGAATCGTGTGTCAGCTGCCTAGCACTGAAATGTATGGAATGGAATTAAGCAAATCTTTTCTTAATTAAAAAATGAAAATGGATTCTGAACTTTATCTAAGGGTCACTTTGGGATGATTTCTAGACAGAAAAAATCTTGGCTTTCTGGCAGGACAGCTGTGAGGGAGTGTTCTATTCATTAGTACACAATTTGTCCAAGAAAATATGTTCCAAGTCCTAATCAATTTAGATGAAAACTTACTGGACAGGGTTCAAGCAGGCCAGTTATGGAGTCTTATAAAGCCAAACCCACATGTCTCAGTGGGCAAGAAGCAAGATAATCTTAGCTTACAATGGAATGTTTAAATTTATACTGCTAAGACACTGACACAGGCACGAGGGTTGTGGGGTTTTTTTGGTGTTTTTTTGTTGTTGTTGTTATTGTGGATTGTTCTGGTGGTTTTTTTTTGTAGTTGTTGTTGTTGTGTTTTGTCTTTTTTAAACAAGAAACATGTGAAGAACTAGAAATTTTAAGAGAGAGTGTGTCCCTTTAAGATATAATCCTTCATAGGGAATGGACTGCAGCCAGGTTTGTCCTCACTTTAGCATCTATAGAAAGTATTTTGGAAGAGGATAGCTTCCAAAGCACTCAAAACGTAGGTGTGCCTCCAATGAAGGTCCTTGGCATCACAGGCTTTTGCAGATCTTTATAATTCCCAGCTGTATAAGGATTATTTTTTTTAATGAACTGCACCAATGGTGAAATACAGCAGTTTGGAGAAACCATTGTACAGTTGACCATTGGGAAAGTGATGCCATGCACAGCATTGTTCATCCATTCTGCACTTTTCATGACAACACAGAAAACCACAGGATAACACCTTCCCCCTCAAAAAAACCCTTCCTGATGTTAATGACCACTATTTTAGGTTTTGTTTTTCTGTCATTATGTTTCTCAGTTGTTGCAGCTACCATTTCATGCTGCTAGAGGGTAATTAAGTAACTCTGAAACCATGCATGTTCAGAGCCTCGCTGAAAATTCCCATAGGGATGAGCTATAACTAAGCAATCTTTAACTTGGGGAATATTTAATTTCTTCACTTGAAGTGTTTTTTTCTAACTTGTAGAGTCTTTGCCAAGGTTGATCTCCTCTGCAAGTGTGACTCAAATGTGTTTTTAGCAGTAACTAATGGTGCTTAGTAAAAAGCCACATAACAAGTAGATCTCTGTCCTGCCAGCTTACATCCATCTCTTTGCTGATGGATCCTCTTCTCTCCTGAATCCATCACTGGAAAGTGACACATTCACCATTTCTCCCGTTTCGTCACTCTCTTCTGGCACTGAAGTCCATGGAGGCCTTCAAGATTTTTTTTTCTTGTTGGATGTGACTGTCTATGCCACAGAGCAATCCCTCAGTCCTTAACTTGTTGCTCACCAGCTAAGGGCCTGACTTGTCTTTTCTGATTGTGACTCCTGAAACCTGAAGAGGCAGTGAAATACCGCCTCTGCAGGTTCTCCTCTCTCCAGCAGCACCGTCCTTAACAAACATCACCCATGCCCCTGTAGCCACACTCTGCTCAAGGGGGATTTACCCCCACGACGGGCTGGAAGAGAAATAAAGGGAATGTACAGTATTGTTAAGCAATTTGTGGTTCAAGTCACAAACTGGGGAGAATCCTCGACTACTGTAAACGCCAGTGGTTCGTTGTCTCGCAGCCTCTTCCTTCCTTCACGCCCTGCTCTGCCAAGTCAGCCACCTGAGACTGTGCTCATTGCTCTTGTTTTCCCTGGCTCTTCTCACTTGTTTACTTAAAATCTCTTTTTCCTCTTCTGCCCTTCATTTGAATTTCTTCTGGGAGGGTCTTATAAGGACACCTACTTTTCGCAAGAAAGCTTTAATCAGAATTTCCTGTGAGATAATAGACAGCTCTTTTTTTTTTTTTTAATGTTTTGAAATAGAAATGTGATCATTTTTCAAATGGCTCTTTCATGAAGTCTGCTTTAAAATAAACGCTTTTGTTACGGAAAGGAATGGTTTTAAGCCAGTTTAAAAATGAACTGTACAGAGGAGAATGGGTGCTTTGGATGCAGCGGGACAGCCAACCACCCAAGGGAAAATAGCCAGTGTTTTGCTGAAGCTGACTGCGTATTTTCATTTCCAAAATGCAGTCAAGACTAAAACCACCTGTGAGAGAGTCTAGCCTCTTGGGCTGGTTGAGGAGGGCCTAGTGTGGAGCATCTTGTCAAAAGGCACACTTGTTTTCGCTAGGCAAATCAATCAGTTTTTGTGGCAGATCTACAGCTCATTGAGATGAACTCATTAAATCTTTGTGCTACAAACCACAAGTGAGAGGTGCAATGTTTCATTGTTCAAACACAGAGAATAGACAGACGTCCTATGGAAAAGTGAGTCATGTTCTCTGTAGTACATTCTGTTCATTCTGCTATAATAAACATGAACGTTTGTTTTCTAAGAACATCAGCATCCAACTATAAACTTGATTAGGAGGGCGAGTTCCTCGGCCTGCTTCTGAGCTAGCATGTGCACTGCCATTGGGTTGCTCAGTTGTGTAATGGCACCAGTCATGACAGACTGCCTTTCCAAAAGGAAATAACAGTACTTTGCTCATTTCTTTCAAATCCATCCCAAATTTCTATTAAAGACATCAAAGCGATAACTCTAATACTTTCCATGCTTTCTGAACAACTCATCTTCTAAAGAAATTGCTGGAAACAAGGAACCAGCAAGGTTCCTTAATTTCTGGGCTTTAGACTTTTAAGAATCCCCTGGAAAGTCAAAACAAGTCACAAATCCATTCTGTCATGAAACTATTCTCCACATTTTGTGAGTTTGCATTAATTTCTGTGTTACTAGTTTGAGCTGGGTTGACATGCTACAAAAAATACCAGGAAAGGAAACAGGTCCTTATTCTAGTTGTTGTCTTTCTGATCTTATCTTCATGATTGCAGAAGCTAAGTTATCTAATCAAATACATTTCTTGTTTTTGTTGGAAGATTGTGGCCAAGAGAATGACTTTTAAATAGGATGATGGCTGGCTGCATCTAGAACTAGTAGTGAAATACTACTAGTAGTTGTCTGCTGGAAACAAAGGAAATTCTGGGAAGGAAGTTTCTGTGCAGCATAAACAGTGTTTTGGAAATCTGACTCTTGCCCAGTTGTAAGAATGGGCAATGTCTCCAGATTTTTAAATGCTTGCTGCGTTTCTAAGGACTCTAGATGTGATGGGAGGTATTTCTGCTGACTTCAGTGGAAAGAGAACTGTAGATTAGCCATGGACCAGGCACTGGTTATAGCTGCAGTCAGTTCTGCTGAAGCGTTTCATCTCTTTCCATAGAATCACTTGCTCATTACAGCTTTGTTTAATGCAGTGCTCCTGGAAGTGAGGTCCTTGTCCCAAGGTATCTGAAAGAAATAGCTGAGAACAATCAATATCTGTTGTCTGGCTCTGACAGGCAGGTATTCTCCAGCTCTTGGGGTGCTTGACAGTATACTAAGGCTTCTCATTTACCTGACTTTTTTTCTTCCACTTTCTGTCCAGACGTCAGAGGGGCAGTGGCAGGTGGTACAAGATAGAGCATTCACTGGAAAGCTGTGAAGTGGCAGCATGAGACTGCAGATGAAATGGCAACTTCACTCCTCAGAATAAACATACGTTGGGACACCCAAGTAGGAGGTAAGTAGCTTTTCCTCTTTTATGTAATGTTTGAAAGCATTGGAGTTCTACTGATCGTACCATAGGAAATATCTGGTGAGCATTATTTAGCTACATACTGAGAAAAAGATTTATATCTTTAAATCTTGAACAGATCCAGGATGTCTCAGTGCTTTCCCTGGCAAGAACACATGGCTGGTGTTGTTATTTTCTAGGTAAAATACAGGAAGTTTATCTAGTAACAGAGCATGTTAAATCCAGAGCAGCCTCAAGTCTCATAACACTCCCTGCACAGACATGCCTGTGTTGCAGGTGAAAGCACTGCCATCAAAAAAATGGAGAATGAGCTGATTTCTTCTATTTTTACTTTACCTTTCCCCAGTGGCACACTGTCTTCTCATCATGGCAACTGTCACCCCGTGGCCACCTGGCTAAAGTGATCTTATTTTTTCTTTTAATCTGCTGTACGTGCAGCGGGTGTTGGGAGCTGCAGAGGTCTTTGCTGTGATGGCTCCTGGTGAGGCACGGGCCTGCAAGGCTGTTTGGTACTTGCTGCTGCAGGCAGTGTGTGTGCAAGCATCACGTGGTATCTGTATGGGCAGGAGCATCTCTTCCAGTGTTTATTGTTTGATTTGCTGTTTCTCACACTCTTGTGAAGAAATGCGTAGTTGCTTCCTGCCTTGATTTATCTGTAGCACAGAAACAGGGAGATTCCCAGGTTACCCAGAGCTAAATGTTCAATTACTCATAGCTCTGTGCGCCCTGGAGCAAAAGATGAGCTTTGAAGCTGCATACCATAATTTCTGTGATTTAAACATCAGAGGAGCCCCTTTTCTGAAGACAGTGTTGTATTCTCCTGGTTATGTTTGGTGGCACTGCTGAGTTCAGCCATTGGCATGCAGAGTTGCAGCACGTCGACCCCGTGCCGTTCCACGTGAAGATTCAGGTTTTACTTTCTGTAAGGTGCGTGCTGCTGGCTACCCGAGGAGCTGGAAAGATGCCTGTTATGTGTGCTGGGCTTTTGAGGTGCAGAAAGCAGCATTTAGCAGACCCATGCTCTGTAGTCAGTACGTGCAGCCTCTGTGTGCACAAGTGGTGGCCCGCTCCCAGCATCGGCGCTGCCCCGACCTGACCCACAGCTGCGCTCTGCCCGCTGTGGGGCTGCAGGCATACACAGCATCTCCCAGCTGGGCTGGAGGTCAACTCATTCTTCCCTTGGGAACAGGCCCTGCTGCTTTACCAGCAGCTCCTAGGAGGCTGCAACAGTTGAGCTTATGCTGGCTGCCCCAGCACACAGAGGTCAAACAAATTGAGTTGCTCTTCAAATTAGCTGGATACCGCTTTGATCACTGTCCATTTGAGACGTGTGTTTGAACTGGAAAAATGCGTGCCACGTTCCAGCCACCTCCTGCAGCCAGGAGAGCAGTGATGCCACTGGCAAATGCATACTCTCACTGAGCCTTACTTAGCTGGAAAGCTGTCGCTGAAGCGTGTCCTGTATCTAGAATGATCTCAGTCTCGCCAGGCCTATCTCTTACAGATGTTAATTCCTAACTATGATCTTCGCAAGTTTCAGTAGAATAGTAAGCTGCAGTAAGGAGGGGATATGTTCAATTTAAACACTGAGATTACCGTGCTCCAAATGAAGCCGCTTTTATTAATAATTACCTCTCTGCCGTGACTCTAAATTCAAACAGCTGGACAGACTCTGCTCTTTATTAATTTCCTTGGATCCTTTGGCACAAAGCCCTCAATTCCTGTGATGTAATGGTATAAAAAGTTGGCTCCTGCCTGAGCTTCCACCCACAAGTTCTAAATTTGGAGCATGGCAAATTTCTGCAGATTCCAGAGACAGGCTATGCTCACGACGTGCTGATGCCTTCAGTCCCATCCCATTGCACCAAACAACAAGATTGTGTGCTTTTTATAACTAGGATAATAAATATGACTCAGATGCACATGTTGTCTATGTAAGCATTTGGGGTTGGCTATCACTTTATGGCACTGGGAAGAAGCCAAGCCAAATAAAAATTGTTTTGAGTAAATATTACATTTCTAGAGCATGAATAACTTTTCTCTCCAGCCAACATGTCACTAATGGGAATAAGGAAGAAGACGGGGTGGGAGGGAAGCAGTAACTAAATCATCCCACTGAATGCAGACAGTCTGCAGCAAGACCTGTTGTTTCGACCCATCTGGGGCGTCATGTCCCAGATAACTCATAGCGGGTTTCAGCAAGGCCACAGGTGATGGAAATAGAAGCAGCTAGATCGCTCGGCACCATGCTGCTGCACAGCTCTCTCCTGGGTGGGATCTCTGCCCGTAGTATGAAAAGCAGGCAGCCGAAGAACCCAGTGTCCTGCTCCCCCTTGCTCCCACATCAAGCATGTGGATTGCTCCATGGAGATCAGCATTGCTACTCACGTGCTCAGCACTAAGCATGTGCATATGTCTGTTCAGGATCCGGGCCAGGAGGAAGGATGAATTTTTCTATCCTGCAACTTCGGGACCTTTGGGGGTTGTCTGCATTGTGCAGCTCGGGGAAACAGAAAATGAGACTGCATGCAGCTTGGTGCTACTGCACCAGAAAGGGAAGCAACTCTGTGGGGCAGTGAGGTGCTGTCCTACCACCAGCATGCACCATTGCAGGGATGGTCAGCAGAGCTGCTGGCTCTGCTCCAAGGCTTCCAGCAAGTTGTTGTGTCTGTTTCTTTCCCCTCCCTGCCCACAAAAAGAAAAGAAACCACCAACAAACACAATTACTCCTGCCCTTGAGCACTTCTTGGCAAACAGCTTATAAAGTACTTAATGTACCTGAACTATAAAGGGATAAGAGCAATGCTTTGTTTTCCAAAGACATAGGAGAGAAAAGATTATGTTAATGTATGCAATGGGGTGGGAGGAAAATTATCTGGAAACATTCCCTCATAACAGGAATCTTCCGGGCTCCCAGGATACAATAGCCAGATAGAAATGATGGGAGAGAGACTAGCTTTGAAAACCATTGGTGGCTTTCCTGTTTTGTTAATGATCACGTAATCCTGAGCACTGTGCGTTCCATCCTCTTGCACCTATGAGCTTTTTCACACCAAACAAACGAGTGCTTTCCTGAACTTTGCTGTCTTTTTGTTGTTTTTTTTTTTTTTTTACAGACTAGTTTGGCATGGGAGGAAGAAAGCCTGGCTTTAGAAGAGGAGTTCAGACAGGAAGCAGCAATATTCCAAGAAGATTTCCGAGTCAAACAGGAGAGGAACTGGCTTCTCGAAGAGCGTATTGCAGAGATTCCCTAAAACATTCAGCTGCACAGCTGGAGCAGGTGAGTGGGAACGCGTGAAGGGCACGCGATGTTCTTGTGTCCCAGCTGTCCCTATCAGAAGCACTAGAGAGGAGCTATTCTATGCTGCAGGCTGGACCACAGCTCACAAATAAAGCATTTCAAGGGCTGCGAGCCCTGCAATAATGACAGCCTTGACGTCAGCAGACCTGCACCTCTAGAGACTAGGCTGAGAAATCAGTGCCTGTTTGCCCAGCTAAGGCAGTTTGACTGTGTTTCCAGTATCTGGGCGATAAGTCTTTTTCCATGCCTTGCAAAGCTGCCAGTGGTCATTTTCTGCCAACAGATCAGCCCAAGCAGTGCATGAGGAGACTAACTCCGTCCCCTTTGTAATGCAATTTACAATTCAGATGAACTTTTGTAATACAAGAAAGTGTTTTTACATAGTAGAGCTTCTAAATTGTTAGAACAGTTGGAAAATCCTGAATTGCTTTGAGCAGACAGGAAAAAAACAATGAAAAAAAGACATCGTGGACTGCAGAATTTACTGAAGTGGGAGTTGATGGTCAGTTCCCAAGACTGAAAACGTATTCAGGGACGTCTGTTGCACTTGCAATTTGAGCACGAGTACTTCAGCCTTCAGCAAGGTATTTGCTGCAAAACTTGTTGCTCTGGTTTGTAAAGCTTAAGCTCTGAAAACTGTCCAGAGAGTCAAGGTCAGTCCTGTTTGGGTTTACCAGTTCCTGAACTCCAAGTGCCCAAGGGAGGGGAGAGCTTACCTGGGATTGAGTCAGCAGCCTGATTTAGGGATGATGGAAGAGGGCTTGGCTCAAATGCAGAATGACTTTATGACTGTTGCCATGTTTTTTCTGACACTTTAGGGCTAGCTACGTGGTGATTATAGCTCCTTTAGGTCATTAGAAATCTAAAGGCTGCTTCAATTTGTGGTTGTAATCCAAGAGCTCACAGGTGGTTTTCAGACCATCAAGAATTAGGCATGAAGGCAGAGGGGCTGAAAGTTTCCCAGTGGATGGCAGATGGGGTGCCAGGAGGCTCTGCTCATGCGGAGTTGCTCTGATCTGAATAGCCTTCCCTCAAGTGTTCACACAGCCATCTGCAATTTGCACCTTGTAGGCACAATTTCAGCTTACCGTGACGTTGCTGCATCTCTTTGCAGGAGCAGCAGTGTTTTGCAGGCACTAGAATAGATAAACTATTTCCTATTAAAACTTGCAGGCTTCAATAGATAAATATCCATCACATTTCATCAGCTGAGGCATAAGGAGGTTAAAGGACCTGACAAAGGTGATAGCAAGTCAGATGGCTTGGAATTTTGTAGCTCTGAGAGATCATCTTTCTAAAACAGGAAACCCTCTCAAGAGTAGTAGGTTTTCATTAAAACAACAGTTCAAACCTGTCGATCTTGATATATCAGGAAAACAAGGAATGTAGAAAATGCGAGTGTTAGCCTGGTCTCTCTTAAACTAAACCACCAGGTCTGCGTTCCTACGGAGAAACAAATACCCTGCAGGCATCGTGGTGTCTTTGATTTATTTTTGGAAGCTGAACCTCCCCCTCTTTTGTGTCTGAACTAAGAAAAAACAAGGATTTGGGGCCAACAGAAGGTTTCAGCAGAAAAAAAGCCTCCAGTCTCCCTGCTCGAGAGACGTGAGCAGTTAAACCAGTGTAATCCAACTTAGCTTCCTCTACATTTCAAAATTAGATTAAAGTTCGTAAGTCGTTGAGGGAAAATGTTACCCAACAGAGCAACTGTCTGACTCTCAAAGTAATCACTGGGCCTTTGCAGGGGAAGAGCACAGACCTGCTGACAGTCACCGGAGTAACTCAGGGCAGTGGCTGTGCACAGGGGTGAGGCTGGGCGCTGCCGGGAGCCCACGGGGCAGATGGCTGGCAGAGCCTTGTTGGTCAGCCCTGCTGGTTCTTGCTTGTGTTGCCATTGTGTGGTGAGCTAAGGTAAGTCACATGAACCCTGAGCAGAGCTTTTGGTTCACTGTTCCGCGTGCTTTCCTCGCGATGGAAGACTGGTTCTTCCTCGTGCCCTAGCAGTGTTCAGCTGCACGTACACAAGTGACGCAGCTCAAAGTAAGCTACCAGCTCAGCTGTAAATAACTCGTGTAACACCGCATCTGTGCGAATCTGCCTCTCAAAACAGGATCTGCAGATGTGATTAATTAGGAGCGCGAGAGGAGCCGCTTTGCTCCCGGAGCTGTTTTCAGCATGCCTGTGTGGTGGTGTCCGGCTGCCATCTGGCGTCGAGTGCCCAACGGGGGCCGCAGTAGGGCAGGGCCCCCCAAAGCATCCCCTTGCCAGCCCAGCCTGCCCACAGGGCTGCTCGAGTGGCAACCTCTGGGCGACGGCCAAGCCGTGAGCAAATCCTGCCCAGACTCACCAGGGCCCCCCGCCACGGTATCTCCCGCATTCCTGCGGCAGATTTGGTATTTCTTATTGTTTTCCCCATCTCTGGGGGAGCGGCTGCAGCTGCCTGGCCGGCCTGCTGGGGCAGGAGCTGGCGGAGCCTTGTGTGCGGGTCCCACAGCTAGCCGGGGGCTTTGGAAAATCTGCGTCAGTCTTCTCACCCTGCATCGGCACGTAGGGAGCTGGGGCTGATCAGGAGGGGTGAGATAAAAGTGAGGGAAGGACAGAAAGCTTGAAGAGTACAGAGGAGCTGTGCTGCACCACCAGCGTGGGAACAGCGTCTGCTCAGTGTGCACTGCCCTGTGCCCAGCGCTCGCCCTGCAGCTCTGCTGAAATCACTGCGCTGGTATGCAGCAGCAGAGCTCCTCACATGTGCCAGCAGCAGTGCCTGCTGACTGGTGTGCACTGAGCTGGATTGTAGTTGGGAGTAGGGGCAACAGTGGGAGTGACTGCTCTGAGTTGGGTGAGGAGGGAAAATGGAGACAGAGTTGTCTTTGGACTCGTGCTGCACAGCGTGGGTCTCTGCAGAGGTTGCAAATACCAGGGAGCAGCCTGGCCAGTGATAGAGACAGAGGAAATGTGGAGAGGCTTTTGCTGAGTCACACTGGGATGGGGAGAACTGCACAAATCAGCAGAGGGGGCAGTGGCTCCCAGCAGGTTACCTGATGACATTGGGTGAGACTGGACCACCAGCAGCACAGGAGTTGGGCTGTGGGCCTTGGGATGGTGGTTGTCAGCCACACATCTGCCTAAGCTGTGCCCTGGGCTGGCAGCAATCCCCTGGGCTTCAGCTCTGCTTGCTTTTAATCCCGTCGCATGTGTTCAAATTGGACTTGCTGCTCATGTTAAATGAAAGGCTGCAGATTCCTTGTGCAGGTAGAAGTAGCCGACACAAGCCTCTGCAAATTGCACTCATGCTTGCAAGCACCCCCATAGGCCCCCTGTGACACATTGGTGATGCACAAGCAAGTCACTTGTGTGTGTGGAGAACAGGCAGCAGAAATAACAGCAGGCAGGCCCTTGCACGAGGTAGGGAGGCCTGGATCCTGTAAAAGGCTGTGGTGTGCTGTAACTGCAGGAAGCAGACCTGTTAATTTCCGAAGTGTACAAAGCTGGTGTTAGAGAAGGTTCCACTGACAGGCACAAGAGCTCTGTGAGAACTGAGAATGCTCAATGGAGTGGAAAGGGGAGTTATTTGTTCGGTTTCTTTGTCGATGAATTTAAAATAATGGCCAGAAGGAAAAAGCAAATAAAATTGTTCTGATTTGGTTTTGCTTGTTTGTTTTTATGTCTTTTTGTTGATGCTGTGTCCAGTCAGTTGTGGGCTTTCTCTCAGAGTACCTGCTCATATCCTTTTACATTGCCTGCACTGGCTGAATATGAGAAAGCAAGGGAGAGAGGGTCTCTCCTCAAGGGGTCTTTCCAGGATTGTGCTTGTAGGTATCATTGCATTCCCCTTTCATTTTTCAGGATGTTTTTATCTTTTGTTTTATATCATATAGTTCCAAGTTTAGTATCTCTTGGAGGTGAGAAACTGCTGCTGTGTTCAAGGTCTTCTCAAGTGTTAACCATTGGCATTGCCATTCTTTCAAAGTGTGCCTACTTTTGACATCCACATTGCTCTTCTGCATTTTTGGTTCTCTGCCATTGCTGAGTATGTTCATAAAAGTCATAAAAGTCAGGAGAATATCTAAATCCAGTGTTGTAAACCTTCTCTTTGGCTTCTGGGGGAGGGATGGGGATGTTGGTGTGGTTTGGTTTTCCTTGTTTTTGTTTTTTGTAACTCCTGAAGCATGTTGTGGTCAAATTCTCAGTAGAAGGAGCCCTTCAGATATGCTATCTGTGTGGTGTCTGCTCGCTGTGCCAGGAGGGGAGCTCCCAGCCTTGCAAACAGCAGGTGGGTTTGTGGTCTTTTTCACTTGAGATTTAAGCAGACGAATCTGTGTCCTGCTCTGGAAGAGACAATAGGTGTAAGCTGGACTGTTGCACATCCTTCCTCAAGCCCACTCTTGTGGCCTTGGGGCGTTTTTATCCTGCATGTCAACAAACAAACACTGCTCAGTGGGATGAGAGATCAGGGTGAGGGTGAAGGACAAATGAGGCATGTATACAAGGCAACTGGTAAAGCCTTATTTACAGGCAGGTAACCTTCCTTACATATTTCTCCTTGATCCAGGCCTTATCTCTTTAGAAAAGCTCAATTTATCCTAAGCTAATGGCAACACTCTTATTGTACAATCTTTTTTCCTAGGCTTGTGGTTGCCTTGAGACTGTATATTGAGCTGAGATGACTGAAGAACCAAAGTGGCTCATGAAGTCGAGGACAGTAGCCTGCAGCGATGATGGCAGCAAAGTGATTGTAATACAGGTTGTGTAGTGTTTGCTCACCCTTCATACATGTTCTGTTTTCTTGCACATGTCTATGGAGTTGCTGAAGGGAAATGAAGGGTGCTTTTCATTGTCTTGAGGCTCAGCGTGAGTAACACCGCCCCGTTAATCATGGTTCCCTGGAGAAACTGAGCTGCTTAAGGTCCAAACCACCACCAGATGGCAGCTGAAGTTCAAATATGAGATGGGCCCAAGGTCCCTGCAGAGGGCTGCCAGAGAGGGGAACTTTGTGGTCCTTGAATTGGGAAGATAAAAAAAAAAAAATGTGAGTAATTGGCATAGTGCAGGCAGCGTTGGAAAGTCCCTAACTGATGGGTGAGTGGGGGAACTAACGTCTTAGTGCTGCAAGAGTTCCTTCATTCTATCAGATAACTTCTTAGCATACTTTCCTTTACATTACAAGCAATAGATCACTGCTTTGTCCCAAGAGGCTGAAACACTCTGTGTGTGCCTCTTATCCTGGTCACGCACCAGTGCTCAGAAATGTTGACTTAAAATGCTTTGTTTAATCAAGATAAAATTCAGACATTTCCAGTTCACTTTTACTGAAATAGATGCTGCGGTGACTTCCAGAAGAAACCACAAGACTGAATACTTGCATGCCTTTTTGGTTTTGCTTTCTTTTTATATCTCCCCACCTCCACAGCTCCCCTGCATGCAGAGATTGCATTGCTTCCTCAGGTAGGCTTTGCTTTTGTGTCTGGAAAGTTCGACTCAAGTAACCCAAGTTGCTGGAAATCTGCCTGTTACAGCTGAGAATGAATGCATAAGGCTGTTAAAGTCTCATAAATCAGCTCCGTAAAGTGGTTACAGGGCAAAAATTGTGTCTTAGGTGAAACAAAGAATGGTACTGTGCTATTGGTTTGCAGGTTTGTTCTCTCAGCAGCAGAAGGAAAACCTGAACTGGGCAGAGAGAGGATGAAGCCCTCCTGCGCACCCTTCAGAGGCACCACAAGCAACAGAAGCAGCTTCCTACTGGGCCAGCACAGGTATGTCTGATGTGTACTGCTTTTCTGAGAGAGTGGTCAGGCACTGGGATGGGTGCCCAGGGAGCTGGTGGAGCCACCGACTCTGGAGGTGTTCAAGGGATGGTTGGATTTTGTGTTGAGGGTCATGGTTTAGTGAGAACTACTGGTGATGAGTGGATGGTTGGACTGGAGGATCTTGAAGGTCTTCTCCAACCTTCTGTGATTCTGTACACAGATGGAACTGACTTGAACAGTGTCACATCTCATTGAGGATGAGCTTCGGTTCATCTCCTCTTGTAACTGTGGCTAAGAAGAAGGTGGTGACATGCTGATCAAGGGCTGTTTTGGCTGCAGTGTATGCACACGAACTCTGCAGCTCCATGAGAACAGTAGGTCATCCCTGGGCCAGTGGTAATGCAGTGGTACATCAGAAGCAAGTCTGTATCAATTCATTTCACATCTGGCACACTTTGTGTTTCAGAAACCACATCAGTTACCTTCAATCCAACTCCCACTGACCACACCGTTAAGAGTATTTCTTAATTATTATTTCTTATTATTAAGAGCCAGATAGGAAATGAACTGCGAGTAAATACCTCAACAGTGCACTTACTGACCTTCAGCATCTTCTGAAATCCCACAACCCCAAAGAAACCCATACAAAAAGTCAGCTCTGCATTCTGCAACGTAACTGATGTTTATTACTTTATTAAATAGCCAATTCTAAAGAACAGTAAAAAACAGGCATCATTTGGTGTTCTTAAAAAAAAAAACAAACACAACATTTGTCCAAAATAAAGACTGTTAGAAAAATTAACAAGTTTGGCCCCAGAAAGCTACGTATACCTTCTGCTCTCCATGAGAAGTGCTGGGCAGTTATAAATACTGTTCCTTTTCATCTAGCAAAGTTTAACAATGTATACATTAGTATTTCCATTACAGTTTTTTTTTCACATTTTTTCTGTAAACAAGATCAATATAAAACTGCCTTGTTAGCAAGCTTAAGAAACTATTGCGTTTCTGTACAGTAAATACAAGTAAGACAATCCTGGATTTTCCTTCCATTTTCATCAGCATTCCATTTACCAAGACATTAAAAAGATTTCAATTAGTACAAAAATATAATCAGAGTAAATGCCTGCGAAGATTTCAGTGTTTGAGTGAGTCCTTGTTAACAGGCAATGAAAATGCTATTGAGTTCTGAATGTGAAGATCTGTCTGTACAGCTTCTGCTCTTCTGAGAGCTGAGCAGCATAGTGCTGTGTCCAAAGGCACTGGTTATCCATCTGAAATGTTCACTTCTTATTTACTAAAGGTAATTTAACATTGAGCTGAATGAAAAACCGCTGTGTTTGGTCTATGTGCAAAAAGGCAAAGCTGCTTAACAAACCCCACCAGTGGGCACCTGCTCTCCACAAGGCAGGGCTGACTTCTCAGAATGCCTGCAGAACTTAGCAAGAACTGTGACTTCAGTTAGACCTCAGTCTGGTGTGGGTGACTGACTGGGCAACATCACACACTTGTTCCTTCCCTGCAGAAACAGAAATCCCTCTCTTGTTCTCTGCAGAGAAGTTTAAGACTCAATGGAAAATCTTCATTACCAGTACTGCTGAAATGGAGTGGCAGGAATTATTTTTTTCTGTCGCAGTACTGCTACTGACTCATCATTCTTCTATCAAATGTCAAATTCAGTTTTCATCTTCCATTTTTCTAATCTGGCCTCTAATAGAAAATAACACAAAACGGAGCGCTACAACTATAGCACTGTTCATTGCATTAACAAATGTTTTGCATATAAACGTAGGTTCGATGCAGATATTTCATCTGTGTGTCATCATGTTCCATTCATGCGCTCCAGAAAAATCTGTAAGCCAAAACTGAGCATCTTTTAAACCATGAACATGGTTTTCCAAGTTAAATTCTTTTTTAACCCAGTCTCAGACAAGATCGATCCTGCATGACTGCTCTTCCTAAATGTTCTACAGCAGCATTCTGTACGTGCCTGTTTCCAGTGCTTTTATGTGCATTCCTGCAGAGGACACACAGATCAGAGGAGCCAGGAACCAGAGAGAGCGGGCACCCAGGGATGAAGCCAGGCACGAGAAGAGCAACAGGCAGAACAGAGGAACAAACAGAGGAAAAAGCAGAAAGAGACTAAAAGGAAGGGAAGGTAATGCTCTGGACAGAGTCCACAGGATTGACTTATCCCATGTTTACGTTATACTAACTGAACCAGTACAGCAATTGCTTCCCTTGCTGTTTGAAATGAGTGACGGTGCCTGATTAGATGCTGCCTGTTTGTTACAGGCTAATATAGAAACCATCCTACAGCCTACACTTAAATAAAAAATCTTCAGTAGAAAAGTCTTGCATAAAGAAACAGAATATCTGTTAAGGTGAAGGAAAACAGCAAGTACTGCCAGACAGCACATAGTGGTGTCATTACTGAGCTCTTAGTAGACATTTCTGCGTGGTAAACAGTTTTTCCTTTGTAGAAAGGCCCTCCTGCTGAGTAAACTAGCATCTTCAAAAGAGCAATAAGCTGTTCTGAGCAAAGCAGAGTGAACAAAGGTGGACTTCTGTTCACAAGTAGTATGTCAGCTATTTTCATTACTCAGAAGAGGCTTTTTTCCCTTTCCAGCTCTTTTCTCTTTGCTCCAGTTCAGCTTCAGTGAAGGCTGCCGGGCCCCAGTTTGTGATGAGGTGTGGATTCTTGGAGCCTGGAAGACAGAGTGCATTGAAACAAGAGTTTCTGACAGTACCACCACTCCCACAGCAGCAGGAGAGACTCGGAATGATTCGGTCAGTGCTCCATGGTTGGGAGCCATCACAAAGGCAGCCCAAGGAGCCACCTAACTGCAGCAGGAGGAACACCTGGGACACAGCAAAGGTGCTTCAAGGGAGAGGTTCCCAGCTGCTGCAGTCTCAGCCTAAACGTCCAGTAAGTGGTAAAGACATCTTTACTTTGTGCTTTTGGCAATCCACATTTAGGCTGACTGTGTTAAACACTCAAACATGCCATGTTCAGGTTGAAATATATATAATACTACAATGCAATGCTATGATAATGTAAATATTAGAGACAGTATGATATAATGCAGTATGTTATATCTTAAGATCAATGCACTATTATGATGCAAAGTAGTAATATAATGTAACAATTATTGCATCACATCATACCATACCCTGTATTCTGATATAAGGCTAAAAAACAATTAGTTTCAGCAAGGCCAGGAGAGGTAAAGACTTGAAAAGGTTCTTGCGTTTAATTTTGCACAAATGTAGCACTCCAGGTATGTGGATTTCATAATGGCCCTTTTTAAAGCAACTAAGAGCTTTTATCTACTCCTACTAATTTAATAATATTAATTTATTTTAAGCAAAACCAAATCCTCAGCAGGCAGCAGTCTAATCAGTCAGGATCCTTCACCACTTACACTGCACTGCACACACGTTTTAAGTCTTACATTAACAGCACTTTTTTGTAATACACTTTAAGTAGTGCAGAGTTGCAAACTTCCTTCTTCACAACCACCCCACCACTCAGAGAGAAGATGCTACTCTGACCAGCAGTTCTGACAATGTAGTGTTTATAGGCTGTAGAGAAGCCAGTAAGCTACAAGAATACACAGCTGGTTGATGCACACATGTGAGTACAATGCTTTTGTGATTTTAATGTTGGTACCTTGTTTACCTGGCTCTATTAGTCGAATTAATCCCTCATGATGAGCTACTTTGTCTTTCCAGCTCCTGGTGTTATTAGCTGCCGTTTCCAACTTCTTTTTAACCTCCTGAAATAGAACACAGCCCCATTTAAAAAATGAAAATAACTTGATTGTATTTATACAAAAATAAAACATTTTTCAATCTAACATCTGTACCATGCTCTGTCAGGCTGCACTGCTCAGTGTGGACAGGGCTGTTCCATTTCAGATCAACACGTTCACTCATTTAGTCACTCACTGGCTATGTAAAAGTAAGTCATCAAACCAAAATCCAGCAATAACCGGGGCCGTAAGATGCCTGTAGCTGTGTAACTACAGCTGCTCTTCAAGAAGATCAAAAACATATATAAACTGTAGTTTAGTACAAGTCTATATTTAGTAGTACTGTGATCTAATAACTGAATACATCTCACAGTTAGAAATCATGATGTGATAAATGGAACAGGCAGCTGATAGCCACAAGCAAGAAAGAGACATTCTTCTGTGTAAACTGGTCTTTTGGCCAATTCTAAATAGAAGGTGGGCATGATCAATTATTCCTAAAATAATGTGAACTACCGCACTCCACCACTTCAGCTGTACTGTTTGTTTTTTAATTCTCTTACAGTCAGCCAGCAGTACAGAGCAGTAAATGATACTGCATATACAAAAAAGCTGAGTATTTCCTGAAAGTAACACTCATGATGAGTTAGATGCAGCCCCAACACGGTGAGTCGTAAAGTGGCACTATATCCTGTGCCAGTCCAGCTGTACAGTCTGTCCTTCACAGAATCTAACTCCAAGGACACAGTGACAGCATAAATACACTCCCAATTAAACAGAAATCTCACTGTTTTGTTTTCCTGACCTAAACAGAAGCAGGGGCGACACCTCTCCAGCCCTGTGAAGTACAGAGAAATGGTCTCTGCACTCACTTCTGAGTAATTCTGAGAAATACTTCACATTTCTTCCACAAGTACAGCTACTGGCCTACACAAAAAATGCTCAGCAGAACAGAGAACAGGCCTGGCATTTAGGAGACAAGGCACCGCTACATTAGAGGATCTCGACTCATTCCTTGCCATCCTCAATATCAATTCAGTACTTAAGTACTTCTAAAGGAACAAGGGCTTACAGGTGCACAGCACTATTTCACCTGGAGAAGACACTGTCCCATTACACCATCAAAACATTGCAAGAGTAACTAATTCAAAAGCATCACATCTGATTATGGCAGCAATGGGACTGCATACAGCAACAGACAGACACGTCAAGAGCATTTCAGGCTATGACTGAGCTGGCTGCATAGGAATGAGGATAAAAGAATAAAGGAGTGGTATATTTTAAACCTGTCCTCTTCAGGCACATATACTGGTCTGTGGCCAAAAAAAAAAAAAAAAAAAAAAAAAAAAAAAAATCACATAACTACCTGACCTGTTCTTATAAATCTTGTGCTTTGCTAATCCTTAAACAAGCATGACATTGAGGAACTTCAGATTCAGTTGAAACACTGCATACCTGGCCAACAGGAGAGGCTGATAAACAGAATGGCTCACCTCATATTGCTCAAGGGCCTCTTTCCTTTCCAGTTCAAGCTGTTCCAGTTGCTGCATAGCAACCTGAAGAGCCTGCTCCTTTATCATTCTCTGGTTTTCTAGCTCCTGCTTCTCTGCTTCTGTCATCTGAATGGTCTGCTGCTGCTGCAAGTGCCATTTTTCCAGTTCAGCTCTCTTTGCTGACTCCTCTTCCAGTAATCTGCAATGGGGATTATGGTGTTAGCTGCACTTCACAGTAAGTTGTAGCCACTATGTAGCATACACAGAGGAGAGCCAAGCTAATCACTTTATTTCTTGGAAATTTTAGTTAAAAATAAAGTCAAATATCGGGAAGCAGAGAAAATGTTACTGCTTCTTGGCTTGTCTTCAGTGTGGCTCTGAAGTCACTCCAGCAGTGCAGGAGGCTCACTGCTACAAAGGGCTATTCAGAAAATTCAGTCAATGATGCAAATGCAAAACAATGAAAACCAGAGAAGAAACAAACGCATGAGTTATCTTAATTGTCTGGAGAGGAGCAACTCCATGAAATCACAGAAAGTGAAGCTCATACACGTAACAGAAGATTTAACCCTTTACCAGTTGAAATACAACAGCAAGCTGTATTCCCAGCTGCTACTTTATAAAACACACAACTGAAAATTTGTACAGAATGATGACAGTTTTCAAGTGTGGACAGGCACAATTCATGGTGAAAAGTAAGTGAGCCTGCTCTTCTGAAGTTACTGAGCACTATCCCTGTTAGGGGCTAATAAAAACATGCAGAAAAAACATGAATGCCAATTTTGGCCTTCATAACTTAACAGAAGAAAACCTCCCCTGTCTTTACATTTTATTTCCCCTTCCCAGCACAGTGTGCAAGATGCAGTCTTCAAAAGCATGGCACAGTTGGTTATTAGTGCAGGGGAGAGGGAACAGAAACATCACCACTGGGTAAAACACATACCTGGCTTGAAGTTTCCTTACAGTCTCTTCATCCTGACGTGCCTGTTTCTCAACCTCCAAAGCTTCCTGGAGCTGATTATACATCTCTTCCAGTTCACGTACCCTCTGTAAATACTGTTCCAGTTCAGATGATTTCTGAGCGACTTGCTCTTCCATTTTTTGCCTCACCTAGCAGCATAAATTGAGGGCATGGGTGAGTTACCATTCAATTCAGGTTTCCAAAGATAAAGGAAGTACCAGGTTTCTCTCAGATGGCATTTTCAGAGAGACATTTTCCTGCAGCCTGCAGAGCAAGACTGATCAAAGAGAGCCCAGAGTTGCAGCTATGAAACAGTCATTTACACTTTCTCACTACATGCGGCACAGGATTCTTACAGTGGTTTAAGTCCATCTTCAGTCAGCTTGACCATGAGACTTAGTGTACAGTATACAGATACACACTAAACAGAAGGAAAGAAAAGCTTGCAGAGTGCCTGGACGCAAAGGTGAGGGCACCTTAATTACACTGTTTCAGCTCAGGCAGCTGGATGATGGCACTGCAGTGTGCAACAGTAAAGGGTGGATAAAAGGTTAGAAGTCATCTGGGGGAGGCTGACTTAACTGAGAGCAATTACTGTAACCAAAAATTGAAGGTAAGAACAAGAGAAAAGTGAAGGAGAAGCTGCGTATCCACAGCATCATCCCACCTTGCCCCAGCACTGACCAGAGCAGGGTACTGCAGCACCTGACCTGTCCTGCTCAGCTCACACTGGGGACAACAGCAGTCAGAGAGGAGAAAGTACTCAAATCTCTGCAGTTGTAACACATAACACTTCACAGAAGGTGAAGCACTGCTCCTGGTGTCAGCAAGAAAAGCTTGCTTTCTCTTGTGGTAGAACAGCCTGTCCTGCTCCACTGCTGCTCTCCCTGGGCTAACCTAAATCCCACTGACCCAGAAAGCCATGGTGCCCAGCAATGCACACTCAGCACATAACACAGCACTACACACACTACACATTTGTCCTGAGGTGTTATTGCATAAATGCACTGACATGACTACTTCTATTTCTTTTCTGCAGCTGACAGAAGAGCCTGTTAATGCCTCACTAAATCCCTGAAGACAGAAGAATTAGTTTTGGAAATCCTTGTCCTGGATTATAAGAACAGCATTTTAATAATGCTGCAAGTCTTCCTCTCATTGTGCTTGTGAGTGGATAAATACAGAAGAACCAGCAGTGTGAAGAAAGGAACAGTTTGGGGAATATAATAAATTCAGAAAAATCCCAAAATGCATTTTAAATTATGTCTTTGTTCATTTTCTATATATACACAACGTGGACCAGCCTCAGGCTGTCCACCTGTAAAAATAAGGATAAATTCAGTCTGCATTTATTTTGTCAACCATTCATTCCACTGGTGATTTTCCAGTAATACTGAAGCTCTGAATGCTGCACAAGCCGTGGAGCTGTTTCAGTTTCTTATTCCCTTGTAAAATTATTTTATCCTTACACCTCTAATAAATGTAAAGCAGACTGCATTCTCCAACCTCCTGCAAGTTCTGCTGAAACCTTTTGGTGACTGCGTGTGAGGGACATCACTGCTGAGCTGCTGACCACAACCTGGAGTCTCAGCTGGCACCGCTCGCTGCAGGAACCACTCACCATTTTTTCTCTCTCCAGCTCCAGACTGAAGCGATCCTGTAACTCAACTTGGGTCTGAAGCCTCTTCTTCTCCTCCTCGGCAGCACGGGCAGCTGCTGCTTCCAGTTGCTGAAAGGGGAAAAAATTAGGAAAAAATAATTTATCAAAAGTAAATCATTTGGGGGAAATGGAATTCAATTTTTTTTTTTTTTATTTATTTAAAAGAAGCCTTCCAAAGCATTAAGGCTTCAGCTGTTGTCTTCGTGTTTCTTTTTAATGCCTGAGCCTATTCTCAATCTCTAAATATCAATTTTAGTCTTACTACTGCGAGACAATTTTAAATTTATTATTAAAAAAAAAATAAAAGACTACCAGATCTCCTCCACATTTCCTTTGAGATCTCCATGACAAACCAACAGAGAAGGAAATACAGCCATGTCTGTTTTGTATGGGGCAGAAAACTATTACAGAAAACCCCATTCCAGACAGGCCTGCACAGGAGCTCAGCAGCAGTGCAAACATGCCAGCATGCGCAGAGTTCACACAGAAAGAGGGAAGCACTAAATTGCCATGGCAAAGCAGAAGCACCACAACAAGAAGTGATTGTGCTATCATGAATCACACCCCTTTAACATGCCATTAAATTGCCATCTAAGGTAAAAAGAAAGAATTATAGACAATAATCACCACTGGGGGAAAAAAACTCTCCTTGTCAAAGCTCAAGCAAGAGAAACAGCTGCTGGGACCTTCACAACTTCCTGCAACTTATTTAACAGGGTTTTTTGTTGTTTTTTTTTTTTTGCATCTTATTTTCACAAATAAAGATTGCCATTGCATTTATTCTTTTCATCTTACTTCAATAGCACCTACTTTCAGAGTGCTGGGAGGGCTGGAAATGTACAAGCACCAGTCAAAACATTAACAGCACTGGAAACAAAATAACTCTTTCACAGCATTTTCTAAAGAAACTTATCTGATTCATGGGAGAGAACAGAAAACAAGTGCCCTTTTTTAACATGCTAGACTGGGGAGTTAACTGCCACAGACCTTCAGCAAGAGAGGGACACTCATCTTTAGATGGTCAGAAGGGAAGGCTCTCAGTTTCTTTGTAAGCGCAGTATAGAAAAGCTCTCCTTTGAAAGGCTAAAATTACTCCACCAGTCTTATGGGAATATTTATCCCTCCTCTGTCAGAACATCAGTAAGCCTACAATCGTGGTCAAACCCAAGATGCTATTTAAGTGAAGTTTCCTTCCTCACATTCTAATTAAACAAACATTGCCAGAGAGAGCAAACGTGTGCCAGGCTTTTGCCACAGCTCAAACAAGCCACTCTTAGCAGCAACTCCCTGCTTTCCTTGCAGAAACCTGCCTGGTGCCTGGCCAGTAACATTACCTGGATATCACAGCAGCTGTGGGGTTTAGGGAGAAGTCCCATAGCGTGAGGAGGGGAAGGGCAAGAAGAGCGCACTGCTCCAGCAGGAGTTAACACAGCCCCCAAATCCCATTCAAGACCCTAAACTGACATAGAAAGGGTGCACAAGGCTTTTGCACACTCTCTTGTAAGAAAACTTACCTCAGTCTATTCAGCGTGTGCATCTCAAAATTCCATTTTACATTATGAAAAAAGGTCTATTTTAGACAAAGGCACCTCTATTCTTCCGTTATTTTTTAGAGCAGGAGCTATCACAACAAAAACTGGTCTCAGCGTGCACTTTGGCAGCTGCTGTGTAGGGCTGGCTCTCAGCCACCTGCAGCAAACCAAACTCAGAGCCTGCCAAAACAATTCCTTTTCCTGAATCGTTTACAAAGACTTTTTCTTGAAGAGTTTTGATGTTGTGTTTTTTTTTTGTTTTTTTAAAACTAATCAGTTTAAATTCTTCTAGCATAGTGGCTCCCAGATAACTCCTCTTAGCCACAGTGCAGTATTTATGTCAGAGACCAAATTCTTTTCCTGGAGAAGTTACTGCAATCCCACCCACTTTAAAAGATGATCCTTTGCCTCGGCTCCTGTTGGTTTACCCCTTGTGATTTCAGAGACATCCTGGAGCCTGTCAGCATCCTGCTGCTCCCTCATGAGTGCTCTCCTATCACCTTCCCCTCCCCTATCATCTCCCCATGAAGTCAACTGCACATAAAAATCCATCCCTATGATCTCTGTTAACAGGTACATTTCTTACCAGTAAATCTGTAACACAGGTTACCCTGGGAAGCACGTTTGGCATTACAAATTGCATGTATGTGGTGTACAGGGGTAAAATGAAATTTAGAAGAATGGTTTTGCGCTGTCAGATTTTCCTTTAAAACAAACAGAACACACCTGCCCTCAATGGGAACGCAAAAAATCAAATTACAAAGAGTGAACAAAAGACTCTTCAGAATAAGCATGGAGCAGAGATCTCGGCTGCCCCAGCAGGAGGCACTCCACTCAGCAGCCAACGTGTTGGTGAGCACTTCAATGGCTCTTCTCCCTCACTCCAAGGCACACTCTTTAAAAGGCATCACGACAATAAAACACACCATAGCTCCCCCTGCAAGTCTTCACAGGAAGAAATAGGAAACATATCTGAATTCCAATCAGTGTCTGTGCAGAGAGCTATCACACACGCTCCTTGTTCCAATGATCCATCAGCACATTCAGCCCACTGTTGGTGCACAGCCATAGCAGAGGTGCTTTCAGCCACCAGATTTAGACTAGAAGCTGCCTGTGAGGAAGTTATTCAGAAAGCCTTGTGCTAACGCTCAGAAATTTCTAGAGCAATTCTCAGGCTTTCAAAAGACAATCCAACATTTACAAGGAACAAGCATTTAACCAACATATAAACGTTATGTTTCTCAGCTCCGTAAATCTAACACTTCTGCAATATAATTAAACCTACACATATTCACAAAATCAATTCACAGCTTTGGAGTCTTTGTAAATTCAACTTCTATCTCTAGAAATTAAGTGTATGTGAGGAGGAGCGTTCCGCCCCAGATAGTTCACACAGCATTAGAAAAATTGCCTGGGAAATTCAATGGGAAGCCCCCTGTTCAGCAGACATTTCCAACAGGGAAAAACCCAAACCAACAACCAACCAAAAGTAATTGAAAATGTGAGAGTGCCCAGCCCCCAAACGCCACACACAAACTTCAGTAATGTTCACATGCACAGAGGATGGGGCCACAACACACAGGTTACCCTGAGCCCACAGATCCCCAGAAATGGCTGCAGCAGTGCGCCAGGCGTTACTGCGGGCTGCAGCAATCCATTACCTGGGCACTCGAGCTGGCACAAACTCCCCTCCTCTACTGAAGTTTGCTTGATGTGCCTCAACCCCCGAGCAGCAAAACGGACTTCAGAAGCCCATCTAAACTGCGGAGGCTGAGCCTAAAGCGTGCAAGATCAGCAGCTCGCACTCCCACCTTTCTCACAGTCTCCAGCTCCTTCTGCTTGTTCTCATTGGCCGCCTGCAGCTCCTTCATCTGCCTCTCCAATTCCTCCTGCTCAGCCAAGAGCTTCTGGCGCAGTTCTTTCCGTTTCTGGCGTGCTTCTTTGTGGGGCGGAGGGCTCCCCGCTCGCAGCAGGCTCACGGTGGTCTGTATGGCTGGGAAGGAGCGTGCAAAACACAGGGAGAGTAGGAGAACATCACTGATGGGAAACACCCAACTTTCCAGACAGCCCAGGGAAATGAATACCTGTGCTGGTTTTTTTTTTTCCTGTTTTAATGCATGCTTAAATCAGAAACGCAACCCCTAGTAAAAGGAACTTGGCTTTCAATAGGCTGCGTGCCACAAGAAGGTCAGGCAGTTCCAAGGCATTCTGTCAGTTCTGATACTGATGTTCAACAAGCAGTGGGCAAACCAATTATTTGTGTACCTCACTACAGAAACAACTCCCATATTCCTCACTGCCTGGGTTCATCAAACCTAATCAGGAAGTCCAAAATGTTATCCAACATACATGTTCACCAACGTTCCCAGAACTGACCTTACATATTTTCAGTCTCACTAGAAAAACAGTCTTCCAGTAAGCAAGCAGTTCTTATTGACTTATATTCAAATAAGGAAATAACAGGCATCAGAGCTGAGGAGAATGCTTTTGATAGATATCATTATAGATAGATGCTTTTGATAGTTATGAGTACACACTTTTTATCTGCCACAACCACGAAAATAGATCTCATCTTGGAACCAAGTAATTCTTTGTATATTAGACTTCGGTGCAAAGTACATGCTTCAGGTAGAAAGGAAGTATGAAGCAGCTCCAAATAGTAGCAGAGTAAATACTAAAATGCTGCACATGCTTAAATATTGTTGGCAACTGTGGATTTGCAAAAGCCTCTGCCTCACCCTGCAGAAGATGTGTGTAAGGTCACACTGTGCATTACTCAGGAAGGTCTCAGAAGGAGTAACTTCTTTGTGGTAATAGAAAAGGAAGTCCCAATTCCCAGCTTCACCCTCAGCTCACCAAGCCAAGCTACCTCAAGCAAAACCATGAAAGCAAAGCCTATTCATGATGCTGAAAGAGACAAGCTTCCCCTTTCTCCTCAAATCCAACAATTCCCTGTGTATTTCCTGCCCTTCTCACCTACAGAAGAACAGCAAAAAAGCAACTAACAGTCATTTAATTTGGGCTGCTTGAACTGAGGCACCTGAATGAAAGAAGGCAATTCCTACCCTATGACTCCCTTCCTGAGTCACCGTTTCCTCAAAGGTCACAAAATGGAAGCCCCAAAATGGTAAGACCAAGCATTTTAAAACTGTGTAAAGCACATCTCATAAGGCTTCAGCTTACTTTAAAGCAGCCTGATCTAGAGGATGGCAGCCCAGCCCGTGGCAGGGGCTTGAAACCAGGCCATCTTCAAGGTCTATCCTTAAACTTTATAGAACCACATCCTGTGATTCTATAAAAATAACTCCAACGTTTCTGAAACCTTACCTTGAATCCACTCTTGCTTCTTCTTTTTATCAGAGGCACTGATCTCAAAGCTTTTATCAAGGCACTTTATGAGAAAAAGGCATTTCTTTCCATCTTTGTCAGGCAAGGCCTAGAACATATGAAAAAGGATTGTTCTTGCAGACATCATTAAGGTACACCATCAAGCCCCACTTCTGCACTTATCTTTTACATATCTACAAATACTAATATTAAAGAATGTTTACACAAAGAGCACGTGTGGACTGCTCCATACAAAGTAAAAAAAATGTTCTGTTAATAAAAGCTGTCAGAGGTCACAAAAAATATACATTCTTTAGAGACAGCCATGGATGGTTTTCTGTTTGTTTCCTTTTACCTCTACACAACAGTTGCCGTCCAGTATGATGTCTCCCTTCTTGTCCTTTAGGTCTTCACTTACATAGTAGGAAATAATATTGGGTTTTAGTACAAACCATCGTTCTGTCCAGTTTTTCCTTTTGTGACCTTTTTTCAGCATATAACCCTGCAAAAAACAGCACATCTGAAAGGCCTGGCCCATTCTGAACATCTCAGTCTTTTGGTGGCATAAGAATTTCCTAGCAGACTACATAGAAAAATTAGCTCAAGTCCCTACAGACAGTCCCTACACATTTCCCCCCTAATACCAGCATGCTGCTAATCGTTTGCCCCATGAGAAACAGCTCCCTGATCCTCTGTCCTGCTTTCAGTAACAGGATTAGCTTAACTAAGTAATTACTGTGCCTACTGCAAGTCCTTATTATTTGGTCTCTCTGACTGCTATTTAATTTCCTTCTGTCAAGCAGAGACATTTGCCATCACTGAGATTTATGGCTAATAATTTAATAAAAGTCGCTATTAAAAAAAATCATTCTATCCTGTTTAGATGCACACCGTGGTAACAGATGTAGATGTGGGGGCACTGCTGTGACCTTGTCAGGTATTACTCTACAGTTTCAAAGTCAGATGGTAGTTCAGCTGCCATTTCCGAACGATATTCCCTCCTCCCCTCTTTATTTTTTTCTTTAAAAACGTATTTTTAACTTGACTCTAACTTCAGAAGTCCTATCAGCCAAAACTGAAACACCCATGTCAACAGAACTATGAGAAAGCAACAGAGAAAGCACCGTACCCCTGATATTTCAGGTTAAGAGAAAAGAGAAAAACGTTCACGGTTTCCTTTCTACATCTGTCAGCTACAGCACACTGGATATAAGCAAACAAATACGCTCTGACAAAACCAAAGCTGTCTCTCTCGACAGGTCTGGGGCAAAGAAATCAGGACACTCAGAGGAGCCTGTTTGTTTTTAGAAAACAAAACCACACACACAGAGCTTGGCTGTGCTCTGCTCCTCCAGCCCACCAGCTGCAGCCAGAGCCCAGCCGTGCCTATTCCCTCGCCACCCCACCCCTTGCCCAGGATAGGAATGCACAGGAATGCTCTGCTCCCCCGCACGCAGCCGGAGGTCCGGGTGGTCGCCCCAGGAAGGACTCCTGCAGCTTTGCTCTTCCTGCTTTGCATGATCCTGAATTCACTTTCAAAGCCAGGCCAGACTGATATTTTCCCCATAAAACTGCTGCAAAATCTGCATCTATTATTTTCTGACAGCTCCTGGGGTTATTTTACACCAACTACCAGAGAAGTGAAGGACACTTCTTTCAGAAAGCTAAAACACAATATAATCTAGTTGTCACTGCAATCCTCCTCAGTTCTAGAGACCCAGAATAAGTGCACAACAACAACATGGATGCTAATGATGCGTCACTCATAGCTCGAAGCAATAAACCAGATCATTCTACCTGCCAAGAGCTACCAAGGAGCGTGCTGTGGCTGAAGCAGACAGGGTCAGCCACAGAGGAGCTCCATTCTCCCTTAGAGCAGTGACTGTCGCTGGTGCTGGGCCACACCTTGCTGCAAACTATTTTTAAGCATTGAGGAACAACTCACGGGCACTCAGACATCCTTGAGAATGAGGCCGAGCCTCTCAGAGAGGAAAGAAAGGAGACAGTCAAGGGGGAGGAAAAAAAAAAAAAAAAAAATGAGAAAGAGACAATGCCATATAGAAACCAAAATAAGATTTCCTCACAAATTGGAAGTGGAAAGTCTGATAGGAACTGACTATTTTATCTTCATGTTATTAAACTGCAGAACGGCTTTATGCTATCTGACTCAGTATGTGTGTTTGCCCCATCCCTCACCTCCAATAAGCAACCAGGAGTTAACAAAAATAGACCTCAGCATTGTTATATGGATATTCAAAGCAGCTCCTGTGCCAAAGCACTCTGATGATTTCTTCAGAATGGCTTTGCTCAGCCTGCCAAGAAAGTCTCTGTTTCCATTCTTACCAAGAAATCAAAGAAGAAAAAAAAAAAAAAAAATCCACATCAGGTAAAAGTCAGTGTTACACAGTTCTCTAGCTAAGCTCAGCTATAAGCCCTCACGTCCCCACAATACTTTCCAGTTTTTAAAGCTGTTCCTGAATGGATCATCTGGAAATCTGCAGAACCAAAGGGCTGACAGAAGCTTGCTGTGGAAATGGGGCTCAGCGTGACTGTGTCTGAATACAAGTGAGCTGTATTGCCTGCTAAGCACCAGAAAGGAGAAAGCTCTGCAGATCCCCTACACCTTCTTGCCCTACTGAAGTGGGGTGACTTAGAAGAAAGGCTTCAGCCTAGCATTCCTTTGTCCTGACCAGGCTGAATACACAAGCTGTATCAGCACAACTTCTATTTGATACAGTGTTTATTTGCATCTGGAAAAAACATTTCCAAAGACTGAAGAGTTGTCACGAATTAAGAACTGACAGCTGTAGCTACTTTGTCAGCTAGAAGGAACTGATAATACTATAAAAACCTGTATTTCAGTCAGAACACACTTCCTTTTAAAATGGAAATTCTCCCAACATGCAGCTCATTCACCGTACTGCAATAACTATATCAGTTGCTCTCTGATAAAAATAAGGTCATACTAAAGAACCCTGATAAGTAATTCATCTAATTCTCCCCCTGCTTTTTATCCATCAGCCATCACAAATTTAACACTTTCTACTTACGCAGTCCTTACCTGTTTGAGTACATCTAAGATGAGCTCGTTAAAGACTTCATTAACTGCCATGGACACGGTCTGTCGGTCCATGCCCTTACTGAACTGCCCGCTCCCGATGAGATCGATCAGCTCCCACGCAGACAGGCCCTCCCGGCTGGTGTTGAGGGCAATCTTGTAGAGGTCAAACTGCTCCTGCTGCCAACCTGCTCCCATTGCTTCTGTCAGCTTTTTAAGCAAGTATTCAATCTGTGAGGAAATATAAGCAGAAATTAATCACTTCCAGCAGGCGTAGAAATCAAGAGTCTCAAGAGTAGCACAGTTTATAGTGCTGAAACTCCTTATGGCTGCGTTCCCGTTCAGGCACCAACATGGTGCGCCGCTCAATTAGCAAAGACCTCAGGACCAGCAGCCTTCTGCCTCGGCTGAGCTCCTGATGGCCAGCCCCACCTGCAGCTCCTCTCTTCATCACAAAGAAACAAATCATTAACCTGCGAGCCTCTTCTACATTCAGGCTCTTACAGGATACAGACCTTCCCTGCAGTACCTTCCAGACCAATGTGACTGAGGTGTGAGAAAGCAGGAAGTTTCAGAAAGTGTTTGTGGAAGAAGAAAAGCAAACAATTAAACAATAAAAAGAGTAAGGTCACAGTTTGGACAAGCAAAATGAAGAACCACTGGTGCACAGCCACATCTCGGTCTTCACCTGCCCCTCCACCACACCACACCAGCTTGGCAGAGGCATCAAAAAAAGCAGAAGAATCTATTTTTCATCTCTGTTTTTATTGTTTCCAGAATGAACTCTCCTTTTCCTTTAACCTTTCATCATCATCCTGTACACATTACCACAGTGCAATGCTTCTAATGGCTGCTCACAATAAACACAGGAATATAAAGAGGGAAAGAAAGTCGGGTGTGTTTTGCAGTTTGTTTTGCAGCACATTACTGCTCCTTCACTCTTTAAACACCACACATTTTGAAACTAAGCCTGCCTGCAACTTTAGCACAGGCAAAACGTTAACGGCTCATAAGGAAAACAATTAGTGAGAGCCTTTATGCAAGGACCTCTGCGCAACAAAGTAAAAACCGCACTTCTGCATTTCCTTCGGCGTTGCAGACAACCCGAAGCAGAGCTCGGCCCGGCACCCCCTGCAGCTCCGGGCGCGGTGCGCTGCTCCCTCACTGCCCGCAGATGCGCACAGCTGGCACCGTGACAGCGGTGTACGGTGCCTCACTGAGAGTGGCAGAGAATTATAGAACGGCCTGGGTTGAAAAGGACCACAATGATTATGGAGTTTCAACCCCCCTGCTATGTGCAGGGTCACCAACCACCAGACCAGGCTGCCCAGAGCCACATCCAGCTGGCCTTGAATGCCTCCAGGGATGGGGCAACCACAGCCTCCTTGGGCAACCTGGAAGGCCTAGACCAAACGCTTTTCAGGACTTCGTGTTTTGTTTGTTTTGCTGGGTTTTTTTTCACTGATGTTGGCCTGCACCACTGGGGAGCAGAACACAATTCCTTCTAGGGCTAAGGAAGCTCAGCCCACTTGAATTGCTTAACTACAGGTTGGTCAGCTCTCAGCCTGCCTAGCACCCAGCACAGGAGGTTTGGTAGCACCAAGAAACACAGAGACACCCAGCACACCTCCCTGCGAGGACCCAGCTCAGATGTGCTTTGGATGCTCTACACATGTGGATGCTGCAGCTTCTCTCCCACAGCCGGAGCAGGCAGATCCCTTCCTTCCCTGCACATTTGCCATCAGGAAAGACCCAAACGTGTACCAGGAGGCACTGCCTCCGCAAAGCTGAGAAGTGCCAAACCTGGAATTCAGCCCACATACAACAGCCCACAGCATCCAAATTCCTTTAAATATCTTTTCCCCATGCTGAAGTACAGCCTGCCCCAATAGGAGCTCTGCACAATGATCCAGGCTTCAGGTAAAGCAGAGGCTGCAGAAAGGAAGGCCCAATAAGGAGGGTGTGAGACCTGCCAAGGTGCTGGGCAATCTGACAAAGAAGTAAGGCAGAACACACATAATATAGCTATAACGTGTTATCATGTTACACACTACAAAGAAAACAAAGTATCCTTTAATGTTATTTGTGCATATTTCTACTCTATTTTGATTGCTGGAACAAATGCAAACGTTTAAGGCTACTCAGCTCCCCTCTACGAGTCACTATCACCACAAATATCCCAAATCCCATTAAAGTACACAGAGCATATTTTAAAATACATTAACTCTTTGTATATTACATATTGCAATTTAAACGGTCTCAGAACGTATCCTTCACTCAGAAAAGCGTGGCTAACCCAAGTCCCACACAACTTTTGTCAGACGTCAGTGCTGGGGTGGGGCACGACTAGGGAGCAGTGTGAGGGAAATACTGAGAAGTAAGCTGGATCTGGCAAATATGGAAGCAAACAAGAGGCCATTCATTATGGGCTCAAATGAGGAACCTCTGCGAGCCAACGATATTTCCCCTCCTCCCCGAGGAGACGTGTGAGCTCAGCAAATAACTGACAAATTAAGGCTGCTGGCTCACACACAATCTGCCCTTGTGGTTAAAGAGTAGTGTTGAAAAGCAAATGTGAAGCAGTGTTTGCTGCTGTTCTGACAGGGCCTTGCTCGTTCTTTGATACTGCTGGGGTTGCTTTAGGACTAACGCTGCGCCCACCGCCGTGTTCCATAGCATGGAAAACCAGTTCCATTCCAAACCAACACTTTTCAGCCAGAACTCTGCCAGCAGAAAACAAAAAGAATACAAAGCTCAGGGGCTCCTTAACACAAACTGTGCAGCCTGCCCAGCATCTGCTCTCAGGGGGCACCTGTTCTTCTCTCACACTGCAATACCTACTTGCTTTCCACTTCCAGGTATCCCTGGCAAGGTTCTCCACAGGCAAGGAAGTTTCACAAGTGTTTCACATATTCTTCTGATACATAAGCAGGCCTCTTAGAGGAGGAAAAAGGAAAAACGATGTCAAGGAGGCTTCCGTGCCCAACAGAGCATGGCAGACAAGGCTATTCTGGTGTATGCTATTCAAATAGGGTTTGTGATATTAATAGTGCAGACAAAAAAAATTTAAGCTGCACACAATTCTGTACAAGTAACGTGGCAACAATCACGGCCTGTTCCACAGCCTTCATCAGTTCTTTTCCCCACCCCATCAGAACAGCACACTCTCTCAAATCAAACATTCAATTTTTCCTTTCCACTACCACCAAAAATCCCCACATTTGAATTCATTAAACTAGACAGATAATAACTCCTCTGGATCAATAGTTGGTGAAAACAGTGCCTCACGCACAGAGCTTTCATTCTAGTTATATCAGTTTTGATTCTGAATTGCTAAGGGTCAATTCCCAATCTATCATTCACAGTATCAGATGCCAGCATACAGAACACAGAAACAAAAGAGGTCACAAAATATTTCTGCAGGAAACATCTCCAGAAGAATCACTACTGGCAACTTGAGACTTTCACCACCCATCACCTCATTTTCAAATGCACAGCAAAGCCACACAAGATTCAGAGCCTCTTTGTCCCAGCTGGGAGGATTAGAGATGACACACATTAACGCAGTAAAGACCAGAGCACAAAGACAAGGAGACTGTACAGATCGTGGTTCCTTAAGAAGCCAGACCTAAAAAGCACAGACAGGAAGTAGACAAGTATTGCATAAAAGACACGATGTGAGCACTGCATTACAACAAGAGCGTGCCGCCTGCAGTGGACCTATCTGCCAGTTCCACCCTTGAGGTGGCCCAGGAACACAGCTTACCACACACCACAGCTCTCAGGCGATAAAGCATTCCCAAGCCTGCAGTCACATGTCAGAAATGAGAAAGGGGAAGTGTTAGGAAATCTTCACATACAACAGAAAACGTCTGGTTAAACAGCATACGACCGAGTCTGACAACTAAAACAGGAGGCGTAAGGAAATCTCATGACAGACCAGAAATACTGTTCCTTTTATGGCCGCAGCACTCCTCACCTCTCTTTTGTTTTCAGCTCCTCGTGGAGGAGGTCAGCCCTGCAAGGGCTGAAGGAAGCACACATTTCAATGCCTGTGTCCCAGATGGCTGAGTGGGAGCACCTGGAGGAGAACAGGAGCAGCTCTCCCCATGCTCTGCTCTCTGACACACAGCTGCTCATTAAAGCTCTGCCCCCTGCACACTGCTGCCATTGGACAAGAATTGTGCCAATTCTGGAGACCATCCACCAAGAACAACTCTTACTTGAGCAAACAAAACACAGCGTTGTTTTCCTCCAGTCTGCCTTCACTCAGCTTACAGAAATGCTGCACCTCACATATACCACAGCTTTTCCCTTGGAAGAAGAGGGAGATTGGATGCTGTTTCACATTTCCTAGGGCCACAAACACCTTAGCACAAGAGACATTTATGGACCCCTGCTCCTTCCCAGCTCTCCTCTCTACAGCCCAAGGCCACCACCAGCTGAGCATTCCATATCCAATGGAGAGGCACAACTCTCGTGCTCATGACTCGACTGCTCACCATGACACAAAGCTGCATCCCACCCCAGGCCCTTCCCCACACCGGATTTCACTAACGTCACTCACTCCTATGCCAAGTTGCCACCTCTCCTTACACAGCAGGGCAAGAGCCCAGGCCAAGCATTGCTTCTGGCTTCCAGTCTGACCTCTGCTAACAGAGCAAGGAGGCAGCTTCTGGCTCTTGTGTTATCCCCCTCTACAACTTCTAAATTTCCTCTTTGTAACTGTTTTCCTTGCTTTCTGTTTCCAAAGATTTCCTCAGCCTACGCCTCTGAAAGCTTTCCAGACTGTTCTTTTTCTGTTTGAGCAGCGGCTACAGCACTTCAATTTGCTACCCACCCAGCACTTGGGCAAGGAATCAAGCCCGAATGCTTTGCAGCTGGGGCAGCAGCCCCGTCCCTGGCTTCTAATAGGAACAGCCCAGCACAGCAGCACCTGTGCACAGGTGCACCGGCAGGAACGAAAGACAGCAGCCTCAACCTTCAGTCAAGGCGGTGCAAACAAGTGAAACTGCACACAAGCCAGAGAGTTTTCCAGATAAGAGGTGGTTCAAACAAGCTGTTTAGGTCATTAAAATCAAAAATCAGAATCCCAGACAGCCCCAAGGAGCAGGTCCTGGGAGGAGGAGGAGGAAGAGAACTCTGCAGTCACATGATGTTGTACCAATACCTTCAATGGAGACCTAAGAAGTTTCTCTACCTTAATCTTGCCATCCACAAGGTGAAAAGCAAAAATGTTTGCGTGATCCCTTTTCCAGCATGAAAGTACCACATAAGTTTCTTAATTCCTTATAAAGGGAAAATAAAGTTCAAAAGCCAAAAAGCCGAAGAGGTGGGTGGGAGGAGGGGAAGCAGCTGGATCCTGCACTAATCACTCTAAGCCAGAAACAGCAGTAAGTGGCATGTTGCAATGTTCACAGCCAAGGATAAGAGAAACAAACAGGGAGGGAGAAGAGCTTGCTCCCTGGCTGCGAGGTTATAATGATTCATGAGAGGTTTACATTTGTCTTGCCCAAACATAAACACTACAGAACACTGCCCTCCCATCTGCTCTACACTTTGCAAAAAATCCCTGCTCACAGTTCATTCATAGATGATGTGCAAGGCAATTTCACTTCATAGGCGGGCAACATTATCAAGGAGTAAAAACTGAATACATAAGCCAGTTTTAATATGAACTTGGGAGGCATAAAAAAGAAAAATACCTTGACTAGGTATCAATATCACTTTGAACACTACTGAAAAGAGCTGTTTTCAGAAGGAACTTCTCAGTATCGAGATAAAAAATTGCAAGTTCATACAAAAAATGCCTTCAAAATCTGGAGTTGAGATTTAATGTTAAAAAAAGTACTAAAACAACAACCAAAAAAACCATAAGAGCTTAAAAGGCAGATATGAAAGGTCACATAGAGAAAGAGAAAAGCTGATCTAAATTAAGTTTCCATCTTTACTTTTGAAATTTTGAGTAAAAGGGAGTAAAGGTGGAATTTTCCAGAAGCACAGACAGCACCAGGAGGACCAACACAAACCAGAAAGAAGGGCATTCACAACAGCATTCCTGCATCAACTGTATGGTCTAAGGCATATTACATTACCTGTATGGTCTAAGGCAAAAGGTTAAAGAGCATATGGGGGTATTGCATATGATAAGAACAGAGCAGTCTTTCTTTGCCAGGCTCTACAAGCTTTCCTTAAGGAGTGCAGCATGATTTACATCATGCAGTAATCGAGGAGATGCAGACACACATCCATGCCAATGAGTTTTAAAGATAATCCAAGTGAGAGAGCAATACAGGTGGACCCTGTATAATACAGGAGACTAAAGATGGGAGGGAAACCTGGTGCCATTAAGACAGGAGTTGTCCTGGCTTTTAGAAATGTGATCTACATCCCCCAGAATGAACAGAAAAGACAAGACAAAAAAAAAACCAAAACAACCAAGGGAAGGCAAGAAGGCTGTCCTGTGTCTCCAGGGAATCAGCATGTCTGGTAGCAGCCTGTCATCATCAGTACAGCACAAACAGAAACACTGTACAGAGTGAAAGTGCCCTGCAAAAACTAAGCGACAAGGCAAAACCAAGTGGTTCATTTCAATATGGAAGAGGCAGTAAGTAACAGTTAGGCTCAGCAGCTCGGAGCTGTGGCATGTAAATCAGACTCTTTTCATCTTTGACTTTTCAACAATTTGAAAAAAAAAAATATTTCAGTGCTAAGCTGCAACCCCCCCAGGATTTCTGCAGCAGGTTTTGCAAAAGATGGTTAACGTGTAGAGTTCCACCTGGAGTCCTTCTTCCCTCACCCCTCCCCAGGGGGAAAAGCTTTAAATTGTGAAGATTCCAAAACCTTGCTGTAGGGTTACCCATACGAGCACTGCCCGTACTTGCCCACCCACTTGAAGTATAAAGAGACTTCCCTGCTATTTTGCTCACTGCTGTTTATTCCTACAAGCATTTCAAGCAAAAGCATTCAGGTGGTGGCTGGTTTTGATCAGAAACAGACATCATCTGAAAAGTCTGCACTTCTCCATTTCAACAGGAGGGCGACATGAGACTGAAGACTCATCTTGCAAGCAGAGAGCACTTTTTTTTAGCATCACGCTGTGCAAAATTTGAATCAGGCATAAGCGAGTTCAGTATTAAAGATCCCAACATGCACTACTCATGAGTGAGATGAGAACCTCAACAGCCCCAGGTGCATGTGCTGGAGTTTGTCTCCTCAGCACCAGTCAGGCCTCACAGTCTGCAAAACTGATATCTGATATCTAAACTATCCTGCAGGATTCCCACACATGCAACCTGCAAGACAAAGAAAAGTACTCGAAGCCTTAGAAAAGAGAAAAGTAGTCTCTATGAAAAAAATCATTTTCTCTGAAAACTCCAGGGTAGCAATCATTGACATACCCAGCTGAGACACTAAGCAAAGCAATGCTGAACAGCACAAGTTTTTGTTTCTTACCTCCTCAGGTACAATGATTAAAGGGTATTTGTCCTCTGATAAGAAGTTAAAAATAACCCAGACTTTAAATGCATCTTCATCACTGATCAGCAAAGGACTTTTCGAGAGGTTCTTTTTAGCACACAGAGTCCAACACATTCTGTTGAATTCAACTTTATCAAAGTTCCCTTGAACCTAAAATGAAGAAATGGAACAACAACAACAATCAATACATAGGAATGACACAGGATAACAGACAGATGAAATTTAACAGACCAAGTCATACCAAAGCACCAAGAGATTCTAGTTTGTAAGCAGCATCAAGGCCTAAAAAGAGCACAAACCCAGCCTGCTCCGACTAGCTGCATGGGGTAAACTGAAGAACTTCTTCCAGCAAAATCCACATCCAACCTCCAATTTCTGGTGGAGTTAATAATACCCTGACTTCACAGGAAGGAGGCCACTGTGATTTTGTCTTTCCTCTAGCACACGAGCTTTAGATCCCAAACCTTCTGCATAAACATTTTTAGTTCCAACTGCCCTTCTGTTGCACTGCTACTAAAACACCATCTAATAAAAGTGGAAACCACGAGAATGAAAACTACATGTGGACACACCAGTACCAATACTGGAAAAGTCTTTACGTTAATAAGCCTTTCTGCTTAACGTTGCTGAAGTGTAACTCTTGAAGAAAATATTCACAAATGTAACCTTGCTTTCTTTAATATTAATCCACCTAAAGTCTTTCGTTTTTCTCAGACTCTCAAATCCTCTTTACTGATTAAAAAATTTCTCTTGCTTGCATTATCCTTCATCATATCTAGCATCCGTACATAGCCATCTGTGAATTATTTACATATGTGAAAGCTTTCATTTCCTCTATTTTGTTTTTAAACCTCGTTGATGCTACAGACAAAGTATATTTATCTCCCTGCAGCTTTGCCATGCTGCTTCTCTGCCAACACAAAACCAATAAAATCACATTCTGCACCTCTACGGAAGTCTCTTGGTATTTTGGAAATCATGGGTAAGAAAAAGGTTTTTGCACCTTGCCTGGGAGCACCACGGGTAACATCCTGTGCCATTTTCTTACAATGAGCCAAACCACACAGCCCTTGCACCCCAGAAGCGCCCTGCTAGTTACCCTGCTCCTGAGGTGATACGATGGAGCAGGAAACCTGCTTTCCTACAGGCAGCAGCACTCCAGCAGAGCAGCAGGCTCCACAAGCAGCCTGTGTCTTGATGGCAGTGACCACAGAGGGACAGATGGAACAACAACTTATGCACAGGCCCTGGCTGGGGTAAGAGCTGGTGGTTCCTGCTTGTGACATCTGAAAGAGGCACCAAACCCAAGGTACACCAAGCACCCACTGCTGCCAGGATTTGGCAGCAGCCAGCATGTCTAAGGACTGTTCTGCCTCAGGACGGGCTGTACTGCACCAGTACTCCCATGTTAGCATCCTTCCTTCAGACCTCAATTCCCTCAGAAGCTCAATTGTGGAAGGGACTTCAAGTGTCTGAGCAGCATCCAGAGCACAGACACTGCATAGAAATTACTCTGGAAACATGATCAGATCAGCATACAGGCTCCAGCTCCCCACAAAATAACTCTAATCTACCTTCACAGGTTGTTTTGTTTTGTTGGTTTTTTTTCTCTAAATCATCACAGGCTGGCTTTTAAAGAAAAGATGTAATCATAAAATCAGTGTTCTGGGGATGCTGGGAGTTGTGGGTAGAACTAAGTAAACTACATACTTTTCTTTAATGAGAGATACTATTTTTCCTGAACAATTTCACGTGGCAACGCTAGCTATTTCTGGTATGTACATTCTTGAAGTACATTTGTGCATGGCTGTGGGGGAAGCAAGGAAAAAAGCCACAACCAAAACCAAATCAGTTCTACAGTCAGGTCCCTACTACAGTACTCTGGACTTTGGTTTCCTCCACTGGCAGTGCTGCTGTCCAGGTTACTACATAACAATACTCCGAAGTAATAATTACTCTAAATGAATGCACCATGGGATGTAAGAGAGATCATTTCTAAGCACTGCTTCAAAAACTGAAAATATTTGAAGTTTCTAAAATTATATTTCAACTTATTCACAGAAGTACCTCTAGCTTAATTAACAGAATGCAAACATAGAAACATTCCAATCAGGAGGAACTGATGGCTAAAAAAAACAAGTCATAAGCACACATGCACATTGCTTTTTAAGCACACAAATAGAACACATGTCTTGAGATCAAGAAGTTTTCTTTCTGATCTCACTCAAAACAATTAATTTGCCAGAAAATACAACCAGAAATTGAGAGGGCATTCTCTGTATCTTGGGGTATAAAGTACTGGTCCCTCTTCAGCAGCTTTACTTAGTATGAATTCATGACATCTGTACTGCGATCACCTCATCAAGAACAGACTATGCCTTAGAAGAATGACAAAAAGGAGTTCCTTGTTTGCTTTGTTGGGTTTATTTTAAACAAAGGAGATGTGCCTGAATCAGTGACTTCATCCCACTGCACGCTGCCTTTTGGCACTGATGTGGTCATCTCTGAAAGATGAGATGTCACAATCAGCGCACAAAGGTGGCCTTCTGTCCAAAGACTTCACTGATTTTCAATACTAGATGTCTAAACTCTGAAGAGACGTTTAGTCAGGATAACTAATGTGAATTTGAGACTATTTAACCCTGTTCCTAAACATTTTCTGTTGGCTGTTAAAAGCAACCAATGATATGGGTACAACCCGCTATTATCAGAAGCCAGAGCAGCATATAAAAGAAAGCAGCACAGGAAACTACACACAGCTGTGCTTTCTTTCCAAGATAGCATATCCCTTCTTTTGCCAGGGGGCAGGAAAGTGCCCCGGGGTAGCTGCATGCTGTAACTTCACACCAACAGGTTTAGGTAGCCAGGTCTTTCTTTCATTTACAAATTGAAGTGTTATTTAATAATTGCAATTGCTGCTCTATTCCATAACTCTTCTCCCTATACACCCTTTAACAATAAAACATGGTTACATTTGAAAAAGCCTTCTGCCTCTCTTTGACTCAATGGCTTGCTACTACAGATGCTACTAACAACAAACCTCTAGTTCAGACTCTACAGCTATAATCCTTCACTCAGAATAAAACAAGGGCTCTTATTTCAATCTGTGTACAAGCTGCTAGGTCTCTGTTGAACCTTACAGGAGCTCAGACAGCCAACACTAAGTGGAAATGAGATTATAACCTTCCTACGGACAAAGGGAGATTCTCCCACAGCAAGCAGCCAAGACAGCAGGTGGGTGGGTATCTGTGGCCAGCAACTCCCCCACATGGAGCAGGGCTCTGCCACTGGGTAGGAGACAAACAGACAAGAGAAGCAGAGGAGCTTAGCCAGATACACAAAGCTTTTCTTGTTTCCAAGCTGACCGACTGCATCTCAGCCATGTATCATATTTTCCACCAGTATTAAGTGTAGATTAAAGCAGCAGCAAAAGTCATCAAAACGCGGTAAAGGAGCTTGCGTAACCTGCAACTGTCACATGGGTGACTTTCCAGCAGGAGGTCACTTTGGGACTTGATGTTTTAAAAGAAAGCAACCATCCGTGTGTCTCTGCAGCCACAAATCAAAGTTTGAAGGTTTCTGGGTCAGCCTCCAAGAGAACTCAGTGGTACTGCAGCAAGTATTGTGCACTGCCTAGACCAGTCTCCCAACCAAAGCTGCTAGAAAAGAAGTATGATAGGTCTTTGCTTTCAGAAATTTCAACCTAAACTTGACACACACACAGCCCCCGGAGACCAGGTCTGGCCCAATGCCTGCCTCTACTTAGAATAAGATGAAGGGCAGCATGGGGGAAACCCTGCTGCCTTCCAGAGCTTCCCCCAAAACAACAAACGTGCAACCACAGAACTTTCAGGAACACTCCAACACCAAGGGAAAGAACTCGCAAGGCAAACCTCAGCAGCACCCCCTGACATTCCTCACCATAAATACTGGATGGGATCTATTTATTACAATTTTTCATGAATAAAGATACTTTTCCTGTCCTGTCTGCAGATGAGTCTATGGCAACGTTCTTTTGTAACCGTAGTATGGAGTGGGACAACCTATAGCTTTAAGACACTTCCAAATAATTTTACACTGCACTGTTTCATTAATATGAACACACTGCTACACAAGCACAGCATACAGAACAACCAGATATAACAGGAAATGGAAACCAAGGAAAGAAAAACGAGCAGAGCATACCCTTCCATTTTAAGGCATTCCAGAGCACTGCCCCAAAACAACCCTGCACAGACACTCACAGCCCAATGCCTTCAGACCAGCAGGTTTCCTGCAAGCAAAGGCCTGCTGTAAGGCTGGCACGCTAAGGAAAGACACTAAAAAAAATGATAAAGGGAAAAACAGAACCCAAGAATCCCAAACTTACCTTTTCCAAGATGAATTTGTTTAAATAAGGCATGTAACCCTGATTGGAAACTGGTCCTTCGTCATCATCCCTAAAGTGTTCTTCCAAGGCCACAGGGTCATGGGGAACATTTAACACTGTGCACAGGTTATGAGAAAGGACCTGGGGACAGAACAAACATCAGTGACACCGCTGTTGGGCTGCATTTCCTCCAGAGCAGAGCTGTGATTCAGGAGCCTGTGAGCAGAAAATGGCACCTTCGTGTCAGTGCCAGTTCTGCCCTGAAGATTTTTCTCAAAAAAATGGAAAACACCAACATTTAACTAAAAGAAATTGACTGCAAGGATTTGACTGCTTCACACAGTTACAGTGGTGATTCAAACAGATCTACTGCTACAGAAGCTGCCTTTTATATGCATACTCTTATGCATTTGAAAGCCAGGAGAGGCATGGAGAAACACCAAAGTAGCATGTACACTGTGAAACTGGGCAGCTAGGGAAAGTGACCACCAACAGCTAGTCTTGGAAATTATAAATTATTATTACCCAGTGAAAACAAGTATCGAGGAAAAGATTCCTATATGCCACCTTTAGCTCACAAAGAAATGACCATTCCGTTCAGAGTGTTAACTATGGATTTCTCTCATCTGCTTGCTTTTGAGTTACTTTTCAACATTCACCCCAAGTTTTAGATGGTAAAAGAAAAGGAAGGGTGTAGAAAAGGGAAGAGTTCAGACATGCCTCTACAATTTTTATTTTAAAAAGGTATTTGCATGTACTATGTCTAAAGCTTAACGCCCACCAGCCCTCACAGCTGAGAAATAGCCTTCAAGAAGAGGAGACACACTCCATTAGTTTTAAGGAAGTACAGAATTGCTGAAAACTGACTGGTAGCCTATGCATCTTCACTGCTCCTACACAGGCTGAGCTTTGCACGCCTGAATGGTGCCAGCAATAGAAAAGCAGGGCCGGAGTACCAGCTGCTCCTGCGCCACCAGCACTTTTCTCACATAGCACTTTTCTCATCCCTTTTGCTTTCACTCCACCTCCTGAGCCAGGTCACCCCCTGCACACTGCTGCCCACAGCCCTCACCCTGGGGACAACGCAGGGTTAAGGTTCTGGGATTGTGCAGCAGCAGCAGGAGCTGGGTTAAGGATACAGCTGCTGTGCCCAAGAATGGCTTGTGCTGAAAAACATACAGGAGAACCAAAGGCAGAAACACAGGTGAAACAAAATTAGGCAGAGGCTGCGAAGTAAGACGTGGGAGCTTGAAGGATCCAAAGTCTAGGAAATCAGACACCTGCCACACACCTGCAATGTCTTTTATTTTGTCCCCGGATAAATTAACATACATATATTTTTCATATATGCACTAAGGAGACACACGGAGCCTAAGCACTAACTGCACAAAGTCCTACAAAGTCAGCTCAAAATAAAAGTTCAGTTCAGCAGAGAATTCCTCTCCGCACGCTCTGAAAGTTTCCACTTCTTCCAGAAAAGCACACATCTCCATAAGAAACACGTTTTCATACTAGCCAAAGCCACTAGCTGTAACAGCTGCAAAGTTACAGAACAGGAAAACAACAGCATCAGCCCTACCACAACAGAAGCTGTATTTCCCAAAGTAGCAAAACAGTATTTACAAGTTACCACATTTCAGGCCACTCTCCATCAGCAGTCTATTCTCTCCAATCTATCCTTATTTTAACAAACTGTACCCAGTGAGCCCTTGTGATTCACATGTGGGGGGAAAAAGCACGCCATCATGCATGTTTCCCCTTCTATTTAAGGCTTCAGAGGGATTCCTGACTTTCTGTGGGGGGAAGCGGATCTCATTTTTGCGCCTAGACTACAGGGGCTGTAAAGGTGGCTAAGAAAAACGTTCTACAAACTAACTGATTTGAGCATGTTACCAACATAACTTAAATGTTCAATAAAACACTTGCTAATCATACCCCCCCCACGTTACTTCTCCCCTTGGCCTTCTTGCTATCCTCGGGCTGTCAGAAAGCTGCTTTCCACATCCAACAACCAATTACCAGGAAAGAATTCCACTTTCAATCATTTCTAAGGGCTGCCTTATCTGCCATCTCCTCTGTGCCCAGTGCTCTTTTCATAGCTCAGGAAATTCCTCCACGCCTGCCAAGGCCTGCCATTCTTCAACATGGCCCAGCACCAGCTGAATTCTTCCCTAACAGGGCAAGCCTGAAAAATTCTGCTCTGAGGTCTCGTTCTGTCTTGTTTCATTCTTTCAGATCGCATTATCTGGACCATCACAGACCCAGCTTTAATGATACACTCTCTTTTGTAGAAGCTAAGAAAAAATCAAATGGAACAAAGCAAACGAAAAAGCTCCAAACAACTAATAGCCAAGAAGTGGATTAATTAGGGTAGGAAAATCACCCTGCCATGCAGAAACTCTACCAACCATGAGGTGGTTTTGCACCAGCGAGGGTTATTCCCCAGTGCCGTGTGGTTGCTGGGCAGCTTTCTCCTTTCCCAGCACGTGTTGTGCTCTGGATGCCCATCTAACAACTTACAGCTGCAGCAGGTGGATCCAGTGGGTGGGGGTCCCCAGGCCACAGCCCACTATGGGTCACAAGTGTTCTGGAAAGGGTCCACAAAGACACCGCTCTCCTTTTTTCTTTTTCGGTCAGGAGTTTTATTAGAGAGGTGCCCAGGGGTACCAAGGAAATACTGAAGGTGTTCTGCTATACAGATAACCCAGCACCAAAGGTCACCGTAGCTACTGCTACAGACTCTGGACATTGCTTTACCTGGAGGGCTAAACCCCAGCCCAGCTCTATTGCACTGCAGTCCTTCCGGAACCTCATACAAGTGGAACTGTCACCACCTGAGTGGCACCATTTCAACCTCGTCCATAGAAGCGACCTGCATTTCTAAGAGGGACGAGAGCTCTGCCACGTCTTGCCCAGTAACACAAATTTGGCCCAGATGACAGTAGGACCATTAAGAGGACAGATTATTTCTACAGTGGCTATTACCGGGTTCCTCTGTATTTTTCCTTTCTTTTCCACCTTTTGGGGGGTCTCCTCCCTCCCCCATCTCTCTTTAATGCCTGAAAACGCTGGCAGCACAGACCCCGACAGCTCCATTCACTGGCCTCGTGTGAATTCCTTCCAGGACATTCTTGGCTCATCTCTCCCCGACATCCATGTCAGCAGCCACCCCGCCAAAGCAGGCCCACACAGCGCTTTCCCTTTTCTCTCCTAATCAGCATGAAACCAGCACTGAGCAGGCCCTTAGCACAGCCATGAGGTGTTTTTGGGCCAGGCCACGTCACAGCACCTCAGCAGCGCAGCCTCCTCGCCCACCAGACGTGGGCTCACCGATGGCAGCTTGGCCATTACACCAAGCCCAGTTCCCAGCACTGCACAGTCCACCTGCACGCTCCTGGGGCTGGGCTGCCATGAGCGCTGAGCCCCGTGTGCAGCCCTGCAGCACAACTGCGGCCCTGAGTCACCGTGACTAATTTCCTACTGCCCCTCAGAGCTGGACAAAGCCAATTGTCCCACGGGGTCCGGCCCGCTCCTCGCAGACTCTCAGCCTTTCCAGCGCCTCGCTGCATTGTTTGAAGCCTTCCTCTCTGTCTGACCGGCCCTCTCACCCCGATTACACCATCCTTCCTCTTCCACCGGCCTCTGACTTCCCATTTAGCAGGAGGGCAAAGTGAAGGTAAGAGGTACAGTAACCCCATAACAGCCCAGGTATGACTAAAGGCCAGTTTAAGTTTTCTAAGCTTCACTGGCAACTTTGGTTGCCCGCACCTTGCCGGTGTGCCTGAGGCCACATCCTGCACCAGCAATGCAGGACAAAGTCTGTCCCAGTGGCAGCACGTGGAGCAAAACAGCCAAATAACCCCACTGCCAACACAGAAAGTCTTACAGCAACATAAGGAAGAGCTTCCAAAGACAGAGTAAAAACAAACCAGTACAAAATATTAGATCCAATATTACACATGTACCACAAGGAGCATTGCTGGCTGCTAAGTGTAACTCCATTTCAAGCCACACACAAGTTCCAGGTGAAAAGCAGACTGAACGTTGACACATTTGAGAAACTTTTAAAATAAGTCAATTTTAAAATGGTAGAATGAAAGAAAGGAGAGACTGGATTTAAATGTAGGAAAGCAAGTACTTGCACGCAGCTCATACTCGAACCTCAACAGCAGCTATTTTATCCACCACAATGATACTTCAGCCTTGCTACAGCAGTGTTTGAAAGCTCTGTAACAAAATGATGATTGTGTCCATATTTAAACATGTAATTTAAGAAAAAAGAAATAAAAACATCTCTATGGTGTACAAAGATGGTAACATCTGTCATTATAACAGTAGAGCTTTTGGAGGTTACTTGGGACCTTCTGTACATCCATGCCAGCACCTTACACTGGATCACACAACTTGCAGATCCATGGTTGACAAGCTTTCCTACTGTGAAGGGAAGCTCTGTGTGTTGCAATACAGTATGCTGCTCTCTGAAAACAAATGGATTTTTACCAAATTTTTTCATGATGAAAGATTTGTTAAGTTATTAAATACTATTCATATTGCTGCTGATCTCTGTTAACCTGCTTACTCCAAGTCTCCTCTCTGTTTTATAGGGGTGGTACTCCTTATTTATTGTAAACATGGACAAGAAACACATAACCACAAAATAATTCACTGGTACAACACAGCCCCAAGTCAATGAGGCAGAGCCCCTGCCCTACCACCCCAGTAGATACAGCCATGCAAACACATTTTCTCCATAGTAGGACCATTGGTTCAGCACTCACACTCATCCTCTGCCACAAAAAGGTTGCAGAAAAACACTCTGCCTCTTGTCAGGTTTCCTGAAAACAAATTCCTGCTGGCCACAGAGAAGCAGCAGCCCCATTTTAGCTCCCCCAGTGCTACTTCCCCAAAAGCCTGTGCACCAGAGGAAACTACAGAACCACCAAGGCTCATTGCTTTTCCATGCCTTTTCACTAGCATGAAACAACCAAATGGCCTAGGAAGATGTTTGACAAGTAATGAGGAGGCAAGGTTAGTTTCCTCTCTTGTTTACCTTTTTTTATACACGAGCATTTGCAGGCATGGGATGCTAACAAGACCAATAACTGTGCTTTGGTTTGGAAGCACAACTGTTCTTCTAGCACTCAGCGTATCAGCCAGAGATCCTAGCACAGAAACACCCAACTCAGGTGGAACGTGCCGGGTGAGCCCACCTGGTGACGCCTCATGGGGAGTGCAGCACAGCAATCACAGCCCTGCACACGAGGCAGCACGGGGAGAGCAATGCCGCCGTAGAACGCAAGAAGGAAAAGCCCTTCACACGAGCCAAGCCAGCCTCGCAGCCCTGCCGGCCCTACAAAGAACGGAGAAGAGCAAGGGGCTGCCCACAGCCAGCCATGTGCTGCAGGTGCTGCATCACACTGCCCACGGCAGGGCCGATCTCCCCAACATCCAAACACAGCGGGCAATGCAAGGCCAGAGCCACAACCAGGAGCCACAGTTCCAGATGTCAACAGGTGTGCTCTTATTCAAAATACTTGTTTATCCAATCGCTGCTATTATCGCCAGCCCCACAAAACGGGGCCAAGATGGGACCGGGCTCGGCAAGCTTCCCGGGAGCTCTCTTTAGAGCACAGACATTACTTCAGAGCTTGGGAGGCGAAGAAAGGCACGGTTGGAGCCTCTCGATTAATTCTCCTGTGCGTGCCCAAATAAGAGAGCGCTGCGGAGCCCCGCTTTCCCGTCGGCAGGCCGCACCCCGCAGCCCAGACGTAGGGCCGGGCGGCGGGGCAGCCCCACAGCGGGCCGGGCGCCGCGGAGGCTCCACGCGGACAGCAGCGCCGCAGAGCCACGGGCCCGGAGGCCTCGACGGAGGAAAAGCAGTTAACGGCCCCCGGCCGGCTTCGGAACGGGCGGCCGCGTGCCCCCGGCCGCCCCGCCCCAGCCCCGCGCCCCGCCTTGCCTTGAGCTGCGACTTGGAGACCTTTCCGCTACGGTCGAGGTCGAGCGCGGTGAAGGCGTGCCAGATGGCCTTCAGCAGCTCGTCCTTGAGGCCCACCATGGCCGGCCGGGCTGCCGACACCCCGCTCCTACAGTCCCTCACACTCGGGTTCTCTCTTCCTGTAGCCCGCCGCCGCCAGGCCCGCCCCACACCGCCCTGGGGGCGGGAGCCCGGCCCGGCCGCCACAGACGCCTCCCCGCGCAGGGGTGCCGCCCGCCTCCCGCCGCCTCCGCTGAGGGGAGAGGGAAGGTTGGCGCCCACCTGCCCGCTTTACCCACTAGCTGGGCAGCCAAACACAAAGCAGCGTGTCTGAAGGCGGCCGCAGTCACGAACCCTCAGAGGGAAAACAACTTAGACAGCTGGAAGTTGATGATTATTAGCTTTAAGCGTCTACCTCATGCTTTATACGCAGACTTTTCAGAGCAGGGTCCTAGCTTTTTTTTCCCCTCCCCGCAGAGTTGAGAGGTGGGCAGCAGCTCGTTGCCTTAAGTACAACAAAACAGAAGACAAAGCGCCCCACAGAAAGTAATTGTGAAGGAGGAAAAGCACAAGCTTCTCTGCAGTTACTCTGGATTTACATGAGGTTGATTCCTTTGCCAGCACTTGCTTCCCACTAAGAACGTGAGAAGCCAGCTGAACTCATTAGGGCAGCAGCCCATGCTCCATACTGGTTCCCATAAGCCTCACCTGATCCATCTTCTGGTGAGCTGATCAAGAAGTTTTATACCTATCTTGTAAGCTTCTAATGCATTGTTTTGTGTACATATACACACACACAAAATACACATGGTTCAACCACATGTAAGTAAAACAAACTGAGCTAAACCGTTTAAGCCAAAGTTCACACACAGACAAGCTTGCATCTGCTCAACAAGACCTTTTATACAGAAACACAGAGTACGGGCTAACTGCATCCACATCTCAAGTGTGACTGAGGGTTACTTTAAGCAACAATCCCATAAAATGGACTAGTCTGGGTCTCCCTCCAATCTACATTTAAAGCCTTTGAAGATAACGTTGGCACAATGGAACGCCAATTACCAGCGATCACACTTAACCACAAAGCCCTTGATAGCTCTTCACAAACTAATTTGCTTGCATTATTCATGTGACAAAGTTGTGATGCAACGACATATTTCTGCTTTTCTTGGAGGTTGAGAGCTCAGCAGTTCTATTTTACAAGCTGTGCTTATTCTAATCTTATTTGCTAACCCTGGTTAAAGCATGACTGAAGTGTGTCGGGGAGGTGAGGGAGCAAAAACTGGCTCAGTCTCAGAGTGACTCACTTTCAGGAAAAAGCTTTAGACCTTGTTGAGGCCCAGCCCTAAGAGGTCAATCTCTTCTCTCTTCCTCCTCCCTCCAGAAGCTTAATTACTTGTTACCTAAACACTTAAGTATTTATCTGGGCAGTTCTAACTAGAACAAACATTACACATTTAAACCGTCACTAATTTTGTCTTCTGCCACTGAGTCACTTAACTCATCAAGGAAAGAATTCAGACACATCAGTAACTCTCAGATTTTGCTCATTGTTAACTCAGAGAAAGTCATACTCAACAGTGACTGGAAGAGTGGTTTTCATTCTCAGCAGCGCCGCACTGAAGCAAACAGAAACCAGACATTCAAGTATTAACTTTTTAACCTTCTTTGAAGAAAATTATTTCTAGCACTCATTTCACAGCAAGACTTCAATAGAAAATAAATATAAAGCACACACCAGTGTTAAATGATCAATCTGTTGCAGTTTCTGAATGGAACAGCCCAACCCTAAAAGGTCTCAAACACTGAAGGCAAGGTGAAAGAAGCAGTAAGCATATTTGGCATGACAATGTAATTGGTCCGCAACTCTTGATGAATTTATTTCTTCAATTATTTTAAAATCCATTTCATCTCTGGCCTTACAACACATGCCCCAAACATTCTCACTGAAACTATGTAGAAACTCAGTATGAAAATTATTTCAGGTGAAATAGGCAGCAGCATTGGATACCAAGTGAAATGTTAGCTCAGTCTCACCTACAAAGAAAAGCTGATGTTTGTTTCTAAGATTCCTAAAACAGTCTTTAAAGATATTCCAGCAAAATACACTGCCTTTGATAGTTTTCAGCTATTTATAGACATGCTTTTCCAGTCACACTTAATAATGAGGTAAAATATGGAGCACTAAGTTATCTTTTTGGTTTGTTCCTGATAACAAGCACCTTAGTCTACATTCAGAGTTGGTAAGAGAAGATAACAGAAAACTCAGAATCTCAAGTAATTAGGTCTTCGAACATGCTGAATAGTAATAAACTGCTTCCTGTTTAATTAGGCCCAGTAACATTCTCTCCTCGAGGCACCTCCCTTTCCCTTACCCCCACCCGTGTGTAGGTGATAGCATCTTCACCCAATTCCAGTTGTTTAAACACAAGCGGAACTTTAATTTCCTATGTGCTGCCCTGCCCACTCACTGCTTCTTCCTGCTGTCTCCCTGCAGTTTCTTCAGACAATAACCTGTGCCAGCTCAGCAGCCTCCAAGTGGGGGAGCTAGAAGCTCTCAGATGGTTTCTGCAGTTACTGGGAAAAGGAAAGGTTCGTGCAGAGAAGAGCTACACATCTGACTGCTTCTGGTCATTGCTTTAGAACAAGCCCTTGAAAACAGCAAGGCTATTGGTAAGCAGCACAAGTGCTGAGGATTATTAAACCTGTGCATTTGCTACGTATCAAAATTACACGTACAGTGAAATCACAGTGCTATCTTTTCCAAGCCTACAGAAATGCAGAGGATGAAGATGAAAAAGTTACCATTTCTCAAAATTACTGTTGATAAGAATGCTTAATCACTGCTGAACAAAATATGATTTCTAATAGTGAGGGAAATCCTAGCACACAAACACCTGCTAGACAAAACTTTCATTGACTATTTTGACTAGCAGGTGTTGCTAAAGACTACTAAACACATTAAAGACAAGGTCACCAAATCAGCTTTTGGTAGGGTCCATACAGCTTTATTTTGTTCTGCTTTAAATTCAGTTCAACCACACTATCACTCCGATGGACTGCAGACACTGGATTCAGATTCAGGCAGAAGACAAGCACACATCTAGAGGAGGCAAGGATGCAAAATACCAGTTACTTTACAGTTACTTTAACATTCTCTTTATATGTAGCTCTTCCAAAAGTCAGGTACTCAGTGATCTAAGTAGTCAAAGTACTACAATGTACTGCTTTGCAAAAGGAATCTCTTAAAAAAAGACCACAAGAAAAATAGTGGAATTTAAAACATAGGTATTTGGAATAACGTTTGCCTCCTAGTTCTGATACTTGCTGCTTTAACTGAGATAAAACTTTAAGAGGAAAGTGCTGAAGTTCACCTTGTTACGCCACACTTGGCAGAATTTTTCCAGGCGGTGTTTGTCTTCCTGCAGCTCACAAGAGGCTCTCAAGTTTTCTTCTTCCCCCTGAAAAGGTGGCTCATGCATCTCTACAGTTTTTGCCTAAACTTTCCCGCATTAAATTTATAAGCTACCACAATTACTTTAAGTTTCTATTAAAGAAATCTTTCAAGAGCAGTAAAATAGAGACACCTCTTCTCACTCAGCAAGTATCTAAACCTCAAATCCCTGGATGCTATGAATATTCAAGGAAATAAAGCACTGACACATTTCACAAGTTCTCTGGCTCTTCCACAGAAGTCAGGATTCTCAGCATTACCATTGGCCTGACTCAGGAAAGTTGTTCCCATTAAAATTTGGGATAAAACGTCACCATTCTTACTGCTCCTGCAAACTACTGAAAAAACTCAGTTCCTTTTAAAACATTCTCCTTCACAAATGAGGGAAAGTTAAAACCCTAAAGCCACTTCAGTTCTGAATTTTATGATGGGCATCACTCACATTACAGGTACAAAACCTGCCACCAGCACATTCCATGCAGGCACAGCATAAAGCTTGTTTGTACAGCAAATCTGTAATGATGTTATGAGCTTGAAGCAACAATCTGAAGTAACAGCAGGTAATTATTGTAAGTAATTTAATTTATTTACACTGCGTGAGCACAATAAACTAAGTTTGCTTAATTTTCATTACTGCTTAGAAGCCTGCTTTAACAGAGGTCTCAACACAGATGAAGACTGTATATATACGCCAAGTCAAATCTTAAAGGAACTCCAGTCTGTCAGTTTTTACTGATGAGAACTGCTTACTCAGCAATTAAAACAAGCCTCTGAATTTCATTGTCATATCAGAGGTCCAAAACACCTGTCAGAAAGAATACTTAGCAGTTAATACAAAAAATTGTGAAGTTAAATTTTGCTGGTCCACTCAACTCATATACAACATCTCTGCAAAGCCACCCTCAATTTATTTTTTAATACAGCAACCTAAAAGCTTGCTAAATAGGCTAGTCAGTTAAGCCTTTTTTAAAAGTAGGTCACCTCTTCACATATACTACATGTATGAATATGAATATTTTACATCCACACCACAGAAAATTTGCTGTTATCACATTCCATCCAGTTCCTGCCAGTTTCCTTTGAAGCTTCTGCATTAACAATTCCCATTCTCAGCAATTTGAGTTTTCCTCCTTACCTCAGAAGCAGGACGTCTCCCTCCAGTCTGCCCAAGCGTTCGAGTCTAGCTCATCCAGTTCCAACTCCATGGCTTCAGCTTCCCACCTCGCAGTGCTTTCCTGAAGCTGTAGAGACAGACTGCTGTTGATACACACCAGCACAGACAGACAGTGTTGCTTTTGCCCCTAACATAACTACCAGTGACTCCCACCCTCCTGCGAGGGAATCACAATGCACTAGACAGGAATAGGAAGCAAATCTAATCCAGACTTGCCACGTTCCAGACTCAACGTTTCATTTCCACAACTATAAAGTTTAAATAAGCGTAGGACACTACTAAACACAACTTGTAACTTTAATATTCAAATTCAACACTAGTAAAAACAAACAGAGCACAAATGGGAGAAACACTGTTTACACTAAAATTAATGAAGAAACAAGCCAGTTACAAGAACAGTTCTATTTTTTAGTAACATCTGTTAACCTAGAGCCAACATCAGTACAAGTTTCAATGGCCACATTGTTTGCTTGGGAACTTTAAACTGAATAGTCTGAATTTTTCTGTTGGCATCCCAGACTGCATTTTCACTATAGTATACTATATGCACAGTTAAACTTATGTACATGAACAATGAAGAACAACCTGAACACTTACACTAAACAATTATTTACAGATATTTCAACATTAAAAAAATATACAAGAGTCTCAAGAATGAAAAACTGAAGAGAATGAAGCAACATTTAGAGAACCTTATTAGAAAGGATTACAGAACATCAATAGCCAAGACATTAACAATTGCACTACACTAGTAGAGTCCAAGTATTAAATTGGTGCATTATTTCACAATGCACTAGCTTCAAGAGAAAAATGCTGCCTTCACTAAAATGCAGCTTAGATTTGATTCGTGTAATTGTTTTAACAAGAAGCCTATTAACACAAGAACGATTGTTTTAATGCTACAGTTTACAGCGAGGACAAAACACTAAAATAGCAGCAGTTCCACATGGCACTTAATTCCACAGGTTTCTAAGCTGTGGTTTATGCAATGCCTACAAAGTGCTCCCAGTTGAATATACAAATAAAATTCACAATAGAAGTCTACCTGACATCAGGTACACCGAGCATAGGTGGCCTTAAAGCCCGTCTGTCAAAATTTATTCCCCTCTGCTCCAAAACCAGTAACACAGGAAGTCCCCTTCCCTCCTTCTTAAAGATCATTATGGATAGTACTTCTTATTACAATGCTGTAACACTAAAAAGCAGCACACCACTATAGTGGTTAACCCTGGGACGATGTGACATCTAACAGTGTAACTGAAACATTTGTGGATTAACATCCAGGATCCTCTACAGATAGTAACCGAGTCCATTATCTCAAAGGCCAATACAGCTCAACAGCCATACTGTAGAAATTAAAAACCCACAAGCAATTCCTGTAAAACTACCAATGCTGTCCAGAGAGGACAAGAAACCAGGAATTGAACGTTCCCTTCAAATCCTCAGGCTTCAGTCCAGCAGAGATGCTATAGTCATTCTCAGTAGTTGTTCTGGACCTCAGAATTCAGTATATAGTAAGACTAACTGAGCGGTTCATTTTCTTGCCAATGAGTCGAGATGGTCTACTCTGTGTTGTGGATCTAGTTGTCATTCTGTCAGTGAACAGAGCTCTCTCTTCAGCTGCAGCCTTTGCCATCTGTGCCTTCTTCAGCTCTCTGCAAGACATTGGAAATCACACTTTAACAAAACACCAGTGGGAGCCTACATGCATGTCACAGTAAGCACTTCACATTAATTACAGCAGTTCAGAACTAAAGATTTGCCATTCAGTTTGGGATAAAAACCTTTAACAGCTCCTCACTGGGTTTTGCTTGTATTTATAAAAGCCAAAATAACTGCTGTCAATTGAAGTATTTATACACAACATAGCTCACTAGTTTTTCTAACCTTATGTAATACTCATTTCAACTCAGTTTGCCATCAGTGATAACTGAATGTGGAAAAATGATTAAGTCGCATGCTTTTGTTCAGTTGACTAGGTCTATTTCTGCAAGCCAGAGTGTTATTAACACCAGTGGCCCACCTCATCCTTTCTGTATGAACACTGTGCCAGTTCACTGAAATAATGCAATCCATTTTTAAAATCTATTTCCTTAAAAGACCGGAGGTCAGTCAGACATGCACGTCTACCCCTCCATCACGCCACTACCAGAAAATTAAGATTTACAACACATCTATTGTTCCCTAGAAGTCTAATCTTGCATTCTTCCTTCCAATGAAGGACATGATACAAGAGCTGAGTTTCTTTACAATGATTCTTCCACTGAAAACTCACATAAACAGTATTATCTTAAATGAGCCAAAGATAAGCACACTAAGAACACAACACAAAAAGCCCTACTTGAGCTAATTCACAGAGCACCATACAACTGAAAACTACTGTGCAGAGGCAGGCCTTTGAAGTCATTCTTACCTTTAGCTATTTTTTTTTAAGGGACAAAACTATAAGCAGATGCTTATTGCAAGGCCAGCAGTCATCACTAAGCTTGAAGTTAAGCCAACTTCCTTTTCATTTGATTTAAAAAAATAAATAATTTCGTCTTTATATTAGCAAGAAAATTACCTCAGCAAACCTGTCCTTACGAACCTGCACAGCCTGTCAAATTATCCTTTCTGCAGTCAACCACAACAAACTCATGAAAAACAGTGAGAAACTAAGTTATACTTAAGGACCCCAAAGAATTACTTACTTCTGCAAGAGTGAATTTTTGAATTTTTCAGCATTCAGTTCTATCCGCAGCTGCTCTGCGCTCTTCTTTGCGGCAGACAGCAGCACTGAATGCTTGACGAGCGCCACGGCTGAAGGTCTTTTCTCTGGATCAGGGTTGATCATAACCTTGGAAAAGAGAAAATAAGTCACTCTAGTTAAGGCCAGTAAATACAGTAAACCACAAATGAGTGAGCAGCTGGAACAAGAGCACTTACTTTTAGTAAATCCAGCAGTTCTTGAGAAAGCACTTGTGGTATTCTGGGTAGTTTTCCTTGTCGAATTTCATGCCATTGGTCACCATTAGTCGGAAGAGGTTCAGCCCCAGCAGCACAGACAACGGTTAGAGCAAGAGCAAAAATATCTGCTTTTGGCAAATGGGTGTAGTTCTTCAAAAATAAAAAAGAATACATTTATTAGTCACTACCCAGTAACACAAGAAATCTGACAGACAGACTAATCAACACTGAACACATCCACATCACATTTCCACCAGTGTTCAGGGAGAAATCGTTTACAGGTTTCTCCCTCAGCAAGGAGACAGCAGACAGCAAATCAATAATGAAAATGGCACACAGATCTAACACAAAATCTTCACAAGGACAGCTACCTCCTGCAGGACTTCGTTTGCAAGGAAACGGCTGTCGCCTTCTTCCACTTGTGGACTTGATACTCGAGTTACATGACCAAGGTCACCTGCAAAAACACCGAGTTATTTCTCAGATGTGGCTCTCACGTGATGTGGCTCTTAAGCACAAGCTAGCTGCTTCTTACCTATTTTAAATATGACTCTATCAGATGACCACTCATCATCATCACCTTCTTCTGAAGTTGTATTTGGCACCGATGTTCTGGATATGAAAATGTTACCTGAAAAAGAGTACAGCTGTTAAAAAAAAGTTCGAGTCTAATTTTTGCTTTACGTGGCTTCACTCATTTATTGTAGCCATACAGAAACTTAGTCACATACCCAACTCCTCAAGCAAGAAATTACAGCACACAAACACACACTCTCACTCTGTGCCTCTCTGCTGGGAGAACAGCCAAATATTATGCGAGAAAGAGTCAATTACACAAAAAGATCCAAGATAAACTCATTAACAGCTCAAATTTGCTAGCCAACTTCATAACTGACATCTTTGTACTGCTACTTAGAACTACAATGAACAATTCACAGTTAATAACGTGTGGCTAACTGCTCATTTGTCTAAAGCAGATTAAGTTAACTGAGGAAGCTATCAGTAGATCAAAGCAGTTAACACTTACTAGGTTTGATATCCATGTGTACCAGTGACATTGAATGTATGTACTTTAAGCCTCGAGCCACCTGAAGCAGTAGGTCCTTCAGCTCTGGCTCAGTAAAATAACGCATGTTCCTGTAATTCTCACTTATGGCATCGGCTAAACTGCCACCTAGAAAAGACATTAAAGAAAATAAAGAAAACATTTATTTTTTTTTAAACATCAGACAATTGAGAAAGTAATGACAACTAGCTTCCAAAACTTAAGTACAACCGACTTCCAGAATTAGTAGCAGATCTACCATCAAAAATTTGCTGATGATGCATAGGAAACGTAAAATCAGATGCATCATCTCTTTCTTTTACAGTCATGTAATGTATTACTTTTCTTTTTTTTCCTCCTGCATAGTCTGTTACCAGTCACCATGCAAATCAACATGATAACAGATCACAAAGATCTCTCTCCATCTCCTAAACCTCTGGCAAGTTATATAGCAATTCCTCCAACCTTCAGGGGAAAACCTTTTGTCACTATTCCAGCTTGAGATATTACACAAAAGAACGAACAACTTTGCTGCTCACAGACACTTAGTGTCACTCCAATATTCTCAAACGCTTAACGCTATCTGCAGTTTTGTAATTCTTGCTTCATGCAGCTGTTATCCCTTTTGCAACAGAAAGGAACACATAAAACACATTTGAGACAATGATAGCACCAGCTATGGGTAGGGCAATCAATTCTTGCTCAATGCTAGCAATTTGGAGGTACACGGGTGTCTACAAAAGTCAGGTTATTAAACAAGTTCAAGTTGATTAATAAGCAGTACTTACCATTGCAGTATTCATTCTGTATAAGCATATGATCATCTTCTGCCCATGCAGAGTAGTATCTTACTACGTGAGAATGTTGCCCCAGAACTGCATGTGCATAAACCTCTCTTAAAGCATTTTGCCTGTTACAGTCATAAAAAACAGCACATTGGAATGTTATGAGGTGAAATTAGTTCAGTTTCAGCTTGATATTGAAACTCATATCACGTCTTGAAATAAACATCTTCATGTTCATCTCTGTGGCACTGGGTTTGTATTTACATCCAACCAGCTAAAGCCATTTATTTTGCATTAAAAGACTAAGTACACTGAACATTAAAAATCAGGCTTTGTGGCAGGTGATTCTTAAGAGAGCTGCCACTTGCATTACTTGCTTTCCAGCCACTCTCAGCAGCAGGTTTTCAGAAGCACCATCGAAGTTTTAGGAAAAAAAAATGATCAGAACAATAAGCCAGGATTATAAATAAGTTTTTGGGCCATGAGCACGACTGAACAATATTAACTTCTCTTGTGTTGGCCTAGTATGCAGTTTTGAGCAGCACACACTAATATAGCATTTAATATGGGGAAAAAAAGTCAGGAACATCAGGCTGATCCAAAAAAATGCCTGACGATCTGTATGTCACCCAGACCCAACACAGATGAGCACTCAGTTGTGGGAACATTGATTTCTCTATGCACTGATGCTTGAATGCAGCACAGTTTATTCATACAGTCTGCCACTAACGCAAGTGAGCTTTATTTATTTATTTATTTCCAAACAAGAGCAATCTGTTTCCATTCAGAATACTGGGATAAATCTGTTGTGGTCATGTAACCTCTTTACCCTGATTTCTTAAGTTCGTACAGTATTTAGAAGAAAAACAAAACAATCACACCAAAAAGCACCAAAGGTTGGCTTGTAAGAATAGGAAATACTCACTCATCCACTGAGCCAGCTAAGGGCTTCTTGGATCTTTTTATAGCATAAATGCAGCCATCAAGCCTCTTCACACACTTAAACACAGACCCAAATTCACCAGATCCGATCTTCTCCAGCTCATGAAATTCGGTTGCATACCGTGACTTCATATTACTTTCTGTGATTGTGATCCTCTGTAGAGATTAGAAAGGAAAGCACTAAGATGTGCAGAGACACAAAGTGCCAAAATTCACATCAAGCTCTAAACACTCATTACCTTAGCAGGTCTGATAGCTTCATCCTCGGGCTCTCCATCACTTGCTTCCATGTCCTCTCCACAAGAGCTGGAATTCACACTTGTTAGTTTTGCAGAATTAAAATGGCTTTATTTACGACTCAAGTCTAGCACCTACTGATTGCTGTGAGATCCAGGTCTCCCATGCCCCTCAAGTTTAGTCTAACTGAACGCGAGGTGCTTATAAGCAGAAAGTCAAAACAAACTCATAAAAAGCTCAAGCAAAATTGTTATTTCTTCTCTCATGTTTCACGCTGCTATTTAATGTGCTCGCCCCTCCACAAGAAACAGCCCTGTGTGCAGTTCTGACAGCAGGACACAGTCTGATCCTTCTCTGCCATGTAGAACCAGAAGATCTGATAATAAATGGTTATTCCACACTACCACGCATCTCAAAGATGCACAAGCTCTAGAGCTCTATATCACACTACTAATAGATTTACCAAGAAAATTGTTCTCACAGAAACAGCTTGAAACAAACTTTACAAAGAAGGAGATATATTACTCACTCATTCCAGTGCGTTCTCTTCCTCCTTCGACACTGCCCTTCAGAGTTGTGAAGGAACATGGAATCGGGAGTGAAGGGATTAATATTCACATGAGGTGTTTGTCTAATATCTGAGTCTTGCTTCTCTGACCTCCCAACGTTCATAAATAGAGAGCCTCCTCGAAGTTTGACTGAGCTGGAGCCCAGTCCTTGGGCTTTAGAAAGCAAACTCTGCATTTAAAAAAAAAAAAACAAACAGAAAAGACATTTATGCACTTAATATTGCTTTAGACATTAAAAAACCATACCAAAGTTTTTATATAAGCAATATGGAGTTTAGACTACACACACCAGGTCACAAATTTCTATGGAATGCTTAAAGCAAAAACTGAACACCCTCAAATCAAAGATTTGTCCATGTAATAGTGCACAGAAGCCCGCAGCCGAGCCTCCTAGCGCCTCGCGAGGCTGCTAACCACCGTCCTACCGCATCCCAGCAGGAGCACCACCTCGTCCAACCAGCCTCGCACCGAGCCTGAAGGACCCGAGGTAAGGTTTGCTCGCAGAGCGTCCCAGCTGTGCTCTCCAAAACCAAACTAGATGGGGACGCTCAAGGTTCTATGGATTCTCAGCACGGTTCTGCGTTCCCACTGGATAACGTCACCGATTTTTCCGAATTCCAAAGGTAACCTCCCCGAGATAACCAGCGTGGAATTTGGGCGACTAATCTAACATCTAGGCCGAAACTCAGCGTTAAGCCGTTTGGTTGAAGCATCACACGCTCGCATCCCCAAACGGTTCGTTCCTACTTGGCGTAAGCCCATCTCCCTCCTCACCTTATCTAAGCAGGGCGCTAAGCCGCAGGGAAAACCTCATTTATGGGAAAAGTCGGGGAGAAAAACGAAATCGCAAAATACAACGGCGGACAGAACGCCGCCACGTTATCAGCGCCGAACATCATTTCACTTTTACTTCGCCTTCGCCACGAGCACGGGAACGGCGGCGCGTTTCTGCCCCCGCCTCACGCGTCCGCACCGCCGGGCGCGGCGGCAGCGGCGGCTCATGGCGAGGCGCCCACAGCTCCGCCGCCGCCTCGGGCCGGGCGGAGCGCCTCCCGCGCCTCACGTCACCGTACGGCCGCGCCTGGCCTCGCGCTCCAACCGTCGGACGCGAGGGGCGCCGCCTCCCCCCCCCCCCCCTCCACCCGCCCGGTAACGGCCGCCCCGCCCGCTCCTTCGCTGGCTCACCTTCGGTGTGTGCGGCGTGTCGAAGAGCCGCAGTTTGCGGAACGTCTTGTGCGGCGGCGTGCCGGGGTAGTCGGGCAGCGGCGAGCCGGGCTCGTCGCCACGCAGGCGGCAGCCGCCCACCGCCGGATGCGGGGGGGAGCGCGCGCCGGAGCGGCGACCCTTGTGGGGCGGCGGCGGCGAAGGCGAGCCGGCCATGAAGTAGGCGCCGGGCGACTTGACGGGCGAGGAGCCGAAGCCCTCCTCCTCCCACGAGTCCCCTTCGTCCGGCAGCGGCGCGGCCGCGGGCTCCATCATCTCCTCCTCCTCCTCCTCCTCCAGCAGGGGCGGGCCGCCCCGCGCCGGGGTGCGGGCCGCCGAGAGCGGCGAGTCCGCCTCCTGGAAGGCCGAGTCCTCGCCCGTGCTGTTGCCGCTGCTGCCGCCCTCCTCCTCCTCCTCGTCTTCATCCTCCTCCTCGCAGTCGCTGTGCCCGCTGTGGAACAGCAGCTTCTGCCGGATCGGGGCGGCCGCCCGTCGGGCCGAGACCCGCCGCGGCGGCGCCGTCGGCTGCAGGCTGAGGAAACTCATGGTGGCCCGCCGCTCGGCGAGCCCCGCTCACGGCCGACCGAGCCGCACCGACGCCTCAGCCCTGCTCCGCCCTGGGCGCGGTACCGGCTGCTCCGCGCGACGCTGCCCGCGGGCACGGCGCACCTCGCGCTGTTCGGACTCCGCGGCTTTCCCGCGACCGTTAGTCACGTGGCGCGCACGCCAGCCAATCGCGCCCGCCCCTCCGTTTGAAAACACGGAGGGCGGGGACGGAGCTCCACGCGCTCGCGTCACGGAACGCTTTGGCGCGAACGAGGAGAGAGGAGGGGGGCGGGGCCGGGGCCGGGCCGCGGCCGCGCGCTCGAGCCTCCGCCGGGCGGTTGGGTGGGGGCGGGGCCGCTACCCGACACGCGCCCCGAGGCGGCCGCACGGACACGTCCGAGCTCTGCGGCCCGGCGCCATCTTAGCCGCGGGGCGCGGCCCCACACGGCAGCAGCGCTTCAGGGCCGGGCCCGACCGGAACCGCCCGGAGAGCGGGCGGGGAGCTCGAGTGTGCCGTGCCACGCCGCCTCGGGCTCTGAAAGGACCCGCCTCACGGCGAGCTCTTTGCTCCTCGGCACGGCAACGCTCCGAAGTCTCATTTCCACGCCGCACTTCAGCTAGTCCAGGGCGCTGTTCTGTAGCTAAAACAGAAAATGAGCGTTCAGCGCGCTTCAGCCAACGAGCTCCGTGCCGTTTATTTGCTGGCAGGAACAGGGAAGTCGCACGCGGCACCATGCGGTCACCGGCAGCTCGCACGGGAGCTTTTAAAGGGCCCGCGGGTCGCAGCCGCTGGGATCGGACGAGCGGCCGCTGACTGTGTGCTGCCTGCGAGTGCAGCCCTGCACTGTGCAACACGCGGTTAATAAAAGCAAAGTTAGCACTCTGACGTGTTCTCTTTGAGAACTGCTGGTGCCTGATGTGCAGGAGCAGAGCCCTTGGGACTCTTGGGACAAGCATAGAGCGCTTTAAATTAATTTGGCTGAACGTGTTGGCCATTGACATGACTCAGTACCTCACCGCACTCCCAGCTGATGCACAGTGAGGTGGGGTTGCTTAGAGCTCCACCATCATCTCAAGGAACAAAGGCCGTTAGTTTTTCTGCTGGAGGAACATTTCCACTTCAGCATCATATCCCATGCACTGCTCACACTTCTGATCCCCTGAAAGCTGAAGGTACTTCTTTGTTTTCAGGCAACCTGTGACAATCTACAAGAACACAATTTCTGAGATTACAGAAACCTGGAAACTAATTTCTGAAAACTGAAGGCAAACAACGTAACCTATATAAAAAGAACTGGGTATCGTTTACACAGACATGGCTACACCAAGGCAAGTGCTGTACAAACACTTGCCTTGCAATAATTCAGAACTACAATAATGTCCCATTCAGAACATGAATGCACTGCATAGCAGATACCAACTCAAGTATTTGAGTTTCAAGATAGCTGGAATACAAAAAGACCTTTAAAAAATACAGCTTTCATCTTGATCAGTGGTCCACAGGAGAAGATGAAAAGTAGTTTCTTATAAAGGATCCAAAACTGTGGCTTGCTTCATTCATACATTAAGTTTTCTTTATAAAAGGTTAAAGAACAAGCTTTCAATTAAAAAACTGCCCCTTTTCTCTCTCTCTCCCCCTGAAAAAAAAAAAAAGGGGGGGGGGGGGAGAAGGAGGGCAAGAAAGTAAAAGCTGCAGTTTCCTTCCCAAACAGCCTAAATATTGCTGCACTGCTTTCTGGAGTCTACAGACACAGCTATTGAATGAGGGTAAGTGGCAAAAGGAACTTCAGAAGCCCCTACAGAGTAACCACTTTACTGCTGATCAATATAACAGCTTAAATAGGACAACATCAAGTGGAACAAGGATGAGTTTGTGAAGAAGAGGAAATAGTTCTAAAGAACATGAAGAGAAAAATGCAAGTGGAAAAAAGGAATGGTGAAAAAAATGAACAAAATAAACCCAATTGTTTAGAAAGAAAGTTTATTTCCAAACTGACAGCAGAGAAGAAAAGGAAGTATTGAATAAACGTGCAACTATTAACAGAATGTGTAGCTGCTGTAAAAGGACCACGTAATTCAAAGCTTCTGCCTATGTGCCATCCTGAATCTGCACGAGCTGTGTTTCTGCTGTATTTTGAAGGGACTATCAATAGTTGTATTGAAGAAAAGTTGATTCTCCTCAAGCATGAGTATGGTCACTCAGCTACCCTGCCCACCATGAACAAGGACTAACATTACCAGGCCTATCAATAGCCTAAAACAACACTACAGAGTCCGTTTCCATAGGGAGTACATTAGCAGAAGAGGTTGGCACAGAAAGAAGTGAGCAGGGAACAGAGGTGGTCTTCTACTGCACTATACTCTTGGAGCCAAATTCAGCCCTAATTCTCTGAAGTTCATTAAATTGCACCTTTGAGCTTCTATAGATCATGCTAAATAAAGATCTGATCCCATGAATAGATGTCCACCTAATGTACACCTGATGTCCAGGCAGCACTTACCTAGCAATAGTGCAATGTCTATGAATGCAATTTATTTTCAAAATACACTTGCCATTTTTTTAAAACTACTTGCTTTTGAATGAAAAAGTATCTATCAGTCCTGTGCACTCAAGATTTCTGCTACCAGAAATGCTTATCTGGGGCAGCACACTCACTGGTAACCAACAGCTTTTAACTAGGAGTTTTCAAGCTCAAAGGGAAACAGTTCTCTCCTTCGTGGGTAGCAGGACAACCCAAACAATGATGAATGGGAAAGAAGTGAAACAATGGCCAATTTGTCTAGCTGTCAGAGGAAACTGCCACAGAAGGGAGTACAGTGCCTACTTGCCAGGATTTCCTCCACTTACAAGTTCGTCTGCAGCCCCCCAAAACCACTGTGATCAAATTGGAAGAGTTCTGCCAAAAACAGGATGAAACCCACTGTAGAGCAGCCAGCATAATCTTGAAACTGGTTCATTTTATGAGAAGGATAAACAAAGTGAAAAAGCCAAAGAAAAGGGAGGTCAGGTTGCTTCTATGAAAATTAGAAACTCTACAGCAGCTTGTACTTGATGCTGCCAGACCTTTTACTTTTTAGCCCATACTTCTCATGCAGATAAAGCATTTCTCAGTGATGTTAATTGAACCGCCTGGGTGAATGCAAGAGCAAGAGATGGAGGTGGACAACAGAAAGGGGAATTTGACAGCTTATCAAAGAAGAAACTCTAGGCCCAAAATAAAGGAATTCAAATGAAATGATCTGAAAATACTCAGAAAGAAGTTATATTAAAAAAAAAAAAAAAGCAACACAGATTTTGCCAAGCAGTTCAGGCACAGTTCCTCAATATTTGTCTATAACAGTGAAAGCATACACTCTTCATCAGGCCTTAATGGCACCCTTTCTGCATGCATTTCTGCCTCTGGTTACAAAGAAAACAGCACAACAATCTGATCCTGTGAGTTGTATTCAGATCAGAAATTCTCTTGAAATGTGCAGAGTGCTGTACTACGCTCTTGTAGTTTGAAGAGAGAATGATTGCCATGGCTGACAACAGCAGGTACAATGAGAATGCCCCTCTCCTGGGTCAAAGTGAAGTTAAAATCATCGTAATACAAGATTAAAAGCCTCAGAATGTCCCATGCACATAAACAAAAGTCACTGCTAGCTCCCTGGCATCTCTAACCTTTGTCTTTTTCCCTCCAGGAAACATAGAAAATCATAAAAGTACTCTGCCTTCTCTTGAATTTACTGCAACTTATTTTAATAATCTCTTGTATGTATCATTTCATGTAAGATATCTTGCAAGCGTTTCTTACAGATGCAGACAAGCAGGCAAAAACTTACTAGGACCTTTTTTTTTTTTTCCCATGCAATCATTTGTGCTCAAAAAGTATCAAAGTTTTGTCATTCTTCTGAGTAAAATGCTTCAAATAATTGAAACAGAACAAAATGAATCCAGACAGAGTCTCTTAGTTCTTCAAAACCTGAGCTGGGTGGGAGCTCAGAGGGTCACGTTTCCATTAGAGAAAAACACACAGACTATGCAGGACAAAATGCTTCCTTGTTGATATAAGCTTGTATGCTTGTTGGGATAATTAAGTCTGCTTTGAATATAGCTCTTCAGTTGGAAAGGTCTGCTATCACTGTAACAGTGGGGTCAGGTGCCAGCCAATTACTGTTAAAGGTGATAGTCTAATTGCACTGTCAGATATTCCTTTGGCCGCGTGAACTTTGCTGGCAAAGGAACATCAAAGGAACATCAAAGGATCATCAAAACTACTGAAAACACCTAAGCTACATTTCAAATACACAACACGACAACAAAAAATGCAGATCTATACAACTTATTTTATGGAGCATAGTTTACTGTTTAAGGCACAGTAACCAAGACAGGCTTTTGGTCTCCTGTCATATAGGTTCAGACTTCAGAAGGCTTTTATCCAATGGAGCAAAATTTACTTTTGGAAGATCCACAATTCAAATACATACTGATTTGCAAAAATAGGAGTACATTATTATCAACAGTGAGCTGGGGTCTGAATTCATGCTGGAAATGAATTCATGCATTTGCATCTGTGCAGACAAGGCACGTGTTAATTCTGGTATATTTTTGAGAAAGAAATGAGAAAGAGTGAAATAGTATATTTCTGAAGTCTCAAACAACTGTAAATAGCTGCATAGAATACAAGGTACCCTTCATTTCTGGTTTTCCATTTCTCTAGAAATTCAGAGCTTGCCCCTTCAGAAATAATTTTCCTGCCTGCCCTATTCTTACTTTCACTTGTGCTATACATGAAAACTGCTGAAATCTGTGCTGCACATCTTATTGCTACCCTTCAAAGACAAACTAAGTGACTGCGATGGGTTCATCATAGGGCACTTATGCATTCTGGTTCAGCTGGAGCTGTGGTCACCCTAAGGTATGCAGCTGTTAAGTTGCTGGGTTCAAACAGGTCTTTACATCCTTGCTCTGCTGTCTTTTCCTAGTGGTTGAAACTGATTAAAGCTTCTCAGCTCTGCCTCCTGAGAAGCATGGAGCACACAGGGATTTTTCAGTACTCTACTACAACATGACAGTCAGGGAAGCCAGAACATCCCCACAGTTTAATGAAGGTTAGGAGCTAGAGTAAAGTTCAGGAAAAGCTGCCCTCCAAGCTCCTACATTCTGTTTATCTGGACTATTAGCTTTCTCCTTCTGTTGTGTGCTAGGCAGACATCACATGTCCTTGTTCCTGCCATAGAGTGCCTGAATATCTCTGGTATCAGTCAGCTGACTGGTCGCTGAGATTACTTATACTATCAGGGATTATGGCTTTCTACAACTTTGTTGTCAGGCTGCAGGATTTACTCTTCTAAAAACACAGTCTTGCAGCTTCAGCCTATTCATGTGTGCTTTGGCATTAAGCTCTTTAGGGTAAAAACTGTCCCATTGTTATGCACAATGCCTCTGGCACAAAAGGTCATCAGCCTGGAGCACCTCTAATAATTGCCTCTCTGTTTTTACTATCTGGAGAGGCACTGAACTACTGTAAAGAAAAGCAAATCCCCCAGTGCTGACTGCCAAGTCTAGAGATGGCTTGTTTTTTTCCTGTAAGGAAGGAGTTAGGGCTGAAATTCAAGTCTGAAAGAAAACTGTGACTGGGAACGCTGGAAATGTGGGAGCCAGTTTCTAAGAGGAAGGGCTGTTCTACTTCATAGGATCCCTCTTTTACAATTCCTTCTCCCAGTGCTCCCTTTGAAACAGAACATTCAAAAAGAGAAGTAAAATCTATGGCAAAACTAAGAGATTTCTACTGCCTCACACCCAGCCCTTCTGGGCATGTTCTTTGCTGCCTCCTCCTGGAATCCTTTTCACCAAGATCCCTTCCTCACCCACTTTCAACTTGTGTGATCTCCACTGCAGAACCTTCCAGTGGTGATGCATGCTCACAAGAAGGTTCCCTTCCAAGTCCTGGGAAACCAGCAGAAAATCGCAGAGGACTCTCCATTCTGAAAACAAGTCTGTTACACATACATACTCCCAGTGAAAATGCATGTAATCATCTCTGCTTCTCTTTCAAGACTAAACAGTCTAAGTCAGTCTGCCTTGTTTATTCGGTATTTAAGTATGTGTTCCTTTATAGGGGTAGCTATGGGGGAAGCACAACCTTTGATTGGTGGGTGTTTTGCAAGAACAACTGGTAAGATACAAGAAACATTACCTAAATATTTTGCAGCTTTTCCTTATCAAGCTTATCAAGCTTCCTTATCAATGTTTTTAATACCTAGCAGGAAACTAACTACTATGAAGGGAGAAGCAATACTCACATTTGTACAGTGGTCAGAAAGTGTCCTGGGAAATGAGAGGCACTGTTATTTCTTCGTTCAGTCACTTCCAGCCAGTGTTTCCAAAAACTATTAGCAATGAAATTTAAGAAAAAAACTTGAACTTTCATGTCAAATGATACATCTTTAATTTCTAAAAGGTCGTAAAAACTAAGAAACTGATCTAGTTGACATGTAATTAACCTCTTTGCATAGTACAGCTTATCTCCATGGGACATCAAAATTACTCAAAATTTCAGGAAATCTGGCACCTAAGTAAGTAAACAGCCTCAATCCTACAGGAAGGTTGCAGACAACCTGAACGTTTTCAAGTTTTGTTTCCTAACAGCTCTGTTGAAGGTCTGTTTTGACCACCTTTATCCCACAGCACTGTGTTCTCTCGCAGCATTTTGCAGTTGGCCATCTGTATGAAAAGCATAAAAAGCTGCAACCCGTATCGATGTAGTCAATCACATTATATTCAGCGTGGCCTTTTTGATGTCAAATACCTCCAAGCACATAGTTATTAACTTTTTTTTTTTTAAATGCAAAACAAGCCCCTCACAAGACATAGAAAATGATAACTCGATTGACTTTTTACCCCCAAGATGTTTAATCTTTTCCTTGAGAAGGATAAAGGTGGGGCTTCAGTTTCAGAAGTGTTCTCGACATTCATCTAAAGCAAGCACTGAATCTTACAGGGAGCCAAGGAAGTTTAACTTGCTCAACAAGCTTACTAACAAGACAATTAAAGGCATTTTTCTGTATAAAAAGTTGTAAGTTACATCTTACAGTCCGTGTTAGATTTATCTACAATGAATTTTTTTCCTTTATAGAATGGCAGGTGGAGAGGAGCACTGTACTTACATAATCTTTAATTAATCCTTTTTTTTCCTACTAACTTGTGTCCTGATTTTCAAAATCACTGCTTATCAGCACATCGTAGGTAACAAACAGTAGTGCAGGCACTCAGAACTGCTGAAAACAGACTGTTAATACACGTGTTTATGCCCCAAATGCACCGTTTGAACATATTCCTCTTGAAAACTCCTAGTTTACTTTTAATCAAAATCAGTTGACTGATTATGCTTTTAAACAATTTCTGTAGTGCTTCAGCATGCTGAAAATAACTCTTAGCACTGATTACTTCTTACACTTCAGTGGACCGCGGTCAAAATGAGTAAGTTAAAAATTGAGATTTATGATAAATAAACTTTGGAAAAAAAATTATACAAGGCCATAAATAAATAATTTCACTTGTCCCACCAAAAGTAAAACAGTATGTCACAGAACAACATCATCCTATCTAGATAATACAATCTTGTTATCTTTTATTGCATAATAATTTCAGAGTAACATCTTAAGTAAAATATGTAAAGAAACGAAATCATTAGATTTACTTATTTTAATATTGAACAACCAAAGTTTCTCCTTTGTACACAATCCAATTTAAAGATAATACAATTAGCACTTCCAGCATTAACAATCTGTATTTACAATGAATGAGATGGGGTGGGTAATCTAAAGAGTATTCAAATCTGTATGAAACGAATCAAAGTATGAAGGTTTACAGTAGGCTCAAAATCCACGTCTTTTCCATTTATGGAAAACAACTGAACAGGCTCTGTCTTCTTTATAACTTGTAAGGGCTCTTGAAACTGTGATTTTGTTATAGTCTTTGCAACACTTCAAATATTCAGTAATGCCTTTGTTATTGTACATGACACTAGAAATTAACTCCAGTACTTCTGTTTTGTTTTTAACTTGCTTGTAGACCAGTCTGAAATCTGATGAAAGGATAACAAGGAAATTTACTAGATAATCCTAATTCCATCTTCCTGAATGTACAACAGTTGGAAGTAGATGATGTCAGTCCATTCCCAGGGTTATGTACACAACGCTTAGAAAACGTTCTTTGCTCTTGCATAAAATGTGTACACAGTATCGATGAGAGGGGAACTTCAAAGTTTTTGTGGATTGCTGCTGGCATGGACTTTTGTTGTTTGAAAATAAAATACCTTTCACTCTATTGTTCTGGTAGCAGTTTTAGAAGTTAATCATCAATTCCTGGTGTTTCACCCTGTTGTATTCTGGAGGCTATTCTAATGGCTTCTTCCAGAGACTGTTGTTCTCCAAGCTGAAACAAATGCATTTAAACATAAATCAATCTAAAATTTCACACAGATTAATTTTTCTTTACAGATTTGTAAGATGAAACCAAAGGCAAAGATCCCGATGGGTAGCGAGCACAAATAAGTGTGATCAGCACTGTTCACCACCTGGGTCATCTACAATAACAGCATGGAAACCAGGAGGTAGCAGGTAGCTCTGATTGCACATTTAACTGAGATTCTTTGTATTTACCAAATTTCGTTTCTTCAAAGAATTGCTGCATGGTAAATACATTTCATTACATGTAATAATTCAGACAATTTAGACAGATAATAATTTCACTTGACAGACATAACAAAGCTAAAATAAGGCTTCTGAAATTACAGTAGCCGCTAAATTACATTTTAGATGTGGCAAACCAAACAAACTTCCAGTTTCCTTAATTCTTCTGAGAAAATAAGCTCTATGGAACAACAGCATGTAATATATACAATGTAAACCTATTGCAGAATTCTGATTATAGAAAGAAATGGTCTCCATGACACTGTTCAGCTCTACAGTAGAGAGGAAATTATTATCTTGTAGATGCAACTAAAAAGAGAGATCTCCAATTACTGCTTTTTCTATATGACTGTTCACACTTTTTTGCTATCAGCATTTCAGGGTTCAAATCACAACTTTAGTCATTTGGTCTGTATGGGCGTGCTCACAGCAATTCAACTGTGATAATGTAGCATTGCTGATCACCTTGACATGGAATGCTGAAGGATGAAGGAACACACTCTTCCACAAAAGACCTGCTGACTCCCAGACAGAACATGCATCATTCTTCAGTGGAAGATTCATCTGTCCATAACTTCAGCCCTCCCCAACCTTTCATTTGTTTATTTTTAAGTACTCCAAGTACATTTGGAAAACCAAGTGCTTATTATTCTTCTTTAAAATACAAAACTATATGGTTACTGGCTATTTTTTTTCAGGGGAGACAAGCTGATTAGACTGATTTTGTTATACTACTAGGAACTTCTAACTCTAGAAGCAAGAAACACTCCAAAAACCATTTTTCACTTTACCTGTACTGCAATTTGTGTTCCGTTGGACGTAGCCAACAACGTGACGGGCCGCGCTTCTGTGGTCACTAAATGGTGCCCATGCTGTTGATGTCCAATTTCTGATGAGGTGCTATGAAACGCTGCTAAGTCTTGAGCCACGATGGCAACCTTGAGGACCAAAGAATGAGAATGGTTCCAGATTACTGCTATTCACCTCATACAACTGTAATCTTCAAACTTAAAAGTTACGTTCAAAGCTATGGTTTTTCATGAGCACAGTTTTATCCTGCAGAGCGGATCATTGTTTAAGAAAGGTTACATCACTGTTTCTCAGCGTCATCTGTTAGCCCTCAAAACATAAGTATCTTCAGTACAGCACAGAAGTTCAGTAGCTGTATCTGCAAGGCCATGATTATCTACACGTACAGGGCATGCACACACTCATACAGAGAAGTAAATATATTCATTTTCACATGGCACATTTTTAGAACAGTGGGATGTATTTTCACTTAAATAGTAAAAGCTGTATCACTCTATTTGTACTAAAAAAGTTAACTACTGTATATTAATAGCAAAACTGCAAACATATACTTACTTCCTCCCTGCAAAACAGATTACAATCCCATAATATTAAGCAATAAATTCACACTGGATTCTATGTTTAGCTTTACCACTTGTTTACTGTGTGACTCCAGGAGAAATGCTTAGCATTTCTATGTCTTGTTTTATGCAGACCTACGAGAATTATCAAATTGGTACCTGGGCATTTTTTTTGTTTGTTTTTGTTTTTACTGTTTCTAAAACAACCTGTTACTGATACTAACGGGATAGAACATACTGTAGTCTTTTGATGGGAATGACACAGCCTGGTGTTGAATACTGTGATGACTTTTGTGCCTATACCATCTCAAAAAGAACACTGCCTATGTACACAGGGTAATTTTTTACCTGCTGTCCTTCGGTGCCTTCTGCTGTAACCATTGCTACAGAATGTGTTCCTGCAGAAGAGATGACGGCGTCGTGGGCAGGGACTGTGATAGTGGTGCCATCTTGTGTTACCATAGTGATCGTATTTCCAATGGCCTGCATATCTGCCTGAGATATGTTGACCTGAAACATAACACAGTTCCTGAAGTAAAGAAGGTTTAATCGCTGCTCAAGTCATACCTGAGGGTTAGCTTTCAGCAACATAATGCTGTTTTCAGGTAAATGTTTTTAACTGAAGTTTGAAAAAAAATCAGAGTTTGCATTTGCACTGTAGCAGCATTCATCAAACACGTTCCTGCTAGTTGATTCAGCAGCAGATGGTGCAACTTCACCTTCCTCATGTGAAACAAACTGCCTGACAATCCAGAATTAAGGGGCAGCTTACCCACAACAGCGCTGAAAGAAATACTGTAAGTCCCATTTACAGTAACATCCTGTCCACAAGTTATAGCAGCTATTATTCCACTTCCTTGATGTACTCATGCATTTCCTGAGGATCACTGTCACTCTCTGGCCAATTCCCAGTGTTGGATGAAAAGCCCTCATCACAAACATGGATGGAGATCTAACATCCCACCATCTTTCAGACACTTGTATCTCTTTACAGAAATATAATTACGGCCCAGCAATGAGAAAGAGTTGTGTGCTTTCCATCAGAGTCTAGAACTCCATGTCAGTTAATTATACCCCAAAGAACTGCATGCAAGGTTATCTATGCATGCGTCTTACACAACAGGACAGTGGGACTCAAGTTGCATCACATGCTTTTGTTCTTAATGGAGACACTAAAGAGGTTTGGTAAGGACTTAGAATTAAAACCACCAATTAAAAAAATCATTTAAAAATTGATATAAATTACTGATGTCTCCAATATAAATGTATTAGGGAATCAGTTATTGATCTGATGATTTGCATGATTTAAAAGGCAATAAAACATTCCAGAACTGAAACCAAGCTGAAGGATTAATAGATATGAGAAGAACTCCATGTTATGGCTTCTAAAAGCCTTCATTTCTAGGGGCAAAAATGCTGGTTCCTTAGTACTGCTGCACTGGTCAGGGCTTGCAATGTGACAGCCCCCTTTAATATTTCATCTCCAATTACAATTTAGAAGATATTTTTCATATCCTACTGGCGCAGCGGATACCTCCTCACTTGAAATATGATTTTTTTCCCCATTATGCATTCAACGTACCAGCAGAGTTAAACTAAAGAACTGTGCTGAAATCCACTCTCAGTGGGTTCCTTACCCATTCCTCAAAAAAAGCTATCCAAAGGAACTCTCAAGTAGAGGCAGTATTATCCTATTTCCTCATCTTCTCATGTTCTTGTTAGAAATTGTAAGTATTGAATATACCAGTTTGTAAAACATGCACTGGGACTAAGTAGATTATTTTTTCTAACAAGTGTCTGCAAACGAGGCAGCAGTGATATCAGTGATATTATTCTACTAACATCAGAGACTAACAGAATAACCAGGAAACTCTGGAAAACCTCAGCAACTATGTTGCACATGTAACAGTTGTTATACAGCCTGTGCCTATATTGTGAGCATAAAGGACTTCCAGAGTTGTTAAAGACAACAGAACAGACCAAAAAGCCTAAGATCGTATTAATACAGTTTCAGGTAAGAGAATTTATGGTGGAATTTTGGTGTTCCAGAGGAGATCCAATCCTAAGCATATAGCATAATCTTCAAATAAGTTTCTCCCCATGAGAAATCAACGCACTTATTTATCAACACATGAGCCAAAACTCTCAACATATTTTTGTCACCTCTTCAGCAAAAAATTACTTACGTGTTGGGTTCCATCCTGGGAAATTAGCGCTACTTGTTGACCTAACCCTGACTGAGTAACTGTAGCAACTTGTGCAGAGATGACGTCCTCTCCCTCTACACCTGTCACATAGGCTATTTGCGAGCCTTTCAGGACATCTTCCCCTTGACCTATTTGATACAAAGAAGACAAGAGAGTAGTTTAGTTTGGATACTCCAAATGCAGGCAGGAAAGATAACCAACAAGGAATAAATGCCAGCCTGGTTTGATGGTTTTTAAACACTTCAGTGGAAAAGGGATAGTTGAAAGATGAGAAAAGACATACAAATGCTACTCACAACAACAATATATTACTAGTGTATACTCAAACATTAAAAAGGCAACAAACTATTTCTAATTCAATCATTAAATGTTAACTTCTCCAAGCAGGAGCCTTCATGAGAACACAAATGGCAGTTTCTAAAAGTTATTCATTAACAAACAGGCAGAGGAATACAGTGATGCCTTTGTGTGAAGATTTCAGTTAATTATCTTAATAAATGTTTAACTTCAGTAAAAGAATCCTATAATTCCCTCAAAAGATGGCATGAGACTATAGCAAATATGCTTGAGGCGTTCAGTGCTGTTTCCCAAATACACGTAGTAAAACAGAACCCTTTGCATCTGCATTTTCTATCTTCAGACAAATCACAGTTTGGCAAGAGATAACTGTTCTCTCATGGCATTTCTTCTAACCTCATTTTTATAGTCACAAGACACTACTCATGACATGACAAACATTCTTAGCTTATTTTTGTCTTTGCCTCTAGGACCTAAATTCACAGACACTGCTATTAACTCTGCTATTAACTGTCACAAAACCACCACAGTATCCCAGTGCTGCACAAACGGATTTTTCCTTTTCACAAAGCAGTGCCTTTATTCCTGATAAAAGACCTCCAGCAACTGTGGTGCCTCAGAAAAATCCAGTAGGTTGCAGACAAGCACTTTAGGCTCTTGCAGGTCCCTTCACACAGTTCACGTTTATAGCAGAATTGTTTATAGCAGGTTTGCTGGGACTGCAGCTCAGATTTCTCAAATCTCTCTTATCTCCAGCCTGCTATAAACTCAGTTTATGATCTGGTCAATTACTCTCTCGGTTTCTGTTTACAAGTTGACCAGCACACTAAAAAGTCCTACAAAGAAGTTAAATAACTTTTATTAAGTACTTCAGATTTTTATCTATACTTTAATTTCCTTGGTTATAAACAGCATAATATTATCCAGCCCATTTGTTACAAAAGATTCAAAGACTGAAACTCTAACCTGGAGGTGGCTCAAAAAAAGCCTCTTGTTCCTCTTCAATGGGCTCTGTGTCATTATGTGCCGTCCGCTTGTGCATAGCAAGTGTAGAAATCTGCTTGTATGTCTTTCCACAGTGATTGCAATTGTATGGTTTGGAATGAGTATGTACAACATGATGTTTGTATAAACTGGAATACTCTGTAAAACGTTTATCACAACCAGGAACTGTACAGACATAGGGCTTCTCCCCTGTATGGCAAGGAGAAGGAGAGAATGTTATCCAGAATGCACAAACAAAACTGTCAATGAATTTGTAAGGTATTTAGTGACACACTTCCACTACCAAGCCAATGTCAATTTCAAAGGCAACAGTGAAGCTCTAGTTCACTAAGTTTATCAAAGCTAAGTTAATCTGCCAGTGAAAGCTGGGCCCTTTTTTCTCCTAATCCATATAAAATGTTCTCCTTATGAGTACAGGATGATGCAGTCTAAAAGCTGCAATTTATAGAATCTTTAGAAACTCATACTGAGGATGAAGGCAAATGCAAACTGCATCACTGAGTGACACAGAACTTTGAGCTTCTGGAAAGGTGTCAACCTAAACACCAATTTTGCACAGCACTGACAGTTTTGTTCCTTTAAAAAAATCCTAAAAAAAAATCGATGAAACAAATGTCTAAATTACATTACAAACTATAAAGCTGATCTGATACAAAAGTTCTGCATGAAACTTATCCGTGCATCTATAAACATGCAAGGCTTATAAGATGATATGGCTATCACTAGCTTTTACATTTCAGAATCTTGAAAATACAATCCAAGTGAATGGGAGACTCACAAAGGTGAGCCAAACTATGCTTATCTTCCCTCACGTGAAGCCAAAAGAAAAGCACCAGGTCAAGTCACCTAAACATGACTACATCCAACTACAGTGCACCAAAACAGTGTTCAAAAAAGAAGACTCTCACAAGCGGGATCCATTTCAAAACATGAAACACCATCCACATACCTGTGTGTATTCTCACATGATTCTTATAATTAGTTGCACTGGCAAAAGCTCTCCCACATCCTGGCTCTGTGCAGTAATAAGGTCTTTCACCTGTATGTGTCCTGATGTGAACCTTTCTAATATTAGATGTTGTGAACGACCTGCCACAGCCTTCAAAAGGACACTTAAAGGGCCTTTCGCCTGAAAAAAAAAAAGAAGTACACACAGGAAAGTGATGAAAGAGTACAAAAATTGTAAGTTACACTTATGCTGAACGTTGGAATCCAAAGCTATCTAATTGAGAGCCTCGTTCAGAGATGCCATGAACATATGACACGGAGTGTTGTACCTGTATCTGGCAAAAACTGGGAAAATTGTGTAAGCTGTGAGATAAATCATGAAGCACTCAGTATCTCATGATATTTAAAACAGACTCAGTTGCTGGAACTAGCTTCCATATTACCTATATTTTTGCGTGTGTTTAACCCCTCCAAACAAAATGCTATCTGTGTTTTCCAAAGCAAGTGCATTAAACCATTTGTACATTTGTAATTAATAAAATGAAAAAAATTACTTCATGATTTAAGACATCACCAAGATACAGGCCAATTAGTCAAATTCACCACAGAAAGCACTTTACTTTTGGCTGAAACAAATTTTTAAAGGGACACAGCCTTGAAATTCAAGTTCCTAAAGCCAAAGTCAAAGCAATCACAGATTTTTTTGTTACTAAGTCCATTCCTATACTAAATTTACACACAATAACTCACATTGCTCCTCCAACACCTTCACCATGAAGATCAGATAAAGCCAGCCCGTCTAACCTCGCTGATCCTTCAGACCTATCAGAGCACACAGCTCCAGGGAGGAGAGCAAAGGGATTGAATTTGGAGAGGCACGAGCCATCCAACATGCTGTCCTGTTGGAACCTGACACTTGGTAGGGCTCAGTACATTGCCCCCACCGTACTGGTCAACAAAGAGAGGAGTCCGAGAACAAGAGAGGGCAGATTAGCACTACAGACACAATTCTAAGTACTTGGAAACAGAAACGAAAAATGAAGACCTGATACAGACATGTAACTCCAAAGCAGTTAGCTTCTTGGCAGAGGAAACTATAATTCACTCCTTAAGGCCGCCGTTTCGGGAACGTTTTCCACTTTTCTGCCAAGGCAGAGCGTATGTGAGCGTACACGCCTCAGTGTTGTGTTACCATGGCTCCCCTGATCCCCGTGGCGAGGCAGAGCCTCCAATTACAGCCTCAAGAAGGGCTGCAGTCAGAAACCGCAACACTGTTTGTTTTTCAGCGATTGCAGGAATGTCACCGGACCGGTTTGCCTTTGTGTTTCTAATGGAGTTGCTAGAAAAGTGACCTGTTTCCAGGTGACCGAGATTTTCTTGCACCAGCAACACGAGAAGACTTGCCTCCATCGGTGCGCTGTTGAAACTCGCATAGGGTATCTACGAGCACACACGACTCCATCTGTTTCCACAAGGACTTGAGTTTTAATTTTCACACGTTTGGAACCTTCATTTAGTTTGATACGATATGAAGGGCAGCAACCTGAGAACTATCAGCCTTCATGAACCTGGCGTCCAATTTATCTTAAAGCACCAAACCACTTCTAAAAGGTGAGCTGTGATACTGAGAACAGACCCCTTGGTACTGAGCTGCAAACCCAACTGCAAAGGTGCTCAGTGACGACGTCAGTGACACACTGCTAAACGTCTGCAATGGCAGCATGGGTGCTTGAACACTTTTCTAATCAACGTGAATCAGAGAAATCCACCAAAGTGAATTAACCTGGGGAAACAAAAATGGTAGTCATTCTACCTGTGTGGGTTCGGATGTGTTTCTGTAGGTCTCCTGAAGTCTTGAATGACTTGGTGCAGTTTTCTTCTGTGCACCGATACGGCTTTTCACCAGTGTGTGTTCGGATATGACTTTTTAATCCATACCCTGGAGGTCAGAAAGGATGTTATAACACCCAAGTAACTAAATAAAGTACAAAATTAAGATGGTCAGAAGCTGTTCCTCTTTGCAAGCGCCTCATTCTACCTTACAGAGCAACGAAACCCTGATACAGTTGATGAATTCCTCCTTCCCTCCTTTATAAGGAAAGCACACTTCCCACTCCCTTCAATGGGATAAACTGCAATTATTATAATGTAGGTAAATATTTATTTTATCTTCTGAGGAAATTGGCATGTTCTCTATCCCGTCTACTTTTTTTCATCTTACCAATGTTGTCATCAAAATGGTATTTAATCATTAGAATATTATTAGAAACATGAATTTTCCTTCCATTCACTAGAGATGTATACATTTCTAAAAAATAAAGGAACAGTCTGTAAGAAGATGGCGCCTACTTAATTTCAGAATGTTTTCTAAGTATATCCCTAAACTCCTACAACTTCTATTTTTGACTTGTTATGAACACAATGGTGGCTACAAAGAGGAGCATCAATTCGCTCTTACATCTAAAATAAACATCACGTCACGATCCAACACAGCAGAGTTCTTCATATTTAAGCTGAGAACTTCTGGTGCCTGACACAAACCATATCAAAGGCTGAGGTAAGGTGGTACAAATGTCTCTGGCCCAAAATACAGCATTAGACAGAAAGCTGTTTAGAGCTGCACATCAGTCTGTTGCAACAGAGAATAGTGCTTTCATTATGTTGTTTTGAAATCTCTTTACACTCTATAAAATTAAACTTATGTGCAACTCTTTAAGTGGGACTGTTTGTCTTTTGACCTTTCTCATCAGCATTTCTTGTGCTTATTTAAAGAAACACTATTCAATCTGTCACATCAAATGGAGTTCCAAAAAATCTCAGTTTATATAGAAAATCTAGACTCTAACTTTTCTAAGTATCAAGTCAATCTACATTCAAAGTGAAAGAATTTGAAACAAGTTTTGCTTTTTTGTATCATCTTCAATGGTTCATCACTTGTAATTGCATCTTAAGTAATCAAATCTTAGGTAGTTTATCATTTACAAATGGATTAGTCAGTACAAAATACAGTGTTTGCTTTATGAGAAACATCACCCTGATACAGTGTGATAAAAAACACTGCAAGCAGCTCCTAGCAAAGTTCTTTGCAACTTTGGATCAGAACATTATCTAGATCCCTCTAGACAGCAAGTTCAGCTTTTTCTGTCACCTCGTGTAACTTACACTGTTAGTTTCATATTAAGAAGGCCTATTTTTTTCAAGATAAAATCTGGCTGTAGCATGACAGGTGAAGACCAAATGAAAGTGCCAAGTGTTTCACCCCATTACCCCTTCAGTAACTAATAGTCAAATCCTCTGTCTTTTCTATATGCTGCACTAGCTTAAACAACACTTTTTTCTGCAGTTCTCATAAATGGATTCCCAACCAGGTTCTATACTTTGCAACTAAGGAAAAGAAAGAATGGTACCATAAACTTATACAGACAAATGCGAAAAAGCAGGGAGAGGAAAGGGTCACCTGTTGCAAAAGCTTTACCACATCCAGGATGTTCACACTGATATGGTCTGTCTCCTGTGTGTGACCTTTCGTGTACCTGCCAAGACATCCGATACACTCATTTAACAAGATGCATCTGATTACTTCAGCACAGAAAAACCTTATTCTAAAAGACAACACGTTTTACTTCTCTTCCTAAGATTCACATTTAAATGCCTTCTTTTTAAGTCAGTGATAAAAACTAACATAGGGTAGCACTGTTTTCCTTAAAACTACAGGTGTCTTCTTCTAAGGTCTAGCCCAATCCTTTCAAGTCAGTTTTACAAAAGATGTTTCTGTAAATATGTGGAATTGCCAACACACAGGTAAATTAAAGAAAGCACGCAGGCATGCCTCAGAGCCTTCTCTCTGATTATTGACTACACTGAGACTTCTGCAGGTCCTCTTATATTGCATGAAACCTCACTGATTCCACAGTGTTTTGTCACAGACAAGGCTCCACTGAAAGGAGCTTAGCTCATCCCCAGGTGATCACCTGTATTCCACATCTAAACTGGAATACAGCTCTACAGTACTTTATTTACTAAATTAAAATTAAAAAAAAATAAAAAAACAAGTAAGAGGGAACCAAGAAGTTGCTATGTGCTAAGAAAAGACATTCCATCTCTTCACTTTGCATTTTCAACTGTTTTGAAGATTTAGACTTATGATGATAAAATCATTCAGAACTCAGAATTCTCACATAATCACGCATTCACGTAGATTACTGAACTCTGGATTTCAGAATTTCTGTGATACTACTGATAGAAATTATCTCAACAAGATTTCTTACATGCTGGAAATATATGGGTCAACCATGACACCGTGTTTGCATCTACACCAATCTGACCACTACGTAAGCATCATTTGGAGTCAACGTTTTAGAGCACGTTTTATGTAACATTAACAGACTAAGAGTATATTTTGTTAGTCAGTAACTGCAGTCTATTAGACAGTTGTTTCTCTGTTAATTTCCATCACTTTAAAGTGCACAATTTGTCCAAAAAAAAAAAAATAACAATAATGCCTGCAAACTAACAATGCTTGTTTTACATTTCATCACCTTAAGATGGTGAGCTGTTGTGTACAGTTTTCCACAGCCATCATAATCACAGCGAAATGCTTTCTCTCCACTCTGCTGAGACTTTGCAGCCACTCTTGTTCCATGTCCCTGCAAGACAATCTGAAGTTGAAAAAAGAAAGAAAAGATTAAAAAAATACAGTGGATCAAGAAAGTCACACGCTATCATGCAGTCAAAGCTGACTCTAACAGGTTTCCTTTCATCTCTCTTTGCTACGCGACGTATTTCGTAGCACTCAGTAAATGAAATTAAAAGCATGAGTTTTACTTAGAACTAGAACATTTAAATGAATGCATTAATTAGTCAAATAACAAAGACTAAATAATCTGAAAAATAAGTGAAGCAGTAAGATGAGTGCTAGAAAGAAGAGGCTCAGATTACACGTCTAAGGCACTGGGTCTGCTCCTAAGGGAGGTTAGCTATAAATCAGACCACCTTCAAAGATAAGTTCACACAGAGGCCAACCAATAATTAAATGCAGTTATATAAGGAGCACTTTCTAAAAACGAAGGAAAACATTTTGTATTTTGTCAGTGATGCACGTATTTTGATCAAACTAATGGGTGCAACTGCAGCTAGGCTCATGACACAACAGGAAAATATACAGAATAATTTCATGATACAGCTTAGATCCCTACCAAAGGCTTTTTTGTACACTAATAATCAAGGAACGTTCTTACAGACTGAAAAAAGAGGCAGAAGACCAAAGGTAAACATGTTGATACAACTGTATACAAAGTAACTGAGACTTTTACAAGTCTATCTTCCTTTCAAACTACTTCCTTTTTCTCCATAATCCAATTCCATTCTACGTTGTCAAAGAACAAGCCACGGCATCAGTGAGATGGGACAGCCTAATACAACCTCTCTTCTCAAAGCAGAATCAGCTCATGGCAATATCCAGCTGAGCTCATGGCAATATCCAGCTGAGCTCTGAGTATCTCTAGGGATGGAGTCACCACAACCTGCACAACCTATGCCAGCATCCAGTCGTCCTCAGAGGTTTTTTTCCCCTCAAGTTTAAATGAAACTTCCTGTATTTCAGTTTATGCAGATTTCCTCTTATCCTGCCACTGTGCACACTATGAGCACACTATGACAGGCTCTGCCATCTTTATACGCCCATATCAGGTATTTATACTTATTGGTAAAATTTCCCCTGGCCTTCTCTGCTGGAAGCTGAATAGCTGCAGCTCTCCCAGCCTCTCCTTGTCTGTCAGACTCCGAGCCTTTAATCATCTTCACAGTCCTTCACTACTTACTCCAGTATGTCCACGCCTTCCTGACAGCTGAGAACTGGACCAAGCATTCCCAACGCGTATCACCAGCACTGCGTCTAAGGCAAAGATCACCTCCCTTGATCTGCTGACGTGTGGCCTTTTTTACCACAGGCTGGTTCACAGTCAGCTTTGTTCACCAGGATCCCCAGGTCCTTTTCCGCAGAACTGATTTCCAGCCAGTTGCTCTCCAGTTTCTACCAGTGCACTGGTTATACTTCCCAGGTTCATGACTTTCCACTTCTTTTTATTAAACTTTCTGAGATTCCTGCTGGCTCATCTGAGTAATAAACAATATCAGCTGTTCTAACAACTACAAAGGTTGTTACTTTGTCATAAAAGGTGGTGGGGTTGGTCAGGCATTATTTCTCCTTTCTACATCCACACTGACTATTCCCAACTGCCAACATGTCTGAAAATGGCTTGTAAGATCATCTGTTCACCTAATTGCTAAGGACTCAGGTGAGGCCGACAGATCTGTACATCTCCAGATCCTCCTTCTCACACTTCTTGAAACAGGAATGACATTTGCTTTCTTCCAGTCCTCAAAAACTTCCCCTGAACACTGTGGCCCTTCAAAGAAAACCGAGAGTGGCTTTGCGATGACATTACCAAGCTCAATCAGCACTTACACACTTACACCCATTAGGTCCAGCAGATGTGTGCATATGCCCAATTTATTCAAATATCCCCTAATTCAATCTTTCTTTCAGTGAACTGGTGCCCTCCAATTAAGTAGACGAAAACTCAGAAACTCTTTATTTTGCAGGTAACCACCAATGCATCCTAACTTAGCTCAGACAGGTTACACAGAAGAACAACAAAGGTAACTAAGATCTCAGGTAAGATTTTTATATCACATACACAGCAGTCATATGATTCTGATTTTCATTTGAACAGATGGGTATGACAGCTGTGAAAAAAAATACAGCACGACATCCTTTAGGTCACACAAAGGCTTTTGTTCTCATCTGTACAAATCACAAACAGGTTTTTATGCTTTATTTTTTTCTTTGGTGAAAACCTTAACCATACACAAATGGTCTGGTTGACTATTCAGCAGCATAACATCTGTTCAGTTCTTGAGTTACTTTGATCTTTTTAGGAAGAATTTATAAATTCACACTTATTTAATGAAATAGTTTCAAATTTAGATAAAGTATCTTAAGTAATACATTATTTTTAAAAGAGTTACAAGTAGGTACTTAATCACACCAAGAAATAATCACTGAAAATACTTTAAGAAACAACCAATAGCTCTGTGACCCTCACTTCCATGCTCGGCCAAATGAAGTCACCTTACTGGGGAGGTGTCAGAATTTGAGCCTTACTACCTGTTGAAACATCAGATCTTTTTTGGCCATTTGTTTGGAACACGTAATGCTCCATAAGATCAACACACTTCCATACAGCCATATGTGTTGCCATATGAAGTGCAAGATAAAGAACCTTCAGATTCACTTTTTTTTGGGCTTCAGGCCAAAATCAACGTGTAACTGGATATTGGTAACAGCTTGTTTTGCTTAATAGGTTTTTACTTCTAGTTAATGTCAAACAAAATCTGATTCTATTCTTCCTTGAATTTTGCATTTTGATAGAGTTGTACTCCTGTTCCATCCTAGAACAGTACAAAACTCCAGAAGTTCTTTATTTATATTTATGGAAAGCATTTTAATACTATTGATAATGTCTAAATTAGCTCTTCTGTCCTTTCACAATCATGCCATTCAGACAGCTGTAGATTGTCACTGGTTTTAAGTATTGTGGGACCTAAAAAAAAATAAGATGACAGGATTTTGAGGTCATTGTCAGAGGTGAGCCTGTAATTCCCTCTTTCACAGGTAGTGTAACATATTTTACCTCAGAAGATATTTTTCCATCCTCATCTACTTCATCACCTCTGAAATTAAACAAAAAGGAAGAACACTGATTCTTTGATGACCAAATCTTTCTCAGTGCAATGACTTGGCCATTTCTGAACCTGTCATGTGAGCACGTGAGGGCATAAGGTTTTATTATTAGCTTTTGCTCTTGTTCCTAATTAGGATTTTACAGATTTCTGGTTAAAGTAAAAAAGGATTGAGACTTCATAATTTTTACCTTTACTTTCCATTACTCTTAGAACTTTTGAGTTAATACCTTCACCTCAGTAAGTTTTTATACTTCTATGTAATAACAAGAAAAAGAACTGGAAATATTTGTCTGCTCTAGGGTTCACTTGAAGCAGCGTCTTCTACAGACTAGTTGGTTAGACAGTCAGACTGTGCACAGAGAAGACTGAACAAACATGCACACCTTTATTTTGCATTGTGCTACATACCTGCATTTTTTTTTCTTGTTCATTTTCGCCTATCATTCCCGTGCTACTGACACTGTCATTTCCATCAATAGACACCTGAAAAACGAGGTTGATACGGGAAAAACAGAAGTTATTTTTATTCATCGGAAAGGCAGATTTACAGACAGTTCCTGGGGGCTTATTCTTTCTTAGCTCTCTAGCTCCCTCTTGAAAGCTGGTTATCCTACAAGACAGTAGCTTACATGAAAATCCCGCTTGCAGCACCTGCATTATACAACAGGTAAGGCAAGCATCTCAAGACTTTCTTAAAATGACATCCAAAAGACTGCAAGAACTGAATGTGCTAGATGAAAACTCAAAGGAAAGTATATTAAATTATTAAAAATTGATAACACTGAGTTCTCAGAGAAAAAGAAACTCAGCTCCTTTAGAATCAAAGTATCTAGACAATGTGCCACTTCTTAATTCAAAATAGTAAAATTACAAAAGGTAAGAGAGGACTTGTGTGTCTTGTGTACTGCTCTTAAGGTTCATTTTAAAATACCATTTATAGGAAGAGAAATCTCTGCTTTTCAAGGGACATAGAATATTTGAAACGATTACTTACTATGCTCTCAAATGCATTAACTCAGAACAGTGGTCACTGTAGTAAAAAACACTAATTTGAAATATACTTTGTAAGTTTTCCTCTTCAGTAGTTGCCTCTGTGTTGAGCACTCACATTCACAATACCCTCTTACATTCAAGGCTGAGATTGGTGTCCCTAAATCCAGCCACAATTCCTATCTGCAATTCCACTACACGTCCTCTGACTTTATGCAGACTGAGAGCAATAATGTATTTTTTCCAGGTTGCTTTGAGAGGAAGGTGGCATTGACTAAGTCTAAAATTAAGAGGACTCCAATTAGCCTTTACATGCACTCTGCAAGACATGTTGACTATGCCTAAGAGAGAAGTAAGAGACGATGAAAAATGAATATCCTCCACCAAGTCCAGTGAGCTTCTCTGTGGTCTTCTTTTAGTGATACATTTCCAGAAATATTCTCCCAGCCTCCAAGCAATTTGTGGCTTAGGAACTTCCTGAACTGGAAATCACATGTTCCTACCTAATAGCCCCAGATACATTTCTCTTCCATGAATTTTCTAATTACCCTTTGAATCTAGAGACATAATTAGTATGAGCAACATTCTACAAGCAGTACCATGGCTTAACTTTATGCTGTTTGAAAAATATCCTTCCCTTGTTGTCACTGAACCCGAGACCTGAGAGTTTTCTCTGATGCTTCCCAGTTCTTACACTGGTAAAGACAATGACAAGACACTACTCTGTGCCACTTAAAATCATGTAAAATTCTCTCATATCCTTACCTCATTTATTTCATTTGTTTGGTCATCATTGCTGCCCCTTTCTGTACCTTTTTTAGTGTCCTAAGCCATCTGCTAGTAAAAGTATACATTGCCTTATTATGAAGTCTATATGGACATGGAGCAGAATCCTAAAACTGCATTTCTCCTTTCAAGAGAAAAACAGGGGTGTAACAATGCAGCTATTACTTGCTTTTGCACATAATGCAGTTTCAGTACTTGGAAATTCACTTTTCCTGATTTTCCTTGAAAGTTCTAGCAGTACGTCTCAGGATAAGGCTGAGATGAAAGCTTTAAGAAAACAAGCAGGGTTTTTCCTAGCTATACACAAGTATACTTCAGAATACTAATTCACATTACAGAACTCAAAAACACATGTTGAGATGAATAGGAGAAAAAAAGCAAATACATTTGCTTCTTCTCCACAAAACAGAAAAGTACTTTTATAACAAATTAGTATTAACATAGCTCCTTATTAGAAAGGACAAAGTTCCAACTGATATAAACCTAGATGAAATAACAGCTAGGCAATGCATAAAAGCTTGTTGCTACAGCACAGCTAGCCTTGAATTACCTTTTTACATAATGAAAGTTTAAGGCACAGCTAAATGTAACACAGTTTGATGGGCTTTCTTACGTTTTCTTCAATTACAGCACACAAACATAATGGAAAGAATGGGGTATGTGCCATTTAATCACCCTAAGTGGCCTTCTCCCAGAATATGACTATTCCCTGTAACATCTGAGAACAAACCATAAAATTAATTCAACTATTTCCAAACCAATACAAGCACTGACAGCAGTCATCTAGGAATCAGGACACTCGGAAACCATTAAACCGTGAAAGTTGCACTGTTTGCTGTATATTTAGACCACACTTCACAGAAGTCCTTTGAAGTGGAGAACGTGAATTTTCAGCCTCACATTACATTTTTGTCATTAAAAGCATGGATCAGAGAAGCTTTCTCCAAATTCATCAGCTGCCTAATGGTGTTTTTTTACACTTTATTATCATGTAATAATATCCTTATTGAAGATAACAGGCCCTACTCCTTTCAATGCAAGAAAAAAAAAATCAGCAGTGGTCTCTTGTTAAGAATAATTTAACTTTCTCCTTCTTTCCAAACTACATCTTCTGAAGAGGCTCCACTCTAATCTTTTGTATTTTACAGAAAATAGTTATTTACTTGTCCAAATCACTACGCACATCAGCTTGATTCCACATCATTTTGGTGTTCCATTTCTTGTTGTCTTTATGCAAGAGCACACACTGGAGCCACCCATAACAGTGAGGCACTGTTGTGGCAATCTGGTGTTCTCTCTTAAAAGAGTCTGAAGACTCTCTTATCATTTTATTTCTTAGCTCACAGTGGGCTTTTGCTGTCAAGCATCATGTGATATGACATTAAAACATTACAGACAGATGAACTGTTGTCCAGCATACCTTAGCTGCATATTGCTCCAAAGCAGTGATGGTATCTGGGTCAATGGCAGCATCTCCCGTGTGAAGACCAGCCACTGTGCCATCAGCTTGAATGGCTAAAATGGTATCTGACTGTGGCATCTGCACGGCGTGGTGAATGTAGGCAGTAGTGCCATCCTCCAGCTGGACTGCTTGTAACGCACTCTGATCATAACTGTCTGAGAAATAACATTACGACGTGTTACAAATGAAAAGGAATAGCAGTGGCTGTAGGTAACACAAGAAACTGCTGCTGCTTAGGAAACGTCTCCAAAAGCTGTATATGTGTCTGATATTTATGAGAAATATTCCCAATTACAATACCACCATGAATAGCAGATTAACTTTTTTTTCAAGACAACGCCATCTACATCTTCTGCACACTTGCAGAAGTGCAAAACCAATTCCAGTCTATTCAATTGTGGTCTAGCTTTACTAACAAAGGAAATCACAACCACAAATATTCTTCCAACTCATTATCCACTCATAATAAAATGAAAACATAGGAAACACATACATCTGATTTTAGAATGTATGGATCTGACCCTGATACCAGAATCACCCGTAAAAATAGATGCAAAATAAACTCTGGATGGTGTTGCTGGCAGTGGAATGTAATTTTTGTCACATTAGCTTATTAAAATATCTAATGGTTCACTTTTTCAAAAGAAATAGGATTGTTCATAAGATGGGAAAAATCAGCTTCTGCAGCAATCTAGGTTATAATTTAAAATGAATGTTTGCATTTTTGACCATCAGTCATCACACTTTCAGCCCTACTACTTAAAGACAATATCCCCAAGAGATGATCTTTGAAATGTATGTCATGTCTCTACATTCTTTAGTTTAAGTGGGATTGACTGATTCATTCTTAACTGCTTTCTCTTCTTAATTCTACATACAATTATGGCTGAAATCTGTGTGATAGCTTGCTTGCTCTACTGACGTGGCATTTACTTACTTTATTGATATCCATGGCTTCAAAAATAAATACACAGCTGGTGATTTTTAAATTCTGTTTATAACTGCTCTATGATGTCCTAATAAAGAACTGAATCAGACTCATTTCAGTAATTCCTAGATGCCACTAAGCAGAAGTAAGAAACAAACTGCAATGGGAATCACGCTGAATTACGTAATTGTCTGAATACAGTATCGTGTTTTGTACTGCTGTTCTGTTCAACTGAAATACTAAACCATTATTCAAAAGCCATTTACCTTTGGAGGTGTGATGAATGAATGCTGTAGTTCCATCCTCCAGCTGAACTGCTTGTCCATCTTCCAAACGCAAGCTGTCCCCTGTTTAGAAGAATTACAATGCTTTGACAAGAGGTTGAAAAATGCATTAGTCAGAAAAATTCTCTCTTCAAGATTCTTTGCAAAACAATTAAGAAATCAAGCTTTTTTAAAATGATTACTGATTAGTTAATATCAGTATCTATCAGTAATAAAATACTTCAAAATATATTTTTATATATATATATATATAATTACACTTACTACTTTTAGTCATGGGTACATGTTGAACATAGGCTGCAGAACCATCTTCTAGTTGAATCACTTGGCCATCCATTAATTTACCATCTGAAATACACGGAGTACTTTCAGAGAATCTAACAGTGTGACACAACCTACTTTAAACACACAGCAGACACTTCGTGGATCAGACAGAGTATCAGTACAATATCACAGACTTACACTGCTTGCTAAAGCTGAAGCATAGTAAGGGGCTAAGAAACAGTGGTTTTAGAATTCTAGGATAAAGAAGGCGTGATGGTTGAAATAAATACACTCAATACAGAACACTAAATTTTATTACCTATCCAGTAGGCAGAACGTTGGTATTTGGGTTTGAAGCATGCAGAGTATCTTGCTTCTGAGTCTGACTTATGTTCTGCATTTGATACCTGCATCTTATTAGTACTGGAAATAAATATTTATCTGGTATTATTACTGCAATCCCCCAACTGGGAGTACAGCTTTGAAAACACTGAAGATTTTCCCCAGTTTTACTACCCAGAGGGGTTTACAACCCAGCATAGGAGAGGAATACAAATAAAGAGAGGAATACAATGTCGATACAAACCAACTTCCAGTCGTTTACCTACCTTTAGAATTGTGCTGTATGTATGCAGTGGAGCCATCAGCCAGGGTAACTGCTTGCAAACTTACACCTTCCATGTTTTCTAAGTTGTCACCATCTAGTAAAGCAAAAGGTTCACATTCTCTATTACCAACATCAAACTTCAAAAATCACCAGTTATGCACCTCCAAAAATGATGACATCCCTTACAACCCAGTGATTTTAGAAATACTGGTAGGTTTTCTGGGTTTTCAACCTTGATGACATACTGTGGTCAGATGTTCAAGACCTCGCTCCATAAACAGGACAGCCTCAGTGCTACTTGCTCTAACTAGAAAAGCTGTGTTATTGAATAAATGATTGCAAAGTTTAGGTTTTAGGGAAAATACTAATTAGGTAATGAGCTCCAACAGTGAAATAATGATATCTATTTGTATGAATAATTTTGTTTTGTACCTTATTACCTATATTAGTATATGCAAATCTATTTAGACTAAAATACTTAGGAAAAATATTTTATCAGTGAAAATCGTACCAAAGCTGTCAGAAAATACCATATTTAAACCAATTCAAATCACCAACCTATTTTAAAATTTAACTAGTCTAAAATGTGCTTTGGTGCAGAATGAAGTCACAAAGTATAAAACAGTAAAACCACTGTGAGAATTAAGTCAGATTTTCGAGTATCTATTTTGATACGTTTATACTCCTATTACCTTAATTAAGAGATCACTCTCTTAATTAAATCAGTGAACTTCATCTCAGCTAACTAAGAATAATCTGCTGATTTGTGTTAGATTTTTCATTTGGAATACACTGCTTGAGTTCTAGAGTTTTATCTGACCTTCTAACAGGAAAGACACAATAATACACATTTCAACTCAGTGCTCACCTTGCACGGCTACAGCTTCTGTCAGACACAGAGTCACATGCTGGGCCTCCATTCCTCCTCCAGAAAATTCAGTCATTCCCTGAGAGTCTCGGTTTATCTGAGCTAGTAACATTGTCTGCCTACAAAGAAAGCATTCAAGGACATCAGTACAAAATCTAAATACTGAACCAGAACTAGTTAAATACAATCCAAGATCAACTAGATTTCTATGCAACCTCTACCAACATTTTTTGTTGCCTTCCACACACAGATATGCAATGAATGAATGAGAGAGCTGTAAAATAATTCAGTGGAAAAAAAAAAAAAAAGAAGTTATTTGAAATAGCTAAGAATTGTTATCTCAATTAATTAAGCTATTAAGAACTTCAGGCAGCAGTTAGTAAACTGAACTTGAACTAACATATCGTCTTTATTCCAGCTGGGACAGAATTGTGATCTTCAGAGTGTATGATGCTGCCACTTGGCTCCAGGAGAAAAGCAATGTTGAGAACACACCGAAGTTTATAGCTGCTGCTAAGCAGCATCGTATAGAGCTGAGACCACTCACAGAGGAGTTCACAAGGAGATGGGAGGGAACAGAATCAGGATGGCTGACCTAAACTGTCCAAAGGGATATTCCATACCATACAACATCAAACAGAAGGAGTTTTGAAGGGGATGGGAGTTCATGTCTCTCTCTTTTGCTGTTCAGGAGCTAGCTGGGCATTGATCAGGAGGTTGTGAGCAATTGCTTCTGCACCATGTGTTACATGCACTCATATTTATATATAGCCATAACAATTATCCTTGTCTTTAGCTTAGTAACCAGTTTTATCTCAACCCATAACTTCTACCTTTTTTTTTTTCCCAACTTTCTCTCACACCCCATTGGGAAGGAGGGAATGAGCAAATGAATGTGTGGTGCTCAGCCACCAGCTGGGTTAAACCACAACTTATACAAAGAAAAGAATCACAGAATCACAGAATGGCCAGGTTTGGAAGGGACCTCAAGGATCATGAATCTCCAATCCCCTGCTACACACAGGGCCACCAACCTCCCCATTTAATACCAGACCAGGCTGCCCAGGGCCCCATCCAACCTGGCCTTGAACACCTCCAGGGACGGGGCATCCACAGCCTCTCTGGGCAGCTGTTCCAGCACCTCACCACTCTCTCTGTAAAGAACTTGTCAACGAAAAATGAAAAACATTGTGTCAATGATGGTACAAATAATGATACCTTTTTGTCCCCAAAATTAAAATGAAGCTGACGATTCACTCATGGTCACCCATAACAACAGCAGGGCTTTCAGTCTATCAGCAACTCCAGTGCCAGCAAGAAGTTCAGGATCACACACTGGTGAAACACATACTTGATTAGCAAATCTGAATGGTCCAACAATTTCATTAAGTTTTCCAGGAAGATTTATATCTAACTACCTATAAGGATACATATCTAAATTAATAAATGATCTCACAACAAAATGTGTTAATAACAAGATAGTGATTGCTAAGTGACGGGCACAACCCTGTAGATATCTCAGAGAACCAGCCATTCCTCTGGATACTAATTTTTCGCCCAGGCATTAAGAAGGTATTAAGGTATTAAGAAGTATATTGAATCTGAAAGGATGCTACTAATTTTTAGTATTAGCAGATAAAGCAAATTCAAAACACTGCATCCTACTAACTCGGATCTTGGCTTTCACCTCAGAAAAAATGAGTCACATACAGAGAGGTGGATGACTGAAAAAGATCACATGAAATTGCAGTGTAGGCTATACAGCATTAAAGCATTTTCTTTTTTTCACTAATGTATTTAGTGGAGTTCTCACAGTAATTGGCAGTTAGATGATCTCAAAAAGAAGAGTATAGGTAAACAAGCAAGGCTCTTAATCTTATGGTTCTGTGACATGCTGTGTTGTAATTCAAGGTTGAGGAGAACAATCTAGGATTTCAAATTTACTTCTGATTCAATTTCTAAACAGTTATTTATTCTTCTACGCTATGAAAATCTGCCTTTGAATGAACAAACTCATCAGTGGGCTCAAAAACCAAGGAGACACATTTACTAAGTTAAAACTAAGGAACAGTGAAAGCAAAGTAGACCATTTAGGTCTTATGCCTACAGGATGCCAGCAGTATTTATAAGCTTTGGCACACTGATTCAGTAGTCAAAGAGTATATCCAAGTCACATTTTCCAAATAGATCCAAGTGACTGTGGAACAGTTTCTATTTCCCAGCATGACAGTCCCAGTTTGCTGGGACTGCTTCTCTGGAGGTACTGCCAGCTTGTGGCAAGTCTAATTAAGTAATTATGGTATTAGATGCAAGTGGGGAACAAAGTTTATTTACCCTCTTAACTGCTAACACAGTGTTCTGTATTGACAGCGCTTCCCGTTCACTCAGTTTTCAGGACACCTTGTGGAAGTAGGCTGCAAATCATCCGGATTGCTTCATACAACAGAGAAGAAAGGCTACAGAGCCTCTTTGTGATGGTGTTCTGAAATCATTCTAGCAGGGACTGGACTTTGAAGGCCTCTCATTTGGGTTTTTCTATTGAGAATTCCCCCTCCTAGCATAGCATCTTTTCCTTAGCATACAATCTGCCTTCAAAATAGAAACAGGATCTCCCTCCAGAATTCATGCTGCTCTCTTAAATCTTGGGAAGCACAGAGGAAGCAAAGCCACACAAGAGCCTTAGCAGAACACATTGCTTGAAAGCTCAATGGCTATTTGGTAAGAAAAAAAAATAGATTTAATGCAGATAACCATGTTGCTGCTTTTCCTCAATTCTGACCCCTTTCAAAATGCCCCTTGCAATCGATCCTCCTCCCAACCCTCCGCTCTCCCACTAACTTACCTCAACTCCACCCCTTCTCCTCAAAGTACCACTTTTCTTCTTCAGGTGGCCCTGTCACAGTGCCAAATTTCCAGCACACTTTTCTTTGTCCCACCCTTGTCACCAAAATAACCCAAAATCTGTGCAGGGAGGAATATACTCAACTAAAGGACACACCGCTCTCTCTAGAGGTCCCTTTTCACTCCCTAGCAGGGAAGACAAGCTAAGCGGACAGCACTAAGAGTCCTGAGGAGGAGCATGGGGAGGGAATGAAGAGAAATGAAAAGCTGGGTAACACTGTAGAGAAATGGATTGGGATACCTCAGAGAATCTGTTGCATTGCTGACACAACATCACTACTTTCAGTTTCTTTGCTCAACTAGAATAGCCAACCACTGGGGCAGATTGACAAGAAAGGTTATGGACTGCTCCATCCAAGCAGGTGCTGAAGATGATGCGACAGCCCTGGGCAACCTGCTTCAACAGACCCACCTGGAGCAGGGGCTGGATCAGGTAACTTCTGCATCTAGAGCACTTCCAAGAGTCTCTGGTTATCCAATCATTTTGGTACTGCATACTTCTAGAACAACATCAGCACGCTGTTGGTACATCACTCACCATGGAAATCTCACTTCCTATCATGTTTTTATTCATTCATGGCTTTTTTGTTTCTTTGGAAGCCAGTGTGCTTTCATCAAACTGAAGTCTCTTCCCTTATCTCAGCTCCTTTATTCACTCTGCTCCCTCTGCTTTCTGCTAACTGGCTTCCCAGCTTCCAGCAAATGTCTTTACCCTTCTTTCACTCCAAATCACACCAGCTTCTCCCCCTAAACTACCTCAACCTTCTGCCAGGAACTTGTCTGCAAGAACCTGGGAAAGACTTCCTTCATCAAATTCAAATCCCACACCTCTAGTTAAAAAGCAGTTGAAAGTGTCCATTTTTAGGAAAACACACCAGCCCTGGCCTGAAACCTCTGCAGTCACTAAACAAGATCCACGTTTCCCAGTTCATCTCAAAAGCTGTCCTACAGGAAGACAGGCATGCAGTCACAAGGTGCTCACTGAACTGAAAACATAGGGCTTGATTCTGTGAGCTGTTGCAGATCTTTACAGACTATGTGCAAGTTGTAGTTTTGAAAGGCACACATCAATGTATTTGGGAAGATTTTTTAAAGGACTGTGATACACACTGCGTACCTGACATGACTGATCACCAGAATACTCCCATGGCATTCATGCAGAGAGGATCTTATCTTTCTAAGTTGGTTGAAATGCTACCCAGAGAAAAATCAGCCTGAGACAGAAAACAGCTGAAGCCTGAACCCCCTGCAGTGAAAACAGGAGGAAGCAAAAGGCAGTCACACAAGAGAGGACAGTGAAACAAGTCTCACACCGTCAGGCACAGATGGAAAGCAGCTTGTTCAGTGTATTGCTGATGAAAGCTGTACCAGAAATGTGAAACATGCCACCCACCAGGGTACACAAACAATAACTTTTATTAATTTTAAAAAAATATATATTTATATATATCTAACATTCTCCAAACAGGAAAAACCATTTATGATCTAACACACTAAGCTCTTAACACTCAGATACATGGAAGCAGGGGGGGAAGATTTCTTATGAAGACCTCATGAAGGCCTCATGTTAGAGGGCTCCTATAACTAACACTGTGTTCCTTCCCCCACTAACATTCACATTACCAGATGTCTTCTTTTGGGTGCTGTCACCTGTTTTGCAGAAAAGATGACACACTGAAAGAGAAGTTTTTATGTAAGCTCTATATGGCTTAAAACAGGAGTCTGGGCTGAAAATCAGGAATGGAACAACTAGGAAACAGCAGGTGGGATGGAACTGAAAGAAAAGCGGGCACTGGCAGAGGGCATGGTGCCATGCAGCAGAAATTGGGTTTGGAGTAGTGGGAAGTCAGGCAGCCGAAGACAGCACAAGGAGACTGAGAGCCTACGTTGCTGAGAACGTGGCAAATAACAGCTGGAAAACAAAAACTGGAATTTGGCATGGATAGAATTATTGTAAGATTGTATTGTTGGATAAAGAAAAAACCTGTAGTGACAGCAGCAGAAACCCCTGAGAGAGAAAAAGAAAAAAGGCCGATACTTAGGACACCAGTAACATGAAAGGGAATAAAGTTTTTAACAGAAGCCAAGGAGGAAAAGTTAGGGTTACAAAATGCAAGAAGAGAGAAGACAGAGTGAGTGGTGCCAGGTGAAAGAACCGTGAAAGACAGACAGGAAAAAGGCTGTTCCAGACATGAGGTAACCCTGTGATTGCTCACCCTTGCCACACAGACAGCACTGGGAAGTTTGAAATAACATCCATCTATTTAATTTAAAAATAAACGTCACTTTTATTTTTAATACACTTCCAATGATGTGCAAAACCACTGTAATTTTGCAAGGCTTATAAAAACAGCAGACGATAGCCAACCTGGAAAAGAGATGTGGCCAACAACACAACCCTGTACCTGTTAATATCTCACTAAGGAATTTTAGGAAGCTGTGCTCCTGATTGATAAACCTGGATCCCATGTTCAGTTCTGGCTGCAGTATATCATATCATAGAATGGCCTGGATTGAAAAGGACCACAATGATCATTGGGTTTCAACCCCCCTGCTATGTGCAGGGTCGCCAACCAGCAGACCAGGCTGCCCAGAGCCACATCCAGCCTGGCCTTGAATGCCTCCAGGGATGGGGCATCCACAACCTTCTTGGGCAACCTGCTCCACTGTGTCACAACCCTCTGTGTGAAAAACTTCCTCCTCATATCTAACCTAAATCTCCCTTGTCTCAGTTTAAAACCATTTCCCCTTGTCCTATCACTATCCAATTAGAGCGCTTCAGAACTGATACAACTGTCAGTATCAGTACCATTTCCCCCAAGCAGTTTGATTAATAAGCAGTTTGTGAAAAACCACAATTACTACCTATGATTAGCATTCTGGTTTAGTGCACTTCAACTGATAATTAACAAGCACTGCAGCCTGACGGGTCTCAGGGCAAAAAGTGGTGGGTATGGATTGAAAAACAGAGCTGCCCAGAAACTTTGCTTGTTATGGGACTGAGGGTTAGATCAGCAGTTGCATGAAGGCATCAGACAGTGCTAGGGTCAGAAATACAGATGTGGCAAAACAAAGGCTCTCTCAAAGCTTCCTACTGTTTCCAGCTGTACCTGTATGACAGTCCTTCCCAGCATTACCTTGGAAATCTGGAGGGTCAGAACTGACATCTAGATCCTGTCCACACTTTGATCAAACATTTCAAGAGATAAGACATGGATTTCTTTCTCCTTCAACAGCCTTTGCCTCTTTCAGCATTGTATTGTTGCATTACAATGTTGATTTCATACTACAATTGGTCAGCATGGATTGGAAAAAAATATATAAAAATTGGATTTTAATAACATATAAGAGAAGCTCCTCAATGACAGGCATTTCCCACTTTCTCGGTGCTCTGTTTTATCATCTTCCTTCCTGTATTTTTTCCTGTTCTCACAAAGGCACCCAGGACATAATTAAGCAGCCATTTCCACATTAAATCAATCACTCACTGTATAGGATGGACACAAGACAGAAACAAAGACCAAAACCTCTGCAGAAGACACTGCTAACAGCTGGATTCAGCCAGACCGGCCATTATAGAGGTGTAAGGCACACAATTTAATAGCACACCACAGCAGTGCTTTCTCGATGGCAGGAAGCACTGCACACCCAGCTGAGAAGAAGCCAATCAATCTGGACAGCAGTGCCAAGCGCATGAGCGCCGCGTCTGTGCGCAGCACGGCAGCACCACTAAGCCACAGAGACACGTGTCGCCCTGAGCAGGGGCTCGCAGTCCCATCCAAGGCTCTGCTTTACTCTTTTTGCAGTACTTCAGCCCTCTCCATCTTCCAGACATGCGCTGTCTCAGCTATAAGTGCTTGCTTCCTCTGCTGCCTGAATGTATCAGAGAAGAAATGAGCGGTTAGGCAGCGTGGGGTCAGTCCTTCCATCAAGTGGCAGCTGTGGGACAAACAGCTCCCCCGCGGACAGCAGTGCAATGCTCCCACCTCCCTGGAGCGGCAGCACACCATGGCAGCTGTGCCGTGGGTAACCCCCAGTGACCTGCACGGCTGCAGGCTCTGCTTCAGACCAGAGTCAGCACCAAAGCAGCAAATTAGATGTCACTGACAGCACCGCCACACTGGGCAAATAATAACGTGCATGTTCAGAAACTGAGTTAGGCCTGGAGTCAGAGGAAAGCTCGTTGGTCACCGTCCACTCAAATCCTCCAAACCTGCTGAGGCTACCAGCAAAATCAGGAATTTTGACAAAATACGTGGACACGAGTTAATCAGTAACAACCGCAGATGACAAATTAGCTGTGGTTTCCATCAATGTTTGTATGGCAAGAACTCCCTCCAACTCCTCACTCCAACCTCAGAAGAAAACCTATGAGCATCTCTGTTGACAAAAGCCTGCATTTTCAGTTCAGAAAGAGCAGAATTTTCAGTTCCAGAAGAAAATCCATCCGTTGGGATCATTATCCACTTTATGGAGCTGGGTGTTTCCTTCAGTCTTTCAGGAGCCCTTGTGGCACAGGGACAGGTTACCTGCATCACATATCTCTATCAGGCTCACCTGTTTTCCTTGTGGAACAGAAGAGAAAAACTGACCACCTGTTGGTGGGGAAAGAGCAGAAAGCATGCTTCTGCTTCTCTGCAGTGACATGACAATACAGGAAGAACAGTGGCAAGGAAACGCAAACACAGGTTGGCTGGGATGCTATGGTACGTACATACATGCGCCAGAGGCAGCAGCTAAAAACAAGTGTGGGAAGCAGAAATCAGGGAGATGATCAAGGAAGAGGGCAAGAGTCAAAATGTTAAGAGCAAAAGAGTAACAAAATCATCAAACTAGAACACTAAAGGCCAGTTCTGCCTCTTAACTATTTGTAGTCTGTGCACTACACCTGACACTTAAAGAATTTCTCTGATTATCAGGAATGTGCCTTTTGATGTGTGTGAAAACTCACCTGCATTTAGCTGAGCCCTATCATTTGGCAAACAGTCTGACATGAGCCAACTGAAGAATCCTCAGAAACTCAGTGGCAGCGTTTCTTAAAGACTCCATCCACGTGGAACATGTTTTAACCCAAAACTCTAAGGTGACAGCTTACATGTGACAGCAAGGAATGATCAATATCCTGAACTCTAATGGAAGCCCAATGGCACTGTAAGGGGGAAAAAAAAACAAAGCTGTCTTCTTTTTAGCTTTATTTAAAACAAAAGCTCGTGTATTTTAAAAGGTCGTTACATTCAGTCTGTAACAACGCTCCAAAGTTAGTAAACGCTAACATTTGCAGTCTAAAAGGACCTGGACAGGCTCAAGAAGCAGGCCTGTGAGAACCTAATGTGAGGTTTAGGAAGGCCAAGTGCAAGGTGACACACTTGGGTCGAGGCAATCCTAGATATGATTACAGACTGAGAGAAGAACTCCTTGACAGCAGCCCTGCAGAGGAAGGACAAACAACTGGACATAATCCAGCTGTGTGCTCTTGGAGCACGGAAGGCTAATGGCATACTGAGCTGCATCAACTGGGGGGGGGGGAGGAAAGAGGAGGGGATTGTGAGACCCTATCTGGAGTATTGTGCCCAAGCCTGGGGCCCCCAGCACAGGATGCAAAGCTGCTGGAGTGGGTTCAGAGGAGGGCCACAAAGATGGTCAATGGGCTGGAGCACCTCTCCCTTGAAAAAAGGTTGAGAGAGTTGGGCTTGTTCAGCCTGCAGAAGGCTCCAGGGAGACCACACTGCAGCCTTCCAGCATTTGATGGGAGCTTACAAGCAGGAGGGGGAGTGACTCTTTACACGGTCTGGTAGTGATAGGACAAAAGGAAACAGCATTAACTAAAAGAGGGGAGACTTAAATTAGACATTAGAAAGGAGGGCAATGAGACACTGGCACAGCTGCCCAGAGAATCTGAGGATGCTCCATCCCAGGAGGTGCTCCAGGCCATGCTGGATGTGGTGTTGGGCAGTCTGATCTAATGGGTGGCAGCCCCACCCATGGTGGGGGGGTGAAACTCGATGATCTTTAAGGTCCCTGCAACCTAAGCTGTTCTATGATAAAGTGGACCTTAACTCGGACATGTTTGTTCATGTCAATAGGAACATCTACTTACAAAGGTGTAAAAAGCACACCAGGAAAGCCACTCATTTGAGAAGTACTCTCCCAGGCCAAAGCAGCAGTCCTGTTCTAACAGTGTCCATCAGCTCCTCACAGCGAGGATCTCACACCACACAGCTCTGTGGGTTTGGGTGGCCAAGAGATCAGCTCAAGGCAGGTGCTGCACTGCCCCCGTGACGTGGGGTCACTGATTCACCACCCCATTCTTTTGCACACCAGTAAGTTCTTTAGGGTGAGTCAGGACAAGGAGCTTTTTCAGGAAAGAACATAAGCTTGAGCAATACCTGTAATTAGCCATTCCAAATCCTCTAACACAGCTGATGTGCATTATGGAGGTACATTCCAACCCCCTTCAGTATTTGCTGACAAATGGAGCAAAAAATAAAATAAAATAAAATAGGCAGAGGGTCTGATGGATCACTGCTGTTTTTGGATATCCTTCTCAGACATTTGCTGAACTCACTCTGGCCAAGCATCTATACAGATAAGTATAGATAAGTATATATTCTCACAATGTTTTAATGAAAGCTCAGCACAGATGGCACCCAGGAGGAGGCCCTGACACCACAGGAGCTAGCAGAGGCCCTCGGCCTGGCCGTGTTGTGTGTGCAGGTGCGGAGCCAATGGTGGCAGCTCATGGCCTTGTAGCTCAGCTGGGAGACAGCACAGCAGCACCATCTGCACCCTGCCTGTGCTGCTGCCAATTCCACGCCCTGGGCAGCACAGTGCAGCGTGTGGGCCAGAGGCAGCCTGACCTGCTGAACCTGAGATGGTCCAGAGATAAACGCACATTTACAAAGCTAATTCTGGCACTCACTGCTGGGGAATATTTACTGCTATTATCTCCGTCCGTCTCCTCTTCGAGAAGGGAGTCCCAGCACAATGCCCAAGCACAGACATTACCATGATGACACAGGGTGAACTAAGTGATATTCTGGCTAAGGACACTTTCAGCCAGGCTGGGGCATTTGCTTTACTTGAGCCATACAGTGTAAGGCAGAACAATAATTCTGCAAGCAGGATACAGGGAATGAAACATTATTTCATTATTATAATGAAAATAGTTTATGTAAATTATGTAATCAGTTTGAAATACGTTTCTCAAAAACTATTTCAACGCTTATCCCACACGGCCCAATTAAGCTGCCATCTGTACCAACACAGCCTCGCGCTGTTTGATGGCACATCCCCGACTTCCATCTTCCACAGCGATTCAGACGGGAAGCTCCCAGCCTACAAACACCGCGTTAAGGCCCAGCCCACGAAACACAAAGAGAAAAGCCACCGCAACGTGGTTCTGTTGCACTCCGTCATTTCAAAACTGTAGGGCAAGGGCACTTAGGGAGGAAAAACGCACCGCGTTACGTGCGTGTGCTCTTACACAGGCGTGCCGTACAGGTAAGGACGTCCCGCTTCTCGGGCACCATCACCTGTAACGCGGCCAGCAGAGCCGGCACACGGGGCTGCGGGCCCCGGCGGGCGCACAGCAGCGGGACAGGATGCCGAGAGCCGCCGTCCCGGGGAGCGGGACGGCTCGCGTGGGACGTGCCGCACGTAACCCATGGAGCGGCCCCGAGGCGGCCGGGAGGGCCGAGGCACGGCGCGGCGAGAATAAAGGCGCCGCGTTCAGCAACGCCGAAAGCTCCCCGAGCCCGCCGAGCCGCGCTCGCGCACGGGGAGGCCCCGCTGCGAACGGCCCGGCCCCGGCCGGCGGCCCCCGCCCGTCACGCGGCGGCCAACGGCGCCCCGCGGGGGGGCGACCGGCGGGGCCGGACGGGGTCTCCCGGGGCTCGGGGTGCCGCCCGGGGCGGGGCGGGGGGCGGCGGGGCGGCGGCCGTGCCCGGGACGGAGGCCCAGCGCACCCCGAGGCCGCGCTGCCGGCGGGAGGAGGGGGCCGCGCGGGCGGCGGCGGCGCGGCGGTCCGTCGGCGTCGCCCGGTGCCGCGCTGCCGCCTGCCCCGCTCTCTCGCTCGCTGCCCCTCGGCGCAGCCCGGCGCGCAGGGTGCGGCCCGGCCCGGCGGCCCGGCGCCGCAGCCCCAGCCGGAGATGGCGGTGGTTAGAATAAGGCACACTGGGTAAAAACACATTTATATACGAACCTCGCCGAGAAATTTTCCAACAATTCCTCCGTCCGACCACCATGCACCAGGACAGGAAACGGCCGCCTCAGCGCCCGCCCGCCTCAGCGCCGCCCCGAGCCGCGCGGGCGAGCTCTGCGCCCCGAGCTCCCGCCGCTCCCATTGGACGCGCGGCGCCGCACGGCACCGCCTCCGCTCGCCATTGGTCGCCTCCAGGCCCCGCGCCGATGCCCATTGGCTAGGCGCCCGCGGCCCCGCCCCGCGGCTTCATGGCGGCTCGGCTATGCTGGGTTCGGGGCCGCCGCCGCCGCCATTTTGTACCGCGGGGAGCGAGGCGCTGGCGCGTCAGGAGTGGAGCGGGCGCCATTTCCTGCTCCGGGCAGTGGGCCCGGCGGCGGGGGACGCCGGTGGTGCCTCGGCGGGGGCGGAACAGAGCGCGGTGGGAAGGGGGCGGCCGCCCTCGGGGCTCTCCGCGGACGGGGCGCCGGGAGCAGGGCCGTCAGCAACGGCGGAGAGGAAAGGCCGGCTGCGGCCGGGCCTCGCGGCGACGGGCTCCCACCGCGGGCACGGACGCCGAGCGGAACCGAGCGCTCGGGGCTGGGCGGCGGGCCCGCGTGCCGCGGGGTCTGTGACAGCCGCCCCGGGTGCGCTGCGCTCCGCGTCCGCTTCAGCCCGGCTCCCGCGGCGGAAGGTGTTGTATAAAGCAGCCCTGAGGGATGCTCGTTCCGAGGTGGTTTTGGGAGTGCGGCAATCCGGCAGCAGCTCCAGACGAAACGCGTGGCAGAAGAGTCGTAGGTCGCTGCCGTGCGGCATTGCGGCACCTCGGGGCACCGCTGCTCCGTGCGGCAGCGAGCGACTGAAATCCCTTGGTTAGCATCACACGCTACGCGTGAGGAAGGACTGGAAGACGAAAGCAGGACAAACGGGCCGTGAGGCTTAACGGTGCTGCTCCGAGAACAGATTATTGCAAAAAGGGGGAAAATTCCGTTAGGAAAATGCAGCGTTAAGCTGTGCGACTGATTATCGGCTATCAGTCATTAGGCACAGCACAAAGCACCAGGATGCACGTGCAGTGCTTTGTAATTACTCCACTGCACACTGAATCCTGTAGTAGTTTCAAGGCTGTGACATCTGACCATAGTTTTGATGTACCGCACCAAAACCTACATTCTTTTTAGGAAAAACGTGTTACCAAGGTTGTACAACTGGTGTAGAGTATGTCAGCAGCACTTGGGAGGGGAAAACAAATGTCAGAGCTAAGCAACAGAACTCCCAAGTACTGCCAGAACGCAGTTGCATTCTAAAGCCCACACCAGAATGAGTGCAGATGGAGGAGTTGCTTAAGATGTTTATTAATCAAAGGAGATTTTCCATAATAGAAAAAAAACAAAGACTTCAGCTTTCCCAGCTCTTCCTTTAGAGTTGCATTATCCCTGAAAAACTGAATGGATAAGTGCAAGTTGTAGGAGAACTTGACACGTGCATCACCAAAACGGAAATGGCGCATCACGAAATGCACTGTCACCACCACCAACATAAAACCGTGCTGCAATTCATACAAATGCATTTCTTGGAGCAAAGGAAAGCAAAGTTGTAGGATCTGTTTTTTAAAAAGCTACTCCTTTCTAATCAGTCTAGTTAACACATAAAGCACCCTTGAAGTAAGGCTATCCTCATACCAAGGTAAACTTCCTCCCTTGATGTGGAAAAATATTAGTTTCAGAAATAAGAATGGCACTAAATTGGTAATTTTCCCTCTTTTTTCCATCTGCTTTGTACACGCAGCCTTCTTGCTGCTGTCACATCTCTTACCCTGAGGTAAAAGCACCATGTGCCCTAAAACGTTCTCACTTTCCTGGCAGGGCAGGAAGTATATGAGATAAGCAGATACCCAACAAGCAGATGTTCAGAAATGATTCAAGTCCAACTGAGAGTTTTTCAAGGTTGAGGACTGCACAGGAAAAAACATTCTGCGATTATACATCACCTTTTCCTACAAGATAAAACTGTCCAGAGATGAGCTTGAGGCCAGAGTATACCTGTGGGTGCTCAGGAGTTACGCATTCTATACAGCACAGTTCTGCTCTATGTACTCAGCCAGACAGCTTAGGGCTCACTAAGTACTCCTGTGGCTCCCATAGCACTCATGTAACAGATACTTTGGATTCAATACTTTTTAGGCTTTTTCACCTCAGGTGCAATATCCATCAAGTCTACACTTCACTTCAAGTACTGCTTTGGTATCCCAATAGGGCAAAGTGACAGCATAATGCTGCCTCAGCCTCTCACGCCAGCACTCTGCGGGGAAGTGTTTTTCACCTAAGAAAGGCTGTCCAGAGAGGAGGGAGTGCAAAAGCCCCATGCACCTGGCTCACAGCACAGCATGAGCCGTCCTGTAACAAACAGAAGGCAGAGAACAGTGCCAAGAGAACTGTGCCAGTCAGCAAGGAGACCCCACATCAATTCCAGCTATGCTGCTGATGCAAAAAAACACACCACACAAACCAATTTTCTGAAGACTGCATTTTGAGTATCATAATATATATATGTGCATTTCATTTTTACAGATATAAACTCAGTTTATTTTTAACCTGTATTTAAATTTTGGAGGCTTACATTAAATTAAGGTAGCTCATTTAATATCAATTGTAACAGCAGGTGACATTTTAATATAAAAACAGCCAAAAGAAAAAAAAAAAAAACATTTGATTTAAAAGACCTGACACCAATGATCTCAAGGCAAGATCAAAAACCTATGGATTTATGCTTTAAGAAAAGAAAGAGGGGGCATGTGAGCCAACCCATTCACAGCATCTCCCTGCTGGCTTCTTCATACAGTGGTTTTCATAGTGGTCCCAGAGGGAACTGTATTTCGCCTCTCTAGCTAAAATACCAGTTACTATAGCAACTTTGAAAGAAGAAAATTGTGGCTTCAAAAATGGAAGATTGGCAAAACTTCAAATACACTGTCTGGATCAGGCAGACGATGGTACATTAACACTGCAGTGCACTCGCACTGCCACGGTGGGGGGGAAAAAAGGTTTTGCAGAATTATGGGAAAAACTGCATTCATAGATCAAAGCCCAGGTTAGCCAAATTCTTATTTTTTTTAATAGATTGCATATATAGATGTTTCATCCGCACACTTCAATCAACTCATTTAAGAGCAGAACTTCACATCTAATTTACATGCTTCAGAAAAGATCACTTTCTCAGTGCTTACAACGAACATTTGTATCCAAATTGTAACTCGTACAGTGAGATCTTTAAGAAAAACAAAGGACACAGAGGGTGTTGCTATTTTTTTCTTTTTTAGCAGCAATGAAATATCACTAACCCCTTTTTTACAGAACCGAATTCAAGTCACAGCCAGAGGTGACTGCACCACAAAGTCACCAGGTACAAAACTGCTAGTTCATTTTAAATTAATAACTTGAAATTATTTTCCCCAATACATCCCTTATTTTTTATTTTTATTTTTTTATAAACAGCAAACATTTTGCTATTTTTGTACATAGGCTAGCAGGCTTGTTTCAATATGAAAGTGCTAATTCATTTACAGATTTATCAGTTATGTAGTGCTACATTAAGTGTCCAATATTCTACATATGAACAATCTTGATAAATGGAAACGATGAAGATTAAGTAAGGCTATTTGATTACCTTATTTACACTGAAAGAATAGACACCCAAATAAGGAAGGGAGAAAAGGGAAGTTGGGCAAATACTCATACCGCCACAGGTGTAAAAATTAAGTCTGCCTCCTAACTTGTACTGTAAATGAGATTTTAAATAGTCCTGCAGCCCATGCCTATTTTTTTTCCTCAGAAAAAGAAAAGCTGCCTTCATGACATCCCTCTTGATTTCCGATTTCCAAAGTGTGTCATTTGAAGCTTTATATTCAGATTCTTCCTATCTTCAAAAAAAAAAAACCCTCTAGTTTGCTTTCCAGTATTAGACTGCATGATCAGGTCCCACATCTGGGGCTTTTGTCCAATCTATTTATCAATTAGTTTAGAGTGAGCTGTAGATAACATGAACCAATTCTGGAACCACTATTGGGAGGAACACAAGCTCTTCACTACAATCACACAGTAGCAGGAAAAGTGATAATTCAATTCATTCCTGGGGCAGGGCCTCCAAAATTAAACGAAGTTGGCACGACTGGAGCATTGAATTTGTATCCTCCGTGCTTTTCAATCATTTTGGATTCTAAAAAAAAATTAAAAAGAACAAAGATAGAAGGAAAATTAATCAGTGCTCACAAAGCAGAAATGCATCAGGCCCCAGCAGCAGACTTACAGTTGTGCTTAAATGATAAATGACATTTATGTTTCCAACAAGCACACTTTAGCTTTTGGGAACAAGTATGTAATTCCACGTTTCTGAAGGAAGACCTAAACAAATGCTGGATTTCTAAAATTGCTGACAGATGCCCACTTCTTTCTGATTAAAATACCTGTCCATCAGACCAGTACCAGATCACACATTACAAACAAAAGCACTAAACAGATATCAGCTCAACTTTCATTTGTTCCTATATCAGCCCCACAGTATGAGCAGAAATAAGCTTAGCTCTGAGAGAAACCACCACGTTTATCATGTTTCATTTTCAACCACGCCTTAAGACCTTCAGGCATTCGAGGCTCACAAACCCATCCTTCCATCTGTTTTTACTAGATGCACGTTACATCCTTTAAAGATCAAAGCAAGATTGCCTTTTACACGTTCTGATCTTTTTACAAGCTCTAGCAAAAGGAGAGCTCAAAAACAGGCTGGTAAAAACTTGGTCTCTTTCTGGAAATACAACTCATTACCCAGAGGATCTGCATTTGGACTGTTTCATTTGAAAGAGGCCAGAAAAATGCTGCCATGGCTCATGAGGGACAAGGAGAGAACACAACCAAGGCAACATGGCTTTGTTCGCTCCTGGTCGCTTGGAGTACAGAAGGCGAGTTTCTCTCAGCATATGGAGATTCTTCTTAGCTACACAGTGAGACAGATAAGATTCCAGATCCTCCTATTAGGTCTGGTAGGAAGCCTGAATGGAGACCAACATGCTCTGTTAGTACGTAAGAATTTCCTGCGAGGATCTACCTCCTTAAGTTCAACTTCACAACCTGAACCTCATCTGTTCTACGAATAAGCAGTTGGGAAAAAAAAAATACATTCTTATTCATAAAATGCACAAGAAGAACACAGCGAGACTGCAGTTTCCATCCATCAGAGAAGGTCACTGCAGACAGTTAAGCTCTGCCATACTGGCTATTTTTCTGACAAAAAAATATTATCAAATGATTACTCAGTACTAAGCTTTTTACTGAAAGCTTTCTGAACTTCTAATCTGAAGCACCTTACTACAATAAGATGCAGAATATGACCTAGACAAAAATGCAGCCTTGACTTCAGAGACTGATACATACTGGCTTACTCTCAAACAATAAGGAAGTTAATAAAAGAGCCATGAATATTTGCCCATTTCCATGTATTTAAAAGCCTCAATCTGTATTATCTTCTCTGAAGAATAGCATTTCGAAATTCTTAATAGATTTAACAATGTAGCTTTATAGATGGACGCTAGTTTTTGAGCAAGTGTTTTCCCACCCACAGAATCAGAGGCTATTCCAGCTGCATCAAGTTACATCACAAAATACTCTACTGGTTGTGTAACATGTTTGCTTGTTACCATACCTGTAAGTTCATCCACTTTCAGGTCAATAATTGTTTTCAAGTTCAACATTATAACCAACTATATAATATATACTTCCATATGTATAATGAAGTATATATTATAACCAACTATATAAAATATACTTCCATATGTATAATGAAGTATATAATATATAATCCAAATTATAACAACTCTTCATTGAGACATCTCTACCATTTCATACACACATGGTTTTCCATACAAATTATGCACTAAAGCTTTGTGACCTGGCAATCTTTGCACTTTTAAAGCATCTTCAGACTGTAAAACAAGCCTGCTTTGATGAAAACGTTATTAGGCCTGACTTATAGTCAGCTAAAGCTAAAGAATCACTTAATGGTATAAAGGGGAAAAAATACCATGTGCTGCCCGCCTCTGATCTGCCAGAGTTGCTATGTCCTGCAATTGTTTCCTCTGTTCTTCATTAAGGCCCTGTGTCAAAGTTTGGTACCACACAGGGTTACGATTCTGAATTGCTGCAAGAGAAAGGAAACAAAAACAAAAGGTGTTTGTTCATTAAAATGTCCTGTAACTCAAAGCCTATTAACTCACTGCCATTTGCATCAAAACTATATTCTGATAAACCCTGTCAGGATTACATAATCCAAGACATCTCAATCCAAGACATCTCTCTGCTTCCCTCCCACAACAAATTCATTCCGAGAGCTCCCATTTCTCTGAAAGAGAAATGATGGCAACACTCTCCCCTTTTTCAAAGAAAGAACTCACTTAATTCAAACCATGGAAAGCTTTCAGCAAGTTCTGGTTCACAATGATAGGATAAAATTAAGTTTATTTGTAATTTGTTGGCCAGAAAAGAAAATAAAATTACTTACTCTGAAAAATTGTTTTAAATATCTGATATTCATCAACGGGGTTGTCTTCATCATCAATAATTGTGGAATAGCCTTCCAAAGCAGTTTCTTCAGCATCATCTTCTTCCCAGTCTTCATCATCTCCATCTTCACCTGCCTGCTTTGCTAGAATTTCTAGATATTCTTGGCCATCCTCATCAATGTCATCTTCATCACTCCCCAATTCCTCTGAGTGAGATATCACACACAAAAATGCTTAATCTCAAGAACAGTTAAAAAGTTTTATAAACATACAGTTAGTGTTGAAAAGCACTTGCTAAAACTAAACAAAGCACTATTGGTACTCCAAAGGATGTTTGAAACAATTTGATGTTTAATTAATAATAGTAATGATAATTTGCCAACAGATATTTAAAGGGGTCTTCAAAAGGGACTTGGAAATGATGCTTGAGAACCACAAAAAGTAACAGGATTAACAATGTGTAATGATTTGGGGAATCCAGAAGTCAATAGCAGAGATCAAAGAGACCTGCCTTCAACTAGACAGATGAAAAACACTGAAATGCAGAAAGTGCTTCAAACATTCAAAGACATCAGGATGACAACATAAAAAGCAAAACGAAGCAAGAGAGAAAAGCTTAAGCATTGTATAGAAAAGATGAAAAACAGACGTATGGAGAAATTACACATAATTTTTATCTTCAAATAAAGAATATGCAAAAAAGGTGAAAGCCTGTGACAACACTCTATAGAGAAAAAAGTCTATAAAGGCTGATGAAGTTCAGACCATGAGAAATGAGAAATCCTTGCTTAAGAAAAAAACTAAGAAACTGTTATCTTCTCCAATTATCTGACTGTAATTGGAGCTTGGAGCAAACTGCCTCTGCCCAGGGCAGGGCAGGAAGAACCAAACCTTTAAAAGGTCCCTTCCTACTCAAACCATTCTGACTACGATCCATTTTCAACATACATCTACAACTCCAGCATTTCATGGGACAATCTGTAATATATATTAGTCCAAACTGTACAATGAAGCACAGCAAACTCCTTCTACTCACTCTAACCACTTAGCCAAAGAGAAAACAGGACCCAGCACTAATTCTTTGCAGTGCTGACAGCATCCATACACAAAAGCCAGCTTGACAACAACTTTGAGGAGACTCAGTTGTGGAAGTCAGCTTCTAAGAGTGACAGGAAAGCAAGCAGATATGCTTGAAAGATGTTAAAAGATGTCTAATGCTCTATCTCAGCTTTGAGTTTAGGAATTAGGGAACTCTGAAGAATTCCACGAAGAACAACTCCATGTATCCACCAGGAAACATGAAAAACAGAACGTATCAATGGATCTTCAGTCTCCATACCTGTTTCCTCATCTTCTTCAGCTTCATCATCATCATCACTGTCATTTTCATGCTCCGCATGACAGGCATAAGCTCTTTTTAGCCCATTAAATAAAAGGATAAAAGCTGGCAGGATCTGGCCAGCAACTTGATTTAAAACCTGTGGTATTTGCTCCAGATCAATGAGAGCACACAAGCCAAGCACACACATTTTTCTGTCGTGAAGTCTGTAAAACAAAACAGCGTGCAAATTACAAATTCCAGTATGAACAGATAATATAGAGGTGTACCTTAGAGAATAACTTTGAAGATTAGAAACACTCACCCCAAGAAGCAGTCCACATCATTAAGCCACTGTGTTATGAAGTGATTAGTGACAGGCTCCACATTATTGGGAAAACGAAGATTTTCCAATGTATTTAATAATAGATGAGGATTGTAGTACAGAGCAGCTATGGCAACCTGGAGGCACATTGTTCGTAGTTCACTTGTTTTCACTTCTCTGGTCAATCTCTCTAAAGCAGCTTCCACAAATAAGGGTATGCACTGAAGAGCGAGAACCATTATAAACTTAGTGGTCAAAATCAGTTCTTTATTTCAGACTCCAGAAATGGCTGAAAAACCAGACTGGCACATAAATACATAGGGTGTGAAATGGAAATAATTGTTCACAGCCAGCAGAAGTCACATATGAATGAAGATGAAATAAAAACATGAAAAGTTATTGTATCTACTCCATACACGATTTGGATTTTGTGACATTATGGACAGCAGAAGTAAATCCCTAGTATTTTAATCTTGTCTTTTAAGAAAGAGGCCCAGGAACTCAGTTTTTGTGGCTTTTAGTTGTGGATAGTAAAAAAATAAATAAAGAAGTCAATGGACATGGCCAACGTTCCAAGATGATAACTATTAAAAGAATTACTCTTCATAGATGGCACACTAAAAAAGGTTTGCTACAGAAGTTTTTCTTTCAAATAAGTTAAAACCAGAATTTCCAAACACCCGCAAGCATGGAAAAAAACCATGCCATGCTACTGATATAGGAGGGCTGGTCTGAAAGCAATGCCTCCTGCTTTATTATGTTGGCCCACAGTGTCAGAGGCAGATGTTGGTGGGTTGGCAGTAGAGGCTGAACCTTCCCACCAACATCCCCCTACATGTTGTTGCTGTGTGACAGGTGGCAGCAGCAGGGCAGTCTGACTAAACGGCATCTGAAACGGATATGTGTAGGGAGCAAAGGGGTGTCCTTCAGCTCCTCCTCACAGAAAGAAATGGCATCCACTGACATTCATCAATGCTCGCTAAACATTTATGGAGGCCAGACAGTGGTTGTGAACACAGTGAGATGGTAGGTAGATGGTACACAGCGTGGTTCAGCTATGTGACAGTGGATCACCTCCACTGGTGCAGATATTTTCGTTATGTACACATTGACTACAGTGACTACATTGAAAAACGATGTTCTGCAGCTGAGAATTTGCTCTGTCAAATAGTGTTATTATGCTCTTTGTATCTGATCTAGTTTCCATGGAAGTAAATAGGGGGCATTACTTTCAGAGCAGCCTACATAGCTATTACTTGCCATATACACAAAGGAAGCACACAAATGCACCTCTCAAATCCCAACTTCCATTCACACTTAATGAAATCCCTGGCTCCGCTGTGATATTAATTAGGATTCTAAGAACTTCATTTTCATTCGTATTTAAAGACTACTAACTCGACAGATTGAATCATTTTCATCAACATTCACTATAATTACCTTAGAATAAAATTAATCAACTTTTAGCTAAGATGCTCCTAAAACAGTTCTCTTCCAGATTCATGAAAACACTTTATACTGAGTTTTGCAGCATCCTAAATCCTGGAGATGAAGTGTGCAGTAACTATTTTCTTAGTGCTGTTAACTGCACGGTAGGATTTGTGACACTGAAGGAGAAGACAGGATCATTAGTCACCCTACACAAACTTCTTGTAACAGAAATTTTCACGTTAACAGGTAATCAATTCATATTTGAAGAAAAAAGTCTTTTTAATATTAGCAGTATCAACCAAAGTTACCAACCTGATCAATTCCACGCCCTTTACATTGAAGAATAATTACTTCTAATAGTTTTGCTGCATGACATTCTGCATCTTCTCCAGCAACTCCTGTCAGGACCTGAAAAGTAATTATTTTTTATTGCATCACTTCAAGAGGTATTTTCAACATGCTGCTTTGCTTTGAAAAGCCGTTATAAATTTACCCAATTTACAATGCTTGTATAAACACCCATCAGTGAAGAAGCCAAATCTACAGCAATGGCTCACTGTTAGAACCACAGAGAATATAACATTGCTGAAAGCAGTTGAAACAAACCTACCTGAACTAACTTTAAATAACTCTATGCACACTGACCTCATCACATTAACTGTATTCACAACCAGCTGACACTTGGATTTATTTCCATACACAAAATAAAAACTTCTCTTAAGCATTCATGTATCCTGTATTTTTTGTTTTCAAAAAATATTTAGGATATTCTTTGGGAGATGATATATCTACAGCTTTTGTGCCAGATTCACCGTGCTCACCTCATAATACACTAAGAGGTTTTTGCTTTTTTTCCCCACAATACACTAAGTAGTATTTACAACCAACCTGATTGCAACTTCTCTTCAAATAAAGATTGGCAACAGTCAGAACCACCCCATTCTACTCTCAGCTTCAGTCACTGATCTCATATAACCTTGGTAAAACAGATTTCTATTCTTATCCCTCTACTTTCCATCTCCACTCTACTTGTTTTTGCTAACAGATTTCAGATCTCCAGCATATATATAGTATTTGGTACTCTAGCTATAGCAAGGTTAAAAACCCCAGATTAAATTATAGGTTCTTAGCAACAGAGACACACACACACACACACACACACACACACACACACACACACACACACTATGTATGCCAATATAGAAACTGTATTAAAAAAGATGCGCACAAAAAAGGGTTGTTTAATCTGCTTTTGTTGTTTACATTTTATTTTTCCTTTTTAGCAAAAATATATCTAAAATTTCATGTAATCTCTGTATTTGTCAGCAATAACATCACAACGTGTGGATTCACAAAAGATGCTAAAGAGCACAGTGTTTTAAGAGCATATATCAGAATCTCTAGTCTCAGAGTCTACTGTTGTAGAAAAAAGTACCCACCTCAATTACGTATTACTTCAGAGATCACAGATTATGATCACAAAGTCACTTACCTTCTTGCACATACTGTAGATCATTTCAAGGTATTTCGTGTCTGACAGAAGTGTATCCGTATCAACAGTAACATAATTATGCAAGAGAGGCATCATATCTGTGATGAGAATAATAAGTTAATTTGTTTTCATGTTTTATGAACAGAACAGCTGACAAAACCAGGTTGAAAGCTACATATTACTAAGTTTATCATGATCCGTGCCTAATGTTTTTCAAGGTAAGCATTTATCTACACAGAGTTGCCTTAGCAAAACTCTGTCTTCATAATTAAGTATCTGCAAGTAAGAACACTTCAGATTTCTCCTAAACGTTTCAATAAAGATGTAATCCACTTTCCTGCATGAAATCATAGATGAAACCATACGGCTTTCTGATTTATACTACCTACCAGTAAAATAATCAAAGCCATCCTGCTGAAAGACTTCAAAAACAAGAGGAAGAAGCTGCCACATTTGTGCAGAAACTTGCTGACAGGTCAAACTATGAGCCAAGGAAAATATCTCCTCGTAGAATTCTAAAAGAAACAGAAATGGAGACAAATTTTAAAGCCCGTGCCACGCTACTGAAAACTTAAGCAAATACAAGTACACATACCTAATACATGCTGCTGCAAAACTGTTCCAATCACTTGCAAGCAGATCCCTTCCAGCTGCTGAGTAATCTGAAGAAGCAAGAAAATGGAAAAGATTTATGACTGTTTGCAGTACTTTGGAGCTGAAATTAAACAATTTTTAAATTATTCCAACTTCTTTGTCTTTACAAAATACCTTCTTCTAGAAACATAAACGTTCTCATGTTTTAGAACACAATGCACCTGGATGACAATTTTTAAGACCACTTTTAAAAGGAGGTATTTTTGGAATACTCTGTGAACACTGGAAAAAAAAATCTTTACAGTTTATTACAGTGTACCCTTTAAAAAAAGCCTGTGACAAGTCTATGCCATAATTCTGTGCCATCAGAACACATGGAACCCACGTACACCTCAAAGACCTCAGCAATGACAGCTGAAGGAAGTACGTGCTTTTTCAGAAAAGTGAAATTTCAGAGGAACCCTAAAACTAACTGGGACTGATTGGTTGTGTACTACATGAACTTCAGGGCTGGTCTACAGGTCTGTATCGTCTGACCAACAATAACTTCTCAGTCTGTGGAACAGCTAACAAAAAAAATCAATAACCTGACATTTACAGCACTCGTTCTGCACTGGAATAAAGATGGAGTTTCTGGTCTTAGCTATGCAGAACGGGATGTGAGACTAACTGAATGAAAAACCTACCTGACCATCCAGTATAAGATGTCTTTAAGTATAAATGCTTACTGATCAATTTCTTACAAAGGAGCTCCTCAGGATTAGCATATTGTTAGATATTCATCCCATTTCATCCATTTGCCAACAAAAACAAGTAAATGCTTGTTTGGCAGCTTCAGCAGCCAAGTCTATAAGCATAACTGGTCCTTTGTTTATTGCACTAATAACTCTGGATTGTTGCACCTTGGACACACAATTTGTATTGTGTTTCCTTAGTAAAACCTTCAGAGCTCTTATGAGTACAATTTATTACTTAACTATTTAAGTCAAAGTATACTGTCATTAGTTATCAAAATGCAATAGCTGACTTTGTCAAGAAAGTTTATAATCAGCAGTGGCATATTTAAAACAAGCTGTATTCCAGCTGGAAGTTAGTCCATCTATTATGTCAGAAACACAATACAGACTGCCACTGTTCTTTGTTTTAAGAAAGTTTTGGCTACAGATAGTTTTCCAACTAATTAATGTCAGATACACAAGAACTACAAAAGACTTCCCAGTGGCTCAGACTATAGGTATTAGTTTTGAAAGTAAAATATACATACTTCCTTGTGATCTTCAACTACACTGAGAAGTGTATCAATAGTATTCAAGATTCCCATTGCTGTCACTGCTTTGTCATCACTGCCTTCCTCATCAGGTCCAGTCTGGATCACCTGGTTAAACGTCATTGCCTGCACATAATAACAAAACAACCCATAAATGTCATTCAGTGAGGATATACTTGGAGGTGAAGAACAATTGTGCAAGTTTGGCATTCCACAGAAATAATCTAAGATGTTTTGTTAAGATGACTGCTTCACTCCAGAGTTTGTTCTCATGACTGATTAAGCTGGAAAATTAAGCCAGTTGAACTGCCATCCCTTATCCATCCATGACAAGTAATACAGTTGCACTATCTAGTTTTCTGAGACAAGGACTATGAATTAGATTGGATCAGTTTGCAGGAACTCTCAAGGAGGACGTGCAAACCATTCAGTCTTAACTTTGAGGTAAGAGCCTTGAACAGTCTAGCACTGACCTGAACTCTGCTACCGAAACTACCAGTACAACTTGCTAGATACAGCTTAGTCTCTGCTGCAAATAATTTACCTGCAGATTCAACTTTTTTTGTGCAACTGCTACCAAAATTCATGAACACTTTCACAAGAAAACGTGGATAAAGGTTTCTCAAAGATTGCTACAATTCCTAGAAACATCCATTTAGTTCTAGTTATGAAACCCACTTTTGAGGGGAAAAAAAGTCTAAAACGTAAAAGGAAATTACTTGTATTCATGCACTTCAGCAGATCCATCTCCCACATATAAAACAACTTTCCAAGCCACCAAAAAGCCTTACCAGGTGCTGTGTCATTTCGACTGCAATTGGAGTAACTTCTTCACTATATTCACAGATCATCTTCTGAATCACATTAGTGAGATCATCATTTTCAGTCTCTCTTATAATATGAAGTAAAGCTTGCATTACGGGCCTAATGAAAGGGGTGATATATTCTTTAGCTGCAAAAAAAAAGAAAAAAGTGGAAATTACTATCTGACAGTATCACTCTTACACAACTACAATACTAGTATAAGCATGTAAATGTATACTTAATATTTAGTGTTTTGGCATCAATATGCCATAAAAATAAGTAGTACAAATCACTACAACAGTAGTGACGTTCAGATTTTTAATTTAAAAAGCTATGGCAAGAGGCTCACAACTGAACTAACAAAGGCCACAGAGTTCCATAATCTATGGAATGCAAGATTACTTACTAACACAAGTTTTAATTAAACAACAAGAGGTATATAAGCATTTCTGTCAAATCAGCAAAACATTTGATACAGAATCTATGTTTGCATTGTTTTTACACCGGCTTCAGGAACATTAAGCAACATAAAGCCTGCTAGAACAAAAACTACTATTTTTTATACACCCTAAGCTTGTCATAATTTTATAAAATGAGGGCTACCTTTCTCTTGATTACTGATCAGAACTTGTAGTGCTATTGCAGCTTCCACTTTCACAGGCATTTCCCTATCATCTATCAGACACCGTCTTGTGAGTTCTAAAGCTGTTTGGAGATTCTGGTCACTCTTAAATTTGACTTCACAAAAATAATGAAGAACCCAACAAGCCTGAAAGAAAAAAAACAAAAAATCACCAACATTGAGTAACTTTAGTGCTATAAAATTAAAACCAGGATTATTGACTATCCCCATACCTAGAGCCCATGGAAATTCTTAAATGTGAAATAAAAGTAATGCTGAGTAATGATACCACAGAACTTATAGGATGAAGATGTTTGAGAGTATGGAGGCTGGCCAGTGGGAGGCACGTCATTCAGACATCACTAGACCAGTACTATGATCTCGAGTTCATCTTTGGCCACAGGTTTTGTGTGAGCAGTACAGTCTAAGTGTAGAACACAAATAGACTATACCACCAGACACAGATGGACAGCTATGCACACAGTCCTGCAGCCATTTCATAGCCACACAGCAGCTGTTCATAATCATACACAAAGACTAAGCACTGATACAAGCATTCATATTACCACAGGCACAGAAAGAAATGCACCCATTAAAGGAAAAAGTAACTTAATGTTCCTTAAGTCTAGAGCTAAAAAAATGTCTTAACATTAAATTTTAGGCTTTCTTACCCGTGCTCTCATGTAACCCAGCTCACTGCTGAAGAGAGGGAACACATGATTCTGCAGCATATATTCCATTTGATCTTTATATATTTTTTTCTGTTGCAATAATAACAGAAGCATTTATCAGTTTAAAATTACACATCAAAACGTATTCCTAATACAATAAAAATGGCACACACAGAAGTCTGAACTTGTATAGTATGAGAGCTTAAAAACCCTCACGCTTCACTTTCCTCTTTAATAAAAACATCAAGCAACAGAAATCCCAGATTTTACTCAAACTTTACATAGAACCAACTTGAAATTTTCAGACAAAATTGTTCGCTTTTCCCCCATGATTCACAGCCTCTCAGAAAAGGCTTTTGTTTCGTGGTACTTTACCCTGATACCAAAAGCAAAAGGGGTCTGAGAAACCTCTCAGTCATGGTCCAAACACAAATGAAAGACCTGTTTCTTATTCACTGCCATGCTAATTGACAAAGTTCACTGATTTCATTTTATTTCTGCTCTTCTACACAGAAAAGATCTTGTTAAGTCATCAGCCCCTCATTGGATGGACTGTTCTCCTTTCCTCCACAAAGAAGGAATGTAGTTAAACAGTAGAGCAAAGAAAACAGCACAGCAATTCTTACTACAAGTAGAGAATTTAGAAGAACTCACAAGTCAGTCAGCTGAACTTGGGCAAAACCTAGTAATTAGACTTACTTTTAGAAGAATTTCAGCTAAGGAACCAATCATATGTAAAGCACCATCTTTCTTACGAGGGTCAGCATTTGGCTCCGTAAGAATCTGATAGCAAAAGCCCATTGTCTTCTGCAAGACCTAGATTGAATACACAGACAAAGTATTTCAACCAGTCATGGCACATACCATTCTCAGTGCTCTGAAACTGTGTCAATGTCTAACAACCTGATCCAAGCCTGGCGTTTTGATTCTGTTTTATGCATCAGTTGTAAGACATAACATTCTTGATATATGGGTCCCAGAGGAAGTGACAAAAAGCAGACTAGTGCAAACAAAATATTTGAGGTAAACGGCAAATTTCACTGTGCTACAATATGAGAGGGTTAAAAAATAAAGCTTCTCAGTAATTCTTTCAGCAAGTAAATACAGCTTACAAGGTAAACCAAAGTAGCACCGTGTTTCAGCAAAATCCTTGAATGGCTTACCTCTTTCCTTTTACTACATGATGTAAACAATAATGTCTGAGCAGCAGTTGTTGGTGAAATGAAGTCTTCAAATACATCTATTAAATAAACAGAACAGCTATATGTTTTAGTCTTTTGATGTAAATAATTATCTTAATGCTATCTAATGGTTTCAAACAAAACAAAACAATTTTCCAGTTTTATTTCAAGTGGTTCATCATGCTTTCTTATTACAGATATTTCAAGATCAGACAACAGTAGCAGTGAGTTGGACATTTCTCACAGTTGCATCTCTGACGTTTTTCATGATCACTGGCTCTGCATACCTAATCTGAAACTTTGTTTCCCTCATTATTAGAATAAATATTTTTAACTAGACATCACTGTATGCTTTCCTACATTATCTGCCGCGTCATTAAGGGCATGCAACTGGTTCAGCCAAAAATGCACTTTTTTCCCCTGTAGAAAAGGATTATCAGAGCCATGTATAATACCTATATTGTTTACAGGCCCCTCTGACCTAAGGGACAAGGAATCTCCAAAACCGTAACAATTTCTTGTTCTAACACATAAAAATCCTAGAAAAAAGAAAGAAGGACTTGTTCAGGAAGCGTGAAGATTCTCCTTTCTTCCATGGCCTGAAAGAGCTGCTTATAAATATTATAACTGGCTTTTAAATAAACTCCTTGAAAGAAGGGTAAAACTAGACAAGGCTAGAAGGTGAGGCTTATTTCATGCCATGTCATTTACCATTATGGTACATCTGCTCTGAACTACAGCATATTTGAAATTCATCGACATCATAAGAACAGCAAGAGCCTTAAGTTGAGACAGAGGGAGTTTAGGTTAGATACTAGGAGGAAGTTTTTCACACAGAGGGTTGTGACACACTGGAACAGGCTGCCCAAGGAGGTTATGGGTGCCCCATCCCTGGAGGCATTCAAGGCCAGGCTGGATGTGGCTCTGGGCAGCCTGGTCTGCTGGTTTGTGACCCTGCACATAGCAGGGGGGTTGAAACCCAATGATCATTGTGGTTCTTTTCACCCCAGGCCATTCTATAATTCTATAATTTTAAAATACTAGCTACTGCAAACCATAAACTTTTAGTAACATTAAACTCATGAAAATGCAAGCTACACCTGGACTGTTTGACTTTTCCAAAAGAAATAATGTAAATGACAAAATCAGCTACTTTACAAATGCAGAAACAATTGCATCATTGCTGAAACATCCCATGGTATCTGTCACATGGGCCAATCCATCTAAAAGTTAACTACATGAAATTGTATCATTCTACCATTTTCTTCTTTGAAAGATTCAAGTCATGCCTGTTCTCACACACACAAAAAAGCCTCTTCATACAAAGTTAAATTTTAATGTGAAGACATTCCTAATTCTTACCAAATTTCATGCGAATATATTCATATGGGTCTTCTTGCCAAAGCTCCTCATCAGCATCTGTATAGCACATCAATGGGAAAATCACATCTTGGATAATCCCCTGCAATTAAAAAAGAAAATTGAAAACAAACTAGTACTGATAAATCAATCTCTATAATCTGTCCTATACTCAACAAGAATCAGATTTTGCTCTTCTTCAGTTCAGATGCAACATGGTAACATTCTCAGAGTATTTGAAAACAGTGGATTTTCTGCAGTGCCTTAAGAAAGTTTTCTCTGCCTTATGTTGCATGGAGATGACCGAATGTGATAAATCCAGTAGTTATCACCATCTCCAAAATTTGTTATGTTGCTGTACAGCCATGTAATCTTTCAATTGGTAAAATATGAAAGACTTGTAGCAGAAAAAAAATAACAGCTAGTTAGCTTTGCTCATTCACCAAGAAAAAACTTAATTAAACAGGCTGAAACTCTTTTTGCAGGTAATTTACAGCAGAGGTTCCCAAAAGTTTATTTCTAGCAACAACAGAGACACCGTACTACAGATTAATTACTACTGACTCATCTAAGTATTAAATTCAGAAAGTGATTTACTTGAATATGAGGTTTCAAATTCTTCCAGGTGACTGCATGTGACACTCCTTGATTAATGTAGTTCAGCGTTTGCTGCAGAACCCTAGGAGCCATGTACTGCTTCTCCTTGTATTGATACAACACCTTCAGCAACACCTAGAAAAATCATACCTAATTAATAGTTTGTACTGAATATTATTTTAACTTGACAAATGACACAATCCCATCACAATCCTACAGCAGAACCTCTCAAAACGCATCTTAAATGTTTACTCATTAGATTAAAATGGGGACTGACTAATCTACTAAATGTCATTGTCAATTTTATAAAGCAACTTGAAGCTCATATCAGGTACTGAGTATTTTTTAAGCACGCAATCTTCTAAAAAGAAAACGTTAATGCTAATTAATCACCACAGTTTAGGGAGCCTTTTTCTATGAGGCTTATTGCTTTATCTTGCTAACGTTTGGAGGCATAAAATCATGCCTGAACTCCAGACTGGTAAAATGCACCATGTCAGTCTTCTGTCCTTGTCTACGCACTACATTACAACAGTGACACTGCATGAAGAGCGCATGGCTATGGAGAGCAATGAGCCCATTCCATGCCCACTGTCCTCTGGTGCAGACCTTTCCCTAGCCCCCCATCCCTCCCCTGGCACAGCTCCATGCCGTTCCCTCAGGCCCTGTCGCTGTCACACAGAGCAGAGCTCAGCGCTGCCCTTCCCCTCCCAGTGAGGAGCTGCAGCCACCATCAGGCCTCCCCTCAGCTCCTCTGCCTGAGCTGAGCAAACTAAGGGATCCCAGCAACTCCTTGAGCCCTCTGGAGCAATCACTACCCTTCTTGTCTCCTTTGCACATGCTCCAACAGTTCTAAGTTCTTGTACTAAACTTGCTAAAAGTACTTGAGGAGAAGCTGCACAAGTGCAGAGTATAGCAGAAGTATAAAAGTCTCCTGGACTTAAAGGAATTACCAGCTGCTAGCCTCACCTCAGTACAAGGTCTTGGTGGTATCAGACAGTGATTTAGGATAGGAAATGAATAGAGAGGAAGTTCTGAGAGACTTGAAGCTGCTTCAAGAATTACAGAACACAAACACTTGTGAGCAAACTAAAAGGAGAAAACAATCAATCCTCTGCAAACAACACCTTAAAGTGACAGTGATTGTTTGCAACGTTCAAAAACCAGTAAGCCATCAGTACATGCTAAAAATGAATGTGCTTCTTGAAATCAGAACTAAAGGAAGTGTTATTCATTAAAAAAAAAATTAAGTCCAACAGGGTAAAATCAAAAATGACTGAACATCCGAACAACTGCCGGATGCATTTTACTTCCCCGATTTATCAAAACCACAGAATCCTTAGAGTTGGAAGGGACCCTTTAAAGGCCATCTAATCCAACTCCTCTGCAACAACCAGAGACGCCCACAGCTCAATCAGGCTGCTCAGAGCTTGGTCCATCTAATCTTGAAAGCCTCCAGGGTTGGGGCATCCACCATATCTCTGGGCAATCTGTCCCAGTGTCTCATCATCCTCACTGCAAAAGTCTTTTTCCTTATATCCAACCCAACTCTACCCTCTTTAGTAGCAAACCATTCTCTCTACTTCCTCTATTCCACGCTTTAAACAAATTATTTCCAAAAAACTAAAATGGTGAGCTCACACAGAGTAGATAACTTTCAACAGATAGACTTTCTCTATAAATTTTAACACAAGCAACAAAACATGCCTATCAACTTATTATTAATATATACTGAAGTATGTAACCCATACTCTAAGGGCACCATGGCCTAAGGAACACCACAGCAGCAGCTCAGTATGTAAGAAATATAAACTAAAGGCTCTTCTTTCTCAGCAAAAAAATAATCTTGGGACTTTGGTGAAAGAGGACTTGTGGTATTACAATGTTCTTTGTGGAAGTTTATGCAAGAAGATCTAGTTTGCTGGTGCATTTGAGTTTTAGGAGAATTTGAAGTTGCTTGGGCTTTTTTTGTCCATTTTTAATTTAGAAATGATTCTCCAGTTAAACAGAATGACGCACTGGAAAGCCTAAATTTATCAATATTCAATGAAAAAAATGGGTTACAGTCCTTGAAAATGAAGACAAAACTGAGGATCAACAAATGGTCTTTAGAGCCATGCTAAAAAAGTGTTCCAGGACAAACATTTCCAGTTTCTTTTAACATATCAAAGTAATCACCTCCCACTGTTCAGATGCAACAAAGAAAAAAAAATTAAAGCAAAGAATAAGAGAAGAGGTAAGATGAAGTGAGAAGAGGCAATATGTAGGATTTAGGCTGCAGGGAAATGGCAGAACAAATTCTACAACTGTATAAAGGAACAAGCAGGCAGTAGAGTTCAACCAGTGTTTAGTACTGGTTCATCGGGTCTTTCAAAACAAAAAACATCTTGAGCAAAAGAACCACAGACACAAGGGTTAAGAATCAAGGTATTCCAGCTGGGTAGGTTAAGCCTGTTTGGGTCAAGCTTGAAGTAGTTTATCCAGAAAAAAAATGCTGGATTTTTTTGGTGTGACATACACATTAAAATAATACAGGCTAGATGGTCAATGAGGAATACTTGTAAGATATTAACATTAGTAGTATGCTTCAAGTTTATACTTGAATGATCAGTAATCCCAACATACATTTATATCTGTTCATCCATAGCAAAAGGGTGAGAAACACTCGAGTATTAAGTCCTACAAATCATTAGAACTTCATCACGAATGAAAAACAAAAGTATATTTAGGAAACTGAAATGAAAAGTGTTCCTTTCTTCACTGAAATCAAGAAAGCCTTCAACTCCCTCAGATTTTGCATATACAGTCTATTTGCAATCTAATTCCTTTCAAGTAAACAAATTTCAGAACTAATACAAGCACACAGATTGTAGAAAAACTCCTGAGACATTTTATAAACTTGCTCTAAGAGAACAAGAAGGAAGAAATGGTCACAAACTCTACACCTATCTCAATGCTCCCCAGGTTCTGTTTCTTACTTGCTGAACACCAACAGCAAACGCCTTCAGGAACACTTCAGCAAACTCATTGTATTCCTTGGAAACATTGCCAGGGCTCCCATACCTAGAATTTGAAACAAGTATGCAAATTAAAGTGTGCAGTGCTGCTGACTTTATCATCTGGTTGAGTTCTTAAAGGTAATTATGAGGGAAGCTAAGTTACCTCTCAAAAAGTCTAGCTAAGATGTGCAAAGCCCACTTCTTGCACTTCCACCAAGGCAACTCAGGTCTATCATCTTCATCAACTTGAAGAGTTTCCTTTAGGAAAAAATAATAAAAAAAAGTTACATGACTTTTGGACAACGAATAGCATATCTTACTTTACTTTAATTTACACTGAAATTAGCATATCACACTTCTAACTTAAAAGCCTGAAGTACAGCACATCTAAAAATAAGTCCTGTGACGTACACTGCTTAAATGATCAAATTATTGAAACAAGAAGCCAAAATAAATTATGCTACACTTTGAAAACAGAACTCTTGCACACATTACATATGTTCAAAACTTGTCTGGCCTGTTTACAATATCCTATTCATTTTAAAATCATTTTCTTAGCATCTATAGAGAAAAACCACACAGAAAGAATATCTTTTTAAAAATTCAAGTGAAAAATATTTCAGATTAAACAGATAACAACCAAAAGACACTTACAGCTGGTACATCTCTATCAACAACAGTCTTCAGGATTTCTATCCATTCAGTCAAGTTTTGCTGATTTATCAACTCCAAAGGTAGCGTGTACTTATTCAAAATAAAGACAAAAATTATAAAGCAATTTGACAATAACGTTACATTCACAGTTTGAATTTTAGCTCTTTCAAGTCTATGTGCAAACCTAGCTTCCATTAAAAAAAAACAAGAACTTCATACAAACTGGACCGTATCCCTCAATATCCTCAATGCTGCTAGAAATTTTCATTGCAATCTCGCTTATGAAGCACTAGGACACTACTTCCACAGGTACTGCACTGATTTCTGAAGCAGTCAACACGTTAGCAGTTACCTTATGAGCTACATTTGCACTGATAATCCTGCGTAGGCTGGCCTCTACAATCTGCCATTAGAAAAGTAATGTCAATGGTTTTTAGCAAACACTCCAGCTTAGGGGAGAGCATGCATAAGTTTCTGTCTGATGCCAGACCAGGAAAAAGTATAGCACTGATTTTACAGCACAATTAATTACCACAGCCGAGTAAATGCAAATTATTTGCCACAACTAATCTAATACTGTTAATATTTCACTCTACTTTAAGAAGAAAAAAATAATAATAATGCTTTAAATTACTTATTCCAAAAAACACACAAAATTTATTTTTACCTGGACGAGAGCATAAAATATTTTGAAGATTTGCTTCTGGATGAGGACAGACTGATCAGATGGATCACTCAACAGCTGAATGAAACTATCCTTCAAAACTGGTAGAAAATGTTGCATTGCAGCTATCAAAGGACTACGCTCCTCTGGTTTCTTATACCTTTAAATAAAACACAGCTAGCTTTATAGGCCTTTCACACAGTCTTGGAATTCTCTAAGCCCACCTCTCTCCAGAGGAGATACAAGTAGGTTATATTACAATTCAGAACAATGTGTGGTTAAAAAATCCCAACCATTTCTAGCTTCAGAACTTGGAGTAAAGCTCTGAGCCACGCAACATTACAACCAAAAAGCAAGTTGAAAAATGAAGGAGTTTGTTACTCCACTATCAATCCACATTATGTTTCTCCTAGTACTGCATTCCTGTCGATGTACACACTTTGAATACTAAATCACATTCTGCCACACTATTACTGTAGTGTCAGAGCACTACAGAAATTGCAAGCAAAAGGAACGCATTTATTGCCAGACATAGCAGATGTTGGGCTAGTCAGTAAAATTCCAGAAGTACATCCATCAGGGTTCACACTTCATTAGAAATATTTCCAAAAGCTGGATTGCTTCACCAGCATTAAGGAAGGCAAACTGAAAGGTCTCCCACATTTTGCCATCTGATTTGCCCACATCTAACGATCTGAATGTAGGCCTGAAGGGCACGTGACAGACTCGCAGCAGCCTTCCATTGCAACACCCTCTGAAATAGGGCCCCAGATGTTTCCATGCCTGTGCTGAAAGGAGAGCTCCATTCCCTTTCCCAAAATATTTCAACATTTCTGAATTAAAATGAGGCCACATTTTTAAATCTTCCCCCCAGCTTTTAATTTGCTAAGAAGGAAGTCCTTATTAACTCAAGCATTCACTCTGCAACACTGCATCTAGTTCATACCAGCAATAACTAAGAACGAAGTAAAGAATCACCAAGAATATACAGCATGATTTTTCTGTCTAAGCAATTAATACTCCTGAGTTCTTGTGGGAAGGTTTTATCTGTTGTTTTTTCTTTGTTTTAAAGATGCATCTTTTGTAGACTTTTCGCTACTAGTAAACATTAATCAACGCTCAGTCTTACCAGAGCCAATTTGCAGAAATATAAAGTCTACTCATTTTGCTCCCAAATGACCTGTGCTGTAAAAACCACCAACAGAACATTGAATTCCAAAATCCTGCTCAATATAGCTTATGCATTTCTATATGATTTGTAAAGCCCATCCTTGCTAACTTCACCAGAAAGCAAAGTATGAATAGTTGCTGGCCCCAGTTAAAGCACGTGATCAGCTAACACTCTGAACACATCTGTTACCTTAGTTAACCATGCAATGACTGTGCTCACATTAAAAGTCTTCCTTACACAGGATTACAGTCATAGTTTACCACCAGTCAACGCTTCGTGTTTATCTCATAGATTTCTGCTGCATATTCAATGAAATATATTTGAAAGTTGAGTAAGCTTGCTTTCTTATCATGACTTCCCACTTTTATTCACAGAAAGACCTCTGGAATGCAATTACTTACAGAGGGGTTTAAAGCTCTTCTCTTGAAAACGATTTGTGAGGAACCATTATCCACCCATTCTAATGTCATCAATTCTACATAAAGTAACACTGCACATAATGGCCTTCAGAGATTAAACTGTGGATTCCACCAGTTACACTACTACTGCTGCCCATGACTTCAGGATTGCAATCTCTGCCACAAAAAGCAGCCTTCTACAGGCCAGAAGCAGCAGAGTTCCACCTAACTTCTCAAGCTCTAAAGCTTTGAGTGTAAGACCAGATACAGAGCCAAAGACATTCAAAATTTACAAGAGGATCAAACCAAAGCTGACTCATCTTGACATTTCCTAACATTCAAGATTTCACACTTTGAAACCTTTGTATGTTAACTGCTACTGATACTCTAACACTTCAATCCAAATATATGTACCACCAAATCAGCCCTTTAAAGATGCACCCTTTCTTCCAATCTTAATTTTCTAACAGAAGCAGTTTTTTCTGTAATCTCTTAGTATAGAAAATATGAGCCAGCAACTGCATGGTAAGCATTCAAGGATATTCTCTAAATTTAGATGTCTATCAACCTGTGCTCCATCCCACATGCAATTTCACACTGTTGCAAAATATACGTGGTACACAAGAGATATAAGCATATTCATTCTGCTCTTATATATGGTAGGAAAAAAAAAAAACACACCACTTACTCATAGTTTTTCACAAGTTGATAAAGACATAGAAGAATCCCAAGCCAACAAGCACTGTTGTCAGACTGAAGGTAAAACCCAATTTTCTCCACAACTGCAGTCCAACGACTAGGATAATCATGCTTGATAATATGATGAATGCAAGTAGTAAGTTGTACTCTGCAAATCAAGTGTATAATGATGAAATAATTAATAATATTCATGTGGCACTGCAACAACTAATCCCACAACTTAAATTCAAGCGTATTTTCTTTCAATAGAAAGTTTAGGTTCCACACTTTCTGTTGAATAGTGCTCAATTTAAGAAAAAAATGAAGCGACAGGGGTTTGACTTTTTCATTGCGAAGGATTTTCTACCAGTAAGTTTCCACATGCTTAACATTCAGGCTATCTCAGTTGTGTAAAAAGAAGAAACAAGCACACAGAAAAGTCAGAAGCCATAGCAAATTCAAAGACATGCACAAACTGCATACCTAATCAGCTCAGGAGAGTGAATAATGGCTTCTACAATATTTTCACGAATACAGTGTCTATCTTCTTCTGGGATGGAGTAAGGTGGAATCTCTCCAGGTGCAGTTTCCCGGTCCGGCCAATACTGGGTTATCATATTTTTCAAGTAGATAACCCCTGTCAGACAAAAGCAACAAAGCAGCTCATAGCCACAGTATCAAATGAACGCTCATCTTGCCAAGACAAATCTATTTCAGAAGAACTGACTGTAACGATCAACGCACTGACCATTTCTAACAAGGAGAACCGCAACGCACAAAACATACAAGTTATTAATTTGCCATGTTGCATTTCTTCACCTATTGTGATATTTAGCACTGTAAATAATGTGTATCCACATGAAAATACCAAACACTTTTCTTCTGTTACTTATAAAAAGCTCATGTAACACTTCAGCATTAAGCTGCTGAAAAAATCCTTTACAATATTTCTTACTATTTTCATTAAAACTGACCAAATAAAATTAACACTAATGACTATCTAAAACATCCTATGTATTTTCCAAGGGAAAAAAAAAACCCACCAAAAAATTAGGTCCCTCATACAAGTGTAAATGTTGAAAGAGAGCTCCTTTCTACCAGTATAACGGGCCACAGCACTTTGCAGCTGCTGGCACAAATGCATTCTTTTACCTTTTGACAACCAAGTCCAAACTGCTTATTTGGCTGAGTATAGCTTACAGCACTTGAAAAGAAACAGACTGACAAAGGCAACAGGAAATCTCAAATTACAAACTAATAGCAAAGTTACTATTAATCTAATTCTATATACAAATCCCTAACGTAAATTCTTTCTGCAAACCTCACATCTACCTTCTGAAGAGTCAGAAGCAAACGGTTTCTGAAAGGGTCTGCATGATACAGAACAGCCTGCAGATATGTGCTATGACAACACTGAAGTGATGCAGACTCGAGTCTGCCCTCAGTGGGATTTATCATGCCATTAATTGCTTAGCAAAACACGCACTGTTTGTAAGCTATGTGCTGTATGAGTTGTTCCCACTCTCTACAGACTGCTTTATTTTTTTAATTAGCTTATATCAAGGTGGAATTCTCAGAGGTTTTCAAATCTCCCTCTTTTCTCACATACATGTTAAGCAGTACCCTAACACATAATTGTCCACAAGCATCAAGACAAAAAACACGACTTAGGCTTGCACTACAACTTGGAATAGTCTATTGCCTGGAAAAAATCCAAATCAGTGACCAAGATCCTATCTCCTGAGCTGTCTGAATCCACAGAAGGATTGTATCAGAAACCTTTATCAAGTAATCAGAGTAGCTTTTAAGGTGATATTTGGAGCTGTCAATACACAAAATTGAATTCTTCTGATGACTTTGACTTATGCAAATTAAGTGGGTTCCAAAGGACATGATTTGTTTTCTTCCACTTACAATGTTCAGAAACATTAGCATGCTAGCAGAAAATCAGCTGCCCTGGCCAAGTGTACTAGCACTACTCTGGTTTCCCAAAGATCAGAGAGACAAAGGGGAGCAATCATTGAATAGTCAGCCACCTTTTCTTTCTCTAATCTAGTGTATGGTGCCAGGTGAAGTTATGATGAACATAATTCTGATGACTCCTGACTTTCAGGAAATCAATACTGTTAGGATTCCTCAGCAGTATCTGCACGTGTAGCTGTGTGCACACACCATTACAGCAGAAACAATGTAAAAGGATTTGAAAACTTGCCTGCCTGTCTCACTGGTAAATCCAGTTGCTCGGACATAGTGATCTGAAGCAAAGTTGAAACGAAGTTCACTGATTTATGAGCCTGTAAAACACAAAAAATAAATAAGTTGTAAATTAACACTGTCATAATCTAAGTTTTCATTTCGGAGTATTCCTGTTTGCTTTTACCACCTTTCTATAATGATGTGACATTAAGAAAGGAATACCAACAACTCAAGTTTCATGGTTAGCTAGCAAAACAAAGCATTCAAAAATGCCATGCTCATTGTATGCTGAAGACAGCACAATAGAGGAAAAGTCCTACCATTTCAGGTAATGGAGTTTGAAGAAATCATTAAGTAAGCTTCAGGAATCAGCCTTTTATAGCCACTCAGTGCTGGAAAAAATACTGAATATCCAGAGACAAAAAACCAACTGCAGCAACTTTCAAGTGACCTTAAACAAGGCACCAGTTCATTCTATCACCTAATCAACAGACACTGTATTTCTAAAACCACCTGTAGCCTTAACCAACATGTTCAAGTTATGCTTCACCTTTTTGAGTAGTGACCACTGCTGCTACTGCTTTGCTGCAGCAACTGTAAGTGCAACCATACAACAGCAGTACGGAGGCTTAAGTGGAGTCAAATTCTATTCTCAAAAAAAAAAAAGCTATCCTTATTTCTGACTGGAAAACAACATCATTTCCCTCAAGGTCAAAAGTCAATGGACTGGACCTGCAGCTGCTTCACCTACACTAACATGACAACCTTGGTTCATGTGCTCTTTGAAACAATTCTATCAAAGGCAACTGTACGGACTTAAGTATCACTACCTGTTAAACTCTTGGAAAGCAAACTCTTACCCACTTACTACTCAGCTTTTTACTTTCGACACAAAAAGCAAACAAACCAGTTCTTTGAAAAGCAGTAAAACTATAGCACCCATTTATAAAAACAAAACAAAGAAACAAGAGAATGTCTAATTTGCAGCAGAGCAAAAGAACAGCAAGTGCCTTTCTGTTTGCTTAGTAGAACTAAGAGCTCACTGACCAAAAAGTCAACATTTCTCCTAAGCAGGTAACACTGCCCAGCTCACTCCCATCTCACCAGGTTCTTGTCTCCGACTTTAATTTTCCTTATAAAACATCTCCTAAATATTCTAACGTAAACAAACTGATAAGGGATGTGGCAGTTGCTCATGTATTTGCACAATAATTGCATCTGCATAGCTTGTTTCATCCCCTCTAATATTTCATTCTGATTTTAAACAAAGAATTAATTTGACTGAAGATTTGCCCCGAGATACTAAAATTAAAAATCTACTGACTTTGGAAATCCCACAGCAGCAACACCTGCACTTGGACACAGTATTCCACTGTACCCCTAACACTGATGGACCCAGTACTCCTATACTTAAATGCATTAAGAACTTCTCCAGGAAAGGATGCAGTTTCAGTAACTCTTAGGTATGAGTAAGGCTGTATTACAAGACGCTCCAAACAAACTTAAAGAAGTTATGTCCTTCTACAGTAAGTAGGATAAATTTAACTGTCTTTTTAGTACTGAAAATTCTTCAATGCACTTCATGTTCTGAATTTGGGAAGTATTTAATCCTAGAACATTGAAAATAAAGTATTCCTTTCATTTTCTTGCGACAAATGGTAACTGTACTTCGAAGTAAAGCTAGTATAAAAGATATTTCAATTAAAATATAAAAATAAAAAATAAGCTGCTTAAGTACGGACAAAGAATTGATGAGAATAAAAATTGAATAAGGAAATATTAAGTGCCTTAAAACCAAAAAAACAATCAACTAAAATAGACAGCAATACACAAGACTGCCACGCACTGAAATTTAACTGAATTAATCCCAAATAATCTTTTCCTATGTTAAAAAAATAAATCAAGACTGAGACTGTAATTGTAGCAAGCCACAGGAGCGCCTAAAACCATGGCCTATGTTAGTATGCAGAACAAGTACATTTCCCTAGAACCATTGAGGTTGGAAAGAGCACAAATAAGTTCATCTGACCAACGCCAGCCTGTCCCCAGCATGCCCACATCCCTCCTCCCACATCTGCATGGTTCTCAAGCACCTCCAGGGACAGTGACTCCGCCACTGTGCCAACGCCTCACCATCCTTCACTTTCACTGCATCCTCTAAACTATTAAATTATTTGATATCATAGAACCAGAACATTTCCACCATTACCCTTGTCTCCTAAAACCTTATGGGTATCTTCCTTATTAACATTTCAGCCATCACACACCAACCAATCCCAGGGACGTGCTCCTCCATCAGTTTTACTGGTTCAAAGCACAGACTCAGGCTAGAAATAATTGGTGATTTTAATACAACCGGCATATAAAGTAACTCCTACTTTTCACCTGAAACATCCTATTCATTCATTCACTTGCAGCAAAATTCACACACAGTTCCATGAACACTATGCATTCTATACAGAGGACTTCCCACCACTTCCCACCGAGCTTTCCCACCCCATCAAAACCAACAGCTTCTAGAGAGGCTGAAATGTGGAGAGGACAGCTACATGAAGGGATGTGCACATTGAGTGGGCATATGAGGGCCCAGGTACCACACAACTCCTCGCTTGCTCCCTCGTTTTGCTTTACTATAAGAACATCTTCTTTCAGATGTTCTCTTTCAGATTCTTTTTTCAGAAGATCGCAGAGGTGCCGATTCTCTATCTGTGGCACTAAGAATACTGAACAGACACGCGTTTCAGCTATTTTAATCTTTAGTATTTTTGTACTGCAGACATGGCTGGCCTTCAGGACACTGTGTTTACCCTCACTGACACCACTGCTAAAAAACCAACCAAACAAAACACCAACAACCAGCACTGATGATTACTGTTGGTCTGCAGAGACCTGCAGAACGCAACAACTAAAACCACCATTTCCCAACGGCTTCTCTCGTACACTCCAACTGCGTGGAGAACAGAGACAACTTCTGACTGAAGTTGTGACAGTTCAAACCTTCTCCCTTTCCATTCCCAAAACCATTCTCACGCTCCTTGCTTACAAGCACCCTTTACTAGTATGAATATGAAATTAAGAGAACTACGATAATTGCAAAAAGAAGTTTGTGTCATAAGTCTATTTCCCAACACGCACGTCAGCACTCAAAAAAAAAAATCATCTCAAGTCCTTCCCCGTTAGTAATCATCCAACATGCCGTGTCACTGGTATGACTTTCTGTTGTCTAAGAGCCAAAGAATCTGGGGACTTTTCCCAAGAGCAATCTCTGCTATGCAGCCTCACTGGCTGAGGAATGCATTCTATCAGACCACAAATGTTGCACCACTGCCTGTTAATATCAGCATTCCAGAACATACAATCTTTGTTCATCTTTTTCCGCAGGCTTTTCTTAGCCAAGACGGTTTGCAAGCCATGTGCTAAAACAATTTTCTTATGAGGTGTCGTGCCAGCCTCAATCTGAAACATATATCAAGTACAAAGAAACCAGATGATGGCATGCAGAACTACCAACAGTTCATTATGATACACAAAGGCACTTGTTTCCACCAATGATACCCACTGAAGACATTCTTCTCTAATAGCATTATTATTTGTATTTTACATAAAGCATGCATGATATTAACCAATTAAAAATGAGCTTAATCACAGGTGAAATTGTCTCCACACATTCTTCTTAGATATCAAGTGCATCTGCAGAGTCAGAGTCCTACACCTGGAACGCAATAACCATATGCATAAGCACAAGTTAGGGGCTGGAGAGGAGCTCTGCAGAGAAGGACCTGGGTGTCCTGGTGGACAGCAGGTGGCCACGAGTCAGCACCGTGCCCTTGTGGCCAAGAAGGACAATGGTGTCCCAGGGAGCACAAAAAAGAGCATGGTCAGCAGGTGAAGGGTGATCCTCCCTCTCTACTCTGCCCTGGTGAGGCCACAGCTGGAGTGCTGTGTCCCATTCTGGGCTCCCCAGTTCAAGAAAGACAGGGATCTCCTAGAGAGAGTCCAGCGCAGGGCCACAAAGATGATGGGGGGCCTGGAGCATCTCCTGTGTGAGGAAAGGCTGAGAGACCTGGGGCTGTTCAGCCTGGAGGGGAGAAGACTGAAAGAGGATCTTACCAATGCTTACAAGCATCTGCAGCACAGGAATAAAGAGGGTGGGACCTGGCTCCCTTCAGTGGTGCCTAGCAACAGAACAAGGGGCAATGGGCACAAACTGGCACATAGGAAGTTCCATCAGAACACAGGGGAAAACTTCTTTACTATACAGGTTGCGGAGCACTGGAACAGGCTGCCCAGAGAGGTGGTAAGTATTTTTCTATGGAGAAATTCAAAACCTGCCTGGATGCCTTCCTGTGCGACCTGCTGTAGGAAACCTGCTTCAGCAGGAGTTGCACTTGATGATGATCTCCAGTGGTCCCTGCCAACCCCTACAGTTCTGTCCTTCTGTGAAGCACCTCCTTAGCTGTTAGCAAAAAAGCAGATCAGAATAGTAATAAAATATATACTACGTGTTGCTAAACTAGAACCTTCAGTTGTATTAATACAATTATTCAAATTAGCACACATTTAAATAAAAGCTATAACTTATATAACTTAAAGAGCTAAAAACCACAATTTAAATACATTTCCTCAATTCCAATTCTGAAGAGTGCAGGTTTTTTTAATCTAGACTGTAACAGCATTGGGTGAACACACAGCTATTACACTGAGATGAAACAGCTTGGCTTTTTTTATAGAAAGGTAAGGTCAGGAACTGTAAGGCCACGCTGAATCAGCAGACTCCTCTATAGCACTCTTTCAATCCTTTTTTAAGAACTCAGCAGGTGTGGAAGTCATTCTGACCTCAGGTTTTTGCAAGCTGGTTTTACTACCTCTTTTGCAGCCGCAATGCATATGTAAATGAAGCTTAAGGTCCACCAAAAACACATACATGCATATCAAATCTGCAAACCTATTTGATGCTCACTTCAGAGTGCTGTCTGCAAGTTCTGAAATCTATTTACTTTTCTATTAAGAGGAAAAAGGAAACGTGCTCTTTGTAAAAGTTAGCTAAGCACACACAGTAACCATTTGCTGAGCCATAAGAAAGGGGCAAAGCACCCTTGTCTGCTAGGATTCTGCCTTGCATTAGTTAGCATGATTCAAGCATCCAACTGCTTCCTAGTGACAGCAACACTCCCTCGATTCCTCACTGGCCCCAAGGGGATTTCTGGTGCTGGATCAGCCTCTGCATAGACAACTTAAATCCATCCTCTCACAAAAGATCTCTCCTCTAACACACAGCACAACATACAAACGGAAAACCAGGGGGTGGAAATAGGAAAGAATAATCATGCACTTTCATGAGAATACCATGCTAAGAAGTTCCAACAAACACTCATTATATAGTAATCAGACAAAGCCAGGAAACTCGTGCTGCTCTTGGTCTTAGATACACTATGGTATATAGGTGCAAGTGTCATACATGAAGATCACGTTATACCTCCTAGGTAAAAAAAAAATAATAAAGTAACATTACAAATACCTATCCTAAAGCATTCAAATACATAGCATGCCAGTATTTTGAAATCCCTGAGTGAAAGGTATGTAAAAAGGAACTTGCTTTTTTCCCTTGGACAGCTCTTCACTGCAAAGTTCCCAACAGTTAGAGTCCAATCATTTTGGTTCATCAATGCATTACTCTGGCATTTGGATCTCCTGAGCAATGAAAGGCACTACACGAGGTCACTTTGTAAAAGATTGCACGCTATGATGACATGCTCACAAGCTCAAGCAATTATTTTTTTTTTCCCCACTATCACTTGTATCAGAACATGAAAGAGAGTAAACACAACTTCTGCAAGGCACCTCTCAATGGAGCAACAGGGTAAAAACCCACTTAAACCCTGTTAAGCTTTGGCATACAAAACATTATGAGTGACTGGGGTTCTGGTTTATCTTTTCTTTAAAAAATAATAATAAAAAAAAATTCTCGGAGAAGTTGGATAGTTCTTCTGAAAAATAGCTTGTCCACACCGGGGTTAATCTCAAATATGGTTATATGATCAATTCTCTTAGCTGCAGAGGAGAGACCTGCAAGGCAGGTATTACCTAACAACAGCACCTTGACACGTATGTTGATATTAAAGAATGAAACAGCACTGTGCATAATTTTCAGGGGGTCGTTCCATAGCTGCACAGTTAAAAATATCTACTTTCATCATCACTTCTGGGAAACACTTTATACGCACAATATGAAGACTGCTTTGAAAGGCAATAAAGTCCTCCTGCTGCTTTCCAGTAACTTACTGAAGAGTCTGGTTCTAAGGCCCTGTAAAACTGTCTCCTCTGCAAGACAGCAGAGACAAGCAAACACCTCACAGTGTATCATTACCTGGAAAGTATAAGAAGCTGGAAGTAATACACTGGACACAAGGGCTAACGGTATCGTTCTCTTTAACCTGCCCCATTAAAACCAAAGAGATGGACAGCCCTGTGCTGCCTGCATTTAGCATATCTCAACTCAAAGTCCTCGCAGTGCTTCAAGCACAGGTCACATAACTTGTCAAAATGTAGTGAAAGAGAATGGAAGAATGTGTGACTTAGCCAAGGTCAAAGGAAAAATAAGAAGGTCTGTACAAAACAACACTCACACAACACAGCCCCTTTCTCAAGTCAGTGGAAGTTCTTGCTTGGTAAGGGTTCGATGGACAGATCTAGATATTTAACTTGTCATTAATTAGAAATATCAGTTACTGGCTGAAGCTCATTCTTTCCTGGTAAGGTAGAAGATTATTATACTCAAAAGGCCCCTCAGCTCAACAGAGACACTACAGGCAAAATAAGGATACAATAAAAGGTCAACCAAGGACAATTAATAGACAAATTATAAAGGTGTTCTTCTGTCTCTAGCCACCTGCAAGATTATTCACTGTTGTAGGATTTCATCTCAGCAGAAAAGCAAAGACATAATTGTAATCAAATATTAACTGATAACATAACTGCTCTAGCAGTTAAATTCAGAGTAGTATCCTGCAAGCACATGCATAACTGATTTCAGTAACTCTATGTAAAAACAAGATCATGAAAGTGAATAAAACTACACATGTGCATCAACGCTTGCAGGTTTAGGGTGTAGTAGCTTGGGCTGTTTTTTAAGTTTTTTATCACAAGTGGTCTGTGAAAGATCAGTGAGGCTGCATTTCAAATAAGGAATTCTTAGTCTAGGGTTCAATGACATCTGGAGCTTCTGAAAGGGCACATTTGGGTTTTATTCCAGTTTAATGCTGATGTAGCGCATGACAGACCATGTTTTGATTGAGAAACGTGATCAGAAGGCAGCTGATGGTGAGCACAGCCCCTCACGTAACAGTTAGCCATTTGCTGAAGAACCCAACTGGCAGAGAACACAATTTCCTGCACGTTCGCTAACTCAGTACCTGCAGAAAATAGCTGGAATAGATTCGAAATAAGTTACTATATATAGATATTGACACGCACAGAATAAAAAACTCACATTTTGGAGTCAGATTAAGATTTCATGTTGTATTTATAAGCCACTACATTATTTTTACTTTTAGTTTACAAAGAAACCACTGAGAATACTTTTTACAGAAAAATACGGAGGAGATAGCCAACTACTTTGCACAAATCTGATCGCTGTGTGGTGTTCCAGCTACGGATTGCAGTCGCGTCCAGCACGCGCTTATTGAGCGACTTCCAGGCACTCGGTGCAGCTACACACTCTCACAGTATGGCAAGTCGTACTTCCAGTTTTTGGAAGTTCCCTGCTGCCAGCAGAAGCTGAGTGAACACGGCCATGCTGGACATACTGCGGTAGGCCTGAGGTCTGCTCCAGGGCGACAAAGGAAAACGTGTGTGGGAAGGCCCGGCTCGGAGCACCGCGGGAGCTGCCACGCAGGCTCACCCCTCATCTCCTCCTCCTTCAGCCCCTTCCCTCCACGCCAACCACCGGAGCACCTTTTCTTCAAGATGTCCGGAAGCCGCACGGCTTGGGTTTCGTCAAGAAGGAGTTTCCAGCTCCCAGGTGAAGCGAAACAAGAAGGCAGCTGTCTCCCAGGCCCGCGGAACCGGGGCCCGCCAGCTGTTAGGCCGCAGCACGGAGGCACGCGGTGCGAGCAGATGACAGGGCCGGGCCGGAGCCCCGCCGCCTCTCTCCCGTCTCCCGGGCACGTGTTGCCGCTACACCCGCTCAGCACGCCCAGCTCGGCCACGCTGCCGTGCCGGAGCCCGAAGGATTTCGGGGAACGCGCGGCCCCTCGCCCACCGGCCGAGTTCAACGCGGAGCGACGGGACTCTCGCAGCCCGCTCCCAAAGGCGGCGAACCTCCTTGCATTGCCCCCGCGGGTCCCTCCGGCGGCCCGAGGCCCCGGGTCCGCGCCCCGCTACGACCCCCGGCCGAGCAGAGGCACAAAGGAAACGAGACGGCCCGCCGCCGCCCGTTCCCGGCTCGGAGCCCCGCCCGGCCCGAGCTCCGCCGCCACGTGCGGGGACGCCGCGGCCCGGCCCGCGACAACAGGCGGGTCCCCGCAGCCCGCGCGGGGAAGACGGGCAGGGCCGAGGGAGCGGGCGGCCCGGCCCCACTCTCCCCCGCCCGCCGCGCCGCTCCGGGCCGAGCCCTGCCTCGCGGCCCGCCCCGACCCCGCCGCCCGCGCCGTGCCCCTTCCGGCGCTGCGGCCGCCCGGCCCGGGCCCCGCGGCTTCCCTCACCTCGTTAAGCTGCCGCTCGGCGGCTTCCCGCAGCGCCGGGTCCATGGTGCCCCGCAGGGCCTCAATGATGGTGTTGGGGTCCATGCCGGCGGCGGCAGGAGGCGGGGGGCAGGGGCCGGGGCCGCGCCGCGCCGTGCGCACATGGACCCGCCGCCTCGCAGCGGCCGCCGGCGCGAAAGGAAGGGAAGCGCCAAAGGCCCGGATAGAGCGGCCCCCGCCGCCGCCCGCCCGCCAGCGGCGCCCTTCCGCCGCCCGCGCCCCGCCCCGCGCCGCACGGCCACACGGGAGCTGTAGTAGCGGAGTCGGGGAGCGCCGCCATCGCCTCCTTCGGGGCCGGGCTCGGCGTTGTCCGGAGGGGGGGTTTGACGCCGTCGAGGAAAAAAAGTTTCCCCGGCAGCCCGCTCTGGAGTAATTCCCAAAAGAAGCCGTACCGTGAAAGAAAACCCGTGAAATTGAAAAGCAGAAATGCAGATCAAACAGTACGAAGTGATGAATGCTAGAAAAGTGGAAAAGGATGCCGTCTCTGTACTGGTTAAAGAAACAGCTTTGGGAAATGGCACGTTAAAACGTGGCTGCTGTTGCCCCCCCGCTAGGCCAAGGTCCTTGCCGTGTTCCCCAAGCACGGAGGTGTGGTTCCCAGCACCAGCTGCATTTCCAGAATGACCGAAGGCCAAATGGTGCCATCGCAGCAGCACTGTGCACTGAGCCCGCTGTACCTAGCAGGTCTTGTCACCTATGTAACGCTCATGAACAGTCCCAAATGAGTGGCTTTGTTGTGATCGCTTCTGGTCTAAAAGCTGGATTGCTTACTACTGTTTCGGCTTTAATGCTAACAACTCCTGTGATTTATACAACGTGATTTTTTTATTGTTATTATTTGCTGCAAGTGTGAAAATTAGTGTCCCATTTATAAATCTAACTGGTGCAGCAGTGATAAATGGCTGTCTTTCCAGGAAAGCCTAGGAAACAGACAGGCCCTGCAGAACCCTGTGACAGTGCAACATCTTTTCAGGACACAATGTCATATAATATTCTTCTTCAAACTGCCTAGATCTGCAGTATTGTAAGTGAAGGGATGCTGCCCAAAATGTAAGTGAAGGTGAAATACTGTAGTCTCAATATCATACAAAATGCTACAACATAATCATTTCCATGCTTTTGTGTCACAGCGCAGATAGCAAGATCAAATCTTAGGGCTCTTTGTATCAAAGGAGCAAGGCAATAATGCCTCTAACCAGAGAGAACACAGACGCTAAGCTGATCAGCAACTTCTGAAACAGAATGCAGCTTCTGTAAAATGAAAAATAAGAAATTGAGAGGACAGAGGGCTCACAATGTGCTTCTTTTATATAATGTTCTTCGTCAAATACAGATGCAAAACGCTGCAAAGAGAAGTGCAGTTGTGTAGCTTCAGAGTTAGCAACAGCCCCAGAGATGCTGTGGTTACAGAAGGGATTGTCCAGAGTCTGAGTATTCTGAAACTGAAGACAGTACATGCCAGGGAATATTTGTCTTTGCAAGAACGTTTGCATTTGCAACTCTGCTGGCCCAGAAGTAATAGCAGTAACTAATCTCACAGCAGGATTAAATGCAAAAATGGTGCACAGAGATCAATAAATAAGGAACTCGGTCAGGATGAATGTTTCATGTAGACTGGATGCTAGCTCTCTAGCATCACTTTGGAATTAGAGATTTTTTTTCCCAGATTTCGGGTGACAGCTCCAAGAAGAAACATCCATGAGGTTAAAAACGTATTTTTCACCAGCACAAATAATTTGTTAATGCCATTTGCTGTGTGTAACATTGTGAAACAGGGAGATGAAACAGGAAGAAGCAAATAGCAAAGAAATCACAGATACCAGCAGAGTGGAGCAACATAGCAGATGACAACTGCCATCAAAGTGTGAGGACCTGGTGAGCTGCGGCATCCCGACGCTGACACTATCTCTTAAAAAGGCAGATGTGGTATTGTGCAGGCCTCAAACCTCGGACACAAGTCAGTTACAATTATTCCTGAAGATAAACATATTCTCATACACTGTTGCGGGTTTAGCAGTTGAATATTTTCCCCAGAAAGTTGGAATTCTAACATGGAAAATATTTGTTAGTTTTAATGAAGTAGCATTCTCCCTTGGAACTGACTGCAGAGCGCTGATAGGCCTATATGCCTTTCTAGGGTACAATTCAATTTACAATAAATGAGAAGCCAGAAGCCAAACATTTGAGCCTTGTCAAGTTTGGGTACTCGACCACATCTGTCCTGCAGGTGCTTCTCCAAAAAACAATAGGAAGAAGGAAACGGTGTGCACAGAGATACTGTGCCAATATACAAGTTTTGCAAATGACCGTTTTAATCATAAAAAGCTCTAACAGGATTCAGATATGAGGTTATTAACTCATGATAATCGACTTTAATCAACAAGGTTGATTAAATGATTCAAGAGTTAGTAGTTTGGCTGGGAATACATACAGAATAGAGAGCCTTTTTCAATTAAAAATAGTCTAGTAGTTTGTAGTCCTGAGCACCCGTTGCATTCAGTGGATTGAGAACCCATAAATAAAGGAGAGATTTGGTGGGCAGTGTAGGGGAGGTTCCTCCCAAAGACGCTGCTCTGAGGTTAGCTCCAATTGGGAGAGCAGGATGCCACAGCACGCCCAACATGTTGCGCAGCTCCTTTCAGTCTCCTTTAATCAGCTGGGTGTTGGCTTCATCCCCAAGGCAAACTTGCTAAAGTTTTGTTCAGAGCAGATATAAATAAGCCGCTAAACTCCTTTATGTAGGCATGAGCTCAGTAGTCGGTCCACACCACGCACCCCCCAAAAATAACAGTCTGCCCCCACGCCCTGCAGCCAGATGGTAAGGCTTGAGCAGATGCTAAACCACATATTTAAATAGGTTTCCCAAGGGACAGAGGCTGAAAATAAGGTTTGGTCATTAGTTGATTCTTCTGAGTTCAGAAAAAACTTGTGTTTGGACTTGTGTTTGTTTTTTAATAAAGTTTCGTTCAAGGTATAGGACTCCATCACTGATTCTTAACTTCAACTGCAAGGTGGGAAAGAAGAGTGACAGTACCTCTCAAGAAGAAAATGCTGGGCGCTGAGCAGCTACCTCCTAGCTCTTCAGCAAAGAGAGATGCAACAGGAGCAAATTTCTAACAGACGAAACCAGAAAGCCACTGAAACAAATTCCCAGTGGCAATAATCAGTACCCTGTCTCTCAGTGTCTTCTGACTGAGGCTGGATGCCATTCTGGAAGCTATGTTTTACTAAAAACACGGGCTATCCTTCAGCAAACCAACAAGACAGTGGCTTTAATTAAATATATATATGTGTGTGTGTGAATAAACTTGTATTGCCATTACTACACAGGACATTGAACCAGATGAAGTGATCATAAACTGGATGAACTGTTTGTTTTGTGTGGATTTTTTCGTGTTTACTTTCTAGGTGTATCTGTACCCAAAAGCTCAGATTCCACTGTGTGGAAGTCTAACCTGCTTCAGGCTCTGTGCAACAGGCAGTGGAGCAAGAGTGTCTGCAGAGACAGCAGTTTATCTCCTCCTACCTCATGCACTGTTTTTCAGCTTGTGTACTTTTATTTATACATGTGTCTCTAATTTTAGTTTCTTGTCATTGCAGTGCAGCTCTGTAACACTAATCCCCAACCCAACTGTATTAAAAATATTAAAAAATCCCTTCATGCAAGAAAAATGAAACAGCAAGAGGCAGTTTCAAATAAATCTCAATGGCACGTGCACAGAAAATGAAACATTAGACTATAGTGAAGTCTGCAAGAAAACAAATGTGTCCTCCCTTACTGTCCTGCCCCTAAAGCAGGACTCCAAGCTCATCTCTTTTACATTTGTATCTAAAATGGTGACCTGCTCATTAGATGTAATGCAGACATCAAATTTTGAGGAAGAAAGTTTATAGAAAATGCAAGGGATGTGCACCTATGATTTATTAGCATTCAGATGGAAGCTCATTTTTAAAACATGATCTTACTATTAGTTTTTACAACGAAGACACAGCAATAAGCTTAATTTGGTCAGAAATAAACATGTTTATGAAACTTCCTAAGAGTAAAAATGTATTTACGAGATATGACTTCAGTGCTACTCGTAATATATGTTCAACTGAGGTTTGTGTAAGCTGTAAGTACATCGAAGCACATTTCTTCCTTCATAGAGTTCAAAGAATAATTCTAATCTTTATAAGCATGTCCTATTTTCATTGAAACAGAGGGAATAACTTGAGTAAAGTAGAAGAGGACTAGGTTTTTATTGTACTAACAATCCACCCAGAATACATTCCCAGCATTTGGGAGGAGCTTTCCATTTGTACAGAACAATATACACATACGTCTGTTCTGCATAAGAATTTTAGTAACCTGTTACCACAGTGTGCAGTTTATTAACTCACTCCAGTCAGTATGTATTGTATTGTAGACAATTCACTCCATAGTACATCTGTGGTGGCTGCTGGTGACTGCCCATGCAGTCCTCAGGTCCTGGCAGCCGTGCAGGCTGTGAGGTGCCCTTGGACATCAATTCCTAATGTTACTGTGAGGTGATACCACGAGACGTGGCAATATATTGGGAAGTCTGGTATCCTTGAAGCACCTTAAATTGTCAGTAGAATATTAGATATTCTTTCTACTCCTTTCTTCATTTGACATGTTTTTTTCCTTCCGGAGAAGTAAGGTAAATAGACACTCCAGTTACAAGATTACAAAGATTACAGTGCAGGGGAAGCAGATAGATAAAAAGCTTACATGCAAGAAAACGTCAAACCAGTTCCGTCCCTTTTTGGAACATATAGCTGAAATAATCACAACCCCATTAAAAACACAAGCCCCATGCAGGGTAGCTGAAAAATTGGAGCTACATGACCAAGTGCATTTCTCTGTGGCTGCAAATAAAGGAGACTAACTGTTATTTGGTGAGTTCTCTTTCTGTTTGAGCAGAAGCATAAAAAAGGCATCAAAGAAATACCCAGAGACAGGTAGTTACTTTTTGCAAGTCTTTACAATTCAGTTTTGACAGCCAATTGGGATGTGTACGTTTTGTGTTGTGCTATCAAACTTTAAATACTAGGATTTTCTTACTTACCAAAAGAGATAACAATGTTGAGACAGGGTAAACATAGAACATATTCTGACCTGTATGTAAATTGCTGAGAAGATACAGGTGCTAAAAGAAGAGATTAAGTTGTTATTATTCAATTTATTGTTGTTACTATCATTCTCTACCTGAGGGCCCATGTGTGTTTTTAATCAATGTCTGGCACCACTGCTACACCAATAACCACATACATGGAATAGTAGGTGAGTAAGCTGAGCTAATTTATGCTGTAGTTGGGAATCTGACTGTGAAATATGAACACAAAGGACTTTATCTTAGCTTTATCTTAGCTTCTGCAGGGGTTGCAGCCAGGATGTTCTAGCATTATCTGAGGCTAGCTTAGTACAGAGCTGGCCCAGAAACATGTACTCCTGTGGCCTTCAGACACTTGGTAGCCAACAGCTAAAGTAAAATTAGATCAGTTAGCCTGACCTGTGGTCCAAACACACTGCAGGATTCTTGCATGCTAGTTCCAGTACTTGTGACAGCAAAGTGGGGAACATATTTAGAAACATAAGAACTGCATTGCTAATACTTTTGTCTTCAACTGCACAAGTCTCCATAATTATTCCAGATGTTTTATTTCACTTTCTGAATGCATGTGAACATTGTATGCAGGGCAACATCGTGTTTTTGGGGATAACCAAGAGCTGTGTCAGCTTCCTACCTTGGCGCCCCTTACATCTTGGTTCCAGTTTGCCAGGATTCTGTGGTTCAAATCCTGGCCTTTTCCAAGCAGGATTCTTTGCTTCAGAACGTGAAAGGAATTGTGATTTATATTTCTGCAGGGGTGACGTGATAAAATAAAGAATTGCTACAGCTGAACCGAGCTGAAAGTTTATTAAAGTATTTGCATGAAATAGAATCACCAGTATGGTAATTCCACACGAAAAAAGCAAACATGCAGGTTCAGCTACAGTAAGGATTTCTACAGAATGACATATCCTCTTTTTTGTTTTTAGCTCTTATAAAAACTCTTACCATTCCTCATGTAAATCCCTTTCATTTTCTGCCTTAGTTATTTAGAAATTATTACATAATATTAATTAATAGTAAATCTTATAAAAACATTTAACATTTCTTCTCTACAGACATTGGCTTTAGACTATTTCACTGTGGGAAGTGGGCCAAAAAGCCAGTCTTGTCATCTGTGTATGGAGAAAAAGGAACCAGTGTGGTATGTACTAGAAAAGGGTACATGAATTTCCATATCACAGGCATATGTACATCTGCTTTTCTGCACTCAGCCAAGCCACTGAACAGGAAACATGTCTAGGACTAGGTGCATGATGCTCAAGATTAAAATGAAGAGGTTTTCATCAAAGAACTACCTTAGGTGAAAACTGTCTATACTTATCAGCCTGTTGCCATTTAATCTCTAATCCCGATTAAAAATTGACTCTGTGATGCTCATTTATTATGATAGTAAGTGGTATCAATTGTATTATAGTTGTTTGGTTTTTTTTTCCCAATTAATTTAATAATTTCCCCTAGGAAAACATGTATGGCAATTCATTTCTCAGAACGTTGGCAGCTTTTTAAAATGTTTCAGTTAAACCTCTTTGATGTTGCCTTGAATTTTAATTATTTTATGTTGCAGAATATGTTGCTGATCAGGATTTTGAAGATGACTACATTTTTTTGAAACTAACCATGTGGTTTACAATAGCAGTGAGTTTGTTCCGTGTTTGGTGATTAGCTCAGTCATAATAAATTATTACTTACTGCAAAAGCCTTACAGGCCAGATCGAGAGAAATACTGGGCAGTCTCACCACACATGTTTTGTATTTCACAGAAAGAAAAACAAAATAAAGGAACATATGATGTGATATTTGCACAGTGAAACATGCAACAGCAAAAGACAAATCAAACAATTAACCCCTACTGATCTCAAATTGCAGCTCATGCAATTTGCCCGAAAGTCGCAGGGACTCCCTTCATGGAAATTCTTTTTTGGGAAGTATTTAGAATTTCTTTTTTCCACAGGAAGCTTTGCTTCTTTGTAAAATGTAATACCTGTTTTCCCAACTTTTCCTTTCTTCCTTGCCATTCTCTCTTCTACAATCTGTTTTAAACTTCCACCCTACCTGAACATGCTTCTCCATCTTCCTTTCCCATCAGAATTTTTGTCCCAGTCATTTCATGTTTCTAAGCACCGTGTCATTTTTTTCCCCCCTGTAATCTATCTACTTTCCACATGCAAAGATCCCTGATTTTTCCCCCTTTCCTCCTCTTAGAAGAGATTTTTGTTAAGACATAAGCTCTGACTTCTCTCTTCAGATTTTCAAAAGCTTCTGGGATCCTTGAGCAATACAAAGAAATAACACAAAGCATCAACCAACCTGCAGTCTTCTGCCTGCTGGCCACCAGCCAGTTCATTGGCTGTTTTGAAAATCTGAAAGTTACTAATCCTGAAAATTAAGATGCATTTAATTTTGAAAATCATCACTTGAGTTTCCAGAGTAGAAGAGGGAAAACCTATAGAAATAAACCTTCAGCTACCCAACCACAACATTTCCTGCTGTATTTCCATGCCAGGTGCTTTCTGACAGACCCTGCAGTCGCTCTCTCTCCTGAGCAGGGGCACTGTCTCTAGTTATAGAGCCACTGTTTATCACTCTGTGTGTTGTGCATGAATACTATGAGAAATGGCCTGCTATTAACAGGAGAAAGACCCTCCATATTTGCATGATCACGTGATGAACTGCATGTCCTTCCCTTCTTATCCCACACGTGCACACTTACTTTCTAGAGTAACATTTCTGATCCTGATCAGCAACAAACATAGCGATCTCTCAGGGCTGTGAATGGCTTTGGTCGTTCAGCCTTCTACAATCTGGGGATACCTTGGTGTTGATAGATTCAGTAGCAGTCCTAAAGGCAGCAGAACTTCAAACTGATGGTTTATGAGGGTCAAAAGAAGGGTGATTAAACTAATGATTTCATTACTTGTAGCACTACCCAAGATGATGCATAAGGCCTTATGACACTAAGCATGCTACTTCCACCAGAACTGTGCTCCTGCAGCTTGACAAAACCTTGTTTACTAGATGTAATGCTATAATGGGACAGAAAGCACCACAGTAATAATGGGATGGCAAAGTCTTTGGCTACTGCAAATGAAAACAAGCCCAAATGTAGTAGCTGCAGACACAGAAATGAAGGAAAGGAGCTGCTTACTTTTGGAAGGCCTCAGGTAGTTAGGGATCTCCAGCAAGAGATACCCTCACCTTAGATGAGGATGAGGTGTGGATCCTGGCTCCATCCCTTCCAGTCACTCAGGTGCACTGCATGCAGTTATGCTCCCCTGCCTTCCCACCAGGTGCTCAGTCACTGCTCCAGACCATGACTTAGCGTTTTACTACACCAATTTATTTAAGTAAGCAAGAAATGTATTCCTGGAACATAAAATGCTACATTCTAAGCCTGTATTAAAAGGTGCTGAGGTCAGAAGTCAGATTTAACCTTTGCCAGGTATAGCTACCATGATCCGGGTCACATTGCTTAAGGTCATTCTGCTATTTTTGTAATTAATGAGAAGACATACAGATTCCTCCTTGTAGAGGGTGTTAATTTTATGCTTTACTGGTCTGCTGTTCAAAATTAAATGCTTGTTAATTGTATTGCTGTTTTGCTTCTCTTTTTTCATACTGAACACATTTACCACATGACAATGAAAACTCCACTCGAGCACATGGCAGATGATTGCTGGTAATTTAACCATTTGACTTTGCAACCCTGTGAGGCAACTGGCTGTGGACATACCATTTCTGCCAATTGTCCAGCTCAGGTAGTGAGCAAAGACCACATTCCAAGACAGCTATAGAAAAATTAGGAAGCTGAATTGATTTCTGTTCAGATCTCAAGTTCTCTCCCTTTTTCTTTAGTCTTTCCATGTTTATTCTCCAATTTGTATCTTATTATTTTCATTTATTTATGCTAAGCATGTTTTTTCCTCTAGAATCTCAGCATTAGAAGACAGAGCTAGAACCTCAGTTCAGAGCAAACTAGGTGAAAACAAAGCTTTCTTTATGATAGTATAACACACTGTATGCTAACTGTTGAGTCGCAGCATGAACCACTGATCACCTGGGGAAAGGACCTGGTCAGCCTTGGGAGGACAGGTGAAGGCAATTCACATGTGTGACCAGAAGGGGTAGAGCCTGGCTGCCCCTCTCTTAGACTTCATTTAAGGTCTGACTGCTCACTGGCTGGAGATCCCTCTTCTGTGGAGTTTTCCTGAGTTTAAACAGGGTCGAGTGTTGTGTCCTGCATTTTTGTTACAGCAATCCTGGACAACCCTACAGATCTGGGGAGGAATGGCTGGAAAACTGGCTGAGGGAAAGGGACCTTGATGTACTGACGGACAGCTGGCTGAGTATGAGCCAATAGTGTGCCCAGGTGGCCAAGAAGGCCAATGTCATCCTGGCTTGCATCAGGAATGGTGTGGTGAGCAGGACTAAGGAAATCATCCTGCCCCCGAACTCAGCACTGGTGAGGCCTCACCTCGAGTGCTGTGTTCAGTTTTGGGCACCTCAGTAGAGAAAAGACATTGAGGTGCTGGAGCAGGTCCAAAGAAAGGCAACAGGGCTTATGAAGAGCTTGGAGAATGTGCCCTATGAGGAGAGACTGAAGGAACTGGGGATGTTCAGTCTGTGGAAAAGGGGGCTGAGGGGAGACCTTATTGCTCTCTTCCAATATCTGAAAGGTGCTCACAGTGAGAATGGGGTTGGTCTCTTCTCACTGGTGATAGGATGAGGGGAAATGGCCTCAAGTTCAGCCAGGGGAGGTTTAGGTTGGCTATTAGGAAACACTTTGTTACAGAAAGGGTGGTTAAGCACTGGAATAGGCTCCCCAGGGAGGTGGTTTAGTCACCATCCCTGAGTATGTTTAAAAACCATTTGGATGTGGTGCTCAGGGACGTGATTTAGTGGAGGGTTGTTAGTTAGGGTAGTGGGGTTAGGTCGTGGTTGGACTTGACAATTTTTAAGGACTTTTCCAACCTGAGTGGTTCTATGATTTTTGGGGTTTGGTGAGCAGTCCTTTTTCCTTCCCTTGTAACATCTTTGTATTAGTTTCTCTGTCATTGTACCTCTTGTATCACTTTTCTGTTGTTCTGATCTTTCTGATTGTTACACCTGCTTTTAGTGAGAAAGCAAATATGCAGAAAGGAAATGCCAGTGGACAATTTCAATGATTTGTCCCCTTGTATACTTTTAAAGACCTCTGGTCTTTTTGCTGGCAGATAAGAGAGATTACTCAGGTCTTAATGAGTTCAAGGAGGTGGTTCCACTTAGACCTGTGTGAGGCTGCAAAAAATCTCCAAAAGACAGATGGAATTCAAAGAGAAATTAAGATGAGCCTGTGATCACATTAAAGATAGGTTTTTTTTTAATCAACATGGAGTAACTTGGATTTGGGAACTTTTATCCTGCAGAATATCCAACTACCTTATTGGTATAAATTAAAAGGATTCCTTGAAGGGACATACTGCTGAATAAAAGGAAATACTTGGTTTTTCAGCTATGCTAGCATAAACTTAGGTGCAGACGATATACATTTGATCATTACATTTATTCTTAACATAGTGTTAAGTATGAATCATGACCAATACATGTATCCCAGAACAAGGGCGCATACATTCTTAACACTGAGATTTATAAATGTGATAGTTGGCACAAGTAATAAGTGCTCAATTACAAATACCTCAAGTGCTGCTTTGCTGAAGTCTTGCACAGCTGTTTCTGAATCAGGCAAGGATTCTCCTTTTCTTTTGTCTCCCTTCATGTGTCCATGATTTCAACTGCTGGTTATGTTGGCCTCCCCAGGTAGCACTGTGCTCCATTAGGTAGGTTGTGCTGCATACCACAGGTACCTGCACAGAGCTTTAAAGAAGGAGGCACTGAGCAAGGATAACGTGACAAGAATGGTTTTGCTTTGTGTTTTTTTGTTTGTTCGTTCGTTTTATTTACTTTTGTTGCTACCTGTCTTCAACAGCTGACTTTGGCTGAGCTCTTCAATATATTCTCTGCCTGAGTCTGTTCCCAGAGCTCAAACGTTGTAGACGAGACTGAGAGTTGGGATGAGGTAATTGACAGTGTGAGATGGAGTTGTGTGGCTCGAAATAAAGTTATTTATTTCTGTCAAGAGAATACTTGAGATTCCCTGTACTGTGGTGACATCTCCCTCTATTCCTGGTTATTTTTAATAAGAGCTTTGTCTTTTTAAAGAGAAAGTGCTTTCCAAGTCTGAAATGCAATGCATCTCAAGACCTCTGAAGTTTGGTACTACATTTAAGGAGCCTGGTGGGACTTCTATGAGGCTTGGCTGGGATGACATCAGTTTATTATAGGGTACATTTCATTCTTCACTTTGCAGCAAGACAAAATAACCTTTAATTTCTGTCATCCTGCATCCAACTATAGGATGTGAGCTAACTAACCAGAAAAACTTCTCTCCCTGTTTCATACACACCACTGGAGAATGTGAAGGAAAAAATGTTACAGGCTATTTAAGATGATCTACTAAGTACCAAAGAGGAACAAGAACTTCATCAGAACTGAGAATCTGGCCTTTATTTTTACCTTTTGGGATATAAACATCATAACTATTTTACTGTTTCTAATTAATTAAGGAGAAACAAATTGAAAATTTCTGACTTAAAATGTACATTTTAACAAACATGTTGTCTTATAAACAGACAACCAGGAGAGAAACCAATCTGGCCGTGATTTCTGTGATCAGATTCAACTCATTTTAAGGCTTACATGTTTTCCTCTCACTGTTTTATTCATTTGACATCCAGTAATAAGACAAGGGGCAATGGGTGGAAGCTGGAATATAGGAAGCTCCACATGAATACAAGTAAGAACTTCCTCACAGTAAGGATGACAGAACACTGGAACAAGGCTGCTCAGGTAGATTGTGGTGTTCTTCTCTGGAGACATTTGGAACCCACCTGGGCACGTTCCTGTGTGACCCAGTGTAGGTGTTCCTGCTCCAGCAGGGGGATTGGACTAGATGATCTTTCAAGGTCCCTTCCAATCCCTGACATTCTGTGATCTTTTTATTTTTTAACTTTTGCCCTCGAGCACAGACTTTCTTCAAATAAAAGCTTTCATGACTTGTGGCTCTGGCCTCAAGATATTTCCAATTCTTCACTCACACAACCAGGACAACCCAGCTGCACATACAGGTTTATTTCTGTTTATCTCACTGGTGATGTTTTTTGTATTCACATTTATCAGCATGTTGCATTCTAACTTGTCTTCCATACAGATGCTTATTCACGAAGTTACACTCTCAATTTAGGTTTATTCAACTTAAAATGTATTTTGAGTTGCTACTGCATACATTTTAGAGGTTTAATTTTGGCCAGGTATTGCATACTTACACAGTACTCCAAGCATTTTTAATTGCACTTCTGCAAAACTATATTTGTAAGAACTGAGGAGAAGGGGACACTTTCAAACGTTTCTAATCCTCTTAAGACTAACTTTATATATAAACATTACATCCATACAATTAAATTAATTTAGATATGCTTTAATTAAAATCAACTTCTTGAAACAATGTTCATAGACCATATAGATAGTATCTTCAAACAAATTAGTGGAAAGTTGTAAAAAGAAATAAAAATTACAATGGTCATACAATTAGTTTAATTGCTATTTCAGCGTAGTTGTATCTGTGATTTTTGTTGCCTTAATTTCCTTCCCAAGTGACATAAATTAAGCTGTGGAAAGATCTTCCTCTGAGACAATAAGAGTTTCTGCACAGCTTGGGGAATTACAGTGTGTAACTCCATTGGTTAGCACTTACACTCCAGTTACAGGTTTGTACATCTGTTTTTTCTTAAAGCAAGTGGGTGTAGAATAGAAAAATGCAGCTGCCGCAGAATATGAAATTCTTCGTTGGTGTAAATTGTATTTGCTGGTATAAATTGGTTCAAAACTTGGGAAAATGCAATCATATTCTGGCAGATGTCTGGGTGTTGCATGTATGCAGAGCTGAGCTACAGACCTTCTGTGGCCATGTCAGAATGACTAAGTTAGGTGCCTATTCCCACATCTGTGGTCTAAGAGCAAGGCCTCCAGACATCCTCCTTCTGAACAGGATCAAGCAACGTACTTTCACTGTGATGCTTGTTGGATTTTCACTTTCTCTCCTTGCTTCCAAGCCAGCTGTGTGTTTGGGAAACCAGTTAACTCAGAATCCACTGTCCATCACCCATGCTGAGAGACTGCTCAGCACTGTCAATGAGCCATATCAGATCTAAAGCCCTCCAGAGAGAATAAACTGCTCATAAAATTCTGGCTTTGTCTCAGGAATGGTCTCAAATAGTGACGTGATCTTTGGTGTCCCTTTCTGCCTTTCAGGTTGTTTTAGCTTCCTTTTGAATGCTTCTACCTCTCTGAGATGCCAGCAGAGTAGCTTCCTGTTCTGTTCAAAGCAAAATCAGCTGCGTTATTTTGAACTTTGAACTGTTACAGCTACAAGCTCTCAGGAGTAGGGTCACACTCAGACTCTCTTCTTGCTGGCAACGGGCATGACTCAGTCTGCAAAGTATCAGCAGTGCTGATGACTCAGCCACGTGACTCGTGCTCCATCAGTCTACCTAGGCGTACATAAAAAAAAGCAGCAAATACAAGTTTTTCTACTGTGGGAAGACAACTCTTTCAACCTAACAAAAATAAAATGTTCCAACCACTCATAGAAGGAAGTGAGTTTATATAGCTGAACACTTAGGTACCACTCCAGAACTGTCAATATATTTTGTTTCTTTCCAGCAGGTTAAAAAAAAAAGCCTTCCCTTCCCTTCCCTTCCCTTCCCTTCCCTTCCCTTCCCTTCCCTTCCCTTCCCTTCCCTTCCCTTCCCTTCCCTTCCCTTCCCTTCCCTTCCCTTCCCTTCCCTTCCCTTCCCTTCCCTTCCCTTCCCTTCCCTTCCCTTCCCTTCCCTTCCCTTCCCTTCCCTTCCCTTCCCTTCCCTTCCCTTCCCTTCCCTTCCCTTCCCTTCCCTTCCCTTCCCTTCCCTTCCCTTCCCTTCCCTTCCCTTCCCTTCCCTTCCCTTCCCTTCCCTTCCCTTCCCCATACAGTTTGAAAGACATATTTCAGTTTAAAAAAAATATTTCAATGTTAAGGTATATTTTCCAAAAATAGATCCATATAAATCTTGTGGATAGCTGCCCTGTTCTGTCTGTAGCCTCTAAGAATGCTTGATCCCACTGCCTAAGCCACTGAGCACATCCAACTGGATATCAGAGCACTTTTATCTTTCTCTGCAGAGCAAAGTATTGTGCAGCACGTGTTCCTAATCAGAAAGGGCTCAGAAAGAAGATCCGATATTTTATGCTGTTTATGAGGTTATATATCATGTTTAGGTGATATTTTATACCTGAAGAGAGTAATTCTATTTTCAGCCTACAGCTATTGTTCCCAGTACTCTGTGGAGTGAAGCTGTTTCCAGCACTGCTGATCTCAACCATGTGTTGAAGCTTTTCTTGAATACTCACTGACTTCAACTTAACTAAACTCCTTCTCCTCTGAACTATTAAGTGAAATGGTGGTACTTTTCAGTTTTTGCTTTACTTCTGGTAAACATATCTAATCCACTGAGTTATTTGCAGGCAGATCCCCAAAATCCTAAGAAATATTCACCAGACGCATCAATTTTCTTCTGAGTGAACAGAGAGGCTCGCTGGTGTTCGTAAGGTACGGATAACATTGGAGATGTCTGTTTAAATTGTCAGAAGTTATTAAACACCATGACAGTTTCAAAGTTTAGTCAAAGAGCCAACGCCTTCACAACAGTGGTATCCCCCCAAGGGGAACCAACAAGAGAATGAAACAGCCTAAGAGTCTTTGGATAATCTACTCTAACAAATATCACTTATGCAATCATATTTCAACTGCAAGGTGATCAAGTTAATTAATCCCTAGATTTCACACTGGCAGCAATTCAGAGAGTTGGAGCTCTGTAACTCGGAGTTGATTACAGTTATCTTCTCCATTTTTAATGAGATAAATACTGACACTGCGAGCAGAGTCTGTGCCCTGGAAACAATTTGCAGGCCATGCAGTTGTATTAAGTAGAAGGGAAATTATGGTGCAAATTTGTACTGCTGTAATTATTTGTATCTTATAGTGGTGTCTAGAGCAGTGGGAACATAAGAGACTTTAGCAAGACCCAGATGTTATCCTAACTGGTGTTGTTACATTGCCTGCCTTTGGATAACACAGAGGCTATGGAATACAAACCAGATTAATTGGAAGTCCGATAACCACTGAAGCAGGATCTGCCCGCTCCCTTGGCTCTGAGGGGTTTCTGAACAAGCACCCCCACACTGTGATTCACGCCCCACGGTCCAAATCAGTGCACCAAAATTAAATAGGAGTTGGATCACAACTGATGGTTTGGGTGAATCATCCATTTCCTGGAGACGCCTGCACGGCTACACTCGTGTTTTCTGTACATTGTAGCAACAAAGGCGAGCTCTTTGTGTGTCCGCCCGCGTCTCCCTCAAGGCGGCATCGCGGCGCTTCCCGCTCTGCCCCCCCACACTCTCTCCACACCGCACGGCGCAGAAGCGCGCCACGCCACGCCGCTCCGCGCTTCCCAGGCGGCGCATGCGCCTTGCGGCGGCGAGGCGGGAGCGCGACCCGGTGGGGTGAGGAGGAGCGGCCCGAGCCCGTCTTCTTCCTCCCGCTCCCTGGTTGGCGGTGAGGCCTGCGCCGTGCCCGGTCCGCCGGGCGCGAGTAGCGCGGAGCAATGGCGCAGAGGCGAGCGGCAGCGGCGGCGGCGGAGAGCGCCCGGCACCAGCGGCTCTTGGAAGGTCAGCGTGGATGGGCGCGCAGCCGAGCGCGGTCGGGGTGGCGGTGCGCGCCTGCCGGCCGGGCAGCGACAATGCTGGGGCGCTCGCGGGCCGGCGGGTGCGGCGCCTCGGCCTCGGCGGGTCAGCTTGACCTCGCGGCGCGCGGGTGGCTGCGCTCAGCTCCGAGCCGGGCGCGGCTGCGGGCTCAGCGGCCGGCTCTGCTTCCTCGTGTTCCGCCATCGTGTCCGCACGTTTTGAAGCGGCGGCGGGTCGGGTGCTCGCCTTGACGCTTCCTCAAAGCGTAACTACTGGATTTAAATAATAACTATTAACTTTGTCTCTAATTCCAGGAAAAGCTCAGGCAGAAGGCGGATCGGCTCGAACGTCCCTTCTGATTTTGGTGTCTGTCTTCACAATAGCTGCTTTCCTTATGTTTCTGGTATATAAAAATTTCCCACAGCTCAGTGAGTAAGTATGCTAGGAAAGAAAACTTCCCTGTTTTTCAGTCAGTGTCAAATTGCAAGGGAGCCTATGTGTAGTTCAATGGCATTTTAACTGTTGTAAGTTACTTACAGACATTTTAAATGTTTTTAAAGGGGACTTGAATATATGATTTAGAATGTCAGAATACAAAATGTATTACTGGAATACACAGTAGTGGGCAGGATCTCTTTGAACGCAGGGGAGTTGTGCTTGACCTAGGGTTTCTGTTGCACAGTTAGTTTGCACACTTTAGAAAGTTACCGCTTGTCCCTTTAGCAATGGCAACTCTGTTCTTAACCTTCCTCAGCTGAGATAAAAAAACATGCTTGGCTAGAGCTGTAAATAGTTGGGCAAGATAGAAGCCTGCTTGTCTTACAGCTTACAGCTTTCTTTCTTTTAGTAGTTAATTTTCTGTGTGATGAACTTGCTCAACAAGTTCAGTTTCAACAGTCCAGTCGCTGAGTCTGATAAAGAGGAAGAGAGGACACTCAACTGTGCTGCACAGGGTTGCACCAGATTAAGGTGTGACATAAGATTTCACTCTTAAAGCTTTGTTTGCTTGGGAGGTGACGCTCCGCCGCTGTTGCGGCACTTCAAATGTTGTGGCCTTAGCATTAAGGCGGTTGCAGTTGGTTTTGGCTGAAACGCTGACTGCTGTTCAGTTGTCAAAGGTCAGGTTGGAGTGATGCTTTATTTTTAATCAGTACTTGGGAGAGAAAATAATGCTGGAAATAAAGCGACGTATTGTAGTGAGTAGAAAATACAGCCAACAAGTATTTGAAATGGAGGATTTCTCTAATTCAAGAAAGCTTAAGTAGATAGGTTCATGAAAGAGTCTTACCACAAAAGTAGTGATGCGTTTTGTTTGTGGGTTGTAATTCAGTGATCTTATATATTTAATTATCTATGTATTCAACAGTAATTTCATTATACTGTTTAAATATATCTCATACCATTCCTGCTTTCTTTTCTTCCAGAGAAGAAGGAAAATGCATAAAGATTCCAAGAGATATGGATGATGCAAAGGCCTTGGGAAAAGTCCTGTCCAAATACAAGGACACATTTTATGTTCAAGTATTAGTGGCTTATTTTGCCACATATGTTTTGTATCCTTTCTCTGATATGAAAATATATTTTTTTTTCTCTCTGAAAGAGAAATGAAAAATACAAATTTGCCTATAAACTTCTTGATCTAGGGAGAAGGAGGGTAATACTTGAAGGTATGTTAATAGGACAAGTTCCAGAACCTTTGAACTTTTGAAACCAAACCAAAACCTTGTATGTATGTTTCACTATGCTTATTAGATTGTAAGAAGGAAGTAAGTAGAAAGAACAACGTGTGCTGTTTACTACATGTGTAAATTTGATTACTACGTGTGTAATTTGATTAAGATTTGCTTTCAGCTTCATCTATACTTTATTATTGTGGACGGTATTTTAACTTGAGAGTCTTTAACTTGAGAGTCTTGGTCTTAATTCAGTGATATGCTGTCTTTAAATCAAACTGAATTGCTGGACAGAAATGTCTGAATTTGTCTTCCTTTAGACATCAAAAAGTGTTGCCTAAGAGTTGCAAAAGTTCTTAAATCATTTCTCAAAGGAAGAATTCTCATTTTAAAGTTGCCTTTTATCTCTGCAGTGAGCATTAAAAAAAAAAAAAAAACGCCCCAACGAAAAACACAAAAATAATTTCTTCATTTGAAAGAGCTAGATTTCTGAAGTACTTCCTGCCTAGTGAGACACAAAGGCTATCTGTTGTGTTAACATTTTTTCTCCGAGTGCTGAATATATGAATTATTAAACACACTCTTAACTGGAACACTTAACTTAAGGTTAATAACTTTGAGAAGGCTGAAAAAGCTTTATAGGGGATCTGTTGCAGTAGGGTTTCTGTAACTGAGCAAAATCAACATTGGATGGATCAGTAGTAATTATCCTCTAGCCCATTGCTTTTAAGATTAGTTCTCAGAAATAGAATATATTTGAAGAAAGCCAAAATATTAGTTGATAAATCAAGTAGAACAGATTTGGCCTTTTATTGAACTATGGTAGCAGCTGATGTGGGTATCTTAGTGACAGATTGTTTAGTTGATGAGCTTGCTACAATGATCTCAGAACCTTTGACACTTAGAAAAGGCTGTGTTGTCTGTAATGGACTTGATATAAAGGAATGCTCTTTGACTTTTAGAATTTTGGTCAGTTCCAAGAAGTTTGCAGTAGATGTAGGTCTCTGTGACCTCTTCAGAGTGGCTGGAATCTGCTTATCGTTAGTCAACAATGTAAAATTACAACTGTGTTTCCTCTTATCTTACGGTAAAGCTCCAGTGTCAAAGATGAAGGGAAGTGCACTACATCTTTTATACATTTATTGATTTATTTTTGTACCTGTCAATGATGCATCTATTCCTTTGGTTGGGCTGTTTGTGCTACTCCACAAAAGTACTTTGATACAAAGATCTTTTGAGGCCATACGTATTTGTATGTACTTATGCTTTTCTGGATTGTGGTATATATGCTGATATGCTGACGTTGTTATGAAATTAACAGTAAACAGACTTCCTTAACTAAGATGCATCCAGCTTGCAAACATTTGCTATCCCTGGGTCTATATTTCTCAGTATCCTGTCGGGGTTTCTTTATCCCTTTCCACTGGCCTTATTTCTTGTTTGTCTGGTAAGTATGGAAAACAGTCTGTAAGGGTGTGTGTTTTTATCCCTTTTTTTTTCTAACAGCTTCCTGTTTGAAATGATCACAGGCTGAATAAATCTGTGAGTCTCCAGACAATAAATGAGTTCTCGTTAAGCTTCATTAAGAAGGATGTTACCCATGAAACTCACTGCAGCACTGGGTGATGATCCGAACAACTATTTGTCCAAGTTTTATTAATAATGGAGGCATCTGAGTGTTAACTAGCTGGAGAATTGCCTTTGTTTCAGATGTTTAGCATCCACCAGAATGTGCCTGTAATTCCAGAACTTAAGTACTGCGTTCTTATTCATGCACTGCAAAACGTACTTTTCCTTAAATTGGCTTAGTTACCCCAGAAGTTTAACTTAGGAAATGCTGCTGACAATCTTCAGAAGATGTCATAGTGAGCCTTACTAATTAAGAACTGCATGAATTAGTAGGTATAGGGAGGACTAAGGTGATGAATTATCAAGTTTGAATCTTTCTTAAATGCTATTGTGCTCTTTTTTTTCCTGCAGATCTTTCGTTGTTCAGAGTCTTGAAAGTACAGAAACAATAATAACTGATAAGTAATCAGCATTGGCTACAATACTGTGTCAATACTGATAAAAATGCCTTGGAATTAAAGGAACTGTCTTGTGTCAACAAGACAGTTTCTTAGGAAACAGGAGCACAGAGCTCTTTCTCATTAGTAGAGGACCGCATAGAAGCAGCCTGTATCCAGACAGTGTAATTGCAGGGACACAGGGCTAATATTAATCAGAGCTTTTCTGCCAATTAGTTGGTTTTTATGTTTTCTTTTTTCAGTGTTCAGGACTTGGAGCTTCGTTCTGCTACATGCTTTCATACTTAGTGGGACGACCTGTTGTATACAAATACTTAACGGAAAAAGCAGTGAAGTGGTCAGAACAGGTAAAGTTCCCAGATAGGCTGAGTCTTCTGATAAAAAACGTGTAGAATAGGGTGGAAGATCAGAGGTATTGTGCTCACACACCTACAAGGAATGGATTCTATTCCCTTTCTGACAGCGTGCCGTTACTTCCTGGATGATATGCTAAAGTCAGTCTGGGAGCAGAAGAGGCTTTGACGTAGCCCTGGTACAAGGAGCTGGGATAGACTTGAGGGTGGTGTAATGGACTGTAAGTAAAATGTAGACTATTGTGGTTGCTCCTGGGTGGTGTTAATCCTAGGCTTTACAAAGAAAGGGCAGACAGGCCAGTCTTAAAGACTTCTGGCAACGGCTATCTGATGAACTTCGTACCCATGGCCAGAGTAAGCTTTCAGGCAACTGTTTCTTAGGTTTGATTACAGTTTAGGACAGAATGTGATGAGGATCAAACTTCATTGCTAGTTCTGCAGAGGCTTAAGGAGCAGGGTGACAAGATGGTAGTGTTGATTGGACTGCAATTAGGGGAAGATTGCTGAGCTAATCTCAGAATGAGACCTACTGCTGTGGTGAATTACTTGTGAGCTGATTCAGGCACACCATCACCACGCTTTACCATGGACTGGTATTTCCAGACAAACTATGATACTTTGTAATAGTGATTCACCAATGACTGACTCTTGAGTCATCTTTCAACTGATCTGTTTGCAACTTCTGAATTTCTACAAAAATTGCACAAAACATCTTAAGTACTTAATAGTAAAATCGATTTATTTTTGATGCATAGACTTAATTGATTTTTTTCTTTCTTTCCTTTTTAGGTTGAGCGTCACAGAGAACACCTCATCAACTACATAATATTTTTGAGAATAACACCGTTTCTTCCTAATTGGTTTATCAATATAACATCTCCTGTAATAAATGTGCCGTTAAAAGTATTTTTCATTGGCACTTTTCTAGGTAAGAATTCTGACAGTCAGCTACAGTTTGGGTTACCAGAAGGACCTTTATTTGCTTTTCTTTCTGCATTGTTCAGTGGAGATCACCACCTACTGGACAGCTAAAAGATTACATGAGGATATTGTGTTATATCAAGGGTGGAGCTTATACCATCAGAAGACTTTAGTCTTCAAGTTTAATCCAATGCAATAGATCAGGTATTACAAACCCAGGCTGATTACTTAAGGGAATGTGCATTGTGTAAAAACTTCTGTAGTAATAATCTGTATTGTTCTACTTCAGCGTGCTCATGTGAGGGGTTTGATCTGAGGGATTGTTCCTCTCCTTTGTATGTGTTTTATTTATCATGATATGTCTTCCTAAGAGTGAATTCATAACAAACAAATAGTGCTAAGCATGTAGTGTTGTCTTTTTAATTGGGTTAGAAAACAACTTATTCTAGATAACAAACTTCTTCTATGGCTGTAACTAAAACTGATCGGTAGAGACACCTTGGAATCTGCACAGTCTAGCATAGGCACATAAATACATATATTGTCTTCGGTGCTTTAATTGGCATTATGTAGTATTAAAAACAGCAAAAACAGGTTTTGATACGGGATTGTCTTTGAGTTTTATATTTGTATGTTCTGCTCTTTAAAAAAACAAACAAAAAAACCAAAAAGCAAGAAGTAAGCAAAGTTTTTTGATGGTTTTGATGTTAAAGGTTGGATGACTAATTTATAATTTATTTTTATTTTTTTTCCACAAAGCTGCTTTTTCTTTCTTACTTATCCTGCCTTCTACTTTTTCCTTCCAGGTGTGGCACCGCCATCTTTTGTAGCCATTAAGGCAGGAACAACACTGTACCAACTTACAACAGCAGGGGAAGCTGTTTCCTGGAACTCTCTTTTTGTTCTCATGATTCTAGCCATCCTCTCCATCCTACCAGCCCTCTTCCAGAAGAAACTGAAACAGAAGTTTGAGTAATGATCAAACTGAACCCGAATTTCCCATGTTTCATCTCAGGATTGGCACTTCTGATATTTGTATATTTGCTTTTCTATTGGCTCGTAAGCGTTTCAAAGGGAAGCTTGTGATGGTAGGAATTTGAAGACACGTTGATGAACACGTGGCCTGGGAGAACTGTGTTCAGAAATGTACTGCGGACAGTTTGAAACCAAACCATCAGTGTTCTGCTCTGGGGAGTGAGGATGGTGTGTGTGGCCCTCAGGATGAGGGAACTGAAAACAGATGTTTTGCTCTGATAAAATACAGAGCAGAAGTTGTAATGTAGACATGAGCTACAGATTGCTTTCTAAAACTCGCAAGAAAAAAAAAAATCCCTTAATTATTTGCTCAGATTTTGTAACATTGTCAACATTTCTATAGCCTTGAATGTGATCTGATCTGAGCACACCTCTCATCAACATTTTTTTCTTTCTGGAATTCCAAAATAATAGCATAATAGAATAACGGTGCTCACTCAGACTTATTTTTTCTGAATAGTTGTGTGACTGACTACGATAATACGTTCATCCTGATTGTTTACTTCTATTAGTGCTGTATGGATTTAAATACTTGAACCTACATCTGCTTTACTAACTGGATTAACAAAGGCAAAGTGTCAGATCATTCTGTCTCATATTCTGATTTTCTTCTTTGGGAGGGAATGTAAGAGAGGAGCTAGAATTCTTACTGTGCCCAGCTGATGTTCTAATGTAACTTTTTTAATGTTCATCTTGCCAATATTTCACTTGCATACATTTATCCTGCAAACTCAAGAAAATGATCATATTTATATAAAACTTTAACTTCAAGTGAATTAAGGATGTGTAAGTTTAGCGTATTACTAACGTTTCTCAAGCATCATACAAAGAATATACAGTTTTTCATTGTAGCACAATTGGCTAGGAGCATCAGGTACGTAAATTGGTGCGGTTCTTGTAAAATAGCTGGTTCCCAATACTCTTCAGAGCATCAAGTAACAGAATTTGGTGAACATACATGAGATCAGAAGGATGATTCCATTTTCTGGCGAGTCGGTAAGTGGCAGTGGACAACCAGCTACAGTTTATCTTTAAAAATATGCATAGAACTATTCACTAAATGAGGTATGTGGTACCTCGCCTTGTATGGTTAGAACTTGTAGTCTGTTGTACTGTCAGTGGAATCCTGTAAAATGAGGCCCTGATCAGCAAGGAACTTGGGTGTTTAAGTTTATCCTACTGCAACCAGTGCTGCTTATAGGCTTTAAGTTTCTGCCCCTGAAGTACCTTGCTGAAACACGAGTTGGCATGTTGGCATATCTCTAGTTCAAGGGTTTACTTGTCTGTGTCCTCATGTTAACTCATCATACAATAGATCATTTGAGTTGTAAGAGAATAGTTCCATAAATGGGATAATGTGAAAGGTACTGGTACCTTTTTAAAGAATCTTGTTCTTTTTGTAACATAATGTTGATTGACTCAATTTTATTGCAGTATTATGTGTAAATATATAGTAAATACTGATGAACTATTACTGTCTTTTATTTAAATCTGGGTTTTATATAGGTAACTTCTGTTTACAAATTTATTGTAAGCATTTAGCTTCAGGAGTTGTTTTCTTATTTAGAATTTACTCTAAAAATATACTTTGTTGTCATTTAAAACTTAATGATTTTTTTTTTAATTGCTGTGATTCTAATCTTAGAGCTCATCTACCTAGAGGATTTGTTCCGTAATGAATAGTAGCTGTTGTGAGCCAAGTGCCACTGGACTACTGAGTGTGAAATAGCTGTAGATTTGCAGCCCATTCATCTGCAGAGTTAATTTTTCATGCAGCTTAACTCAGAATAAATTACATGTTGCCCAGTGGCTTTTCTGAAATTGCCTCAATTTTTGTCATTAACAGATGCTGTTGTAGAATTCCTTCAACACTATATAAAATTAATGCTTTGGTGGAACCTTGACACTAAAGAAGGAAAGAACTTCATTTTGAATGAATCATGCTATCACTTGGCACTTTTATTATGTTTGTTTCACTGTGTAGATGGGATCAGGCTACGATACTGAAAAACCTGTTTCAGCTGTAGGGAAAGTTCCCAACACGGTGGCTAAAAGCCTTAAAACCTTAAAAAGGATGAAAATAAGGTTATTTCCTTTTGCAAAACCTTAGCTTTTTTTTTTTTTTTTTTTTTTTTTTTTTCTTAAACCTACCCCTTCCATGTTTATCTTCAGCTTCCAATGCTCAGGCAGTTCCCCATCCTATGAGGACTACTGAAGTAGTTGAGAAAAGGCAGAGAAGTGCTGTGTTGTGGAATAAGGTACCACTCCAGTCTTTGTGGAATGCAGCCAGTAGTCTGCAAGATAGCCATAGCATCTACCAGAAGTGAACTGGCAAATCAGGAAGGTGTAGTTGAGTTAAACTACGAAAAATTAGAGGTGACCTGGCTTTGACCTGTTCATCTTCTGGAATTTTATGTAAATTATATCTGCATGACATCCTTACGAAATGCCTCTTGCCATTTGATAATAAAGCTATTATATTAAATTTGAAATATTGTATTTTTTGAGTATGATGAAATATGCCGAACTTTCCACTAAACTAAATTTTTAATGAATCTATTTAAAAGGGGTGAGTTCTTTTGAAGTGGAATTTTTTTTAATGACTTTAAAAATTAAACTGAGCTGATGAGCATGTCTGTGGATGGGATTCATTCCGTTTGTATCTTTATTTCAGAACACCTGGATAAACCTGACTTCCTTCTGTCTGGACGTTATTTCTTTATGTACAACAATAATCTTTGCAGGTTTTTATACTTTGCAGTATAAGGCAGTTTAGCTCATTTCATCTCCTCAAATAGAAGCATTTACGTAATGTAGTTTTTCTGCTGTGAATTCCTGATGGGAGATTAACAAGCTGAGGTTGTTATAGCTTCATTCACCTTCCTTTAATGTCATGTCTGTTTTATGGAGGGTTTTTTTTTGTTTTTTTTTTTTTTTCAATTGTATAGAAAATTGATCTTGAAGTAGCAGCTGGGCAAGGACAGAAATGCCCAGCAGGTACTGCAGGTACAGAAAGCTACAGTTATTACAGAAAGCAATAATTCATCCCTTGGGGAGCAGTCAACTGCTGCATTGACCAGAGCACTAACCGTGAAGAGAGAGTGGGCCTCCATCTCCCTGAGCTGTTTCCTGTGTAATAACATTGGAGTAAGTGTTTGTTTTTCTTGCCTACTGAGTTTAACGAACATGATTTGCACAGGCACAAATCTGTTAGAAGACACCATGTGAAGTCAGTTTTATAAACAGAACTGTTGATTAGACTGAAAAGACATCTAAAATACCTAGCAAATCTCATCTGATGTACTTCCCTTATTTATGCATAGGTTATGATTTGGTTTTACGGAGGAGTTTGAACAGGTATTCTAACTTTATAACTTGCTATGAGAAATTAATGTTATTCTGTCATGTGAAGTACTGCTGATGCAAAAGATGAAGAGCACCTTTATCCTTTTGAGCTTACCCCATCTTGGGAAATGGTTGCACAGAAAAAGAGCTGGTGCTCTATTTTAGACTTTACATTTCTCTGAGAAGAGTTGAGTGAAACAGTAATTTCCCTTTTTTTTTTTTTTAATCTGCTTATTAAACAAACTCCTCCAGTAATCATGATTGTTGGTAAAGTAAGTCCAAATTAACTAGTATGAGGAGTAACCAAGTTATGTTCACATTCTTTCTCTTTAAAATAACTAACTTGGTTTTTTGTCCTTACAACTTAAGGCTTGAGCTTGAAAATCCCAGCCTTTGTCTTTGTTTGAAAACAGCAACTGGGCCAACAGCCAGTCTTGCCAAAGGCAGTGAATCTTTTAAATCACTTCCTACTTGCTAATATGTTATTGTGATTCTCTAGTAAATGTAATTTCCACAGATTTAAGACACTTAATTTAGTAAACATCAGGCAGAACACTTTCAAAAATTCTCAGTGTCATTGAAAGTGTTGCCTCACTCGAGGACATAGTCAGTCTGCAAAGTTCACTGGCAAAATGGTTGTGTTTTAGGTTTTACCTGTGGAACATGGGTCAAGAATACTGAGAAATGAAAGCTGCTAGCCTTTGAATTAAGTGTTAGAGACACGGTGTTCACTAGGCAAACGAAACTTCAGTAATGAGATGATCAGGAAGATGCAATAGGAAAGAGGTTGTCACTGGCAAAATGAGAAGACAGAGCTCTAGCTGTTTGAATGCATCTAGGAAATGCCTAGAATTAAGAAAGATTAAGAAAGCAGAGACCTTAACTGACAAATTATAAATGAGCCTTTCACAGCAAAAAATTACAGTGACTTCTGATCAATTAACCTTTTATTGATTCAAATTCTTGTAGCTGCTTCCCTGTTCTTTTCTTGTATCTATTGAAAGCAAATCTGAATTTTTTAGTTTGAGACTCTCCTTTTGAAAAATATTTGTCTGTCCTTTACCACGTTGTATAGCAAGGTGTGGGTTCTGTTAAATACTGCTATTCAACTGCATTTCCAGCAATTTGCCTACTTTCTGGCCTATCTACCTTTACTGGCTAAATCCCCTAAATATGTGGCTGGAGCATGTGATGTGGGCAGGAACATGTTTTATTTCCCCATTTCACTCTTATTTGACAAAACAAACACAAAACACTTGTGGCACTTCCTCGGTTTTCCAGCACTGTCTACTACTAAACCATGCTTCTGAGTACTACAACTACACCTATTCTAAATACCTCCAGGCACGGTGTCTCAACTTCTTCCCTGGGCAGCCTGTTCCAATGCTTCACAACCCTTTCTTGATTTTTTTTTTTTTAATTTTTTTTTTTTTTTTCCTGATGTTCAATCCAAACCTCTCCTGGCATGAACTCAAGGTCATTTTTTTTCTTGTCCCGTAGTTTGGGAGAAGAGGCTGACCCACCACCTTACTTACAACCTCCTTTGATGTAGGGAAGAGTGACAAGGACTCCCCTGAGCCTCTTTTTCTCTAGGCTAAATAACCTCAGTTCCTTCAGCTGCTCCTTGTAAGCCTTCTTCTCTAGACTTATAACAGCTTTGCTGCCCTTCTTTGGACACATTCCTGCACATCAGTGTTATATTTCTAGGAGTTAAACTACAGAAATGAATCTTATCACATTCTGAACAGAGTCCTTTGTCAGGTCAAAAGCAGACCAAGGAGTAAAACATGCATAAAATGCCTAGCAAACGTAGCAGAATAGGAGCAAGCAGATTTAGCTAGTTCTGTTGTCGCTGCTGTCTTCCTCACACCACAAGGCATGCTCAGTGTGGTCTGAATGGATGTGCTCGCTCTGGAGTTGAGACTTCCTATTACTGCATCTAATTATCTTTCTGTCTTTATTGAAATCTCTCCCCCAGGCTCACTAGCGGTTTAAAATTGAACTGTCAGAGCTGTCAGTCAAACCTTAGCAATACTTTCATTCATTGATAACCCATTCTGTGGCCTATACAGTCTTAATCAAGTGAATCCTAATAATACCAGTTCTTCTCACGGCTTTTCCCATTTCCCAGAAGGATGGAAAAGCTCTCTGCAGTTCTCTGGGAAAGATGGCTTAAGAGCCCAGTTAATTGTGCTGCAGATCCGTCTTACTGCTGTCTCTGATGTCCACACAGCATTAGGAACTTGCTGTGTCTTTGCAGCGTGGCCTCCACCGTGCATTTTCACGTGCATGTCAGGCTGTTAACTCGATTCATTCAGCATCATGGATGTCATCTTAAAGACGATAATCCTAAAAGACTGGCGAATGTTTTCTCCTCTTATAAGCCGTGCTGAAGGGGAAAGTGAAGAGAACACAGGGAAGACGCGTGATGTGAAAGGCACCGCCGGAGAGCCGGCTGAGGTGAGGAGAGGAAGGGGAGCAGCTCGGCGCTAATCGTAGCGCGGTGAGGCGATCCCAGGTCCCTCGGCGTTAAGACACGCTCTCATCGTACAGCGCGGCACCCGTGCCGCGTCCCTCGGCCTGAGTCATTCTCGTTCTTTGTCCCCTGTTCCTAAGGAAATGTTTGTGGGGCAGATTTCTTGCACTCAGCTGTGCAAACGCAACTGTTAGCAGTTATGTCTGTGGCAGCAGAAAACAACACGTCCCCTGGTGCCTGGGGAGAGTACTTGCGACAGCCGCTCAGCCGCCGTCCCGCGGGGCTGAGTCACATTTCCCACCCCTCGCAGCTCCTCACGGCGCCACCGCGCGCCTCGCACCCCAACCCGCTCCCCCCGCCCCTCCGGGCCCAGCAGCATGACGTCACCCCCAAGCGCAGTACGCAAGCGCAGCATTGCGGTCCCTCGGCCCGCGCCGCCCCCCCCCCCCCCCCCGCGGTAACAGCTGGGGGCCGTACCCACAATGCCGCGCGGCGCTGCCCGCTCCGCTCCATCATGGAGGCGGCCGCCGCAGCTGGCGCAGCTGGCGCAGCCCCGCCGCCCGCCGCCGCCCGGCCCTGCAGCCCCTGAGCCCCGCGCACCCCTCGGGCTCCAGCATGAGCGGCGGCAGCGGGGGCGGCTCCTCGGCACCCGGCCGCTTCGCCGACTACTTCGTGATCTGTGGGCTGGACACCGAGACCGGTCTGGAGCCGGACGAGCTCTCCGGTGAGTGACCGCGGGCGGGGGGCGGCGGCCGATACCGGGACGCAGCGGGCGGGCGACCGCCCCGCCGTTCTCCACCTGCGGCCGTCAGCGCCGCGTCGCGCGGCCCCGGGCGCGGCGGGAGCAGCGACACCGGGCGGGGGCCGGTGCGAGGCTCCGGTTTGGGCGCCCCCCGGTCCGGGCGGCGGTGCCCCGGGAGCCGCGGGGCTGCGCGGAACGCGGCAGTGCCCGCGGGAGCGTGCGGAACTTCGTGCGGAACGCGACCGAGTGCCGCTTCCCAACGGCGTGGGGAAAGCAGGGGTGCAAGGAGAGGGGTTGGGGGACTCGTTATCTGCGACCGTCTCGGCCTCGGCAGCGATCTGCCGCGCTCTTCCCGGAGTGTGGTGGCACGCACCAACTTTTGGTGAGGAACCTGAGCTCTAGGAGCGCTCTGGTAACGAGGAATTGGATTTTAGGGAGAAAGTAACAGTTGTTTTACTTGCTCTGTTCTATTTTTTGATTCTACGTGGGATACAGATTCTCTTCCTGCAGCACCTAACAGAAATAGGGTTAAGAACGATTGGCTTTTGTTAGAGAACGTGCTACATGTGTGTGTTTGGGGCCAGCAGCGCCCTGCAGCACGGTGCCAAAGCCCTGCTTTAGGGCTGCCCATTTGCCCTTTGTTGTGGCTGTGCCTGGGGTCAGCCTTGGCCTCGCCGCACGGGCTGCAAGTGCGTTGGGTTGCTGAGTGTTCAGAAAGGTGAACCATTGCCATGGCCAAAACTTGGCCTTGGTGCTTGGTTGTATGTGTGAGCTCAGTACCACTGATGATATGTCTGGTTGGTTGGTAGTTTAACTGCCTTGATTGTACCGTGTTTATTTGTTTAACTAACTTGGTTTTGTAATACATGTTTGTTTTGCATCTGTCTTAAAAGCGCTGTCTGAATTAATGCCTGTTTCTCGTAGGGTGAAATATATGTTAAGGAACTCATCTCTTGCAATTGATGAAAATGATTTGATTTGAATTGATGAAAAAATGAACTCTGCACATTTTGGGCCGTGATGATAACTTTTTTCTTTTAGTGACTTGAAAGGCAATTTCTCCTCAGTTCATGATGCTGAGCGGGACCTTACCTCTACCCCTCTGTATGTTATAGTAGCTGCAGGCTACTGTTTGAGGAGCCTATGCAGTGTAATGGTCTGCACTTTAATCGCCTTTTTAATTACACCAGTAACTCAGTGTAAGAAATAGAACAATGCAACATAACTTCCTTGAAGGATGTAGGTCATTCCATTGTCTGAATTAAATCATAAGTGAGCAAAGTTTCTAGATTAAAAACAGTTTGTAATGTGAATGTCATAACTCATTTACTACATGCCTATTTGTGTAACGTAGTGCATGGCACACTTGCTGGTAGTCTCTGATCTCAGTGGGCACGTGAATAACTCACATAATGAAATGCAAAAACATGGTGTTCCTTTGAGCTGGCTATCAAACAGGGATCTGAAAAAGAGATCAGTGCCTTTTTTTAGTAATTCTGTTTGAATCTGCGGTTGCGAGGGCTGGAGAATGGTGTTCTGTATTTGCTTTCCCTGTTAAGGATTGCACCTAGAGCTTATAGTGCTGTAGTGTAAGATACCTTGCACTCCACTTTTGCCCCATCTGATGGTGCTGCTGGTGATAAGAGGTGTGTGCTGTGCTGTGGGAGGCTGGTCTGTGCGTGTTTGAGGAGCAGGTTAAGAATAAAAAAGAAGAGGGAGGAATGAGGAGAAGGCGAAGAAGTTGATAACGTCCCAACAGAAGAGCTAGCCAGAATTCCAGTGTGTTTTGCTGAGTTTGTTGCATTATTAATAATGCACAGCAGTGGCACTGATAATGCTTTCTAAATCATCTTTTAGGTTATATCCTCCTCCTGTGCCCGCTGATACACGTGCAAAGGGCCTCTGTTGGTTTCAGTGGGTTTTGGGTGAGGCTTTGAAACACTGTACTTCCTGGAAGGTTTTCTTGTTTGAATGAAAGGCTTATTGTGGAGTGGGGCTTTTTGTGCGGCTGTTTTTTTTTTTTTGTTGTTGTTATTATTTCTGTGCTGAAAAATAGGACCTGAATCCTTGCCCTCTTGAGACAATCTGCTTCCGAAGCGTCCATTGTTGGGAGAGCGGCAGCAGCCCCGGCTGCCGGCTGAGGCTGCGAGTCCCCGCGGGGCTCCCCTGCACCAGGGCTGCGGTGTGCAGCCGGCACGGCATGATGTCATCGCCGCCCCGCCGCAGGGAGCGGGGAGCTGCCGGGCGCTGCGGGCACCGGGTGCTGCCTGCAGGGCACCCGGCAGGAGAGGCTGTGGGCATTCCAGGTCCTCAGCCGTGCTGTTCGTAATGTGGTCTCCTTGCGGGCTTGTCGGTGGAGCCTAAGAGTGAGCATTGATGCTCAGTCTGGCTCCTGCTGGAGCAGACACCTGTGATAGCCTTTCTCCTTTGTGCGTTGGAAGCTTGCTAAACAGTACAGCCATAATTTTTTTTTTTCTTGAGCGATGGAAAATGTGCAGTTGATGCTAAATGTATACACGCATATTGTTTTCTATCAGTGTGTAAAGTGATGTTTGCTTACTTGTGATATAATGAAAAATAGCATATGTAGGGCTTCCTAGTTAGCATGGGCTAAAGATATTTTCTGTAGCTTGGGCTCTTCTATCCACAGGTGTGAGGTAGTTATCTAGTTTTCTCATCATGATGATCGTGTTCTTAGAAGCAGGAGGCAGAATTTTGCTAGAGGGAGGTAGAACAAACCCACAGACAAACATACAGCCCCTGGGGCTTGGAGCTCACTGAAACTTCATCCAACAGTGTTTCTGTGCTGAACTGGAGAGGGCTGAGGTATGTTTCCCAGTGATGACAAGGTGCTGGAAGTGATGACATATCTCTTAGGTGCTGTGCATTATTTTGGGACATATGCTTCTTCAGAAAGGAAATGATGAAATAGATCAACTGCCAACAATCTTTGTGTGTTGCAGTTCGTAATGCTGCAACATCATGCTGGGATTTCCTAATCTCTGTTGAAGAGTGCGTCCTGGAGAGGAGAACAAAGTGGTGCCTTGTCCTTCTGCTGGAATCCCTTCTGTGTTGAATTGCTTAGACAAGAACTGAGGGATGGTGAAAGTAGTACTTGTGCTCCACTGAACGGTTAGAATTGTTATTCCACATTCTTTTTCTCTTAAAGATTTTGTTTTCTTTTCCTTTTCTGTGGTGCGTTAACTTTTACCAACCACGTACCAGTAGTTTGTTTATTATGCAGCGGCAGAGCAGTGGATGAACTTGCTGTTGCATTCCTTACATGTAAGTTGCCTTCACATAATGTGAAATTCAGACACGAATACGTGGGTGCTGTATTCTCACCCTATACTTTCAGTACTGCATGTGCCTTCGTAGTAGTGAGTGCTGTATTGTAAAGATGGTAGTAGTTATTTCAGGAATATCAGCATTACACGGAGAAGTAGTTGGAAAAGGAAAATGCTTATAATCTCTGAAGAAAAGGATGATGATTTACAAACAGGATTATTGAAAAAACAAGAGCTAAAAACTCCAACCAACCAAAAAAAACCCAACAAAAACTATAAAAAAAAAAAAGCAAGCGAACCCAATAATGTTCTGGATGACTAAAGCCAATGATTGGTGTGTCAACCATATTTCTTTCTGCAGTTCTTCCTGGTCTGAACAGATCACAGAATGCGTGGTCCCAAGATGAATCTATTCAGTAGGTAAACTCCTGTTTCTTTTACCAAGATCAATGTTTTAGCGCTTTGACTTGTCAGTCTGATGATGGGCTTCATTCTTGAAGGAGGTTGCAAATGATGTTAGTGAAGGCTTGTGTCCAGGCTTTCTCCTTCATATAGGCACTTCTAATGTGCCTTTTCAGAATCCATACTCATTTTCTATTTACTTTATGGAAATGTAATACTATTTTAATTATCCTTAATCTCCCATACCTTTTGCTTGCATCTTGTTTCCAACAGCACTGAGATAAGATCAGTGTAAATCAATGATGTAGCATCATGGGACCGATCAGGAGTAACGCATGTGTGTGCTGAGACACTAGCTGCTTTATTAGTGCTGGTGTGTCAAATTCTAAGTGACGATGTGTGGTATTTATGTAGCTACACTCAAAATTAATCTGACAAACTGACATGAGAGCAAGTGTTTCTCCTCACCAGTAGAAGAGAAATGTCTCACCTCATCCCTCTGCCGGTAATTGAAGTGTCATTGTTTTTCTATTTTGCTTGGTTCCGGTTTAAGATGTCAACTTACCTTCATACATGCCTTTTGGTAGCATGTATGAAGTGTTTTAAAATATGGGTATGATGATGTAACTGAGAGCGTTAGTCAGATATATGAAGCAATGCCTGCTACTTAGTAGTTCAGAATTGGTACAGCAGTTTCCTGTAGTAATGTTGTTGTTGGATCCTGTGCTAGTCTGCAAGTTCGACACACTTAAGTAGTTGCAGGTTTTCAGTTTGCCTCAGAGGTATTTGTCAGGAGTGCATGAAGGGAATGCTGGAGACAAAGCAAGCACAGAGCCTTTTCTGACTGCTATTTGTCTCTATTTTTTATTTATTTCTTATTTATTTCTTATTTTCCTCTTTAGGACGTTTATCTTTGGGAATTAAATAATGCATTTTGGGGTTGGAGCACACTGGTTTTGCAGTGAAGTTCTACAGCATTGTTTGTTCTTGGGTAAACAGTGTGTGAGCACATTTTGCTGCAGTGCCAACACTCACTGCAGAAACTGTGTTGGTAGGAGCCACTGCTTAATTTCTCCATAAGCTGAAGTGTTTTCTTCCTTTTCCTTTTGCCTCTCTTCGTCCCTAATATAGATGGCGCCAGTACAAGCATTACACAGTTCCTTAACAGTACATCTCCTCCCTTGGGCATTCCCTCCAAGGCTGAAGGAAGGCTTTTCACTTCCATTCCTCCTCTGAGGCTGCTGGCTGAAATACTGGCTCTATGGAGGCCCCTCCAGCAGCACCAGGGTTTGGACCCTGCGCTATTCTCACACAGGTCACTGTGGATGGGCACTAGGTATCGACAGCTTTTGGCTGGGCTTACACTGGCACATGTGGAACGCTTTAATCCACATAGCAGTTTATTCTACTGCACCCTGCCCCCTCTGTCTTTTCCCAAGAAGCCTGAGTTGTTTGCCATGTTTGAGTGCCAAAAAAGATCTTTTGTCTCTTTGGGAACTGAGGCAGACGTGCTAGGGTAGCTGATATGTGGAATAAAGAGAGGGAGAGCTGATGTAAGGGGGAAGCAGCTGTGCTTTGCTGCACTGCATTTGAAGTTGGGGTTTATTAGGTGAAGTTTCTATAACACCAACTGTGTGGTTATCACATTTGCTTTAGAAAATCTTTCCTCACATCCCGAAACACTTCCTTCTCCCATCCTCCACTATTCGGTTACAGATTCAGCTTATTTGTAAGGGTCTCAATTAAAGTGGGAGGAAGGGGAAGTTGCAGAGCAGACTGATGATGTTTAGAATGTGTCATAAGAATGTAGTTTACAAGGCAGACTTCTAAAACCTTTTTTTGAAAAGCATTGGCGTTTCACATCTGTAAGGCAAGGCATACGGAAATGAATAGTTTTAAGATTTTCTGCTCTTTTCTGTTTTGTTTTGTGTGTGTGTGTGTGTTCCTTTGTGGTTTCTTCTGCAAGAGAAGTGCTATATAAAGAAAACCTTACATGGATTTTTTTGGGCAGTACTGCCACTTGCAAATAATAAAGCAGAGTTTTTCTAGATCTTTGCATTATTGATCCTGTAGTTCCAAAATGCTAGCTGTTTTTAACTGCCTTTTGGGCAAGTGATGTTCTACTTGAGTGTTCGTGGTAATGCCTTCTCGTACTTCTCTTGTGAATTCCCTCTGACCTGCAGGCTCATGTAGCAGAAGTAATGCATGTGAAGAGACAATGTCAGAAACAATTACTTACTGATGTGTGTTGTGCAGTAATTATTCTCTCTGACTTTCTTGACAAGCCTTTTGGATTTGTGATTTAGTTGAGTTTGCTGTGAATTAGAATGCTAACCCTAAGAGGCATAAAATATTACCACACAGAGAAATGATCAAGCATTCAAACACAGACTGATGAGGGATGAAGAATTTACTTTGAGTGCTTCTTCTAAAGGTTTCTTTCTCATTCTTTCTAGGAAAGTGCTGCTTTGCTTATTTGATGGACAAGACACCTATAGTTTAAAACCTTCCTGTTAAAGTGTAGAATATTGTCTTATTTGCTTTATTTAATGATCTGCCACAGTCAGGAACAGCGTATACCTTTGTATTGTGTCATTTATATTAGTCCTCAAATACCTTGAGGGAGAAACTTCATTGGTGGTGGTAAGTGATCTGCAGTCTGATAACAAGGCAATCCTAACCAGCTTTGTCATTTGCATGTAGAACAACATTTAAATGTTTAATTTAGTGAGGAAACAAGGTGGTCTCACAAAGAGAAATTTTCTTCCAGCATGACTTCAGGAGAGCTTGGGAAACTCTTTCTCAACTGTACTTGCTGCTCTTTGTATTTACAATCTCAGGAAGATGTGGAGAGGGATGTAGAGGATGCTGCAATGTACTGTACTGTGCTGTATGGTGCTTCTGACTTCCATCACCCTTATTTTTGTCAACTATCTACTATTTGCATTTATTACCTATTTCTCCTTGACTTGCTACTTTCAGCAAACTCCCTTACCACTTTTGTGGTAAGGAAGTTGTCCTGGGTTTGTTTTCCAAGCCCAGCACTAGCTGACTGAACTGCCCTCAGTATTACTTTGGGGAGAGGTCCCAGTACCAGCTCTAATCAGCATGGGAATGTCGTGTCCCTTTCCAACTCACTTGTGTGGGTGGTCTGAGAGGTTGAGATGTGGGAGACCTCACTGTGCTGTTTCACTGAGGAGTGGTAAAATTTCTATTTATCAACATCGTTTCTGAGAAAAAGTCCGACAGAAATTTTGTGGCAGCCCAGGCCAACCTCAACTGTAGGCTGCTGTGGTTTCCCATCTTCTGTACTTACTGTGATCGTATGCCTTGCACAAGGACTGGCTAATCCTGTTAGACGTGGATCACTGTAGCAGGTTCTGGGGGGCACCAGACCCTGGAATGAGGGAAGAGGTTGACAGTGCACAGCCATTGACTGAACTAGTAAGTTCTTTACAGCGAGAGTGGTGAGGTGCTGGAACAGCTGCCCAGAGAGGCTGTGGATGCCCCGTCCCTGGAGGTCAGGGGCCAGGTTGGATGGGGCCCTGGGCAGCCTGGTCTGGTATTAAATGTGGAGGTTGGTGGCCTTGCCTGTGGCAGGGGGTTGGAGATTCATGATCCTTGAAGTCCCTTCCAACCCTGGCCATTCTGTGATTCTAGTATGTTGCTGTAAAACACAGCACCACTGGGGGCTATAGTAAAAAAAAAAAATCTTCAGTCTGAAATCTGTCTGAAATGGAACAATTTGCAGAACTGACCTGACCTCGAGCTCTAAGGGTTTTGTATTCCAGAGGACATGTTACTTGTGCTCTGTGAGGTTGCTTCTAGGACTGCATGTTCGTTTGGTAGGTGTGAGTGTTCACCTCTCCCATGGAAGTTTATTGAGGATCTGATTCTGCGAAGAACCTGACTCTGCTGCTCTCTTCCATTTTATTTTTCTAGTACATGTAAATGAATTCTGTCCTATTCTGAAGATGGGCCATTCTTTTTATTTCTTAGTGTCGTCTTTTGCATACATTTCAGCTTTGTTCTGTAATAGAAGCACAGCCCTGCTCCCTGCTGTTGGTGAGAACACGCCTGTTATTGTAATTTTGAATGCTGCTTCTGTTGTTTTTCTGTTTGTTGAAAACAGAGCAAAAGGTCCTTCTGGCTTTTTGCTCTGGATAGTGCAGTAAAAAAAAAGTCTTGTAAAAGGTTTTCATTATAAGAACAGTTCCTTGAAAACTTCATCAGGCAGTCTTATTTAAATGCATCATGTCCTCTTACTGTGCTGCCTATGCAGTCTTTCTCTTAAAACAAACAAACAAAAAACAACTTAGGATGCTTTTAAAGATAGGAGCTGGGGATTTTCTTTAATTTGTAAAAAGCTGCCTTGGATTCTTGGTAGTTTCTGTTGTCACTTCCCTGGCCCACCTCTTCCCACCTTCCTTAAAACTGTACAGGGGGAAAAAGGAAAGATACTCATTTTCTGAGCTTGCAGTCACAAAATGCAGATGTTCTCAACTGCTTTTCTTTGGTGCTTTAAAACTATTGCTGCAGTTTTTGAGAATGTTCCTGAATAAGTGTGGCAGTGCGTTTTGTTATCAACTGGATGGATGACTTAAATTACAAGTGGGTATCTACAAATCTCTCATTTTCGTTAGTTATAGAGAGCTTAGAAGAATATGTGCCACTGAAGGAATGGATGGTCTATTTGTATCCAGTGACATTTACACCCAATATTCTGTTATGCAGTGAAAATAACTGTTTTTTTTTTAATTTCAGTGCAGAGTGAGGTTCTTTGTGTCGTAGTTGATGAAAAGCTGAAAAGAAAAAGAAACCAAGAAAACAAAAGTATCTTTTCCAGTCAGCAGATCTTAACTTGTCTTTTTGTCCTTACCATCTTTCTGGTGGCTGCAGGAGATAGAAGTGTATTGTTCATTGAATGTTGAAATAAAGGTTGTATGCTGAAAGGAGTGTGTTCTCATGGGATTGGGATAAGGAGCAAGTTTGGGTTCCTTGGATGACAAACAGGCAAAAGAAAACAAACACATAGGAGCCTTTAATTGCACTTATTCTTTGTCTTCTTTGTTATTCTTTGTCTTTCTGCTTCCTCCAAATAAAGTCCTTATTTTTTTTTTTTTACAGCTGAAGGATGGCACTCCACCCAACCTCCATTTCAATTACACTTAAGTAGAGGGTGGTGTGTCCCTAACACACATTTCTACCTGTGTTTTAGAAAGGCGGACAGAGGACTTCCTTTGCCTTTGAACTCTTTTCTCAGCCAAAGCAGAACCTTTTAACTTGCATAAAGGAGTTTTTGGAGGGAGTCAGAGCTGTGAGTGTTGTTGGTTGTAGATTTCACCCAAGTCCTAAGAAATAACAGCCATTAAAGACAGTGGGCAAACCCCTGATTCACTGCATACAGTGGGTGTGAAACCTCTTATTCCAATTGCTGAAGCAGCGATACTGGAGGAAAAAAAAAAAAAAAAAAAGTGATCCTGAAGATTTTTCTCATAAATAATTCAAACCATTTTCAAAACAGTTAAAAATCCCAGTTTGAGCAATAAATTAGCTAGTCTGGCCATCAATTCAGCTTGCGCTGTATCTGTTGCCAGCAGCGAGCAGACGAGGGGATAGAAGTGCAGGACAGTAGGTTAGTGTGTTTCAGCATAAAAGAGAAGAGTTCTTTTCAGGGTACATCCAAGAAAGAGCTTCTCTGGGAAAGGGAATCCTCTGATGGGAAATGCACGTGGTTCTGCTTTGAGAGAAGGAGCTGGAAGGAAGGAAGCAAGTCATAATCTGAAGGCATTTGTCTGCTGATGGCGTGACTGCTTACAGATCTTGCAGCTGCATCTTTCCTTGAATCATGGTTTTTATTCCATGAATTCTCATTCAGTGACTTTCTTACCTTAGTCTGCCAAACTTTTATTGTTTATTTCCTAGTTTGTAGAGTTTTGTAGCTACATGTAGATCAGCATTTGTTAAAGAAGGAGTCAGAGAAAGGTATTTTTTATTTTATTTCCATTCTTTTGAAACAGTGGCTAATTATTGGTATATTAGTAGCTCTCCAACTATGCATTGAAGTGACTTTTCTTTAACACTACGATGTGGACTCCTGACAGTTCATTCTTGTGATAGAAAGCATCTATTTCTGTGTTTCTGAGAGCATGTCTTAGAATGGCCAGCTTCTGTGTTTCATCCCAGTGTTATTTGGTAGGTGGGAATCCCTGAAATTCAGCCACCTCTGGGAATAAGTTAGAATGGTACTGTTCTCCAGAGGTTAAGTCTAGGCTTTCTGCTTTTTATTTCTTGTTCATTTTTTGAAGAGTGGATCAGTAGAATTGCCACCTAATTTCACATCTAGTATGATGCAGGCCGTATAGATAAGTTACAGCTTTTTCACTCTTTTTTTTTTATTTTTTTTTAATTTTTAATTTTTTTTAATTTTTAATTTTTTTTTTTTCTCTTAAGGCTTGAAAATAGTCTTATTTGTAATGGAACTGCTTTTACTTTAATTTTAAGACATTGGTTCTTGTCATTACTGTCTTTCCATGTCTGCATGCATTTTTAGCACCTGTGTTATACAGTGTAACCAGATCAACTGCTGGCTATCTGGCACCAGGGTGCATACTACCTACTCCTCACTCTGCTTATCCTTTGCTACCTGTCAGTCTTGCTTCTGATTTCTCTAATTTGTTCTACTCTTTCATCTTTTCTACAGCATGGATTCCAGTTATATACACACTATTTTACCAGCTGGCTATTTTTGTTATTTTTGACTTGGACCAGTGATTTTAGAGCTGGAGTGATTTTTATGCTCAATAAATGTGATTTGCAAAGATAACACTCTTTCCAGAAAAATGTCTTTGTATCTGTAACCTCATTGCACGTACTGACAAGGTGGCTGCTGGCTGAACTGGGGATCCTACTGCCGTTTGTGACATCAGCTGCTGGTTTTAGATTAGCTTCATTCTGAATGTGTTGTGGAATGCTCCCATTCCTGTATTTTTGCAGACAATTTGGACTTTTTCATATGTGTTGTGCCCCATGACAGGCATGTTACTGCAGTTACTCAGTTTTCATCCAAAAGCCAAGAATGAGAAAGATGCATTTAAAAACATTACATGATATGCATTTTCACCCGAGTGTAAATGTTACTGTGTGTGCTTTAATGAATTTTTTAACACTCAAAGCAGAATAGAATTAACAAAATATGTCATTCATATATGCATATATAAGAGACAATATATATATAGTATTTTGTTATATATGGTGTCTGAGTTGGTACTGAATTGGTCTTCTTGTCTGGTTTCCTGAGGACTCTTTCAAAGCACAGTGGAGATGCAGTATTAAGGCAGCTAGGCTGTTCTCTGGATGGTGTTTATAATGCATGCGCTGTTTGTATCCCTGTGTTGGCTGACTTCTGATTTGCAGTCCACTCTTTGGAAAATGTGACTGTTCGGCTGTTGTGGCCAGCCTCATCTTGAGCCCTTACCCTGTGCAATCTGCGATGGGTCTCGCCATTGCAAGACTCTTTAAGCTGTGAGATAGGAAATGAAGAGGTAAATGATACAGTTACAGGTTCTCTGAGGACTCTTGAATCCTAACCTCCATTTCTCTAGTGTGCTGCTTAGCTCAGGAAGGCTGCCCAAAATGTGTGGTTCATAATTGCCGTTGCTGGTGCAGATGGCTGTTATTCTTATTTGTTTAGTTACAGCAGTACGAACTGTTTTGTGGTTAATCTGCTTTATGTTGATTGCCATAAGACATTCATGTACAGCCTGCGTACGCTTAAATGAGAGTGTCCTTATGTGGAAAATATAGCTGTTTTGTTCTGATTGCTTACCATCTCCAATATAATTTTCTATTAAAAGATGTCACTTACGCAGTAAATGTACATTGAAACTCAGTGGGTTGAATGAATAGCAGGCTATATCACAGGAATTTAAAGAAACAAGCTGCTTAGCATGATAAAGGCAGCAAACTGCTTAATAAGAATCAGTAGAGCTTTGTTTTATAATTATTTTGAGCAAGTCAGCAGGCTCAGTGAACAAATGAAGGTGGCAGTATTAACAATTCTTGAAAACCAGTGTTGTGTGACCATTCAGTTCTTCTGTCAGGCACTTGTAGTAACTAGGATAGCTGCTTCTGAGTGGTTCTTTACTGCTGCGGCAGGAAAATTGACAGTTCTACCTCTCTAATATCTGCTCTGAGACTTTTCTTTTTTTTCCAAGCTAGTATTCTAGTATTCAGGGAGAGATTTCTGTATAGTTCTTAGCCTTGAATGGTTGTTTATTTTTTTAGGAGTTGTAGCACTGCATTGTAGTCATATTCTAAAAACTGAATCCAAACGATGAATTGATAGCATATGTAAAAACCTATGGTTCAGTTTATATATATATATGTGTGTGTGTGTGTGTGTGTGTGTGTATATATATTTATATATTTATATATTTTTTTATACATATATATATATATTTTTTTTTTTATCCAGTTTGCCTGTTCTCAGCAAGGACAGTTTAAGAAACAGTCCACCTAGATGAGTATTGCTTCTGTTGCTGTAATGTACCTGGAAGAAATTGTTATGCAGGCATGCTTCGGTGTACAACATATGTTAACAGTTTCGATTCAGCTGTAGCTTATTCCATGACTGCATGTGAAAATGATTCTTCAACTTGGCATGTTTATCTGCAGCTAGTAACAGTGACTGCAGCCATGAATTGTCTTCCCCTCAGTTCAGCTTGCAAACAGAACATTACAAGTGGCATAGTCAAAAAAGAAGGGAAAGAAGCAAGGGATGTTCGTCTTTGGTGGTAGGATTTTAAGTTTGAATTTCCAGCAGTTCAAGAATCTTGTCTTTCTTTTTTGTTTTATGGAGAATTTGAAATTTCAGGTTCTTCACTTAAAGTAAATGTCTGATAGTTTATGTACTGGTGGGAGGTCATGAGTAATTGAACCCAGAAGTTGAATGACCTAACTTTTTTTTTTTACTGTGTTGGGAGGACGTTTTTCTTTTCCTTAAGAAGAATGTGAAAGGCAGTGAATCAATTTTTTCTCAGGGTAAACCAAGAAAGAGTTGAAGTAAGCCCTTTGGGGTTGACTCTTTTTGCTCCACCTCAAAGCTGAGGAGAGCTTGGTAGATAGCATCTTGCAGGTTAGTGAAGATCTCTGTGCTTGGCTGTACTTTCAGTAACCTTTTGTCCCACTGTATGATTTTGTGGAAGCAGTTTCCATTGGTAGACGTGGTTTTATGAGTACATCCAAAGCAATGCTGTGTTCCATAGTATATCATGTTTTTTGAGTTTGTGAGTCCTACTTCAGACACATCTGTCTTCTGCTCACAGGTTGCGTGTCAAGAGAAGTCATGTCAGGAAGAGGAGTGGAGCCAGTGTTTGCCTGTATTCACTGCAGTTCTGCATTGTGGTGCATGTTACAGTCAATATTAGGCTGCTAATTGCAATATCACTCAAAATAGGTGTAGTAGATAGTTCAAATGTGAAATATTTGGGGTGTGTGGCTGTTCTAATGTGCTTGTAATTAGGAAGCCCAGATTACAGACACATAGGCCAGTGTCCTTTAAGGAGAGGAGTTTTATGAGACGCAGAATCTGATGACAGCAGACCTTTGATTGTCTTCAGTGTGAGAACGTGACTCACTCTAACACTTGTGAGATACATAATTTTTATCAATTTCTTTTGCATTTTTATTTTCTCAGTTTTAGAGTATAACTGTCAACTTCTGATGTTTTTCTTCCTCATTAAAATGTTTTGTTATTCAGAGGTTTTTTTTTTTTTTTTTTTTTTTTTTAAATCAAAATGCTTTCATTTTGATTACTAAATTAATCCAGTGTCCAGTTCACATAGAGACAGATCTTGAAACTTTGGGTTATTTTTGCCTGCTGGAAGTGTGCTGCAGTTGATGCTTTGCTGGAGCAAAAAGTGTGTGAGAAGCTGAGAAGCTTCTAACTGGTCATAAGTTAAGGAACTAAGGATTAATTGGATTTGGACACTGAAGTAAAGCAATTTTGTGTGTATGTGTGTGTGTGGTTGGATGCCTATTGGTAACTGTGAGCTGATCAGTGAGGGAAGTGAAGGGGAACCTAGCAACCTGCTGGTGCTCGGGTTCTCATTGGAAATAACAGCAAGAAAATAAGCTGCTCAATGTCCTGCAGTTGCACAGATCAGCTTTCTGTTCCAGGATTGAAATTTGCAGATGGTGTTGGTGAGTTGTCGCTTGAGTTCCCCTTCGCTATTGAATCACTTGAATTTAGCTTTGCTCGTTCTGAAGGTCCAGTGGTTTGTTTTATTATGTTTGCTTCTGTCTGGATCAGGATTTACTTCCAAAGACAAGGTGGGTTTCCAGAAACCTCTTTTAGTTCTTACATTACGTTTTAGACTGATTTTTAGATCTAAAAAAATGTACATGTGTCTTAGAGAGAGTATGTCTTGGGGGAATATGAGGAAAGGCTTTTTAAAGTAGATTAGCATCCGTTTTTGCAGATTTTTTTGGTGATTGTAAAGGAAGAGCAGCATCCTGAATTTTTTCACTATTGATCATTTTGGGAAGAAGATTTTTATTCTAGAAATTGTCTCATTCTTTCAAAAACATGCATGATCTTGCATATAGGTGAACCCAGTAATTGTCATGTGGTTTCCAAGCTCAGGGAAAAACTTGACTTTCAGATATTTACTTGTTTAATGATGTGGGGGAAGGAAAACAAACCAGCTTTTTCCTCAGTTGTAAAAAAGGCTGGCATTACATCATCTGCACAGATGTAAATATGGAAAACAGTAGGTGGGTTAAACATCCTGACTTGTTTCTTAGAGACTGCAAGTTCTCTAAGCCCTTATTTTCATCTTCTACGTTTGTTTTTTAGCTCTTGCATAAATGCTGTTAGTAAATGTTTTCTGTCATTGATTCTGCTCTTTTTCAAGAAGGCTGCATTTCAGGGAAGTTGTATTAGATTTGTTTCCCCTAACTACCCCTCACTCTATACATGTTTCTAATTCCCTCAGTAGCCATTCATTTCTCTTTCAGGAATGATATTACTGAACCAAATAATATAAAACCACTCAGGTACATTATTTATTATTATTTTTTTTTAAATGAAAATCAGTTGCCTTGTTGCTTTTCAGCCAAACAGGAAAAAAAGAAAAGACAAATGGCAATCTTTCCTTTAATTTCAGCGCTAAAAAAATGGAGATGAAGGGAACATGCGGGCAGCTTAGGTACCGTGAGACCTGTCCTAGGTCCTGATTCAGGATGAGATCCCTGTTGGAGGTAAAAGTTAGGGCAGACTTAAAACCAAATCCAAAGTTAGGTGACTTGTTAACTTAGTCGTCTCTAGATGACTTCTAAGCATATGATGGAAATGAAGTTCTCCTTGCTGTAGTAGGGTGTGTTTACTAGGGTCTTTATTATCTATAGGCAGTTATGACTATCTCTGTATGGCTACTTTGTGGAAGTAACTGAATAAAGATTCTATTTCATTTAGAAACTGAGTTTTAAATATTACTGTAGAAGTATAGAACAAACCCAATCAATTTTAAAATCAATTTCTATTGCCATGTAATTGTAGCATGTAAGAAAATAAGTGAGGAGTTGAAGAGTGTTTTCTCTTTTGCAGGTGTTGCTGAAACAGTTTGATTTATTTAAATTGTATGATTTCATGCAATTCTGACTGATTGTTAGTGCAGCTGCCAGCAGCTGCATGATTGCTGAGCTAATTGTATTCTAGTGAGATAGCAGTGCTTATTTTTAAGATCTGTGGTTATGTAGTTTTTTTTTTCCTTTGTTTTTTCTTTTTCTCTTAGTGAACACAAATTTGGAAGTATAACTGTGGAGTTGCTGAGTGGTTTCACAATGGGCATTCATTGCGTTAGTGGAAATTTAAGAGGTTGTGTCAGCCAGTCTTTAGTATGGCTATTAAAAATTAGAACCACACTGCTTAAATCCATATACCTCTGTAGGCCTTGGGATGGTCTTGTCACTGGAGTTAATTTCATTGTGTGTTCTTTGGGACTATTTTATATTTTAACATGTAAAACACGTTCGTTTGTCAGGTAACTAATTGCTATTGCTGTGTTGTTGTTGTGGTTCTGTATACAGGAACTGGGAGCTGCTGTGACATGTTGGTAATCTCTTTCAAGAAATACCTGTATGAAATGTGAAACTTACATAAGGTTGTATATGTACAGAAAACATATTAGGAGAGTAGATTAGTCATTATGCATGCTAATTCAGTATAGAAAATGTACATATTATTTACTGGTGTGTTAGCTACATAGTTACAGTCAACAGTATGAAATTTATAATGCAGTGTTGTTTTTATTTGTTATATAGCTTTATGCCAGTATATACAGGCCTCTAAAACCCGAGATGGTGCCAGCTGTTTCATTTCAAGTGCAACAGAAGGTAAAGGAAAATGTGTGGGGAAATTTAAAAACAGAACAAACTCAATCTTCCGCTCTCCTGATACCCTCTCTTCATGGGCACTTACTTGGTTCTTGATCTTTTAACATTCTAAGCTCTCTTTTCACAGCTAACTTTTTGTAATAGATGATGTACATCCTTTTTTCCCTAAGTCTTGAAGAAGAAACTAAGTGACACTACATTTGTTTATGTTAAACCTGCATCATCTTTGCCTCTTGTCTGTTTGTGCTTTTCTTCTATAACAAAAATCCACGAAGCTTAAGCTTTAGCTATATTATAATGAGAATCTGAAATAACTGAAGAGTAATTTGGAGGATTGTTGACATAATCAGAATCTGAAGATGCACTTAAGGAAAAGCACAGATACTTAACATAGAAATGTTACAGTGCCAGTCCTTGCTAATATCTGCAGTCTGGTTTTATGCTAACTAACTGTCTTGCATTTTCTGTTTCTCTTGAAAGGAGTGTGTGTGTTTAATTCACTTATTCTCACGTGTACCTGCTGATGTCCTGCTTTACGGCTTTGTTAGAGCTTAAAAAGAGAATGATATATTTACATCTTTATCTTTCTTTTACCTCCAGGGGAGAACTTTGATCAGACTCCGTTAAGACGCACATTTAAGTCCAAAGTTCTTGCTCGCTATCCTGAGAATGTTGAATGGAACCCTTTTGATCAGGATGCAGTGGGAATGGTCAGTATCACTTAATGGCTCTTGTTTTTAAGGCAAAAACCTACCTTGACGATTGAAGGCATTTGCTTTTCTTTTCCTTGACAAAAAAAAAAAAAAAAAAGTTGCACTGCAAAGTCTATTATAGACTGGAAAACAAATACCATTAAATGCTATAAATTGTGCAGGCTCAAAAGATCTTTTTGTTTAATGGGGATATTCTTTAAAGGAAATTAAGTTTAAAATATGTAAACAATATGTCTCTAGGATAGTTTTTTGTTCTTTACAACTTTTTCTGTTACTAGAGAATGGGTGGAGAAGTAAATTAGTCTGTGGTTGATGAATCTCCCTTGTGCATTATAGTACTGTTTAATGGAACACAGTGTAGTTTCTTATTTTAGACCAAAATTATTACTTTTCTTTGTCAAGTTTCTGGTCTTAATGAAGAAAATACTTCATGAGAGTTTGAACTTTGTTGTTTTATTTCTATTGAGACTTGTAACAAAATGGTTACGGCCTTTAATAGAAACAACATGAAGTCCTTTTGAAGTATTCCTTTAGTTTTTCTAATTTGGATCTGTATTATTGTATTGTACAGAGACTTATCACTTAGTGCAATTTTAATATGAAATGTGATGGCAGCTTGTGGGTTCTAAATTCTGTTTTGTCAAATTCTTCTAAAGTGAGGAGAGAGAAAAAAATGTTAATATTATCTCCTCTTCCCCCCCTCCCTCTTTGTTTTTATTTACAGCTGTGTATGCCTAAAGGGCTTGCTTTCAAGACACAAGCAGATTCTAGAGAACCTCAGTTCCACTCTTTTATTATCACTCGTGAAGATGGCTCACGGACATTTGGATTTTCTCTCACGTTTTTTGAGGAAGTTACTAGCAAGCAGATCTGCAGTGCAATGCAGACATTGTATCATATGCACAATGCTGAATATGACATTCTTCATACTCCACCCACAAATGACAAAGATAGCTGCAGCAGCACTGGAGACTGCAACGGCACTTCTATTTCAAAGCTACAGCGCTTTAACTCGTATGACATTAGCAGAGACACGCTCTATGTCTCAAAGTGCATTTGTTTGATTACTCCGATGTCTTTCATGAAAGCTTGTAAGAAAGTACTAGAACAACTTCACCAAGCAGTGACTTCTCCTCAGCCACCACCTCTACCTTTAGAAAGCTACATCTACAATATTCTCTATGAGGTTCCTCTTCCTCCAGCAGGAAGGTCATTAAAATTTTCAGGAGTTTATGGACCAATTATATGCCAGAGGCCAAGCACCAATGAACTACCATTATTTGATTTCCCGGTTAAAGAAGTATTTGAGTTGCTTGGAGTCGAAAATGTGGTTCAACTCTTTACCTGTGCTCTCTTGGAATTTCAGATACTGCTTTATTCACAGCGTGAGTACTTCCCTTTTGTTCTCTTATCTAGTAGTTGTACTGGCATAAGGATTCTTCATTTCTGGAATGTTTGAAAAAAGCAAAATGGAAACAAAACAAAAGAAAACACAGAAACCAGAGTAGCTGCGTTAAAGTGGCATTAGAGTGCTAATGCAGTAAGGCTAATCTATCTGCACGTATTAATGTCAAGAAAAAATCTCAAATTACAGAGAGCATTTCTTTGGTTCCTATTTCTAGGCACCTCAGTTTAAACCCTGAGGCTTTCACATAATCTCCTGCAGTCGTGCACTGACTGTCCCGTTTATTGTTGTTTCTGGACGTGTTCTATTGTTAGACTAATATGCTTTTTCCCATGTAATTGCTTAGCAGAATTCTCCCTCCTATCTCTACCAAACTGTGTGTGCATTCTGAGAAGAGGCATAGTAAACTTTGAAGGACTTTGAAGAATAATTTATAGTACAAATATAAATTTATCTTTGAGTACCTGAAGTCACATTTCAGTAGTAATTTTGAAATAAAATTACCTGAGAAAGTTGTATTTGCCAGAATTTAAAATTTGATTTTCTTTTAAGGCCTGAAACAGTATTGCTGATGTCTTGTAGATAAAGCTTGAGATAAAGCTTGCTTTTAAGTGTGTATGTGGAACTAAGCTGTATTAAAGTCTGTGAACGCTGGGCTTTTTTTCCTCTAAATTCCGTAACTAAAACAATATATGTGGAATTACACCAGAAAATAATTTTTTCTACTTCTCTTTATCCTAACATTAGGACTGACATTTGGTGGTTTTGACCTAACGGTATGGATTAAAGTAGATGGTTTGCATTTGAACACAGTTTTATAGTAGTGGCAAAGGAACCTAGAAGACCCTAAGCTGAATCCTGGAGTAGCCTATGGTGTTACTGAAGTCTATTTTCAATATTTGCTGTCACTGAATTATGCGGAAAACAAATGTTAAATATTTTTAAAATATATCCTGCAGTTATTAACAAAATTCTTGAAGCATGAAATAAAGATGTTTGTGTGTGTTGAGATGTGTGCGTAAAGCCAAAGAACAGTTCACTGCGTATGTGGATCAAGGTGTATAATTGTAGCAAGACTCAACAACTTATGTCGCATTTCTTGTGTAAATGTTAACTGCCGGAGAAAAACTATATCTTCATTCAAGTACAGTCAAAACCCAAACAAAAACAACCCCAAAAAACCCCAAACGAACAAAAAATCCAACAGTGTATGTAGGGAGTGTTTGTTTATGTGGGCACCTCTGTCTCACAGGCAGAAATTTTAACACAAACTCTTCCATCTGAAGATGGTGGTGAAGTTGGCCTGTAGTTGTGCTGGAGCTGTTGTGTGGCAGATGTGTACGTGTGCCTCTTCAGCTGAAAGCACAGCAAGAAGAGCAGTGCACATGTCACAACGTTGGAACGGCATTCCCCGTATCTTTGCTAGAGTATTGCTTGCCCTGGGCTGGAACTTAGTGTGCTTGCAGACTCATCTTCTGTATTTTAGGTTCTGTTTCCAAGGTTATATTAATAGGCTCAACATGTTTGTCCCCTTTGGCTCTTTCCAAGTGTCTCATTAGTCATTAATTAACATAGCTTAAAAAAAAGCTCTGGGATGTGGATTTCTTGCTGGCACACACACGTGTGGAAATCGAGAGAGAGGACTTACTGAATGAAAGGCCAGTAGCCCTGGATCTGATCTTTATGACAGGTTTTTGTCTACTGCTCCACGCCTTACCTTAAGTTTTGTCTTAGTTGGGCTTCTTTATGCCTTATAGAAGACAGACTATCAAGTTTTCACTGATAACTTTTGGCAGAAAGTCCGTCTTGCAGTCAAAAAGTAACTTGAGTTATTTGTTAGACTTTTGGCCATCAGTTTTGGTGGAATCATGCCTTTTCTGTAACAGTGGCTGGAGTTTTTGAAGCAGAAGCATGTATTTTCTGAGAAATCAAATCTTAGGCTCTTTTTTTCTTGCTCTCTTGAAGCATTTTGCCAACACTGAGAACATCATTAAAGCTACTAGTGGATAATAACAAAAGTTAGCGAATACTGAAGGAGCTGCTAGCAGTCAAGTTCAAGACTTTTCTAAAATGCTTTTGATAAAGACTTAATTTTGTGAGATTGGGAAGTATTTTGAAATTCTAGAAAATGAATCTTTTCTTCCTGTAATCTGTTATGTATTTTCTAACCAAGATATTCTTTTTTCTTTTGTGTGGCAGTGAAGTAGAAAATTGGTTTAGCAGAATGATTGCTTTCCTTGGTGCTTAGGAGAGTGTTATCAGTAGACAAAATGACACACCTGACTGAGGTTCTCATTGCCTGTACCCTTGCCAATTAGTTTCCTTCTTCTGCTTTATTTTCTTTTTACTGGAATGTTCTCCTAATACATTCTGTGTGGTTAACTAGCTTTTTTTCTTTCTGATTGCAAGAAAGGGTACATTGCATTTAGATACAGGTGTGTTCAGCTCCAAGAGGAATTGAAAATTGCTTGAACTTTTGTTAAGAGTTTGCCGTTGTTTTTGTGTGAGCAGCAGTGTGAGGTCTAGGTTGTCTTTGTGAATATAAATGTTAATTTTTTTCATTGTCTTTTGGCTTTTCTAGATCTCATGGTGCTTAAAACTGTGGCAATTGAAACAGAATCCCTTCTTGTTCTTCTGGGTCAGATTAGATTGCTGCCTGTGTTGGATGGATTTAGGTTTAGAGCAGTATAAGCGGATTTCCTTGTGAGACTGACTTCTCCCACCTTAATTTTTCCTTGGAGGACTTTGGAGGCAGATGCATTCATTTCTGAAACAAGTTCTGTAGTGCTTTCAGTTGCTGGCAGTCCTTGGAACAGGAGTAACTTCACTTGGCAGTGAGCATGTTTTGCTTTGAGATTCCTTGGACATGTTTCCGAATTCATGCTTCTGGAAATTCTGCTTTTGTCCTACTACACTGGCACAGCCTGTGTGTTTGGGACCAATATAAGCCAAATGTAGAGAATGAGTTCCTTGATATGGATGTTGACTTGGGAGAGTTGCCTCTTCCACTTTGGAATGCAGTAGAGGAACTCGGGTGCTTGTGAGATGATGAAGAACCTGAAGCTAGTGCTGAGCTGTGGAATTTGGGCAGGAACACCAGAAGACAGTGGTGCTGAAGGGGAGCTTTAGCTGTGTCCTCACTAGATTACACTATGGGAGCTGGTTTGCATTCCTGCAGTTTGTGTTGCTGTTGCATCTGTGAGATGGATTTGTTTCTTATCTCTATTATCCAGCACCTAGTGCTTGTCTGAACTCAGTGCATACTATTCAGAAAGCTGTGAAATCTGCTTGGAGGAGTGTTTCTTAAGCAGCTAAAAACAATAAAATGAGAAATATAATGAACCAATGCCACAGACGATCTTGCTCAGCTTTGTTTTTCTGGATGTTTGCTGGCTGTTGCCATTATCAAGTGAAAGTTTATTTGATTGCTTTGACTTTGAATTGTTCATCCCTTTTACTTCACTTGCTTTAAAATGATGTTCTCTGTGAAGATTTAAGGTATTGGTTTAATGTCTTTGCACTACTAGTTGACTCCAGAAAGACATTTTCTTATGTCTACAGTAATTGAGGAAACGGGCTGCTGCTTGATGCAGGCATCTTTATTCAGCCTGAAAAAAGGTTCTGTGTTCTGTCAGACATAGAAGTGAACATGAATTAGAAGTCCTTTGATCCACTGCTTCTCCTTAGCACAATTCTCTCTTTCTTTGTTTAAATAAAAAGCCCAATTGAAAAATGCATGCATGCTTTATCTCAAGAGTCTGACATACTGAGTACCTCAGAAGAATTTTTTGGAAAATGTTTCTTTAGAACTGTGCTTAAAGGGAGTTATAGGTTCTGGCAATGCTTTATTCTGATGGTTCAACTGCATTGCATGTCACTTGTCTATAATGACTGCATACTGCAACATTTCACCGTCTGCTCCTCTTCAAGTTAAGAGGTTGAATCTTGTTCAATAGCACATCCTTCTCGTTTATTCAGATACTTTCTGAAGATCTCTAAAGCATCTGTGGTAGTGGTCCTCCTTTGTAGGGGCAACTCTGCTTTAAAGTAACAGAATGGGAGTGGTAAGGGGAATGGAAAAATTACTTGATAAATACAGCAATATTTCACATTGAAGATTAGAAGGAGAAACTCCTTCAGAATGTTTAACTGCTCAACTGTTTTCAGTTGGATGAAGTCAGAGGATTTGTGTAGGTCCTCATAGACATCTCTCTGGTAGGATGTGAGAAAGGATAGTTGAAATTATGGTTCTTAGGACTTCTTCCCTTCTCCTTTCTTTCCAGGTCCAAGATCGATTTCCTTCTTTTTCCTCAATTTGTTTGTCTGTTACAGATCAACAAAAATGTCTGGATGCTATAGACACAGGTAGTGGTGTAAATAGCTTCAATAAAGCACTTTAAGAGGTATTTTACATGCAGCGATTGGCTGAAAGAGGAAATCACACCTAATCTATGTTCTTAAAGCAAGTGCTCATGTTACTAAAAATAATAATAAGAAAAACAATGTGGATTTGCGCCAGAAAAAATACTCTGGTTTCAAAAACAAGAGTGAGAGTAACACCGCTGCTGGAGCACTGCTTTTTTTTTTCTTTTTTTTTTTTTTTTTCTTCAAAACAAATGAAGCACCACACCCTCTCTGCATAGGTCTAACATAAGAAAACATCCAGGTTATTTTGCTTTATTTGCTTCTTGCCTTTGTCCGTTTGCCAACAGCTCTTGATGTACATAATGCCTAGAGAACGTTGGCTTGATGGAGAGACAAGTTGTATTTAAATTAGCCAGCAGAATTAGACAGAGTGTTTTTGTGTAGTAGGAAAACACTGTTTCTATTCTGAGATTTGTTCTTTTGGATAAACAAGCTGAACATGAACCAGCTGGAATCTTTGTGCATTTCTAGCTACTTTACAGCTTGACACTGGAGAAAATAGGGTACAGAATAGATTATTCTTCCCAAAGCTAATTGTTAATTCATCACTTCTTTGCAGTCAAGGCTGTGATTAAAGCTGTGAACTAATACATAACTGTTCAGGCAGGAATTGGTGTCCAGGCCGAGTAGGGCGGTGCTGGTGATGTTCGTCAAGCTGTTCCCTAACACACTTCAGTCCAGGTATTTTATTTATGTATTTATTTTGTAGAAGAACTTGCAACTGTTTTAACCATCCTAGCTCACTTTGATTTAAGGAGCTCTGCAGAGTACATCTGGTGTGAGGCGGTGACAGTAAGCTTTACACAGGCACCTTTTCCACTGTCGTAGTTTGATCTGAAAATGAAAATCAAAAGCCTGGATTACAGAATGATGATTGGCATTGGCAAAGCCTGCACTGAGTTCTTCAGGGTTTCCTCAGGGACTCTGCAGACTTTACGCATTTACTTTCTGTTCTAACACAACTAATCACAAATGCCAGGAACTGTTTTTCCCTGAAGTGTTTGTTTAGAGCAGGTATTCTTTTTCATTTTCACTATGCAGCAGTGTAACAACTTCAGATATCTCAGCATCTGGACCTGTGTGTTCAAGTGTCTTCTGCAATTTTTTATTGTCCTTAATTTTGTGAATGTGTTAGAAGACATTCCCCTCTGTCACAGAGACCTATGATGGATACTTATTTTTTCCTCTCTCCTATTTGCTCTGCCCCCACTTTCTGCCTGGAACTTGATATTATTGCAGTATCATGAGAAAGGCATCCTTTGTTTACAATTTGTACTGTATTTATAGCTTGACTGAAGATAAGAACTGTCATAGTCTTCTGAACTTATTTTATGGTCTTTCCAGCCATGCTTGACTACAGCCAGGCTGCTTTACTGTATTGTGAATGTTTTAGTAGTTGTTTGTGTTAGAACACATGCTCTGAGTTCATCTGGTGTTGCCTCATTTACAGTGCATAGATATCAAACCCCATTAGAGATGATTCCATGGTATGAAAGAGGAGGAGGTTTTGGCCCAGTATAATGCAGTGTTAACTGCTCTAGACACCAGCTGCTGAACAAAAAAGATCTTTTGGTATGCATGGTGCACAGGTGCACTTAGCACTGCTGGGAAATTGTACAAGGAAATGAGTTATTTATATGTTGAATTGAGACTTTGGCCATATATTGCAAAGGATAAATGAAGCTGATCCCTTTTATTTTTTACAGTTATTTCAGTTCCACTGTTGGATTGGCTACTATACAGCATGCTTTATAGACTTTTAAACACTCTTTTAAAAAATGTTTATCTGAGAGATACCAGATGCGTTGGTTTTCGTCCAAGGCTTCCATAGAAAGCCATAAGCACAGAGAAACTAAAATACTTCCACTGTATTTCTTAACCAATTACAATACAGATTCCAGACTCGGAATGGTTTTCCTGTTTGTAACCCTGGTTTAGGTAGTGTGGAGTGACTTAATGGGTGCAAAGACTTAATTTGCTCATTTCTGCATGACTTGCAGAATTGACCTACTTTGTGGTGCTGTTTCAGCACAATGTGCTTAGGTGCACAAGTGTAGGCTTCCATTAAAAATGCTGCTCAGCTAACACCAGGTTCTGTGGTTTCTGTTTTAAAGCCAGTTCTCATTTCTTTAATTTAGGTTCATTTACTTAAATATGTTTGTGAAATTTTTTTTCTTGCTCTTTTTCAGATTATCAGAGACTGATGACTGTGGCAGAGACCATTACAGCACTAATGTTTCCATTTCAGTGGCAGCATGTGTATGTTCCTATCCTTCCTGCATCGCTCCTTCACTTTCTAGATGCTCCTGTCCCTTATCTGATGGGCTTGCACTCCAATGGATTGGATGACAGGTCTAAGCTGGAGCTTCCTCAAGAGGTGAGAGGAACTTGGGATCAATTCATTAAATATTGTACGTAATAATGAGAGAAGTGAAGGATGAGCCAAAATATTGGTGTTAACCGTAACAGCCATTTTGAAATTCTAGCTGGTGATGATTTGGCATAGATCTTATTTCATTTTTTTGGAGCTGCTAGAGTAAACCAATGAAATTGATTTAAAAAAACAAAACAAAACAAAAAAACCCCCCACATTGTTATGAAATTACATTTCCTGTTAAAGTGAGACTGGAGTTTTGCATGTGTTTTTGCTGTGAGGTTACAGAAAGAATGTTTTTCTGGTGGAAAAAGAACTTTGCCCTGTTGTGCTAGAAAATGCAGGAAAGTGCAGTGTGACCTTACTGGCTATGGACAAAAGGCCATGCTGCTTCTGTGATGCACTGGTCTCAGTGCTGTGCTGTGCTGAAGCTGGTTGTTAGCTGTGTAGGATTAAGCTAGGTTTCTCTCTGCTGCACTTTTGAGTTGGATTGTCTTACCTGGATCCAACTGCTTATGTGTCTGCACCAAAACTACTTTGGTTTTTCCTTTGAATGTAAAATTCAGTCTGCACCAAAATGTTGACATCTATTTAAGTCAATTGGTTTTAATTGAGATAATGCTCAGGAAGTTCTTCCTTGTAGTGTGGAGATAATGCTCAGGAAGTTCTTCCTTGTAGTGTGTCTGTGTTAACAGCCGTTGTATAAACGAAGCAAGTGGCTTGTGAAGGTTCTGCTACTCAAACATGAGGCTAGGAATACATTAAAGCCACTTAAAGGTTATTTTTATTTATTATATCCTATTTCACAAATATTCATTTTAAGGACCTTAAGAGGATCAAGGGGCCGGGAGTGAGTGTGCGCTACCTGAGATAGCAAAGAAAGTTCCTACAGGAGCTGGTAACCGCCTGTGGGAAGCACGACAGGTGCCTGCAAGGCTGTGCTATCAGTCATTGGAATGACTTTTCTCATAAAGTATCACTGAATGGCTTATTTGCTTCAGTAAATAGCAAATGATGAATGCTGTAGTATAACTTTCCTATCTGTTGTGAAGGAGCTGGACAGCTCCATCAGAGAGCCCTGTGGAAACCTTGTACTAGGAGAACTGTCAGCAACGGAGATCTGGCCCCTGCTAGAGCCTGCTTACTTGCTACTGCAGGCATAACTTCACAGGGAATGGGCTGAGTAAGTTATGGAAAACCTGCTTCAAAAATCCTGCTAGTGCCTATAATCTGCCTCTGGTTGTCTGTTTGCTTCTGTTGTCATTGAATTACTGGAAAAGCAGAAGTGTAGAAGACAGGAGATTTTTTCAGTGGTGGGTGTTACTTTCTTTTCCCCTTTTTATTTCATTATCAGACAGTGCTGCAACATAGCATGACATAAACTTCTTAAAAAAGCTGTGTGAGATTAAAGGCTAGATATTTCTGTAAGCTTCCAGTCTGGTCACCATGCCAACATTGCTCTTTTTACTCAAATCCATATGCTGGTGGTTTTCATTTGTTTTTCCTGGCAAATTCGAAAGAAAATTTATTTTCAGATTGTTGTTTTCCTATTAAAATTAAAGTCTTTATAAATATCTTAATTTCTTTTTCTCCTTCACTTTTTGTACTGGCATAGTATCAGAGTAATGTATGTTCTTGCAATGAAAACACTATTGTTTTTGTTTACTGCATTTTTACAAAACTTTGAATATAGCTAGTGTATTTTTATACAGGATAGCTGATCAAGTGGAATGCATGTTAATATGCACCATGGTTGTTTTTGTTCTTGTAGAAAGATTCTCATTAGACTGCTGTCCTTTTGCAATGAGAAAATTTTCTCTTTTTGAAATGGGTCTAACACTTCCCAGGTATCTAATCCAATTTAAAATACTAAAAATTAAATGAAAGTAGTATTTAAACAATCACCTGGCACCACAATTTAAATTTAGTTTTACTGGTTGTCTTTTATGAAGGTAGAGAAGTAGATTTTTTTGACAGTATCTCACTGAGACCAGGATTGTCTGGGAGGGGGACGACCTCAGGGCCTAGGATATCAGCAGGAGTGTGCCTGTGTGATGGAATTTATTGCAGAATGCAAGCTGGTCATTCTGAAGCCTGTCTCTGGGAGCTAGCTCTGACAGTTCTGTGTAAGGCTTTGTTTTGAAGAAGTCACTGCTGAGTGAGGTTTCTTGGTAACTGGTGAAGTCTTTAGTGCTGTGGGTTGCATTGTGGTTTAATCCTGCAGGTGGTTGAGCACCATGTGGTTATTTGCTCATTCACTCTTTCCCAGTGAGATAGGGGAGAGAACTGGAAAAGACAAAGTGGAGCTCATGGGTTGAGTTAGAGCTGTATACTAAGATAGACAAGAGTAGAAGGATATTACAAATGATAGTACATATAAATATGAATGAATGTATATATATGAATTTGTGTAAGAAGTGATGCACAAGCAATTTCTCACCACCTCCTGACCGATGCCCAGCTAGCCCCTGAGCAGTGGCAGAGAGCAAGACGAGCTCCTACCTCCTTTAATACTACTTCTGCATGATGTCATATGGTATGGAATATCCCTTTGATCAGTTTAAGTCAGCCGTCCTAATTCTGTCTCCTGCCAGCTCTCAAGGCCCTTTGGTGCAAATGACCTTGGCTCTGTACAACACTGCTTAGCAGGAAACAATAAACATCAGTGTGTTATCAACACAGTTTTTCTCCTAGAACCAAATCAGAGCATCATAGCAAACATTCTGAAAAGAACAATTCCATCCCAGCTGAAATGAAGGCATTGAGAAAGTAGCTGTGGTGTGCAAATGGGTTTGAAGATGTACTGGAGACTTCAGAGATACCTAAGTAGTTACCCTGTACAGACTTTTTTTTTTATTACCTAAGAGGAAAACTAGACTGGGAAGAACAAGAGCTCACTGTCGGTGAGATTTTCATTGTATTTATTTCAGAAAGCAAAACAAAAAAAGATCAGCTGTTTTAATGAAAAGTAAACATGCCATCTAAAATGCAAGTCAGAATCCCAAGAACATTCTGGTTTCACTAAGTGGAACTACTGATATCAATAATTTGGTGAGCTAGCTTTAATATACTTAGAACTGCTAATTACAGGTTCATCTCAAAGATATTTTGCATTATGGTTAAGCCTTCAGGTAAGATCCCTTTCACTTAAAGAGCCAGATGAGCTCTGCACAAAATTCCTGATGAAGGATCTAACATGGAATACACTTTACTAAATCACAGAATCACAGGGGTTGGAAGGGACCTCAAAAGATTGAATCCAGTGTCCCTGCGAAAGCAAGCATGTCATCAGATGACGTTAGAAGAAGGCAGATATGTTCTATTATATGTACTTAAATACAAATTTATCATCAGAAGTAGAAGTGATAGTACTACTTAATATTGCTCATCTCCAAAGCTTGGAGTCCATGTGATACTACATGAAATTTTTGGGGTTATATGAGGAACTCAGTTTCCAAGACCTGCCTCTAGGTTCCTGATATGTAGACACAGTAAGTATCAGAATCTTCATCACTTACTAGAAAGGATGTATAAAGAGCCATTCTGTGTTCTAATTTACTCTGAGTCCTGGGGAAAAAGTGCTTTGGGCTTTGTCTTGAAACTGCACAAACAGCATCACTGTTGCTAATCCACTTGATGGGTAGGACTGCTGCTATAAAAGCAGGATCTAATTTAGACAAAGAATAGGGAATCAAGCTTTGATAGAAAATCTGGTTAATGCCTCTCAGTTGAAGAGCATCGTGGGAGAATGTAATATTGCTATCTGACATAGCAAGGATGTTATTTGTATTATGTTTTAAGCTAAAATATTTTTACAATGGTTGAAAATATGGTCTATGCTAACTGTCAGGTTTGGATAAGTTTTCCACACGTATGCCAGAAAGCTTGATTTGGTTTGCTTGCGGTGGCAGTCTTCCATGCTGTGGTCACAACTGATGCTTTAAGGAATGCTTTACCTTGGCAGTGTGGAAACTGTATCTTAGAAGTTGATGCTTTGTCAGATGATGAATAAATTCTTCAGCAAAATAATTATATTAATACAGAATGCAAGTTTGTATTACTGGTTGGTGAATTCACTGAAGTTCATCAATGACTTGAAGACCCTTACTTCCTATGGCCTTGTAAGATTGTTAAGAGATTAGAGTCTGGTGTATGTCAGTGAAACATGACACTTAAAAGCTAAGCTTGTTCTCATTTATGTTGCTTTTGCTGAAAGCTTTTTCTCTGTGCATGAGCATCCTTGTGGTTTCTCTGGTGGCTGCATCAGAGGCCTATAAAGAACTCAGAAAAGAAGTTCAGGGCCATGGGAGAAGCAGTGCTAGACCAAGGTGTTGCAGAAATCAAAGAGGAAGGCAAGAACACAGCTATTTCAGATGTTGCTAGCAAAATGTGGTTCGTGTATCAGTAAAATTGATCAGAAGGGAGGTTAAACTAGCAGTCTTGCAGATTATAAACTAGATACTACAGTAAGACTATTTTTGATGTGCCTTTGAATTTCCTTTTAAAGAAATTTTTGCAAAGATACAGCAACGTACTTTTAACGTGCAAGTTAATTTGTGCTGTTTCATGCTGTCGAATGTGCATCTTTTCCCTAATGCGTGTGGATGATGGAAAGTGAGATTATTTTGAGTCTAAATAAGCAATGCTAAATCTTCCAGCACTCATTAAATCAAACGAGTAGTATCTAGTTTAGAAAGCTCTTTTTTAATGAAGCGCTCCGAAGGATGTTGGGCAATATTGCTTTCTTTTAGACAATTTGGAAGACTTTAAAAAGCTAACATCCGTTTTTCTGTTAATGTAAGACAGTGTGTATTCTCAGTACTCTTATTTCAACAATTGTAAGGTGAAATTGAATGCTAAATCTGGATAATTTGTGCTTTTAAATTATTACTTGTTTATTCTAGAAGAAAAGCCTCTTTTTCCTCCCAATGCCTGATTGTGATAATTATTTTGACAGATAATCACCACTTTGTATGCGTTTTGATGCTGTCTGCTGCTGTGGTAGATCCTTGATAATATTGCTTGAAATCTGTTTATTGACAGATTTCAGTTTGCACTGTAGTCTGTACTGCTGTGTTAAGGAGCTACTTGAGTTAAATTCGTGCTTCTGAAACATGCAGCTGTTAAGTTGTACATCACAAATTCTCATTTGGTGTGAAGATCAGTAGCACTGAGAAGGAATGGAGAAGGTCACCATTTGCTTACATTCTTTAGAATGTAGAACTACTGTAAACTACTTTCTACAAGCCATCTCTGTGTGTATGTGCTAACATACATGTTTCATGTGTTTTAAGTGAAGTGGGTGGTTATTTACAAGGATGAGACCTAACACAGAGAGGCAGTGTGTGATATAGAAATGCTGTTGCTGATTGGCTTTTGATCCCTCAGTGCTACATTCAAACAGAAAACCTAACTCTGAGTCATGTTTCAACTTGACTTTTTAGGAGACAATCCAAAAACCTGTATGCAACTTGTAGTCTGAGCACCTATGCTGGGCAGAGTTTGAGTGGGGGTGATTGTGCAGTCCGAACTGACTGTTCTGTATTGTACTCAGCTTATGTCACCAGTATTAGTATTTAGAATATATTTTCTCTCTGGGATGCCAGTGGGACGCAGGGAGCCTACTCACTGTTTAGTGAGTTTAGTGAGTAAGCAGTTCCTCTTCAGATGTCTTTTTGAGAGAGCCTAAATAATTTCCTGCTATGTTTTTTGAAGAGCTGAAAGGAAGGATATGGGCTCTATGCAGGCATTGCTAGATGCGTATGGGGTTTTGGACCTTATTGTACTTGAGGTCAGACTAAAGAATTGCAATTGTCCTCTGGCTTTGGAGTTGTTGCATGTGGTCTAGGTCCCACTGAGCCAGCTGAAAGCTCTGCTGTTTACTTCATGGCACCAGGCTTTGGCGTTGGATATGTGAACATTCTTGTGTCTGCATTCCTAAGATTTGTAAGATTTTTCAACTGGACACCCTATTATTTGTGATAAAGTTTCTGGAAAAGACAAGCCTTTAAATTAGGACATGGCACTCTTTTTCCTTACTGTAGAGTCTCAGGAGAATTCCTTCCTTATGTGAGGTTGTGTCCTTTCATGTAACAACGTACTGTCGAACGGGCATGTAGCAACTGAAGGTTCTCTTTAGGACATAAATTAATACCTTAGCAGTAAATTAAAGCAGTAAATTAAAATAAAAATTAAATATGTTTTAAATTAAAACATATTTAACTGATGCTTTTTTTCCCTTGCATTTCAAAATAAATTGAATGTGGAAGCCCCTCTGTCCTCCCCGATATTGCTGTCGTGTAACAACATGGTAGGACTAACTGTTTGGAAGCCTGTTACTGGCTGTTTATTTACTTTGGATTTCACTTTTAGAGAAATAATGATTTGGTGTCTCTTGAACTACTTGTGAAGTGAGGTATCTTTGCTGTTTCTATTCTTTGGGGATCATGGTCTTTTCAGAAGTACACATGCAGGGATGATCTCAGTCTCCTTAAGCTAAGAGAGGCTAAAGCCTTCTACTGAATCTACTTTGTTCACGTTGCTCAAGGTAATTCTTTATCTTATGAGTTATGGACCATGCTTTGAATAAATGTGGTGTCCCAAAAATATTCTTTATTTCTGTGTAGAGTATTGCAGTACAACATTTCCATGTTTGTAAATGCTTCTATATAGGGCTATTACTGGAAAATGTGGTAATAGTTGTATCATCACTTAATGGCTTATAATGTTTAAACTATGTGTATTGCTCTTAAGGAGAAACTCCTCAAGAAAGGATGTTTAACTATTGGAATAACTTGCCATATGAACCCAAATGCTTATAAGTAATTTTACCAAGTATTTAATTCATCTTTTTCTTCATTGGAGGGAGTTTGTTTTCAGTCTGTAGACTGCAGACTTTTTGTTAGTAAGGTTAGTATTTTGTCATTCTTTGGCCAACCTCTTTTTAGATAGAACCAAGGCTAACTAAGAGTGATGTTCTGTGCTAAGGTAAAGCAAACAAACTAAAAAGTGAGGTTGAATGGCAGTAATTAAACAAAGATTAAAAAGAAAGTGATGCAGTTAAACTGTTAGAGTTTCTTAATGAGTTTGTTCTGCTGTTCCTCAGACAGCTTCTTTTCTTGACAGTAACTAGTAGGCACTGTGCCTAGTTTTAATGCTTTATTTCTCTAGTATCTTGAAGTGCTCGCAGTGTTCCTGATAAATATTTGCTGACTTAGTTTAGTGATAACTAAAATTCACGTGTACAATGGGGGATCTTGAAGTTCTTAAAAATGAGAGTTCTTGTGTATGTACTGTCCTTTTGTGCTAAATGTTTCTTTGGGTGAGGAGCAGGTGCAGTCTGCATGCATCCCTAGCTTAGCACTGGAGATGCCTTGCCAGGTGTGCACACCAGCACCTGCTATGCTTGAACAGTGTTGATGCTGAGAGAAATCTAAACTATGTCCTCTGCCCTATTTGAAAAAATAAAAGCTGTTTTCCAGGGTACACCAGACAAATTTCAGCATCAGAGTCTTTGTTCTATTTATTTACTTTGCATTCTTTTGCAACACCTAATTACGTGTACAATTTAACTTACAATAAAGGATCTGTACAAGAACTTCTTCACTGTTATTTATGCATTCCTTTGATAGTAAATCAACCCCAGTATTCAAGTACTAGAACATCAGGAAATTGAGATATAGAAGGCTTCTACGTATCTTTGTAATTATGAGCAAGATCATAGCAGAGCATAAATTGGACTCTGTCATGCAAATCCAGTATAACATGTTCTCCTGATTTCTGCTGGAACAGAGTTGAATTTTCCTTCATAGTGTCTGCTATGGTGCTGCGTTTTGGCTTTAGGAGAAAAGCAATGCTGATAACATGGTCATGTTTTAGTTGTTGCTGAGTGGTGCTGAGCCAAGAATGTTTCAGTTTCTGAGTGTCTTATACTGTCCTGCCAGCAAAGGGGCTGGGGGGAACAAGCAGCTGGGAGGGGACAGTACCAGGACAGCTGACCTAAACAGGCCAAAGGGATATTCCATGCCACGTGTGAAAAAAGCCTTGAAGAATGGTGGGGAATTGTCTGGGTTGGCAGCCAATGCTCAGAGACTGTCTGGGAATCCATTGGCAGGTGGGGTGCAATTTTTTGCATCACTTGTTGTATGTGTATGTATTATTATCGTTTGTTATCTTTTTTTTTTCCTCCTCCTTTTCTTAGTTTTTATCTCAAGCTGCAAAATCTACTTTTTAAAAATTTTATTATTCTCTCTACTGTTGCACTGGGGTGAATGAGCAAACAACTGTGTGGTTCTTAGTACCTGCCTGGTTAAACCATGCCATATAACCCTTGAATTTCTCCTTTAAGAATTTAGCTTTGTTTTTTAATTTTGATATTGAAGTTCAGTTAATCAAACATAGCAGATGTGCTGTGTTTTGAGAATTGACATCCTAACTCTGAAGTACCAAGAGATCCAAGTCTATCACAAACATTAGATGTATGTCTTCATGGCAGTTTGCTTAGACATAAGGATCTCAGCAGGTGCAGATTATCATAGTTGACTTGTGATCAATCTCACAGCAAAATCCTTAAGAACTGTTTTGTCCTTAGTAACACTTTGCAGTGCGTGTGCATTGCTCTGATAGCCGGGATTGCCCGCAGTTCATTTAGTGGGAGGTTAATCTCTTCAAATTCTTTCTTTTCTATTAAATTCTGAGAATGCGTTCATCCTTCTGGACATACTGAGCCTGACTCAGGTACAGGACCTTGCATGTGACCTTGTTGTACCATGTGGGCCCACTTGTCAGGGTCTCTGAATGGCATCCTTTCCCTCCAGTGTGCTGAATGTAATGTAGTGTCGTGTCATGAAGTAGGTTTGGCAGTGCAGAAAACAAATGGAAAAAAAACCATCACAAATATAGGGTGAGGGAAATCTTTGATAGATGCATACCTTTTTATTTTTTATATAATGTTTTGGAAGCTGTGCTGGTGAGTTATTGTTCTTTTTTCCCCCCCCATCTTTGGTAAATGACAGAGATTGGAACCGGAGAACAGATCCTATTCTCTCAAATTTTATTTTTATTTTTTCTCTTGAAATAAAAAATCTGAACTTCAAGGAATCAAAGTAGTTCTCAAGTTGTTTACAGGAAAAAAAAAAAAACAAGATAATTTTATTGCAGCTTCTGCAGTGTCATACACCTTTCAGAATGAAATTCACCAAGTTGTAGAAGAGTGGGCTTATAATATGAGCAAAAGGCAGGCACTCGTATACGTGTGCATGTGCTAGTTAAAATCTGGCTAGATGTGTCTTTGTGAACAAAATCGCACGCTTGTATCTAATAGAAGCTACATTCTGTTTTGTACCTAATAAACAACTTCAAAACTGAGTTGTATTTCTTGACTTTTTAGAAGATACAGGAATGTAGGCCTCATGGTACTTTCCTCAAAGCCAGCTAGCCAGATCAATTATGACTGGGCCAGGCTGTTTTGCAGAATATTTACAGAATAACCAAGCATGCAAATGTATTTGATTTTTCTAGCTAGCACCAAAACCAAAGACAAATACAACATGACCCTGGTGCATATTCTAATGTTATTCTATTCTGAATTAAATCCTAGGCTAACCTTTGCTTTGTGGATGTAGACAACCATTTCATCGAGCTGCCAGAAGACTTGCCCCAGTTCCCAAATAAGCTTGAGTTCGTACAGGAAATTTCGGAGATACTAACGGCTTTTGGAATTCCTCCTGAGGGAAATCTTCATTATAGTGAAAGTGCTTCAAAGATGAAGAGCCTCAGAGCATGTGACCTGGTTTCTGACAAAAGAAATGGGAACGTGGCAGGATCACCTTTGAATTCCTATGAGCTGCTAAAGGAAAATGAGACCATTGCAAGACTCCAAGCACTGGTTAAAAGAACAGGTGTGAGCCTAGAAAAGGTAAGCTATGAAACTACTGGTACCCTCTGAGGACTTGCAGCAACAAAGGTCTGAAGTGATGGTAAAAAGACTGGGTTTGTCTTCACTAGTAAGAGCATAATTTAACATGCTCACAAACCTTATGAATGTGATGGATGAGGATTCAACTCTACAGCACCTATGGAAACTTTTGGTAACTTCTGAAGTGTTAGTTTTTTGTTTTGCTTGTTTGTTTTGGCCAAGATAAAGCACTTAAAAATATACCTTGCCTTGTTTCTTTTTAGTTTTAAGATTTATTATAAATTTACGTTACATTTTTATGGTTTACATGGCTAAAACTGACATTGAAGTTGAAATTCAACCTTGTTTGCTGCAGTTATCTTTCTCGTTATATGTGATATTACTTGAGCAATATCTGCTTGCCATAGTTCATGAATAGTGAATTCTTGTGGCTTTTTTTGATACCTAATTGCCATCAAAACTAATATGAACGGAATATCCAAATCTTACATTGCTCTTTTTATAAACCTTAGCCTATGCGATGTCTAAAAAAATGCATTTTATTTCTCTAGAGATTATTCTGGGCTGTGTAGTGAAGAATAGTTCATTATGCTGTTAAGGATTTAGGTTGCAGGAAATGGACTAATAGACACACAGCTTATTTTGATTGTGCTTATCTATTCATTTCAAAGATTTACGAATGAACCTGCAACAGAATTTAACTTGGGCTTAAGTCACATACATACTTCTATCTGTCAAATATTCTTGTAACCCCAGAATACCTGATAAAGCACCAGTAGATAAACATGCTTCGTATGTGTGTGTGTGTATTCCCTTACTTCCTTAGCTGGAGGTGCGAGAGGAGACCAGCAGCAAAAAGGATCTTAAAATTCAATGCGATGAAGAGGAATTCAAGATTTACCAGCTGAATATTCAGATCCGTGAGATTTTTGCCAACCGCTTCACACAGATGTTTGCGGATTATGAAGTATTTGTCATTCAACCCAGTCAGGACAAGGAATCTTGGTTTACCAACAGAGAACAGATGCAAAACTTTGATAAAGTAAGTTGTAATAACAAGACAGAATTCTACTTAAAAGCTGTAACAATATCTGAGTTTAAGATTTTTTTTCACTGGGTCATAGAATCATAGAATCACAAGGTTGGAAATGACCTACAAGATCATCCAGTCCAACCATCTCCTCATCACCATTGCCACCACTAGCACTAAACCACATCACGCAGCACGTCATCCAGATGCCTCTTGAACACTGCCAGGGATGGCGACTCCACCACCTCTCTGGGCAGCCATTCCAGTGCCTGACCACTCTCTGAGAGAAAAAGTTCTTCCTTATGTCTAAAAGTCTTCCTTATGTCTTCCTTATGTCTATTTCTTCCACAAGTTCCAGTGTTCCTCAAAAAAGGCACAGCCTATGTATTATTCAGAAAAAGTAGTTGCATGTAGTTGCATGCACACGCTTGAAGATGCTCTTTTAAGGATGCTGTAGAAAAAATAAGTTGCTTCGAAAGTCTCGCTTTATGACTAACGTCTGCATTATTTGTGAAAATGATTTTATTGTTTTTTTTGGTTTTATTTTTAACCAGAAGTATTGAATTGAATTGAAAAATTTGTGAAAAAGAATTGAAATATTTGTGAATATGTTCACAAATAAAGTCATGATACCATACAACACTGACATAAGTATGTGCCAACTGTATCCTAGCTCTTTACTTGTGGAACATGAGATCTAGCTCTTCAAATTTTATTAGTATGTTCTTTGTTGGAGATCAGATGTTTGTCAGCAGGATAGGCAGTGTGGCTGGAGGTTATGTCGAATCACTACTTGCTAAAAGGCTAATCAGGTTTCCTTCAGGTCATGTGGAAAAATTCTCATCAGCTTTGAGCCCATTTGGAAGTGTGTAATATTCACACCTGTAGCACTGTTGATGCAGGCTGCTGGGATTCAGTTGTAATTTTTAGGAATTTAAGGGAATACTAAAATCACAGCTTAAAAATTACTGTGTTGTGTTGTAGGTGATAGTTATGAAGGTGAAGATCTCATCTTCTCTGATTGTTTTGAGGATTAAGCTGGAGTATGGAATAAAACTAGGCTTTAAATGGGTTCAAAGCACTTTAATGCACGATTCTATTCATTAATGCATGATTAGAAAGATTAGGTTTTGTTGGCTGTATCTCTGAGGACTCCCAAACATTCTTATTTCTTGTTCTGTTAGGCATCTTTCTTGTCAGACCAGCCTGAGCCTTACTTGCCCTTCCTCTCAAGATTCCTGGAGACACAAATGTTTGCATCTTTTATTGATAATAAGATTATGTGCCATGATGAAGATGATAAAGATCCTATTTTGAGAGTATTTGATTCAAGAGTGGATAAAATTAGGCTGCTGAATGTTAGAACGCCGACTCTGCGCACATCTATGTATCAGAAATGCACAACCATTGATGAGGCTGGTAAGAGTAATAAGCCCCTTTCTTGAAGCTTTGGAAAACGCAGCTAGTCAGTGCTGCTTGTTGTAGATATTAAGTTAAAGTTAAGCAACAATTCATTTTAAAAAAAATGAGCTATGAAGCTTAAGTAGTGAACTAAATGTTATATAGGAAGCTGAGATTAAGTTCACCAAAGGGTAATTGAGATCAACTATTTTTCTGCATGCTTTGTGTAAAAAAATGGTTTGACCTTAAGAAGATAAACATTGTTCTCCTTTTGGTGATGATTCTGTGATGCTTTATGTGTTCATGTATTACTGTACCTGTTAGGGTTCATGACAAACTTTTGTCTCCTTAAATTTGAGATCTGCTTTTAATTGAAGAGATGTGATTATAGAGTATCTGTTTAAGATAGATGTTTAATAAAAAATCCTAACTTTCTTACTGTTTCAGAGAAATCAATTGAGTTAAGACTAGCAAAAATAGATCACACTGCAGTCCATCCACACTTGCTGGACATGAAAATAGGACAGGGGAAATATGAACTTGGATTTTTTCCCAAACTTCAGTCTGATGTTCTGTCCACTGGACCAGCAAGCAACAAGTAAGTTTGGACAATAGGTTCTGGATCTTTGAGAGATCATAGAAATAGTACTGAAGCAGAGATACTGAAAAGGAAATTCAGTGTTTTCTTTTTTCAAAATGAGAACAGTTCAGAAGGATAATATTTGTGTTGGATATGGCAGATTTTTTTGTTTTAAATCTAGACTTCTAGAAGGCAATTTACCTTAGAAAACCCCATTATAATTGGGATAGTTCTGAGTGACATTTAACTGCTGTTGGTATAAAAGCAAATCTTATTGGAACTCTGTTAAGAGCTAGCAAATGTGTTAGGATATCTTCATACAGAAACTTCATTTAAAGAGGAAGAAGGTGTAAGCTTTCACTGGATATCATAAAGAAATGGAAAAGTACAGCACAAATGTATGTAGTATGATTTTCTGGGTTACTCTGGTTGCTCAAGGTTGGTTGCTTCTACTGCGATTTTGTGTGCATTTGCAGCCGTGCTTTATCTTCCACAATTGTACTCAACATGCAATGAGACAAACCTTGTATTTTCCCATTCCCCTTCCCCTTTACCAGCTCTTGACATTTGCTGACAAAGTCCTCTATCTGTAGGTGGACGAAGAGAAATGCTCCTGCACAGTGGAGGCGGAAGGATAGACAGAAGCAACACACAGAGCACTTGCGTCTTGACAACGATCAGAGAGAGGTAAAAGCTGTAGAGACCTGATTTTATTTTTATTTCTAGTTTTTTGGGTTTTTTTCCTAATTGCCTGAATAATAGTCTGTAACATTCATGGAAAGTCTATACGGTTGCTTAGAGTTTATCTCTGCTTTTCCATATTTGTACAAATGAAGTACTCCATCCTTAGCAAACCAAAATGACTTAGTTTCTGAATTCTAAAATTTTGGCCATTTTTACTCCCATCTCACGACAAATTTTTTCATCCCCAACACAGGTTAGCTCCTTGATAATGCTGTCATGCTCACTGAAGTTTTTTAAAAAGGATGGGAGAATTAATGAAAAGACTTCTAGTCATCTATTTCCTGTTTATATGTAACTGTGTATTTGATAGAGGAAAAATAAGCACCTCTGGAGTGTGGTTTATTTCATCCTAAAATCAAAAGTATTGTCTTTTGGAATTCTGTGTTTCTTTATGTGAACCATGAAGGATGTCTTCAGGTGACAAACTGACATGCATGACACCTTATGCTAAGGTGCAGGAATGTGGACCCCAGCAGTACCATTGGGTTTGTGTCTGCTGATTTTTTACATCACACGGTCTATAGGTATTAGTTCTTTTGTTTGATTTTACAGTGGGTCTTGTATTCAGAGTGTTTTGCCATTATATGTACTTCTCCCTACTCTGATTTGTTGAGGAAGGAAAGCATTCACTGAAAGGAAGAGACTGGAGGGGGGCTAGTGCTGCATCATTGCAGCGTTTCTCTGAAGACATCTTACCAGCTCTACTTGGACGTAGTGCACTTACAGAACAGCAGTCAGCACTGTATAGAGATAGCAAGTGGGTTTTGGAGCTGAATGGCTGTATTGGCAGCGCAGAACGCTGATGCTGACATAGCCACCTTTGAAAAAAAGACTTCCCTCATCACTGCTCCTACAGCAGACATTGCTTTTCTATGTGGTGAAGGCATTTTGAAAGATCTGGGTGATTTGGACTCGTAGAGTACGGTTTCTGATTCGTATGATACAATCTGTAAGCTGTTACACTGGATGTTGGTGTAAGGGTGATTGTAAGAATAACCTATTTTAAAAATGTCAGAATTGATTTAGTAACCCCAAATACTTACTTTTTCTTGAAAGTATGTAGCTTATTGAAGATAATATGCTCTTGCATTGTTCAGTGTCTTCAGAAAAGCATCACTTGGAATTTTAATGTAATCTTGCATCTATTAGGTTAATGTTGAAATGAAATAATTTCTTTGTTCAGTTTCATGTTTTATGGTAGTGGTGAGTTTAATTGCCCTTCTAGTGTTACTTATTTCCAGTGTTTTCTCATTGGTTTGTGAAAGCTTTAATCAAGTGACCGTGCACTGGAAGAATGCCTGTGTGATGAAAAAAGCTGCAAGTAATTGCTGGTTTTGCTCAGATAACTCAAAAGTATTTTTAATATAGAATTTGCAGAAGTGAGCAATAATTGATTTGTAACCTCATTATTGCTTTTGAAATTTTAATGTTTAGCACATGTGAACTTAGGAGATTTTAATTAGGTAATTGCAAAGATAAAAGGGCTTTATGCTGTACTTGTTAATTACGTTACACTGCTTGAATGTTCACCCCTTTCCCAGGTGAATCAGACACTTTCATATTAAGCCCAAAGAATGGGGAGGGAGCTCTTCTGAGATAAATGCTGAGGATCAGGGTTAAGCAGGAGGCAGCGGTTGCAGAATGCAATGTTGCAAGTCTTAGACAAATTGAAGTTTTGAGACAGTCAACGAATATCCATTTCAGTGAAGTTTAGTGGCTTCTAAGTTGCAAATATTTGTACACAATAGAGAGCATAGTTTACACCAATCTAACGATTGAACATCAAGTCGTCTTCTTTCCTTTCAGCTTTGTTACTTATTATGTTTATTGCCTTGGGAATTCTGCACTGTATTATGTCTTCATTTTTTTCTCCTTTTCTGTTTTGCATGCTTGCTTTTGTTACTTCCTACGTGCTTACCAATGTACTTTACATTGTTTCTTTGGCTTTTTGCTACCAACTTGTCCTGCCAGCACCTGGACTTTTCCATGCCAGAGCTTCAGTTGCAGTTATGTTTAGACTGGGACCAGCATGATTGGCCCTTCATGCCCTCTATAAAATCTGTGTCAGAACATTATCTGGTATGTCAAGTGCACAATATGAATGTAAGCATAGTTCTGGATAAAGATGCATAGTTTTTATCAGCTCTTCAGTGCAAGGCTGGAAAGGGAGTGATTGCCCTTCTTTGCTAAGGTTGCATCGTGTTTGGTAAATGAATTTGACTGTTAGCTGACTTTTCAATTGATTGTTATTTCAGTGTAAGCTGGATAAAGTTCTTACTAATCTGAAATATGTACTAATCTTCAGTATTCTGTCAGTGCCTGTATAGGATCTTATCTTTTATTCACAGCTAGCTATGCTCCATCCAGTCTGTCATCAGCAGTTTTTCAAAACGTTTATCAAATTGTCCTCTCTGAGGTAAAAACAGTGGTAACACCTTGATGTAGAAACAGGAGCAGTGTTGCTCTTTCAGATACAATCCAGAAGATGATTTTGCTCTAAACACAGATGATTCACAGCTGAAATGCTAGTAGCATTTTTCAGCTGCTTCCTCAAAGTCTGAGATGGTGGGCAAGAAACAAGCGATCTGCAGAAATGAGCACAGGTTTCAGGTGTCGTCAAAGTCCAGGCAGAGTTTTCTTGCAGTTCACCTCTAGACCACAGTCTGCCATTTGCATTGTCTTGGTCTGGGTAATTATTACGGGCTTGTATTTTATAGAAGAAAAAAAAAAGTTGTAACTGTTCTCAGTATAGCAGAGATTCACTGAATTTCTATGCATCTAAATATCCTTGGCAGTTTGTATTGTGTTTTTGTTGTTCTGTAATGTGTGTTCTAATACTAGTTAATGTAAGTGGAGATTTGATCTCCAGTGAAATTACACGTTAAGAGTCCCTGCCCAATGTTATGCTGAATATAAAGAAGGGACTCTTCTGGAAGAGACTATGATCTGTTCCTCCTCATTGTACTGAGGTGGGTTGTAAAGATGGATTTACTTTCTCTTGGTGCGGTAGTCTCACTTGCACTTTTATGTGTTTTTATCAATTTTATGTCCCAATACAGAAGTATATCCAAGAAGCCAGGAACTTGGGCAGCACTATTCGGCAGCCAAAGCTGTCAAACCTCTCTCCATCAGTAATTGCACAAACTAACTGGAAGTTTGTAGAAGGCTTGTTGAAGGAATGCCGAAATAAGGTAACTCAGAGAGTTCTTCTGTTCTCATATTTGCCTTTTGAGGACCATCTTGTGGGCAGTACATTTGAACTGCCTGCTTTTCTGCCATGTGTCTCAGCTTTATCTATTTACCCAATTTTTTTGTATAGTGGTGAGAAATTCATGAAGAAAGAACATACTTAAAAATTCAGCTAGGAGAGGAAATTGATCAAATAGACAGACTTACAGTGGAGAATGTGCAGTGATAGATTGAATATTCTGATGAGTCTTTATCATTCTGCTGCCTATGTCTATTTTAGCATATTTGATTTATCACATATGAGACTATATTATTAATCAAGAAAGAATATACCAAAAGTGGAATTCGTCATGAAAACATAGAGCTGTATTACGGGGTCTCTCTGCTTGGCAGTTAGAATGCCAGATTTTGGCCCGCTGTTCTGGTTATTCAGATTACTCACTCTTGTGAGAAAGTTGGCTCAACAGCAATCAAAACTGGTGCTGCCGTGGCTTGGAAAAAGGATAAAAGAAATGAAGTCCAGCACAAGTTACTACATATGCTCAGTTATCCTACCAAATCATTGTTATTGTGTGTCCCCTTGTTTGTTTAAGAAATGTGAGTGATCTTAGAAGATCCTTTGAAAAGAACTAACTCTCTTTTGCTCTGTCATTTTCAAGACCAAGAGGATGCTAGTTGAAAAAATGGGACGAGAAGCTGTGGAGCTAGGTCATGGTGAAGTGAATATCACAGGTGTAGAAGAGAATACCCTGATAGCTAGTCTGTGTGACCTCTTAGAAAGGATATGGAGCCATGGTCTGCAAGTCAAACAGGTGAGAACCAAATATTCTTGCATGTTCCATGGCATACTTTCATAAATTCAGACTTTTCTGTTTTCAGAAGATACCTAGTGTGTGTATAGATGTATTAAATACTTGACACCTCTAGCATTTTTCAGTATCAGTCAACAGTCTGTTATGTATCAGTCTGTCTCAACATTCTGCTCTGGGAAAGGTGCAAGCACACATGTAGATGTGTTCCATAGGTGACTTTTTAAAAGACTTTCTTTCCATTTTACCTGTTTGTTTTGTTTTGTGATGGTGGTGGTGGTTGTTTCTAATAGAACAGTAAATAAAAATACATCTGTGTTCTTAATACTTCTGTTATTGAAGTGGCTTAGGATTTAATGCAGTGTATGCTAAATGCGTTGTTGGTAGGATGTGGTGTGGGAACTTTATTTTGTGAAGAGTCATTTGGTTTTTAAAAGTAAAAGCTATGCTATTTTGTTGATGAACAGTCTAGAGATAGTTAAAACCACTAATTAGAAGGGTTGCTTTTCATGTGAAACGAGTAGCTGGTTGTCACTTAGTGGGATTAGGTGGAGTTTTACTGGCCTTTATCCTCTCCTCATTTGTACAAATGCATAACAAGGAAAGTAATGATTTGTAACATTTCTCTTTCCTTTTTCTTTTCCTCTTTTTTAAAAACAAAAAAAGTATTTGCAGAATAAGTACATAATCCAGACAACTGTAATTCAGTATTTCTTTCCCTAGCACTCAAACACCAGTGTTTAAATCTGCTCTCCTTCAGACTTTTATAGCATTAGTTTCTCTATGTGAAGATTTATCATGTGACTCTCTCCCTTCCCTCTTGTATATTACTTAGGATAGAAGCTGTACTGCTTTCGTCTTAGAAGACAGAGCATCAGTATACTCTGCTTCAACTCAGATTTGGGCCTTTCAGACCACCAGACGGCCAACCCTACATAAGGTTATTGCTTTGGATTGATTGCAGATGTTGGCAAACAGTGCTGAATGGTGGAATAAATAGTGATGGAATATAATAGAGGCCTGATGGAGGAAGTGCTGTGTGTCTAATACTATGATCCACAGTAAAAAAAATACACGCTACTCATTCTCTGTGTAGTCTGGCCTTTATTAAATATTCAAAGCTGGCTGTTTCATACATTGATTTTTACTTTATTTTTCAATAATGAGCCAAGGAAGACTCTTCTTTCTCAATTGATGATAGTAATGAGGATGGTTTTTCCTTCTACCAGTCCTTGCTTTTACCTCTTCCCTCCCGATGATCCCTTGCAGTCCAACGCTTTTTACCTACTGATTTTTTTCCACATGCAAAGTGAATCTGCAACTTCCTTTGCCCAAAGCAGTGTGGAGGGAGTTGTAGAAGACCTTGATTATTCCCTTGCCTGTTTACTGTCCCACTGCTTTCCTTAGGCTGTCTTCCTTTCCCCTTTAGAAATAGTTGACATCATCATTGCTATTTGAAGTTAAAGGAGAGTAACATGATGGTAAAGGAAGTGAGCAGATATATACTGCATGAGTTCTTACATTCATCATGATTGTTGACATCTATTTGCTGCAGGATCCTTTGTTTGCTGCTTTATGTGATCTGTTGCAGTTCTCTTTGCCATGGCAGCAAGATGCTGAATACTAGACTGTGCATGTGTATGTTTATTCAAATAAACATCATTTTCAATGTAACCATTCCCTGGTGATATTTTCATAGTCTCTTTTTATATTTTTATAAGACTCACAGTTTTTGGCTTCCCGTGTTGGATCTGTCAGGTATTGAGGCGCTGAGCTTCTCTGAACTCTTTTGATAACTTCACCACTAAATGCATATTTTTAATATATTTCTCTCAACACAGATGTAAAAGGGCAATTTCTGCTTTATCTTCTGGAGACATGCTGCTTCATTTTGGGGTAGATGTAATGTCTTGAAATAAGCCCTTAGTAGTACTGTAGAGAGCTGTGGGATTGAACTGGTTAAAGATTAAAGATTTAAATTTGTTGTTATTTTTTAACTTTAAGAGTTGAATCATAATTACAGCATTTCAGGAAGGTACTCACATGATTCTTAGATGACATTGATAGTACTGAATGGGCAACTCTTGCTTTACTGTCATGCTTTCTTTCTGCACAAGATTGTAACTAAAAGCCTGGCTTTATAATGACTGTTTTTCTGAAATGCAGAATTGCTAAACATTTCCACCTAACATAGTAATTTAGGAAGATAATAGCTAATAGTAAGGAATTTCCTTTGTGTATTAGTGCAATTCATGTGCTGGAGGGGACCCTGCTCAATTAATGTTGCTTTCTGTAGCTTTGATACCTTCGATTTATCATGCAAAGTATTTTAGGATTAGTCCAAGAATCTTAAAATTTGTCCATGAAAAATTTCCTGCCTTCTATTTTAAGCCCCCAGAGGTTGAAGGAAGCAACATAATGTGCGGGATGCAACTTTTAGCATTATTTGTCAGATTTGTCTTGACCTAAATACTGCATCCCTGACTTTAAAGTTGTTTTTATAAAGTACAGAACTGCAGCCTGTCTTACTGACCAGCTCTTGTTGTCTGTCTTGTGGTTGTTTGTTTTTTCTCTCTGTGTGTGTGTGTGTGTGTGTGTGTGTGTGAGTTGTTGGATTTTTGTTGTTGTTTGTTGCTGTGTTTGTAATTGTCCGGGTTGTTTGCTTGATGAAATTGAGGGAGATCTTATGAGATTCTGAAAACTGACAACATGCACCTGTAGCCCTGAATTACCTTGATGGGAACAGTTGTGCAAAACAAAAAACTTGGTGTGGGTATGAGAGTTTACTCAGGCTGGTTCTGTGTCTCTTGCCAGCACACTGCTGGAGGTGCAGGGAGGAAGAACTGCATAAGAGTGGTGACTTTCAGTCTCAGACTGAAAATTCTGCTTATGCATTAAGTTTTATAAGGCTTCAGATGTTTTCATCTCATGTCAACAACCAGGGACAAATGAGGCTTAGCTGACTTTTCTCTGTTATTGGAATCATTAGACCCCCATAGTTTTTGACTTTGCTTTTCCTTCTCATCCCCTTTACAGCTCCCAAGCACCTGCAACTTTTGTCTTTCTGTGTTTGTTTCTAAATCAAAGAGGACAAACGTATTTGAAGCTGTTCCTTTCTATGATGATTTAAACTTTTTTATTCAGCTAGTTTTATTCAGCTAGTAGTTGTTTTTTTGTTTTTTTTTTTAATTGAGATCCCGTATGTCACAGTAACTAATATACTTTTAATTTTAGGGGAAGTCTGCTTTGTGGTCTCATCTGCTACATTACCTTGAAAACAGGCAGAGGAAAACAACATCAGGCAGTTTCAGTACCTCAGGTAAGATTAGCTTCTACTAGAAGATGATAATAAAAAGAAACAACGACTAAGATCTGCTTGTGCAATTTGCAGATTGCACAGATTTGCACTGTGCAAATTGTTTCCCTGGACATAGGCTTCACTTAATGTAACTGAATCAAGCATTCTGTTTGCCACAGAATTAATATGGACATGATGTATTGTCTCAGTACATCTTGTGAAAAGTAAACTTATTTGGATTGAGCCTACTTATTTGTGATTGCAGTGTTCAGACACCAGGAATATCTGGTGCTTCAGAGATGCATTAAAGTGGATCTGCTCCAGTGTAACATCCTCTGTATGAGTCCTACTGACTGCCTGATTGGCAAAGCATATTGTGTCATAGATGGGGTTAGGGGAACATGTGGAAGCACAGAATTGTGTTGTACTGTATTTAAAAAAAATAAAATAAAATAAAATAAAAAATTACAAAATTCAAAGCACGCTTAAGAAATGCATTGTGAGATTTGACATAAGTGTTGTATTAAAAGTAATATTGTACACAATATCCGTTGGTTATATTTCCTCAGTTGGAGACATAGGGTATAATTTGTGGACAGAATAATGGATTTCTATCAGGTTTTGGATTTCTTTTTTTTTTTTTTGAAGTTGCTTTAAGCAAATTGCTCAGCAGGACTGGCATGCCCAAGGCCCTAAAAGTATTAGGGTCTCCTGAATGTCCCTTGTTCTTGCACACAGGGCTTTTTTTTTTTTTTTTTTTTTTAATATCATATGAAAGGTAGCACCAGTCTTAGGGTTTTTTTTACTATTAGGGAATCAGGTTTGGGGACTGTAATATGTGGCATGATTCTAGAGTGAAATTTGACAAGAGTAGTAATGTTGCTTAAAACGCCAAACGTGCTGGTTTAAAAACTAGTGGTGTTACAGGAGTGTGCAGATTGGTTGCACGTACAGTTGTAGTGTACAGAGTAAAATACACTGAACATAGTTTTCAAGTCTCAGCATTGCCTTTCAGTTTGACCACGTGGGAAGAAAATACAGTAGTCTGTAGAAAATACTACTTGACTGATATTTGTTTTAACCCAGTTGCTGTCATACCAGTTTCAGCTGAACCAGATCTCATTAATGTGTTAATGCTCAGCATGTGCTGATCTGTGTGAGCATCTTTTCTAGATAACATATTCTCTTTTCATTAGTAATGGAAATATGCCATGATATCTTTGCAAAGCTGTAAATCAGCAGAGAGAAAAAAGTGCAGTAGGGACCACTACTTATGAGTCTTAATTTTAAACTTAAGTGAGCAAAACCAAACAACAAAGAAACCTACCCCTTTCTACATGTAACTTGGTATTAATTTACCTTTTTTGTATTGATTTAAGAATATTTAGGTGGATTTCTACTAACAAGAGATTCTGTTCTTTTGGATCTAGGAATACTTCTTGATTCAGAAAGAAGAAAGTCGGATACCAGTCCAGGCATGTCACCTCTCAGGATCTCTCTGGTCCAAGATATGAGGTGAGTTTGAGTTATTAAAAACAGTGCAGATGGAAAAAACTCCAAGAAATGTGCATACATTTGTTTGTGCATCATGTTTACTGTATTGGAAAGGCCAATACACCAAAACAGGGAAATGTGGGTGGAAACCTGCTGGAAACATTGTGAAAGTCTGTAGTGCAACCTTCTCACTGACTTCTACAAAAGCATATTTCGTATTGAGGAGACTTGACATTGTACTAGCTACTAGTTTATAGAAGTATCCTGAATCAGTTTTTGTCCTTTCATAATATTCCGTATTTATTTCCATAGAGACATGGGTGTAACACATGTATTTTCCTAATCATTTCCAAGTTGACTTGCATAGCTTTGAGCTAAATCTTGCTTCTGAGTGAAGAAAGCATTTTAAAGAACATGTTTAATGTAAATTAAAAAAAAAAAAAGAAAGAATTTGTCTAACGTTAACTGTTGTAGTATGAATAAGCATGCATAACTGCCTTCTGCTCCGTGTCCTTTTTTCAGCACATCAAAAAACAAGATGCAGAACTTCTAGATTCAGCTTGAAGAACTTTTTTGTTTGCCAACACTTTTTTACTTTTCTACTTTTTTTTTTTTTTAGGAAGGAGTGAGTTGAGGTGTTTCAGGGTCCTGCTTATCTTTTCGAAGCATACCCTTTGTGTGTTTTATGTTAGAAAAGCTGTTTTTGAGCATTGAAAGACAGTATTTACTTTTCCAAAGCACACTGACGTAAATCTTGCAGTGATAAGGTCCTTAAATCATGTGAGGCAATGGAAATGCTTTAGAATTTTGTTAATAGGGTACTTTGCAATTTTTTCCTTTTGAGATTCTTATTCTTTTCCAGCTAGATATGCAAAGAATTGAGCTGTCGTTGAATATTAAGGTGACCACATTTCTTTTTCCAATAGTTTACCTGGTATTTTGCATTCTTAGTAAAATCCCTTTTTCGGCCTAGCTTGGTTCAAAAGAGCTTTGAAAATTCTGGGTAATGTTTTTTGTTTTCTTCTTTCAGGCATATCCAGAACATCAGTGAAATCAAAACAGACGTTGGCAAAGCCAGAGCCTGGGTTCGTCTCTCTATGGAAAAGAAGCTGCTCTCTAGGCATCTGAAACAGCTGCTTTCAGATCATGAACTCACAAAGTAAGATGGTTTATCTTGAGCAAAGCTTTTAAAAATTAATTCTATTTCATTATTTGACTTTGCAAACCCTGAAATGCCTGTTCTTTCATCTGCTTAGCAGTGTGAAGAAAGAATGGCAAAGAGCAGCCTTTTATGTGTGTCTCTGTACTAGTAGTGTATGAGCTGTTTGGTCAGGATGATGTAATACTGGGGTTCTTCAGCTACATAATCGGTTCTGTCAGCTGTAGACTTTCTGCAGCTTTGAGCTGAGAACTTGAAAAATTGCTAGGGGCTCAGGGCTTAGTTCTATTCTAAACTCAACTACTTTGCTGAGCCAAGGTTTTATCTTGGTCCTCTTTCTGCAACTGTGGAGAATACTGCTTTGCTTTCCTTAGATTGATTGTCCTTTTTCACAGTGCATGATGACAGTGAGCAGTGATCTTTTATGATTATTGACCAATACTATTACTATTTATGGACTGCATAATTAACAGAAATAGTGGTGGCTGTCACGTGCAACTGAGCAACTTCAAAAAGTATTTTCCAATCAAAATTAGTGCTTGTAATTTCTTGTAAAATCTTGTCAAGGTTTCACAGTTGCTGGTCTTGCAGTTAATTCTCTAATTTGATTGAGTAATATATATGTTTGTTTCCATTTACAATGCATTTTTCTGCACAGGGTCTCTTCTAGTGAGAGAAGGCTACAGAGCTACAACTTTTGATATTTCCTTGTAAAAGAAGTTGCAGTTCTCTGTCGTGTTGCAGTCCTTGCAAAGAATTTGTAACTCAGGACTGAGAGAATAGTAGGAGTTCAAGCCACCTCAGCATGCATATGATTTTGGATCTCAGGAGCTCTAAAGTTTATAGATTTTTGGCTGTCTCATTGTTATTTTCCTAAAGACAATTAGAAGGAGCATTAGATTCATCTTTTTTTGTGTGTGTGGAACATTGGTCTGATGACTTGGAGATTTCAGACTTAATGTCTGCCTAGTTTGGCATATTGAATCCTATTGTCCCTAGAAGTATCATTTTTCATTTGTAATTGCTTGCACGTTCCTCATAGCTTACCTGATAAATATGCATAACAGAAAACATTTCACTACAAGAATCCTGTTACCATGACAGATGATGTGTTTTGCTTTGTCAGAAAACTCTACAAGCGTTACGCATTCCTCCGCTGTGATGATGAGAAAGAACAATTCTTATATCATCTCCTGTCATTCAATGCTGTTGATTACTTTTGCTTTACCAATGTTTTCACAACAATCCGTAAGTATTTGCTTTCCCTGGAGCTCTGATCTCCAGAATTATTTGAGTGATTGCTCAGATTTATAAACAATTCTGAGCAATGTTCCTTCACGTAGTTGTTGTGTTTTCTTTCTGGTATCCGTGTACTCTGTTGCTGTTTCTGTAATGCTTTCTGCTGGGCAGTAGTGTTCTTTCCATGTGTTGCCCAAGGCATTTATTTCTAACTTGGTAAATACACACTGAGGATCGCACCAGAACTCTGCAACGTAGAACCTTGCTAATAAGATAGCATAAGGAAAAAATTTAGCAAGGCTTATAAAATTGAGGGTGGATCTATGTGAGAGCATCCTTCTGTCCCCATGGTAAGAGCTATCCTTGTATGTTTGTTACAATACGTGTTTGTGTGTATGAAAGACAAAACAAGCAGAGAGGTAAGCAGAATAGTTCTTGATCTTGTGGGCAGGTGCTGGACAGGGCTACAGTTTGGTCTGCTGGATGTTCTCCAGTTGTTTCTTTAAGACTGTCAGCACAGCAAATTAAAAAACATCTTAATTCACTCTTTAATGCCACAAGCATCAAACTTGTAAGAAAATCTAACCACCAAGTGCTTTCTTGAGGATGCTGACAGCTGAAGAAATGTTGAGGGAGAAATGTATTAAATACTTCAGCTGAAAAGCCCTAACTCTAATCCATTTATGCACTGTAAAATAAAGGCAAATGGCCAGGAAACGCATTGACTATTCAGGTAATTGGGTTTTGTTACAAAAATAGTTTGGTTAATAGGGAGTCATGTATGAGATACTACGTGATTGAAGAGCATATGTATTTCCTTCTGTTTTCTGAGTCAAAGAAGGGGCTGTAACTTAGGCACTGGTAGACCAGGGGACCTGAAATTTTGGATGTGTCTGGTGAAAGGGAGAGAAACTGTATTGAGTTTTATAGTGAAAACGTCTTCAAGTTAGCATAATTAAGAGCAATATGGCACTTAGAAACTTGCAGCATTATAATGAATTTTCACTGTCACTGTTTAGCCACAGTACTGGATGCTTCTGTAGGCAAGCCCTGTAAGTAAAAGATTTAGTTATTAGCTGGGTGGTACGTGTGCACACACACACACACACACACAGTTTGGAGCTGGGCATGTAGTCCTGGCTATATGGAGACTGTCCTTACTTGCTCCTCTCTAAGCTGGATACAAGTAACTATCTTCATGACTGCTAAATGGAAAATAATGTGGGACATTGTCCCATCCGTATTGCTTCTGTCATTTGATGGTGTTTTGCTATCAGCTATACTTCTTGATCACTGTTTCAATTGTCAATCAGTCTTTAGTGAGCAAGTGTTAGTATGATTAAATAGGAACTCTTACATTTGTATGTTTTGCTTTGTTTTTAATGTTTCATGGCAGTGCAGGATTACCATATCTTTTTTCTATTCATTAAAGAGGTTCCATAATTATCCTTTTCCCATTTCAGAAGTGCTATTTTTTCTTGTGTTTGCAGTGATACCATACCATATATTGATTGTTCCTAGCAAGAAACTTGGTGGCTCCATGTTTACAGCCAATCCTTGGATATGTATCTCAGGAGAACTGGGTGAAACAGGAGTCTTGCAGATTCCCAGGAATATATTAGAAATGACTTTTGAGGTATGTATTAAACCATATAAGAATGCTTTAAATGTTCTTTTTATTCAGTTCTTAACTCTCCCCTTGCAGTGTCATCTTAATGTACTTTTTGTATCTGTGGTGTGTATGTGGTTAGTCACACATACCTCCTGTGCCTGTACATAGCAGATTTTATCTATAGATAACACCATGCTCAGATAAATTGACTGATTCCTTACTGTGTTGGTAGATAAGATTTCTGAAAAGATGTCGTTTATCTGAAACTTTCTGCTGATCAAAGCAGTATTAAAAGAGCCAAACACAACGAAGCAACAATGAACACAAACAAATGAAGCAGCTGATCCTTTAAAAGCTCAGAATCAGTCGTGCAGTCAGGAAAGGAGAGCTGTGTTTCTGATGGCACATCTCAGCATGTTCTCCAGTAGTTTACTTATTCAGCATACCGCTCTCTCCTTCTGTTTACTCTGACCAATTCTTTGTTTAATTTGCAGTGCCAGAACTTGGGAAAACTGACCACGGTGCAAATAGGACATGATAATTCAGGGCTGTATGCCAAGTGGCTAGTGGAGTATGTTATGGTCAGAAATGAAATAACAGGGCATACTTACAAGTAAGTATCATCCTGACATTTCCTGTTGGGTAAGTAGAATTTATGCAGGAAGGTGGTATAGACAGGCTTGTTTGCTTAGAAAGGTCTTATCTCCTGGGACTCCATCTACAGAAGCTGCTACCTGAAGACGTATAAAGGTCATTTAGCTTCTGGCATTAAACAAATCATGACTCTTACAAAATTAAACAGAGTTTTCAGTTTGCACATGCTCTTGTCTACCCTCCAAGCATCGGTGGAGAAGATGAGTTCACTGTTGTGCATCTTTAAAAGAACATGCCTTGAGCCCAAGGGAGAAATAGCAAGTTAGAGCTTGCTGCTTGCCAAACATGGGTGGTGTTTTGAATTAAGGTTGAGCTTTCTAATTGTTAGAGAGGAAAACTTGAACGCAAGCTGTAACACAGCGGCTAATGAGTGTTTGCTCAGTGACAGTAAGGGAACAAGATTTACAGTTGGAATTTAAACTCGTTTGTGTTAAGTGCAGCATGGTTTGATGCCTTGTCCTTTGTTTAGAGAAACTGTCAGGCTCATGTTGAGGAGAAGCTGGTGGATAGATCCACTCAGTTCTTCATGAGAGCTTGTTTGTGATTAAATGAAGAGGCAAGATTATGTTTTTGGATGCCATTCAGTTTTCTGATTGGGCAAATTAAACAGACGTCAACACTGATTCTCAGAAAGTGCTGATGAGCTAGTGAGCACAAGTGCTTTCTGGTGTCTGACATGATAGCCCAATTTCAATACCTGTGTTGGTGATCTGGTGTGTCAGTATATGTTGTTGGTTTCTTTTTTTTGTAGCTTGCCTTCTGTGTTAAGTATTCCATAAAAGCATGCCTGTATTTGCCACCCATCAGTACTTGGTAGTGGGTCTTCCATTTCTTTCCTCCATAGCCCCCAGATCAAGCACTGCATGTAAGACATGAGACAAATTCTGGCACTGTTTGCAGGTTATCTAGTGCCAAAATTAAGATGAACATGGAGCAGAAAAACTGTTTTACTTTTGCTCCCCCTGCTGGCAAGAGCCAGATCAAATAATTTGTTCATTTGTTAGACGAGTGAAGTATTTCTAATAACAATATTAGCAGAATTTGGATTTTGTGCAACTGCACTTGAAAGTCTTTGGCATGGAATTGAATCTGGATTTGGACTCAGTCCAAATATCTGTTCTTTGTTCTCAGGTTTCCCTGTGGAAGGTGGCTTGGAAAAGGAATGGATGATGGCAGCTTAGAGAGGATCCTGGTGGGAGAGCTGCTGACATCCAACACTGAGGTTGATGAGCGGCAGTGTCGAACCCCTCCTCTGCAGCAGTCACCAAGCATGATCAGAAGATTGGTCACTATATCACCAAACAATAAGCCAAGTAAGTGGTGGGGATTGCCTTGTAAGGTCCTGCATTGCTACTTGTGGAAAGCTGCTTGCAGCAGAGCTGGAAATTTTCTTCTTGGACAGGACCTGTGAAGCTCACTTAGCACAGCTGATCTGCTCTGAGTGCAACTAAATTCTGAGTTAGAATGGGTTGCTCAGGATTTTAGGCACTCAGATTCTTAAAGTCTTCAAGTCCAGATGTCTCTGGACTCCGTCTCCAGTGCTTAGCTGCATTGCTGATGTTTTCTGTTTTGTCCTTCTTTTGTGAAATGAGTGTTAGGGAGGAAAACAGAAATTTGTTGTCATGTACTTCATGGTTGAGAAAGCCTGTTAGTTGTTTCTATTAATGAATATCAGTTTTCTGTTGTTCTGCTTTTATCTTTTTCCTGGTAAGTTGGTTATTTTGCACCCAAGCATACTTGGATTTACAGAAAACTATCACAGAATATATTTCCAAGATGTCTGTGGTCATAATGAAATATCATTTCCATTTTTCAGCTTTGGGCTTTGGGTCTGAAAATTCATATAATACATAAATACCATTTCCATCTGTTGTTGTGTTCAAACACCACAGTTATAATTTTGATACTAAAAATTAAAAACACATCCAAATCTCCATTTTGTCTTCCCCCACGGTAAATAAAAGTAGAGTTGGATTTCCATTGCCAGTAAGCCATCACATTTTCATTAGGTTGGTTCATGTATCTTTTCTGTTTTGTGATATGCACGTATCCATCATGCACAGGTTCAAGTTTTAAAGTGTTTCTAAAGTGATTGGAAATATTTTTGTATTTTGCAGAGCTAAATACTGGTCAGATACAAGAAGCTATTGGTGAAGCTGTCAATGGCATTGTTAAGCATTTTCACAAGCCAGAGAAAGAGGTGAGGAGTTGTCATCTGTGTAGTGGCACTCTTGTCTGGAAACTCATACTAGTGTTTGAGAACACATGGTAGTAAAAAAATCTGAATGGGATGAACAGCCATCTTTGAAAATTGCTTAAGTAGAGCAAAAATGAGATATGGAGATGAAGTTGTTGGAGTAGTGTGACATCAGTTATGTCATTCTTGCTGCTATCTGGAACATTCTGTTAATTGAATGTACTATTCTGGTATCAGAAGTTGAGTGATACTCTGCTTACAATTCTTGCTTGAACCACTGTCAGGAATGGTGAGTTCTGTCTAGATTAAATAATATTTTTTCATCCGCATTGACTGCTAACAAGACTTTTTAATGTCTCTTTTGCATTATCTTGGCTACTTATGAAAAGCCATGGGCCATTTAGAGCAAACCAAAACAAAAAATGACCGAAAAAGAACCAGAAATGCTTTCAAAGACTTCACGCTTTTAAGCTGTCTGTGTAATTACTTCAGCTGGCACAGCAGATGTTTCTGGATATAAGCTTAAAAAATGTGCCTTTGTTGAAGAGTCAAACTCCATCTTTTCTGAGAAGTAGCAGTGCAGTGCTGGCTACCATATATGTATCCCTTGGAGGTTATCAATATTTGCTCTTAAATCTTTCCATTTGTTCTGTGCCTACCTTCCCTAAGTTCAGCTAGCACAGTGAATTCATATTCAGTTCAAATTGAATATTGTATTTACACAGTAATCAAGTGAATCATGCACTGGGTTTGCAACCAACTTACTGTGATGTTCTAAAGGAGAATTATTATTTCCCTAAGGTTTGAAATAGCTTTAATTGCTGCTTTTCTTGAAAATCCGAAGCACCTGTTACAATGGACTGGTGATCTTCATTGCTTAGCAAAAGAGGAAAACACTTCCTTAATTTCCTGTACACCAGTTACTGTAGGTAAAACTTGCACATTGATCTTCATCTTGACCTTTTTGTGTTTTCATTTGAATATGGTGAGACCCTGAGATGGCTGCCCTTGTTCTTAAGAAGGTTCAGTGCATTTTGGAAAGCTGAGGGCTTGTGAGAAATGAGACATCCTGTCTGGGGTTGTTTTTTGACAGTATACTGTATCTTTGAGTGTCTATTTATTTAAAACCTGGATTAGTAAATGCATGTGATCCTCCTGTCTCTAAACTGCCAAACTGAGTTAAGTGTTTCGTGTGTGCTTGGCAGAGAGGCAGTCTGACACTCTTGCTGTGTGGAGAAAGTGGACTTGTTTCAGCTCTTGAGCAAGTATTTCAACATGGATTTAAATCACCCAGGCTCTTCAAAAACGTCTTTATTTGGGACTTCTTAGGTAAGTGTGAGGAAAATATATCAGAATCTGTTTATGTCTTTGAAACATATACATCTGTATTCCTTATCACTGCCACTTTGTCTCAGCTGGTGTGAACAGCATACTTGTCAGAGGCATCTCTGCAGCTGAATTGCTGTGAGAGCTCTTATGTCCTTGTATTGTTGAAAGAAGAAAACATCTGTTTTCTGCCAGAGTTGACAGTGTATTGGCACTGTAATTGGCATCTGTCTTACTAGTACTGGTAGTGTAAAACAAGATTCCCTTGTGTGGATGTTTTCAGTGAGATGGGGAATTGGCATACAGTCACACAGCGCAGCATTGCTAAAGCAATAAATCACACTTGTAAGAGATTGAGTCATCTTATAAAGCAGAAGACATCATTCTTGTGCTATTGGTCCTACTGGATGTTGCAGTAAGGGTTTTATAAGCATACACGTTTTTTAAACAGAGGTCTAATTCCTTTGCCCTAGAGCTGAATCAGTCAACTGAATACACAGAAAAGGAGTTGCTTTAAATAGTATTTCTGTGTTTTGCATAGGTATTTTAACATTAGTCTTCTCCTTGTATCGTTACTGCAGCCCTTCAAAATTCAGTAGATACTAGAATCATGTTAGAACTGTGCAGGGAAAGGGAAGTGGAATTCCAGTTTTACACATGAGGAACACAGAACCAAATCACACAGAAAAAAAAAAAAAATGACCAGCAATGCTTGGACATAATCACCCAGGAAATTCAAGGACAAGCTATGAATCTAAGCCTTTGAGCTTGAATTGTACCCTCCATGACCCTGATATTTGTGCTGATTTGCTGCCTCTCAGATGTGAGCATTGGGCAGTATTCTGGATTTGTAAGCAAGCTTATGAGGAAAGCATTATAAAGTGAGGTATTTTTAAATGTTCACATCTAAATGTGAAGGTCAGGTGCCTGGTTACTTTATTCCGAGCACTGGAGCTATTTTAGGATCCTGCATATGCTGATGATACTCGTTATCTCCCACCATTCTTTTTAAGAAAAAGCACAAACGTATTATGAGACCCTTGAACAGAATGAAATGGTCCCAGAAGAGAATTGGCAGACAAGGGCCAGGAATTTCTGTCGCTTTATCACTGCTATCAACAACACTCCTAGAAACATTGGGAAGGATGGCAAGTTTCAGATGCTGGTGTGTCTTGGAGCCAGGTATGAAGAAACTGTTGTTTTTTTTTAAATGATGTTTTAATAAAATGAACAAATATATTATAAAATGTATATTAGTAAGGTAAAGCCACAGAAGTGCTGGATTTTGCATTTTAGTTATTACTTCTGAAGTACTTTGTAACCAAAGAAGAGTTACAATTATAACCTGAATTCCTATGAATGTGAAGTACAGGAAATTGTAGATACACAGATTGAATATTGAATTGCTGGGCGACTGAGACATGAGAGAAGGGCAGCAGGCCATGTGAGTAGCCTGCCTGCCTCTCCTAGCTGGCAAGGTTGGAAGATAAAAGCAGGAAACCATGAATCAGTGGGGCTTCTTCCTTCCTGGCTGGGTGAACTTGTCACTACTCATTAAAAGGCAATGGAGCAGGCCAATAACACTGGGCTTGCCTGGGACTTCCAGGTTGCTGGGAACCGTATCTTTTGATACGAGGAGTGGAAAGCCTGGAAATGCTTGTTTTGCATGAAGATGTCCCCTACTGAAGCAAGTGCCAGCTGATTACTCCCCTCTTCTCCACCTTATAATAATACGTGGAGAAAATGGTAAACCTATCTGGAAGGCAAGGAACGACGGCAACAAAAGCATTTCATAAAAATGAGAAATTAACTTTGCTTTATTTTTATTTCTGTTTGTACGTGGCTGCTTTGTCAGAGACCATCTTTTACATCACTGGATCGCCCTGCTCGCAGACTGCCCGATCACAGCACAGATGTATGAAGACATAGCACTGATTAAAGATCATACTCTAGTGAATTCTTTGATTCGAGTGCTGCAGACCTTGCAGGAGTTCAACATTACGCTGGAGGCGTCTCTTGTCAAAGGAATCGATATCTGACCTCTTGTCCCACAAAAAAAAACCAACAAAAACTGTTTAAAACAACACCACCACCACCAACAACAAAAAAGCAACAAGGAGTGGATCTCGTTAGTATGCAAAAGTTCTGTCTGCCAGTACATTGTATCGTGAACTTGTTCATGGCCCTAAAATGCAACTTGGACTTTTCTTGAAAGAAACTCCAAAAATAGTACAGGCAAATGGATAGAAGCTGTAAACTCAATGTAAAAAAGAGGATTTTGGTATAAATCTATTTTAGAGTTTATTTGCTGATTTGCTTTTTACACACTTTCATGTGAAAGAGATAGAGATGAGTATTGTGCAGCTTATTTTAAAGCTGCAGTATTTCCTTGCCATAGAGAAGGTGCAGTGAGCCTTTCAGCATTCTGTGAACTTGCCTTCAGATATGCTGTATGTCATAGAGCCCAATGTATACACTCCATTTCTGCTGAGAAGGTCATTCTATAGTTTTTAAACTAATATTTTATATATTAACATTATTACCAGTGTTTGATTTTTAACGTGTTGGGTCACTGTTCTGCTGCAAGGGAACTACAAATTCTCATGTGTGCTTTTTAATAGCTCTAAAGCACTGACTTGTCAACAGATCACGTTTTCCTTTATTTTTGTTATCAGTATTATTTTTAGAGAATTCCAGGAGACTGAACCATGAAATGTGCAGAGATTGAAGTAATATTTTTCATATTGGTACACAATTGCACAGAAGAAGTTTAGAATGTTTTTAACTGATGTTTTTTATTTATTTAACCTATCGTTGTGTTGTAAGTTTGTCTTTAAAAAAAAAAAATCTATGATACAACTGGTTTTATTATGTTGCAATTCAGAATTTACAGTGCAGCCCGCTTAAATCAAAAACCTGGAATATGTGTTTGTGGTGCAAAAAAATCTTTCCACTTGAACCAGCCTGTTGAAGCTTGGTATGTAGTTGCTGCTGGTAATTCTCTTAACTGCTAATAAAAAGGGACATGGGTTTCAAGAAGGCTAGATGATGAAAGAAAGATGCTCGTACCCCTGCAAAATAATAACCACAATCCTTTTAAGAAATGAACATGCATTAATTCGTCTAAAAAGACAGAGTAATACATTATTTTCTTTCTCTGTTGTATGGATGTGTCTTTTCACATCAGCTTCATTTGGGATGCTTTTGTTTTAGCAGGAAAACTTAGTCCAGTTCTGTGATAAAACAAACATTTTGAAGGTTTAATTTATTGAAGAGCTGGAAATTGGCAAATGCCTAAAGGCAGTGCTGTTCATTTGAATCCTCTGATAAAAATCTCTTTGAAGTGAGTATGTGAATTAACAGGCTGATTTATCAGCACCACAAATTACTGCACAGAAATTCAGGGCTATGTATTTAAGAGGTCTCCATTGTATAAACTTCTTTCAGTATTGTCTCTTTCTGGAGAAGCAGAGTCCGAGTTTTTTGGATCATACATTGTTGTAGTAGCTTTTCTTTACCTTCAGATTAGTGACATCTTGTGTTAGTTTTATTTCCATAATTTATAAGCATAGCACATATATTAAATGTTTGAGTATTTTTACTTTTGTCCTATTTATTTCATTATCAAATGGAGATGTTACTTTATCACTACTTTTTTCTTTTCTTTTTTAAATCAGAGGAGAGTCCTGCTTTGATTTAATGATAGCATTAGAAAGGTGCAAGGGCAATATCCAAGCCATTGCTCAGGCTGGGTGGGTGTGAATTCTTTCAGCCTGGGGCTTGCAGCAGCATTTCACACAAGTATGTTGTGTGTGTTTTTTCAGTCTTGGAAGGGCAAAAACATAACAAGTACTTTATTCTGAGAATTTCATGCATTGAACTTAGTATTTTGGGAGAATCTTTCTATACTCGCCCCACATTGCTTATTTATATAGTAAAGGTAGTATAAAACAAAAAAACCCCAAACCCTACAGTGCTTTCAGCTCTATTTATCATGATTTTACTAGGCCTGTATATTTCACAGTGAATACATCTGTATGAAAAGAGGGTTGGATTAACCATCTTGATCGTGTCATGTTAGTTGATCCTGTTAAAACCCTATCTGTATCTTAGAGCAAAGTGTGGATTAATTTTACCTTACATGAGGTAGTTAACCTTGAACTAACGTTTTTATTTATTTATTTGCTTGCATTTGTTCATCTAATGTGGGACAATAACACTGGCCTAATGGCTTGCTTTGATGTGGGTCTTTCTGGCCTCGTTACAACAGTGAAATACCTAGAATGGACACAGGTCAGGGTTTGCTGGTTCCCAAGTGGTGGGCATTCTTTGTACAGCGCACGGGGCTGAAACGGTCCACCAGTGACAGCATCCTGTGTGCTAAATGTTCAGATGAAAGAGATCATCTTCCTGCCTCCTCAATTTATTTTCAAAAGGGAGACCATTTTTATGATACATCCTTCCTCATGGGGGTGAACAGTCCTAATCCCATTAAGATACAAAGCACTTTTTGCTGTAATATTTAGTGGATGCCAAGGAAGATGGAAATGTTGAACGTAGCCTTATGGTAGCCCAGGTTCAAGTTTTGGGAAGAGACTTGGCTGGCTTCTCTGCAGCATTCAGTTCAATCTGTAGTCACAGCCATAATCCTTATTGCTCTTCAGTGTCTGCCCCAAGCAAACCTCCTGCTCTCATTGACATAGCATCAGCCCTACAGAATTATGTTTGGATCCAGCATTTGTTCCTTCCATGCCATTTTGCTGAATTGGATAACGTTTATATAGAACAAATGGCATAGTCATAGTCTTCTACCCTTTAACTGTGTAAAATCCATCTCCCTTTCCAAAAGTAGCATTGCAGTTTTATCTTTTGGCTCAGAAATGAGCTGTAGTGTAATGTAACTAATTATTCGCTGTTACTGTTCTCAAATGAGAATTCAGGCTTGGTAGGTGTGAGCTAATGAGGCTATACTGATCACTATTATTGCAGTTACTGGAAAAAAGATAATGTTTTTAACTCAGCACTGAGAGTCACATTAGCACACACACATCCTATAGATACAGAAATACAATGATGAAAAGTAAGTAGTTCCTACTGCAGTAAATGCTTAGTGCTGCATTGGCCAAACGTTTGCAGGCTGATACCTGATTTGAGGGAAAAACAGGCTATCTCCTATAAATTATTAATGCCATCAGAGTTAATGTGATACTTTATACAAAGATAAAATGCTAATTAATAAAGACTTATTTGGAATATGGAAAGTTTATACAAAAAGCACCTTTATCTGCCGTAAAATTATCTGTCTGCGGTTGAGAACGTACTCATGAACTGCACATTTTTTTCCATTTTGAAAACTCAAATTGTGAAAATGGGACCTGCTGGCTGTGGAAGATCCATATTTTGATGTGTTCTGGATTCATGAACATGTTAAGGTTTTGTTTCTGCAGTGAAATTCAGAGTTAACTTTTTCTGTATATTGTCAAAAGATTGTTGTCCATAGTGCAAGATGCTATAGGATACTTGAAAATACTTGAAGATACTGTAGATGTACTTCTCATCTTTGTAAGTTATTTTATACCTTTAGATCGGCTGTTAGGAAAAGCATCAATACCTTACAAACCGTATATTTTACTAAGTGGGGAAATCACTGACTTTTTTTTTCTTTTTTAAATGATGGGTGTTGAAGTTTACATTATGATGGCAAAACCAGGTACTGTTTTCCTTTTTTATTTTTCCTGTGACATTTGAATCCATTGGACATTAAATGTGAGTTGGACATACACAACAGTTTTACAGTTGCTGAATTGCAATAAAATTTCTCTTCTAACACGAGAAATAGCATTAATGTGCTATTTTCAAAAGCCTCTTAATGTACTGTAGCTAATCATTTCTTTCCTTTTTGCCTGAATGAAGGTATGGATGTCATTTGGATGTCTCATTTAGGGTGAAGTTCATTAGAAGCCCAACTTTCATTAGCTTCAGCGCATGCTGTAGCAGCTAAGTACATGATAGCATACTCTTCTTGTTCTTCTTCTGTTTTGTACTGTTTTGTGTTTGATCTGTTCAGCCAAATGGAGCCTGCCTCCTCCCTGCACCGGTGTAGCATTCTTGCAAGCAGCTGTCACTCAGACACATCCATTGGGAAGAGATAGCTACTAAGTAATTGGGGAACAGGGAAGACAGGGACAGAGGGGCTAATGTAGATCTCTGGGAGAGTGTCTGTGAATATGTACACATACAGGCACTGCTGTATAGGCTTTTCTCCTACCTTAGGATAAGTTCTGATCCTGATACTCGACCAAGTTTGGTGGAGGCCTCAGAATTTTAAGTTCTGACAAAAAGTCGGTCTCGCGTGTGTGCCGTGTGCTCAATCTTTCTATGTGAGGATACATAAAGAAAAGCAGAAATTGCTGGAGATGGTACTATCTGATGCTTCCACTACAGCGTGTAACGAGGAAAATAGCGCTGTCCTCAGTCTCTGAGACTGAGCACTCCTGCATCTGTTGCAGAAGTGTGCCCAACCGTAATTGCCCTTGCTGCCTGTTTCCTGTCTTTTTCACTCCATTTCTTCCTAGGATAAGATCTAATGTGGCAGTCCCAGGGCTGGAATTCCTGGGTAAAGGAGGTGTGCTGAGGCAGAGGCAAAAGCACGCTCCCTTCTCTTTCATTTGCTTCTCAGCATGATTTTGAAGCACATACGAGTGGAGTCCTCTGTAATCTGTGTTCATTAGATAGTGCTCAGCTTATCTCGCCTAAAAACCGGTTCTGCGTGTCTTACTGTATATTAGATCTAGTTTCTAGGTTTTGAGTGGACCGGTAAACAAGTAGGAGAGGAACTCATTTGTTGTTATGCTTCTGTTGCCTGTGGACTGGAAGCTTTATGTGCCAGTTACATGAGAAGCACAGAAAGCAAAGTCAGCTTTACCCACCTTCAACTCCTGCTTCACCCAAAACGTGTTCTCCAGGACATCCTGCTTCTGCAGGGGCTGGACAAGCTGGCACCCACGGCCCTCAGCCTGCCAGTTTCCTCCCCAGAGCCTGTCTCTGAGCTAGGCTGTGTGTGGGCCCCTCTCACTGGTAACCTGCACAGCCCAATGCTGATTACTGGAGCTGTGTTATTGCTGTAGATCTCCACAACGTGATCAGGAGCTTGTAAAGACCCCTGGGTGCGTGAAAAGTGCAAAAATCTGAGTGATTCATCTGAAAGGACAGCAACTGGTCAAAGCTTGGTGTGTGCGTGGAGACGAGGAGCTCTTGAAACGAAAGCTCTGAGATGTTACATCTGTGAAAACCTGTGGATTAGTAATTTTATCTCCATTTCTCAGAGAAATGCATCCAACTCTCTCCGGGCAGTTGGGTATGTGTGTATGGAAGAGCTTCCTTGGAACAGCATACAGTGTTTGTGACAGTCCTGGTGGTCAGAGGAGGCTTGCAGTGAGCAGTGCTGGCAAGATCATAGCATGTGCATGTGTGCCACTGGAAGAAGCAGGCACGTTTTCAGATGTATGAGTCTTTTCCAAAAGTAAGTAAGTAAAAGTCTCTCTCCCTTAAGCATCTGGATGGAACTGCTGTCTGCAGGAAGCTGAGACAGCTTAGACTGAAGGGCTGTGAGGTGCCTCGAGGAGACTGCTGCTCATTGCAGGATCACTGTGTGTAATGTACAAAGGTACCCTGCTTGTCTGTGCTGCTTGGGAAGAGTTACTGGTGAGTTACGTGCTCTTCTCTTACAGGTATTTGTCGTCAGCGTGCTGCCCGTGACTGTGGCTGAGCAGAAATAGTTAAAGAGGGCTGCAGGGAGATATCTGAGTTGGGTCTGAGCTTCAGTTTGGTTTGTGTCTTTGTGTCTTCAAAGAGAGACTTTAATGGCAATCCTTCCTCGTAAACAAATGAGCATTACACGTTAATTATAGCTGAGATCCTTCACAAAGCACTTTGAGATTTACGTATTGAAAAATGGTTTGATTAACTAAGATAAATCTAAAACTGTTCCTGTTTGTTTTCCAGGCTGTGTGTGTTGAGGTCTTTTGATCTAATTTGGGCATTCCTAAACAGTTCTGTCACTTTTTATTTCAGTTTACAAAAGCAAATAAGCAGCTTAGCTTTTATTGTGCCTCTGAAAGCATTGGTCGTGTGGGGTTTTGGCTCTGTGCGCCTTCTATTACTGGTTATCTGTGTGGTTGTTGTGTCTGCCATTGTTTCTTGTGATGAGTTTTATCTGAGTGAGCATTGGTCAAGTTCCTGGAGGAAGCCGGAGGGGAACTATTAGAGATTCGTAACAGCTTTTCTGTAAGGCAGCAGCGTGTGGGCTCATCCTTCAATGGGAAATGGGCTCTGCACGTTGGGAATCGCTCACAGGGGCACCGTAACCAGTGTCCCTGTGGCGAGGTGGTCCTGCATGGAGCCAGGGGCTGGACTCGATGGGTCTTACTTCCTATGAGATGCGTGCGTGTGTTCCTACCACAAACGTGACTGCTCGTTCACCAGAGTGTGGAGACGGTGGGGAAAGGCTTCGTTCCTTTCTTGCTTGCTGGGGGCACGGCGTGGAGCTCTGTGCACGTACAGATGGGTCTGGCGGGGGCTGACACCGTCCCGCTGTACAATGGGTTTCAACAGAGTGACTTTGATCGTTTCAGACGCACTGAAGCCTGATGCTCCAGTGAGAAAGCGGTAATTTACAGCTCCCATTAAGGAACCGGGGACAAAGGCTGAGGGAAAGTTCCACTCGGAAGATTTACTAACGTGTATCCACCGCCCTTACAGCGAGACAGAGCAGGGCATTTCCCACAGAACAAAACAACGGAGGGCTGCAAAGGAGCACCGCCCGCCTTCCCGAGCGCCTCAAAGGTCGGAGCCCTGCTCATGCAGTTATAATGGCAGCGCTCGGCGCCCGGCCCGCCACGGTTCCGAGAGCGGCCGCCGGGACACCTGCGCGCGGGGCGGCCGCAGGTGCTGGGAGAGCTTCACGGGGGCGGGAGCCTCGGAGCCGCCGGGGCGGGAAGGGCGGCCCGGCCCCCGCACGAGGCCCGCCCAGCCCCGCGCCCGCTGTCGGCGCGAGGCGGTCCCGCGGCACCTCCCTCCGCCGCCTCCTCCCGCCCGGCAGCGGCAGCCGCAGCGCCGCAGCCTCCGCCGCCGCAGCGCCACCGATGGGGTCCGGCGGCCGCCAGAGCGCGGCGGGGGCGCGGGCGCTGCCGCTGCTGCTCCTGCTGCTGCCCGCGCCGGGCCCCGCCGCCCCGCCGCCGCCCGGTGAGTGCCGCGCGTTAACGCCGCGCTCGCTCGCCGCCGCGCTCTAGATGGAGCCCGTCGGTGCGCTCCGGGGCCGCGGGCCGGGCAGGTGCGCCCTCCCGAGCCCCGGGGCCGGGTCCCGCGGCCGCCGCAGCCCGTGTGCTGCGCTGCGCGCACCTGAGCCCCGCTGAGCGCCGCCCGACTCCGCGAGGGGTTAACGAGCGCTTCCAGAAGTTGGCAGCGCCGCGGTACCTACAGGCGTGTTCCGTGACTGCAAATGAAAGAGAGGGAGATGAATGCTGTGATTGTGAACGGGAGAGGTGTTGGCTGAAATTCCCAGCTAGAAAGCGATCCCCCTGTAGAAGTGGTTGGCTACGGAAGGAATCACCTTCTGCTGATGTTCTGCAGCCCATGCTGCTGCTCCGGCAGCCGCTCTCAAAAATGCGTGGGGTGCGCCGGCACTCCTTCCGCGGCTTTGCCTCTCTGCCGGCTGCTGGAAGCCTCCTGTGTGCGTCTGACCTATGCCGAACGGAGCCGATGTCTCCGCTGCCCGTGACGGCTCTTCCCCTCCTCCTTCTCTCTGTGCTTCTCCATCCCCAGGACTTGCTCCTGTCCGTGTTTCTCTCTCTCTCTCCCCATTTCCTCTGCCCCGAAGCTCCCACGCGGATGTGCTGTCCTGCTCTGTTGGCTGCCGGGCGACGGCGGTGCTGCTCACACACACCGCTTTTGTATTTAAAAAGATTGGCACCGATAACGGCTTTTACGCCTGTTCAATGGTAAGTCGGTGTTTGAGTGCGCTGGGGTCGGTGCCACTCAGATATCTCAGTTCTGTAAAGTCTTTCCATCGGTTTGAGGTCAGTGGCATCCTAAGAGCAGTGGCATGGGTGTGTCAGAGCTCCTCCAGCAATTGTGTTTGATGCCCAGGAGGATAACTGTGCTCCTCCTGTTCTCCATTGCTCCATGAAGAGGTACAGCCATAGCTCCTTCTGCTACCTGTACAGTCTCTGTGTAACTGTCAGCTAACCCTCGTGGAGATCCCAGTGAAGATGTATTTATCCATGAGTACAAAATCTTAGTACAGACTGACCTGGGTTGCTCGCAGATGCATTGGTATCCACGTACAGCCAGCATACGTATGTAAGCTCAGATACAGCCTCTGCATGTTTCTGCCTCCGAATGCAAACACGTGCATGTATGCATGCCTGCAGCCCGACACCACGTGGCCTGGATGTGTGCAGGCCGTGTGCCCCCATCCCTGGCACCCCCTGACCCTGCTGTCTCTTTGCAGATGTGGATGAGTGTGCCCTGGGGCTCGACGACTGCCACCCGGATGCTATTTGCCAGAACACCCCCAAGCTGTACAAGTGCATGTGCAAGGTTGGCTACACTGGTGAAGGGAAAAAATGCGAAGGTAACGTGACAGAAGCTCTGAGTCTGCAGTGGCATCTCTTCTCCCTTCTAATACAATAGCTGTCTTCTCCCTTATAATAGCTAAGGTTCTGAGGAGTTTTACAGAGCTATCTGGATATGTGAGAAACATTTCCTGCCAGCAGCATAGAGGCAGAACGTGGGTATTATAACTGTGATCTCCCACATTGTAGCACATCTTTTATAAATATTGCTGTTCTGAAGCAAATTATCCATGTTAAATGTGTGTTAACAGATGTGGATTTTGAGTACTTTAAAGATTTTGGTGTGAGTGTTACCCTTTAGCACAAAGTTCCCCAGAATAACTGTATGATGTGTTCATATGAGCTGTCAATCCATTTGAGTTCTGCTGCGATGGGCCAGCGATCTGGTGATACAAGTGTTCTGACTTCTACTTGTGTACTGTCCCTCTTTGATCGTGTCATCTCACTCCTGTCTGCTGCAGGAATGCAGCCTTTGACTGTTCAGAGGGCCTTTAAATGGAGCTTTCCTCATCAGGCAGCCTTTTAAAGATGAGATCACTGGAACTTACTATGATGTTACACGTGAAAAAGTGAGATACTCCTAAGGCAAAACAGAAAATTTAAAAAATGTGTCTTAAAACAAGGAGGGTGATTTATTCTTCAGGATGGTTCTAAAATCGGAATACCTTCTCTGTTTCTTGATTACAGAATGAAAGAGCACCAGTTACATGGCTTTTAACCTTGCATTGTTGCTTGATCTGACTGTTAGTTTGTTGTTTAATCAGCAGCCTTGAAACCTTGGGCTATGAAGTAAATCCACATGGCAATTGCAGGGTATTCTGTCACGTTTTGGAGATGTTCAGCGTGTAACATGTTAAGCATGGTCTGTTTGCAAGGCAGTGACAATTTAGGGCACCAGTTGATGTTGACATTTATGTGGTCACGTCACAAACTGTCTGTAGCACAGCCATAATACTGACTTTTGCTTTGTTCATTAGACATTGATGAATGTGATAACGACTTCAATGGAGGCTGCGTTCACGAGTGCTTCAACATCCCAGGAAATTACCGCTGTACCTGCTACGATGGCTTTATGTTGGCTCACGATGGCCACAACTGCCTGGGTAAGGACTGTGCTTGTTAACGTGGTGGCTGGGGATGTTAAGGTAACAGTAACTGCATCTCTGGGAGGTGCACTTCATCAGCTTGGCAGGTGGAGAGTGGTGCCTGCAGATCTAGGGCTTACGAGGCCTCGCTAGCACTGGCTCCAACTAAGTCTGCAACTCATACTCTCTCCCTTCTTTTTTTTTTTTTTTTTGGCTTTTCTTGGAGTTTCTCTCTCCTGCTGCACACCACACATGGATGTTCCTTGGCAGACTTCCATGCCAACATCAGTTTTGGGAAACTTGCTCCCAATGCATAGTTTTAAGACTGCGGTTGGCTTAGCTGTGTCATTTCTCACTGGTTAATGACACATCAGAAGAAGGTCAGACCATCCCTGGGTGACAAGAGAAAAACTCTGGAGTTTCCAGTGAGATTGTTGAGCTTTACCTGCTGCAAAACCACAGACTGACTTTGTTACAGTGCAAGCTGAGCAGAGGATGAAGCTGCCAAATCCCAAGTATTTCCACAAGAGAAGGCAGAGAGGGAGGCAAAGTATCTGCTGATGCTTTAACATATTAGGAAGGACGTCTTGTTTTTCTCTGGCGCCTTTTTGTAAACACACCGGAGTTCAGATGAGGTTACCAGGGAGGGCTGAATGTGAGCTAACACTTTGCCTCTTGCAGTGGCACCAAAGGGTGCCATTCTAGAACGTGCTTCGGCTGACTTGTTTGGGATCACTAAGGCACAGGCATAACTTAGACCAAAATCCTCCACCTGTTACAGTTGCTGGGAAGCTGCTCAGCATTGCGTGGCAGACTTTTCAAAATAAAATGCCACTGACATACAATGAAGTCTTTACCACTGACCAGCCGATTTTTGAGATGTGATGTGAACTTTAAATAAATATTTTGGCATGCAGCAAATTGGATCACATCTTCTCTTAATCTGTTTATTTACTTTGTTCACACCATGGTCGTTCCCCTCTCACCCTCATTTTTGAAGATCTCAGCTGTGTGCCTGGGTTTTAGCCAAATAGACAATTACTTGTTGGAAAGAGATGATATTTTGTAAGCTTTCCAAGGCCTGTAAGACAGAAACATCTGCTGGAGTTCAAAACCGTGGTACTGAAGGCTTGCGGTGGCTGTTTATTCACGATTGTTTGCACATTCACATCACTGTAGAGCTCTAGAATACTCTGCTTCTCTGTGATAGGCATATGTCAGCCACCGTCGATGCTGTGAGCAGGTCACATTCTTTTGCATCCAATTGGCTTACTCACTGCCTTCAGCAGAAATTAAATCTGTTGTAATGCTACATTATGCTTCTTACTAAAAGCCTTTCTCTTTCTCTCTCTTTTTTTTTTTTTTCTTTTTTTTTTTTTTGGGAAGGCAGCTGTTTTATGCCAGAAATACCAAAGTGTTAAATTAAAAACATTGTGCTATTATCGCAGGAACAATGAACAGAACAGGGAGCAAACATGCTATTCTGCAGGAACTTACAGATTGAACCAGTGCTTTCCCTGAGCAATGCTTTGCCTTGTTGATTGTTTTTAAGATGCTGAGCGTTTTTGCTTCCTGTCCAAACTGGCATCTAGGAAAATTGGGGTAGGAATTTTTAATTAATTATTTAGTTTTTACTGGTAGAGGTTACAAAAGTCTGCAGTAATTAAGAGATAAAATGGAAGAACTGGAATTGTGATGAACATTCTGTTGTTCAGAAGGTTTTTCTATTCTTTGTTTCTCTTGGTTGTCTTGCAAGTGGAGCGTTTCTATAGCCTCTAGTATTGTTGAAATTCCATGTAATTTAAAATCAACATTAAATCTATTTTCAGAGCATATGCTTTTGTCCTTGACTGTGGTTAGGCAGCACAACAGCTCCTTCATGGTAAGCAAATGACCTAAGTTTGAAGATAACAGATCAAACTGAGCATCAGAACTGATGTGATGTGTGACTTGTATCCAGAGTGAAGGTAAGGAGGAAGAAGAGGCAGGTTTTATATTTAAGCCAGGTTGATTTTTGAGTCGGTGTTTGATTTTGTTGCACCTTTGCATCAGAATGAGGATTTTACTGAAAGCTACCTGATACTGCTTGCACGGTTTGGAGCTGAAGTTGTGTCCTGCAGAGACAGAATGATGCATGGATGCTCAGACTAGATGTAAACATGCTAGGTTGTTTAGTGGTAGTACTGTGCAGCTGCTGAAGATGAAGCATATGTTCTACACGGAGTATGGAGCTGTGCTGGTGCTTTGCTCCTGGCTGCCCTGAGACTGCTCTGCTGTTGGTTTGATTGGCCAGCCTGGTGACTGACTGGGCAGACTGCAAGCAGCAGGAACAAAAATATACTTTTGCAATGGTGCCAGAACAACAGACTGGTCTAAATTGTCTTAGGTGCCTGGTGGTAATGGCCTTAAGTTGCACTGGAGAGGTTCCAGTTGGATATTAGAAGATATTTCCTCTCAGAGTGGTGAGGCAGTGGCACAGGCTACCCAGGTAGGTGGTGGAGTTGCCGTCCCTGGAGGTTTTCAGCAGCCATGCAGATGTGGCACTGAGGGACGTGGTTAGTGGGCACGGTGGGGATGGGTTGGCAGTTGGACTGGATGATCTTAGTGGTCTTTTCCGACCTAAAAGATTTTCTGATTGCTACAGGATAGGTATAAAGCCGATCTTTTTCTCTGTCTTCCAGATACAGATGAATGCATGTTCAACAATGGTGGCTGCCAGCACGTTTGTGTCAACACGGTGGGGAGCTATGAGTGTCGCTGTAAGGAAGGCTTCTTTCTCAGTGACAACCAGCACACGTGCATCCACCGCTCAGAAGGTACTGGCTGCCTCCCTCCAGGCACCAAGCAGGAGTTTCTGACAAAAGTTCACTGCAAAGTCTTTACAGCAGCTTCAAAAGTACTTTGAGTTTTTTAAGGCTGAGAAGGGTCTTGAAGTCCTAATTCCTTTTGAAAGGAAACGTGTGTCAAAATCTTCTAAGTGACTTTGAAGGCACTTCACATCCCTTCTGTCTCTTTGATCCCATCTGTACGTCTGTATGTTGTACCTCTTAAAGACAGTACTACTGTTCCCAGTGTACTTTCTGCTCCATTGGATAGCTGAACTACATCCTGATACAGGGAATGGCAATACACTGAAGAAGAGTGAGCTCAGGCCATTCTCACTTTGGTTCCAGTACCTACACTACCCCTAGGTACCTTTTAGATTCTCTGTATAGTGTTTAGGTTTCAGCTAGGAGATTTATAGTTTGTCAGCCCCAAAGGTATTCAAATCCTGTTCTTTGTTTTGAGTAAAACCTTTATGAAGCAACCTTTGAGAGATCAGAGATCCTTGGATGTCTAATTAGATATCAGGTTGAACAAAATTATTTTGGATGCCCTTGAGGAATACTTTAAAGTGGTTGCTCAGAATGGGGATTTGTCCATTGAACTGTATGGTGAATATCTTGCTCAGAAGTATTTAAGGCTGGGAAGCTTTCTTTAATCTAAGACTTATCGTTGGCATGACTATAAGAGGAATCAGAGCATGAATAAACAAATCTCACTTTAAAAATCCCCATACTGAGAAGATCAGCCTTTATAGACATATATGGCCATCCAGAGATGCATGCACCGAGGTGGCTGTCATCTGATGTAATTGAATTGATCTGTTGTTTGAATTTGTATTATCAACTTTTCTGGTACCGGCTTGGTCTCATGGAGTTTGGCTGATACAGGATGATTTCTCAGGCCATTGCTCAGAGTAGCAGGCTGCAGTGGCAGGGCAGGGCTTTTCCCTTCATGTTTGCTAGCAGTGGTGTATGTTTATGTGCATAGATGATGAATGCAAGAATGAAAATCAGTTGCTTCAACTCCTCACCTTGGCTGATGCCAAGAGAGGAGGAGCTTCCAACTCTTCTTATTTGCTATTTCTTGAGTATACTCTACTCCCTCTCTTGATCTAACGGCAGTAGTATTTCCTGTCATTAATAATCATACCTTTGGAGTTCTTGATATTGAAATATAAAAGTGGTGTTTTTGGTTTTTAAAATGACTTTTTTCAGGTCATAGCTCTGTGACTGTTTACCCTCTGCCCCTTCCTGCACTATTGTGAAGAAGCACTCCATGGAATTCCCCACTGTTTTTTCTCTTGGGTGGGCAGGGCTGCTGTAAGCCAAATCTCACTGCTGTATCTCTTCCCCTCACTTTGTTCTCTCCTTTTCCACTCATTGCTAAGTCTCTGCCTTATGTATTTATCTCTCAGTGCATATCCTTTATTAGTCCTCTCTTGAGACATCACAGCATCGATCTAAACAACATTTGCCACCTACAGCCTAGCTCACCTGTTTAGTTCTGTTTCTTATCTGTAATATAAGTCAGTATCTCCTTCCCTGTCTCTCAGCTCGGTTAAGAGTGCACAATCTTCTTAGAGGTTTGCAATATAGGAAAACAAGTGAACTGTAGATCCAAGAAGTGCACAGGCTTGAGGCTGCCGTATTTCTTCTGAGGACCAGGGTAATTAGGAAGCCTCAGGCCTCCTAGTCCTTCTGAGTTTATTTGTTCATATCTTCTGGGTTCCCTGTCACCTATTCCAGGACTGTGACATGGAACTGAAGGTTAGGTAGCTATCAGAGGAGAGTTTGATAATTCACTTAACTTGATTCTCAGCTAATGTGTTGGTCTATCATGTGGGATGCTCTGAGGTTCATGATGGTTCTGCCTGGCCCCTGCTTAAACCAGTTGAACTCTATGCCTTGAAGTTGTGCAAAATCATATTTTTCCCTGGGATGTCTGCTCTGAATGAGCTATTTCTCATTGGTGTGTGAGAGAATGGGTTTACACTGGGAGGCAGTTGCTGTGGGTGGCGGGACAGCTGTACCATTGTAGCTTGTTTCTGTGTTTAACTTGCATGTTAGAGAATACAAAAAAGGAAAAAGAAGGAAAGTATAGAATTTTCACTAGGAAAAAAGTTCATCTTGAAGTGGCTATTGATATTTATGACAAATTTTACCACTGGGTAACATCCCAAGGGGCATTGGAAAGGACTGCTCTCGCTCATGGTCCTCTGGATTCTGTTCCCTTGTCTAGGGTTGTGGCAGTCCAATGACTCCTCCTTCCCCAGGTACTTCCTCCTTCCCAGGTGTGTCATTAGGGCAAGAACTGCTGCTCAAGAAGTTGTGTGCCTGGGAAGTACATGGTGTGGGACTGGACCACAAGGTGACATGAGAACAGATCTGGAACAGTGTGACCCAGAAGACTGTGCATCTGTGATGGAGTTTGCAGGCAAACAGGGCTTGGAGTTGTACACTTCTGTGATAGATCCTAGTAAAGTAGGGCCAAATGGAAGATGCACTTTTCTCCCACCTTTGGAAATTTGTAGAAGATTCATAGTAAATGCTAGGAGGTGTATTTCTCTTCTACAAAATGCTCTCTTTCAGACCAGCTGGATTTTGGTGGATTTAGTCATGTACCTTGTTACATAGTGGGCGCTCTGATGTTAAAATGTGTACTGGTTTGGAAAGTGCATTTCTAGCTTTCCGTGGAGACATGATTGAACTCTGCTAGCTCAGAAATGAGCAATCCCCAGATCAGCATTTAAACCATTTGTCTGATATCAGTGAACCTCACTGAACTACCTGCTTAAGCAATTTCCCCTTTGATAGCTCAGTTGAAACAAAAGCAAAAAATTCCAAGCCAAACAACAACAACTTTGCTAACAGAAATTAAGCCACTAATTCTCTTAATGCTTTCTGACAACACTGAGCTAATGGACCACATCATTCTGCATGTTTAAGTACAGAGATGTCACAAAAACACAAGAGTTAATGAGGCTAATTTATGGTCTCATGGATTGTCCCATTTCTTGAATGACAGCACTTAATGGATGGCAGCTTTCATGTGGGATCCTTGGGCTGCGTCTGTATGCTGCAGGATTTAAGTGTCATTGTCTTGTTAGACCTCTAAGGAATCTCACTGTGGGAAAGGAATCAAAAAGCCAGTAGAGCAGAATAATCCAAGCTCTGCAACATCCATTCTTTTGTTACTTTAAGCTTTCTTAACAGAGAAAGGGTGCAGTAGTTGGCTGTGTGCTGAGCAAGGACCTAACTGAAGTGTAATGGGATAATGACAAGGAGCTGACCTCCGCTCGCTAATGCAATGGTTTTATTTTCATTTAGGAGCTTTGTAGCAATAGAGAAGGCATCAGCAAAACTGTAATACTAACTATTAGTGGCACAAATGATGTGATGGTTTTATGAGGTGCATCAGGAAGAAGAAAGCCACTGGTGTCACCTTGTTTTTCCTTTGGGTTTTAGCAGATACTGGGCACCAAATCGTGACCCACTGGGAGGTGTGCAGAAATAGAAAATGATGTGATAATCCCCAGTGGGATTATTTAGACAGTTTTTTTTTGAAATAAAGAAACAAATTACCATACAGCGTAGGTAGAGTTTGCACATCTGCCTGGTCACCACTTGGTCGTTGCTCTGGGAGTCAGCTGTGTAGGCCAGTGATTGAAGTGGGAGTGATAGAGGAGACTTGATAGCAACCTTTCAGTGTCTAAAGGGAGGCTGTAAGACAGAAGGGTACAGACTCTTTAGCAGGCTCTATTGTGATAGGACAAGGGGAAATGGTTTCAAACTGAAGAAGGGGAGATTTAAACTGGATATAAGAAAAAAGATTCTTACAATAATGGTAGTGAGGCACTGGCACATGTTGCTCAGAGGGGTGGTGGATGCCCCATCCCTGGAGACATTTAAGCTCAGACTGGATGGGGTGCTGAGCATCTGACTTAGCTATGGGTGTCCCTGCTCATTGCAGGGGAGTTGGACTAGATGGCCTTTAAAGGTCCCTTCCAACTCAAACAATTCTATGATTTGTCTGACATCTTAAGATGTTCCTGTGACTGGCGAGCCTTCGTTTTAATCAGAGAATTAAGAACTTCAATTTAGGCTTTGAACGTGCCATGTACCAACTACCTTGCATTTTTTATTCAAGGTTTTGTGAACACTGGTATAAAGTGAGAGGGTTAGATGAGAATGCTGCACAAACCTAGGGCTGTTGCTTTTTGTCTTTGCAATCAAAGAATGTGGACACAGGAAAGATCACTGCTGGAGAAGCCCTTGGTGTCACAGGCTTTGCAGAATTGGACTTTCTGCTTTTCTAGTATGTAAGCTCATGCTTTTTGCTTTAATGCTGTGGAGCCTTCTCAGAAGTAGCAAATGATGGCTGCCTACATTGGGCTGATCTTATCTGCTTGTTACCCACACTTGGAATTGCTGAGGATGCTGATGCTCTTGCCTTTGTCTGTTTTGCAGAAGGCATGAGCTGCATGAATAAAGATCATGGCTGTGCACACATCTGCAGAGAAACGCCCAAAGGAGGGGTTGCTTGTGAATGCCGACCAGGATTTGAGCTGTCCAAGAACCAAAGAAGCTGCATTTGTATGCAACGTTCTGCATATGGTTATGGTTTTCCAAAGTAAACAGTGTTCTCTTTGTGGTGATGTGGGATTTGATATGTTACAGCAAAGCACACCTCAAGACTGCTTGTGGGGCTAAACTGGAATCGACAGCTTTGCTGAACACTCTTGCACCAATCTATAATTTGCCAAAGAATACTAGTTTGGAAGTTGTACCATCATTTAAGTTCAGCTCCACAAGAGAACAGTGCAGTGCTTGAGTCAGAGTTTTTGAGGAAGTGGACATGATAAGAATGGCCAGATGGAGACAAAATGGGATGCTGTCTTTTAAAGATGCTGGAAGTACTTGTGAAGTCTAATGTATATTTTCTTCCTAGTAACATGTAATCATGGAAATGGTGGATGTCAACATACATGTGATGATGCTGATAACGGGCCTATTTGTGGATGTCACCCCAAGTACATCATGCATATGGATGGGAAAACCTGCCTGGGTCAGTAAGAGGAATAGTGTTTGCTGATGACCAACTCAAGAGTGGTTTGATATTATTGTATGTTCATGACTTACATTCCTCTTACTAGTAGAGCTAGAAAACGTCAAGGAATCCAAAACTAAAAAACATGCTAGTGCATGAGTGAGCTGGTTGGGTCCAGGCAACTTATGCTTCTCTACTTAAGTAGCTACCTCATATTACTGCAGTCTGTAATTAGTACTGGATCCCTTTGAAGCACAAAGCTTGTCACTAACCAAAGAAGATTCCCTTCTTTCTAGGATTTTCAGATCAAGTTTCTTGACAAGCATGAGCCAGAGAGTGTAACTAAAGCAGCACATATGTTAAAACCAGAACTCTGAATTCAATTAAAGGACAATTTTTGAAAAGCAGTTATCCAGTAAGGAAAGTACTTGAGACCTATAAACCAGTCTCTGGGAGACTTTGTTGCCTGTTGATTGAAATCAGTAGCTCAGTCAAAACTGCTTGTCCTTGCGTTAGTCTGTAATGGATGATGACAACATGATCATAACAGAGCAGCTCATGACAGTTCAGTTAGTTCTTTCATCTTGTTACTGTTCACCACATCAGTACTGCATTTTCTGTTTACCAAACTTGAGAATACTGAAACAGGCATGAGTTACATGGAAGCAACTGTATATTCCCATGGCTTTGGCTGAAGGGTCTTCGTGGTTTTCTTTCTTACTTTTTTTTTTTTCTTTTTAAAAATTTTATTTCTGCCTAATTGGATCCAACTGTCTCCGATAATTCAGTGCGTGATGTTACCATTTTCTTGTCTGTACATATGGATAAGAAGCGTCTGGTCAGGGCATATTTGCTCATCTGCTTTTTTGTTGTTGCTTGCTTCTAGAGAGGGAAGAGGCTGCTGTTGAAATTCCAGAAGGCAACACAACAGCAGGCGCTGATGTGGACAAGCGAGTTAAGCGACGGTTACTCATGGGTAAAAGTGCTTATCCAAAATAATTCTGCTGTTTGCTGAAACTTTTTACATGGAATATTTGTTCTTTTTTTTTTTTTTTAATTTGGCCAAATCAGTTCTGGGCTGAATTCTCTGTTCATGGAGGTGTTAAAGGCCAGCATGGACAGGGCCCTGGGCACTATCTAGTAAATGGCAACCAGCCTACAGTAGGGGAGTTGAAACTGGCTGATCTTTAAGGTCCCTTCCAATTTGAGCCATTCTATGAGTTCTGCTCATAGTGGCACAGCACCCTTTAAGGACAGACAATTATTACATAAACCATAAGAAACTTTGTACGTTGTTTGTGATTGTCAGCAGGAAGATCAGGAACTTGCCCTCAAAGTACCATGAGTTTCCATAGTTCTACTTCACCATGGGAACACAGCGCAGTCACCTGTTTCTCTTCCGTTAAAAGTACACTTGTGCATGGAAGAAAACTGGCCCTAGTGATGAAAAATCCAGAGGCAGTACGTCAGCCTGTGGAGTCTCCATGAAAACCTGTACAAAGCTGAGGCAACGTATAGATTTGGCAGTTGCTTGTGTGCAAGGGCTGCTCTGAAAGTATTGCCTCCTGTTCTGTGATGCTGGCCCACAGTGTCAGAGATGGATATCAGTGATCTGGCAGTAGAGGTCGAACCCTCCCACCAATATCCCATCACATGTTGTTGCTGTGCAACAGATGGCAGCAGAGGGGCAGTCTGACAGAATGGCGTCTCAAATGGAAGTGAGGATGAAGCAAAGTTGTGTCACTGAATTCCTTCACGAGGGAAAAAATGGCACTCGTTCATCAATGATTGTTCGATTGTTTCTGGAGACCAAAGTGTGGATGTGAGCAGAGTGAGGCTTTTGGAGTGAGCTATAGGCTGAATGTGGTTGAACGTCAGTGTGCTTGGAACTGTGCCTCGTATCGTGTGATGTTTCTTACCATTATGATATCCCCGAGCAAACTTTAGTAGGTTTTTGTTTGTTTGTGTTGGCTAGAAACGTGTGCAGTTAATAATGGTGGCTGCGATCGTACGTGTAAAGATACATCGACCGGAGTTCACTGCAGCTGTCCTGTTGGATTCACGCTCCAGTTTGATGGGAAGACATGCAAAGGTGGGTTTTGTACTCATGGACGTGTATGTACTAACAACGTGCCATGAGGTACTCGTCTCCAAATGAAGGTAATGCAGTGTGTGGAGGAAGGCTGGTATTTGTAATGTGATCCTAGGAGGCACTGCAGCCAGGAGTGACGCGCAGTTGCCTTCTGAGAGCAGTGCAGAAATCACGTGCAGAAATCCACGCTGCTCTCCCCTCACCAAGATGGCCTCATTGTAGACCTGTGAGGTTGGGAGGAATAAAGCTCAGAGGTGTAGGTTTGTAGGTTCTTAGAGGCATACGGTCCCACTGTCTGCTATCCACATTCAACAGGCTATTACAGAAATCCGTCAGTAAATATTAGAATGTATTTCAGAGCAGCCTGAGTAGAATTGTGCTGGTTCAAGCAGCTCTAAGGATAATTAGAGTACTGGCAAGGAGAAAAAGGCTGTTTGGTAATATATTGGAACATATTTTTCTTTAATTAAATGTTAAGATGATAATTAAATATTCTGCTAGGCAAAAAATGATGGAATCCCCATGCCTGAGTCAATTAACATTAGCTAAAGGACTCATTTTAATGTTAGCATGGAAAAGACAAATCAGGAATTCCCTCGAGTCACATTTGTGCAGGGCTTAGGAGGAGGAGAATTAGGAGGAGAGAATTTTGAAAGGGCTGAAACCTGCTGGAGAGCATTTAAGTTGAGTGTTTCCAAACAAAGCTTGGAGAAGTGGTCTTATGTGCATATATGTACTGAAACATAGCTGACAGAAAAAAGATGAATGAAAACAGTAACACAGTCACGAGGCTGAATGGGCCAGGTCATTCTTAAGACCCAGACCTAACTTCAACATTTGTAATAGGTTTGTTAGATTTTGTTTCCGGGCTTCTCCCCATCAACTGAACGTGACTATTTTCTGGAGCTACTCATGGTTTTTCTGTTTGCTTGTTTTTGTTACAGACATTGATGAGTGCCAATCCAATAACGGAGGCTGTGATCATTTCTGTAAAAACACTGTTGGCAGTTTTGATTGCAGCTGCAGAAAAGGGTTTAAATTATTAACAGATGAGAAGTCTTGTCAAGGTATGTATGCTGGAGAGAGGCAATAAAAGTAGGACAAATCAGCATGGTTTGGACATCTACTACAATGATGAAGTGATAATGGACTCCAGAATAATTTCCATTCCTCAGTTTTTGTTTTTTTTAAAATACATATTTTTTAATTTCTGAAGAAACTGTTAATACAGTTGACTTGATACTATTGTAGGAGGTACTTTTAGTGGCATAATGAGATAGCATCGTGTTAAAAATATCCTTGTGAGGATAATTCTTTTTTTTTTTCTCCCTACTGTTAATGTTCTCAGTATAACTTACAGGGAGAAATAAGCCAGTATCTCTCCGTCCACGCATAATCACAGTATTGCTCAGGTTGGAAAAGACCTTAAAGATCATCAAATCCAACCACAACCTAACCGTACTATCTAACTCTAACAACCCTCTGCTAAATCATGTCCTTGAGCACCACATCCAAATGGTTTTCAAACACATCCAGGGATGGTGACTCAATATACTGTCACAAGATCTTTAGGTGCCTTTGATTAATGTAACAAACATTTAGTGCCCTAGAAAGTGAAGGAGATGTTATCATATTACCATTCAGTTTACTGAGGTCATGATTAGACATTTTTACTAACTATACAAAGAGGATGTTATGCAAAGTGGTTGTAATGCCAAGGAATGTTTTCACTGGAAAAAACAGATCTCAGCAGCCTTTGGAAACCGGCATTGAAATCTAAACGTGTGATATAGTGGATCCGTGGAAAAAATAATAGAATCATAGAATGGTTTGGGTTGAATTGTTCCAGTCCTCTCTCTTCAGGTGTGTCTCTGAGAACTCTGTGGTTGTCAGCAGCCTTAACTCGGGCACTGTGTATTAGTGCAGAATTAAGGATTTAGCCCCCACTTTCATCTCTGGGGAAACATGAGGACAATACTTTCTTTGGTAAATCTATTTCCACAGATTGCGTGCGGACTTTTCTTAAAAGGGTTTCTGCCAGCTTTTTTTTTTTTTTTCCTTCCCCATGGAGAAGAGGAGCAATTTATTTTAGAACATAATTGTTAAAATGCAGCCACAGTTGTCATATTTGCCAAGAAAAAGCTTGTTTGGCAAAAGTAACTGTTCTCTTGAAAGTTGTTTCATGTTGCTGCATTATTTACTTGAAAAGAATTTGCTTAGTTTACATAATCCTGCACATCTTTCTGTCCAGCTTTATTAGCTCATAAGCTCTCCCTGCTCAGGCTGAATGGTACTGATGTGTCCCCTTAAAACTCACAGACATCGACGAATGCTCTTTTGAACGGACGTGCGACCATACATGCATCAATCATCCGGGCACGTTTGAGTGTACGTGTAACAAAGGATATGCTCTCTATGGCTTCACACACTGTGGAGGTGAGGTACAAAAACTTAATACACTGTATGCTGCCAGAGAGTTTGCACTTAGACCAAAACTGTAATTTGACAGATTCTTCACACACAGAAGTGTCATTGACTTCAGTGAATAGGCAGTTGGGTAGGACTTTAAGAACAGGGTTCTCTGGGTGATTTCAAGAATTACAGTTATGTGAGTTATCCTTGTGTGTGTCAAATCATTACATGATGCAGATTGGAGTTCTAGCTGATGTTAATCTACATTGGCCACGAACAATACTCCTAAATGTTCTGCTGTGTGAAAAGTTCAAGAACAGATGAAGATGGAAGCTTAGCGTGTGTAAAGCATTGATGTTTCTGTGGCAAATTTATAGAATTACCACATGGAAGCAGGAATAACTGAGCACTAAATAGAAATGAACCTATTTCATATGAAGTTTTTAGGCAAGACCTTGCTGACTACTTCTGCTTACTTAATTCTGAGTAAGATCTATTTATTTCTGAGGTGAAATGAGCACACACATACTTGAAGTTAACAATTTAGGGGTCTCTTTATGTCTGATCTGTCCTAGCCTCTGCTTCTAAAAAGCCTGTGGAGAAGATTAAAGGGTTGCAGCATCGCTGTTTTATACTGGTAATCAGGGAATCTATCTGAGTAGATGGGGAGTAACGCTGTGTGTTCTATTTGCAAAGGAAGTCTTTTCTCATAAGCTCCTCTGCACTAATTCAAGTTCTTTTGAGCACCAATGGGGAAAAGGAACTGAAGTTTATCTCTTGGGTGTTAATTGCTCCTTCATGCCATATTCCTGTGCAGATGTTAATCCTTGTACCACACCAACTCCTCCATTTGCAGGCAATTACCAGCTGTTGTCAGTGCCGTTAAGTGCACTGAGTTTGTACCTTATGACACATATGGAAAACATTAAGTTCTGGACATAATAGGATGTCAGTGTCTCAGACCCTACCTAGAAGTCGATCAAAACCAAAGATTTGAGCCAATTTTGTGGTATCATTGGAAGCAATGCAGATTTCAGGTGTAGCCTTTTTTCATCATTCCTCACCTGCTCATTAGTGTGCCTGCTATCCTCATTCTGACATGTAGCATGTGTTTACACTGAAACCAGCTCAGTTTGGTAATCTATTTCATAATGTTGTCTCCAAATGATTATTTATCTAGAGGAGGAAACAAATAACTGGGGAAAACAGCGTCACGTACTCTGATTACCATTGAGAAAAGCAGAACTGAATATATTCAGTTGTGCAAACTTTCTGGGACTCTTTGGGACTGACTGGGAATTCCATGGTGACATCTTTGTAGTTTTATATATAATTGCTATAAAGATACTGGGGATGAGACGAGCAGACATCAGAGTGGATCTGAGAAGCAGAAACAGAACTTCGCATTTCCCTTTGTTGAAATTCATGAGATTCCTGTCAGCCCATTTCTCTAGCCAGTTGAGGTCCCTCTGAATAGTGGCACAGCCATCTGGTGTATCAGCCACTCCTCCCAGTTTTGTATCATCTGCCAAGTCGCTGGGGGTGAACTCTTGTCCCATCATCCAGGTTTAATGAAGAGGATAAATAGCATTGACCCCTGGGGTACACTGCTGGTAACTGGCCTCCAGATGGACTTTATGTCACTAATCTCAACCCTTCCAGCCCAGAAATGCAGTCAAAAGTCCAAAAGTCTTCCTGAAAGTAGTAAAGGAGGGAACTGCCAATCCAGTTCCAACAGAGCTCAGGATTACACAATGGGAGTAATTTTCTGCATCAGCAAACAGCAGCACACCAAGAGCAGTATGTTGTGCTGTTGGTAGTTCCCCTTTCTCTATTGGCAGTTACTGAGCTGGGCAAGGCTCTGAAATTGGCTAGTTGGCCAGAAGGGGTGGTGGTGATTATCCCCTTGATATTAAATAGAGTTCTGTGATTGACATCTCTGAACACTTAGTAGGATTGTCAGTATGAATATTGTCTGTGTTATCTGTCTTTATTCCAAAACAGAAATATTAATTATAATTATTATTAAATATTATTAAACACAGAGCAACAAACAGTTGATTTGTTCTCCTTTTCATTAATTTGTTAACTTATTGCTGAGGCTGGATATATCTTTTTCTAACGTGTGGTTTAAGAATCAACTCTCCCCAAACACTTGATTCATTTTGACATTCATTGAAAGATTTCCATGAAAACAAAACTGTTTCAAGATGGGTTTCCTAAGAGCTTTTCCAAACTCTACTAAGCAGTATTTTTTACACGTTTATCTGGTGGTCTTAGTATGCAGCAGAAGTTACTTTCTAAATCTAGTTCTTCCTTTCCTCTACAGATATAAATGAATGCAGCATCAACAACGGTGGCTGCCAACAGCTGTGTGTGAACACACCGGGAGACTATGAATGCCTGTGCCACTCTAACTACAAATTACACTGGAATAAAAAGGATTGTGTTGGTAAGGTGCCTGGCAAATGCATTACTGCTCCTGATGTGTCTGAAGGCCACGTGGTTGTAGTCAGATCTGAAATATTAGTCTGTCCAGTTAAGTGGTAGGAGTCTTTGTTTCCTGCATTCTGTTTTACTTTTTAATTAGGCATGATGGTACTGATGATGAAATGGGTAAAAACAAACAAACAAAGAAAAAAATCCCAAAAAAACAGGAGATACTTTGAGGGACTTTGATGTTCTTTCATATGCTTTTATCTATTTATTCCCTGTTGTTTCCCTGCATGAGAAAGTCTGCTGATGGACACCGTGGGATCTTTCAGTGGTGTTTTCTTGCTTTCCTTTTCTGTCTAAACAGCCTATTAATTGCATGGGTGCTCTCTGGTACCAGCTGCATAAGAAGCTGCATGCCCTTTTCTTAGCAATGTGTGTATACATTCTACTTCTCCCATGAGTGTTTGTTTTATCCTGTTTAGAGATAAAGGAGTCCTTTCCTGATAATATGTCACCCAAGGTATTGCTGCACTGCATGAAGAGTGGCAGGAGTGATAGATGCTTCTTAAGCTGCTCTTCAGATGTTCGGATAGTTTCTGGTAAGTCCAAAAAACAACAACAACAAGGAAAAAAAACCAGCAACTAAGCACAAAAGCAAAAAAAAAAAGCCCAAGCATATGATTCTATAGATAGTGAAAGAGTAGCAAAACTCATGACTCTCATGGGTGCCCCAAGAAACAGACAATCAAGAAGGACCTTTCCTCTTTTAGTACAGATAAAGGGCTGTATCCCAGCCAATGTTCCAGGAAAGCCCCCCTTTCCCTGTTCTTTATAGCCACTCTACCCTCAGATTCCCTTCTCATGACAGCCGTCTTTTGGAAACTGAAGAGGACAGGGCAGAATTCTCTGTGCTCCCTGGGCCATTCCTTAATTGGCCCTGAGAGCCACGGCTCAATGGCACGGAGGCATTCCAGCCCTGCGTGGGGTCTGAGCTCTGCCTGCACAGTCCTTCCAGCCTCAGGACACAGCACGCGGTCCCGGTTGGTGCTTTTGGGACAGATGATTCTTTCCTTCCTGAGTCTTTTTAATCACTTAGGGAAAAACAAACTATTGTCAAGTATTTTGTGAATTACATGGTTGAAAAAGAAGATGATGCAGATCAACAAATTAAGAATGCCTCTTATACGACAGCAGTCTTCAGTCTGTGCACAGAGCCTATGTCTTTACTGTCTGTATCATCTGTCTGTTAGGAACACAAGATGCCTACACTCTCACCTGTGGCAGCTCATCTCAACTTAAGAAAAAGCAGCAAAACACAAATGCATCCACTTGGCTGGGTAATTACTAGATTTACTGTTGCGTGATGTGACTGATTTCTTTCAGTAGATGACAGTGAAATAAAGGCATTCTGTTGGTTTTCTTTCTATTTTTGTGCTCCATTTTGCTCCCTCTGTTTTCTTTCCTCGACTTTCTGACTGCAGATCACGATTGCAGTTGAGAGTTCCCCTTCTACTGCTTTGTCAGTATCACCCAATCTAAGATTTAAGAATAAGGAAAGAGAAATGGACCAGCAGTGAAATGAACTGTGAGGCCAGCAGTACTGTGACTCTTTTCAGATAAACTAAAGGCATTGGCAACTTACAGATTCTAGTTTGAGTTATTGGACAGTGGAGTTTAGAAAGCATCTGAAGTTAAACAGATAAAGCGCTGCTTTGTATAAGCGTAAACCACTTTCTGAACTGGTTTTGTTTGAAGTATCTCTTTTTATTTCAGCCAACATTTATTTGATTTTGCCCAGAAGCAGTTCTTGATTTGATCTCATTCTGTCTCTCTTTTATTTTAAGTGAAATCTATCACACTTTGTTCCAATTCCAGTTGAGAACCAGCTTCACAGCAATAGGAAGCTGCCATCTCTTTAGATCCTCTGTGATGACCACTTTTCCCTTTATGTCAGTATATTTTTGATAACATCATTGTGATGTGATATTAGGTTTTTCCAAACTTTCCATTCCCTTTCTAAAATAACATATAATTGTTTTTTTCTGAAGATATTTCAACCATCAAGATAAGTGTAACCTTTAAATTAAATGAAGGAAAATGTAGTTTGAAAAAGACTGAGATGTTTCAAGAAGGTCTGGAGCAGATGATACCAGGTATGAATATAAACGTGCAGGTAAGCAGGTGAGAGTCATATCTGCGGGGTTATTAAATGTTTCCTTGATAGGAAGCACACAGATGGCTGCAAACTTTCCATTCCTTACTAACCTCATAAATCATACTCCCTCCCAGCCAAGATTCTTGCAGTAGGTGTTTCAGATGAGAGGACTTTCCTCTGATAACCTTTGTTTGCAAGGAAAGTCCTTCTTTTTTGTTTGTGTCACTGTCAGTAAGTTCCCAGTAAAATCAGCCATACTTCTTTTGATTATGTCCTTTCCTTCCTTTCCATCCTTTCTTTCTCTTCTTTCCTTTATTGCCTACTCCTTCCTCTCTGATGCCTCAGTGAAGATGCTCCAGGCCTCTTCGCTGACTTCACTGCTAAAAGTTTATTCCTCTTTTCTTTTCCTCTTATACTTTAGCAGCCCCAGATGGACATAGTGAGGTCACTATGAGTGCTGCAGCCAACCTCTAATCCTAGCAGTGAATCATGCATGCCTCAAAGCCAGGGCAGCTCTAGGGACTCCACCTCAAAGTACATCCATAGGTGCACTGCAGTCACGATTCTGCATGAGGGGACACCCAGTGAGAAACTGGAGAAAATGTTTACTGGCATGTGGAGCGAGTCCTTTGCTCCCCTTGAAGTTTTGGTGATTAAATATGCACCGAAGACTAGCAAGTATCTGATAACATAGCTGGCCAAGCTTTTGCTTCCTTTAATTTTGTTCATACAGAGAGACATAACTCAGTAATGGAGAGCTTCCACTATGTAAACCTAACATGCAGCTCTGGCAAGAAAGTCCATGGAGCCCTCAGTAGACTACCAGCAACCAGAGAGATTTTTATCACTGCGGACTTTGAGCTTGAAACGAACCAAAAGGAGGTGACAGGTTGGTTGGAAAATAATCCAAGGTGCGATTTGAAGCTTCTTACGGTTTGCTTCTTAACTTCTGTATTTTTCACTTCTATCTTTATGCAAAATGATAATAAAAAGTATCTCCTGTTTTGAAAATTAATTTTCATGCTTCAAAAAGAGCTGAGAGATGAGGATGGTTTCTAAGATCAAAGAGCTGCCCATGGATTAAAGTCTTCCTGTCTGTTTAATTTTCTTGAAGCCCACTGGTTTTGGCCATTCCATCAGACTTGTTCACAAAAGCTGTATCCTCAGTGAGCAGCATTGGGTGGACTTTTGTGCATAGTCACTTCTTCATGTTTCACCCTTGGTACTTTTCAGATACGTGTGATGTGCGCTGTGCCCGGAAAAAGACAGAGAAGAGGTTCCGAAAAACCATTCGAACCTTACGGAAGACAGTCAACAGGGACCAGTTCCGCGTCCGTGTCTCTGGCATGGACCACGAAGTGGCCAGGAAGTCTCTCAAGCTGTCGGAGCCACAGCAGTCATGTGGTGTGGGACAGATGCATGTGGGTAGCAGATGTGGTAAGTGAGTGTAAATTAGGAACGAACCATCGTGAGGTTTTGCTCAGGTCTGGCAAGTGTGGAGGTGTCATAGGATGCTCCTCCAGGAGGCAGGAGGGCTGTGTGGGGTGTAGTAGGGCGTACTGTTTGTGCTACTGATACGTGTGTCTATGTGTTTATTGCTGGCAGTTGCTGTAGTACAATGGGATAAGTGCTCAGCACAGTGTACTTCGTTGTGAGTGATGCAAAACCTACGGTAAACTCAAAGGTAGAAAACCTGAGGACTTAAAGGCGGGCACCGTTGCCTGGGGATCACCAGTGTTACTTACAGAACACTGCATTTGCCATCCATAGCTCTGTGTTTCTGAACTTGTGAATAGTTTATCTCTTGCTGACCATTTTCTCTTTGCTGGTTAAGCTCTGATTCTCAGAGAATCTTCATGTCAGAGTTATAATTGCACAGAGAAAAGGGGTTTTCTAGGCCAAAACTGAGAAAAAAAATCTCAATTATCATGACACTAAAGGGCACCGCCATAGTGAAACCCACAATAAATACTTCCGAAGCACAAAAGTTAAGGAGAAGGGTCAGATGTTGTCTTAACAGGGGTCTAACAGCCATGACGGTTAGCTGAGGCTGCATAGGGTGTGTAGCATGTAAGTGGTTTTGTGACTCAGCAAGCCTTTAAAACGCTTGTCAGACTGAATTAGTACATCTTCCAGCAGCATCCCACTCAGGCTTAGGATAGATTTTCCCATCTAGATTTGCTAACTCTGGAAAAACTTGAATGCAAATAACAGAAAAATGCTTTTTTGTTGTTTAGAACATCTGTTTAGGGGAATTAGTTGGGAATTCTATCAGAAAGAGCTGTGCATTATGATACAATTTTTTGTAGCATTATAATAAGCCTGGAAAACTTTGGAGCCTTCATCATGTTGAGGTTAGGTGGATTTTTTAAAGCTGTTGTGTCTGATGCTGCAGGAGTGGTTTGAAAATGTCTCAGTCTGTTGTATGGAGTACAATGCTTTCAAGCACATCTATGACTTAATCTGGAAAAAAATCAGCAATGAGTAAACTAAAAACACTACAGGTAGATGCACCCAGATGAAGACATTCTCTTTGCATTTGTCCTCAGCTAATGTGAGTTACAATTAGGAAGTGGAACAACAGGGAAACAATTATTTTTAGGTAGCCATAGAGCCAATTTATTTTCTTATTACTAATGAGCTGCTTACATGGCATTTCTGTGCTAGTTCAGAGAGCAAGGGATCTTCAGGAGAAGGTCAGTGTCTGTAGCAAAAGCAGCCAGAGACACTGAGCATATGAAGTCAAGTGTTTTGAAGAGGAACTTGTAAAGGTCCAGACTCTTCTTTTGCTGAAATGGTGCCATGGTTCACCCTGCACATCTTAGCAGGGTATGATGGGAGCACTGAATCCTGTAAGATATGATTCCCCAAGGGCCTTATGCTTGAAAAGGTGCTATTGCCAAATGGATCTTTTCTTCTTAAGCTGAGTGATTCAGAGTACGTCCTTGTGCAGATCTGCTGTGATCAAATAGGGCGGAGCCTCCACAACACCTTTTACTTGAATAGATGCTAACATCTCTCTTCTCCGCTTTAATGCTCTCCACCTATTTGCTCTAAGCTTACAGAAACCTGGTACTTTGAAACCTCTCCTCATCTTTTGTCGCATTGCTGGAAGCTAAACTGAAAGTTTGCTGGTTGCTGAGGGAACCTAAGAGTACATGCAGAGGCAGTGCTATTACGTATGCCTCATTTCCTTAGAAAAACCAATTGTGTTGGTAAAGCAATGCTGGGTGACTGCTGCTGCTGTCTGACTGCTGGTCAGAAGGAGCTGAGAAATAGAGCGGGGAGGAGGGAAAGAAACGAGCTCATGGGTGTGTGTGAGAGCAGGATTTTTTTCCTTTTGTTTTGACCTGACTGTTCTGCAGAGCTGCTGAGAGCTACTGGGAAGGTGGTAGCCCTTTGTATCCAAGCATGGTAATGATTCTGGTGTGAAAGTGACTCTATAGCAAGAGATACTGGGTCAGCAGATGAACCCAGGGCCTCTGGGGCATGTGTTCTCAGGATAGGCAGTGAACTTTGGCAAAAGGATTTTGCTCAGTCTGACTAGAGAGGCAGAAAGCAGCGGTGGAAAAAAAATATGGCTAGGGACTAACAAGTCTTCTGTGATCCAGATAGTGAGTGGAGTACAGTTCACTGTTTTTCAAATATGTGTTTTAAAACAAGATATTTGGAATCTGTAAATACAGCTTTATTGAATCAGACAGTCTTGTTCTGGCCCTCTTTCTGCAGTAGATATCTACTGACACAGCACTGTCTGTAACATTGAATGTGAGCAGTGTAAGAGGGAAGCCTGCCCAGTGCCAGCTCCTACCCACTTGTCTTAGGTAACTGGGGCTGCATTTGCTTTGCACTTCAGCTGAAGTGATGCTTTTCCTGGTTTTCCTGCTCTAAGTCCTACTGACTATAGTGGGACATGCTGCAGAACAGAAGATCTAGAAAGGCACCAGGAACAGATTAGATGCAATCATCCTTAATGGGCTGAGTGGTTACACATTTGTCTGCTGTTCTTTTAACAGCTGTTGATATTAAAACAGAATGCGCAGTGGATTCCAAGGAGTGGTGTATTTCATTTCAAGTTTGCTGTTCAGCATCAAGTCCTGTTCAGGCTTTTCTGACGCCTTTGTGGCCCAGATGTTGTAGTTTCCTACCTTGTGTGCAAGCTCTGTGCCAATGAGGAAGCGTATTTAGTATTGGCTTATTCTGTGAAATCCTGAGAATGACCTACATGGAGCAGCCCACTGTAGGTTTCTATTAATGTGTATCACGGGAAATGGAACCTGAATCAACCTTCCCAGAGAATTCTGGATTCTCATGGCAGAGTGTGTGTCTTTCCACACTGCAGTAAATCTTATCATAAAAGAACTTGTTTGTTTAATTGGTGGTGCTTCCATACTGGACCATCTGAGGATGCTGGAAGTGCTGTGTGCTGCTTTGAGAGCAGATTTGTCTTGGAAGGGAATGCGATTTTCATTCACAAATCAGGCTACACGTAGTTATTCTTCAGTATGAGCCAGAGTTGAAACAGGTGGCCAAAGACCAATTCTTCAAATACTGACAATTCCTTGTCATGATCTGATTAACAGTGACATCCATACAGAAAGAGAAGAAAAAGATCGCTACTGTGGGCCTTTTGCCTGCAGGTGTTTTCCACTGAGGGAGAAGCAACAAGCAATTCATCTGTTTTTTCCATCACTTAAAGTGCTGTCATATGTTGATTGTGCCCCATGGAGCAGAAAGTACAACTTTCTGTGTTTAGTATTTTTTGTGTTCCCTGTTCATTGCAGGGGAGTTGGATTAGATGGCCTTTGAGGGTCCCTTCCAACTCTAAGGATTCTGTGATACCTGTGCTAGATACATGAGTGTTTTAACAAATGAAGGGAGGCAAATAAAAGTAATGTTCCCTGAACTTGCTGAGTAGAAGGATATGTCAGCACAACATTGCTCCAGTTACAAATGGATTAATCCAAAGAGCTGCCACTTAAGGGAACAGCAAGCATGAGAACAGCAGTGGCATAGGTATTGCTTTGATATAAACACTGGGCAGCTTTATCTTGTGTGGGAGATGCTGATGCCTTTCTCTGCTCAGCATCCAGCAGTTTTGTCCCCTTAATTTAGAGGATGCAGACAAAATGTTAACAAAATAGTCTTAAAGCTTAAATGTGTAAGATGCTGACGCCATGGAAGTACGATGAAAGATACAGAAAGAGGAAAGTGCTGACTGCCATTGCAGTTGTTGCAATTGGTAGTTGTATTTCCACACAATGGAGGACTGAACTGCATTTATTTTTTATATTTTTGTAAAACTGACAAGAAAAAAATACGTGATTAAATGTCAGACTGCCTTTTGCTTGTTAGCCTGCTTGCAACCATAGGTTTAAGACACAAATCCTTGAGACATAACTGTCTCATGTGCCTTAAGTGTGTGAACTGCTACAATGCAATAACATAAAGGATGAGGTTTCAGAATTGATTTGTGCCCGTTGTCAGTAATTATCCTTATAAAGTCAAGGCGTGATTCTTAAGAAAATAGTAAAATGGTGGATCATGACCTCCTTTATAAGGTTCACCTTCTTATCCACTGAAATACTACAGCGTTTGTCTAGAGGAGCAAGCACTCAAAGGCCAATGATCTGAAAAGAGAAGAAGAGCCTCTAAGTGTCTTTGTAACCCTTAATCCCGGTTCACTGTGCCCCCTCTTCTTTTCTTTTCTTGTTTTTGCATCAGAAAAGCTTTCACTCTTTTTTTTTTTTTTTTTTCCCCCCTTAAAACAGCTGCATGAGATTCAAGACCAGTTTTTTAATGGGCATTGAAGGCCAACAAAGACAGTGGCTGCAGAAATGAAGTCTACTAGAGGCAATTGGTTCTTTTGTTCGTTTGGAGAAAAACAATCCGGTTTCTGAAAAAAGAGCAAAGCCAGCAAGGGGGATTCTGATTTATGCCATTATTTGCACATCCTCAGATCTTGTTTTGAGTGGGTATTTCCCGTGTGTCAGGAGGGAGAGGCGCTGTGCAGGAGTTCTGTGAAACTCCTAGATTTGGTAGAAACTCCCAGAGGTTCATAGGCAGTTTTAGTTTCATTGAAACAAATGCTTTGACAGGAGAAGTTTGAACTCAGTTTTATTTTTATTTATTTATTTTTTTTCAGAGAGGGTTCATTTGTGCCAACCTAACTTCATGAACAGTCCTGCAGGTTTCTGTGGGATGATATCTATGGTAGTGATGCATTGTTCCCACAATTAACGATACTGTAATTGAACCTATTGACACCATGTCTGTCTGTTATGCTGAACTGAGTCCTGGTGAGTGCAATGAGTCTCTAAACACGCTTTCCTCATTGGCCTTGCTCAGTGCTCCAATGGCATGAGGTGCCTGGACTGGGTCTCCTCTTGGGGGGAGGAACCAGGAGCAGTTTACTGGGAACGCATCTGTGGCTCAGATTGTCTGGGGAGCTGTACCTGCTTAGGAAAGCTTGGGTTGAGGTAGTAGTGTAAAAAAAACCCAATGTATTTCTTAGACTATAAACTACAAAAAAGTGTGGGGTATCCTAGTAGGCCTCTCCATCCAGATCTGAGCTCCCTAATCCCAGAAGCCACATCACAAATGCTAACTAATAAACCAATGATCTTTGTTGTGAAAGCAGCCAGCGTTCCCATCACCCACCCTGTCTTAGAAGGCAGCTTCATGTGCTAGGGCCCTGACAGCAAGTAATTGCTGAGCAGGGGGTGGCCAGCACCTCCTTCCTGGGGTGATGTTATCATACAAACCAGAGCTCCATGGACAAGCCAATTGCTTGTCCAGTGGGACTGACTCTTCTGCTAGCCTGGCTTGTCTGCCAGCAAGCTGCTCCTGCCTCAACATGGATTCTTATTTTTCAGTAGCAATTCCTGATCTACTACTTCAGTAGTTGTGCTGCTTGGCCTTCTGATTTAGTGTTGAAGCCACAAATGCAAAATGTTAGTGAACTGATATTTTTTATTGTTGCTAGTGAGCTGGAGTGTGGGAACATACTATGATGAGGAATGAGAAAGCTGTTTGATGCCCTAATGGAACTCACCAGGATGAGGAAGCACAAATAACTTGTGACTCTTGCCACAATGCTCAGAATCCTGGGAACCAAAAATCAGCTGGAACTTGCAGTGTGTCCCAGTGTGGTGGAAAGGCACAAAAACAGACCCTTTGATGCTTCTGCCCCTTTTTCCCCTTGCTCTCAAAGTTCAGTTGTGCAGTGCCTGTAGGGGTGTTGAAGGTCTCACTAAAGTCCAAGGAGAACCTTTAGGTTTTACTTACTCGAATGCAAATTGCCTGTAGAACCAAAGAGCTTTTGTGGGGAAGGAGGTTTTCACTGATCTTTTCACTGTCTCTTGGTTCCTGAAGCCAGTAGCTGTATCTCAAAATCACCTTTAGTAACCTTGATTGCATCTCCTCATCACAGAATTGTAATTGTCTTTCCTTACCTTACTGGGATTGTTGCAGTGGAAGCCTTACTTCATCCGTTTTTTTGTTAAGTTGCACAAGGACTGATGAGTGTTCTGTAGAAATGTTTATAAAATGAAGAAAAGCTTGGGAGTGCATGAATGTGTGTACTTATGAGAGCAGAAGTAATGTGTGGTGGAAAAAGTTACAGTCTCCTTCTGCACTAGCTTTCGTTGATAAGCTATGGAGCATTACTTAATTCTGCTGTATTTTATTATCAAGTGAAGGAAAAACACTCACGACTCCACTCTATTTATCAGCAATAAGCAAAATTCTTCATCACTGATCATGACCGGTGGTTAATGCCCTGCTTGTTGTTAGTCATATATCCTGAAATGAAGCCAAGGCCAATTTAACTTCCTAACAAAACAGCTATTCACTGAGTGATTTATTGGAGCTATAAACTAAAACTAACAGTTTGTTATTGTAACAGGTCTTTTAAAGGACAGAATTTTTCAGCATGGCTGAACAACTGCAACACTATTTTGTACCTTCCAGAACAGGGTGTTATTAAATACTGGAACTGAAATCAGTTCTTTTGTGAAAAGTTTCAAGCAGATTTTGTCAATATCCGTAAGTATTCGTGGGTTTATTGGATAATATCATACTGTGTTCAAGTAAAATCAGTCTGGTTGATGTTATCTAAGCATCATACAGAACACAATTATCCTGTGCACAGGTGATCATTGTCCAAGAATCACTGCTGGCAAGAATATTTCTGCTTTAAAAGTCACATCTAATGCTTAATGAATTTGCATAATTCCTGATTGCACTTGAGCTTTTAGGACAATTTAGTAACCTCAGCAGTTATGAAGTATAAGAATTTACTAATTACTAACATGGAAATACTTTTAGAAATCTGGAAGTACATTTTTGATGTCTTAATTTTAGTATGTATTTTTTTCTTTTGGCAAGGGTCTGAGAGTTCTTTAGAAAGAAGAGTTAATCTCTATGTTATTGCTCTGTACAGATTATCAGAAAGCAGTGAGTGGACAGGCTTAGCGCCCAGCGTAGCCTTGCAGCAAAGTGTGAAGGCTGCTCCAGTCCACCAGAGCTCATCAGCACCAGAAGTTATTAGTGTTCATGTCAGATATGCAGGGTACAGTGTATGTATTGAGTTCTTCCTGTCATTCACATTCAGTTCTGAAACCTTGGTCCTCGCTGTTGAAGAGGAAAGCAGTTGCACAGTGGAGTTTTAGGTCATGTGTAGGCGCATTGCTTACCTCCGTTATGGTGTGTGAGTTGAAGCTCCTGTGTGCTTCTTTCTCTAGATCAATGCTCTCCAGGTGAATATTCCCCTGATGGCTTCAAGCCCTGTTTGCCGTGCCCCGTTGGAACATACCAGCCTGAAGCTGGGCGAGTGTCCTGCTTCCCCTGCGGAGGGGGTCTGACGACGAGACACAGCGGTACGTCCTTGTTTCAGGACTGCGAGACCAAAGGTAAGACCAAGAGTTGGTGAACTCTACTGCTCTGATGGAAAATCTATGCTGCTGCTGCTACATGCAGGGTGTTTCATGAAGGGTTGCTCTTCCAAAGAGTTGGTGGGCCTGGTCGGTCTGCAGGGAAGCTCAGTAAAGCCTCAATCATTTTTACAACTGATTTTTACACAAGACTTGAGGAGAGACTGAGAGATGCTTGGAAGTTGGTTAATGAAATGGCTGATGTGAGAGTTTTGTATAAAAGAAGAGTAAGAAGATTCCCAGGAGAAAATTTGGGCCAGTGTACTGTATTGAGGTTTTGGGTTTAAGTAGTGACTTGAAAATGTGAAGGATGGAACTGGAGTTCTAAAGTGTAAATAAGAAAATAATTTTTCATGTTAATAATGGCTAAAAAGCAACTGCAAAGCTGTTACTCATTCTAACTATGCAGTACTTCAAATGGTCCTCTAAACTTGAGTGCTATGGAGCTGCCATGCTATCTGCTCCCAAGGTTTTCCTCCACGAGTGGAAATCAAGGGGGCTATCAGACCTTTAAGAATGAAGAAATTTTTTGTGTTCTATTTATATAAAAAGTAGAAACCTGAGAGCTTTGAAGCTGTCTTTGAAAATGTTGACGAAAAATATGTACCCGTGGAAAAGATGAAATGTTAATGATTATAACTCAGTGTCTTAAAGCATGGATAAAAGAACATTACTTACATCAAGATCACCAAGAAAAAGTGCTAATAGCAAATCTATTGTAACTGAATAGAAATAAGGGCTAGATATCTGGTCCTGATGCAAACATTTAGTGGTGGTTTGAATAAAGAAATCTCTTGTATCAAAGACATGTTTACTGCTGAAAACTGCAATGTAGTAGATGTATCTTGAGTAGTGTTGAAGAATTACTGATAGTAAAGTGATAGTTCACTGATTTCTCCAGTGAACTCATTTCTACAATGAAGAGTCATTAAATATTGTTTTGTATTTGATTTTGCAAAGTTACAGTGCTAAAAAAAAACCCCTAAAAACTCTGGACAAAGATGGGAGGGCTTGATTTTAGTTCTATTTAACACAAACAAGAACAGGTCTGTAAACAAGGCCCAGTTTTCAATTTAGAGTATTCAAGGAATTTTTTGTATCAACTAGAATGAAGAGCTCATGGTTTTGTATGTGGCCACATGAGATGTGGAATTGCAGAGGCAAAAACTGTTTGGAACTTGTATTTGAAGTGTTTTGAATTATGGAGTGGCAGTAGATCATGTAGGGGTGGACTCCACACTGAGCTGCTGGAATAAAAAACTCAACAAGGGTAGTTATATGGTAGTAAGCAGATCCTGAAAGGAACGGAGGGGAGGGGGGAGGAAGAAAAATGAGAGCCTGTGCAGCTCAGAAAGCTACATTTTAAAGGCAACATAATAAATTATTCAGAAGTTAAGCTGAGCTGAGAGAAGTAAACTTGTCAAATGATGCAGAAGGAATAGGAAAAGATTTGTTTGTAGTCTTATGAATGAAAAGAAACAAGATGGGGATGGAGTTGAGAGTGAAGATAATATATGGCTTGTGCTCTTGACTTGTCAATCATGCTGCCTATTTAAATACTCCCCAGTCCAGTGTTCACCTGGCCATTTCTACAATACAACAACTCATCGCTGTATTCGCTGCATGGTTGGGACGTACCAGCCTGAGTTTGGACAGAATTACTGTATTTCTTGCCCTGGAAATACCACGACAGATTATGACGGATCCACAAACATAACGCAGTGCAAAAGTAAGTATAGCAAGATAGATAGGTTTTCATCATCTGTCACAAATGAAAGGACTGGGCCATCAATATTCAGAGTGGCCTTAAGGGCAAAATATAGCTTTGCTTCAGGGAGCTTGGAGAGAAGGCAGAGGTGTTGGTCTTTTTTTGCTGCCTGCTTGCATCTCATCCCACATGACTTACTAAGGCTCATGTGAGACCTTTTCTGCAGACTGGTTTCATCATTCCTGAGAAGGTGAGTGATGGTTGTGTCTTGCCAGTTGGTGTTGGCTCACCCTGGGTCATGCTGTTAAATCTTCTCTCCCAATACACAGCAGAACAAGTTTGTGTTCTTGGCATCTTGATTTATTTCCTTTCTATTAAAAGGAATAGAAGTTGGCTCACTAAACTTAAGTTAGTAAGAATTTCTTCTTAATAGCAATCTTTGGAAGAGGCGATTACGAAAAGCCACTCTTCTAGATTATGGGAGCTGTAGTGTGGGAAGCTGAGGGCAAATTGAGGGCAAATACAAAGCAGAGAGCAATTCTCCCAAGAATCTCAGAGCTGCGTATATATACAAGTATGTGTATGTGTATATTTGAGAAAAGGGCCTGCTGTACTCCCTGTTGGTATCACTGCAGATGTGGTGCCTCAGCAGAGCACAGCAGGCTCCTGTTGGACTTCAGCTGATGCTTCTGTGAAGGTGTCCTGTCTGGACAAGCAGGTGGAGCATCCTTGCTTGACCATTGCTATGTCCTTTTAAAAGTGCCTTTTTTCTTGACTGTGGCCTGGTTAGTAGCACCTGCTATATTAATAGAGGATAATCTGTATTTTGCAACAGGCTGCACAGGGAGGTTGTGGAGCCACTATTCTTTGAGGTGTTCAAAGAAAAGAGTAGATGTGGCAGTGAGAGACATTCTTTAGTGGACATGGTGGTGGTGGGTTGATGGTTGGGCTAGATGATCTTACTGGTCTTTTCCAACCTTAATGATTCAATGATTCTATAATTTCTTAACATCGATTAAACCATAAAGGCAGAAGTGAAGCTTATTGAAAGAAACTGCATCAGATATAGACAGAAAAGTTTGTGTGCTGTCAACCATTTGCTGCCTCTGAAAGTGTCTGCATGAAGAGCTGAAGGATGCCCTCACTTTATCTGGTCATATATGCTGTTTTTTGGGTTTTTTTTTTCAGATAGGCAGTGTGGAGGTGAACTGGGAGATTACACTGGGTATATTGAATCACCCAATTATCCTGGGGACTATCCTGCAAACACTGAATGCACTTGGAACATTAACCCACCGCCAAAACGCCGCATTCTGATTGTGGTTCCAGAAATATTTCTGCCAATAGAAGATGAGTGTGGGGACTACCTGGTGATGCGAAAAAGCTGTAAGTCTGAAATGGATGTTGAGGCACATGGTACCTATCTCAGTGTGCAACACAGGCTTCTCACGTGCATTGCTGTTTGCAAAAATTAAATGTAGTGCAACTGTCCTGTACTTAAGAGTGGAGATCTCTTTAAATAGCAGTTGGGAAATTCTATTTGGCAGTGCTGCTCAGGAAAAATGGGAGAAATATTCTTGAGAAGGGGTAGATGGTTCAAGCCAACTAGTCATGGATCATGCAAAGCAGTTTTAGCCTGGGATAGGAAGAGGGGATGCTTGCTGGTCCCTGCAGTGCTTGATTTGTGCGTAAATAACTTCAGTTTCTAGAATGAGCACATCCTTCAAGCAGTAGGCCGTTTTTGTGCTTTTGTTTTTTTAGAGAAAGAAAATATATTCCTGGACTAAGAAGCTAGTCATTAGTGACTTGCCATCCCTTCTTTCCCCAGAGAAGCTGTGGAGGTGTTCATGGCCAGGTTGGATGAGGTCCTGAGCATCCTGATCTAGTTGGTGGCAACTCTGTCCACAATAGGGGGTTGGAACTGAGTGGGCTTTTAGATTCCCTCCAACCCAAGCCGTGCTATGATTCGATGATCCACTAATGGCCTGCCACAATATAAGGAAGGTTGTTTGTTTTGTTTTTTGTTTATTTGTTTGTTTTAGCAGTGGCATGCATTTCTTGTCATGGTAATTTAATCTAATTTGTATACACCTACTGGCATAAGGCATTGTCAGGTAACTGCCTATTGTGTTGTTATTGTTTTGTGTTTTTTTTTTTCTGGAAGCTTCTTCCAACTCAGTGACCACGTATGAAACCTGTCAGACCTACGAACGCCCAATAGCTTTCACTTCTAGGTCTAAGAAGCTGTGGATCCAGTTCAAGTCGAATGAAGGGAACAGTGCCAAAGGATTCCAAGTCCCTTACGTAACATATGATGGTAAGTGGATGTGAACAGCTGAATGTGTGGAGTGATGCAGCTGCAGCAGTGCAGAACTCCTTGTGGGCTCCTTGACCTCACTAAGAAGCAGGGTAACCCAGTGCTTTCAGCAGTGTCACTGTTAGAGCGCTTCCAGTAGCTCTTTTATTTTTTAGCTGAGTTAAGGATCACTGCATTGCATTACAGTCTTAAGTGCAATCATATTTCCAGCCTCTCACAAACCTAACCGAACAGCTGAGATTCTGGGCTCTGACTTGCAAAGGCAAAATGCAGAGCTTAGAGCCAGCATCCAGATTTTACATATATTTATGCCTTCCCAGCTCTGGATTACTTTGGGTGGCAGATTGCTCCCAGTTAACAATTGGGCAGAGCCCAAAATACCTCTATGATTGATTGTGTTGCTGCTATCAGATGTAATTTGGTGTCAGAGAAGTCACCGTCTGCATCCACGTTCTCTTGCATTTTGCTCCTGAATCATAAAAGCTGATTTAGAGAAATGTTCTAGTGAAGCAGTGGTGGTTGTAGTGGAGGAGAAACATATCTGTTCTTGAAACTCTGGCCCTTCTGATCCTTGTCAGAGACATCAAGAGAGAGACTGTAGCTGAGGTTTTGTCCTTCAGCATGAGTGATGTGAATTTAATGTGGCATATCTCTGTTCCTGCTGGAGTAGTGAATGAGTGCCCCTCCATGGTGAGCTGGAGATTTTCATTAATAGTGGGTAGTTTTTAGGTGATGCTTTTCCTTTTGAAGCTTTTCAAGTTCTGATTGGCCAGGGGATTTGTCTTGTAAGAAAGCTTCCTCTTACCTTTCCTCTCTTATAGAAAGAAGTCAAGAATGGGTTAGGGGAATTTGCAGATAAGTTCCAACTGTGCAGCATTGGAATAACTGCTGATATGAGAGCCAAATACCACTGGTTATTTTGGGGGTAGGGCTTCATTGTATAGCCAAGGGAGGTATCAAATATGGAAATGAACGTGCAAAGGACTCTCTTGTGCACTCTCAATAGAGGATTACCAAGAACTAATAGAAGACATCGTTCGGGATGGTAGACTTTATGCATCTGAAAATCATCAAGAAATACTTAAGGTATGTTCCATCCACTAAAATCTTGGTTTTGAATGAAAATGACACCTATATGCTAGAAATGTTGCCTCCTGCTCTGCACCTGATCTGCTCCTTGGTGCAATAGACACCTGCCACTTTGGTAGGTGGGTAGACTGAGTGGATGTCATTCCAGGTAGACTTTTCTTTTGCTGGATGTCAGCTCCAACGTGGTATAGTTTTTTTGTGGGTTTGGATTTTGTTGTTTTTTTTTTTAATTTTTATTTATTTATATATTTTTTTATTGGTTGGTTCTGTTCTTGTTTTATTTTTCTTTGCTGTTTCTGAAAGTATGAGAAAGGAAGAAATCCTGTTGCTAATTGAAATAAATGTGAAATTCCAGTGATTTTCTGGGAGTCTGAATATCAGCTTTGCTCTACTGGACTGTGAGCTCCTGAGACATTTTTACTTAGAAAGTAAAAAGTCTGTAATCTTTTACCAGTCATTAAGCTTTGGTGATATTGACCCTAATTCCCCTGTGGAATTACTGTAAAATCTGCTTTCATTTTTCTAGGACAAGAAGCTGATAAAAGCATTGTTTGATGTGTTGGCACATCCGCAGAACTACTTCAAGTACACAGCCCAAGAGTCAAGAGAGATGTTCCCAAGATCCTTCATTAGGCTCCTGCGCTCCAAAGTTTCCAGATTTTTGAGGCCTTACAAATAGCTGGCACTGTCCTTAAAATACTAACCAGCCCTTGGCATGCACAGAGGGGTTGTGGTAGGTGGGCCTGCTTTCTGTGCTGTACACACTGGCAGAGAGACTCTGGGGAAGCTTGCCAGCTCCATTCTTGGGAGTGTTTGGCTTTCTCAGCTAATATAAATATTTTGGTGAACAGAGTTTTGATTCCTTTCCAGATAATATCTTTTGGGTACCAAGGATTACTTCATGGATCTGCGAATTAGAGACTGACCATAATTTCTGTAACTGAATGGTGCCAAGCAGACATTTGAGAGCTCTGCCCTGATGCTTCATTCGTAACTCCAAGAGCTAATGAGGACAGACAGGCTAAGTGGTGTGGTTTGGGTTGAAATCTGGACTGCCGTTACTGCATATTACCTCAACAAAGCTGGGTTCATGTTCATGAAAGTAGGAACAAGTTTGATGTCTCTCTTAACATTTGCTACAGAGGAAATTCATAACTAAGATTGAAATGATTAAATCCAAGCCAGTGAGTCCAAGAATTGCAGAGTATGTAATTTTTCTCCAAACTATATGTTGTATGAAGCAAAGTATGAGCAAAGGGTTGAATATTAGCTCAAATGCTCTGGGTCTGGATCACCTTGTGTTCATGCTAGTGAACTGATAATCTACTGGTTTGAGTGGAATGATACCAGGGCATCAAAGGAACGGGAAGCAGACCCTGGCCCTCTGGATGCCTCCAATTTGGACTGACTGCAAGTGTTACAACAGAACAAATTCTGGGCTAAATTCCAATTCTCTCTCCCTGTGCATAGGCCTGGGACAACATTGTGTGTTGGCTTTTCCAAGTAGTACAAAATTCTATCCTCTGAACACCTGTAGCTGAGCATAAACTCCATTTTAAATGCAGTCTTTTCATAGATGGTGTTCTTGTATGTCATGATTTACAGCTGTTCAAGGTTCTTAATCTCCTATGATTCTGTGATTCTGTGATTCTGATTCTTACATGACCCTCAATCCTCATTCCCCTTACCTTGTCTGAGCACCTTGCAGTGGCGTTGTAGAGCAGAGGAGGGCTGCTTTCCCTTTCTTGTTGGAGCAAAGCAGATCTGTGAAGATTTTTTTCAGCCAGATCACAGATGCAGCTTTGTATGCCATCCCAAATTCTGTAATTTTCCTCAGCTTGTGCTTCTCACTCGAGCAAAGAGTATTCTGAAAGAGCCTATGAGGACAAAAATGTTGATCAAAATGTTTTTTATTGTCTGAGTGTTGTTCTGTCCACTTTACTATTACATCCTTGTCCTCTGGCCATGCAAACCACTTCCTCAGTGTAATGCACCTTTCTGGGCATTTGGTCTTTAAGGAAGATGGCCTCAGTCCCTTTTGCTTGAAGATGGACTGTTATCTTTCTGGATTGTTCTTCTGGCAGTGCTCTGAGTAGCACGGTGCCCACTGGTGATTTCTGTCTGCCCCCTCAGGAAAGATACTGACATTTTGCAGTGTGGCCAGGACAAAAGCTTCCTTTTCAGTTGTGAACTTGGATCTCCCTGGTTTTCACTGCACTTGTACGTGGTATTTAACTGTTGTATGTGAATAATACCACATCCACAGTGTGACAGATGAAATTCCCACTCAGAGCCAGAGTCAGAATCCTTTCCCTACATTGTTAGGGTGAATGAATACTACCAAATGAACCTTGCTGAACTGCCATGCTGTAGATGCCCCATGTGGTAGCATGTGAGACAGTGTGGCCTTTCACATGGTAAGGATGTGCCCTGATCATGGCACGAGGGGAAGGGGCAATAGCATTATGCCACTGACGCCATGTTGCCTAGAAGGAATTGCTGTAGTCTGAGAGGAAGGGGGAAGTTGCTTGTGTTGCTGCCAAGAGGGTGAGCTGTGTCCTAGCTGGTTTACTTGGGCTTCTGCTCTGGCTCAGGTATCTGTGGCACATTGGTGAGTCTTTGTTGCAGGGATGGAGCTGTCAGACGTGCTGCAAAAGGAGCAAATAAGGCTGAGGGGCAAGAGGGGAGGCAGGGGCGGTAGATGGGCAGAACAGAGGGTAGGAAGCCAGGGCCTTATATTCTGCTGGTGGGTACGTTTATCGTGAACCAGCCTCCCTGCTGCCCATCCTGGGAGGGACAGCAGCAACTATCTAGAAGAAAGAATGTGGTAGTGACATGTAAGGAGTGGCTAAGGGATGCTAAGATAAGGGGAAGTGTGATGGGAAAGGCTTGCTACCTCAGTGGTGAAAGTACTGTTGTGCTGAGATCCAAGTGAAGAAGCATTCCAAGACAGCTTCCTACTGGCAGCACAACCCTCTGCCATTCTGCTCTTCATGACTTCATGTGCCGGATGCAGCGTGTCAGTGAGCTGCAGGGACCCACCAACCATCTCCATATGCCAAAAGAGCACTTTGAGATGAATGACATGCTGCAGCACTGCCCAGGATGCGTGGATGGGTATGAGGCTGCAGGTGGGCACAAGAGGAGAGGGCCGTGGTGTGCCGGCTTCTGAGCACCTTCACCAAGCCTAGCAGAGTGGCTTTGCTGTAGGTTGGAGGCTATCTGCTGAGGGGCGCTGAATTCTCTCACAAGAGGGCTGCAGGTTTGAACAGTTCCATGTTGCTGAGTGACACGCAAATCATAGCAAATGGTCTCAACAGGGGTTCAAGGAAACAAAACAGTGTTTTCAGACATCCACATATTGTTAATTGGTGAAATTGGGCTTTCCTGCTTTGCATGCGAGTCACCGACTCGATCTCTGGGTTTGTTGCACTGCGCGTCATCTTGTGGGCATGCTGATGTCCTTGCTCTGCACAGCCGCTCTGGGAGTGGTGTCTCACCTCTGGACCATATGGTGGATCTCAGCTTTGCTTCTGTTACTCTCACGTGCATGGGGTGTTTTCTTTGCTGTCTGTGGAAAGAAGGAAGCACATCAGCATGGTGTATGGCCCAACACTGAGCAGAAGAACCTACCTTTGAAGAAAAATCCTTTTTGCTCCACATGCACCGCTGTGTTCATTTTCTACATAACAAGTAAAAGACTTGGAAGCACTCCTGTTACTTTATATCTGAAACTACAAATGAAAGTTCTCCCATTTATGTAGGTCCTATGTGCGCAGCAAAAAACAGAGAGGGAATTACTGCCACCTGAACTACTGGGAGAAGTGGTGACTTGCAGAATGCTGGAATATTTGGCATTGTAACTTCATAGAAATGATAGTGGCTCTGTAGAAGTTGAGTTTCTACACTCTGTGTGGTTGTAGACTGACGCTATTTTCTGGCAAGATGTAATTCCAAAGTGTTTAACCTTTTAAAACAGGATTTAACTTTTGAAATAATAATTAGTGTTAAGTGGATGACTTAATGTCACCTACATGAGATATATATGTAAGGATCTTTTTCTTGATTGTAAATTAACATGAAATGTTTCAGACTTACTTTTAACCAGAGAAATAAACCAGTGACCATTTAGTTGCATGAAAACCTTGGTTAATATTTTTAGTTGTCTTCACTGTGCTAAATAACAGTTTTGTAACCAAAAGGAGCAAGCACACCAGCTAGACTTCATATCCTGGGAATAACCCCTCACCATAGTGTTCTGTTTGCTGTAGGATGTTGTTAGCCTGCGTCTTTACCCACAGAGAAATAACTGTTGGTGTATTAAGTAGAGCACCTATTTCTGGCTGCTACAAGACTAGAATTATCTTGGTGTTAATACTAATAATTGTGCCAAAACCAATTTGTGTATGCCAAGCTGGAGTTGGTTGACCTGTTGTGAATAGCTGTGTCAGTCATCTGCCTGAAGTAACTCCTCAGTGTTTTATTACTTTGTAGATTAAGCTGACTTTTTTTTTCTAAAATAACTTATTCAAGCTTACAATATAAAAAGCAGAGGTGAAAACCTATGCTAAGACATAAGCACCCAGAACATTTTTAAGACAATTCCCTTAGTTTTGTTAGAGATTGTCCTTAAATCCACTGACTTCAATTCTTAGAGTTAAAAAATAAAATTAGACCATTTGAAATTATGAACGAGTTGCTCAATTATGATTTTAATACTATTTTTTCCATAGTCATTTCTGTGTTATCCCACTGAATAGTTGTAATCAATCTGTCAAAATATTTTATGAAAATAATCTCAATGTCGTCTTCTGAATTTATTATTATTAAGGCGTTTGTTTGATCCTCAGCTTCCTTAAATCACAATACAAGGACTGATTTATATTAAAACAAAGGTAGCCATCCAGGTTCTTTTAGTTCTCATTTGGAAGAGATACAACTATATTTCAGCTGCCAGCTGTGGGAAGATAACTCAGGTTGATGTGAAAATACAGCAAACTGAACGACATATAGGAATACTGAGGCTGTGGAAGCGTGTGATGGCTGCAGGCTGATTGCAGCTGAAAAGAGTGTTGTTCAAATATTCTTCCTGATACTGTGGATGCTGCCACGAGTGGGGTTGCAGTGATGGATATGTGAGCACTTAGCTTCCAGAGCATGGAGTGTCAGTATGAACAATCTGGTGTAGTCCCAGAACTGGAGCTGAAATTCTGGCTGGGATGTTGGGATATGTGTGTAATAGAAGTAAGTTGTAATGGAATATAGAGAGCAAGATCTGAAGGGTATCAAATCAAAGGAATCAGAAGAGGTCTGGTGTGGGTGTGGGGGTAGGAATGGTGATATGGTAATCCTTGGGAAGACAATGCGACAATAACAGTATGCAAACGTTTCTGCATTAAATAAACTCAGAAATGCAAGGGATTTTTTATTATGTATATAGATGACATTCTGTAAATGGTAGATGCAAGATATAAAACCTTTCACAGCTGGAATATACATGGACTTCCTCTATTCCTTTTAATGCTGCTCCTTTCAAACTCCTCATGTGTAAGGCTGTTCTTAGAGGAGACAGACGTACTTCTAAATAGCTAAAGGGAGGTGGGAGGCAAATGGGTGAGGCCAGGCTCTTCTCTGTGGTGTGTAGAGATAGAACGAGGAGTAACGGCCTAAAATTTGAACACAGGAAGCTCCATACTATCATATAGAAGAACTTGTTTACAGTAACGGTGACAGAGCACTGGAGCAGGTTGCTCAAGGAGGTGGTGGAGTCTCCTATGGAGATTTTGAGGACCCATCTGGGTGCCTACCTGTGTGACCTGTTGTAGGGTACTGCTTTAGCAGGGGGTTGGACTCAGTGATCTCTTGAGGTCCCTTCCAACCCCTGCAGTTCTGTGATTTTGTGGTTCTTTAAAAACACCTGAGCCAAACTTGGGGCTGGTACCAGCAGTTTCGTTTCTAGGCATCTGTGGACCCAAACCATCCTACGACAGGTTTTGCTGCTTCCCATTTAGTCTGAGCAGTTCTTTTGCTTATAGGACAGATTTTCATGCTCTGTATTTTTTGGGGTGCATGTGTCAAAACTCATTTAGTACACAATGCAAAAAGATAAGCTAGAAAGCTCAACTTTGAGGTGTTTTTTTCTTATTGAATGTGTCTGTACATACTGAATTCAATAAGGAAATCCTCTCTCACTAGCTGACTGCTGTATTTGTCCTAACAAAATTAAAATTGAAGCCTGCTCTTTTTTTCCTTATTTTTCTTTTCTTCTTTTTCTGGCACAATTCCCTTCAGTAGGCACTACAGACTTACAAACATGTATTTTAGTAATGTGCCATGAAATGTCCTATCTGTGATGATTCTGAGGATCAGGAAATGAGTTTCATTGTTTTAAGGAGAGAGAAAATCATGTTGAAAACTGAAATATCCTGAAGTGGTCACTTGAGATGCAATTTGCTTTTCTTAGTTCAAGTGTTTCATATTATACTTAGATCACTGAATATTTTTGAGGTGTTTATTTAGTGTATATTGTATGGTGTATATTTATGCCTGACTAAGTTTAGAGAGAATTTAATCTGTAGGATTCCAGTATAGCAGTGGTAGCCTCAGCATGTTTCGTGCATTCTCTCCCAGTTGCTGTGCTGGAAGAAATAAAGCAAAACACTAAGCATGGACATCAGCTTTTAGATGTGCATTGGATGGGCAATCTTATGTGGAAATAAAATCAGGAGATAGAAGAATGTGGAAGTATGTTAAACTTGCACATTATATTTGTGTCTGTAGTGTCATGCATACATTTGATGAGAGTAAGATGGGAACAACAGCTGTCATGAAAACAACGCTCACAAATACAGCTCACAAGAAGAAAAAATGAATGGCAGTTGGTGCAGGGTGTAAGTGTTGATTGCAGGCTAAGGTGTGTGTGTGCCTGGCAAAGGTGAGAAAAGCCTCTGGGCTGACACAGGGAGCTTCCGAGGTGTGTAACAGGGCAGGGAGCTGGCAGTGTGGGGCTAGGCTTTGGTGTGGCATTGCTGGCCAGCACTGCAGTTGAGGAACCTGCTGGCTTGTCCTTGGTGTGCTGGCACCCTGTAGGACCTGCATTCTCTGGATGTGTTCTTTTACAGATTTCTGTCACTGCTTCCTGGCCCACAAACCAACAGGACAGAGATGGGGTTAAATAATGGAGCAAAAGAAGTTTCCATCATGCCTTATGCCTGCATTTGGAGGTACTGAAAGCCCTTTAGTTGTGCAGTATTGACTATCCATTTGGTGCCTTGGATTTAGAGCCAGAGATTAGGAGCTCCTTGTTGCTGCACCCTCCTCACACGCTTTCCATGACCAGGGTTTCTAGCTACGTGTGTCCTGTCACCAGCTGAAAGACATGCTGCAAGATGCCAGCTGCCTGCTGGAGGTGCTGCCTGGAGCAAAACCCACAACTGCTTGATCTGAGCAGGCTGGCAGTGAAGGGTAGCCTGGGGTAAGACAGGATCATGATTTATCAGGGGTTTAATGTGGAATTCAGAGAACAGTCTGGAAAGCTGGGAACTCGACACCATGTGTCCCACAAGACAAGCCTGTGTAAGGCACAGCCCTGCTCATGAATGTGGGTGGCCCCCCATTAGCTGTTAGTGATGGAGTACTGGTGTGAGGGTTGTGTGGAAAGCAGAGGTACCCGTTAGCGAAAACAGGGCTGGCAGAAAAGTGCTCAGGAGGCTGTCTGGCTTACATAGCATAGCTACTGTGCCCGGGCTCCCATAGGTGCTAATTCTCTCAGCAAACTTACAAAAATAAAACCCTGAAAAGGCTCATCCATGCTGAGAACAGCAACTTCATTCAGTGGAAGAAGGAAACTTCGGTCTAAGAACTGTAAGCTCAACACTGCAGGCATTGCTGTCATCCTCAGCTAGTGCAGGGAGCTCCCCAGGCAGCGCCTGGAGCACCGGGTGGACGTGGCAGTTCCGAAATTCATGTCCCACCTCTGTTCAGGACACAGCCTGACCATTTGCTCTTAGCTCATAGCTCTTCTGCCCAGCATAATGTGTTTCTACACATCATAGCTGTAAAATTCAGTCTGGCTTAGGGATAATGTAAGCTCATACTGTGGCACGCTTTCATTTAACCTGCTACAGCCTTGCGTCTCCCTCTGCACCTCACAGGGTTCATTCTTGCCTGGCATATTCTCCAACAAGGAGATTTTTGAGGAGCTCCGATAATGAGGTGTAGGCTGTAGTGGCAGCTGTTCCTGTGAATGCTAGCCTCCTGCAGCTCCCCCTGTTATCTACCCCATTCACACCATGGAGATCAGGGCATTGCCGTGGGCAGTGGTGACCCTGTGTACCATCTGCAGCACTCCCCAGGAGAGGGCAGCATGTGGACCTAGGGGGAAAATGTAGTTAAGACCCATGCTGCCCAACAGTGGTAAGTTTTGGTTTAGGTCTTCTGTAGCAGGAGAGAGATCTAAAACTAAGTGTCTGCAGAAACCTGGGGGCTTCATTGCACGGCAGCTCATGCACAGATGTGTTAATACAGTGAAGGAAAGCATCATGCTGTTCCTGGGATGGCTGCAGTTGCTCTGGCAGCATCTAGATGAGTATTTCCTAGTCTACTGAAAACTCTACAAGACATGCCCCAAAATATGAAATGTTCTTTAGGGAAACTGGAGCTTCCAGGCAACGTACTGAGAGCAATGGCACCATGATCCCATATACACTTTCTTTGCTTAGCTGCTCTTGGTCCCAGCTACGGTAACCAGTCCACCTTTCTGGAGAAGAGAGATTGATAGAGAGAATGAGCTTCTATTTTGTATCATTTTGTGTTCATAAAATGCAAATATGGGGCCTGGAAAATCCATGTCACTGGGACAGATATTGCACCTCTTCAGATCACAGTGGGAGGAGACTCTTCTGAAATGAGCTCTGGCAGTGGGTCAGGATTATTCCCCTCTTTCTCCCAGTTACCAGCAAAAAGATGTGCAGGTTGCAAGTCATAGATTTCCAGACAGGAAAGAAAGCTGGAGGAAATGGTGGGAGGTTCTGATGCCCTGCTTGAGCTGGGCAGCACTAACCCTGCCTGCGGTAGGGGGTTGGAACTTGATGATCTTTGAGGTCCCTTCCAACCCAAACCATTCTATGATTCTGCGTCAGCACTGGACTCTGAACATTTGTCTTTGGAAACACACAATTGTGTGGACAATCAGCAAAATATTTTTCCCTTTTTTCAGCTGCTCAGCTTGATTAGTATCTGTAGTTGGACAGATGATCTCGCAGTGAATGGCAGCCAAAGTAGGGCAGGAACACCTCAAAGCACAGGTAATCAATAGCACCATGTCTCATTGTTGGTACCAGTCATGTACATACTCTCACCTTCTTTGCTTTCGTGGGGCAGCTGGCTTCCTATATAGATTCAGCACAGGCTGAAGTGTCTCAGTTCAGTAGACTCGAAGGTGGAGATATTTAACTAAACCACAACACGGCAAACACAACCGCTGTGTTCGGAGGGCTACATTGAAGTACTGTTGGCAATTCTGTGCGATAGCAAATATTAGCACTGAGTATATCCAGTAATGTGTCTCACTAAATCTTAGCAGTTACGAGTTGTTGCAATTTTGCATGTGCCATATGGTGGGGGATACAATGGTGGCTCACTTATGCTCACAGTGCTTGAGCGTGTTGGAGTTGTGGCTTCATAAAATAAACATAGGAGCGCCGCAGAGGTGAGAGATCCTGTGTTTGACTTACACTGTGCTGACCTCCTCTCCGATGCTGATGTAAATCAGAGTTGTATCTGAAATGAATACAGTAAAACATCTTGGGCTGGTGTTTTGATTTGTCTTAAAGCTCCAGAATAAAGATGTTTGGATATAAACATAGAAGTAATAATAATTTTTTTAAAATGTATCCCAAGTCCCCAAACATCTTTGTTTTGGGTGATAACTTTTCTTTATATTGGAACTTCAAGCACTGAAATTGAGAGTTCATCGATTATTGTTTTTGCTCTATGGGGAAATCAGAGCAATTTCAGACTTGACAAAGGACCGTCACAAAACAGCACAGTCTCTCTGCCACTCTCTTCCTACCCTCTGAAGGAGGAAATATTTATCTCATGAAGTCCTTCTGTGAGTACTCCTGTAAGTGGGAGAGGCAGAAGGGGCTCTCAGTCTCCCTTTTTAATGATATAGTAAGAATATTGTTCCTTGATGAGTCCTACACTGGCATGCATTGAAATAAGCACCTCTTCTGGGTGCTTTTGCAGAAAAACTTGGAAATTCCGATGCTGTTAAACTCATTTTATCCCTGGAGATACTGCAATTTGTGTTGCCATTGAAGGCAATACTGTTTCAGAGATGATCTGTTTTAGTCCTGATCAAGAAATAGTGATATATATTTTTTGATTTTACCTCATGTCTGAGATCTCTGTTCTCCAGGTGGTACATTTCACAGACCTTGCTTGAGGAGCTTACTCCCCTTCCCCACAAATACTGCTCTTTGGCAATCATAGACTTCCAAAGCATCTAGAATGAGAAACATCTCTGCAGCAGATTTATACTTCAGCAGAGGAAAATTCTTTAGCTAGAAAGCAAGAAGAAAGAGAGCGGGTCCAAGATCTGTGTGAGGGAGACTAGGAGCTCCACCGTGTGGCAAGGAGCTTCCAAATACCCTGTGCTTCACCATGGCCATGCACTTCAGTGTCCACTCTCAACCTGTCACCCAAAGACAGAGTTTAGGATTCCTTCTGCTGTGTAATCTGCTCCTTGTCCTGCCTACCTGTACTGCTCGCTGTGAGGAGATAGGTGTTGTTGGACTATCCTTTTCTAGCTGATGTACTTAGGGAAGCTTTTCTCTTGGTCTTCTGGTCCATTGTGGGCACCTCCTTGTGGTTAATTATGAGAATAGTTCAGTAGTTTAGAAAGAAAGGAAGAGGAGAAAATAACAACCTATTGTTTCATGCCTACAGTAATCTATGGGTAAATATTTAAAACTTCTTGCTGCCAAGTTAGAATCAGTTTAGTAAACTACTTCCATGACTGTAGCTGAGCATAGATGTCATTCTGGGTGTCACATATCCTCATTCTATCTCCACTAATGTTCAAGGTGTTGACTCAAGGAAAAATCTGACCAGCTGAGTTATGATTAATTAGCCCCACAGATCTAAAAGCAAACACTGATCTATTACATTACATTAAGCACTGAAAAGGCAATGCTTCATTGCCGTTGCTTTAGCAAATACCCCAAGGGGTTTGTGTGTACTGATATTTTGTGTACAAAGGAGTGGGCTTTCACCATGCTGGGAAGGAGTATTGCCCAGGGAACCATCTGCTTGAAATCCCCCTTCAGCAAGGCATGGTGCTTAACTGTGCTTCACCAGCAGGTGCTTAACTGCGTTGGCGGATAGAAATGGATTGTTGTATTGGAGTATTTAGATCAAGAATGGACTCCTTTGTATTCAACAAACACAGAAAGATTGCTGGCTGCTTGCATCACTGTGGCTTTGTAATGGCTGCTGTGCAACCCTTTGTCCTTTGGGCTGAAGAAGGTGAGAAAATCACTGACCAGGCGTGGAAAATATGTGGGGGTGAAAACAAGGCTGCCTCTCTGTTGGAACAAATGCTGTGCAGTCCCTGCTGTTGCATTGGCTGTTTTTCAGCATCTTAGATACTCTGCTGTGTAGGCGTTGTTAGCTCCAGTGATAGTGAAATTATCTCACAGCTTCAGGTTGGATATTAGGAATAATTTCTTCTCATAAAAAGTGGTCAGGCACTGGAATGGGCTGCCCGGGGAGGTGGTGGAATCACTCTCCTTGGAGGTGCTCAAGTAACATGGAAATGTAGCACTTAGGGATGTGGTTAATGGGGAATATGATGGTAGATGGGCGGCTGGACTTAGAGGTAATTTCCAACCTAATGATCCTATCATTCCCCTGGTGTGGGAAGTCCATAGGCCCTTTGGTGGGTGACAGTAAACTCCTTCAAGAAATCAATCAAAGCAGACTCGGAATACTGCAGCATGTGGATAGGGAGAATGCTGTTCAGCCCAGTCAGTCCTGCAGGTGCACTCTGAAGCTTTGGTTTTTGCAGGGTGTAGCAATCTCTACCAGGTCAGGGCCTGATGAGGTGCAAGTCAGTGCAACAGCCTGTGGTTCTTCAGTCTTCATCAGCAGTGGCATTCCTGCATACCCTGCCGCTCCTTGGTCCCTCTGTGTTAGAGAGAGAAAATCGTGTTTGTGTGCTGTGCAATGACTCGCATGGCTTTCACCTTAACAAGATCCCTCCTATGTCTTTAATGACCTGCATGTAAAATTTATGGTGTGGAAAGCCCCGGCAGCAGAGGCAGCTTTCACACCCAAGCTGCCTTTGGCGGGAAGGAGGAAGTGAAATCCACTGAGATTTGGGAACTATGAATGATACAGTTATGGCTAGCACTCAGAATATACATGTAGCTTACTTCAAAATAAATATTTGCAGCTCAACTCCAGCATATATATGTGGGAGGGGGTGTGCTATGTCTTAAAATTGGCCCTTTTGAAATTTTTGTCCTGCAGTACTCATTGCACAGCATAGCTAGAGCTGAGTGCAACACCTGATGGGGAGAAACATCTCCTGCTCCCTCCAGTTTCCTGGCTGCCTGTTCAGGGGGTGTTCCTGAAGAAGGCAGTGTGAGGGATACTGTGGGAGAGAGATATGGCTTTTTATTTGGGAAGAGCAGGAAAGCAAAGTTCCACAGAGAGCTTGGAAAGACCCAGTGACTAACCAGCTCTTTAGAAAAAAAGCTATTTTTTAGTCTCCAAATCAGCACAGAATCGTTGGAAGGGACCCTTAAAGGCCATCTAGCCCACCTCCGCTGCAATGTGCAGGGACACCTACACTAGATCAGGTGATCAGAACCCCATCCAGCCTGACCTTGAGTGTATCCAAGGATGGGGCATCCAATGCCTTTCTGGGGAACCTGTTCCAGTGCCTCACCATCCTCACTGTAAAAAACTTTGTTTCCTGTTATGCACCTGCTAGAGCGGGCTGTTATATAGCCTACATTGATGGATGGGATCATTTATTTTTCCACATTAATTATTGATTTCATTTTCTTAAGCTCTCTGTGGCCCCAGTGCCTCCTCTGGGGGGGACTCCCTTTCCTCTACAGTTTTGTCTTTTTTCTGGGAATATATTCCCTATTCCAGGATTCTTGCTTGCTGCTTCCTCTGTTTCTGTTGCATTATGCCACTCTGTCCTCTTCCTATTCAATTTTCTGGGGCATGGCAAAGACTAACAAATCACTTCTTTTTAAGGAAAGATGAGAAATAAATAAATAAACAAGCAGTGGAGAGGGCTGGGAGCCGACCCACTTCTTGCTGTGCCTGCCTGTTTCTTGTGTTTCATTGAGTGAGGAGAAGAAACAAGGGTGTAAAACAACTCAGCAGCTCCTCTTTCCTTATACTGGTGAAGCTGCAACTGTGACTGGGTTCTAAGCCCATGCAAACAGCTGTAAAGTGGGATACAAACACTTGTTTGCTAACTTTATACACAGGTTGTAATCTTGGAGCTGTAGCATGAGGGATGCTTTCTGTGTTCCACCTGCTTTGTAGCTTCACTCTTCGTGCTGCAAACCGGAGCTCTGGGGGCATTTGCTAATAAACCAGGTAGGGTGCCCCTCCAACATGGAGTCTTTATCTGATTTATTCTTGTCCCATCCTTGGAGATGCTTAAGGCCACGCTATATGGGGCTCTGGGCAGCCTGGTTTGGTGGGCTGTGACTTTGCCCATGGCTGAGGTTGGGGCTGAATTGGCTTTAAGATCTCTTCCAACCTAAACCCTTCTGCGATTAAAACCACCCCCTGGATTTAGTGGAAGTCCTTTTGTTTTCCTCTGCACTTCCTTGCTTTTGGAAGAGGGCCAGCATGGTCATACATCTCTATTTAATCAGGTGAGAGAGTGTCAGGCAGCTCCCCCAGTGACAAATCAGGTGTGTTTAACTCCCTGATGCACGTGCCCATAGCAGAACAGTGCTCCTGTTGCCTGAAGAGCCAAGTCAGCATAAGAAGAGAAAAAATCACAGCTCCCTGCAACCTGCCGGCCTCGTTGTCCTCCTGCACGCAGACTGTTCAGTGGGTGCTCATGTCAGCTCCTGCGTGAGCCTGCGAAACAGTCCGTCTGTATTTGATTGCATCCTGCGCTCTCATCTGCTCTCTCCCCACCTCGCGGAGGTGCTGTGAAAAGCGGCTAAGCTCCGATGCAGCCGCTGTCACCTTTTGCTGGCCCAGCGGTGGGGCTTCCATCAGGAGCTCGGAGCGGTGCTGGCAGCACTGCCTGCGGCTCATCCTGCAGTCAGGCGGGGAGGAACGGCACTCGTTATTCCCCGAGCATGAGCTGCCCGTGCTGCGTGTGCAACGCATAGCGCTGAGCCCCAGCCCTCCTCGGCGGGGCCGGAGTACCTGCTGGGCTCCCCACGTCACGGCGCTTGGGCTATAAAGCGCAGGCAGCGCATCGCCTCTCGCTCCGACTCTGTGGGAGCTGCACAAAAGCAGCAAGATGTTCTATTCAGGCGTTCTGACGGAGCCGACGAGGAAAGAAGTGGAGATCAGGGAGGCTGCCTCGCTGCGCCAGCAGAGGAGGATGAAGCAGGCAGTGCAGTTCATTCACAAGGACTCTGCAGACCTCCTTCCCCTGGATGGACTGAAGAAACTGGGGACTTCCAAGGACACTGTAAGGTTTACCACATTTCCCCAGAGCAGATGAGGGCACTGAGAAAGTTGTAGGGCAGGGGGAAGGCTTTTTTTTCATGCTGTTTTAGTGTTAACAGGATGAGTTGCTTGCTTGGGGAAATCGGTATAGGAATGTATGTGAAGGAGAGGGAGTGGGAATGCGATGATGGGTATCGGCAGGGGCTGCTGTTCGCCAGTAGTGCTTTCAGATGTCTGTGCTGGGAGCTGGGAGCTGAGATCTGTTTCATTTTTGGCATTTACACAAATGTCGGAAAATGGGATGCTGCTTTCCTTACAAAAATCCTCAGAAGCAGAGTAAATCAAAATGGCTTCATACCATACATACACATATATTGCTTTGCGGTGCAGATGTATGTGCAGCATGATCATAAAAAGCTCCGAGAGGTGCAGCAGTACTTATGGATATAAAACTGTCAGGCTGCACTTTGACGGCAGCTGATGCACATCTGCTGATTTTTATGAGGAAACTCAGTTCTAGGTTTTAAATATATACATATGTCATGATCCCTGTGATCCTGCAGCTGATATACCACATCCTCCTTCGTGTCCAGGGGCTGCAGAGATCCTGTGAATACTGATGTGCACAAATGTTGGAGCTTTTCTTCATGGGAATTGTACTAAAATGTAACAGCAAAAGTTCTGATGTAAGAAGCAAAGTCTAGGAAATAACATCCTACTGCAGAAATCTCCTCTGCTTCTTTAAATGTTTGCCCTAATTCTTGCAAAATTCTTGCTCCCTGCAAGAAACTATATAGATATTTATATGTTATATTTCTGTAGTAGATACGTTCATTGAAAAAGGTGTACCTTTACTTTGAGTGGATTGATATTGTTCCATCACAGCATTTCTGCTCAGCTGGCTCAGTCTCAGCTCTGGATGAGTTGAGCTCCATGAGCGTGCTGTTCTCTGCATTGCTGCCTGGAAGTGATTTTTGCCATCCCAAATGCTCTGCAGTTGCAGGGAGACATAGCTTCTGGCTGGAGGAGGGCTTGAAAGGAGCTATGCCAAGTCACATAGAGCTGCAGTTATCTGTCGGGGAGCTACGCAATGACTTTCAGAGCATGATAGCGTGGTTATTGCTGTTATCTGCAGAGTCTGAACAGCTTGTCACAGCTCGTGTGGGGCTGAAACGCAAGCGTTTCACAACAGGTAGCAGGAGGCAGGGGTGCTAAGACATGAGGTCATTGTCCCCACTGTCACCAGGGCCAGACTTGGCCACAGCTCTGCAGTCAATACCAAGCTCCTTGCTGTGGCTGCCAGGGTCCCACCAGTGTCATGGCTTTGTTTTCAGTGCAGAGAGGCACCATTGCTCATGTCAGATATGGGGCTGAGAGAAGTGCTCTTAAGTGGCCCCAGGGAGGTGCGTGGCTCCTGATCCCCTCCATGTCCTTGTAGGGAGTACAGCATAGTGGAGGCACATGGCCTGTCCCCGGCTCCTCTGGCTGTGCTGTCTCCATCCAGGATGGGATGAGAGCTGAGCTGACATGGGTCACTTCGCTGCCAAGCCACCTTGTCTCATGGCCACAGCAGGGGACAGCAGGCACTTGGCTAGGGATTGCCCTAGCCACCGTCTTAAGTTCCATGCCACAGATGAGGAATCTGCAAAGTGACAGCATCAGCACATGCTTGGCCTATTTGCAGCACGAGAGAAGACATGAGGTTGTGCTGGTGCCATGAGCTTCAGATTACTGCCATGGGTCACAGCAAAGCAATGCTGCCAGCACTGTACGTTGCCAGGTTGGCAGCGAGCACAGCTGCCAATGGCTGTTACAGGAGATGTCACAGAACCATTATGGCTGGACAAGACTACTGAAATCTTCTAGTCCAACCACCAACCCAACACCACTGTTCCCACTAACCCACATCCCTGAGACACACATGTTTCTTGAACATCTCCTGGCAGCCTATGGCAGAGCATACCCCTGGAGGAACAGGGGATCCCTGAGGCTGGGGAAGCAGTGGAAAACACCTTGCTGTGGCACTGCTTTGGGAAGTGGTCTTCCATCAGCCTCAGCAGGAGAAAGGAGGCAGCATCTCACAGGTGTGGGGATGGATAGGCCTGTCTCTGGGGTGGCTGTGTGCAGTCAGGGCTGGTGATGGGTGCCTGGAAATGCAGAGTTGAGGATGGCTGGCCCTGCATGGGTAGTGGCTGGGGAGAGGACATGCTGAAGAGAGCCAGGGAAAAAAGGGGGAAGAGAAAGCTGCTTTCCTGGTATCTTTTGTGATTTGTTTTCTTGTCACAGCATGCTGAATTTTTCCTCTCTGCCCTTCCAACTTGTGTAGATTATTTTCTGATTTACAGCCCTCCTGTTTCTTGTCCAAGAGGCAGCGGCACGTTCTGACGCAGGAGGTCTCTCCTTTCCCACGGGGCTCAGCAGAAGCTGTCTGTTTCCTCCTGTCATAAGAAGAAGCACAGGGGCAGCCAGCCCCCAGGGCCAGGCATCCAGATTCCCTTCTGTATGAGGCAGGGTTCTGAGCCCTGGCCATCAGCAGTGACCCACTCTGTCCAATGCAGACATCGCTGACCTAATGTCACCTCCTTTCAGGGTGAGCCTTACACTGGCCAGCAGTGGTGACGAAGGCTCTGTGGCCTGCAGTGGCCCCTCAGAGATGCACCTCCTGTGCAGATGTGTACCTCTGACTGGTGAGGGGAAGGGGGGGCTGGCATCTGCCTGACTTTCGTCTTCACCTGAGTGAGACTGCTGTGACAGCCCTTGTCATCTCCAGGTCCCAAAGCCCAAATAGTGAGATGCTGCCAAAGACACGCACACTGCGAGCTGCAGTGACGTACTTGTTTATAAATTAGAGAGGAACAAAGCTGGACTGAGTTATTTATGGTTTTGACAGACAGTGGTAAATAGGTTCAGCAACACCAGGTGTCTCCGCTCATTTCTTTTGGGTTTCTACTCTGACTTTTCTGGGGATTGTAGGTGTTTTCAAAGTCTGAAGAATGGAAAGGGAGCTATTTTATGAAAAAAATCCTGGTTTGTATTTACATTTTTCTGAATGACAATAGGAACCAACCTATATTTTTCTATGTGCATAGTGGCATGTAACACTTTATTCTTCTATAAAGCTCTAAGGAGCTTTGTGTGGCATGTAGAAAGGCAGCACCTGGATGACTTGGCGCACTGGTCCTGTGTGCACTGCTGACCTGAGCTAAGGGAGCATGCTGCTGGCTTCCACATCTGTAACTAAGGAGGTCTTCCCTCCCATAAAGGGGCTGACTGCAGGTTTTCAGTAAAATGCACATTTGCAAACGTCCCCTTGCACATTATCTGTTCACCATGTTCATATCCATCACTTGAGTCATCTCTGTGACTAACACCCCTCGCTTTGCTACATGCAAGATTCGAGGGAAACGCAAGCTAAAGCTAACTAATTAATAGCCTAAGACAGAATGGTGCTGCAGGGAACCTTTTCAATCCCTTCTATGAGATTATTTATGTAGTGGAGCACAATGAGGCCATATTTGCCCTCCCTTGGAGGCAGCATGCACTGCAGCTTTCAGAAGAAAAACGTCAACAAAATTGGTGGTGTAACTCATGTTTGCTGAATGTTGGGTGTTTTCCTTACAGTGATGGACCCCAGATAGGCATCATAAATCTAGGGCTTAAGAAAACCCAACAGTACACCTGTAGGTGAACTTGGAGTAAAAAATGTGTAGGTTGAAGTCAAGGGTAGATGGCAGTAGGAATTGCAATGAATGCAGGGTGACTTTCCAGCATGCTCTGTCAAAGGGCTCTGGCAACATGAGTCAGGCTGGCCATGTCAGAAGAACACCCAGACTGTTCTGAGTGATGGCCATGCAGAAATGTTGGTCAGCCCCAAATACATCTGGCCAGGACAGAGTGCAAGGCAGTGACCAATGAGTGATGGGCAGGTTTTCATCCAGTGGGCACTTCATCCAGGTATTTGTCCATATATCTTTTATGCAAGATACGCTTTTGAGTGTGCCAGTCAGATACAGCATCTGCAGCTGGAAATGATAAAGAAATCTCATGTCAAGTGACAAACTGTATGCAGAAAAACAATGAAAAGGAGCTTATGTGTCCCAGTAGCTACTGCTGTTTTTAATGCATACCTGTTCTCATCACTCAAGTCCAGCCTGACCACTTGTGCTATGCCAACAGTGGGATCTGAAGCACTAGCGTGCCTGCAGTTATTTTAGGAGATGCCAAGTTGCATTAGATTCCTGTGAGCGCTGTTATTTAACATGCTGCCTGAGATACGTTACAGATGAGGCATTGCGTGAGGGCGCATGCTGGCTAATTTGGGGAACTACAGCACCAGGCTCTCAAAATTATCCTAATCCCATTGAAATTCCTTCAGAACGTGGGGTATGCCAGTTTAGATGCATCTGCAGATGTCTGTAATACGGGCATATTTAATTTGAATGCAAAAAATTCAAGAATGAACGAGTAGGAAGGTCTAACGTGGACAAATGAAAATGACAAGGAAAAGAAAGCATAAGGGGGGAGCTCAGCCAGGCAGAGAAGTGAGCAGATAATCAAGCGGAGTCATTTCACCTCCAGCAGTGTGTGTGCATCCATCCATGATGAGCATTAAATATAAAACAGGCATTTGGGAAAGCAGTCAGAGGAGGTACTGAGAGGCAGTGTGCTTCTCTCCAAAAAAGAGTTTTCTTTACTCAAAGCCAGACTAGCCAGGGCTGGCACAAAAACAAATGGGTGCAGCCTAGCAGGAATCCACGTAGTCTGGAAGTTTGGAAAGTTCCCAGTCATAGTGAGAAGAGACTTTGGGGCAGCCCTACTGTGAGAGTGGGGCCCACAGGCACTGGAGGAGAAAGCAGGCAGGTTGGCAGTGCATACCTTCCCCCTGACTTCGCTCTGCTCTTTCTTTGTGTGTCCTTAAAGCAACCACACAACATCCTGCAGAGACGCCTGATGGAGACAAACCTATCAAAGCTGCGAGGCAGCCGAGGCAGCTGGGCCTCCAAGAGTGATGCCCCAGCACAGAGCAATAGGTTGAACCAAGCCAAAATGGGGAGCTCCAGGAGTATCGAGGATGAGGAACTCCTGGTGGTGAGCTGCCAGGTAACATTCCCCACCCTGCCGCTTCCCCCTCCTCCCCACTTTAGTTTTGATAGCCTCACAGCTGGCTCTCATGTCCTGGGGCTGATGCCGGTGATCCAGTGGGTCTTATGCATGTGGCAAACTGTGTCCTGAGCCATGGCTTGGAGAGAACAAGAAAGGGATGGGTTGATATGAGGAAACTCTGGTGTTTCTGCAGTCTTCCTTCCCTCCTGCACATTGTCTCCCATTTCTGCTTGCTCTTTGCAGTGTGCTGGGAAGGAGCTGAAGGCTGTGGTGGACACTGGCTCACAGCACAACCTGATGTCAGCAGCCTGCCTGGACCGGCTGGGGTAAGGACCTGCTACTGCAGCACCAAATCACAACCTGGTTGTATTTAAATGGCCTTGCAGGGAGCTGGGATGGAAAGGTACAGAACTGATCAGCTTCTGAAAGCACCATTCAGAGCTTTGAATGCGCTTGTATTTTTTCAGTGTTTCTGGTGAAAGTTCTCTCTGGGCTTCTGTGTACTTGGAAGACAGTGAAGCTCTTGGGGTCCAGCTTAACTCTGCAGCACTGCTAAGTGAGGGCCTTGCTGCTGGCCACACTCACTCCAGCACTGATTATAAAGCAGATACTTGGCTGTGCACTCTGATTGAGGTGTCTGGTGTTGCTCCCAGGAACAGACTTCTCCCTGCTGAAAGGAAAGGAAAGGGATGTTAGGAACAGACTGATAGCTGTTGGCAGCAAAGCTCCTGCTGATCTCAGAGAGTGGAGACAGGCAGTTGGGGAGTTTTGAGCACTTAATTCCCATGCAGTCACTGCTTTTTATCACTAACTTGCAATGACTGTGTAAAAAGCAATTGCACTTGCTGCCTGAGAACTGCTGCACAGCCACAGGCAAAAGACACCTCTTCTGTCAAAGCCGTAATTACTTATTTGCACAATAGCAGCTGGAATGTGGCTACATTCACTACAAACTGTGAAGCAACTCGGCCCAGTTTATCAATTAATAGCAGTGTAAGTGGAGAGGTCTTATCTCTGCAGGATACCACATGGGCTGCTCAATGTGCCCCAGCTGTGTGCTGGTGGTCTGTGATGGCCTGCATGCTGCCCACATTACTTGTGCAGATCCTGCGACATTTTTGCAACACTGCTGCCTTTCCCCAGCTTCCTGCTGCTCTCTTGCTGTTTATATTTTGAGGTGGCAGAAGCTGAAGGCAGATTAACTAAGCAGCTTAAAACCAGAGCTTTAATGCTGGGCTTTTCTGCCTTTGCTGTGGTGGGCCCTGTGTGACACCAGGCATTGCTCCAGCACGCCTTGCTTCAAAGCAGCCCAATGAGTGCAGCAGTGATAAAACGTGAGTCCAACTTAACTCCAGCCCTGGGGCACAGCAGGAAGAGATGTGCTGAGGGCACAGGAGGAACAGAACAAAGCCAGAGGCTGCGTGCCTTCCCTGGTGCTTTAGAGAGGCTCAGGGAAATGCCTGCCCCCATAAAGACACTCCAATTCACCTGGGGCCAGAAGAAGCCAGCTTAGGGTCCAGGAGCTCCCAAACTCCTCTTTGATGTGCTCCTGGCAGCAATTACAGACAGCCTTTAAGTGAAGAGATGGAGGGGATCCGGACTGTTCTCTTGGCTCTCTCCTGGTCCTAGTGCTATCTATGCTCAGTGATGCAGGTGATCCCAACCTCAGTGCTGGCTTCTCTGCCTCTGAACAGCCAGCAATAAACACACCCTCTATCTGAGAGAGACATTGCTGCCTCCGACTGGTTCTCCATCAGATTCCAGATCAGTTTAAAAGATGAATTAAAATAATCAGTGTCGTCAACATAGTTCTTGGGGTGTAAAAAGAAGAAATCTCTGTTCTTGAGATATCCCTGACAGCTCTTGTCTTCTTTTATTGGGCTGAATGTGATCTATGTGTTGCACTGCAGAGAGACAAGTGTACTATCTGCACATAAGAGTTACCCTGCCCTGGCTGTAAAGCATGGGGACAATGCTGTTAGCTGAGCTGATGGAAGGAAACACGGAGCATCACTTGCTTTCACCAACAGTAAATTAGAAGCAATTTTAGATCAGGTATTTCTTAAGTCTTGGAGAAACATAGAAAAAAGATTCTTCAGGTAAGGAGAGGCAGAACTGCACAGCAAACCTTCTGAGAGTACCTTCTGACAGCAGGCTGCAAATAGGAACAAGCTGAGACCACAACTGAGTACCCTTCAAGTGCAGTTTGGTGCTTCCCGGAGGGGCTGACCCATGACTGTTTCATGTCAGAAGTGTTTTCACCATGCAGGTTAAGGGAACGCTTGGAAGTACTGCCCAGTGAGGAGGAGGAGATCTCGTTGCCACGCAGCGAGAGGGTGATCGGCCGCATCGACCGCGTGGTGCTGGCAGTGGGAGCGCTCCGCGTGGAGTGCGCAGCACTCGTTGTGGGTGAGTGCCATTTTGGGTATGGGCCCCGCCGGGTTACCTCAGGGAAAGCATGGAGCTTTGGGAACACAACACGATTCAAGCAGAATTGAATTGCTTCCTTTCAAAGTAATTCAGTCCGCTTCTTGAGTGCGGCTTACTTAGCAAGGCAGCCATCAGGGAAGGATGGAGTTACCTGGGGAGATGGTTCTGACTCTATAAATATGAATCTTCCTATTTTTCAGAAGACAGTGAGAAACCCTTCTCCTTTGGCCTGCAGACACTGAAGTCCCTGAAGGTAAAGGTTTTCCTGCAGGGCTTTTGCCCATGCTGGAGACCACTGAACTGTGACTTTCCCTCTTACATTAAGGTGTTTGTTATTTACAGTGTGTCATAAACCTGGAGAAGCACCATCTTGTTCTGGGCAAGACGGAGAGGGAGGAAATCCCATTTGTGGACAGTGTTGGTGCTGGGGCAGGAGAGAAGTAAGTGTGCTGGGGAGTTGTGCTGTGGGAGGAAGAGTCCTTGCTGCAGGGATCAGGGCTGCCCAGAATCCCATCCAACCCAGCCTTGAGCACCTCCAGAGATGGGGGACCCACAGCCTCTCTGGGCAGCCATTCCAGCATCTCGCTGCCCTCTGAGTAAAGAACTCCTTTCTAACATTCAACCAGAATCTCCCTTCTTTTAGTTTAAAGACATTCCCACTTGTCCTATCACTATCAGACTGTGTAAAACATCAGTTCCCCTTCTGCTCATAAGCTCCCTTCAAGTACTGCAAGGACAGAATGAGGTCTCCCCAGAGCCTTCTCTTTTCACTTCCCCTTCTCTACCAGAGCCCATGGGTTTTCCAGCAGCATTTTCCAGCTTCTGCTGCTCCAGTAACTATTACACAGTAAAGGGGCTGTCTGCAACAACATGCATAAGGAAGTGCCTCTGAGCATGTACTGAGGTCATTAGGAGGACTCCTTGAGTGCTGCTTCGAGAGCATTCCCAAACAAACATTTTTCTGGAAAATATTTATAAAAAGCAGCAAACAAACCCAGGTGGCTATTTTACAAAACACAGGAGAGACCTTGCCTGGAGGTAGTGGCATTGCCTCTTCTTCTCACTTTGCCCCTAGCTGCTGTGGCTTCAGTTTTCTGTCCCTCTAGGAAGATGAATCTGTGCTGCCCACCCTGTGGGTGACTACTCTGGTGTGCCCTGGGCTGGCTATGGTGCATGACGTGGACTGCTTCCCCATCTCCTTTGAAATACAAATGAGAGAGGATTCCAGCAGTTCTGTAGCAACTGCATCTATGAATAATTATTTCTTGCTGCTGCATTCAAGGCAGTTTTTTTTTTTCTCATGCAAAACCAGATTATATTAAGTATATTTTCCTTCCTGTTTCAGCACTTTGGAAGCATAGAGAAAAATGGAAATGCCATCCCCACACGAGAGCTCAACATCAAAGAAATTCTCTGCAGCTGTTCCAAACGAAACAGCAATGCGCTGCTTGAAAATATTTATATGAGGCTACAGCTTGAGTATAGCTAAATGAAACCTGTTCAGTAGCCAGTACCTTAGAGATATTGTCATGTTTATCTTTGGGTTTTGAGAAACAAATGTGTGCTTATTTTCTGGACTTTTCTATAGTGCTCTCTTTATTACAAACAGTTGGGAAAACCTTAGAATTTCTTCTGATGAGAAAAATAATTTTTATAGTGGCCTCATATGAGTAATTGTACTTAGCAGTGATTAGAGGCTATCAGAATGAAATTTTTATTAATGATTTTTCCAGAGGCTAAGCATTTATATTTGCTTAATTGATACTGTCCCATTCAAAGGGTCATTACCAAGAGGTTACTCATAGTACAGTAACAGTGCTAATGCCATCTATGAATTATAGTACATCCTGTTAGCCATGGCATTGCTGCTGTGTAATTGGGAACACAACTGCTGGCTTGATGAGAAGGAGCAATCACTAAATTACCCTTGGGTAAGGCTTCTGCGGGGCTGCATTGTTGCAGCACAGAAGTGCTGGTTGGAAGGGCTTGGGGTATGCTCTGCAGCTACCTGCATGCATGGGATGAGCTCAGAGCATCTTCCAGTACCTGCTGCATGGCTGTCCCCTCCACTGGGAAAGTCCCTAAAGGGCTTTTGGCTGCCTTCCCAGTGGGAGTAAGCAGGGAAATTAATCATTGCACTGTACCCCAAAGAAACAAACGAGCACAAAATCATGTTGTCACCATCCGTGGAGGTGTCCAAGACCAGGGTAGATGTCATATTGAGTGGCATGGGTTGGTGGGCATGATGGGGATGGGTTGATGGTTGGACTAGATGATCTTAGTGGTCCTTTCCAACCTTAATGATTCTATGATTATATGGAAGAGAGCAGATGGAGTGCCTCACAGGTCCAGTGATGAACCACAGCTCTGCTGGCTCTCAGCCTGTAAAACATCAGCACCCTCGCTCAATGCTTCTTTGTGTTTGGGGCTCCAGTTGTACTTCAGTGTTGCTGACAGGAATGCCACAGTTTTATACCTATTTACAAATCACCTGGGATTCTACAACACTAACCTTGACTTCCCTCAGGGCAAGTGGGAATTACTGTGGGACAAGTACTCCATTTGGCATTGCTATGCCATAGCACCAAAGTTGGTTGCTACTTCATGGGCTGCTTGCTTGGAAACCAGAATAAATGTAGCGTACTGCTTGGAGGAGCTTGACCTACTACAAAAGCAGCTTTCTAGATTTTAAAAAGCTAATGGGAATTAACGACAGCCATCTGCTGAAGGGGCATCTTTAAAAAGCAGTAATACCCTTGTGAAGTTCTGCACCCACTCATGTGGGATGGTGAGCCCACTGCAGGCAGATCTGCACTGGTTGTGTGCTGTGACAGTGGGGGGCAGCTCCTGCAGCACTGTCCCTCTGGCCAGTCCTAGCTGTGCCCCGTGGCACATCCCAAGCCTGTGGTAGCATTGCAGCTGGAGCTTAACCTCCTGCAGTGGGCTCAAACGTATTTTCAATATCGAGTATTACTACCAAATCCAGAGTATCTGAATTTTGAGCTATTTTCTATCTTGGTGGTAAGTTTCAGTGCTTTCTCTACATACAGTATTTTATATAACACAGCTCTATGTACATACATACATGGTTGAGCTGCCCAGGGCAGTCCCACCAATGTGCTGCAGAGAGACTTCACTAAATATGAAATATATTTGATTATTTTATATGCTATGAGTTTGGTATTTTGGTACTTCTTTCTGTGCTTATTACTGTGCTAAATGTCAAATTAAATCTAAATAAAGTTTAATTGTTATTGCTGTTTATTCGCTTGTACCCTGGATACGGCAATTATTTGCTTTCACTGCACTTATCTACTGAGAATAGAGTTCATTTAAATCTTTTCCTGATGGGGTTCTGTGGTGCTTTTGTGATTGTTGGGAATTGATTGGAGACCAGCAGTACAAAATGAGCAGGTGAAATGGCACACAGCATGTTATTGGTGAAGCAGGAGTATTTGGAGGTACGCCTTCTGCTAAAAGGCATCTCCCTCCAGGGGATGTGTGAAACACAGCAGGTGATGGTCTGTCCTTTGTTTGCTTCTGGTGTGTTTGTCTGCTTTTTGGGGCAATACAAGCCACTTTAGGCATAGTAAGGCGGTGACGGGTCAATTGTTGGACTAGATTATCTCAGTGCTCTTTTCCAGCCTTAATGATTCTGTGATTTTATGCCTTGGTGCTGCCATGGCATGTCCTTCCCGTCGCAGTGGGATCACTGTGGACACTACCGGAGCAACTCTGCAGCACTGCTATTCGCACTCATTTTGTACCATGATGGGTTCCACCAACAGCTTTCTTCAGCCCCTCCCAGGAGAACAGCTGATGAGAGGAGACCCACTGGGGCATTTCTCCACAGCTAACCGAGGCACAATCTGTTCTCTAATAGTGCTCTAGGGATGTCCTTCTGATGGGCTTTTCTGATGATACCGTGATGATCAATGTATTGTAAAAAAAAAAGGTGATTCATGTGTCTCAGAAGCAAATAACTAGATGACTTATTTCCATACAAATGTGTGTTAGAGCCATTGCTTGGCTTGTTTTATGCGGCAAGCATCAGTGGAGGTCTGCACTGCTTTATCACCTGCTTGCTTAAGAGCTGAGAGTGGTACTGGGTTTCCATCAGCTGAAGGCTACCTTTTCTCATAAGCTGAGCATTAAGTGCACACCTCTGTCATGCTGTGAGTTGCTCTCCAGCCTGAGGATGAACCAGTGCCAGCGGCCCTCTTTTTGCACCAGACCTGCACACAGAGTCCTACCCATTGAACCGAACATCACCAAAACTCACCCAGTTCCTGTGGAAGAGCACTGCAGGGGCTGCACCAGGCTTGCCTGGAGTACACTCATGTCTTACTCAAACATGAAAGGCTCCACATGACTTCACTTTCAGGTATTTTGCACACTGCTGTTCTGCTTTTCAATACATATGCATCTTCCCCTCAAACCAGGTTTCCTGATTCTCTGGCAGTAACTAAGTGTGTCACCGTGTGCTGATCTCTTCCTCCTCTGTTAATAGCCACATTGCAGATGGAAAATTAAGACTCCTAGAGACGGCGCTGCCAGTATCAGAGACATTTCATTAGAAATGCTATAGCTGAAAAGGAAATTGATTTATTGATTTTGCTACCGGAGTGGTGCTGCCACTCCCTGGGGATGTTCTCAAAGTGGGAGGGAAGGCAGTCAAGAACTTAAAAATACCAGGGTCTCACTAATAACAGGATGTCACACCAGGAGAACCACTTGGGGAACACCAGAGGAGCTGGCAGTGGCACCCATGGCCTGCAACTTCCACCTTGTATTCCAGGTCTTCCCAACTGCAGAGTGCCTTCATGGCAATGCAGGCCAAGGCAGTGAGGAAGCAGACTGCTTAAATGGCAATATGAAGAATTATGTTCTCAAAGAGAAGAAAAAAAAAAAAAAAAAGCATATTTTTATACGTGTTACTATAAACCTCAGCGCTTTGTTCTTCCACAAACAGCTCAGACGGAGAGTTATCAGCACTCAGTCACTGCAAAACACACTGACTCACAGGGAGCACGTGAGAGCTCCAAGGGCAGACAGTTCTGTGTGAGTAACTGGGCCACAGCGGGCGGCTCTGGCTATTAATTAGAAAAGAGAAAATGTTCTTGGGAATGACTCATTGCTCTTCCCGACATCCAAAGGGTGTACCTGAGTGGAGTATGAGGGTCAGCATAAGCACGGTGAGCCCATCGACCTGCTTTTATTCAGTCCAGCAGAGATCTGGATGCAGGCAAAGATCAGGGTTTTGTTGGTCCCTGTGCAGGTTACACAGGAAGAGAGAAGTCCCTAAAGTGGGCAAAGCATGGCTCAGGGCTGGTGTTGAAGGGACATTTGGTACTAGTGGTGTGAGGGGCTGGGAACACAGTTCAGCAGGACACTGTGCCCCTGTGTATTGTCCCGGTCTGAGGGTTCAAAGAGGAAATTTGTAGATTTTGAACTCTTTCACAGTATTTCTGTACTGAAAGCATTATGATGCCTCCTGGTTCAGGCTTCAGTGACATTTCAGACTCATAGAAGGCAAAAATAAGACTTTATTCCTCCCAAAGGAGATGGCCATGTAGTTTTAAAAGCAAGTTATGTATGAGGGTTGATCAAATTGGCATTTACAGCTTAGCATTTTCCTAGATAAAAATTTGTTCCACCCAAGATTACATTGTGTTCTGCCCACTGCTTTGTGTGGTATTACAATCATGAGCCACCTTCCAGCAACCTGCTCAGTGCCTTCCAATTAATAAAGAGAGAAGATCCTGTGTAGGGGATTGCTCCAGTCAGGTCTCCAATAGACACCATATAAACAGAACTGACTCACTCTCCAGGCTCATGAGTTAAAATTAGGGTGCTGCAGATAGAAAAGGCAGACAGGAGAGCAGAACGAAGGAGGTTTGAGCAGAAAAAGCTGTGTGCAAAATAATCCATCTGAAAACATTGTCAGTAATTAGCCCTGCCCTCTACTCCTCTGTGGGCACAATGCTGCCTGTCTGACACACCAGCTGTACTTGGGTGGATGTAGAAGCCACATCACTCAGTCTGGAAAAAGCTCCAAATTTCGATCTTTTCCTTGAAGCTGCAGAACTGCTTTCTGCTCCTGATGTAAGGGACCTTTTGTGGGTGCTCTCAGCTGGCAGAGGACGCCCAGAAGCGCACGATGTACTGTGTTCTCTGCAGACTGCTAATGATGTTTGATTAATATTTCATTACCAGTGTGAGCAATCTTTGGGCTCTCTCTGTGTCTGTCTTACTTAGCGCTGTCTTTTCTTAGTTAAGTGGCAGCTCCTGCAGACAGTGATCTAATTGTTCCTCAGCACCTGCTTGAAGTTGGACATTGTGTAATTTGCAGTACACGTGATTTGTCCTTTGAGGCTCAGATCAAATAGAACAGCATAGCAGATTACCAGTAACTGAATTAAGTGAAAGGTAATGTGCAGGCTACTGCTGAGCCCACAGAGATGCTTGGGCCAGACAACGCTGAATAATGCAGCAGTCCAAAGTATGTGTGCTGCAGTGACCAAGTAGCACAGGGGGCTGCCTGTGAGCTTGGGAACCCTGAGCTAACAGCATACAGGCTGCTTTCTAAGCACCTAGCCACAGCAGCCACACTGAGCTTGGCCACTGCTGGTGGAGAGTGTGCTGAGGAGAGGCAATGTGCTGTCATACAAGGGCCTTCCAGTGCCCTCTGATGTGGTGCAGGAAATATCTTGTGCATAGCTGAGAGAGGTGAGGGCAGCTTTGCACTGGGTTTATGCAAGGCTTTTGGGTTACACAAGGGATGCTCTAAGGGCTGCAGCATGTGGAGGGCCTGGCTCACTTCTGCAGCTGCAAAGCCCCTTTGTCTCATTATAGCACTGTGCTGGACTTGCAGACAGGAAATCTCAGCTTGTTTCCTCCGCTGCCACCCAGATTCAATGCCCTGAACTCACCTGTATGCTCCCCATTTCCCATTCCATGAGTGTCAGCTCCTGTCTCGCTCCAATTTATAGGAGGGAGAGGAGGTTCTTTTATTATCTATATACCCGGCGTGAGATTAAGAAGCAACGGTTCAAATGTTAGTCCGACCAGTTTATTACAAATCTTAATCAGGGAAATGGGGAAGGGGAGGATAGACACTATTATGAATTAGGGTACTGGGGAAGGGAAGGAGGGCGGTAGAAAAGATAGGAAAGAAGAGGCAAGGAGTCTTTATAGGCAGCAAGAGGGACATAGTCACCACCATGGATCCAGCGAGGTTCATAGTTCAGTCTTTGATCTTCAGTGGGTCGTCAAGCAGAGTTGTTCTATTGACCACGATGACAATGAAGCACAACAACCATGGCGATGATGGCCCCTTTTCAATGGTTTCAAAGTGGTTGAGTCAACTGTCTTTGCAGTGACAGCTCAAACCCAAGGTGGTTGAGTCAGCTCTCCTTTGAGTGGCAGCTTCTGGCTCTGGGATCTCAGCAGGAAACTCCTTTGTTCTTATCTTCCTGGCCTTGCCAGCAGATAAGAGGGAGCAGGGAGGCACCAACTTGTATCTTGCCTTCGCAGGATACAATGGCATTGTCCCCCAGTCTTCCATAGCAAACAGAAGTTATTTGGTAACAGGCTACATCTTTTGCCAGTAAACAGTCCTGAGCACTATCTTCTGAAGGCAAACAGCTCCAAAGACGTAAAATTGTCCACACAGCGATGTTGATTGCCACACAACATCCATCACTTGCCTCCTCAACAAAATACCTAAGGAAGCAAGCTTTGAGCCGAAAAAACAAAGAAGGATTCTCACAGCTCCCCAGGTTACAGCCTGCAGAGCCTGTGGCCTGATTCACCTGTGTTTGGCACTTTGGGCTTCTGCTGTGCTCACCATGGCCTCATTGCTAGGGACAGTCAGGAGGTGTGCAACTTTTGGGACGATGCTCACACCTAATGAAACCAGACTTTCCTCTCTGCTATAATCAATCCAGCAAGTCATTGCCTTCCAGTATATGAAATCAAGAGTTCCCTGAAGTTCTGCTATATCTTAATTCACTTCAGCACAGATGAAGAAATAGGCACACTGTACCCAGCACCAATGAAAACAAATGCAGACCCTGGAGCAAAACCAGAAGTCATTCCCAATTACCTTACTGAATAACAGTGCACAGCGTAAAGAAGCAAACTAAGTCCAGTTGTGCTCTCTGTGTTTGGGTGGTAGGGAGCTTCAGGGAGCTTCACTCTGACAATCAGAACATCACTATTTCAAAAGAATTTTTTTCCTCGTAAAACACTTTTTGTTAATTGGAAGGAGAGGCACTAACTGGACTTGGAAGTCGTTCTCTGGCATGGCTGTCAGAATGTAGGCTGTAATGAAGCAGCCAGGGAAGCCGGTAGGGAGCTGCTTTGCAGAGTGTTGTCATGGGAACGATGCAACTAGGGCACCTCGTCTTCTACCGAGCTCTGGCAGTGTGGTGGCAAAAAATCAATGCTGTTCAGCAGCACGAGGAGGGGCAGCCATCAGGTTTTCCATGGCTGAGATCTGATCTGAATGAAATCCAAAAGGCACAGTCTCTATTTGTGTAAAAATGGTGTCACTCTTTTTGAGCTGAATGAAGGCAGAATTTACATCAGCTGAGTGAGCACCTAGACATGGACCTCAGAGGCTGATATTAAAAATATTTGGTGGAAGCACATCCTCATCTAAGAACCCTCTGAAACAAGGTAAAGGAGCAGTTACTGGAGTCCTTGCTTACTTGGATGATTTCACTTGATTTTCACTGTCTGCACATTTCAACAGCCTGTTAATTTGGCATCCATAATGATTAGCAGCAGAAGGCAAAGAGTGTAGACCAGTGTTTACATCACCCCACTGTGCAAGTTAAGAATACAAAATGCTGCCATAGTGCCAGTATTTGTGGTCTTCTGAAGGATCTGAACCCCTTTGCATAATTCTCCTTTGAATGTAACGTACTGCTCCTGTGAAGAACCACATAAGTGGAGTTATTAGAAACTTCTTTATGGCCGTAGAAGATACCTTATGTGATGTTGTAGTTGCTGGGGATAGACAATGGTTAAGAACAGTTACCTGGGTGAGAAGGAATGCAGAGATTCCTCCTCTTACAGTTACATATATTGATATATGTATAAATAAACAAATAATATCATTAATGCTGCACCACAGAGACCACTGAAATAGAATTAAATGTAAAAGGCATGACCAGATCTGAGAAAGGCTGAAAATCCTAGCTGAAAAAGGGGTAAAAAAGCCAAATGCAATTCATTGCCTCTGAGCTTTCAATTTACTTGCTCAGGTCTGCTGACAAAATAAAGATCTCCTAATTAAAGCAGGCATCTGTAGAGTAACTGCATTTCTGCTGCTGGCCTGGTCCAGCAAGATGCTGAGTGTATGCTCCTCATTTCCTATTGACACCAAAGTGTGAATGAGGAACCACATCCATCCATGGCTCGCTTGATGTGTGCACTGGAAAAGTGACCAAAATAGCAGGCAAAGGAAGAAAATGGAGCCAAGATGTGAAAGGGCTCCCTGGTTATGTGTTGAGGTTATTGATTAAAACCCCTCTACTTAGCAACAAGTTTGAAAAAAGCTATGACAGTTTACTACGAAGTCTGTAACTGTGTTGCCTCTTTAGCCTTACTTTATCTCTAAGATATTTCTCACTGGCTGTGATGTTTCTATGCACACTGCAGAAACATTGGATTAAATAAACAAATGCAGTAGCCGATCTTCATGCTGCAAGGGCTGCGAAGTCAGGGTTGTGGATTTAAAGACTGTGGTTAATCAGCTGAAGCCCCTTTCTCATCCACAAGTCGCTACTCCTTGTCTTTGCAGTATCTCCTTTGGTGAAGGAAGGCCCACACACCATTAACTGCATTGATAAGAACGTGACATGTGTCACTAATTGAAATTATACACATAACACTGCCTTCTCCCCATGTGCGCAATATGGGGAGTCAGCTGCTGCTAATAAAATGTTTTTGTGTGCCCGAAGACAGGCTGACCTTGTTCTAATAGAGAAGGACCTTGAACTCTTACAGCCCACAGAAAAGTCAAGTGGATTCACTGAAACAGAAAGATAAAGTAAATGCAGAGCTCTTTCAGCACTTCCGTCCATTTGCTTTGTATCATAAATATCAATTCAAACATAGAAATGTAGAGTTAAACACAATTTGCCCAGCCTGTCCTTTCTATATGCATATATTTATGTCATGAAAGGTTTTACATAACTTCTACCAGCAGATTGCAAAATAATGCCTCCATTATGAAAGGAAGCCACCAGCCATTACGTTGCATTACTGTAATGTAATGGGTCTGTGAGATGAGATGTATTTAGAAGGCTTGCTTTTACTGCAAACCTTCTGCCCCATTCACCCACCAGCATCGATTTCCCTTTCCATTCTGCAGAGACCAATGACCATTAGAGCAGAATATCAGCTAACCTGAGCAGAGCCTCTTAGGCTTTGGCCCTAGACAGAACCTCATGAGAGAAATTTGCACTGAGCAATTTAAGAGACCCAGCACTGGTGACAGAATGTATTCGAATAGATGCTGATTACCAACATGCTAGCAGGTGAATCTCTCATTAGCCTAGAGCAATTGACATGGTAATTAATTTCTTCCCACACTTCACTGTGTGAAGTGGCTGCTGTAATAAAAAGTACTGCCATCGTTTCAATTTTTTAACTGAATATAAGAAATAAACAGAAGAGAATCCATATTTATTTCATTTTTCTTTGTGTACAAATGTCGCATTGCTCTCCCGTTGGCAGTGATTGCAACAGTGCTGACTCAATTACTCATTTACATAATCCCTTCAGATTACTCTTTTATATAACCACCGATAATGAAAAGATTTTCTCAGCTGAGAAGAGCAAGCGGGACAGCTCTGAGTGTGCATAGGATAAACTGACATGAGAAGATGGTCATTTGCATTAGTAAGAAATAATCATACCATAAATGATTAAAATTATCATCAACATTGCCTGCCCTACCTGACCTGAGGGATATCCAGGGACACAAAGAGCCCGTTTATCTGCAGAGTGCAAAGCAAACACCGCACCAATTGCTTGACACAGCTGAGTCCAGTGTTGTTACCACTTGCTGCATGAAGTTATTCTACAGACAAAAGGTTTTAAAATACTTTAATTTGAATGTGAATGAGTGTAGCGCAATAAAGAGGAATAAAGACATGGCTTAGTGCATTGTTTGCCATGGGAATGGGGCAGTTCTGGAAAGGATGCTGCAGTGGAAAAGGAAGAGCAGACAAATACTCTGCACATACAGTTCCTGGAAACACAAAGCTCTGCATAAAACGTATCTATAAGATGACTGAGCAGAAGGACATGCCCCTGGGGCAATCCTCTGAAGCAGAGCCTTAGAACTATCAAAAGGAGTGCCTTTAGCTGTTAGGGGGACTAGCTGTGTGAGTCCTGATGATGAAGACAAATATGACCGAAGCTACAAAATTACAACAAAGAACACTTCTAGTCCAATGTGTTGTACAAATGGAAAAGTGTAATATTTGGTTTAGAGAGGCCAGCTCATTGTCATGAGTCTCAAAGGAGTTCTTATTACTAAAGCACATTCTACGTTACAAACATGTGAAAGCTCAGATGCATTACTTTGAAGAGGTTTATCTCCTGAGGACTCAGTAAGAAGTACAGGAGGCAGACTGCAGTTCACTAAGGCTCAGAGCCTGCAGATAATCAGAGCTCTCTTGAAGACAGAAACCCATCTTCATTTCTTCTGGAAAATTGCAAAGATGGAGGAACAGCTGCAAAAATGTCTTTTACAGACTAACCTTTTTTTTTTTTTTTCCCCTCAAAACCACTCTCTTTACATTTTAATTTTGATTTTACAGTGATTTCACAGTATTGCTTTTGATATTGGCCTGCTGAAAAATAAATAAATAACCCCCTGAAAAAAAAAATCCAATTGTTCAAAGAAAAGCCTTTTTCTTAAGGATTACTCAATCAGTCTATCTCATGAGATCACTGCTTACTATTTTCTGGGGAGTAAAAAAGACTCTTCTAGAAGAAAAGGTGTTTACCCCCTCCACACCAAGAACCTGTGGACCACAAGCTCCTCTTTCTTTTTGTTTTGGTATCTCTAGCTTTGAGGAAGCTTCCAGACAGGGTATGAAGGTCCCAAAAGCTGCTTCAACCATCTAAAATTGGGTTATTATTAACTGTATATAAGAAATATTTCAGTGTATTAAAAAAAATTAGTCTATCAGATACACTGAGGTGTTCCATATACAGTGAAGCTGCACATTATTTACATCAGCTTAAAACCAGATCTATGTTTTTCTAAAGATTCAGCATGTTTTTCAACTCAGCAGTCGATTTGCCAATCACAGACTATGAGTGTGGGTGGCTACGAAGACACTGAGCCACCTTCATGCTTCAAAACACTTTCACTGCGGATACAGACTTTCAAAAGATGAATTGTTTAGCTAAGACTGAAATCTGATGTATACTCACTACATGACTTCAGGGGCAATTTTCCCTGAATTTTAAATAAAGGTGTTTTGTGTCTCCATAGTAACACAAGCTCATTTATTAAGATGTCTGAGGCACCGTTAGCATTACACAATTCACTGTATTAAAACAAGGTATAATAGTACAATTGAGAAGTAAGCTATATGTAAAGGATTCTTTTAATTCCTATGAAATTACAGCCACTTAATGGAGCCTCAGGAAAGACAGAGGGAACAGTGCAACTTTTGACAATGTACCATGTTGCAATTTATATTGGTATGCAAATTCCAAATGGATGTAAGAAAGAGAAAAGAAACAGGCAAGGGAATGGGGACATGAAAATTAACTACATACAGTCTAATATTCCTCTGTGAAATGTGCCAAAGAATCTGAAACAACTGTGAGAACTTTTCATGGCTTGGCACCGGCAAGAGGAGAGCTGGATCCAGTCCTAGCAGTATCAGGTGTTTTTTTTTGAGTTTTCCTACCCAAGTAGGGAAAACTTCAAAATTGCTTATTCTCTAGGTCTCGAGAGACTGCATCTGAAAACGTTCCTTCTGAAGAGCATTTATTGCCCTTCTGATTGAAAGTAAACACTCTTCTTGGATGGAAATAATTCACAAGCATATGGAAAATAGGGAACACTGCAGTGTTTCAGTGAGATTTTCCCAGAGGCATATCTGCCTGCCTATAAAACGTTAAAATTTGTATAAGTTGCCCTTTTGTATGTTTAGTTATAGGTAAACTTGATTATCTTAACCTGCAAGTCTCATTTAAAATGCCACTTATTATTGCTTTTAATATGTTTCAGTACTTTTGTGTTTTTGACCAATCTATAATGTGCTTTACAGGGATGAGTAACATGAATTTTAAGTTTAGCTTTAACAGAACCAGTTGAGAAAGTTCTGCGATTTGTCACAGCTTGTTTACATGAAGAAAATACACTTGGTGCCACAGACTGGCATGCGTGAATACAACAAACTTTATATGTTTTGAGAGAGAAAAGAGCTAGGATAATGAGTATGTGTTATGTTATACGTGGTCCATATGTTCTCTGTCACCAAGTGATCTGTGTTCCTTCACCATTCACTTCACAAGCTACAGGGAAATTTCTGAAAAAAAGCCCTGCTGTAGGCATTATGGAAAATGTGACTGTGTCTTCACCTATGCAAAATGGTTTCCTTACTTACTCTGGAAAGCATCCAGCATGTTTGTTGGAGGGAATTATCCCAACTTGTTGCTGGCACACTATGATGTTGTCAAACTCTACATGGAGCTGACAATGGACCTGTTAAGAATACATAAACTGTATTTAGATATCAGCTTATAGTCATGATTTGCTCCTTATCCTGAGGGACAGTATGGCCCAGGAGGTTGCAATCCACATAGCTCAGGTTTGCTTTGCTGTCAGCAATGGAGGCAAATTGTTGGTATGCTCCAAAAGCCTGGGTAATCCTGGGTGGAGCTGGGCTTGGTAGGTCAAAAGGATCACTACAGGCAACCCTAAGGATTGTGTGCTGTGTTTTTCCTGGCTCCTCACTGTGGAGAAGGAGGTCACCTGCCTCTCACCCCCCACTCACTTCTCCCTTGGCCTACTACACACCCCTGAAACTCACCTCCACCATCTTAAGTAACAAGAGGCAAAACACAGCAACCACACTATCACCACCATCTTATGTACCAGGGGGCACCAAGTCCTGCAACCTCTGCCATCTTAACTAAATGCATAACACACCAAGCATTGCCACTTCTGCCATCTCAAGCAGAGGGCACCAACTCCTGCAAAGTCCACTACTTAAGTAGCAAGGAGCACCAATCCTAGCCATCTTAAGTAAAAAGATGCCACTTCCACCATCTTGAGCAACTACGAGACAACAAAGCAAACCCTGCCACTTCTGTTTTCTTACGTAACATAGGAGGCAAACATGGCCATTCCTTCTACCTCTGCCATCTTAGTGTTGGGAATATCCAAATAATTTATCAGGACGGTATCTCTGATAAAGCAGATTTTATTCACAATTGCAATGGCAGGCCTCCTGCAAGCAGGAGAGCACGCGTTACATCTTTTATGCCCTATCACTCGATGCTTATCTATTTCTCCCTTGGTTCCTCATTGGCTGAGTACTTCAGGTTCACAATCTTCCCGATGCTCAACTAAACATACGGATACTGGCTAAACATGAACTGTTGCTAGCTAAGCATGTATCACTAACTAGTTAACTTCTCACACTTGCTTATTTGACACTTGGTCATTCTTTTGAACATCTGCTTGTCCTTGCGTAGAGATAAGCTTGGAAGGAGGACAGGGGGGAGTATCTTGATGCCTGCCTGTTGCATCCCAACCTACCCACAGAGCAAGGCAATCCAGCCTTGTACAGAGGCCCTGGATTCTTTGATGTTTGTTAAGTCTGCTTTTCTTTTGCTGAGGGTCGCTTATCCAAGCAGAATAGCCCTACAGTATAGGTTACGAAATACAAATACATGGTGCTTTACTTCTTCAGATCAATTCCCCCTTTTTAATATCTAATGCAGAAACAACATTGCATTCCTACATTAGACAGCTGGGCGTGTGTACCCCTGTGACTTCCGCCATCTTAGAGGCAAAAAACCAACAACCCCAGCCATCTTCACCACCTTAAGTCACAAGGGGCATGATGTGGGAACCCCTGCTAGAACCAGCATAGGAGTACGGAGGGGAAAAGCATGGAAAGCTCCAGCACAGCTGCCAGAAGAGCTGTTCTGTTATCACTCCCCATGACAGCGCTGCCCTCCAGGTGCCTGATACTTTGCCAGACACGTCTGCCCATTGCACAGGCATGGGGGGCAGGTATGGGATAGACCAGGCTGGCTCACTTGCCCTGGGACACCATGTTGTTGTTGTTGTTTTTTAATGAAGACAAACTAAACCCCAAGTACTGTTGTGTATCCATCTGTGTTATCATGTGATGATGAAGTTCTGTGGTGCTTGTGAAAGCAGGGGCTGTGGGCAGACCTTGAGCACCCGCAGACACAGACGCCGTTACATTTACACTCCCATGGGACAGACGAGCACTGGGGGAGTGTTTATTCACGGTTTCAAACGAGATCCAGCTTCTCTTTCATACTTCTTTATTATCATTATTATTATTTTTTTTTACTAACGCGTTAAACTTTGTATGCTTCTTAACACTGGCTGTACTTCCTCTTAACAACAAGGCCGTTTATTTAACGCAACACCAATCCCTCTCCGCCCGGAACAAAGCGCCACTGCCGCAGCTTCCCGGGGGCCGCAATAATGGGAGGAAACGCCGGACGCGGACGGGCGGAAGGCGGAAGTGATGGCGGCGGCGCGGCGGCGCGGTTAGGCGGTGCGCAGCGGCGAGGAGCCCCGGGCCGACATGGCGGCCGGCCTCGGGGGCTGGCTGTGCCTCTGCGGGCTGCTGGCCGTGCTGGCGGGGCTGGGCGCTCAGGCTAAGGTGAGGAGCGGGTGTGGAGAGTTCTGTTTACTTATTCCGCTCATTGCGTTGAACTCTTGAAATAAATCTGAGAGGTGGTTTGCTGTCGGCTCTTCGTGTAGGTCGTACGCTCGGCGGTACGGGCTCAGCGTGTTGTTTGCTTTGCAGAATTCCGAGGACGTCCGATGTAAATGCATCTGCCCTCCTTACAAAGACCACTCGGGCCGTATCTACAATAAAAACGTTTCGCAGAAGGACTGGTGAGTTTATTATGGGGAAGTACAAAGAGCGGGGTTGTCTGTAAGTGTTCTGTAACGATGACAAAAGCATCTCTTGCACGACGTACTGGGCATTTCAGAATTCAGCTGTTGGAAGAGATGAGGCTCGAAACCCCTAACGTGTCTCCATCTTCTATTTTGGATTGCTTGTTCGTATGTTCTTCTGTTGCATAAGACTTAGAAGTAGTAGAAGGAAAAGGGGGGTTGTAATTTGAATTCAGGGACCAGAAATGGTATCGTGGTGAAGCAGCGTTGTCTGTTGAGCAGGACAGGGATCATTCTCTCCTCCTTCTCTGCTCTTGAAACCAGTCCTGATGTTTAGAGGTTGTTTTGGAGATCTGTTCCTCAAAAATCACAGTCAGAGAACGCAGTACATTCTCTCTCCTATATATATAAAAATCTTCTGTGTCTCAGCAGTGTGCTGTGTTTTGGGCTAGCCGTAGCATCTGTCAGGTTTCAGCTGAGTCGAGGACCTGTCTACATGAGCGGGGATGAGCAGCTGGGGAAGAAAGGGGAGATAGCAGTGATTTAAAACAGCATACTTTAGAGTTGCTCTGATATCCAAAGTGCTCAGGAATTCTTGGATCAACCTATAAAAATATGAAATACAATTTGATACATTGACTCTTATTCTTATATATCAAGAATTATTAGAAGACTTTTTAAGTCTGTTGAATAGCAGCCTGCTAGCTACTTGATTGTGAACATTCCATGCCCCTTAGCAGACCCACCAAAATAATTACAGGATTGAAGTTAGTGATACAGATATGTATTAAGAGCTACGCCTTGACTTACTTATTTGCAGAAGAACGGTGAGAAACAACAGTGTAAATTTCAACCTGTGTTAATGAACGTAGAACATACTGTCTAATCTAAATTACTGTTTTTGTCCCATGTGGTTAACTTAATGTTATTAGGCCTGCTATGACAAATCAGTCATAGTGCAGCAGTGAAACATACTGAGAGAGCTCCAGCTGCAGCTGGGATCTCAGAGCAACACTGTTAATAGCTGTGTTGCCCCTGCGAATGAAGTTGATTTTTTTCAGTGGATATTGCTTAGCATTTGCCTTACTGTCAGAAAAGACCTCGCTTTAAATCATATTGTCAGTGATTGAAGGAAAAGTTGACTTTGTGGACTTTGCGCTTTTCATGGTGACACATAAATGGTGCTTACAGAATCTCAAAAACCCGTTTTCCAATCTTAAATTTCATTGTGTTGAGATTGTTTCTTGTGAGACCACCTGGGAATGTTTCATGTCTTCTTGTTCCAGTTGCCTTCTTGCTACTTTATAAAGGCTTAATTCCTAGGTCATGTGCAACAAAGTAGACAATTCTAGTGTCACACCTGGGCTTCTGCATCTGTGTGGGTGGCTTGTTACTATATAGAACAAAGTGTCATGCTCTTTCCTTCAGGCATTTAGATCTTGTCTGAGGCAAGAGCTGGAACAATTTTTAGTGTCTTTATGACTTACATTCAGTATGGCCACTTACTGCCCCCTTATCTGGACGTAAAATGAAAATTTAATCTTTAATCTTGTAGCCTGCATTATGATACCCTTATTTAGGTGTATCACTTCTTTCACAGGATTGGTCCCTTTTTTTTCATCCTCACAGATTGTCAAACAATACCTTTAGTTAACATCAGTATGAGCTGACAGTACTCCAGCACCAATAAAAGTGTTCTCCATTTGAGAGTTTGGAGCTACTGCTGGCAATTCAGTCCTGACAAACAACACACAATGTTTGGATAGGCAAACATTGTGCTGTATAAGCCTAAGCACCTACATGGCATTCAGTTAAATAACCCACTGTGGAAGAAATGCATTGGTATTTCATGTCCAGAGGCTGACTGCTTTAATAGTCACAGACGTGGTGGGAAGGAAGATGCCCTGTCTGCTTTGGAAGCTGAGCAGAAACTGTACTTTTGACTTCCTAGATTCCCTAGGAAGGAAAGTTTCCTTGGTGAGTGCAAGGGAGAAAGGTGCTAATATGGGGGAAGTTGAGTGGCAGCACCCTTTAGGAAAGGATTAACCTTTTCCACGTATATCCTCTTAAATTGCCATGGAATCACAGTCCAAGGAAACATATAATCAAAACTGTAAGATTCTGAGAGCTTTTACCCTCTGTAGCAGCGTGAAACTAAACTAGAGAAAAAACTTGTTGATATTATTTGATATGTTTACAGTAACAGATGTCCTGCTGTAGCCAAGCAACATGCTGGCTTATTCTCTACTTGAGCAACATATTGACATAACCTTTACAGAAATTTCCTAGTTAATTACTTCTATGTATTTCTGATTTTGCATATTAAGTGTAGCACTCTTTTGCAGAGGAGTTTGTAATTCTCATGTCAAATAAATGGAAAAAATGATCCCTCCATGCCTCTCCAGAGATTGTGATGTGACACTCAACAGTTCTAGTTATAAAGGAGTAATACCAACAAAACAGAAGAGAGAAAAACTGATGCCTGGCCACGTGGCTTGGCGACATTTTCAGGTAGCCCAGTACAGAGTTGAATTGTTAGCTGCTGCTATCACGTCAGAGACTTTGTTTTGTTACCTGCTTCTGCCTCCATTAATGCTGAGTTGACAGGGATCAAAGTGAAATTTGTTCTATAAGTGCTCTGCAAGGAGCTTGGGATGTTAACTGAATAACCAAACTGAGTCAGCAAAAAACTCAAATTATTTAAGTTATTGGTGGAAGTAGTGGTGCAAGTTGTTATATCATGGCAGCTGGATTTTAGTACTGTGCTGTAGAGTGTTCATAGCATTGTCAACTACATTTGTTGGTATGGGAACCATCTAAGAGTTTGTGATCTTTCACAGAATCACCAGGGTTGGAAGGGACCTCAAGGATCATGTAGTTCCAACCCTCCTGCCTAGCAGGGCCACCAAACGTACACATTCAGATCAGGTTGCCCAGGACCCCGTCCAAAGACGGGGCATCCACAACCTCCCTGGGCAGCCCGTTCCAGGGCCTAACCACTCTCCTTGTAAAGAACTTCCCCCTAACATCCAACCTAAATCTTCCCTCCCTCAACTTGGATCCATTTCCCCTAGTCCTGCTGTTGTCAGCCCTTCTGAAGAGTTTACTCCCCTCCTGGGTGTAGGTTCCCTTCAGGTATTGATAGGCTGCAATGAGGTCACCCCGCAGCCTTCTCTTCTCCAGGCTGAACAAGCCCAACTCCCTCAGCCTGTCCTCATAGGGGAGGTGCTCCAACCCCCTGATCATCTTAGTCGCCCTCCTCTGGACCCTTTCCAAGATCTCTATGTCTTTCTTGTACTGAGCAAGAACTTTCAAGTACTTTCAAGTTGAAGTATGTTTTCCTTTCTTGTTCCAGTGCTTTGAAGTGAATGCTGTTTATTCATAATCTTGTTGCTTTAATAAACGACTCATCCAATGTCTGCTTTTTTTCCTTATGCCTATAAACATGTGATGGTAAGAAAAAACGAGCTATTGTTCACAAACACCAAAGAGAGGTTAATCTTCCTTCAGATACAGGAAAAAAAACAGAATAAAGCTCTTTAAGTATTAGGAGGAAAAGATATGTAATAGCTAGAATTGAGTTAGAGATGTCTAAAACCAGCTGCACCGTTTGAACTGGTCCTGTCTTTCTTCAGTGATTGTCTTCATGTGGTTGAGCCCATGCCTGTCCCTGGACCTGATGTAGAAGCATATTGTTTACGTTGTGAGTGCAAATATGAAGAGAGAAGCTCCGTCACAATTAAGGTAAACCATGGAATTCTGTTGTTATATATTAAATTCCTCAACTGAATAGTAAATGTAACTTTTTAGAGAAATACTCTTTTTAAAGGGAGAGCTCTTCTAAAGCAGTCTTAAGATTATTATTTTTTTTTTGTTAGTTGTTCATAACTTTTCTTGAATAGTAATAGTAGAATCATGTTATAACTGAAGGGGTGAGCTTAAGAAGTTTAAGTTCTCCTGTTTTGAGATTAAGCTTTATACTTGGCTGGGATTTTGAGTGTGCTGTGGTATTTTGTCAAGCTTTGAACTTCGTATTTTTCTCAGTGTTCTCCCATTATTCACTCTTGCTCTCTTGATGTAAATTTACTTTCTATCTTGCCAATCTAAGAAGAGCAAAATTGATCCTGTTTGCTTTATCTGATGATTCTTCATACTTATCCTGTAACCACCATTGAGCCCCTGGAGTGAATAGATTATATAGTGCATGTTTTCTTCTATTATACTGATTCCTTTTTTAGGAGGCTTTTCGGGATTTTGCGTTTTTCCCCTTCTCCTGTTTCATTGTGAGCTCTGTGACTGAATGTGGATCTATGCTAGAGAATGGAGACCATACAGGAACCCCAAAATTTGTGACCAGTTTAATTGCTGTGGATTAGTAGTCTTGATTAAGGTGAGAGAACACCAGGTTGTTTCAAGAAGGATAGCATAGGACTTCAGCAAGGCCTCACTAAGAGAGACTTTGTTTCAAGCTAATTTATCTGTCTGCCCTTAAACCTTGTAATACCAATTTAATAGGTGATGGCTTTTTGCTGTTCATGAATTTCAAGTCATAGTGACGCTACTGTGTCAGGCTCATCAAAAACTTTGACTGTACAGTTCTTTTGTTCATCACTGCCTGGTGAGAGGTGGCTGAGGTAATGTCATAACTCTGGGATAAATAATGTTTGTGTTGTGCAGGTTACAATCATCATATACCTGTCTATTTTGGGGCTACTTCTTCTGTACATGGTGTACCTTACACTAGTGGAACCCATTCTGAAGAGACGTCTCTTTGGACATTCACAGCTCATACAGAGTGATGAAGACATAGGGGTGAGTTCATCCAACCACTTGTATGCGTGGGTTAATTCTTAAGTGATTATTTGGGAAGATTTTTTTGCAAGGTAATTTAAATTCTTTTCCTGAAGGGAGAGGATGATCTTCGCTGTAGTCAGAAAACCACGTGATGATTCTGTGAAGCCATGCTTTCATTTTTCACTTGTCTAGAAAGTATTAAGATGAGGATTGCTTCTGTTAGTTGCTACAGTGTGCTTGCTTTTTCCTCTGCCTTTCCTCCGCCTTTCCTTTCCCACTGAAATTGAGGGTAGCTAGCTTGCCAGTACCATCCAACTTATCTTTGATGCTATCCCTTTCTCCATTTATTTTATGGAGGAAACATACTGCTATTGTGATTTTGCTTCTGTACAAATGAAGTGATTTGTGATCTTTGAACTTACTGTTCTAGATAAGTCCAACTGCATAATCTTTTATATAAGTTCATAGCCGTTTAGTCTGGGACTGTCTTGATTTTAGCATATTTCTTAGCTCAGTGATGCCCATATGTGCCATTGTAGACATCCCCTGAGATCTTTAATGTGAATCATTCTCCTGTTAAGAATCATCACTGAGCTATTCTGTACAGAATTATGTCACAGATACATATCAATGTCTTTTAAAAGCATTCAGGAACAACAGCAACAACACAAGTACTGTGAGGTGTATACATATAAAAGGGCAAATAACTATTTAATATGGGATGTAGTTATGTTATTTTTTTATTATGAAGTTTACACACGGTGCTTTCTGATGTAACTTTAGGAACGTGACTTTGTCCAAAACAATTTGACAGCCAAAGAAGAAGTTCAATTCCAACCCTTACTGTTTATAACCTGCTTTTATTTATTAGAAGAAAACAAAGCTTTGCGGGTATTGATGGAAAACAGGCAGAGTAAATATTAAATAAGCTCTCAGTTATTGTTGAGCTCTGTCACCTAAACAGCTGTATTTACACTTTACTTTCAGACAGCTTGGTACAATAGGTTTGGTTTGGTAAACAGTGGAGTGTGTTGGTTTTACATACAATCTTTATATGAACATCCTGAACTGCCATACAGTAACAGGCTGAGAGCTGGCAAAAAACTGACTAATTCACTCTTTAAGTGACATTAAACAAAGTACATTCATGACAATAACAGGAGGGTCCTGGCATCGTAGTCTGTCTTAGATTTGATTCCAGCAGCTACTAATGGATGCAAGTCTCGTTTGGGTAGTGAGGCACTGGAACAAGTTGTCCATGGAGGCTTGGATGTCCCGTCTCTGGAGACTTTCAAGGCTGGGTTGGACGGGGCCCTGGGCAACCTGATCCAGTGATTGGCGACCCTGGCTGTGTTAGAGAGTTGGAGCTCAGTGATCTCTAAGGTCCCTTCCAACCTAAGCTGTTCTATGAAATTGCAGTGATACAATTGGGTCTATTTGGGAAATATTTGGCAGTTACTTGGGATGAAAAGTATCGTTTTAACTATCTGAAAACTTGCTTTGTCGTTATGACTGACTAATTGGCTAAAATAGCTCATTTCACCTTAAAATCACCAACAAAATAAAACAGTTAATTCAATTGCTCGATGGAATTATTGAGTGTGTTCTTTGGATCTTTGCTGTTCCAGGATCACCAGCCATTTGCAAATGCTCATGACGTGCTAGCTCGATCTCGGAGCCGTGCCAACGTGCTGAACAAAGTGGAGTATGCCCAGCAGCGCTGGAAGTTGCAGGTCCAAGAGCAACGCAAGTCTGTTTTCGACCGTCACGTTGTGCTGAGTTAATTCTCTCAGCAGCAACTCCAAGAAGTAAAGCAGGCAAACCGAAAAAACTGACTTCTGTCTCCCTGAACCTATCGCTTCAAAAGGGTTTTCTGCAATTGTTCTTTTCTGATTTGAAAAAAAAAAAAAACAAACCACCAAACATATATATATGAAGTATTTAAAATTTGAAAGAATGTACTGAGCAGGAAGCAGATAAAAGAAATTAGTTAACCAAAAGCTAGAAATCTTTACATTTTCAGTTGTCTCTTACTAATAAAACTGAAAAGAAAACAAACCCTGAGATAGCTTGCTTTGTTTGCTACTGTGATACTTTATTTATAGTTGTGACTTAACGGTGATTTTTAACTATATATTTCTCTTTATTATTTATGTGGTTAAAAGTACCTGGGAACATAGTAACTACTTACAACTCACCACTCTCTTTATGTAAAGACCTTTTGTAAATATATTTGGATTTTTCTTCAGGCTGATGTCACATTGGAAATTGAAATCTTGCAGTGCAGATGTCATGTCAGAGAGCAGAATTTTGATTGGCTGTATTCATCATTTGGTTGCTTGCACTTGTATTTTCAAAGTGCTTGTATGTCAGGTGGTCTCAGAAATAAGGCTGAACTTAAATGGACACTGACTCTTTGAGCTGCACACTTGAACTACTGTGATGTAGATAAACTCAAATGCACTTCAAGGCAGTGTTGACATTTCGTTCTATTTTGCTTTAAAGCTTAATATATTGTATGTGTATGATATCTTTTAAAAGAGATCTTCCTTTCTTCTCATGGGTAAAGTCTCAGGAGTTAGTATATGATGAAATATTTATTATAAGAAATCTTTCTGCATTTGTTTGGATTGATGGTAGAAGGCACATAATTTCTTGAGCACCTGTCATCCTGGGAGTTAGGTGTATTTTTCTATCTGTGATTCTGTGTTCATCTCTCTTAAGAGGTATACAGTTGCTAGATGACTAACTTTCATATATTCTCTTTGGAATGTAACAATTAAAACTGATTTTTGAAAAACAGATGCACATTATCTAGATGTCATCATTTTCTCCCTCATTACACTTGCGTGCAAATTGCATTTATAAAAAGTTAACTGAAAATGCTTCTGAATGGAAATATGCAGTTGTTTAGTGCTTAGATAAGGGAAAGAATGGCACAACAAATTGCTGATTGAAGGAAGGTTTTAATCCCTGAAATTTGGCTAGGCATGTTTAGTTATATTACCATGTTGGAATGATTTTCATTTCCAGTGCTGAAGGAAATGGTACCATGGAACAGTATTGTATATTGGCAGGTACAGGTTTGGCTTTCATAATTGCCAGAGTGGGAGCAAAATAGTGTGGAAAATAACTGTTCCTGTATACTTATCTCTTCAGTACCTTGAGTGGAAACATAAGTTGTCCCATAACATTTGCAGTGACTACATGTTTTTGGCAGATGCAGGTCTTCATTGTCTTGTCAGTCCTGTAGGCTTCCGAAACCACAATTAATCTGAGTGTAATTATAACAGGCACCTAATTAGTGGAGATGTAGGGTTCTCCCTCTAAGTACAAAACAGCACAGGGTGTATTGACAGGATAAAAGCAAACAAACAAAAACACAGTTGTGTTTGGCATCTAACCCTGATGAGTCAATGATCGGTTATGACAGCGATGTACATAGGATGCCCTAAGGAAAAATAACTTGTTTGTTGCATTTGTGCCTACCTATCAGTTCTAATAGTGCCCTACATCTTGGCTGCATTTCTGATCGGGTCTGAAGCTGGAGTAGAAGGAAGATGCAGAACTTTGCTCCAGATGGGAGGAGGTTAGGTGGAAGGGAATTAGGGCTGATATTTGAGTGTAGTGTTGAGGCTTTGAGACAGCAAAGTGGAATAGAACTTAAAAGAACTTGAAACAAAGCAGATCTTGTGAGAGGACCATAAAATGTAATATTAATTTCATCCGTGCTCTTATTCAAATGTGTGTTCATTTTAACTAAGTTCTAGCTGATAATTAAATAGATGTTAGTGTATGAAGCTCCAGTAAAGGAAAATACTGCTTGAGTAAACTGTAACAGGGCATAAGCAAAGTATGTTCCTGATTTACTTTTTCAGGTGATCCAGTTGTGTTCAATACAGTTTTAAAATTTCTAGTCCTTAATGCCAAGTCTTGTTGCCATCATAGCTGTGGTGTGGGTGGAAAAGGCAAACCAGAAATGAGCAGATCTAACTGTAAGCTACTTTGCATGTTGTCAATTGGCTATAAATTGCAGGAGTCATTGACTCAGTCGAACAAAGTGCATTCAGGTAAGAGAACGGTGTATTGCTGTATCTAGCTACAGGTCTGCACTGAATATCCATGTTTCTCTAAACCACTTCTATCAGCCAGTCAGTAACAATGCTTCTGTAGCTTTTTAATTCGTTGTGTTTAATGTGATCAATTACTACATTACATAAGATGCAAGGAAACTGGAACATTAACTTTTTCTTCAATATCGTTTAGATATTTTCAGGTATTATTCAGCAGTCTTAAAATTAGCGCGTCTTGTTTCCTTGGATTTCACTTTGCTCTGAAGATTGGTGAGTCTCTGCTCTGATGGGAAGAGGATTCTAACATGTGCTCAGTGCAGACAGTAAGGCAGCAGACAAATGTTGTATGGAATGCTGTTATCCAGCAGAAGTGTCGGTGCAAAACAAACACTGCAAGTATCACAGGGGGCTGTGTTTTTTGGTTTCTTGCTGTATGTAGATACTTTACTATTCACTTTTTGCTATTCAGTGACTTTATTTCGTTCTGACAATTTTCTACTGTGACATCTTGAAAATATTTTTAGAATAACACAACTTGTGTTAAAAAAGAGAAAGATGATTATCTACTGCTTTTGTTTTATGAACGTATATATTCACTTCTAATCTTTCAGTATCTCTATTAATTCAAAATGAACGTGTCTGTGTGCCATCAGTGTGCCTATACAAAGATCCATTTAAGATGCATGTGACTGTCTCTCTTATCTAACAACATGCTATAAAGGAACTCTGAACTCCCAAGATTTCTGTACTGAGATCCATTTTGATAAGAAAATAACAAACAGCACTGAATACAGATGTATGTTGATGGAATATGTTAGATTGGGTTATTGAGTGAAAATTCTCTTACTGTTGAAAGTGGCAGGTGTGAAATGATTAGAAAACATTAAAATATCTCTATCCTTGTGAGGGATTAAGATAATCCAGTTTGCTATGGAACTGTGCTCTGTATATTTGAAACTTTTCAAGATTGTTGTGAGTAGTGCAGTCTAGATGTTTCTGGTAACCTAGTTTGTGTTGTGTGCTTTTTCTTTTGTAGAGGGTATAATCTAAGTATTTTAGAAAGCCAAGTATAGATGAGGAAGACGTTAAAGGAGCATTTTTGGATAGATTTTGTTGGGAAGTACTGCTTGCAATTGGTAAGGATGGATCTTAATTCTTTAAAAAATAACAATATGCTTTAGATACATTTTTAAGTAGCTATTATGTAAAATAATTTAAAATTGAAATTTAGTATTTCATCTCTGTGTTTCTCCACTCATCTGTGTATTAAACAACAGGACCCAAGATGATGTCGGGTTCAGCCCTAATTCATCCTATAGGCCTTTCCTAAAACTTAGATGAAGAATAAATTGAATACTTTGCAGACATAAATTTGACATCCCTTCTGGGATCCCTGCACAAGTTTTGCATTGAGTCAAAACAGTACAGTGAATGAGATATCAAATGAATAGAGAAATAATTTGTCCTTGAAGATTTTTTGGTACAAGTAGAGACTGTCACTGGAATTGTCAGTGGGCTGGAGAGAGTGCTTTCAGTGTTGGCCTGCTTTATGTTTTCTGTAAAGATGAAAGTTTAGAGCAAGCTAGATTTCTGTGGGGCTCATAAAGGTAGATCTTTCTCATTTCTAAAGCGGAAATGAAAGGAGAATGTTTGCTCTTTCCTTTAGAAAGTGTTAATAGTTTTCTTCAGATCTGTTGTGCATTTTTTAAAATCACTGTAGCCAATTTACATCCTCTTTTTTTTTTTTTTTTTTTTTTTTTTTTTCCAAAGAGGATGTTTTCTGCCATCTGTTGTTCTGAAATGTTGCAAATACATTAGAAGTCTCACCTGGCAAATGCGCAGGTGAATATTTTGTCCTGTCCAGTATGAGTTGTTTAAAGTGTTTTGTAATTATGCGTTTCCAGGTTAAATGCAGAACCTGATGGATGGGAAAAGCTACTGTAATCTCATGGACAAGTTGTCCATCACTGCTGACACTCAGTGCATACAGCTGCCCCGGCCTTTCTGTGCAGACCCACTGGTCATGTTTCACATGTACCCAGAAACACCAAACCAGGTCGCTTGCTCTGAAGATCTGTCATTCCTTCCTTTCATGTCTGAGCATTTCATCACAGAGAACTTCTACACTGAGCCCTGTGGCTTTTCCTACCAAATACCCCACTGCAATTACAACAGGAGTGAGTACTCCTATGGGCCGGCTTTCATCAGGAAGAGGAATGAGAGGGAAAGGCAGAGAGTTAAATGTGTCAATGAAGGCTATGCTAAATTGAGACATCACCTACCTAAGGAATACTTAGAGAAACGGCTCAGCAAAGTAGAGACTCTCCGTGCAGCAATAAAATACATCAGGTACCTACAGTCTGTTCTGTACAGTGATTCCATGGCAGCAGACAAAAATGTCATGGAGCCAAGCCAAGCACCTAAAGCAATTAACAAACAAAGCCAATTTTTGAAGGCTATCTAAACTGTTCCAAATCAAGGGAAAGATGTCCTGGATGGGAGCCTGGTAGCCACTGCTATGTTGTTTATGATGTGCACCTTCCTGAAACATCTAGGAGATCATAGTACGCATCGATACCAGCCCACAGAAAAGTATTTTAGTTTTGCAGGTAGTAACTGTGCTTACAGAAGCGTGACTGGAAAATCACATCTGAGTGGCCTCAGATAATTCATGGAAATTGGAAAGCACATCTAAAATAGTAACCGAACAAAAAATACAATACCTATAAGTGTGAATTAATTCTATGTGCCATCACATTCTTTGTGCTTTGAAATAAAATAAAGTCTTTCCAGTGGTGAGGCTAAAATTCCTTTATTGTTCTGTACTGTGACTGGTTTGCTCTCATGTGCCCTTTCACGGAAGTTTTTTTGTTCTTATTGCCAGTTTTTCTCTTGGAAAGCGAGGAGATCTTTATAAAGGTTCCCAGGAATGTTATTCAAAGACAACAAAATGGATAAGTTAGTTTAAAAGTGGAAGGAAAAGGGGAGCAGTTCTCTGAAACACTGTCACTGGGCGTAGGAAGAGCATGACATCTTGCAAATGCAGTTTTATTCCTATGAGTAAAAATGTTGATTCTTTTAAAACTGTTGATTCTGCCTAATTTCTATCCAAATTCTATGGAAATTTGTTTCCATCTCTCTGTGCACTTAAAAATTAGGACTGGTTGCACAATACAAAGAGGGTTGGCAAGATTCTGGCCTGGAAAGGATTGTGTCCTGTGAAAGAAATTCTTCTGGGACCCTCTTCCCCTTAGTCTGTTTCTCTGTGTTATCTGATGATTTCAGCTAATCAGTGTAGAACAGATTTATGCCAAGATGGTGAAGAGAGTTTTATCTTGTGATTAGCAAAATGTTCTTAACGTTTGCTGTGTGTCAGGATTGGCATTTAACAGCAATTCGGCTGGCAACATGAGAGCAGTTTGTCTCTGGTTACAGCAAAATGTAGAGAAAACAATTCCAGACTTTGTAAGAGCTGGCAGTCCTTAATTACAGTCATCCATCCCTCTGTTCTCATGTTTTAATAGTAGTGAATTGAAAAATGCCTACTAAACGCAATTAAGTATTTCCCTGCCTGCACTGCACAGACATATCACATATCGAGGTGTGTACATTTGTGAAGGAGGAAATGAAGAATAGGGAGCGCAGTAGAGATTAGCAGGAAGATTTCTATGTGATTCTCTGACATTTTGGAGCAGGTTGCCCGAGAAGGCTGTGGGTGCCCCATCCCTGGAGGCATTCTAGGCCAGGCTGGATGTGGCTCTGGGCAGCCTGGTCTGCTGGTTTGTGACCCTGCACATAGCAGGGGGGTTGAAACTCAATGGTCGTTGTGGTCCTTTTCAACCCAGGCCATTCTATGATTTTGGTTTTGTACATGCTTTGGAGGAAAGGGGGAGAATTCAGAAATTCTTCCCCTTTATTATGGAAAAGAGAAGTTTGCAAAGGGATTCGATCTCAGTTCCTCCCAGCATTGGCTCTCCTTGTTTGAACCAATATATTTGTGGTGGTGCTTTATGATCATAAATCTGAACTGCAGCTTTGAAGGATGATACATTTCTTTTACCTTATGTTACTATGCGAAGGGCTGGAGGATGCTTTGCCCTTTTGTAATCCTTTCTTTGCCCCCATGGTCTCCCAGTGCGATAGCTGGATGACCAGAGCTGCATTCAGCAGCAATTGGGCTGGTACATGGCAGGCAAAGGGTCGTCTCTGCAGCGGGGTCAGGTCAGCACGTCAATTCCTAGTGGTAGCCATGTTGCTGACCTCCTTAGCAACTAGAAAGTGCTGGCAACAAATGCTTCCTGCATCCAGCAGGGCAAAAGGACAAGGTTTCTATCTCAAGACTAAATACAAACGGTCAAGATTTAGTGTTATCAGTAGCTGGTAAGTTTGAAATACTTCTGGGTCCAAATGTGTGGAACTGTTCAGGAAATCTCATAGTGCTCCATAGTTGCCTTTGTCAGAGCCCTGCTTTGTACATCTATGCAATACTTGGCTCTTGGCAGGACAGCTCTGAGCAGCTTTACAGCGGGCTTTAACACGTACTGGAATTTGCATTCCTTTAGAAAACATAATGGATTACAGCTTTTTGTAATAGGGGAGCTTGTGTAGTATGAGTTTGATGTGTTGGTTTGCTCTTTATAAGACACGTTTTTCAGCAGTTATTTACTTGCCTTTGTTGTGTTTGAAATTACATACCGTTTGTAGATGATAGAATCACTAATTGTATCTTTTATGAGATGAAATAAAGGTAAATTAGGCACTTGATTGATATATTGCTCACTCTATCACAAATTTTACCCTCAGCATGCTGAATATTTCTAAACAAAATATATTTATGTAAGATTATCAGAGAGCATCACCTCATGAATCCTAATGTGACAACCTCTGAGTAGTTACTGCTCATCAAATCTTAGCATCTCATTCTTCTGGTGGCAAGCCATAGTCCTACTGTTGCAAAACATGACAGGGCAGTGGGAGACCAAAATATTTCCTCTTAATATATCATAGGCAATTCTGTTCTAGCACTACAGTCAGAAGCTGTCTGCTCAACTATGAACTTCAGCTGCAGTTTCTCTTTTAGCTTGTAGAGCGGGGAGGGTTGAGCTGTCTCTGTGTATAAGGAAGTTCTAAAGGAGAGTGTAGGTGTAAGAGAAGAGCTGCGTGTTACAGAGAGGAACAAAAGCTGCAGCTAATTAAGAACGTTGCTTTCCTTAGGATTTCCACAGCAAGAGTGTTTCCCTGGATGTTTATGTCCCTTTACTAGATATAGATTTATAGACTCACAGACTTGTTTGTATTGGAAGGGACCTCAAAGATCATCCATTTCCAACTCATTTGCTGTGGCTAGGGTTGCCAACCACAAATTTGAATCACTGGAAGTCACTGAAGTCAGTGATATGGGTTCACATGACAAAACACCAGTCTGGATACTTTGAATTCAGTCTTTATTTCATGAGAGCAATTAGTAAAAGTTACTGAGATCTTGAGGGTAATCTGGAAAACATTTGCTTGACTTGAAAAATGCCAGCATGTTGTCTCTTTCCAACTACTGATAGCTCGTGTTTTAGTCTTGCAGGAAGCTGCCTTTGCAAGAATGGCTCATTTGGAAAGATTCCTGCCCATGGACCACAGGTGCTGCAGCATGATGCCAGCTCTGGACAAGTTCCTGTGCTCCAGTGCCATCCCTGCTATCCACCCCTGCTGTAGGAGCTCCTTTGCCATGCATTCTGCCTGGAACACCAAGACCCTTGCTCCCCTGCGGTAAAATTAAATTCTTGTTGGATCTGTGATTTGTTCCTTTGCATGATATCTAATAGGATAAAAAAGTCTGGGATGTGTCAGGTTAATACATTAGCAGCTTGAATATCATTTGTGCTTTCCTCACCCTTGTGCTGGCAGTTCTTGGACTGCATTAACTAAAATGATTTGCTACCCTGGAGATTATGGAAAGCAAAGCCTGGGGTAAACTTGCTATCAAAAAAAGAAGTCCTTAATGTTACTTGGATAAATAAAAGCATTTTGCATGAGCAGTGATCTGTGAAATGGTTCTAATTCTATGTGACAGGGAATTATTTCCCTGTTTTGAGCTTATACTGTCAGCTACAGTGCTTGAGTACCTCTAAGCTGTGCTTTATGCTGGAGCATCTTTTTCTCTTGCCTGATCTTAAGGATTGTATTAACTTGCCATGTAGTCAGAAAAGGTGTTAATGCAAGTGATCCTGGCCAAGGTCTCCAGCATATTCTTAGCTTTCTTCCTCTTAATCCCAAACCAAAGAGAACTGGGTAAAAAGTGGGAGTTCTACAAAATGAGGTGCAGTAACCTTGTTCTTACATCTTAGAGGATACATATATACTTTTGCTTGACCTACAAAATCTGATTTCTCTCACCACTGACCAATTTTCTGTTATTCAAGGTGCCAGTGGATTGGACGCTGCTTCCCCTCTCTTGGCCCAGCATGGCAGAGGCTGAGCATGTCACAGAGATCAGCCATCTTAGCCAAAAATGTCCCTGTTCTGGTGAGAGGGGAGCATGATGGATTTTATTACCGTGGTACAGTAAAAGAGGAGGTGAAGGTGAGCAACAGTCTCTGTGCTGTAGTTATGTGGGTGTACGCTGTCAGTCAGATCTGTTCACCTGCGGGTGGGCCATCCACTGAACTCAGGTGAGGTGGGTGAAGTCAGCATGGCTGGAGGACACCCCTCTGCCTTTGGCAAAGACTGAATGTGGTGGATGCAGGCTGCAGCAGTCCTTGTGCACTGCCTGAGTTCTGTGTGCACAGCAGGGCCTCATCTCTGCTGGTGCTCGGCATCGTGCCAGGCCTGGATGGCATCAGAGCTGTTGTGAACAGTGTGCTGGCCACTGTTGTGTATAGACACATAGCCACCAGCGCAGGAAAAGTGTTTGGTGGTGTGTTATGTACACACTGCCAGCATGAGTCAGCTGCAGACCAATGGCACAGTGTCTTCAGAAATGTTAGTGAAAGCTGTAATTCGTCAGTTTGTTAGCACTTCAAACTTCAGGGGGAAAAAGAGTCTATTCTTTCTCAAGAACAGGGAAGTGTCTTGTTTCAGTGTTGATTGAAAGCCTCTCGACAAGCCTTAGCTTACAAGAAAATAAAAAATTGCAGCAGCTCCCCAGCAGTGAGTTCATGTTGTATAATGAGGAAGGACTTGGGCATGCCTAAAGAACAGCTTTAATGTGTCTGGTGCATGCAGTGTGCCTTGTGCCAGTGGGACTGTACCTAGTGATTATGTGACTTGATGCATAACTATGTGTTTTTCAGAGGTACTGTTTTTCTCTTGGTAACAGAATGAAAGGGGAATGTTCCTGGTAGAGTTTACCAGACCACTTCAGTTGCATGGAAGGCATTCGGTACATGTGCAAAAAACAGCAAAGGATGACATCCTGGAGTATGCCAATGGCATGAAGCATTCCTTGCTGCCAGGAGACAAAGTATTGGCACCTTGGGAACCAGATTTGGTGAGGTATGGCCCTGGAACAGTCCTCACGGGCATTGAGACAAGGGACCCTTTACGAGGTAAGAAGGATGCTGCCCTTGTCTTTCTTGCCTTGCTTGGGAACACAAGTGAGACTTTTGGGATGAACTCTGTTGTGCTATTGCCAGAGAGCTGTCGGTGAACTCACTGTAGCATTACTTAAAGCTTCCAGGAGCTGATGTGAATGATATGACCTTAGATGCATATCAGGTTGTAACCTTGCCTGTCTGACCCTAAGGAAGCTGTGACCCACAAAAACGTCACCTTCCATATCCACGGATCTGCAATTTCCTGTATGCTCAGGTGGGGCTGTGTCTGTTGCGTGAAGGACAATGGCCTTTTCCTGGTAGATCCAAATGTGGCAGCTCTCAGGAAGCATCCGTCTGTGCTAGAGTGCTCATGCTTTTACTGAAGGATGCATCCTGGGGGTGACCTTATCACCCAAGCGTGGTATTTCAGTGGCTCATTCATTTTCCTGTGTCTGACAGGCTCTGCTGACTGCTCAAATATGGGTAGCGTGCTCCCTGAGTGTTACTGCTAGCTTTGGCAGGAACAACAAAACTCAGCGAACATTGACTTGTTCACCTGATGAAAAACTGGGAAGAAAGATGCTGCCAGGTGTCACAGTGAGAGGTGATCACTGATGCTGCATCTGGCAGGACTAGAAAGCGTGTCCCAAGCTGCAGAGCCTGAGCTGTATGTGCTCCCTAAGCAGAATGGCTACTCACAGCTGCATGCCTTTTCTCCCAACAGCCTCAGAAGATGAAGAAATTATGGTTCAGTTCTGGAATGACAAGAAAGTGAACCTGCCACGAGGTGTAGCACTGTGGATCCCTCCTAGCCTTTGTGGGAGGATTGTGGAGATGATCCACATGCCTTTCTCCAGCAGGTTAAAGAGCAGAGAAAGTCCTGACACTAACTTGTGCATTTTTTCCTGCAGTCCTAAAACCACCTGGGTTCCTGTTTGTATTGCATGTAGAAACGCTAAGCACAGCTTGCTCTGCTCACCCTGCTGGCCACTTCTCCACTGTTGTTGTGGTGGTATGTGCTGTTCATCAGCCTGTGTCCACTCCTTCTGCTGCTGCCATGGCCGCTTTGATGTTTGGCGGCCTCTTCCACCCAAGTCTCAGGTCTTTCAGAGAGAAGCTGAAGAGGCAGAGCCCAGCAGCAAATCCTCTGCACACCTTCTAGAAGTGGAAGGTCCAAAACAAGAGGAGCTAGCAGCTTTGGCAGCACATTCCCCTTCTGACTCAGTAGGTGATCTAGAGGTGTTCCCCACTCAGAGTGCTGTAGTGGACGGTACTGTTAAAACAGACCCCAGTCATCCTGAGAAGCCCAGGCTGGAGGAATCTGCAGGACCCAAGTGGAAATACTGGAAAGGGAACCACTACAAGTCTCATGCCAGTAATTCAGGTACCTTGAAACACCCTAAAAAGGAAGGAGCAGCCAGAGGGAAATAGCCAGCATGTTCTGTGCCCCCCTTCATATGGGCTCTCACTTTACCTGTAGTTGATATAAATACCATACATTTGCCTGTCAGCTGCCAATGCTTTATTTCCTCCTCCCCAGCATTTCTGCCCCCTCGTCTTGCATGCTAACTCTTCTTCTGGCAACTCATCCAGTGGAAAACTATTAGAATCTCATGTGGAGGCAAGTGCCCCTTGCTGAGTTTCTTACTCATAATTTTCTGTGCATTTAATGATGCCAGCATCTTTATTAACCTTCATAGCTAGTCTAAGCAGAATCAATCACCCAAAAGAATTCCTTAGAGTGTTTAAAGTACATTTTTCTCTCTTAAGTGAACGCATCTGTTTCAATTCTGATTTCCCTATGCTTAAGGCTAAGATACAATTTTTTCCCCCAAGGAACTGGCAGACACAGCAGCATATGTGCAAAGGGCAAGTTAGAATCCAAAGCCAACTCTGTTGTAGGCATGTCCCATGTTGCACCACCTGAGCAGAGTGCAGTGTTGGAAACTACTGAGCAGCCTCCCAGAAGGCAATTCACAATGAGTGAAATAGTGAAATACCAGGATTTCAAGCTGTCATCAGGGGTAATTTGTATTAATATTGTAATTTGTATTTACTGACATGATCCGGTCTGTTTGAATGGAACAAGTATTCATGTTATTAGTTCAGAAATTGGCATTTCTATAGTAATTGCCTGCTATGGCCTTCCACCAATTTTATGATATGGAGGGGACTTTTCCACTAATCTAAAAAAAAATTATTAACTAAAATAAAAGTGAGGAGGGCCTGAAGCTCCTTGTTGGAATGGAAAAGGTTATGCCAGCAAACAGTGTGAGCAATCAGTAGAGACTCTACACTCAGAAACTAGCCACTTGTCCACTGACATTGACCCAATTAAGTCCTGCAGAAATAGAGACCAGTCATCTCTGGCCTTCAGTGTAAATAAAACCCAAGAAAAGACAGCTTATACAAAATTTTTATGCCAATATGCAACTCTAGACAGGTGTGCTCTGTGTTAGCCAAGTGTCATATCCATACACTGCTGACGTGCTTTGCCTTTTGGTAAAACTAGAAAGAAACCAGAGGAGCCTCATTCTAGCTCAAAACCAGCAGCATGAATCGTAGCAGTGGATACATGTGGTAACACAGAGCATTCATGGACTGCCAATGGATTTTTATCCTGTCTTCCAGGAGGAAGGTTCTGTAGCATCATGAAAGCAAAGATATAGACATACAAGAAAGAAAACAGAGTTGGACAATAAACATAAAACAATTTGCTTAGGAGAGGACAAACTTGGCAGTACAGACCGTAACAGCAGAGAACAGAGAGGGAAAGAACAGCAGAGCTCATGCTAAAGCAGGGAGAGATGTGATCCATCAGAATTCAGTAACTCTACAGCTGATGAAGTTCAAGAGCTGAAATTTCAGGTAAACTGCTTGTACTATTAGCAATATTACATTTATTAAGCAAATGAAGTTCTGATGTAGGCACTTCATAGGAGAGCTTTATGGATAACTGTACCGTTTTAATGACTGAGACGTGATTTCCAACCTGGTAACATTTCAGCATCCTCATTCTTTACTCTATGGTTAGTCTGCTGTTAAATTGAATTATTTGGGTGTGAGCTCTTTACATTTCTGAAGAGATCAGATAAACTAGTATTAGTGCTGAAAGCCTGAGCAGATGCAAAGCAAGGATCTAATAAACCTCCAATTTATCTGCTGTCCTCTGGTGCTAGCCAGAGGAATTCAGCTCACCAATTTCTCTGTGGGAAACCAGAAGAAACAGAGAAATTATACAACCTGACAACCCCAATTTTTATTATTATTATTTTTTTCAGTATTAAAGCAAACCAGAGAATAAGGAATATATAGCTTAACACAGTTCTGTGTGCAGTGTTCAAGCCATTGAATTTTATATTCCCCTCAACATTAACTGAAACCTTAATGCCATCAGCTACAACAGTATTGCAGACTATATAGAGCATGTCACTAATATTAACTGTGTTCTATTGAAAAAGGTAGCTAGGTGATTCTAAGCCTAGTTAAGAGCCTGCAGAGACAGGATTTGAAGTTTGTCTGTAGTTTAGAGTATCTCCATAGAAGGAGATTTCACAACCTCTGGGCAGCCTGTTCCAGTGCTCTGTCACCCTCACGGTAAAGCAGTTTTTCCTCATGTTCAGATGGAACTTCTGTGTGCCAGTTTGTGCCCATTGCTGGGCACCACTGAAGGGAGCCAGGTCCCACCCTCTTTATTCCTGTGCTGCAGATGCTTGTAAGCATTGGTAAGATCCTCTTTCAGTCTTCTCCCCTCCAGGCTGAACAGCCCCGGGTCTCTCAGCCTTTCCTCACACAGGAGATGCTCCAGGCCCCCCATCATCTTTGTGGCCCTGCGCTGGACTCTCTCTAGGAGATCCCTGCCTTTCTTGAACTGGGGAGCCCAGCTGTGGCCTCACCAGGGCAGAGTAGAGTGGGAAAGATCATCCATGCTGACCATTAAAAAATGCACCCCAAATGGCATTTTGTTTCTTTATCAGAATTATAAAAATGTGGACAAGGGAAATGTACTTGAAACGGATGGTCAGCTGCTCTAGAACTAGTGCCAGAGATGGTGTATGTGTCTGCATTCACACCACTGGGATCTCGTTCTCTATGGGTAAGAACATGACATGGACTTTCTGCCTGAGGGTAATACAAAAGAAGCAGGCATCACAAAGACCAAACTATGTATTTATTCCACTGATTGTATCTTTAATTGTTTCAAGCTTAAGAACCTGGAATTACATAGTCGCATGATTTGAATTAAGAGACACAATGTACAAACATTTATAAAATCAGTGTACAAAGTGGGTTGCACACAATTGCACTAAGTTAGCAAATAAATATACAGGCCATAAAAATGGACTCCCAAAGAAGAGGATTGTATTAAAATGCTAATAAGAAATAGTTACACACGATTCATTATATGCTTTAAAAAATCCTAGTATTTTATTCCCATGATTGCCAGCAAACGATAAATGTCATAGCACAAAAGTCAAATCAATGCTTTGTCCAGCACTGACATCCACCACGTGGGTTTGTTTCACCATGTCCTCAGAGGTTGCTGTGATAGAATAAATGCCAGGAGAGACTTCGATGTAGATGTCTTTGGAAGCTTTCTTGGTCTTTAGGGGACAGAGAAGGGGGAATAAATAGATTTCTTTACTATTTAGTCGTGTTAAATTTCCCACAAAAAGATAATGTTGGAATCTGAATTTAAAAAAAAGTCATTTAAACTGCTATCTAAATGTTCTATCTTTTGTTCAGAATATATGGGCAATATAGAGACAGAACTGTAAAGTGTTTATATTCACAAGTGTCACGTTCAAAGTATTTAATGATTTAATCCATGGAAATAATTAACAGGCTGTAATCTCTACTTGCAAAACTGAAAGCTGCCACCTTAAACTGTTTTGAACATAACAAAGGAAGTCATCCATACATCCAGTTAATCTCATCAATTCATACTATGGCACAGTTTCCATGGTTCTCATCTTTTGTGGCTTAGAAATTCCTGAAATTGATTTGGTGAGGTGTTTGGCTTTAAAAAACAATTAAGTTTTCTTTTCCTGGAGGAACAGCAGTCTTCAGAGAGGACTGTGTCAGGGCCAAGCATAACTGGCCGAGCAGCTGCTGCGTGCTTTGTTCAGCACAGGGAATGTGGCAGGAGCACAAATGAGGCAAGAGCAGAGGACTGATGGATTATTGCTGCTGGTGCAAATCACAGCAGTCCACGGATCATTCACAATGTTTTGACAGTCTGTATCAGCCCGAAATATGGGAGACTCTTGACTAGTTCTGCACTGGATGACCGGGGTCTGGTTTACAATTTCTTCTCAGAAAGAGTGGTCAGGCACTGGAATGTGCTGCCCAGGGAGGTGGTGGAGTCACCATCCCTGGAGATGCTCAAGAGATGTTCAGATGTTGTACTGAGGGACATGGTTCAGTGGGGAAATATTGGTAGTAGGTGGATGGTTGGACTGGACGATCTTGGAGGTCTTTTCCAATCTTGGTGATTCTATGATTCTATAATTAATTGTGTCAGTCTCTGCCTGTTCTACTCACCATCTATACTGTGGGATGGTGAACACACCATTCATTGATCTGTGCTGTCACAAGATCTCCACGTACATTTGAAAACAAATTATGCTGTAGACTTACACGTTGCTGGCAAGTTCTAGCTTGACTGGACGCTGCAGAAGCTGCACTTTTCTGGAAAGAAAAGGATAGTTTTCTGATTATAACCACACAAAGGTAAATTCAGGCCATCAGAGAGGGGATGCTCTGAGTCCATTTCAATTTCCCCTCTGCGACAGGACTGAAACCATGCTGTGGCTGTTGCCGCCAGCAATGGCCCTGCCCAACCAAAGGCTCAGACCAGTCCAAGTCTTCACCTGCCTCTGCTGTCAAACACACAAACGCGTGGCAAACCGGTGCCACAGACACCGCAGCTGTCCCACGCTGATGGAAGGAACAACCTTCCCAAGGACACCAAACCCTCCTCACCTTGTCTTCGGCGGACTGCAGCTCTTCCTCTCCCGCTTGCCGGCCGTGATACCTGCAGATGTGTCTCACTTCGTGCTCTCCGCACCTGCAGGCCGGCACAAGGCTGTAGTACTTCTGGACAACGGTGGGAACACAAAGCGTTACATAAGAGGCATCACAATCAGGTTCCCGCTGCCGCCCTGCCGCGCGGTGCTGCCACCTGCCGGCACACGGAGCGCCCCGCACCGCTCTGATCGGAAGGCGCAACGGCTCCCCAATACCAACGCCGTCTCGCTCGCCTTCGGTGTTACCGCGGTGCCGCCGGCTGAGCCGCAGGGCTTTTACCTCGCATTCCCGCGTGGCTTGGGCCATGAAACTCATGACGGAAGCGAACGCAGCGCTGAGCCGCTCCGAGTCTTCCTCCTGCCATTAAGCGCACGCTTAACGAAGCGCGGTGCGGCCGCGCGACAGAACGCGGTGACTGAGGTGGCTGCGCTCCCCGCCCCGCCCCACCCGCAGCACTGACCGGGGCCGAGGCCGCGCGCTCCCGCTCCCGCCGCCGCCGCGCCCGCTCCAGCACGGCGCGCGCCAACCCCGCCGTACGCCCCGCGCGCGCCCCGTCCATCCCGCCGCCGCCGCCGCGCGCCGTCACAGTGTGCGCATGCGCCGCAGTCCATCGTTCCGCCCTAACGCCGCGAGGGGGCGCACCGCCCCGCTCGGCGGAGAGGCCGGAGCGGGAGGTTCAAACGCAGCTCCCGGCTGAGATAAACGCGTCCGCAGCCGGCGGCGTGGGCAGATCGTGCTTATCGTGCTTGGAACCGCACCTTCGCACGAGGAGCCGGATGAGCTCCCCTCGTGCTCAGTCTCTTGAAATAGAATGGCGGCTTGCGAAACGCGGGGCGCTCGCACCAGGTTTCCTCGTTGTGGTGGGGGCGGCGGGTCAGCAGAGTTATCTTCGTTGCGTGCGGCGGCTCGGGGTGCGGGAAGGCTGATCGGCCCAAGGGGACAGTGAGCACGTGCTTAGCGCTGAAGCGCTGCTCCCGAACACTGTGCACACTCATCTCTGCGTGCGTGCAGCCCGCCGTGCAGGGCGCGCGTTGGAAGCACGTGGGCTGCCGGGCCCGGCAGGAGCTTTCCTTCCCCCGTCCTTCTAGGAGAGAGCCCGAGCGCTGTCAGTGTCTGAAAGACAAAACCGGCGCTCTCCTCAGGCAAGGCCGTCCCGCGGGCTCCCGGCTCTCCCCTCCTCCCGCTGCCCGCCGTGCCTCCCCTCAGCGCCGCTTCGCTCCGCTGCCTCCCGCCCGCTTTGGACGCGGCTCCCTGCCGCAGCCCCGCAGCCCCGCGCCGGGGCTCTTTGTTGGCGGCCGGCCGGCTGCTTCCCATTAATCTCCCGCACTGGCCGTGGCCGTCCCCACTTCCTGCCTTCGCATACTTCTCTCTCCCTCGATCTCAATCCCTTCCCTCCTCCTTCCCTTCCTCCCTGCCCCCTCCCCTTCTTTCCCTCTTCTCGGCTCCTCCAAAAAAGCTACAACAGCCCGTGCTGCGGAGCGAGGATTGCGGGCGTCGGGAGCTTTCCCCTGCGCGCCTCGGTAAGAGCCGGGAGCCGCGCCGCCGGCTCGGACGGGTCCCACGGAGCCGCGGGCAGGGGAGCGGGGCGGGGGGAGAAGCCGCCGCCCGGCGCCGAGCTCGGCGCGCCGACGGCCGCCCGCCTCCCGTTGCGGGGCGGGCCGGGATACGCGGCGGACCGGCTTGGGCTCCGGGAGCAGCCTGAGCTCTGCACCGTCGTGCCCCGGGGCCGGGTCCTCTCACGGCGGTGGGATCGAGCTGACAGAGAGGGCCGGCGAAGCAGCTCTCCGGGTCTGGGGCTCGGGAGTGAGTAGAGAAGGGGAGCCCGATGCTTCTCCCCTAGTGCCTGCTCGCGTCGGCCGTCCGGCTGGCTGTAATGTTTGCACGCTCGTTGAAAAGAGTCAGAGCCACCTGGACTCCATCGGAAGACTTTAGGATCCCAAGGCAGATGCAGCTGAAGAGCCAAGGGAGCTGCTTCAGCAGTTCACTTGGTGGGAAAATGAGATGTAGTGCTCTTGGCTTGCTACCAAACATTTGCTTTACCGAAGAGCAAGGGGTCACTGCAATCAAAGAGTAGTGGCTGCATATGAGAGAGCCTCTTATGTTTACTTCATTTTTATCGCTCCAGTGTATTTTCAGTCATAACAGTGAGCCAAATGAAGCCGGATGCATTCTGTAATAGCATGGAATAGGTCCATAGCAATGTTTGTTATCCCCCTTGTTTTAGCATTGTGCTGACTTTGGATAATAGATTTTCTTTCAGTTCATTGCGTGTAACCAGTCTTTAAGTTCAGCCAGATAAAGAGTGTTCCAGTAAGGGCCACCTAGAATGATCAAAACTTGTGGCAAACAAAGAACAAAAGTGTTAGCTGTAGTCTCATTGCTGGTAATGCAGAGTCAGAGCAGGGTGAACTGAAGTGAGACTGACTTGCCTTCAAGAATCAGCAATGTTTTGTTTATTCATGGTTTATACTCAGTAGATGAAAAAATCCATATAGTGAAAGCATAATGGAGTAGAAGCGTCTTATGTTTAAGACCAGATTTGAGAAAATCATGGATGGTTCAGAAATGTCAAAATACAACATTCATGTTCACGATCAGTTTGTACAGGTGGCATAATGCAAATCTCTTGCCAGTCTGAAGGATGAAGATAAGATTCATATCTTTGGCCATTAATTTCCTTCTTGCTTTAACACCAGTTATTTAAAGGAAAAGCAACACATTGAAGCAATCACGATTACTTTTAGCAAATTACCCAAGAGTATAATATCAAAAGCTTCTTTTGAAACTGCTTGCAGCCTGTGTACTCTTAAGAGTGAGTGGAGCTGCAGTTCTCCTCTTGAGATGGGACTGGTTCCTCTTGGAGAACAGAGGAGTGTGAGCAGAGCTCCCTGGATGTGTGTGGTGGGGTGAGTGGTGCTGGGCTTCGCTAGGGACCAGACGCTGTCAACCTTCCACATTTGTTTCTTGTATGCAGAAATGTGGGAATCCTGCCTGCTTTGGTTTAGAATGTTAAACTTCCAAAGCCAGCTTGCTCAGCATAGTCACTGTGTTTCCTAGTGCTGTGAAGAAGTACCTCCTGACCTTTCTTAGCCTGCATTTTTGTGCTGTTGCTTCCAGGACTTGCTCCAAGGAGCTCAGAACTGACTCTCATGATTTCCCTGTAATCAACTGACTTTTAACATATACTGTAGCACTTTAGAGGAGCATGTGACCCTTCATTATTTGTGACCCTGCAAGCCATTGTGTAATCTGTTGACTGTAATGTACCATGCCAGTTTATTCTCTGTTGGGAAGTCTTGCCAAGGACTTGATGGAATAGCATGATTTTATCCAGTTTATTGTTTTCATTGTGTTTCATAAACATCTAAGACCCTCTGGGAAGAATCACTGGGGCGGCTGGGCCTCCTTTTTTTAATTGCTGGTTAAATAAATGTTGCCAGTTTAAAAGAAAAAAAAAAAAAAGAAAAAAAAGAAGTGGTATGCAGGATTTCAGAATGCCTGGAACTGTTAAACATTCATGTTTAGGAAGCACAACTATTTTTAGTGTAGGGGCATTTAAAGGAATGGTACTTGCCCCTTGTGAAGAGGTCACTGCTAAGTGTGCTGAAGAGCCTGCTTTCAGCTGGTGAGCAAAACCGAGTTTCCCACAGCTCAGTAGAGCTGAAGAACCAGATTTGTGCTTTTCCCACTTAGATAAACAGGGAGGATGGACTTCTTGTTAGTTTACAGTAGTGGGAGTGAGGAGGCTTGGATTCTTACTTTGTACACATATAAAAAGATTCCTTGGTCTTGGGGAAATGCTTAGCTTTCTGCTTTTTTCAACCGATGTCTGTGGTGGAGGTGTGGGACTGAAAGGCTTTCTGAGGAGGTCTGGGAACTGGCAGCTGAGGGTACTGTGTATTAACCCTCAGGATGTGTCACAACTCTCTTGAATGCATTCCTGGCTACCATCTTCACCTACAGCTAAATGAGCTGGGGTTACAAAAAGTACGGATGCTTGAGAACTCGAGTCAATTTGGGATCCTCAGTCAATTCTGAGTATAGGACTGTGGTTGCCACACAGATTATTTTGGATGAGCTCCTCTGCCCGGAAAACAGAAGCATTTGCTTTTTATGGTTTAAGAGAGTGTGGTTTATGTCAAAGTTTCTATGTGTTCTAGACCCTTTGTGTCATGTATAGTGTGTTTTGAGCAACCTAGACAGGGTTAAGTGGTCTCTTCCAGGGTAGGGTAGTGGACCAAAATCTGCACTGTTCAACTTTCAAAATGTGCCAAATGATAGCTGAGTCAAATCAGATTTCAGTGCAGACTTCACCGATTTCTTGTTTAACATGGGTTCAATTCAGATTGCAAGTTGTTTGCTTGTTTGTTTCCCCTCCTTTAATGTTGAATGCCATGTGTGTCATTTTGCTGTCTATGAACAACTGCTGCTTTTCAGATTTTTTGGTCTGCAGTTGAGATTTAGTTGGCAGTGCAGATGGAGGCAAGTTTGGGGAACTGAATCCAAATATTTACATTCTTGATTTGGCCTAGTCTTTATACATGTAAACACTTATGGTCATACTGAACTTTGGTGAGGTTATAAGTGGCTTTGTCAGGCCTTAGGGAGTCATACCCTGCAAGACCTGAAATTTCCCCTTTTAGGAAGAGTTTTGGGTGAGTTTTTCAGGTGTATACTTCAGCTGAGAATTAGTGTTTGTCACTCTCGATCTGACTGCAGAATCTTTCCCTGCACCTTGCTTTCTTTTTTCTTCTTTGTTTCCCCTTCTCCCCCCCCCCCCCTTTTTTTTTTTTTTCCCCTAGTGAGATTCATCAAGTTCAAAATGTCACAGAAGAGCTGTTGTGCCAGCATAGAAGGTATGGCACAATCTTTGGAAATCCTGTCTGTTGCACTGCTCCGGAGCTCTGACCCAATGGAGTAGAGCCATAGTGAAGACCCTCTTCCCTCCATGGCTACCATTTTCCTGGTCCTTACTTCTTAGGTGGGCACAAAAAGAGATAGAGGCCTGATTTGAACAATGAGGATGTTTGCTTGTGGAAAACCAGACCTAAGCCCTCTTTTCATTCACGTAGGTTTTGGTGGCCCTGCCTATGATGGGAGGGGGTTGGAGATTCATGATCCTTGAGGTCCCTTCCAACCTAGGCCATTCTGTGATTCTGTGATAGGCTATAAATATGAACAGCTGTCACTTCAGTAGAAATTTCATAATCACCAACCCTTTAAGTTTTGTTCTGCATTAGCAATTGAACTTTTTGATCCACCTTACCACACACCCGAGAGATAAGGATCAAATGGGCAATGCTTCATGGCCAGCTCATCTTATTGCTTGGGAATGCCTTTCAACTTGGGTTTGAAATTTGAAATGATAGCTTTGTAGTGGAAAGCCTGAGACTATAGATGTGACTGAGTTGCACTGGGTTACTGTAAGAGTTCCTATTCATCAGTTGAGGTTCATAACTTCATATCCTTAGCCAACCTGGTTTTGAAGGAGGTTGCATTAGTTTAATCCACAGTGAATATGTTTAGAGCAATCTTATACCTGGAGCATGTGCACAGATCATTAGAACTGTTTAGGAAAATGGATGCTAAATCATATGATCAGTGGTTTTTATACACTCTGCAGTGAGCTTCTAACCTTGAAGATGCATTTGTTAGGGTTGAGGAAAATAGGGTAAGAGGAGATGTTCATTTTTAACACTACCTTTCTCCATTTTTTTGAAGCCATATCCTTCTGTTGAAAGTATGTCATCCGCAGCAGTGCAGTTGAGATTTCAGGGAGTTTGTGCAAATGGAAAAGTCCCTAAAGACACTGAAAGCACAGTGGTTTTTTTGTCAGAAATGCACCCTGTGTTCACACACATAGGAACAGGATGTAGCTTTGACTTAAGTGTATCAGTCTCCCAATTTCTCTTTAAAATGAAGCTGTGGAAATGCTTGATGTATGAACATTTAGAGTTAGTGCTGGTGCCAACACAGGAAACCAGGTCTTTGAGCTGAAACATTTAACGTTATTTCCTAACTCCCATGTCATTAAAAACACTCACTGTATAAAGTACTAATACTGTTATTCATTTAATTGTTTTGACAGGGTCATCACACTAAGTTAATGCTTTACATTCCACTCCTCCCCCTGAAAAAAAAAGGGGATTATTTGTCTTTATGCAACATCCAGTCTGAGTTGCAGGGGACAGATGCTAACTGACCAGCGTGATGCCAAGGGCCCTGCTTGGCCTGCTCTAAGGACTGGTGCAGAGACTAAAGTGCTTTAGGAGAGCTCCCCTGGCAGATCTCACAGCCTTTCTTCAGCAAGGAGCAGATGGTTCAGACATGGACTCTTATTGCTGTTCTGAGATGTCCTTCAAGTTGGGAGATAGATCTGCCCCCTGACATTCTTGCTTTCAGCACTGTTACTATTTGGAGGGAGTACAGACAGTTTTTGCATTCAAAAGGTTTGAATGATGCTGATGCTTTGTCCTGGTGGAAACTGTTATCGCTCAAGGTCACTGGAAGGGGAAACATATCCTGCCCGATGTCATGTTGCACTCTGAGTGGGCACAGTGTGCTGATGAGAATCTCAATGAGATTATTGACTCAGCGAGTAGGAAAGGGCTTCTCTCATTTGTGCTACAAGATCTCAATGGTCAGAGTTTTCAGTATGCCTCACCTCTTAATCCTCTCAAGGCTCACGAGCTCCCCTTAGCCAGTGTTGTTTAAATGAGCATTAACTGGGAATGCTGTTTTGAAGGTATGGCAGATCAGCGGAGTGTAAAAGCTTGCCAAAATCACCTGTGTGGTGGCAGGCTGTGAGCAGTTCCACATCGCTGCTTGTGTTTTGCTGCCTGCTGTATCCCTGCCAAATGGTTAACCTTAGTCTTTGAGCAGAAAATCCCCCATTTCACCAAGACTGTGTAAGAAATGGCTGGCTTGGGAAAGAAGTGAGGTCAGAGCAGGAAAGAAAAGAAGGGGATCAGAAAGAAAAGAGGCCTAAAACAGTCTGAAATACTCCACAGGCTGACTGCAAGTATTACATAACAATTTACAAAATTGTTAAATGGTGTTCAGTACTTGTGGATACAATTCATGCACCATTAGGTTTGAACGTGTGTTCCTCTGTTACTGGATGGATGTATCTTTTGCCAATCTAAAAATCCTGAACTATTTAATTGTGATGTTTTAAAAAAATAGTTCGTGCAAGCAGTAATTCCATGAATACTTCCATAGTATGTTGTGCTCTGATCTCTGGTTTCATGTTTAATTCCCAGTTACACCAGATTGAAAGGCACTAGCAAGATGGCTGCTCTGGCTTAGTGTGGGTGGCTGAAGAGAGCCATTACCCTGTTGCTTAGGAAATAAGGGACACCGAGTGATGGTTGAGTGCACACAAACTGTGCAGGTGCCTGTTCCCTGTTGCATGAAACCAGAGAGTTCTTTTGTTTGTTGCTGTGCATATAAGGAACCACTCATTTAATACTCATTTAATACTTGGGACAAGTACAAAGCATGCTGCTGTTTCAGCCTTTTGCTTCTGTTGAGACAGAACATTTCTCTGCTGTGAGTTTTTTTGCCTGCTTAGTAGCTCCTTGCTGTTTGTTTGTTGTAAATAATAGTCTGGCCTGCTTCTTTGGAAACTATCTTTCTGCTTAATTTGCAAGGTCTGGATAGCTTCTCTTGTTGCTCTGCTCTGAGAGAGCTGCTCCAAGTTCTGTTCCTCTATCCCCAGGACAAGTAGAAGTTAAGACCTCGCATGGACTGTTTGAATAGGAAGTCTGTGACTGCACCTGGGCTGCCATAGCTGCCCTTAGCTGGTATTGTTTGACAACGACTTGGAAGAAGGACCCTTTGAGGCTTTTGCTGCCATAGTAGCAAAGCAGCCCATAGAATAATTGCTCTTTCTCCCTGGAGACATCCCCAGGTCTGGGAAGCAAAGGGAGATATCATTGCCAGGTGACAGGGCTATCTTATCCAGTGCCACAGTGAGCTGGGGGCTCTGCATCGTTGGACTGTCCTGCTTCTCCTGTGGCCACAAGTTATGTCTTTGCATGCAACTTCAGCTTCATTTAAAGTCTTGTGCTTCAGGGAAGCTTGCCTGCCAACTCCCAGGAAAGCATTTGTTATTTCTTTCTCTTTTACTTTCTTAATGTGTTTCTTATTTTTCCTTCACGTTCTTATCCTCCCTCTCTAGTTGTGCTGCCACTGCATCTAGGCTGCGTGTGGTTGTGTGATCTAGATTTTGTGGATCACATTTTGACTTTTTGTTTGAGGTTCATTGGGACCTACAAAGAGGAGATATGGTAACAGGAGGTTACCATTCTTCAGTCTGCTATGAACATTGGGCTATCTCGTTCATCCTCAGTATTCCCTGGAATCAGATGTTTGTGCTGCAAGCCCTCAGTTGGTGACATAGTCCTCTGCTTGATTGGTTCTGATGTTCAGATTTGTATTTAGAAGAACACTAAGGGAGATGTCACTGTACTGTACTCTTTAACGCCAGCATCACATAAGATGTAATCAAGATTCAGCTTTAGTTCTGTCTTTGTTTGCTATTGAGTTCTCTCCCACTGAGGCAATTATCTTTGAGTTGAAGGAACTAAAAGAGAAGCTGATGGATGTGGAGTTAAGATGATATTTCCCAAATGAAACAGTGCCAATAACTTTTCAGAGAGAGAGTAACAGTGAAGGGTAAATATTATGAAAAAAAAAAAAAAATCAAAAGAAAAAAAAAATTGTTTTTCATCCATCCATTTCCATGAGAGTAGATTGTTCCCTGGCACAGAGACAGGAAGACAGAATATATGGGTGAGGGAAAATGACTGTCTCATCTTTTCAGTTAGGTGTATCACTATATATTGTGGTATATCTGCTAACAGAAATAGTGAAGAGGACGGTACCTAGCATCAAAGCATAGCATATAAGATAGAGGGGACTCTTTCTCTTTTTTTTTTTTTTTTTTTTAATCAATATTTCAATCCCTTGTCTTTTTTTTTTTTTACTGCAATTTTTGGCATACAAGTGTCTACTCAGAACTACTGTGGGTAGGCTGAGATGTGATGGAAAAAAGAATCTGGCCTGTTCTTAAATTTTGAGAGGTGATAGGGGTTTTAGCCCCCTAAAAGTGAATCTGAGCTTTCAAGTATGATGCATAAACACAATAATTAAATTCAGTGACATATTCATGTGAGAATTTAAAATACGTGATGAATTTCAAGGAGCCTACACATTAATGAGCCTATAGATAATGAATAAAACAGCAGGAATCCAGTCCTGGATAGTTTAATGCTTTGTCTTGGACCAAAATTTCCTTTTCCCTTTCCCTTATGCTATGCAGCAGAACAGGTTGGCAAACACATCTTTTTGTCCAGCCCAGATAAACATGTAGTCACAGGGTTAGCTGGGGTGGAGACCACACAAAGCAGTGTGATGTGGACTAGGTGAATTATCCCAGCATCTAGGCACTATCTACTCAACCCTTAATTGCCTGGCACATTATTTTTTTGCTATAACTTTTCAAATTGTTTCTGAGACCAGGTCTTTCCTCCCAGTCCCCTTCCTCTTTGTTAGCTGAAAAGTAAAAGGCAAGAATGTGTCAGTTGTTTTGAAGGAAATTTTTTATAGAAGCTTAGCATGACACTAAATGCCAGTATGACGCTTTTCTTTTTTATCCAAGACTCGTTGACATACATAGGATGGACATATTTTTAATACACAAGAAAGGGACTTACCTCCACAACTTCTAAAATCTGGATGCACACACCCAACACTCAGCACTAATGAGGATGTGTTATTTTAATCTCTAGGATTTAGCATGTGGATTTTAATTGGAGTTATAGGACTTCTGAAGCAAATGAAGATTAGTGGTTTCTGGTGTAGGACAAATGACTTACAAACAACAGCAAAACAACAATCGGAAGCTGAGTTCAGACACATTTGAAGTGGCAAAAAGATGATGAGATGGCACGTTTCATTCACGCAATGCATGCATCTTTTAAAGATGTAACGTAGCATCTTTACTTGTAAATCTTAAAGCACCTAACAGCGTTAATGAATAGAAGATTCCATCTAACTCTGGTGGGAAAGGGCAAATGCAGATGAGAAAGTTCAGGAAAGTAATCCTGGAAACTGATAAAACCTTTTAATTTTAATTGCAATTTAAGGAAATATACTGTGAGGTGAATTATTTTCTTTCATCATGAACTGTAAGTACCTACCCAGAACAGTTTAGCCTGCGATAGATCCTGCCCTTCAGTGCTTGAAAATACATGGATGCTTGTTTTCAGCCAGAAAGTATTGTGACAATTTCAAGATTTGTATGGTTAGGTGGTAAGATTAACATAATAGTTTACACTCTTAATATTTCTAAGTATTTTTTAACTACTAAATCTCAAATATATAGTAACGGGCTAAATTATATATAGAAATATATTAATAGTCCATTTTTTTCTTCAATGTGTGAGTTCTTCTGTATCTTTTTATGTTTGATATTTTGAGACTTAATTGTAGCCATTCTCTCTGGTAAAAAAATCAGCAGTTGTTTTGTATCTACTACTCTCACCTCCATTTATAAAATTATGCCAAGAAGTAAAGATGCACTTGTGGATGTCAGCATGCAGCCCAGGTTTACCTTCTATGTATCTTTATTATTATTCAAAAGATAATGTGTCCAAGCAGCATTTTCTGTACTAAATTAGGTGTAAGCTCCTTTTTATTGGTGTAAATACAGGTTAACTTTAATGCACAAGTTAACATGCAGGTGTTTCGGTTATCCCTATAATTCATTCTGACCAGGGAGTTGGGAGATAAAGATTCCATCTTCACACTCTCCTATCTTTAATTATGAATTCTCATCTCTCTGCGAAGCCTTAACTGGGCTGGATTCAAACAGATGAAAAAATGCTTGGGCTTTTTGTACAACCCTGCTGAGATTATCTAAGTCACTTATGAGAGTTATATGTTCATTTTCCATTAAAGTCAGCTTGAACCGGATACAGAAGTCCTCAGAGTGGCTTGGGCTTGATTAACAATAAAATATCCATGCGATTTTCTTAAAGAGAACTCAGGATCTTCACTTTAGGAATATGATCAAGCATTGCAAGCAAAACTCAGCAATATCGATGTTTTCCTTTCAGTGTTAGTTATCCATTTATACATACCTATGTATTCCTACTAAAAGAGAAAAATACCTCTTTCTTAGAAGAATTTTGATATACTTTGATATAATTTGATAACAAATGATGGAACAATTTTACTCCTAAACATCTGCTTTCCTTTTGTTCTCATACTCATTCAGAAAAGAACATCTTTATTCTGTATTGTCAGTGTTATACTCTTATCTCTTTGATTTTTATCCACTCTGGGAATAACCACCCATCCTTCCTCAGAAGAGAATCTGGATTCTGTCTTCTTTTCCAGATGCACCTACTATCAAGTACAATGTCTATAGAAAGATATAAACCCTGGTAAAGAGAACTAACTTGTGACTCTTGTGTTCTGTGACCCACTTTGTTACTGGCTCACTGGAGAGACATAGCGAGTCGATTACCTGTAACCTGAGGATGTCTGTGATTTTGAAGAGATAATTGATGTCTCTCCACACATTCCTGGGATCTGCACATGAAAGGAGCAAAAGTTCCCAAATGCTCATAGTAAGCTACCTTCTCTGAGATGTACCTTTTCAGTCTATTGCATTTCTTTCCTGACCTGAAAAAGGTGTGGTGGCCTGAAATAGCACTCCAAAGGCTGATGGCAGTTCTACTGTGAAGGTGCAGTCAGCAGAAGATTGAGCCTGAGGACTGCATGTGACTCAGGGAGCTCTGAACTTAGGAAGGCAGTACCTCATGTTTGGTCAGCGCTGACACCTCTAGCCAAGCAAAGAAAAGGTGTTGACATTGGAAAGAGCTGCAACCACGTGGCTCTGCCAAACATGAGGTGAAACCTTAAAGGAAAGGAATGGCAACAACATATGACCCAGCAAAGAGTACTGACAACTACTCCCTCAGAGTTTCTGGACCCTGCAATTCGCCTTCAATTCACTGACTGCCAGCTTGGCACTGTTGTTAGAGGCTCAAAGCCCATGGGCTTTATAGGCCTGTTAAAGCAACACTACACAAGGGCACTGTTATATTATTTTTGTGATGCAGCACAAGTTCTGACTTTTTCTCACCATGTTTCTTATTGCCTAGTAATTGTAGCTTCTATCAGGTTACGCTTTAATTTAAAGAAAAGAGTACAAATATGTTTATAGTTAATCACGCTGTGTGAGTACCTTATTTCACTTCTATATTAAATGTGAAACAAATCTGTTTGGCAGCTACCTAATAGGAAACGGTGCATTGGTCTCACATGCCCGTTTACTGTGCTCTCAAGGTTTCAGGTTAAATTAGGTTTTAGATAACAGTTTCTCTGGAAGAACCTTTCAAATTATGTTATTTCTTTGTCACTCCCTTGGATTCTGTTAGCTTTTTACGTATGCCTCCTGTTTGACTTTCTGGAGTGATGTTAGTGCCCTTGAGGAAATCTAGCCACAACATTTGCAAAATCCACTTTTTTATAGTGTAAATGGGTTTCACTTGGGTCAAATATTTTTACCCATGTGGATGAAATACAGACAGAAGAAGAAAAATGAGTAGGTAGCGGGAGCCTTATTTACATCCTCAGCCATGCTTTCATTTCTGCAATGGCTCTTCTATTTAGGGTCAGTAGCACAGCGTGTGAGCTGCCTCTCTGTTGTGAAGGGGATGTGGGTTGGCAAAGTAAGCTGCTGGTTTTCTCCCCCAGTAATTTTTCTGGGCCTTTTCTGCCTTCTTGTAGGCACTTCTACACAGCCTATCATGCAAGCGTTTTATTGTGCTTCTTTCAGCATCATACTAGATTTGTTGCTACTCTGGAAGTTCTCCTTTCTGTGTTAGCTGATGGTAGGCGATGGTTTAACCAAGAGGCCAGGCCTGGTGGCATTTCTTAATTCAAATGGAGGAAGAAGGTATACTAGAGGGAGAGAGAACTTTGAAAGAGGTCTCAACTTGTGAGTTGTGAGACTGAATGTGAATGGTTTTAGTGCACCACTTGTTTTCCTCAGAGCTGTTCTCTGACCTGGGGCAATTGCTCCTGAAAAGTCTCCTTAGTTTGGACGGTTTGTGACCTGCCCCTACCCCACAGCTGCTCCACCCTCAGGTGGTTTGTGCATGCCTTTACACCAAGCCAAATGCCAACTGCATATTTGGGACCAAAATCCCATCTATAATCCTGAAAATGTGACTTTCACTTATTTTTTATAGGGTTTGTTGTTCAAAATAGGAGAAATAGAAGTTTGAACCTTGAGCTCTATGAGTATTTGCATTATTTCAGCAAAATGCAAGTGCCTGCAAAGAGCATGATATTGTGTTTTTTAGACAAGAGTAATGAAGAAGTGGGGACAGAAAAAACCACCACAGCAAGACAGTGAAAGTGAAGTTAAATCTTCCGAGGGTCTCTGTCAACTATTTGGAAATCTGATCCACTGATAATTTTCTGCGCTTTGTTCAACAGTAACACCAAGTGAATTGAAAAACAGAGACGAATGTGCATTCTTGCACGGTTGCTACTTCGAAGGTTAGGGTTGATACATTCCTCTTTAAGGCTGAGTGATGCCCCCTTGCTGTTCAGCTGAGAGTGCAGTCCTAAGTACCCGTACTGATTTGGTTTCTGCTCCATTTGTGCTGCAGGCTGTTCCTGGGGAAATACGGGGAGTGTGGTCTTGGATGGAATTTGTGAATGACCACCTACAGTGCTCTTCCTTACCATCAGGTTGAACCTCTGTCTTTTTTGCTGTATTGTTTGTAAGACTGATAAAGGAAAGCACCCTTCTCACAAATTTTCTTACTTTGCAGTATATAAAAGAGCTAGAAAATTCCAGCATCGGAATGTTTTAACTTAAAAATGAAACGGTGTGAAATCTGGCTTTGAGTTAGGACTAGTGGGTTTGGCAAAGCAAAAGGTGTGATGTGAAACTAGTTTTTGTAAGGTCCTCTAAGACTTTCTGGCTAAACAGTTTTTCATGTGCTAAAAAGCACTGCGATAGGCTCCCTATGTGGTTAGGAGACCTCACAAGGGCATGTTCAGTTCTGTGTTTCATTGCATGGCACATGTACCCTAAATTAAGAAGATATCTATCAGCTGTCCAACAAGCAGCTAAAGGTGTAGCCCTGTTGGAGACCATGGTTTGCAGACAACGTAGATCAGGTCTGGACTTAGTGACTGAATACATGTGCCTTTCTGCATGTGGAGTTAGTGCACTTCCTAGATTTAAGCAATAATTCTTGCAACTCTGAGCTTAAGAAAATGTAATAGTGATTGCCCTGCTACGTTAAACGTCATCTAAAGACAATGTGATCTCAGGCCACCAATGCTACTAAGCAATTGTGAACAGTACAGATTAAGTTAGCTCATAAATTAAACCAAAAAAAACTTCCTTTCCATCCTTATCAGCCTGTATAGGGACTTGTTGGACACAACGCTTTTGGCTTATACTGGAAGATTACCAAATTTGGAAACATGGGATATTTCTGTCCAATTTGGCATTGAGCACAGGGTACTATTTAAATTCTGGTTTGGTTAACTACACTTTTGCCTCCACAAATTTCCCCTCTTGCTCTAAATGGCTACAATAATATTTTTTTCCCCTGCTCCCTCTGTACTTGTGTGGCTTTTTAATGTTAAATGGATATTTTTCTTTGCTCTGGAGACAGCTGTATTTCAAGCAGCAGATGAAGCAATTTGTGTCACAGCCCACTTTTCACTATTTGTTTTTCAAAGGTGTTGCAAGGCCCTTAGTTATTAATTGTAAAGACTTTGAAATATGAAGAATATCACATGACAGCAGTGGTCAAGTCAATGAAAGCTTTAGATGTTTCGTGTGTGTTCTGAAGTCTTCAGCTTGTTACGGTACAAGCAGTAACTCATAGTTTCACTACAGTGCTTTTTATCGCTCCGAAGTGCTTTACAAAGCTGATCAGAGCCATCGAAACTTTGTGGAATTAAGTTTATGCCAGAAAAGTTTCTGAAGTGATTGAAGCAGTAGAGAGGCCTAAATGAAGGAGAAACAAACTCAGCAACTGCTTTTTCTATGGATATATTGTTACCCTTATTGTGTAGTGGAAACGCTAAGTAATGGCTTGAAGCAGTGATTGAGCACCTGGTGGGAAGGCAGGGCCAACCTAAGGGAGCTCAGATGTTTGCAATGCAGTTGAGTGACTGGAAGGGGTGGAGCCAGGATGCAACCTTTCCAGATGTCATTTAAGGGTTGGCAATGGAGGGAAGGGTGTCTCTCTGGAGATTCCTGTGTACTTGGGGCCTTCTGCAGGTAAGCAGCTCTCTGTTTCTGCCCATGGCTGTTGCGTTTGAGCAAATCCTCACTTGCTGCAGCCAAGGACCTTGCTGCTCTGCTGTCATTGTTGCACTTTCCATTGCATTACATTGTGTAATGTGAAGATTTTTGTTTCATCCAAGCATCGGTTAAAAGCAAAGAATGAAGCTCTGAGTATTGTCTTGTCCTTGGATAACTTTAGTTACTATCTTCGTTTTGTAGATTAAGAAGTCAAAGCAGAAGGAAATCAAATAACTTGTATGAGTGAAGTTAGTTGCCTACGCCAAAGATGAAGCTGGATTTCTGAGTCTCTACCAGAGCTAACTCTGTGATACTTTTACTGTACTTTAATAAGGTCTTTGCTTTTCTACTTTTGCATAAGCACTATTATTTTCTTTCAGAAATTAAACTTGCAATTCTAAGCAAAGTCTGTGGGTAAATAGTAGTGAAATTCTCTAGCTTGAAGAAAAGGGAGAATAAGATAAAGGGTAGACCTACCTGTTACTGCGTAAATGAGAACAAAGCTTTAACCATTTCACTGCTGATGTACTGCAAAAGTTGGGCTTTCTAGGATTATAATAGGAGTTGAGGAGCAGAGGTCTAACTATGATAAGTTTCTTCAGATTATTAAAAAAAAACAAAAACAACAGAACAAACAACAGATTCCTGCTATTTCTAAACTAAAGTAAGAGTAGTATTTGCTGTGACACTACAGAATCATAGTCATGAAAATATTAAGATATACCTGTAGCTGGATGTATTTCCTTTTGAAGTTTTTGAAAGGAACTGATCCAACCAAGAAATGTTGTGCTGCTCCATTTTCTTCTTTTAGGTCATTCCAAAAGATGATACTTTGCATCGCTTTGCTGTTTGTTAAAGGGAAAGAAGTTGCTGCCTTCAAGTTAAAAAAAAAAAAAAAAAAAAAACCAACCAAAAAAACAAAAACAAAAAAACCCTTCCTCTAACAAATAGCAGAGCTCCTATGCTCCATTTATTGTCTTGACATTTTGTTTTATTGTTCCAGTTTGCAGAGCAGTCTCCAGAGGTTTGTGAAGTATGCATGAGTAAGAGAGAGAAATGCGCTCCTATTTTATTTCAGGAACTTTGGGGATTTTAGCTTGGAAACAGGCCTGGCTATATCTAGACCTATCGCCCTGCCCATTAGTGGCACTGGAAGGAGTCTAGATGACATGGCAAACCACATCATCGTCTGCTTTTCCTTGCATTTTGCTGCTGTGCCATGCTGTTTGTTAGCCAAGTCCACGGTCTCTATTGAAGTATTTTCCAATGGCTGACTTTTATTACCTTTATACATACTCCAGCATTGCCTACATGTACCAATTAGTATTTAGTGCCTGATTTCTTGGTCATTTTACACACATTAATAGTGCATGGGGGGAAGAAATAACAAAAGTACCTTTTCCTTTGGAAAAAGCCAGCTGTAAAAACTGAACAAGTGGGGGAGAAATACATGTTAACCCTCATTCATGCACAGTATGCTAGAAGGTGGTCAAAAATACAACCCCCTAGAAATTCTCAAAGGTCATGGAGTGATGGGACTTGAACATCATGGCACTGATCTTGGAAAAATTATATATGGGAATTCTCAACACGCATGGGAGACAACATTTTTTGTATCCCAGAATATAAACAAAATGCTAACTTCAATAGTTTTGTAGCATGGAATGTCTCTCTTTTTTTTTTTTTTTTTTTTTTTTTTTTTTTCCATAGCTTTACATAATTCAGTGCTTTCCCTTCATTTCCTCATGCCTGAAGAATGCAGACAAATAGCTGAAAAAGGTTTGTCTTTAGTGCTTTTAGGTCATTAAGGTTCTTGGCCGAAAAAGATCCCTGACCTTCTTGGTCAGAGGAAACCACATTAACAGCAATAGTTTTAAGGAGTTTATAGCTAGCGTGTCTCAGCTGCTGTGTGTGAGGTCTATGGGCACAGAACAAAACCTGCTTCAGCTTTCTTTTTTTTTTTTTTTTTTTTTTTTAAATAATTCTCATCGTTGTGCCCAGTGCAAACATTTATGTTTCGTTTTGTGGAAGGATGATATGTGCAGAAGATGCAAAAATGCGTTCTTCCTGCATCTGTGTTTTCATCTCCCGGCCTGCCATTCTAAATGCTGATGAAAATGTAGAATGAAAATTGTTCCCTGCTATGATTACTCTACAAAACTGGCCAAACTGAGGAGAGAATCGTGAAAGGAAAATACTGGGCGACATGAAGATTCATGGTAATCCAGTAATCCAGCTGCAAATGTTATCACCATGACAAATGAATATCTTTAAAGGAGTAATTCAAAGAAAGATAATGAACTATTTTTGCAAAAAAAAATTATCAAGGGCAAGAGGCAAATCCATACATGCTTGCAGGGGAAATGTATAAAGCAGACGAGGAATTTTACTAACTTTGGTATATGGCAAAGACAGTATTGTGTAGAATGGGTCCCCAAAACTTGACATCAGCAAAATGACCAGAAGAAAGATGAGAAGAATTTGAAGTGATTCTATTATTCAGAGCTGTAGTGATAGGTAGAATACTGCTGGTATCGTTATCTGAAGTGTGACTGTGAAAGGCTGTTGGGGTGTGTTATATAGAGCGGGAAGAAGAGAATTGTCATTAGTGAAATTGAATCTGATAGCTGATACTACAAGCAACGGCCAGAGGAGCTGGTAGCAAATCTATGGCATATAAAGGACATACTTCATTGTTCAGAACTAAGGAGAAAGGGAAAAAATAACAAAAAAAAGAGAGAAAAGGCTTAGGGCTTGTGCACTCCCAGCACCCAAGTGATTTTTCCAAGTGCAGCTGTGTTATTCTGACTGAAGCTGGAAATAACTGTACAGTGAGCTATATTTATTTTGTTCAAATTTTATCTTGGTGGGTATTTTGTAGTTGCTCTCCAGCAGCTGAAATACCTGTTCTGTAGTTGTCTCTGAGAAAATGTAGTGACGTTGAACAGGTTTGTGAGAGTTTTTTGGGAGCTTGCCTATCAGAATCCTGGCAATGGGAGATCTGTTGGCCTTTCCAACTGGAGAAATTCCACTCCCGGAAGGAGCTGGCCATTATTCCTTGAGTGGAGTTGGCTCTGAACTGATTGCATCGGAAGTTTTTACCTTTCAAATTTCAGTGCAAACTACTTTAAGCAACTTCATACAATGGTTTGGGTTAGAAGGGACCTTAAAATTCATCCAGTTTCAGTTCCCCTGCCATGGGCTTGCCAACCACTAGACGAGGCACGCATCCAGTCTGGCCTCCAAGAAAGGGTCATCCACAGCTTCTTTGGGAGTCTAATGGCATCCCTGTGTTCTTCCCAGGCTACACATGGTGCAATGACTTGGATGAATGGCATTTCACCCTTGTGGACTTGAAATACTTTCATTTTTTCTATTGGGAAGCAATCAGCACAGCTTTTGGCTATGCAGGTAATGCCTCCAGCAAAACTGCTCCGAATTGGAGCTGTCCTGTGGCTTTGCAGCACAAACTAACCTGTTAGAGATGTAACTTGAGAGAGAATGTGTTTAACAGACGCTGGGAATTCTGTCAGGGATGTATCAGAGAGCACCTGAAAAGCTAATACTTCAGTAAGAATTAGCATCAAGAGCAAAATCCCAAGATCCTGAGTTACAGCCAGCAAATCAGAATATCTGCAGGAAGCAATAGAGAATACTGTGGAATACTCTGAAGTGCAGCAGGCTGCTTTCAGCGTTGCTGAGTATTATTACATGCTCCCAAATCACAAGTTGTTTGAGAAGAAATTGGCATGTAAGAGTATGCCTTATCTCACAGTCTTATAGATACGGTTGTCTCTGCTCCTGTGTTTGTATTTTTTGTCATCTTTCTTTTTGCTTTTGACTTCACTCTCTTCTGAAGAACACTTTTGTCTTCACATCCTCCCATTTCAGTTGTTTCAAGTGCTTGCTCAAGGCGTGGTGTTTTTTAATACAGTGACTTAATGATTATTTTATGTAATTATTATTATTTTTAAATTAAGAGAGTACCTGAATCTTGCTGCTCCAATGGAGAAGCTCATAGCAAAGCACTTGATTTTGTTTCAGAATGGAAGGTGGACCATGCATGAACTGAATGTATGAAGAAAACGAGCCGAATACTCAAAGATGTCTTAAATCTTAATCGATGTGCCGCTCGCATCTGTTATTTGAGAGTACAGTGCTTTACCCTCTCTGGTAAAGAACCCATGTGTAGGAAGTTGATCTTTCTCAGATGGTTAGTACCTGATTAGTTTCAGATATACACTATCTCCTTGCATTTGTTTTTGTTGTTCCTAGTCCCAACATTTCCTGTGTTGTAAACCTTGTGAGAAAGTTTACTTGTGTGTGACAGGCCCTGGCTAATTTCTCTATGCCCAGAAATCTGAAGATTTAAACTTCTGGATTCCAATCCAAATCACCTACATTCCCATATGGCGTGTGTTCTTTGCTGAGCATTGCTTTTCTTTATTATGCTTTAGACTTTTTGAATGTGTTAAGTATTATGTACAAGTATTTGAAGGTCAGAATACCTTTTGGGAAACTGAGTTTAGGTTTTTGAAGGAAACAGGTAGTGTCAAACCTGATCAGTGTAGACAGAATTTGGAACCTGAAGGCTTCTTCATTAAGAAAACATACACGGTCTCTCTTCTTCCTTAATATTTCCTTACTCGAAACCAGGTCTATCTGTAGGACTCCCAGGGCACCTGTCTGTGATGTGTAGTTTTTCTTTTAATGAAATAGATTTCTTTGGCCTTTCATTTTGAAAAGCAAGGTTTGCTGTGCAGGCTATGAATCTCTGCAGAGGGACCAGTTCCTTTGTTTTTAAACGTGCTGCTGCTTCAATTGACTGAGCAAGTAAAAGATTACTGGCATAAGGTACTTAATGAGATAGAGTGCCCTCTGAAAAATTTATATTAAAAAAAAAAAACCTAAGTAAAAGGTAGAATTTGGACTCTATATGTACATGTTCTTGCCAAGCACAGGAAAAGTGGTGAGGCTGCACTTGTATACTTTAAGAGACATGAATTTCTCTGATACTTTGGGAGTTTCCCTATCTGAATTGGAAAACAGAAGATTCGCTTTGGGATGACATGCAATATATATTTCTTCTTGAAATATAAAATGGACTAATGTTTTTTTTTTTTAATCTTGAAATTAAACTGCAACTAAATTTCAAAGTACGGTTTCAGTTTTGAGATGAAATCTCAATACGTTTTATTTCATAAAATGTTGTAGAAAAATGTTCTTTATTATTTACAAGCAAAGTATTTCAGCAATGAACGAAATGTTGGAAGCAATACAACTTGCTCCACTATTCTTCTCCATTTTAACATCCATGGAAATATCTAGATCATCTATTCTCCATCTCCACTAGACATTGGTGGCACTGTTATTTTCTAGAAAATCTCTGATTTCTGAAAATTGAAACAAACAATGCTGTGAGTTATTTAGAAAACAAAGGGCTGTGTATAAGCTATCATCTCTCCCGAAACAGACTGATTTTTCTCTAGAAACAGTATCTTGGTTTTCTGATGTCTCATATAGTATATGCCAACTATATCATAGACTCATAGTTGGCCTTCTGGGCTTCAAGCACACACTGCCGGCTCATGTCCAGCTTCTCATCCACCAGGACCCCCAAGTCCTTCTCTGCAGAGCTGCTCTCAAGATCTTCCCCCAGTGTTTGTATAAATACCTGGGATTGCCCCAAACCATGTGCAGCACCCTGTACTTGGTCTTATTGAACCTCATTAAGTTTTCATGTGCTCACTTCTCCAGCCTGTCCAGGTCCCATCCTTCCAAGGTATCAACTGTACCACTCAGCTTGATGTCATCCACAAACTTGCTGAGGGTTCACTCGATGCCATCATCTATGTCATTGATGAAGATGTTCAAAAGCACCGGTCCCAAGACCGACCCCTGAGGGACACCAACCTCCATCCTGACACAAAGCCATTGATCACAACCCTTTGGCTGCGTCCATCCAGCCAATTCCTAATCAATCAAACAGTCCATCCTTCAAATCCACACCTCTCCAATTTAAAGGAAGGATGTGGTGAAGGACCATGTCAAAGACTTTGCAGAAGTCCAGGTAGATGACATTCACCACCCTTACCCCATCCACCCAAGCTGTCACTCCATCATAGAAGGCCATCAGATTCCTCAGGCACGATCTGCCATTGGTGAAACCATGTTGGCTGTCTCAAATCACCTCCTTGTCTCGTCTGTGCCTTAACATGGCTTCTAGGAGGATCTGCTCCATGTTCTTCCCAGGCACAGAGGTGAGGCTCACTGGCCGGTAGTTCCCTGGATCTTTCTTTCTCCCTTTCTTAAAAATGGGAGTAACGTTTCCCTTTTTCCAGTCACCAGAGACTTCACCAGACAGCCATGATTTTTCAGATATGATGGAAAGCAACTCAGCAACCACATCAGCCATCTCTTTCAGAACCCTAGGATGGATATCATCTGGCCCCATGGATTTATGTGTGTTCAGTTTCATGAGGAGGACTCGGACTTGTTCCACCGTGACAGTGGGACAGAAACCACTCTCCACACCGTTGCCTAGAGGCTCATGGTCCCGGCAGGCGCAGGAAGCCTGACCACCTGTGAAGACTGAGGCAAAACACTCACTGATTACCTTAGCTTTTTCTATGTCTGAGGAAGCCAGTTCCCCATTACCTTTATACAGCTGACTGTGAGTTTTATACCATTTTGAGAAACTGTATTTGGAAGTTGAACGCTTGATTTCAGTTTACTGTATGTCTCGCTTCTGGCTTGCAGTCTGGCTATATATATGTCTGGCTTCTGGCTTGTGCATCCATGTGTTAATCTGCAGAGTCTGCAATAACTTCTGAAACTTCATACAATGCGCCTGATTATTGGTGTCTCTCTTTAGCTGAAAGCAACTCCCAGAATTTCAATCTCTAGCTAAGAAGAGAAAAGAAAGAAAAAATGTATTTTTCTCCTGTTTGAAAAGATAGTTTATAAGAATGAAGAGTGAATTTCCAAAAAACAAAATAGAACATTTTCAAAACCGGACTCCAGTTTTGGCTGATATTTCTGGCTTTTGCCTCAGCAGGCAGAGTAACGTGAGGCTGAAGTGCTGCCAAGGATTGCTGTGCATGCATGTCCCTGCTGTGGGGAGGCTACATGCTTGCCCTTCACCACTGGTGCCCCAGATGCCAGCAACCCCAGGAGAGTCCTTTTGGGCCATTAGTGCCAAAGCTTGGGAGGTGAACGTATCCCTTACAAACTACACAGCACATAGCATTTTAAACCTGTGGTTCTGCCTGTTGGAAAGCTGTTCCAATTCTTTGCTGGTATGTTGGTTAGAAATATTCTAATTTCCAATCTAGGATTTACTCACAACTAGTTTCTGTCTAAATTGCTCTTGAGTCAATCAGGAGGAAATGAACACCGAGTGCAGTGAGTGAGATCTGCCTTGCCAGCGTGTGGAAAAAGCTGGCTGAGCAGTTTATTCTCCCAGTCATGCCATATTAGCCTGGTGGACTCTACATTTGAATAGAAATATTCAGTGTGGTTCTGGTGCTCTTTAAATGGAAGAATATGAGTCTGGCGAAGCCAATAGAAAAGCCCATGCTTGTTTTCAGTGGTCTTGAGAACTAAGCCTTATAACGTTTTCAGAGAGCTGGAGCCAGATGCGTCTCCCACCCACAGTTTGGGCAATGAACATGTGTGCACAAGGCTGTTGTAATTATGAGAGAATTCAAAGGGAGCTGTACATCCAACGAGAAATAATCACAGGCTGAGCTGTGCCTCAACAGTGTACTTTCACACAGCCACCATCTGTAGCTTGGGGCCTCTCCAGAGAAGGGAACATCAGATACACCCTTCTCTCTCAGGATTATGAGATGTACACAGATGTTCCCTGGGGACTGGGATGAAGCCGCTGCATTTGGGGGTTTTGTGTATTTATTTTGTAAGTGTCCTGATCAGACTGTTTAGGTCAAGAGCATACAGCAGCTTGTTTGCTTGCAGTTTGATCTGGAAGAAAGGCTTTTGGTAGCGTGTGCTTTTTGCAATTGAGGGATATTGTTAGGGAATGAAATATAGATAGCACGTGAAGATTTAGTTGGAAACTTATTGCAGGAATGGCTATGAAGTGGGTTGTAAGTAGAACTACTGAAAAGAAAGACTGTTCCCCAACACAGTAGCCTAGCGAGGGAAGACTGATGTGTAGACGAATGTGCTGATATTTGCTCTGAAATGGTAACAGTAAATTTTGGTAGTGTGAAACCTCATGTACTAAGTTGGTGGATCCCATCTAAATTATTGATATTCATCTCCAGGAATGATGGGAAGAGGAGAGGGAGTTGGGGTAAGTAGGTTGTGGTATCTGCAGAATGTGTCATATCCTGAATGCCCATTTCCCCTGGGAGACTACAGCTGCGTCATGCTCTCAGGATGGTGTCAGTAGCCTGCAAGAAGTCATTGCCAGCTTTCAGTCAGGAAGAGAAAGCTGTCATTGAAACCACAGTTAATAGAAGTCTCTCATTTGTGTCGTGAAGTATAGAAGTACAGACACTGGCATTGGAGTGTGCTGGTCTGGCCCTCTAGCATTCAAATTCCAAATAAATCAGGCTAGCTGATTTATTTTTTCACTCTTCATCCTTTAAGGACTGCCATGTTGTAGTCCCCTTGCTGCTGTGTTTTGCTGGCAAGTGAAGCAGTTCTTGTTTGCTCTGTATATAATTATCATGATTAAGAACATTTAAAGATAGAGCTAGGATTGTTTCGTCACAGTGTGCCCTTATAGTATGGTTTTGGGGGAGATGGTGAGTGATAAATGCAAAAAAAAATCTTTTTTACTCTTGCCAACTACACTGGTTTTATGGTGATTTTTTTTGTTCTGTAAGGCTTGTTTTCCTGAAGTTCAATCATTATTAGTGAACCTTGGCCTTGTCTGTCTTTCATACCAATACAGGAAAGCTTGGAAACATGAATCCCAAAGATTTGAAATGTAGAGAGCTAATAGGAGGAGGAGTTTTTCTTTACTCGTTTTTAAACTTCTGAGATTTGTTTAGGATATCTTGCAGTATGCCAAGGAACTGTCTCAAGGCATGGAAATGCTTAAACCCAGTAGTACAAGTTTCTTTTTCTTCTCTCTGTCCACTTCCTATTTTGTTGTTGGAGAGAAAATAGGAGATAAGACTCAGCCTCTCTCCCAGCTGTCTGATGGGCACTAGAGAAGAATAACTGCATCCATACAGTGTGGAGAAGCAGTGACATCCGCTGAATGACAAGCAACCTGCACCTTGTCTTCTGAGAGAGTGAGGTGTTCTCTTTCATTATTCTTAATATAGATGAGTATCTATAAGGGACAGTCAAACACACATTTATAACGTTAATAACATTATTTATTGCATAGTTCTTTTCCTACTGATGTCACTGGAAATATTTTAATATTGCTTGCCTCAATAAGACCAAAGATTCTACCAGAGGAGAGGATGGTTCAGAACTATAGTTCCATGTGAACAAATAAATACTTGAGAAAATCCCTGAGAATGGGAGCTGTGGGCCTTAGCATGACAAGTAAACCTTTCAAAAAAATTGATATTGTTTGTTTGTTTTGAGTTTGATTTTAGTAATAGGCAAAGTTTTCCAAGCGTATACTGTACACTCTTTGACTAAAAAATACTTTCACTAGAAGGAATACAAAAGAAGAGGAAGAAATAGGGATTCTCATACTGATTTCGTATTCCACTTGAAATGATCTGCTAACTCAAAAGCTGAAAGTTTTTTCCTGCATCAGAGTAATAAAACTTTATGACCGTGCTCTTTACTTTGCTCCTGTTCCAGTAAGAGCTCTGAGGTTTGTGATGAAGGTGAGCTGGATTGTGCATAGAGAGCTTCTTTTTTTAATGCCAGCCACTCATATGAGATTAGACCAATTTGCTTTCAGAGTTTTATAACTGGGGAGAGATTTTATGTTCTGACACATTAAGCTTTGATTATTCCTTGATACCTTTCAATGCCTACCCAGTTTTGTTTTATGGAATGTGAGCAGCTGGAGTTGAAATCACTGAACTTACCAAAGAAGTTCCACCCGAAAAGAAACAAAAACATCACCCAAAAAATTATTGCCCTGCAAAAAGCCAAGGCTTCTAGGATTTGGAGTTGAGGGAAAACTGCATGTTTAAATAATTAGACATAGAAGATCTTTTGCATCAGTGATAACCAAATAAGTTGAGTGTAGTTGGTCACTGCTGGTGGTTTTTGAATGTTCTGTTACTTATTTGACTGCTTCATTCCAGCTTTAAAACTGGGCAGGTTACCAGTGTGCTGTCTGTATTTACACTACTGAATGCTCTGTGGGTCAGCTTTGGAACCCAGCTGCTGGTATGTTGGTTGCATTTTTGTGGAACACACTAATAACAGGAACAATCTTTTGCCCTCAAGTGTCTAGGGCTTGGAAGGTCGTATCCTGGCCACCTGCTCATCAGTGGGCTGTAGGCTGTGCCTGTATGGATGTGATAAGTACAGGTGAGGGGTGTGAGTGGGGTGGAAATGCCCGGTCCTCAGCTCTGTGCTGGCCTGTAAGTCATCTTTCTTTCTAAGGATTTTTGCTAATTTTTTCTTCTGGTGTCTGCCTCTCAATCATTTAGAGGAACAGGTGCTGATGAGGCAGCAGATGAGTACAGTTAAAATAAGCTAAATGTTAGATTGTTGGGAATCAGAACAGCTTTGCTTTGCCACCTAAGAGTCATACTTCCTGTGTGAATGACCTTACTTTGACCAAGACTTAAACCACAAGGCTCAGGGAACAACCACTTATAGAACTGGTTGGTCTGTAATTCCCTTTGTGAATAACAGGAAGGGCCGAGAGAGAAAACAAAGATCTTTACTTCTCAGCAAAGGCACAGAATAAAGACAATCAAATTCTCTTGGGTTTTCTTGTTACTGGTATATCTTTTTTTTTCTTCTTGTGGAATAGAATTGGTGGGGTTTCAGAAATATGCTCAGTCAGTGTCAACCACTTCCTATTGTGGCTGGCAGCTGTTCTCAGTGTTTGCAGATGCAAGGCACAGAAACACTCCTTGTGAAACAATTGCTTGAGAAGAACAGAAGGGTTCTGGCGAAGAGAGCATTTGCCCCCATAAATTACTTCTGTAGCCTCTTATTGGAGCAACCATTGAGTGGGATTCTGCACCTCACACTTGAAAATGGTCCCAGGTCTCATCACTTCTCATTTAATGTTCCCCAGTGAAAGTGGACAGCAGTTTTTGTGTGTTTTCTGTGAAATAAAATGACCCATCCTCTTCCTCAGCAGTATGAATCTCTCTTTTGCAGTGCTATGAAATCATGCATTACGTAGCTGGATCACTGAGGATGTGTGTCTGTGGGGTGACACCCACTGATACCATAGAGAAGGAGTTGGCCTGGGTTCATGTTTGCTCCAAGTTCACTGGCTGTGTGTTACGGTGAGACTGTGTGCGTGGCACAGAGGACAAAGTTACCTTAATTAGCGTAACTGCCTCCCTCTTAAGGAAAAAGAACCAAATCAAAAGATATGAGGAAGATTATTCAGGATCAAATGACGCTCTTGATTTTCCAACAGCACCAAGTGAGACTTGTCACATGTGACCAGTCCAAAGCTTACTGGGCAGTCAGATGCAGTGATGGTCTGCCTTAGTCATGATGTCTCACCTGGAATGGGCTCAAGCGTGGTGTTGTTATCCTGATTATGGATCAAGTCTGTAAATCAGTTTGTTAACAAATCACTTGATAATTCTTTTAATTAACAACTGATTGACACCCTAGAAAGTCAGTTACTGTGACAAGCAGGAATGAAGTGATGGTTGGGGTCTGTAGAGTTGTAGACTGACTGTACCCTACTGAACATAAAAGCGTTGACTCCCGCTTTCACACAGAGTGCTGGGATTTCAGATTTGTGTTTGTTCCTTTTTCATTGAACAAGAGTGCTAGAGTGAAGACAGTCCAAAAGAGACAGAAGAGAGAAAATGAGGACAGAGAGTTTTTGTCTTTTTGACAAAAAAGTAAACAGTATAAAACAGTTTGTAGAGCTCTGCCTTTGTGCTCTGAGAGTACACCTGATTTACTGCATAATGTGTGCTTGGCATGGCGTAGATCCTGCTGAATCTACAAGCTACCTTCATCTGGGTCATGTAAAAGGCAGCTTGCTAGAAAACAAGCCAGCATTTCAAAAACATGAAAGAGAAACGTGCTGAAAACCCATCCCTTGTCCCCTGCATCCAGTGCGTGCTGGCACATCTGCCACAGTGGCACCCATGGGCATGGTGGTTCTTGGCTACCTTGCTTTGTAGGCTTTGGGCATTTTGTGTGTGTGAACTGGTGTGGGTCTTGGCCTTATTATTACGCTCCAAAACTCCCAAGTTGCTGACTTTTATGCTAAGTATAGCAGTTCAGACATGGCTCTCTGTTGTGTTTCACTTTGAAGGCTTAGGAGCATTTTGTTTATTCAGGGAGAGCAACAAATGCACTGTAGAAAAATGTTGCAAATTTTGCTGCTATTCAGCCCTGCTTATCCATGGTCTACAGTCTCAAACAAAGAAAAGTAGATAGAAAGCAGCTATGGTCAGGGGCTTGCCCTGACCAGCATTGCCTTTTACCACCTTCGGAGGTGGAGTTTGAGGTAGATGTGCTGCTGGCTTGACCCAGAAAGGCTTTTTCTGTGTTTTTAAAGTACATCCCTGCTCCAATGTCAGCACAAAAGTAGCCATGGATACAATATTTCTACATTCTTGGGTGTTCAGCAAATGTGCCTAGACTTTTGTTTATTTTTAAGGGGTTAATATAGAATGAGCACATTTTTCCTACCTTCTGGGAATTCAGAACATTAACGTACATTAGCTTCTACTTAATAACATTAAATAATGCTGAGAGATGGCTATCTCAGGGAGCTAAGCTGTAGATGCACCCAAGGGCAAAAAAAAACCCAAAAAAGTGAGAACAGAGGAGGGAAGATGGGATAAGGAAAGTGCTTGTTTGTGCAGGTTTCTTCAGTGGATAATGTGTGTGAAAGGTAGGGGGTGGAGATGCTCTACATAGCATTTTGAAATAACAAAATAGCCTGCTTTAGTTGAACAGAATGGATTGAGATGGCTGTCTACATATCCCTCCCTACACAGAAGGAAATGCTCTTTCCTTCTCTGTCACTTGTACAAAAGCCAGCAAGAGCTCAGGTCGCCGTGTCCATGCGTAGAGCAGGGCTGAAGGCAGCTCCTTGACTGTTTCATTGGGTTTTAAGATGAGACCATTTCCTCTGTAGAAATTACTTGATTCCTATCTTCAGTAGAAACTGCTTCTCACTCAAAAGAGCCACCTGACTTTGAGAGTTAACGTAGCAGAGCAGAGAAGCAAGCAGGGAGACCCATCTGCTGATGCAGCAGGTTCCAGTCTCCTCTCCAGCCCATCCCTTGGCAGGTTTTATTTCCTGTCACAAATAAGATCTTTAAAACCTTTTGTGTGGCTCACCCAATAGAAAAACCTCTATTCTATATTAATGGTTAAGAGGTCTTTCTACCAGATGTAAAATTCAGTGAAACATATACAATTTCTTTAGTTTCAACAGGAACAGATGATTTAATAAGCAGCTATAAATCTCCTGGGAATGTGCAGACATAGTCAAACAATACATTTCTGCCAGATTTTTCACTGACTAGACTTAAAGCATGAGTCATAGTGGTCTGCTCCGTTCTCCACCTCACATGCCTGCTGTTGATGTTGTCCTTGAGGTGCAGTGCTGCATATGGGGTGGCTGGGTGATCACCCTCTTTTGTTAATGGGCTTGCTCCTTCTTTCAGGAGATGGTGTTCAAGCAGTTGACTTTCATTCACTGTGTGTGCATGACATGTCTTTTCTGTTCCCTGACCCAAATTGAGGTTGTTAGAACTGTATAGTGAAAACATTAGGGAATTATGGCAATACATTCTCCTAAATGGGGTTAGTAGTAAGCATGTGGTTAAACAAAGAGATAAAATCAGCCTCTTTCTCAGAACAGCAATGCTTTCCTTCCAGCATTCTCTGGCCACTCTATGAAGTTTCATACATTTATATTAACAGTATTTCTAATAAACTTCATTTATTACCACATCTTTAGAGATGACAAAACCAAGGCGGATTCAGTTACCTGTGGCTTGTGGCAGCTTGCAGGGGAGGGCTACGTTTCCTAATATATTTTAGATGCCATTCCAAATGAATGTAAAATGGCATGGTGTTTTAAAAATAGTGTATATCTTGTTGGCCTTCTGGCTTTCCACGAGTTTCCTAGATGTCTGGGAATGGAGAAGGCAAACTCCTGATTTGAACAACTTACTGGTGGTTTGCAAGTTATGAGCGTTACACATGGAAGATGCTAAGATTTGCTCCAGGTCACAGTGCAGTAAATCAGAGATGACACTAGTGATAAAACACCAGTCTGTGTAGGAACTTTTTAACCACTGTGTAAGACAGGTGCAGTAGAGCTTATTCTGAATGCAGCTGGATGGAAGGGATTTTAAAAATCTGTACTGTGGATTTATTTTTTTTAATCTTGCAGTGTAACTATCTAATATTTTAGAGTGTGATCAGATACTTCTGTCTAAGAAAAATGGTGCAAATCTGTGATTTCATTTCATAAGCAAGCAGGAGAAAGCATGGTCTGAATCTTTCCCTCCGGATTACCTTTGCTTTTGTTTTGTGGGAATTGGGAGCAAAGTTTTGGATTTCGGTGGTAGGGATGATGAAGAAAACTATGTGCTTGACCCTTGGAGGGAATATAAAAAATAGATAGATGCAGAGTGGGTTAAGAAACTGGAAATAGCCTTGGAGGTTGGTTTATGTCCAGAATTGTATAACATGAGGAACTGTACGTATGGTTTGACATCCACGGTGAGATTGCAGCTTACTGTGTTGCTTCAGTAATGCTAGCTTGTCATTTGTCAGAGCTTCAGAAAAGCAAACATGTATTCTGTTACTAGGTAAAGAAAGTTGTCCAAGGTCATGTAACAGAATGGGGTTAAAATCAAGAACAGCGTTGGAGTCAGAGGAATCCAATTGGATTCTTCTGACTCCTTGTTGTGTCCCTGCTCTGCTTCCTTCAGTGTAGATTTCACCCATATGTAAACATGAAAATGGCCCTTTCAGATCTTTCTGGCAAACTGAGAGCACTGCTTTGTGCTTTCGGTAAGCATGCGGATCTCATATTTACTGATGGGACTTTCATACATCAGGAAATGAGAAAACTGGTGTCATAATCAGCATGTCTGTTCTTGAATGGGGAATTTTCCCCAAAGCAAGTGTTGATGCGTGCTATTAACATTTTCTGGTTCAGATTTTCCATAGGCTGCTTCCAGCATGGTAGGCGCTAGCCTGTGTTTGCAATGAGCTTACACATGCCCAGCTGTGAGTGTCACAGCTCATACTTACGTGTTTAAATCTTGGCACGACTGTGTGATGAATTGGGAGCAGTCATGTGCTCCATGTGCTCTTTGCCCACTGAATTACCACCTCTCAGCTGGCATTGCAAGATGTCACCATTTTCATAGTATCAGTTGCCAGGAGCAGTGGTTCCAGGGAGTTGTCTGTCCCCTTAAAGCAATGTATACAGCAATGGGGAACATCGTGTGACTACATTGACCCAATCCAGTGTTTTTAAAGAAGAATATCCATAACAGTGTCCTGGCTTATATAGGCTGTATAGTTTTCCCAGACTTGGAAGAAAAATACTGGTACTTTCCCAAGTTCCACCCTTTTCAGTCAGATGTTTAAAAAAAAAACAGCAGTTGATTCTTGCTTTTCTTTTGTCTTAAAATGGGAAGGGAAAGAATATAATTAAAATAAGAAATTATTCTGCTTAATGGCAGAAAGCAAAATCTTACTTCTGAACCTTCTGTGTTGATGAGAGTAAAGCAAAATGACTACTTCTAACTTTTTATTTTTTTCTTAAGCATTAACTTCTACTCTTAATGGTGAAAGAGGAGACTGGTGGGTGTGTAACTACTAGCAGGCTAACCCAGGGATTCAAGTGAGTCCTTCCTCGGATGTGAAGCTGTCTTCAGAGGCATCCCCCACCTCCTTTTGGAAGAGTTCACTGAGCTGGAGGAGGAAGAATGACCTTGCTTTTAAGGCATTCATCTGGAGCTCGAGCACTTGGAGCTGAATTCCCAATGATGGGACATATTTACTTCCTCTGTGGTCCGCAGCATTTTGCTCAGGGGATGTGTGTGCTGCACAATGGAACTTGTCACAGAGAGCCATGGAGCTGACTCTAGGAGGTCTGCACAGCCCCACAGTGTGAAGGGGCACTGTGTGGAGACACGGCCTCCTTTCTGAAAACAATTCAGCTGTGCTAGCTCAAGCCCCAGGCTGCTCTCGTGGTTGTGGCTCATTGGGATGTCTCTTCATTGCTTAACCCAAGAAGCACTGAGGTGCTTGGAAGATTCACCAAATGTTTTTGAACTGTGTATTCTGGTTTTGAAATTTTTTTTTTGATCTCAAGCTGGTCCTAGTCGCTCAGCTTTCGCTGACTTTCTTTTCTCGCATGGCACTGAAAATGAGGTAGAAGAAAGGCTTAAACTCAGCAGTTTCCCATGCCCAAGTAAAATGTTTTCCAGGAAGGAAAATGTTTCAGTGCCCCTTGGAATTGGGCTGATCCTGATTGCCTTGCAGGGCCTAAATACAATCTCATAGGAGGCAGTAGACCCTTGTGGGCATAGCTCAGTCATGCAGTCTTTCTTAGGGGATCAGTGTGCAGTCTCACACAGATCCTTAACTGGACAGCAGTGACATTTACCCAGCTCTGTAGAGCACACTGAGGGCCAAGAATGAAAGGAAGTGTATATATTCAAAGCAATATTTTGTTTATCTGTTCTATACAAAATAGAGAAGAAAATCGCTTTATCGTTTTTAGCTTGTAAAATCTGCATGCTGTTATGCTTATGGCAGTAAGCAAGACAAACTCATTATATGCCTATGAGAACATGTGCCATTGCTGGCTTTGGTTTCTGTGAAATGTAGGTGATTGGAGGAGTGAGTGCAGGGTAGTGCTCACAACTCCCTTCCTTCCCAACACTACGCAGCAGGGCTCACAGGCACCCCCCCAGCAAGTTGTCAGCATTTCATAGAGTCTCCAAGCCAACTTGACTGTTCAAGTCATGATTGAACTACAGAAGTTATCCCACAGCTAAGCCATTGCTTTTTGTCCAAAAGAATGTCAGGCTGACATTTTCTTCTTAGAGCCTCTTGGCTAATAGGCCTTAGAAGATAAGTCAGAGGGGGTTGCATAAACTTCCTGTGAACTGTGAATAGCTTATGATCAAAAGGAATCAGAAAACATGTTGCTGTTATTTGTCAGTTTGTTTATTTATTTTGAAGTTCTCTGACAGCACAGCAGTATTGATTGTGATTTTTCTAATATAAACAAGGTGAATTGCACTGGATGCTCAGTCAGTTGGCCCTCTTATTTCCTATTTTGAATTTAAATTAAAAGCTTTTTCACAGGGATTGGAAAAACACACACAAAAGCCACCCAGCACACGTTTGCTTCAGAAGCCAGCACTGCGCTGTTGAATGTATATGTTCTTATGTCCTTTGCTTACTTGGCTAAAGCTGAAAGATGCTCTGCACTTTACAAGCTTTGTAGAGCCAATGTAACAGAGATTGTTCCTAACAAGCTTCTTTGATCTTTGTGGCACTACTTGAGTGAAAGTCATTGGTACAGGAACACACAGCGGTTTGAAGAATGCCTCTTTGACTGGGGGGTAAGTTTAAAGGATCTATATTTTCCCATTGTTTGTGTGTTCTGAGAAGGATTTTGCCCCATTGGTTGCATTAAGTCAGAGTTGGTCATCTGTGCACACGGTTTAGCTCTTCCAATTTGTATTCTTGTGAGTCCTGCTTGCGTTGCAATTCCAAATGTGTGGGGATCTGTTTTTTCAGTTACCTTCTAGTCCCTTGCACAGCATGTTTTATTGCACCATGAACAAGGGCAGTAGAAACTTGGCCTTTGGCTTTTACTTAAAAGAGGCAATAGTGAAGACAAATTAAGGTATCTTGCATTCATGTAGGGTCAAGTCAGAATTTCATTGGAATTTCAAGCAACCCATTGACATCTCCTGATGTGACTTATTCCCAGGGGAATGTCTGCTTGTCTCATTTGTCCTTCTTGGGATATAAATCCGTGTTTGATGGGTATATATATGTAGTAAAAAGTGGTGCAGGAGGAAACTAACACCTACAAAGCGTAAATTTTTCTTGTGTCCAGATAGAACAAGTAGTCTCTCCTTGGGAGCTTCCTCCACCCATCAGTTTGTGTCCTACTGCTTCCTGCTTTCCCTTTTCAGGCATTCCTGGGATACGGCACAGCCTCACACAGGAAGGATGTTGGCTGGAGTGCATGAGTTGGAGACAGAGTTGGCTCAGGAGAATTAAGGAGAAGGGCTTACTTACATGAGCTTCCCACCTTTTGGCTATCCCTATGGCTTGGCCTGATGCCATCTGAAACAGTTTACAGTACTGTGATGTTGCGGGCTGGCTGAACTGGCTGGCTGGGCCTGGAGCCAGGTTGTATGGCTGGTTTGGCTTAGCACCACTTTCCTAGCAGGGTGAGCTGTAATATGTGTCTCCTGTCAAGAATCAGGTTGTAGGTATGGATAATTCTCAAACCAGGCTTTTACGTGAGTTAACTCTACACTGTTAATGTTGTTTTATTAAGGACTTATTCAGCTTGTTGCTCAGCAGTTTTTCAACCTCATCAGTACATATAGCATGGAGATCGTGTCCTGATTATGTAATCAATCAGCATCTTAAAGCTTTAATGGCAAAATAAAAACTATTTCCATCTGTCCTCTCTAGAATATACAAATAAAGCACTACTTTGGTAAAATATTGTAGCACGTGTTTGGCGTATTTTTAAGTCCTTTTGAAGTCAGTGTTTGAGTACTTTGCTGAATCAGGTCCTAAAGCAATAATAGCCATAATGTAAATATGCTGTAGTTCTGGATGAGTGTTCACACAGGAGTTAAGTGTGTGTCAGGTTCTTGTCATGACCTCCCAGGTACAGACATCATCTTAATTTCACTGAATCACTTAGAAACTTTGGCAAATTATCTGGCACCCAGATGAGAGGCCATAGTCAGACCAAAGTATGGCAGGCTTTCATATGCAGAAAGAGATCAAACTGAATTGGGATATGGAGCCATAAAGGGTTTGGCAACATCTCAAAGTGTGCTCAACTATGATTAGTCATTTCCTAGTTACATATGGTGTGTGTGTATGTCTATATATATATATACATATGTATGTTTTTTTCTCCTGGATCAGTGAAATCAGTACAGTGCTTCAAACAAGATCCTTGTTGGGCTGTTAAAGAAGTCATGGAAATTTTTAATTCTGCTTGGAGAGAGAGTTGTGGAAACACGATGAGTAATGGTTCTGACACTGAAATGGGGAAGAAAACCAAGTCCATAGCTCACTGATCTTAGACATATGCAGTCCCACAAAACCAAAGGGCCTTGTGTGTTGGGTCAAATCTGTTGTGTTATTGCTTGCAGGGGCATTGAATTCTCTTGTATTATTACTATGGTTGTAAGTACTATAGAGTACTAATAGGACTAGTTGCATCAATGCATGATTTAGTGAGGCCAAATTGATGGTAATGTGTCAGTGAAGTCAGGGGAAGCTGTATTCACTATGGAGACCCCCAGTAGGGACTCTAAGGTGTTACAGCTTTGCTGCCTACAAAAAGTGTTTCAACTTGCTTTGTTGCTGTGCTGTTATGTTGTTTTGTTGAAAGGCAAAGGCTAGTTGCAGACCTAATTTCTAGAACCTACTCTTTGGACAAGTCCCACTAAGTATGACTTGCTGCGCTGGGTGCTGTACTCTTGTCCTACCTGAGAATGCCTGAATGTCTTAAGAGAACGTATTGAGTGCTGTGCTCTAAATTGAGAGTAAAGGGCACAGTTTATCTTGTGCATTCATATTTGTATTATTAGACAGTTGGGGCCTTTTCCCTTATTTCCTTACCTTTGTAAGTCACTGCCAAATGATGAGGAAGTGCCACCTGGTTCCCTGCCTCTCCCTGTGAGGTCAGCAGGAGCTGCAAGCACTTGCCTTTCCATGGCATTGAGTAAAAACATACTGGGTCAGTGTACTTGTTCTTTGCTTTTTGCTGTTGTGTCTTGTGATTATTTAAGTTCAGTTTGATCCATTTTTTGTTATTAGTGGAGGTCACTGGAAAGATGGTGTAGAGCTGAGATATTCATCCTTCTGGAAGGTAGGAAGTTATGGTGAGAAGGGGGATAATTGTAAATCATTGTACACAAGCAATTTTATATGGAGTTTAGTTCTATTTAAAAAAATGAAAAGAAAAATATTCAGCGATGGATCTCTGGTTACACTTGTCAGAGATCTGAGCAGTTTTTGTAGGCAGCTTAATTTTTTTTGTCTTTTTAAACCTTGAATTTGTGACTTTATCTACTGACAGTGATAAAACTTCACGAGTCGTTTAGGAACAAAGCTGATGTTTATTTCCTCTCCTGTTGCTAATGATGACTGCTTGGTTTGAAAAGCATTTGATAAACTCAGGCCATGCAGCTTGCAGCTAGCCGCTCATATTTCCATTCCCAATCCTAAGGGCACAGACCTCAGTTGTGCCCTACTGAGGACTCTGGCTGTACACTCATCCTCTGTAGTGCATGTCTGCTCCTGCTGATGTCATGTGGCTCCCGCATCTTGTGCTTGCGACCATGGAGCGTACAAGGAGCATGTTCAACCAGTGAGAAATGGGAAGTGTATTGGAAATGAGAAACTAAACATCAGTCATATGTGAGTAATGGATTGTTTGTCTGCTGCAAGGGAGGGGGATGCATATTCTAACACTTTCCAATTATAGTGTAGCCATGACGTTGATTTCTTTATTTTGTAACTAACCTAGTACAAGCTGTTCATTATGTCCTCCATGACCCCAGATTTTGTTTTGGGATATTGATGCGTTCGTGGAAAGTCCAGCCAAAAAGAGGAAAAGGTTAAAAATGGTTGTTGTTTCACCTAGACCAACCTGAACAAAAACCTCTTCTTGGCAAGTGTATTCATGAGACGCAGAACAGAAAGTTGCTTGTCTGGGGTCTTTGGAGGAAGTTATCTTCCTAAGACCAAAGCTTAGACCATAGTTTTATTGCTGTGCTTTGTACTTGCATAGTTGTACATGCATAATATATTTTATATTTTAACTACTTTATTTAGTATGAAACTGTTGACTGTAACTGAGTGGATATGTAATGCTACAAGCATTTTAATTGTTTATAAGTGCTACTGCACATACTTCCCTTAGATACTTGCCATATATGCAGAGTGGTCTCACAATGAAGTGCTACAGAGCCTTGTGATAAATTCTGGAATAGGACATGATGTACATCATTGGTGGACACTCATGGGGTTACCATCAGTGGGCTTTATAGAAATTCTGAGATTGATGGACAAGACTCAATCATTTCACCTGCTCATTGGTCAATACATAGGTTGTTTTTGTTTTTTAAATTGCTTTCATGTCTTTGAGCAACGCCTTTGTATTAATGTGAAGTAAAACATTCATGTCTTGGGAGGAGTTACCTGCCTCCCCTTTTTCCCAGTTACACTGCTGAATCTTTGCCCGCTTGCAGTGTGCGGTGAGTTTAACTCAATCAAAAACCAAAGAAAACTTTCTAAGCCAAAAGTGTGTCATAATATTTCATATTTGATTCCTATGGTTCTGCTGAGCTTCACTGGTGTATTCATGAGGGAACTTAGCATGAACTTGCAAGCTTAGCCTATGCCGCTTTCATGACTAGAAAAACTACTTAATGTGATGTAATTTCAGCATCTTCTGGATTCTTGACTGTTTAAGCAGCTTTTTTTTTGTATTCATCTACCTGTGAATATGTCTGCATGCAGTTCTTAGGGTAAAATATGCCTCATGTAGCTTTTGTGTAGTGTTTCTGGTAGAAAGAGAGGTAGATTAAGTCTGCAATCCATTCATTCTGTCATTCATAAAATGTAGGGTTTTCAGAAGTGTAGTCAATGCTATGTTCCAGTCTACTTTATACTTTACAGTATGATATGTAGAGACAGGTGATCCTTTAAGACATCTTGACTATCTCAGGCTGTATGGAGTTTTTCTTATCCCACCTTGGGATAAAAGCACAAGCAGAACAGAAATACGTTGGAACTTTTTAGATCTCTGTGCATAAACCTAGGTGTGCTGGTATGTAATGTATGGATGAGTCTCCTTTTGTTGAGCCCCATCAATAACATTTAAATGGCTGCAAATGCTAGTTTTATTCTAAATATGTACTTTAGATGAAAAATAACAAAGCAGCAAAGAGAAGTAGTTGAGAGAGAATAAATATATTGAGTTCCTATTTTGTGCTGCAGTCAGCTTTACGTTTTTACGCCCACTAGAGGGACTGTTGTTTATACTACTCATTGCAGAAAGCAGTCCTGCAGTCCCTTGAGTACTTTTTAAGCAACTTTAAAGCTTTGAATGACTGATTCCAGTTAAATCCTCTAAAGAGTAAGTCTCCCCACTATTTGTCAGAGTGGAAAAACTTCGGGCACAGTGCTTTTCTTCTGAGCCCAAATAACTCTCCTGAATTTTCTTAATGTTCTTCTTCTTCCTTTTCTTTCTAAAGCTTTCTTTTTCTCTTTCAGCTAATCAGACCAGGCTTTTCTATATGACGTTGCTGGGGATTATTTTAGGATTCCTTTGTCAAAGTAAGAATGTTGCCTCTCTCTGTTTATGTGTGGAATTAGCTTTGTTTTTGCAACCACGGTGGCAATGAATTTGGTAAATTAATTAATTCTCAAATGTCATTGAAGTGGGTTTCTCCTTAAACTTGAAGTTAGTGAGTTTTAGTTAAGAGGCATGTGAACTTACAGTCAGTATGAGAAAATTTCCAGTGTGTCTGTTTTATCTTGTTTGGATGAGGGATTGTTTTCTGTTTGCTTTGTTAAAAAATAGTTGCGTGTTCCTGACCAGCAGAATTTTGTTCTTAATTACAGAAACATGAAAGGATGCAGGAAGTCCTGAGTGACCGCAATGAATACCTGTGCTAATTAAATCACTGGCTGGGTACTGGGTGAGAGCAAGGTAAGCAGTCAGGCAATGCCAGCAGCATTTCATGTAATTGCATGATTGTGCTTCAGCGAAGTCTTAGTGCTTTCAGATATCAAATTCATAGCAAGTTGGGTAAAGGCAAATAGCCTGCAGGTTCGAATGCAAGATTTGCTTTTAGTTCAAAGCTTTGAAAAGCAGAAATTCTCTCTTTTCCTTCCCAGGATAAAAACAAGTTCTGTGTTGTGATTTCTTTCTTTCTTTCTTTTCTTTCCCCCTAAATTATTATTTTCTTCCTAAAGGCGACATCTCTGATTTTCAGCAATCGATTCATGACCAAATCTCAGCTTCCTGGGCTGACTCAAGGGAGGGCTTGGAGGAGGGGTGGAATGCTTCACAAACTTAGCTGATGAAAAGGCATGCTGTTTTGTGGATGTCTCCCAGAATTGTTTAAATCTGTGTGCGCACGCGTGTGTATGAAAAAGGAGAGAGAGAGATCTCCATGACAACTGGCCTGGCCAGTCTGTGTTCTTTGCAATCATTTTAGCTGGAATCAGTGCTGCGAAAGGTCATATGAAGGAGTTCTGGGAAGCACAGCAGGTATTAGGCGTTCAGCGACCGGTTTTGCTGATTGCTTCACATAATAAGGCAGAGTTTTGTCTGGGAAATACAAATCTGAGAATGGAGTGGAAAGGGAAATGCTCCAAATTTCAGGTAACAAAAACTGCTTTTTTAATGTTACTTCCTTCAGTTTTAAAGTGCTTTTGTTTCCCCCTCTGTGGTGTTTACTCCCAGCCGAGTGTCTGTGCTAGCTTGGATTCCCTAACTCTGGGGAATGATGTCATGCAGCAACAGTTGGATTCTATTAGCCAGGAAAAGAGGAAACATCCTGCATTTTTTTGGGAGGGAAAAAAAAGAGAAGCTTTGGCTCTTTGTTGAATCTTATGCAAAGGCTGCAAGAAGCGTTCAAGAAAAAGTTTCTAACAAATTAATTCCCAGAAAATATTATCAGGACCTACAAAACACCAAAAAACCATTGCAACAAATTACAGATATATGCAAGAGAGTAATTATGGAAGTGTTACAGAATTCGGCATACTTTTTTTTTCTTGGATGATGCTATGTTCTTCTCTAATGAAAAAATTAATTGTATCTTAACTGAAAAGAGAATTTAGGATCTCTGCGCTCTTGGGATCCCCTAGCATTTGTTTTGAGAATGTGCTGCTTCTGGTTTGGGCTCTGTCTCAATCTGCTGCTTCTGAATAGATGATGCTGGCAGCATTGTTCTTAATAAGGTTTTCGGTCCTGGATTGTGTTTTTTGTGGTTTTCAACTAGTCCTTTTGGGAGTGGCTGGGGGTAAAGTAAAGTAGAAAACATTAATTAAAGTGCAACACTTGAAAGAAGCTTTTTCCTCCCTTTCCTCAGAGATGTTTGTTAAATGCTGTAGTCCTTGGCAAATATTAGAGCAGCATGCATAGTGTTTTAAGTGAAAAATAATGATTAATATATATGTGCCACTGCTATGTCCTAATGAAAAGACTTAGAAAATCAATAAAGTTCTACTTTCTTGAACATCACAAAAAATACACCATACCAATAACAGTGAAGAGGTTAGGTCACTCCTACATTATTTAAAACCCTCTCCTCTAGCAGATGTTTGGTTCTCCTTTTCTGTCGCTTTGCACCCTTCTGTGCACTTCAGATGTGATTCAAAGTGTGCTGGAGTCCATGGGAGTTTTCCCATCAACTTCAAAGGGCTTCAGATCAGCCTCTGCTTGAGAACTTCTCTGCCTCTGTTTCAGCCTTTTGACTGTAGGACCAAGCCACAGACTCTCCGTTTTCTTTCCTGAACTTTCCAAACAGAGAGTCTTTTGTATTCCACCAAACAATGCCGGACACTGCTGACTGGCTTCCGTGTGGCTGCTAACGCGCGCTGGAGATAACAATGATGCTTATTTCTGCCTTCTGCTGCCATCCTTCTAGAGGGGGGGAAAGTGCAATGAATGGACACCTATTCCACCTCTCCTCTCCTCTTCACCATTATTTCTGAGCGTGTGAGTGCAAAGAGCTCCTTTATTTAGGAGCCATCCTTTTTTAGGTATCAGCTGTGCTTCAAAGGAGGATTTCTGGGAAGGCATTAATGGGAAAACACTGCTATTACTGTGATCTCTCAGTAGAGTACACGTGAGGGAGAAGAAGGCAATCTTTCTACAGTGCAGATATAGAACTGGCAGCTGTCTTCTGTGAAATCATGGCTTGTTGGTATAGCTTAGCATTTTGGATCCTCTTTTCCCACCAGATTTGACCGTCATGATGCTGTAAATAAATACTGCTCTTAGTAAATATCAATTAATAGCCTGGTTAAACTATTGAAAAATTACTGATTTTTTTCATCTGTTTGAATGTTGAGAGTGCTTTAACAAAAAATTCTTGTGCCATTCTTGAATATAAATGTAATAGCTGATATATGAGAATTACTTAAATTTAAGGCTTGTTTGTGGAAAAAATATTATTAGTACCTGAAATTTCTGAGGCTGAACACTATTTTCAAAATCTAAACCACAGCTTTCAAGTGCTTGTGTTTTACAAATGAACAGTTTTGAAACACCTGAGAGATCTCTGCCTGGTGTTGCAAGTTGGGCATCCCATAGGCAGCAGCTGCTTTTTTGGAGTCTGCCTTTTCTGTTGAGTGATGCAGTGGGAAGCACAGTGAGTTTTGTCCCAATATTTCTGGCAGAGTGGTCTTTCTCATAATGGCCTGTGTTGCAGTATTTAGCTGTTACTTGGTATTTCTTACAAGGCATCATTTTCACGGCACTTTAATATAATTTTCATATGTCCTCATGTTCTGAGTGTTTCCAGATGAAATTTGCATGTATTAGAGTTGTATCCTGAAGAGAGATGTTTTATTCTGTGCTCTTGACATAGAACTCCTTGCTGGTGCCAAGCATCCACTGCTTTGCTGACAGTGGCTCCATGCCCACTGTGTCATTGGATAGTCAGTGGCCCAGGGTTGGTGTGTAATTTTTGATAAGATCAGCTGTATCTTGTCACTTTTGCATTTGGCTGGACAGTAGAAGGATGTGGTAGAAATGTTTTTTCCCCCCTCTCCTTGATTATCAATCTATCTAGTAATTTTTGTATTGTGATATATTTATATTGTAATGTTTGAACTGAATTTTCTTATCTTGCATAAGATCATCCTTTGTGCAACTGCTCATGCTCCCCCTATCCATAGGCTGACAGCAGACATTTGCCTGTTATCAGTCATAGTGGGCTCCAGGTGAATTGCTGTGTTGTCTTTATCAGCTGGAAACAAACTGATTCTGAATGAGGTAAAGCTAGCTGGAAGCCTAGGACTGACTCTCTGTATTTTCACTTTCTCGTCCTAGAGGAAGTCTAAGACACTAAGAAAACCAAAGTAATTGTCTTTGTTTCTGCTGTTTTCTTTGAAGGTTGGGCGAACTTCAGAAAGCCTGGTGTTACATTTGTGCACAAATGTACCTGTACATTCTTGAACACAAGATCAGTATTCTCTGTAACCTCATGATTGTAGTAGATAGAATTCACTGATTGAGAGCAATAGGGCTGCATATTTAGAAGGGCTGCTCCTAGGATGTTCTAATCTTTCCTTCATTTTCTGCAAGCTACTTTCAGTTCTCCCAGTGAGAACAACAGTTCTCGCTGTTTCCTCTCATTTGCTGTCTTCAGGTCATGGTGACATGAAGAGACTTTCTACGGCATAAAATGTGAAATGCAAAATGATGTATTCTGAGCAGCACACACTGGATGCAAGTATGATACCTTTAGTTGCAACAAGAACCTTGAAATGAATGCATTGTCATTCTGCAGCCCAGGGGCTCATTAGGGCTAATCACTGATCTCTGTTCTGCCTTTGCATCTTTGACCTAGTTGCTCTGCTGAACTTAACACAGTTGCTAGTGAGACACAAAGCAGACCCTTGGCGCAGCCCTGATCACAGAGCAGGGAGAGATCTGGCAACTTTCACACAAATCCTTCATAATTAAGGCTTCCGGTCTGGGATTTAAACTTCTTTCTCTTAAAAGCCTGAGAGGCGCTTTTTTTTATTTTTCAGGCTGAAAGTTAACCTTCTGCTGGTGGAGGCAGAGTCCCCTGATGGAAGGAGCTGCCAGCAGACCTGGGAGAGGCAGGTGCTCTTTTTGTTCCTGCTGTAGGATTTGCAAATGCGCTTCCCAGTTTTTCCTCAGTTTCACGTGACAACAACAGCAGCTAGTGGAGTGTTGCACAGATGGCTGTACTCCAGTGGCAGCTCTCATTCTGAGTTCAGTGTTCATAGCATTAATCCTCTCTGCCTGCTGGGAGATGAACTGCCGTACAAAAGGGCTGTTCAAAGGAGTCCCATTTCTCCATTCAGTCAGAGATAGAGTTCCCCTCCTGAAGAGCTTTTTTCATTTTGTTTTTGTCTTTCCCCCCATCCTGTTGCAGTTTGACAAGATGATGAATCAGAGGCGAAAACTTGTGCCAATGGCAAGAGCTCAATTTGGCATCCCTTGTTCAGCTGGCATCCAAAGGGTACAAGCCATCAAATTATCCCGAGCTCCTGGTCCAGCTGAGCCTGTTAGCATATGGCCAGAACACCCTTCCCTGCCTTGAAACATGCTTGAAAGCTGAAAGACATCACTAAACATTTACCACAGTAGGGACGTGCTGGGGACAGTTGGACATTTCTGACAGTAAAAAACGTGTTCCCTACAGTGCTCTTTCATACCTCCTTAGTAGAGGGCAAAAAGCAATTTGAAAGCTGCAGCAGTATGGAAACATTGTGCAGTTGCACAATTGATGTTCACATGTTTCGGTCTCACACAGGCTCATGTAGACCATCTATTATTAATTTTAGAAGGAGAATAGCTAACTGCTGATAAATTTGAATAGAGTATTCCAGAGAGAGCTGTTTTATGGATGAGTTATCAAGAGTGGCAAGCCAAGAAAACTGACTGAAGTTACACAGAAAATCTGATGTAGAACACAATCATGTTTATCCAAAAGATTTGTAGGCACAAAAACATCTTCAAATGGCCCTGCTGTCAACATATCCAAACTTGTGCTGGGTTAGGTGACAAGCTGCATAGCTCAGTCTCCTGTACTCTTCACCTAGCATTTCCTAAGGAGCTCCCTGGGGTGTCCTGGGATGTTGTCATTGCAAAGGGGATGTATCATCGCAATTTGGCCCTCAGAAGCTTGCCTCGAGGTATTTCCAGGTGACTTGTTATAGTGCTTGCTTTTGAAAAAAGTCTCGTTGGCTTCAGAGGGAAGAGTGGAAAAGCATTTTTGGATGCTGAATATGCTTTGTTTAATCAGCTGATTATCTGGATTAGAAATTCTGTTGTGCATCAGATTGGATTTCATCATTGCACTGACCCTCCTATGCTCTTGCTTGGGGCAGCAGATTGGCTTTTGGGAACATATGAAATCCAAAGGGCAAACACTGTTTTTTCAGTGCAACTCTTTTATTAGTAACAGCACATTACAGTAGGTTGCAAGAGGAGCGGTTTCACCCCCTGGACATGCACAAGCAGCTGTCTGGCCAACCCTTTAATTTCCTGTGGAAAGCACTGTCCTTGTAATGCTGCCTGTAAGCAAGACACTGCTCCCCAGCATGGGAAGCACAGCTCCTGCTAGAGGCTCTTTCCCTGACCTGAGGCTTAGGCAGGGAAAGAGAGTCACTCCTGTCCCTGGATCTGCTAGAGGTGATCTGTGCAGATCTTCCCTCTCCAACAGCAATGTGCCTCTGATCTGACACTGTCCTGGAACTGTTCTGTCTGCCTCTGCTCGTGATGCTCTGTGAGACGGGAATTGCAAAAGGTGAAAAGGTTGAACTGTTCTCCAAGTTGCTGTGGGCTGGGAGGAGACTGCGTGTTTTTCAGGGTAGAGAACTTGTGTCTGTGGGAGTGATCTGGTGATGCCCTGGGCAGAAACTCTTCTCCTGTGAGCTAGGCCAGAGCTGTCAGGGCATGGAGGTGCTCCTGAAATGGCTTTGCAGCTGATGTCCTTGCAGACCCTATCACTGTGTACTGACTCTGCCTTTCTCCTGATCACTTTGTTCCTTGGGATCATGGAAGTGTTTGAAAGGGTGACACTGACAGTGGGGCCTTTTAACTTTCTAGCCAGCAGTTGTGTCCAGGTTCCTCTTATAACTGAACTCCCCCTGAAAAAGAGATTTGTTGCATGCAGTGACTGTTTGGAGACAGATGCTGAAACCTAATGTGATTTGAATTGCTTTAAGTCTACACACTGGGAGCTGCGTGTTGTGAGGGGATTGCTCTACCAGCTGGTTGTGTACAGGACCCCATCAGCAAGTATAATCTCTTCTGTGCCAGGTGCAGTGAATAGTGTAATACACTGTCAAATTTGGCATTTGTATTAAAATTTGCTTTCCTCTGCTATGGAGGTATTATCCAGTTTTCTGCTCAGATGCATCAAGAGCCAGGGTTCCTGCTGTGTTTTATTTAGTATTGGCTGACATGCGTGGACAGTAGAAAACAAATGTAAACACAAATCAGTGCTATGCGGTACAAAAGCAGAGCACATTTTTCTGGGGATTTATGAGCATCTGGGAAGAACAGAGCGTCTGGGGGCATCCTGAGATTGCAATCTGCAGCACCTTGTTGGCAGAGCCCAGCACAGTTCTTGCGCAGCTGATAGCTCTGTTAGTGTGTGTGTGTGTATCTATTGGACAAGTAAGGCCAGATCTTCAGGGAGAGGAAGATGAAGTCAGTAGAGTTATGCTGAAGGCTTCCATAATTTTTCTGGCAAATCCATGCATCTTGTGTATGGCAGATGGATTATGAAGTGGTCAATTATCTGGAGAATTCAGGTGTTGTTGCTCTGGCCAGGCTGTGTGATGTCCTGAAATCCAGAACAAAAGGATAGATTCGTTGTTCTTCACCTGATGAAAATTTTTATGATCCCTCACTGCAAGAAAGACATTGAAGCCCTGGAGCATGCTCAGAGAAGGACAATGAAGCTGTGAGGGGTCTTGAGCATAAGTCTTATGAGGAGCACCTGAAAGAACTGGGATTGCTTAGTCTGGAGAAGAAGAGGCTCAGGGGAGAACTTATCTTTCTCTACAACAGCCTGAAAGGAGGTTGTGGTGAAGTGGTGGTCAGCCACTTCTCCCGTGTAGCTAGAAGTAGGATGAGAGGGAATGGCCTCAAATTGTGCCAGGGAAGATTCAGATTGGATGTTAGGAAATACTTGTCCTGGAGAGTGGCCAGGCATAGGAATGGGCTGCCCAGGGAGGTGGTGGAGTCACTGTCCTTGGAGGCATTCAAAAAACATTTAGATGTTGTACTGAGGGATGTGGTTTAGTGGGAAATATTGGTGATAGTACTAGATGATCTTGGAGGTCTTATTTGACTGTAGTCATTCTATAATTCTATGATTTCCACACTTGCTTACAATCTGATTTAAAAGCAAGAAAAACAATCACATCCTTGCAAACAGGGAATTCTGTAAAATATATATGTATATTTTTGGAAACACAGACACATGGTGTTCCCAAAATGAAGTGGTTCAGGACTGTTGCAGTGGCTGGGTGAAACTAAGAGCCTGCTTGACTGTTTAGCTGCTGCCACCAGAAAACAGGAGTGGCAAATTCATCAGCTTGGACAGATTGCCCTAATGACAGTGGCTTATTAATGTCTACCATATCAGTTATGTTTCTGTGGCAGCCTCAGGTCTGACAAATATGATAGAGCTGTCTTTTATCAGCAAATCCTCTAGCAAATCCCTTGCTGGCCCTACTCAGGAAACCATATGGATAAGAAAATTATTGTTCCTGATCTTTGTTATTGACTGGTTCTGTTCTTTGTGTATGAACCAGCCAGTTGGGACTGGTTGCATTCCTCTGTAATTTGCTGTGTGTGTGACTGAGCCAGTGATGAACAAATACCTTTCATCATTTGTTAAGAAGTTTTATTCATTGTTTTAGCAACCAAGGAAATGTTGAAGGTCAGACTGAGCCCTTGGGGAAAATGAGTGGAAGCCTTGGTTTCTGACGACAACAGGACACCTTTGAATTTAACTGACTTTTTGCAGAGGAGATGTGGAGTTTGCATAGGTATATTGGTCAGGGTTGAAACTTTTTCTGTTGCCGGTTGGTTTTTGTTTGTTTTGTAAGAGTGACTGCAGGAGAGTTTTATTTACATTTATCCTATGATCTTATCTCCCCCTTCCAAATTCCTCTCTGAATGCTACAAGATGAAGCGGTATGCAACTCTGTTGTCTGTAGGTCATCTATTAGTACGTGATATGACAAATCATATAAAAAGAATAGTAGACTTTAATAAATCTTTTTATAACCAATTTTGAAATCTAGAATGATTTCCAATATAAATGTTGGATATCCTTCAGCAGGGAAGAGAAAAGGAAGATATTAACTGAATAAATTAGATAATCTGATAAAAATAACAATAAAAAATAAAATAATAAGAAGGGCCTCAGAGAATGATTTGGATTGGAAGGGACATTAAACACCAATCAATTCCAACTTTCCTGCCGTGGACAGGGACATCTCCCACTAGATCAGGTTGTCTGAAGCCCCATCCAACCTGACCTTGAACATTTCTGGGAATGGAACATCCACAGCTTCTGTCAGCCTGATCCAGTACCTCACCACTCTCACGTTGAATAATTTCTTCCTTATGTCTACCTTAAACCTATCCTTTTGTAAATTCAAAGCTGTTCCCCCTTGTCCTGTCACTACACTCTCCAATAAAGAATCCCTTACCTGTAGGACTCCTTTAATTACTGTAAGGTTGCTGTGAGGTCTCTGTGGAGATTGCTCTTCCCTAGGTTTGACAGCCCCAACATTCTCAGCTTTTCTTCATAGAGGATATTCTCCAGACAATAGATCTATGATGTATGCAAAACAGCAGGTCAGGTGTAAGAAAACCGAGTCTCCATTTAAGTGGCTATACATACTTCTTTTTCTTTCTCTCTTGGTAAAAAAGAAGGTGGATATATCCAAGTGGATGTTCAGTATAGTGCATTCAGTTCTGTTCTGTATCGGAAAGCTGTTAGTACATGGGAAATAAATTGCCCTTATTTCCAGCTTTGGGAAATATGTGAAAACAAATGATCTGGAGGGAAATTGATGTGTGTGGCTATGACAAGATGAGAAAAGGAAAGGCTTGCCTTTAAAAATAATTGAGTAGTTTGATCTCGCTCAACTGATGATTCATAGAAATGAATTTTGGCTGTCTTGACAGAAGCTTTTGAAGAAGCAATAGGAAATAGGTGGCTGAAAATGCACAAAAGTTCTTTTGGCACATTGCTTTCTGAAATAGAGGGTAAAGCTCTTTCTGATGGCATTATAGTTGCCATGATCTTTAGTTAAGTTAAAAGCATTAAATTTATTTATTTATTTATGTATTTATGTAGACATTTATTTATTTACCTTAGAGACAAATAAAGCAGGGCAGAATTGTCAACCATCCTTTAAAACGGTTGTCCAGTGTCAACTAGGTAGAGTTGTGCAACTTGAAGGGATCTAGATTGATTTGCCCAACCTGGACAGATTGCCCAAGGAGGCTGTGGATGCCCCATCCCTGGAGGCATTCAAGGCCAGGCTGGATGTGGCTCTGGGCAGCCTGGTCTGCTGGTTGGCGACCTGCACAAAGCAGATGATCATTGTGGTCCTTTTCAACCCAGGCCATTCTATGATTTACTGTATGTATAATTGGATGACCAAGTCAGTAGAACATAACAACGCTATGTTAAGGAGATGTAGCCGTGGTGGTTTTACACTGGACAAAATGCATGCTTTTAAGTCATTAATGGAACAGGTTGAACTTCATGGGCTGAAACTATTACCAAGTTGGTTGATTTTAGAGGTTTTGGCCTCTTTCCTCCCTTCCTCCTCCCCCCCATCCTGGCATCATATACTTCTTCCAATCTTACTGAATGCAGAGACATATTGGTTAAAATATTGTCAGATCTCTTGCAATTTTTGGTGTTTTGTTTTTACTAGAGAAATATTTGAAGTCACCGTGTAGAAAAATGGAGACAAATACTGCAAAAAGCAGTGAATCTATAGGTTGAAACTATTATACCGACCAATGCAGTTGGATGCTGATTTCTCTTGAAGTTGGACATCAGAGTGGTCCTCCCAGAGGGTCTAAAAATTTCTCTTGTGTAAGTGATCTGGTATCTTTGTGGCATATCTCAGCTGCAAAACTTGATGGGGAGAGAGCACTGGTTATTTATTCTGGGTTTTGGAGTTGTCAGGGAGCATTACTGTCATACTACACAGGAGTAAGAGAGCTTGTGTGCTGCATAGACAGTCATGGTGAGCTACAAGCAGAGCTGAAGTACAGTTGAGATCCGATGCCCACTTATACTGTTGCTAGCAGAAGAACTTCTCTGATGCCTTTCCAGCTTAAATGGTTGGAACTGTGTACACACAGTAGGTTTCCTTTCATTTTAGTCCTGCGGTACATAACTGGACTTGCTTCTTTGTGTCTGTGCAGTTGGATTCTGCTGTGTATTTTCACTGTGGATGATCATGGCTGAGAAGCCTGCTAGTCTCCATTGGTCTTGACAGGGAAAAATTACTAGGGATATAACTTTGAAACTGAAAAGTGCTGCACTATAATAAATTGCGGCTCTCTGGTTGAACATGAGGATAAAATTTATTCCAGACCTGTGTTTGAGTGGAAGAGTTTATGAATGGAACTGCAGCCCCTGGGCTGTATTTCAGCATTAGTCTCTAGCTTGGATTTGTGCTATTTCCAACATCGACAAGGATACGTGTTTTAAAAGCTTTCATTCTTCCACTTTTAAGATTATTCAAATGTAAAGTCTGTTATGCTGCAGATGGCTGTAGAGTATATTCCATGAGAAAAGCATTTTGGTTTTGTAAAGAAGCAGGTTAATAACTGTTTCCTGAAACGTATGTATTAAAAATGGCTCGATATTTAGTTGAAGGAGAACTCGCTCATGCTCAGAGGAGTCACAGTAGTGTTTCTGCTTTACCTCCATTTCTCACTGTTCATGTCTTGTTCTGAGGTGATCAGCTGTGCCTCAGCTCTTTCACCTGTCAGACAGGTAGAACTCCACTAGGCAGCCTCATAGCCCTGTATGTTGCTTGTTATCATCGCATCAGAAGCTTAAATGGAAGACACAATCTGTAGTAAATACCAATTTTTATTGCTTCTATTCAGATGGCAAAGCTGGAATACAGTAATGTCTTAGTTATTCAAGAAACAAACAAAATAGAAGATGCTTAGGTAGCATGTGTTAGGAAACTGGGAGCCTTGGACTGATATGTGAACTTTCTAGCCCCTGAGCAGATAAATAGCAGCTGGGAAAAATAAATGCTTTAAGAAGAAGTAGCCAAAACCTGCTGTCAGTTACCATACCGTGGTTTCTCCTTCTGCCTACAACTGTTTATTCTCAGACAGATTGTGTTATAATATTGACAGAGACAAAAACAGCGTGCAAAACACCAAACAGAAGAGAAAAGCTTAGACAAAAATTTTGAGGTGTGATTTTTACGTCTGTTAACTGGGAAGTTTTTTGGTTTTTTTTCTTTCTCACAAACATTTAAAGATGAGGAACTACTGTAGCTGACTGGGAAAACATAAATTGTGTTTTTAAGGGTATTTTTGTCTGTCTTCATTCTTTCTGGTGGGTCGCAATCTTAAATCTAAAATTTATTCTTTGAATTAATGAACTTATTCTCTAAATAACAGCATACAGAGTTTGGACTAAAAGCTGAGGCAAGGTCTGGAGTTTCCAGAAGTTAGGGACTCTACAACCATCAGGAACTGATTCTTCAGAACCAACTCAGAATGATATCTCACTATAAAAAACCCTGAAGAAAATGAGAGTGACAAGAATCAGAAAACAAACAAACAACAATTTAGACTGAAAACAACGTTGCTGCAAGAACTAGGGATTCTCTGAAATGATGGAACAAGCTACATTTACTGCACTGGCAGATCCTTTGAGTCCCTTGTTTCCTATGAAGAAGGATCACTTACACCCTTCCCTTTCAACTTTTGACTGTGACAAATTTTGTGGGTTTTTTTCAACTTCAGTTCAAGTTCGCTTAATAGCCTTCACTGGTAAAGATATGTGCAGATAGCAATGAGGAAAAAGATGTTGCAAGTGTTTGTTTTTTTCACTCTGAATATTGCTACGCAATTTGGATAAATCATGAAAATCAACATGATTGGAAACTCTTCTCAAGAATGTTCTTTTAAAACAGAGATTAGGAATCTTGGTCAAATAAATTAGTTGTGGTATTTTAAAATTCTTTTACTTCCAAATCATTAGATGAAACAATTATCTGTCCATACATTTTGTTTTCTAGTTTCCTAAAGTATCAATGTAAATATTTCTATTTTATCCTGTTCTGTTCATAAACTCTGACTTTTGACTTAGACTCCTATTTTCCAAACAAAATGTTTAACCATACGTTGTCTTCTTCTGACACTTGTGCTTAGGAGTCTGTTTGCTTTCTGAGAAATGAGTGCCATAGGTTTTTTTTTTTTTTTTCTCCTGTTTTTAGTGCTCAAAGAGAACTTCAGTTTTTATCTCCTCAGCCCTAAAAATTCCCCATTTTGCACATGCTCTAATGGATTACTCGGGACTTTGATGAGAGGTACAACGTGAAGCAACTGAGACTCAAAGTGCTGATGAACTTTTGAAGATATCTGTGCAGGAAATTGGAGCTTGGTTTAGACTATCAGTGTAAAATTCTCTGTTATGTCCTTCAGACTGTAAACATGATGAGCTACCAGTCTATCTTTTACATCTACATGATGCAGACATGCTGATGTTTCTACAGCCAACTCTCTAATCCATTCACAATGTATCCTTAGCTAGACCCTAGCTCACCTTCCTTGCTTTCTTCATCTTTGCATGGAACTATTCATCTCTATGTGGCCCTGAATGAGGGTGTGCATTAAAATACCACTTATGGGCTAAGATAAAGTCGCAAATTGCTCGGTCAATTTGAAGAGAACCTTGGATCTCTTCATTCAGTGTTCAAGTTCTTCTCCAGCTCCTGTGATTTGTTGTTGTTGTTTGCAGTATATAGTAGCAGATAAAATAAATAAAAGTTTATAAACTTCTTTGTTTTATGTGAAATAAAGCTTCCTACTAAACTAGAACTGCATAAAGCTCTTTACCTTGGTTTGCCACTGACCTTACCACTGAAGTTTTCAGACAGATTGCTGTGTTAAATCTGCTGTTTGACCCACTGACACTAAAGAGATCTTGTCTAACAGCTGAATGAGTAATAGGGCTTGGCTGCAGCAGAGTAGCTTTGAAAGAAAAGATTTAGCTGGCAAATAGCTTTTATTTCTTCCATGAGAAGAAGAAAAGTTTTGATTGAAATAAATGTGCTGTCCTTAGCATGGGTAAAGTACCTTGTTGACAGTGCTTTGGAAGACTTTTCTATTACATTTTAAGAAGTTGCTTAGGTGTTTCCTCATGTGGACTTTTGCCTCCTCGTTTCCCATCTCTTCTCTTTGGACATTCAGTTGTGTGATTTTTCAGAAAAGATGCATGTATTAAATTACATGCATTAGAAGTAACCCTGTTGTTCCTTGTAAGAAGTGCATTTCCTTCTTGATGCCTGAAAACTTTCTGTGAGGTAGGAGTGAATGACAAATATTGAGAAGTGGGAAGCTGAGTGGATACTCCATCAAAGGTGCATGTACATCCTAGGCTTACTGCCTATTTTAATACTTCTACATTGAATGTATTGTCTGGTTAAAGCAGATAATTCACTAATTAAGCAGATTAAGCACTTTATATCAGCTGTACTGAGGGTGATTCATCTTTTGAAAAGCACCTAAATGATTCATGCGGTTGTGAACTATTGACTTTCAGTGATACTTAAGCTCTGAAGTACACAGACTCTTGGAGGGCATAGAGGATAAGACTTCTGTCATGTTTCTGAGAAATGTACAAAGATAGTGTTTGGGAGTTGCCTGGATGAGCCAAGTTTGGAAGTCAGTTTTGTTTTGACAGGAGATGTGCTATACACCAAAGCACAGGAGTGAGGAGGAGATCAAAGCAGGAGTGAAAGGCTGGAACAAGTAGGAACATGGCTCTGCTTCACCTGAAGGCAGTTATGTGCCTCTATGCATTCCCTTGATGCAGAGCTGCTTTACTTCTGGGTTGTTAATCTGCCCTTAGTGAGGTTCCTGACAACAAAGTCCATTTGGTGCTTTGCGAAACTGACTTTGAACAGTGAACACACAGATTCTGTGCTGTGTATATCAGCCAGTCAATGTCTTCAAAGGGCCATTTTTCTCTCTTTTCTATTGGGGAGCATCTTTGCACCTCTTACATAGCATTGAAAATGAGTGCTTGTTCTAGCACCTGCACAGCACTTAAGTACACGAAATGCAGAAAAAGCTCTCTTCTCTAAAAATTATATGTAGAGAAAGGGTGAGATGACTAATTTTAGCAAACCGAAATAGAAAACACTGAATACATTATTGTGCATAATTCTTCTCACTTGTAGGCTGAAGTACTGTCATGCAGAATTGTAGCCATAGTTAGTATCCAAAAGAACTCTTTGTCAACGGAGTCTGTTTTCAGCTACGTTATTCATAAGTTTCATTCCTCCTTCCAGCTGTTTCCACAAATTGAAAGACTTCATTTCAGTTTATGGATGCTATTTCTCCGTTGTTCATGCCCACAGCTATTTTCCATGCCCAAATATCTTTCCTGCATGTGCCCCTCCCCAAAGAAAAGAAATGCAGACCCTATGAAAGAAGCCAAGTAGAGTGATTCTTTGAGAAGAAAGTCCAAAATGACACAGTGTTGTAGCTGACATCTGGAGAAGTTCAACAGATTTTCTTTTTCTGCTGTGCCTCTGTGGCTGGGTGAGGATATTGGGCACAGAGCACAATGTGGGGTGGTTACATTACCAAAGGGTTCTCATTTTTGTATTGTGGCTTGAGTTTTCTCATTAAAACTGTAAGGACCAAAGCTTGCTTCTGAAAGAGCTGAAGGGAGCAGTTGCTTGATGTTCTGGTAGTACAGCTACAATTGGAGGAGAATTTGTTGCTCAGAGCAACTCCAACTGTACTGGCTTTTTAATAGGAAGACTGGTCAAATGGTTAAGAAAATACAGATGTCTGGATAATGCCTTGAAATTGTGCCATAAAATTAAGCTACAGTTTGAAAAAATACAAAGCCTTCCAACTTGAAACTGTCTTCACACGTGTATTTTCTTTAGAGCCCCAACTGAATGTGGAGATGTGAAGATTCAGCTAAACTGGATTCAGTGTTTTTCATACCTCTAAATTTTCCAAGATCAGAAAAAGTATCCACAGCAAAGCAGTTGCCTCCTAAAATGCAGGATAGAGAAAACCTCTTGAATATGGATGTCCAACTGTGAATTCTTCCTTCAGGTTAAACAGGAGAAGATTTGTCTGGATAGGAGTTCAGATTGTTGCAGATAGAAAAACCAGAAAATAGATGTAATTATTCTATGGAGAAACCATTAAAAAGTTCACAGGTTTTTATCTACCTTTTGGTGGATGAGGATTGAGTTTTGAGTAAATCCTGGCCAAGTCTGTGGTATCAACTGGAAGCCACATGGAATTTGGTAATACAGACATCATGCCAGATAAAACTCCTTCATTTCTGTTCTGAATGTTTAGATGTTTTTATTAATCAAACCCAGGGAAAAATGTGCTCACGTGAAGTTTTAACTAAAGAGTTTTTGCATAATGGACTTTATGAGGCCTTGTTTTTTTATTTTTATTTTTTATTTTTTATTTTTTTTTTAATAGCAGGCATTATTGATGCTTGCTTATGCTTTATTCTAGCTAATTCACTTACTGGAAGGCAGGTTTTGTTTGTGAAGGTTATTAAATTATGTCCTGCAGCATTGTGCATTGTGCATTAGTTGTACAAAACCAAACAAACCTTTGTATCTGTAAAAACTTGACCACGTGTAGGTGCACAGTTTGAGTTCTCTACTTACTGGTCTTAGACGTATATATGAGTGAAATGAAGGAGGAGCAGTGAAAGAATAGGAGACAGGAGGGAAGTATGAGATATGATTTCATTTCTGATATCATTCTCCATGAACACTAGCAGATGAGTCTGAAACTACAGTTTAGGTGATAACTACATGAACATAAATACTATGAAAAAAGATAATTTAGGTTCTCTAAGTTGTCTATAACAAAAATCTAGACATTTCTGTTTGTTGATGTGTTGGGAGTAGACTGTAATTCTGAAAGTTGGGTTGATGTACTTTTCTAGAACAACAACGCTTTCAAAGATGCAAGAAAATTATTCCTGTTTAGCGAGCAGATTCAAATTCGATATCTACACTTCTCAACTTAAATCCATAAGAAAGAAGAAATGGAACACAAACGACAGCCTCAGTGTCAGGCATGTATGAAGCTACCAGCTGAACGTTTATTCCAGTGTGTACTCCCATGAGATGGGGAAAGTTTGAGTCAATTTTTTCTATGGGTTTATTCCCTTATTGAATGAGAGTTTTCTTGTGTTCAGATAATTGTTTTTACACTATGAAGACCATAGAAAGATATATTTCCATATGGATGCTATGCCAAATTTACCCTGTGGCATGTGGAATGCTCTCTGTTTGGTGAGAAGCCAAAACATTCTCTGTAAAGGAAAAGAGGATGAAATTGTATCTGATCTGAGTGCTGATCTGGGTCCCTCAGGCTTATCCTGCGGCTGTTTCTATGTCAAAAAGGCAACACTGGATATGCCTTTTCAATGAGATCATTGCAAAATGAAATTGCTACTAAATTATATTTTACTCACAGTTTTGAGTTGAGTAAGTAGTATGAAAATTAGTGCTAAAACTTTAAATAGAAATACTGGTGCTGGACTGATGCTCCAGGTGCTGACTGGATAGAATTAATCATTTCATGCAAATATTTCAAGTTCACATTAAATGTTTTAATATTGTTAAGCAGAAGTGATTGCACATTACAGCACTGCAGCTGATTTGAAAACAAGAAAGGGGACCCTGCTCCTTAATGCACTGGCTATTTGTTCTTTCCAAACACGCTCAGCTGAGCGGAATGGAGAAGGGTTGTGCTTTCTTCTTTATATGTTTCTGAAGCTGTGTGCTACCTTGTGCTGATTGGCAGTAGAACTGTCTTCCTTTCCTATTGCAAGCAAAGAAGTGAGATTTGAGAAGTCGCAATCACCAGAGGAAGATGCAGTGTGGGAACAGTCTGTAAGAGGCTGTGTGAAGGGGTTTAGGTTGCAGGGATCATGGGCAGCAGTGCCTCTTGAACCACAGATGTGGGCTTTGATCTTCTCCAGCAACAGAATGAAATGGTTAAGTTTTGTAGCAGTTCTTTGCATTGAGTCGGTTCCTGCTCCGCAGTCTGTGAAGACAGACTTTTTCCTTAGCAGGATTCACCAATACAGTGGTCTATTCAAGCCTGCATCTGGGAAGATAGTTAGTGCCTTCATTTATGGAATTCCTGTCATAGAATTTAAGTACTTTAGAACAGCAACTGGTCTCTTGGGAGGTCTCTAACATTATGTACGCAGCAGTAGGTAAATAATTTTAATAAAGGGAATGAGAAATTCTTACAAATCACCAATTACTGTCTTGCAGCCTGGAAAGGCTTAAAAGATGTTGGAGATGGTTTATGGTTGGGTTGTGCATTTCTTTTTACTTTAAAATGCCTAAAATCTATAATAATCCCTTCCCTCTTCTCTGCCATTCTGCATGCAGTGTACATGAGGGCAGAGCTGGTGTGTCTGCATCTGCTGTTCAGTGTCCTTGCTCTGCTGGGAGCTCTTGTTACTGCAGGATGCTGTGATGAACTCTATGTTGGCAGGAGCCACTGGCCATAGCAGTGTTAGGTGCTGCAACCAACTCAGTATGTTAGATGGGTGATTTGTTGCCTCCTACTACAAGGAATATCAAAACAGGTTCAAATGCTTCCAGTTGTTTCACTGTCTAGCAGTTGGAGGCCTAGTGAATGGAGATTTATAACGCTTAGGGTATCTTGTTCAAGATTCCTTTTTGTGCAGGTGATAAAGGTCTGTACTGTGGGAGCTGGCTTTTGTCTAGAGAAAAGTGCCTCTTCTTCTGATGGCTGTTTACACCTGTGATAGATGGGAAGATGCTTTCTGCAGCTTGTAGGTTCTAAAGGAAGAAAACTCATTTACACAGTAGCTGTGACACCACTAAATATAACTGAAGACCGTGGCAAAATTTCATTTGCAATGGATTAAGTTCTTCATCCCTTTAGCTTATAAAAATGTCCCTCCCTAGCAAGAAAGAGCTCTTTCTCTATTGGATTTTACCTGGTATTTTTCACATTTGTGCAGGGCAACCCTTGAAATTCCTTGTATTTCTTCTAATGGCTTTTCAGTGTTGATTCACACTTTCCTTTTCTGTTTTAGTGTGGAAGAGTGAAATTCCAACAAGACTGACTTAGTGAAAACTGAATTAGTGCTGATGGCTGGAGAGGAACGTAACTTGATCTTCTTTCTACAGCGCTCGAATCAGGAACTGAAATAATTGTTCTAAGACCCTGGTCGAGATGCCAGAAAATGAAGCGATGCTTCTGCCAGATAGTCACCGCAGAAGTGCCAGACATTCCTTCCCTCTTTGGAGCTTAGGACTGTGTGTTTTGGAGAAGGAAAGTACACACAGGCAGCAGGGGATCACAGTGCTTTTCTCTCTGTGTGCTGAGCATGCAGTGCAGTACCACTGGCAGGCCCCTTAGAGATGTGTGTGAGTGCTGGCAGGGGGTACAGACACAAGGCTCAACTACAGGAGTGTTTTTTTTCTTTATTTTTCTTTTTTCGCTGTTGAACAGTGGCATTAGTCACTCTATCACAGGATTTAGCAGAGGATATGAGGTAAAGTCCCCAGAAAAAGGGCTGAAGGGCCCATCACACAGCATGAGAAGCTAGCTCGGTCCCTGAAGGGTTCGTGGCTCACTGGAGGAGATGGTGCTGGCTGCCAACCACTAAGCCCAGCTGCACTGGTTAGTGATTTGTGCTTTTAATTGAAACCATAGCACACTACTATAGCCCTGCCTTGTGGGAGCTGCTGGTGCAGTAAATCTTGATTTTTTTCATATTAGAAGGATGTGTACTTTGGGGATTTTAAAGTCTCGTGATTGTTTTATTTTTTTTTCTTTCCCCTTTTCTGTTGCTATAGCTACTATGATTTTTGTTAACAAAAGGGATGAGAAGTAGTTTGCTGCACATAGTTTACATTATTGTGATTCTGATATGACTGCCAGTATTCTCTCTGTCCCTTCCTATTTCCTGTCCCCCCCCCCCCCGCCTGAGTCAGTTCTCTAAACAAACTGCAGGACTCTGGAAACTGCTGGCCTCCTTCAGTCACCAGAGGGTTATATGTGCTTGGGGATTCAGCTTCTGCCCATGAATTAGAGGCTCAAAAAACTGAGCTTGAGCTTGTGTTTGCATATTTCACGAGCTGTTACCAGCATTTGGTAACTTCCCACATGAGTGGGATCGCGCCCTCTTTGAGGGACATTGGGAGTTCCTGGCTCTTTCAGTGAGGTCTCACATCAGGTTACCACAGTGCTCAGCAGAATATGGCAGATCCATTTTTCTTGAGGTATTTTTGGGAAAATAGAAAGTTTATTCTGTGAGGAAAATACTAGTGATGGAATGAAAGAACATCTCAGTGGGGAAAGATGAGTTTCTTTCTCTGATGAACATGGGTGCAGGCTCAAAGTAGAGGGGAAGAAGGGGCACATATTTCTCTTTCCTTCTTATTGCCTTTTTTTTCCTTCAAAATATCGCTTGATTTCCTTATTTTCCTTTGTTTTTTTTTCTTCTGATATCATGTTAGCTATCTTTCATCTCACCTTTATTCTACCAGTATTCGACTCTCTGACATTTGTTTGATCCTCGTCTCTCTTCCCATTTCTTTACAGTCATCTTCCTTGATTTCAGTGGCACAGCTAGGAGGAAAGTGGAGGTTCACTCTTTTTGCTGGCATCATACTCCTCTCCCATTTTTTCCTTTCTGTCTTCTCAGTCTTCTGAGATGAGAGCTGGAGCTCAGTCTGCCTGCTTACACCCTGCTGTGGTTCATCATCATGGGAGCACAGGGTTTTTGGGTTTGTTTGGTTTGGCTTAAAAATCTGTAGAGGTTGAAAGAGGTAGTCATTAGCCAGTGGGCTCATAAACACGAAGGGGATCTGAGTCAGAAAACCACTGTGAACAAAACAGGTGCTCATTGCCCCAAGACATGTCAGCTTGCTGGAACGCAGATGCAGCAGACAGAAAGGGATGGCTGTCAGTGACCACAGAACCTGGGGAGTCTTTGCTACTCATGTGTTTATGGTGAGACCTACATGTCTGGGCCCCACCATCTTTCTGAGCAGTTTGAATTTAAAATCTTTGCACCTATCCAGATTCCCTGGGTAACTGCCAAGTGCAAAAGAGGCAGACCCAAGGTTGTTCTCATTTCTTTGTACAAGCTAGAACAATTTTGTCAAATATTTTCTACTTACATCCATGCAATCTCCAGCCAGTTCCTCATCCTCCTGGGGTGCTCTTATATCAACACATTGAGACAGTCCATCCCACTGAATAGTTACTTCACTTGAAGTGTTAGCACTGACAGCTTAAGTGTCATGGACAGGACCTTCTTGTGGATACTGACTCAGAACAGTAACACAATTAGTAGGACATACTAATCTGAACAGAAGAGGCGCATAGTAATGCCACATATCAGTTCATGACCTTACTGAGGCACTATTAGCCAAGACCCTCCACTTCAAACTTAAAACAGTACCTTAAGATAATGTCAAATTGCTTTCTGCTTATGTCAGTGAGTTTGGTACTTTTTCACCGCATAGTATTAGAGATAAATCAAAGGACCTTGAGCTGGTTGGCATCAGTTGTTGTCATCACTTCTACTTAAGACCAGTGTTTTTCAATCCTCCTGACACTTGTGAAGCATCCATGCCACATTCTTCTCCAGATGCTCCTTGCCACCTTCCTCTGAACTAGTTCTCCTGGTGATATCTACACTGGCCAGGAGAGTTAATTATCTTCAGATTGACCTTTGCTGGAGGCTGTAAGCAGGGTCTGGGAGCAGACTCCTGTTCAGATCTCTGTAAAAACGTGGTCTGAGGTTTCCTTCTGTGCCTGTTAGCAACATTGCATATTCTCTTCTGTTTAGCAATGGGAGAGCATAGTTAACACATGCTGGATGTTGATCCAGGCCTCTTGCTTTACTGCTCTGGCTTAACAATGAAGTTGCTTTGTTCCTCTATTTATTTACAGTGTGGGCCGACATACCGAAGGTCACTACATCTCTTTGCAAAGCTTGCCTGAACCTGAATATTCAGTGTGATGAGCAGCCTAACCTGTCTCTCTGAATTTCAGGGTAATATCTTCATCAGTCCTTGTTTTATTTCTTTTTATCTTCTTTGTTTACTTTTCCACTTCTTTCCCTCCCCACATTAGCATTTTTGTCTTTCATTTTTCCTTTCTTTTTCAGACTGTTACCTTTTTCTTCTGCATACTTTGTCAGGAGAGGAGAGACAAGATGAGGTACAAATCTGTCTGTCCCTTTTCCCACCCTGTCATCACTGACAGGTGAAGGAAGTGTTGCTGTTGGCATGGTAGAGATAATGCTTGTCTGTGTAGGCACTGTAAGAAAAGCATTTCTGTATCCATCCTGGCCTTTGGTAGGTGTCTTTCTACCTCTTTGCTCTCAGGAAGGGCTCAGCAAAAGGAGTTTGAAGCAAGCAGACTAAAAGAAGTCCAATGGCCTTCTGAAAATGGATGAGCTTTTGAAAGAGTCATCTGGTGAGTGCCACCATTCGCAGTACTCAAGTTAAACTCTTTTGATCTCAGTGCTTTTCTTGTGGCAGTTTCCCAATTTGTCACAAGAAGTCTGTTGCAAAATGAAAGATCATTTCAGGGGGTTTCAAACTTTGTTTTCAAACTCTCTAAGTGTAAACTTTGCTGCTGCCTCACAGGGTATGGGAGAGGAAGCTCAAGGGTCCCTTTGCACAGACCCGTTATTCATTTGTAGCTCCTCCTGCTCAGATATAATTCACTGCTTATGTACTTACTCCTAAGTATGCCCTTGTACAAGGTGTTTTGGGAAGGTGTTACCTACTCTAAACATACTGAGAGCGTCTGCATGAAGAGTTACTGCTGAGTAATTAGTATACTATAAATTATCCACTGCGTACAGACAAGTTCTGATTTGTTTCTGCTTTACAGAGTAGGAATTGGGAAATGAAAATGAAGGGTATTTTTCTACACTGAAAAGTTAATTGTGGTTTAAAGTACTTAATAGTTCAGTATACTAGATCTTGCTGGAGCCACTCTTTGTGCATACTTCAGGCATTCCCAGGTAGCACAGCTCACTTTTAGAGAAGATGTCCATACACAGAGGCTGCCAGGAAACAGCCCAACTGACATAACTCAGGCAATTTACCCAGTGTCTCTGGGAAATCCATGGCAAAGTGAAGACTGAGTCCTTTCAAGTTTCTGTGTGACTGCATTAAGATACTCTTCCTCCCATCATATACATTATTCAAACCTTATGCAAGTAATACAACTGCTATTACTTTTGCAGTTTGCACTTCAGTTGTGCTCAGAGTGGGAGCCACATGAGTCTGGCAGGAAGGAAGGGAGGTGAGCTAATAGCACTGGAGACAGCAGCTTGCTCTGTTTTATAGCTGTGACCCATGTTTACCTGGCATAATGGTCTAATGAATCAAAATCTTGGAGCAGTTGCAAAGTTGGGATGCTTCTCAGTTGTCCAGCAGACTTCATTGGTCAGTCTTGGGTAAGGAAAGCTCAAAAGTGAAATGATATTCAAGTCTCTTGGTTCCTTCACTGGCAGTTTGTGCTGACCAGCTTTGAATTGTACTATGATGTTTTTAGGAAGTGGATACGCTTTGTGGAAATGCTGAAGAACGGCCTATTTTGAAAGAATATTTTTTGCAAACTGCTTTTCTCCATTTCTTTCATGTGGTCTTTATCATGCAAATGAAAAAGAACCTTTATGCCTTAAAGCTAATTTACTCTTGCTCCTTAGTACAATTATAATGTTTTTTGTGTCACGAGAACAATTTGCTATTGTGCAAATAATTTTTATTTTTCAATTAGAGGATTATGATTTCATTGAGGAATAAGCAACAGGAGCAGGTGAGCTTGTGAGACTTGAATGAGTATTTTCATGTAAATAACTCAAAGATGAAGAGGAAGGACAAAGGAAGAATAATAACGAGGAATGTTTGTCAGACACTATTTATAAGTAGGTTATTTTCATTCAGACAGACATTGCTGCTGCCATTGCTGAAGTGTTGGCGTTGCAGAAACCGAAGTATATATGCCTAGGATTATTTTGTACTAAACCTTTTCTTTCTACAAAATGTGATGACTGGGGGCTTTCAACAAAGAGGTGTTCATAAAGTCTACAATGGGACTTGTTGAAAGGAGTTAACCGATTATGATCGATGCTCAAGTAGAGCAGAAGAAAAAAGTCACTTTTCCCTACAAAAGCCTGATTCAGAACTGAGGCATGAATATATTTTACTTGCTGACGGTACGTGAGAGTAATGCAGATGCTTTGTGTCTAAAACCAGATTTAGTGTTTAAAATCCACATAGAGTTTTTGTTACATTATCTGCACAAATTTCTGCTGCATCCGTGTCTGAGAACAAAATACTTGGATGAATGGTTTTTATCTTTTTCGTCTCTCCTCCTTTTCAAAAAATTCAAAGCAAAAAAATGTAGCACATTTGCAAGGCCTAAATTTTATTTTCCTCCTATGCACACTGGGAATGTGTTTATAATGATTATAGTGCTGTTTATGAAGAGATTTCTGCCTTAAAGAGAAACTTGAAAATGTTGTATACAATACCACTATCTGTAAGTGCACGGGGACATACTAAATACCTTTGGCATTAGCATAAGAGCAGTTTGTTTGGGCTTCATCTTCTCAACTCAATATATTCTTTTTGTTAGATAACAATACAAACTGCCCTTGTGTCTTTCTATTGGTATTTAGTTTTAAGTAGCACATATTTGAAGACATTTTAAGGAACTTGAATGAATGACTGAAAATCAGCTTTAACAGAAGACAAAAAGCATGACTGGTTTGCAGATGAGTCAATTCTTTGCACCAGACGGCTGTATGACTGTGAGGGACTAAGAAAGTATGGCTAGCATGAGCTCTGAGGGACTAAGAAAGTATGGCTAGCAAGAGCATCAGAGAATAGGGCTGCAGCATTTCAGATTGAAACCAGTTTAAAGGTTAGTGAGAAGGTGTTTTATGGCTGACTAAGGCTGTGCAAGTTCACAGTGCTGCCTCAATTGCTCTGTCTTCTTACTGGAGCCACAAGGCCATGGCACATGCCTGCCATCAGCCCTGCTGCCCATGTTGCTGTGGAGTTATGTTTCCTCCGAGCTTATAATATTACCAGCTAACTGTGCTTTAAGTGTTTTAATTTTTTTCTACCTGATATTTCAAATTAAGATAAGCTTGAACCAGTCAATGTGCTTTTTAAAATACAGGACTTCTCTACTGTATTCAGTGAGAGCTCTTTGACGTACTCCTTTAGCACAAACAGATTGGTAGAGATCATGATGAATTTACTTCCCTGCTGGTATGGCAATAGTTATAATTTATCTAAATTGGAAGGAAGTCTTTACAGGCTATAGACTGGGCTAGATTGTAGCCCAATCTAGGTAGAAAGCAGCTATAGGGGGCTGCAATAGATGTGGCACATATCAATACATCTTTCACTTGTGTAGAAGGGAAGATTCAGTCCAAAAACTGGATTCAGTCCAGTTTCTTCGACTAAAATCTAATAATAAAACATTATTGGTTCTTTTTAATACTGAAGCAAGTAATATGAAACAAGAGCTCTAAGTTCCAGAGAGTTCTTGTAAATCAGTTCAGAAGTTCTTCAAATAGAATGTGTCCTTCACAGCCTGAGAAAGATGATCACCCTAGTATTAGAGAAAATTCCACCCTAAAAGGCTGGTGAACTTGCATTATGCATTGGACTCCTCTATTTTCTTGTCTTCATTCCATTTGGAAGCTGTGGTTGCCCAAGCAGTGTTGGTGGTATGAGGAGAGCTTAGCACTTAACTCTTAATTTGGACATAAGTTTTGGACCTCAATGTATGCATCTACAACTAGGTTGCATTAAGACCCATTGTTGGTTGTATCAGTAAATTTCTGTCAGAAGTGCAGTTGTCACCTAGCTGTGAAAGCCTAGCAGAGGGCTGTCAACTTGATTGGAAACAGGCTTTCATTGGGTTATCAGCAGGTAAACTTTGATGAGATTATGGGGTTAATGCTAGCTCAAATATGTGCCTTTTGCAGTGTCAAAATGGTGGGATATTTGAGAAACTCTTTTTCTTTGTGTTTGTTATTTGCAAGCATTATTCTCAGCTGGGACTGGGATACTGGCAGCTGTATGAATGGCCTGATATTGTTTATTTCCCATAGAAATTATGCTAGAACACAGTACAGCTCAGGCTTGTATGCTTTGCTGGGATGTTTCTGAAATCTTTAGGACCAGCCGTGAGGACAGTTTATTTTTTTGTCTTGCAAGAAACCAGTTGGTGTGATTACAGTTAGGTTGTCTTTGTGCTGTAAAAAGAAAACTTGGGATGAGATTGTTCCCCTGTATTCAGCACTCGTGAGGCCGCACCTCGAGTGCTGTGTCCAGTTTTGGGCCCCTCACTGCAAGAAAGATATTGAGGCTCTGGAACGTGTTCAAAGGAGGGCAACAAAGCTGGTGAGGGGTCTGGAACACAGGGCTGATGAGGAGAGGCTGAAGGAGCTGGGAATGTTCAGCCTGGAGAAGAGGAGGCTCAGGGGAGACCTCATTGCTCTCTATAACTTCCTGAAGGGAGGCTGTAGTGAGCTGGGGGTCGGCCTCTTCTCTCGTGTCATCAGTGATAGGACCAGGGGGAATGGCTTCAAGCTACGGAAGGGGAGATTCAGGCTGGACATGAGGAAGTATTACTTTTCAGAAAGGGTGGTCAGGCACTGGAATGGATGCCCAGGGAGGTGGTGGAGTCACCGAGCCTGGGGGTGTTCAAGGAAAGGCTGGATGTTGTGTTGAGGGACATGGTTTAGTGGGAGCTATTGGGAATAGGTGAACAATTGGACTGGGTGATCTTTTAGGTCTTTTCCAACCTTGGTGATTCTATGATTCTATGATTCTGTGAGATAGATGAATTAATTCTGAATCTCTTCACACCAGCTCTTGTTGAGCTGCTAATTTAGCTCTCTGTTAGGCTGTCCGGTACTGCACTGCTAAACTTACCGGCTCAGAGAACAGGTATGCCTGATGCAAGCACATAATCCTTGCAACAGCATTCTTTGGAGTCTCTGTAGAAGCCTATAAAGGCAGAAATCCTTTAACATTTAATTGGACTTTCCACTTCATCAAAGCTGACACGTTGTTCTGGGAGGACATAGTTGTTTTACTGGAAGAAAGTAGGCAAACTGTCACAAAGCTAAGTTGCATCTCTTAAATAGAAGTTCAGCTGTAGAACACCTCTTGAAATGGGGGCAAGATTTCCTAAAACGCTCAGAAAAGCAAGTTATCTATTTTAGCTGACTTCTTATGCCTACAGACATTCTGTTGTAGCTACAGCTAAAAAAAAATTAAGTAGACCAAATCAGTCATTATTAAAATGTATTTCTGAGATTTTGTCTTTATCACAAGGTGAGTTTTTGAAAAAATGTCTTGGTCTTCACAGCCTGCATCTCTCCTGTGGTGTTCTCTTGTCAGGTCTCTGCCTTGTGGGGCAGACCAAAACCCATATAACCCCTGATGACCCCACTCCTGATGAGTGGAATTTTGAGAAGAAAAGCAGTCTGTTTTAAAAAGCTGCAGAACATATGCAGATCTCAAGAACCCACGCTGTACTGATAGCATTATCTTGTTTGCAGTACAGATTGGTTTGGTCTGGGACAGTTAAATATAAGATAATCTTTGTAACATGTAAGACAACAAATATTTTGCATCCAGAGAACCATCACCCACAGACCTTGCTCAGAAGTAACAGCAGAAGGTCAAAGCACACTTGATGCCATTGCTGGACACACACATTTTATTTGTAGAATTTGCAACTGTGTTAATTACAGTGCAAAGAGAGAGAGCTTGGGAGCCTTCTCTCAAAGACTCCCTTCTCAAGTCATTAAGAGCTCTGCATACTCTGCTACTTCTTTGCCACTTTTCAAACCTCATCTGCTCTATGCTGCAGTTTGGATCACAGCAAATGCCTGGTGGGGAGATCTGTGTCTGCATGAGTGTTGTCTTCTCCTTGCACGAGTTCAGTGCTGGTCAGTAAGCAGCCAAATCTGGATTCTTCTTCATTAAGCTGCCACATAAACAATGCTGGTGTTCTCACCACTCCAAAACCTGACTTTGAAGGATTTCGTTGTACTCTAAGGACTACTTTATTGGAACTCTATATATTTAATGGAAAATATACCCTAGAAATGAGTGCAATAATTGGAGTGCAATGAATCTGTTCTAAGTAGGGAAAAGAACCATATGGATAGGAAGAACTACTGAGTAGAATATTAAAAAAAAACAAAGACACCAAGGAAACACAAAAAAAAGCATGCATGTTTGTTGAGCTGCAAAATTTCACACAGAAATTGCTTTTCTGCTCCCATTTTACTAACGGAATGGAAGATAGAGAATATGCATTCCTACTGAATTATTCCAAGACATCTATTTATCTAAGATGTGTGAGACATCTGAACCGAAATGTAAATAAGCAGGTTCAATGGGATCCACCTTACACAGGAGAGAACTGTTCTTACAGTGCAGGAACAGATGGCTGGATTGCGTGTAGGAAAATGGAAGAGTTTCTTGAGCCCTCATGGGTTCTCAGATGGTAAAAACAAATACATAAATTCTAGCACTTAAGCTCATAAGATCAGAATCACAGAATTATTTGTGTTGGAAAGGACCTTTAAGATCATCTAGTTCCAGCCCCTCTGCCACAGGCAGGGACACCTCTCAGTAGACCAGGTTGCTCAAAGCCCCATCCAGCCTGGCCTTGAGTGCTTCCAGGGAGGCTGCATCCACAGCCTCACCGGGCAACCTGTGCCAGTGTCTCACCATCCTCACAGTAAAGAATTTCTTCCTGATTTCTAGTCTAAATCCACCCTTTTCCTCTTACCACTAGAGGCTGAAATACAAGTTATGGCTAATTAAGGGTTTAACAGTCATTCTTTGGTTTCACAAATAAATCAAAATACTTGACTTTTTAGGCCAGTGTAGTTAGCTGGTACACTAGGCAGCGCAGAAGCCGTGTGACATGACTATTTTTGGATTTGTTTTTTAACAGTATGTCATAATTCTTGGGAGTGTTTTTTCATTGCTTCATGAAGAATAAAATATAAATATTATGATGGTGAATGCTCTCACATAAACCCAAGGGATGTGATTCTTACCAAAAAAGTGATTCATATAAACTTACAGGACTGTCAGACTCATTAAAAAGCCCTGAAAGAACATGATTGTTAAATGGTTTGGTTCCATTTTTTTTTCCCCTGCCTTTTGGCTTTGAGATTTTGTTGTTTATGTAAGTCTTTAAATTATTGAGTGCTTTTAGCTACACTTCTAAGTACTTCAGTAAATTATTGAAAAGTTTTCTGCCATGTTATTTGGATATTTGGATTTTCTCTGCTTATGCTGGAATAATACCAACATCACCTGCAGCAAAATGCTCATGAGAAATGAACATCAAAGGAAAATTACATAGAAAAATCTTTACTGTGTACAACAAACTCTCCACTGCATGGAGAGAAACATACATATCTCTAAATGGATGTATCTTGTGAAATGTTACTTTAGGATTCCCATTTTGCTGAAAACAAACCCGTTTGTCGTATTTAATATTCAAGTTATCTTTGAAATGTGGAGTTAACTTGATATTTTTGAATATATAGAATATTTATATATAAATATGTAGACCACAGTGATTTTATCAAGCTGCTGGAAAGCTGAAATTTGAGAAGTGCAAAGCTTCCATAAAAATCATACAATTTGATGTAAATATATGCTTGCTTTTTTTCCTTTTGATCTTGGGTGTGGGAAAAATGCAAGATGGATGACTTTTAGTGTGCTTTTATGCTGTTTCCTATCTTTTATGGGTGCCAGATCAGTATCCTAATTTTAGGGTCCTGTAAGCTTGTTTGGTCTTCGACAGAAAAGCAAGTCTTGCAAAATGACTGTAACATATGCCTGCTAACAGTCATTTACCTTATGCCACACTTGTATGTCTTATTTTTCTCACCTTGACTGCCAATAATTTCTTTAGATTTAATACAGTCAAAGCAATGAACATGGGAGTGGAAACATTAGAAAATCTCCCAGCTCCCTATAGAGTGTACAGTCCTAGAAAGTTTGACCAACATCAGAGGCTTTTCTTTCTTTTCCCAGGCAAGTCCTTTTCCAGCCAGAACAGGCAGTCCTTTACAGCCTTGCAAATCTTGATAATAAATCAGTAAAACTGCGACACTGGAGGAATTTGGGGAGTTTCAGTATAAAAAAAAAATTTAAAAAAATTGTTACCAACAGGAAAGAAAGTCTCCATGCACTCTGGGAACACCGAAACACACAAGAACACCAGAGATGGATAAGTAGATCTGGAATCTGTAGTCGGTGTACTTAACTCTGCATTTAGAACTGTAATCACCAGGAGATTTTCTGACCCAATCTGTGGCAGAACTGTTTGTAACGGAGTGGTTAAGAGAATGTCCTTCTAAGTGCAACGGCTGTGTTTGTACAAGGATTTTGTGTGTTGTCAATACCCAGCTTGCTTTTCAGCATCACATTGCAGTTGGCTTCTCAAGCTGTCTGGACTTACTGTGGGTTTGAGTAAACAAGATGTTTTGTAACACTCCTTATTTTTACATTAACTATATCATTAATGGTTGTAAAAATTGGTAGTTCTGGTCAGCCCCAGGAAGGCAGAACTTCAAATCGCAGTACGTATTTTAGCCTACAAGTGAAGGAGTATCTCAAGTCACTAGGAAAGTATGCCGGAGCCTAGAATCCTTGTAACATCAGGTGGAATAAGTTCTCTCTCATTTATTTCATGATAGACTCAAGACAAGTAAAGATGCTTTCATTTCTCTTTTTTTTGCAAAGTATTTAAGTGATTACAATGACAGAGGAGATTACTAAAAAGAGCAGCACTCTACAGAAGAGAAATGTGAGATACAGTTAGCAGTGAGGTATAGTGGCAAATGTTACTACTTTCACATCCTTGGGGCTATGTTCTAGCCCACATCCATAGCGTAACATTCTCCCTACCTTCCCTACCTGCTCAGCACAATATCTCTATTGAGGTAGTGGGGTTTGAGCGAAATGTATTTTGATCTTGAGCTGTTCCATAGCAAATTTGCAGCAGTGTTACAGCAGTAAGGCTTGTCATTTGGGAGCATAGTTCTTCACTCACTGCTCCTCCTTTCTTATGTATGTGAGGGACCTTGAGAAGGTAATGCCTTCTCTCTGCATTTATCTCGGAGATTTTTGTTCTAGATTTTTTTTCCCCTCAAGTTCTCCTTCCAAACCTCTTTACTAATAAGAATGAATCCTAACGTTCTGTTTACTGTTTTTATACCTTTTGTGTGAATTCACTCGCAAAGGCTTCTCTATATTGTCTGCCATCTGCGTCTTGGCTTTCTTCCATGCATCTGGTATTCCTTTTGCCTCTTAGTTGTACAGAAGAGCAAACAATATTTATGTGCTTCTGACAGCTTTTTAGTTTCTCTTTTTGAGATGACCATTAGTCAGGAGTTGGTGAAGTCAGGAAGACACTAATGCTCCCTTGTAATGGGAATTCTAGAATGCGTGACTGGTAATGTAGGGTCTTCGACATGACCAAAATTTAATTTAGAGCTTTTGATTTGTTACCAATTCTCGTGCCTTACTAGGGAAAAGTAGAATTTAGTAATGATTCTTTATATTATCTGAGGCCTTTAGCCAGTAGAAGGCAATTTTACTTAAACAGTCTTGTGGCTAATAGAAGGAATAAGCTAGAAACCTTCTGTAGACATTTTCATGTCACAAGCAGATCTGAAAACTATATTCAACCTTATTGCTATTGAATATATTTCAGTGTTTGAAATTATTTTTGTAATATTCATGCACCTATACTTTAGAATTATGAAAAAAAATTCCTCCTTCAATTTAGAAGCTTTTGTGTGACTGGAAGCCAGACATAACTATATTACTAGTAACTTGGATGAGGATGTGAAGCAACAGCAGTAGAGAGATAGGATGTTGTTTCTCAGGACCATAACAAGAATAATTGCATTTTATAGAATAAAAAGCATTCTGGAGTTGTGCTTTTACAGAGCGTAGTGCTTATAGCAATCTTGAAAAGTTAATTGTCACTGGGTCTTTACTGATGCTTAATTGACTTTTCTTCTCACAGATATCCAGATTTCTAGAAAGCAGAAATGACCATGACTGCCAACAAGAATGCCAATATCAACAGCAGAGCTGGAGGGAGTAAAGTGCCCCAGGACAGTCTGGATAGGTAAGTGAACTGAAGGCTCTGAAGTCTGTGAATTGTGGACTCTGAGGAATATTTGTCTTTTTGGAAGGAAGTCTTTGTTCAAAGGCAAGAAAACTCTACTCTGACAGAGAGCTTTGCTGGGTTGAGGGAAGTGTTTTGTAAATCAGAGGAACTTTGGTATGAGAAGTCCTGTTTTTGGCATGTTTCTGTTGCATTATTGTGGCTCACTGGCAGGTTATGATGATTGCAAGAAAGAACTTGTATGCAAGAAAGAACGGAGGCATTGTGTAGGCCTCAGCCAGCTAGGGCTAAATTTCTGGACCACGTATCTGTGTCTGCTTTTCTGGATTGCTAATCCACAGTTTGTATTTTGCATCAGGTTCTGTCACATTTTGTATGGCTTATCTGCTTTGGCAGATAGAGTGAAGTGGCTGCCTCGTGTTGCAGGTCTAGCAGCGAGTGTGAATGGGTTGAATGTAAAATACAGGGAGCATCTTCGTTGTTTTAGATAAGAATAAGAAATGCTTATTTCTGATCCTTTCTGTAGCATTAGGTCATTTGTGGAGCAAGTAGATCAACTATTTACCATTCACAGGTAGGGGGAACAAGTAGCCTGTCTCATTACTATGTAATGTGTTCCCCAGACTCAGAACTGTAGCCAAAGACACTTTAACTCCCCAGGCCTGGCAATCCTGAAGGAATCAGTCTGTTTAGACTAGGCCATGGAAGACAGTGGGCTTGCAAAATTGGCATGTTTATGTGTGGCTTGGGAATGCTATAGTGACAAAGTTGCAGTCCATCAGGAGGCTGTGATGTGATTGTGCACAGTGATGTAAAAGCCTGTAAATAACAGGTATCTTTCAATCACGATACAGCAGAAAGTATAGTGTCAGTAATTGCTTCCTTGTGCATTATTTTACAATGAAAAAAGACTGTTTAGAAGATGTTTCCCTTGGGCAACTCTTCTTTGGAATATTGCTTTGGAATGCAAATAAACAACTCATCTGCAGTCAACAAGCTCATACATCCCAGTCAGAAGGAGTCTTGTTCTTGGCCACAGTCTTCACAAAACTTCACAAAATGCTGATTAATTCAGCTTGTGGTCTTCACAGAGGACAGATCCACTGGCTCCTCCTCTTCTGTTGTTGACAATTGCAAAACCATTGCAGACATTTGCTGCTCTTGTAGAACAGTCTGTTTTGAATCTCTCTTCTACACTGCCTTGCTTAATAACATGTCAGTATCTTCACTTTTCTTTCCTTTGGATCAAAACATAACTCTGATATTAATGACATAGAAAAAGAATGCATAAATAACTTGCACAGACTTTGTGGAGTCTCTGTACTGTGGTAATACTGTTATGCTAGATATTAGACATAGTGTCTTCCTCATTTATCTACCATAGGAAGTTCAGAACCCTGAAAGACATTAAGCAGGGTGCAGTAGAATAGTTTTGCACCCAGAAATGAATGTGCTAGAGGGGAAAAATGATGGAATTCTCATTTATTCCTTGAACACTTTGGGAGCATGGTTGTACTAATGTAATTGACATGCTCCAGTCACTTTGAACAGGGAGGGCTGGATCAGTTTCAGCCATGCTTTCCTGAGGGTAGCACACCTGATAAGCTGTACCAAGGCAATTCCTAGCAGCCAGAAGTACAGTGTATGTATCAGAGGGTTATACTGGGAGATCTTTGTTGTTTCAAATGAATTTGTAAAGATTGTGATTCAAGTGAGTAGAACACAATTTAAAAAAGGGAAACAGGAGTTAATTTTTGAGATTTTTTAGAATGGAGGCAATGAAACCAATTTTTTTTCTTTTAGCTGTTTACTTTTTAATTTTTTTTTTTCTTTTATTTAAAGCAGAATCTCAGTTTGGTGTTTGAACTTTCTGGCTTTTTTTTTTTTTTTTTTTTTTTCCCAGTTTTGGTCATCCTTCCATATCTGATGCACATATGTTTGCCACTTCCTTGCCTTTTGTGTCTAATCATCCTTTTCTCTCGCTATACCTTCTCTCTTGTCCACATATCGTACTGAATCACAGTAGTTTCAGGAGATGTTCCTGAGTTGGATGGATGGTCATGTCCTGATTACCATGGGATAGGTTGACTACAAAGTAGAGGTGAATTAATAATCACCTTAATAATCTGCACTAGGCAGAACCCTGACCCTGGTCTGGCTTCTGCTAGTGACTTCCTCTGTGGTGTTGTCACACCTTTCCCTTGTCTAAATCTTTCATTATGTTGATTTGCCTTTCTTCCTCCAGGTAATGTTCTAGTTTCACTTTTTAAATCGGGCATCCGGCTGCATCCATCCCAGTGCCTTTTGTTGGTCATATTATGCAACAGTAGCTTTGTTAAGGCTCAGAAATTGACCTACTATCCTTATACAATTCCTGCTTCGTTAGTTTGTGCATTTGGGATCTCTTCAAATCTGTAGAAAACAGAATAGTGAGGGTGTAAGGAGAAGGAATGGATAAAGGAATCCCTCGAGACATACACACATGTGGTTATTAAAACTAAATCCTTAATAATATCTGGCATTCTCGTGTCATTAATCATCCTTTCATCAGTGCAGACAGATTGTTAAGTGCTGGGAACTTTGGTCTGGACTTGAGCAAACCTTGCACCTACTCTTCCATTTTAGAATCTTTTCCATTCTTAATATCTTTGAAAATTCTGTAAGATACTAATTTATTGGATAATAGCTGTCAAATAAACTGTCTTTCCTTGTCATTGCTATCTGTTTTGATTAGAATTTTTTAGAAAATGTTTTTATAAGTATAAGCATGAACCTGAAGCTGACGAAAACCTTTGAGTTGCACTTGCATGACAGGTGAGGAGATGAACAGGTTGTCATGCACCAGTTCTCCATCCATTATTTTGACTCAAGTAATCTTCTTCACCTGTATTTGTGAAACCTTGTAAGAGGATATCTGAGTCAGCAACGGGGATTCTTCATCTTAGTCAGACTGTAAATCAATGGAGTAAATGCTGGCATTATAAAACTCGAAGGCTTGCAGAGTTTATTGCAAACACGTTCAAAGATCCACTTAAACTAAACAGCTGTTGTCTCATTGTAGTACCTAATTTGAATGGAGATTTGGAAAGCTGCATGTATAATTTGTAGAGTATAGTTTCAGTAAGGGCTGATACTGGTGTAATACAGACGCATTTGTCTCTTGGTGTCTAAGAACTCTTTTTGGTGTTATTTCCTTGTCCTAGTTTTGTCACTGTTTATGCAGATGCAAGATATGATACAGTGATGTAGTGTTCCTGTCTCTTTCAGGTACAAATCACAGTGAAATCTATAATAGTCTTTCTGACAACTTTGTTTCCCAAGCAAATCATTGTAGACCATAGATTTGAATTTTAATCACAACTATCTTCAATGGAGAGAAAGTGCCTACATTGTCTATAGCATACCTATACAATGTCTTTCAGGCATCAAGATTCTTACAGTAACTCCTTGGTCCCATTGACATGAGTTACCCCTCATGCCACTTCTTCTCCACAGTTGTGCTAGTGGAAATTTAGGAAATAAGGAGGAGACAGAAGAAAATGATGACTTTTTAAGAGGAGGATAATCAGTTTCTCACCTGAGAAACTGAGATTCATTGATTTCTTCTATGAACACAGGAGAAAACCTTTTGATCTGAAGACAGTGAGGTGTTTTAAATAAACATACATACTGATTACTTTTGAAAATATCTGGAGTTCACTGATCATTTGTTAAAAGTGGACATTTATATGTGCCTTAGGTGGTATGAGTTTGACTGTGCTCTGAATAGAAAAAATATTGTAAAAAGATGACAAGGATGGTTAAAGTTATAGAACACTGTCTCTATGAGGCAAGAATAGATTGACCTACAGTCTTCAGCCTGGAGAGGAAAGGAGTGGAGAGTGGCATTAAGAGAAGTCTCTGGATTTATAGGTGGAAGAGTGACTGTGAATAAGGAAGAAAGCATTTATTTTCATTTTAAAACAAATAGGCTTCAATGTAAACTAGAAGGAGACAGTTTGAAAGGAAGATACTTCTATGCAACATGTCTTTAAGCAGTGGAACTTCGGCAGGAGGTTGCAGTTGACAAATTCATGGAAGAAAAATCTATAAAAGGCTTTTAACTACAGCAGCAAAATCTGTGAGGCAGCAAGTCTTAGGCCTTAGGCTCAGTAGCACTGCATGCACATCTTGTTCTTGCTTCCTTCTTTAGGCATCTGCCTAGGTCTTGGTCGATATCAGAGACAGGACTAGGGGTGCTTTTTGGCCCAGTGGGAACATACTGTTGTTGTTTCCTGGTATGTAGCTGATACATCTGCAAAATGATAGTTAAAGTTACGAAATGACACTGTAATTCTGGTTTACAGTGAACTTCAAGGACACAAATTTAATCCTATCTTGTGAGTCAATAATATGTAAGCCAAGGAGCAGAAGCTCAGGAAAGCACCTCATGTGTAGCTGATTGTTCTTAACAATTCTGTCAGGAAGAAGCTCTGCAATCTTGTTTACTCTCCAGTGGGAGAGCACAGCGATCAACTGGTGTGTGACTGTTCAGCAGCACATGTCTTCTTGGTTTGCATGCCCAAATCAATTGCAGCTCTCCCTACAATGGCTTGCTTTTCCTTAAAAAATAATATTGATTTGAAGTCATTTCATGTTTGTTGTCTTCATAATTTATGCAGAAATTTAGCTTGAATTAATGCATTAATTTATAGTGTTTGCGATTAATATTGTGATTTTTCCAGTGCAATTTTAAATGTAGAAATGACTCTACCCACTGACTTAAAAATTGCACCAAAACTGTATAGTACTAAAATAAGCCCGTAGTTATGTTTTTGAGGTTATGTTCTACCTAGCAAAATACAGTTTTCAAATTTATTGAATTTATTTGACCTAGCAAAAAAGGAGAAGAAATTAAAAAATAACTGGAAATAGAAGAACTGTGCTCCTGCTAGGTGATGTTGCCTTGAAACAAGCAGCAGTTTGGATGAGAAACGGAATAAATTTTGGAAGACGAATTTTTAATATAGAAAATATTAAAAAAAAATTATGCTGATTTTAGCAGCATGTACATAGAGAGACTGCCACAATAAACTGGAACAAACATCCTTTTAGTTTCATGTCACAGGGCTTGATTTGGGAGGTGGCCAAAGCAGAAGCCAGTCTTTGTTCCAGTTGTGCGAAAGGACTGTGGCTTTTAGTCTGGAAAAGTACGTCACTGTAATCTTGTTAGTTTCGGCACGGGTTGGGTTTGTGGTGTAGGCTGTTGTCTTTCCATCCAATCTACACAGAAGTGGTATCATTCTCACTGAATTGGAGAGTGCTCCCCAGCTGGGCAATCATGATTTAATAACCTGATAAACTGTGGCTGCTGATGTCAGTGGGTTATGGAGCAGAGCGTCTGAAATTTGCACCAGCAAAGAATTGCTTCTTCAAATTACTTTAGCACAGGGTTGCAAGTTGTTAAGATCTTGGTCTAATAACATCCGTAGATGTTTCTCTTTCTAAATACTTCTAGTTGGATCTTTGAATCAGATACAATCATGCATGATTTAAACTAAAATCTGGACTGATCTTATCCACGCAGCTTTGCGCTTTTGTTTTCAGTTCATTCCGTCTGCTTTAATTGACTGGTACCTTTGAAGCAGCGACTTCTGTGCACATTAGCAATCAGATTTCCACTAGGATATTTCTGATCTCTGAGATGCATCTCTCTTCTAGCCTGGAAACCTGCAAACCTCTAAGTATAGGTTTTGGTTTTCACCTCCCTGCAGTGAGTAAGGCCATTCCAGCTGTCACCAACCATTTGTCAGCTCCATTAGCCTGACACGCACCGAGATTTGTTTGTGCTGACTTTGTGGCTCAGGCCCTCAGAACTTATGTTAATGGGAGAGAATTTTAATTGGTAGGAACTGGCTTACTTCCAGCGTAGGTGAAGATGATGCACAATATAAATCAAATGACTCGTATCTCTTCAAAGATACCTACAGTATTCTTGCTTAATTATTTGTAATTCTTTACATGTAACATAAAATAATGACATATTTCCCAGCTAACTGAGCCCATGGAGTAAGTCTATGTCCAAGCTGATAATGAATCCTGGATTATTTGCTGTTATTATAGATAACATTGCTTGAAATTCAGAGGGAAGGGTCCTCAGGCTGATGCACCCTCTTGCTTCTAAACCAGAGATCAGGTCTGGGCTGGCTTTCCAGGGTCTTTGCTTAGCCCCTATCAATCCTGTGAAGGGGAGGCCTGATGCTCTGTCTCTCACGCAGCAGATCTTTGCACACGGTTGGTGCTTACTTCTTGTTTTGGGGTGTTACCGATAACTCAGTCCTAGTCAAGCCAAATTCATTGAATTTACAGCAAATACCTTTTTTGAGTAAAATTAATTCTTAATACTCATTAATAAACCTAGCTGCAATATTTTATTTCCTTTGAAGAAAGAATTTTGTGGCTGTGGCTTGGGCAGAGGATTTAGAAATATTTTGCCTTCGGAACTGAAACCTTGAGAATTGTTGAATAAAGGAATTTGCAGATGTATCTGGCATTAGGTTTAACTGATACTCTGAAAATGTCCACACTGTAATGTGAGCAACAGTGACAATTGTTCACTCTAAGACCAAACACATGATGAGTTTCATCTCCATGTTAAACAGTAGACACTGTCCAAATTTCTTGTCAAGATGCAATCCAGTCTGCCTGTACTCACAAATGATCTTCTGACTAGTGCAGAGGAGTTGTGTTCAGAGACAGACTCAGTGCTGTGGATGAACAGGTAAGGCAGGTCACTGCGAAGCAGCTCCCTTTTTGTTGCTGTGAGTATTGAAGGAGATACCTGGCTGTGTTCACCATGGTAGAGCTCTGGTCTCACCATGAGAAAAGTATTAATGAAACGGAAAGGTAAACACGGTGTAATTTTTAGCATATATTCATTTCATGTGAATATGAATTTAAGGATTTATGGTATTTATTACTTGCATAAGGTTTTCTGGATGGAGCTGCTATGAAGAAAGCAATAACTTGAAAATCAGAGGACTCATCTTCAGCTTCTGTGCGTGCCTCAAGATCTTGTGTGCATGCAGGAAGCCCGTGTCCTTCAACTATCCTAAAAATGTGCTGGTAGTGCATTTTCACTTCTATTTTTTCCTCTTTTAACATATTTCTGCTGCATGTTCTTCAAAGCATGAGGCTCTCCGTGCTCTAAAACAATGAGTCTTTGTTCTTCTTTGAAACTCATAAGTGTGCAGTTTTCCCAGTAATCACTGTGTGGTTCCCATCATTTTAGCATAATTATGATGTTCTCTTATCTCCTCTTTTTTTTTTTTTTTAATAAGTATGTGAATAGTGATAGAAAATCTGCTTCCTTCCCTTTTATGGATGGCTGCATTTCAGTTGTGGTTTTCACCCAAGTTCAAAACACCATGGGACAAAATCTCTCTACCTGGGCTCAAAATTTCATTGAATGGTTTAAAGGAGTCTCCATAAAATATCAGTTGCAGATATGCAGGGGGTCACCAAACCACTCTTCCTGTGTAAAAATGTCTTGAATGATGTGGCCATTTAAGCTTAAGAAAATTTAGTGGGATGGTTGGATGCCAACTGACACTGTGTTGTAATGATATACTGTGGGAAAATATGCTGGTGTGTTTGCTGCTGCCCCAACTCAGCATCAAAACAAGCAAACAAATGAAGAAGGAAACTTTTCTGTGCAGTGGACATGCAGGTGTAGATGCTAAAGTCAAGAGCAGAGAAGGCAACAGAGCTGGTAGTAGTTGGTGGTTTTGCACACCTTTAAGGAGATCTGATTCAGTGGCTTGGCAGTTGCTGTTTCATGCATAATTGCGTGTCCAGGCTCTTGTTTTCAAGGATTCTGGTGGGAGTGGAGTGAGACTTTGGCTTGGAAATGAGTGATCTGCGATTGCCTAAAGCCAGTCCTTGATTTTGTACCTTTCAAAAATCAAGCTTGTTTTTTCCATCAGTTGAGGGGTGGTGGAGGCTAAAATTGCTCCCAGTCTGAGCACCCTTTGCTGTCGGTGTTTAGAAAATGATACAAATAAGCTTCAGCCAGACCACTGTCTAAATGGAATAACTGGTGCGAAATCCATTGTACTCCTTTGAAGAGGAAACAGCTTGAACTGTGCCACTGACAGCATTTCAGAAGGCTGGTTCCCAGCAGCTCTATGGTATGCTTGGTTCAGAAAGAAATACAAAACTGCTATTTACGTGGCGAGGTTGGTGGAGCGTTTGGGACAGCTCAGCCCTGAACTCAGCCTGTGGGAGATAGGATGGTGCTTGCTGTTACCAGAAGCAAGTCAAAGCATTGGTTGAAATGACCCTGAAATTGAGAAAATCATGAATAGAGGCTTTGATTTAATAGCTGCCCTATATCTGTCAGAAGCATTGGTGGAATGCTGACTTTATGATGGCCTGAGGCACCATGTTCCTGTCCCTCGCCTTGGTCAGATGTGACCTTTGGGGAGGTGGATCAGGAGGTCCATGTTTGAAATCTCTTCAGAAGGGCTGCAGAAATGTTCTTTCAACCACAGTCTAAAGGTCTAAAAATGTGAGAGAAGAGCAGTTTGTGAGGAAGAAGTGAGAGCTGCTAATTAGATGAAGAGATGAAACTGGGAAAATGGACCTCGTTTTTGGCACTTCGTTAGACTGACACTGAAATCTATATTTATTTAGTCACGGATGGTTTCTATTTTTGCACAAGTGTAATCAGTAGTAGAAGGCCTTGAACTAAGCAGTTATATATTTTTGCAGCAAATTATTACAACAGCAGGGTTTTGGAAGTGTTTCTGATGTCTTTCTAGTGCTTTTACTGCACTGAAATGTAGTGAGTAAAAGCAATAAGCAAGATATTTGCTAAAGCATTCAGCGCTGCATTAGAAAATCAGAGCAGGAGTTCTGTGACTTTTTTTTTAATTTATTTTTTGGAATGGGGATAAGAGTTGGACAGAAGTCCACAGGGGTTACAGCACAGGAGTGGTGTGCAAAGCATTTTTACAGCGGACTGCCAAAATGTCATAGTTTCTGGGGGAAGTTGTTCTTAGGAATGAAAATCAGTTTCTGGATACACCGACAAAGATACAAGTCATGAGCTTTACTAATGATATTTCATATTCCATGAATATCTGTTAGGAGCTGCTCTATGAACCTCATCTCTTTACACTTAAGCTGTTGGAAAGCCAATGGTGTAGGGGAACAATTTCTGTTCTCTGCCATAATCAGTCCAGGTTTGAGCCAGAAGTTTACTGATAAAGACTGTGTTCTTTTAGCTGCTTAGTGTGCTATTTAGTTATCCTAAAATGTAATTTCCCACTTGAGCAGAACAGCAAATTCAAAGACACAAGGAGTAGAAAAGCTGTGTGTTTCTTCCCTAGTGGAAAAAAGCAGTTTGTCCAAAAAGGCAGAGCGAGAAGTGAACTGATGTAGCATTCTCATGTCCTTTTCACTGACTTTGTCCTCTAAGTAACTGTAATGACTATTCCACTATTCCCCAGGTAATATGGTGTATAGAAACTGTGAATTAGCCAAGTGCTTGATACAGTATCCACGCTGAGTATCATCCTTCTATTCACTCTAGGGGAACATTAACAGCAAACGGCCTTTAAAAGGAAATGAAACTTTAACTGTTTCCCTGCAAGGAGGAAAACAGGTGCTAATGGAAATACAGTTAGGTGCAACCCGTATTATTACAGTGCATACGTACAAAAGATGCTTATACTGCCTAGAATGCTTTGAGCAAGAGAATGTTTGAGCAGAGTGTCTCACAGTAATGCTCAGCCATCTGTAGAGGAGAATCCCATCTCATTTATTCCGCATAAAGCCAAGGAGTTGCAAATTTGTGCCTGCAGTCTTTAGTGACGTATAGGACTTTTGGGTCATCCATCTTTATGTTTTTCATTAGATGTGATTTTTTCTAAACTTCAGATGTTTCATAACGTTCACAGTGAGGTTAGTTGCATTTGGGCCAGCTCCAGTATATAGAACTATGCATTATAATTTCTCAGAAGTCGTCTTTTTTCCAGGTAACAGCACAACTATTTGAAAGAAACTACTGAAGTAGGATAGAAATGCTTTGTAATACAAATCTTGCTAGCAAAAAAAGACTTTTTTTTTTTTTTTGGGTGGATTCTGGCTGGCAGCAGGACTGCTCCTATGGGCACATCAGTGGAGTGGGACAAACTGGTATCGGTAATGCTCAGGTATGGGTAGTTTGGTTAACCTTCTTGTTGTCAGCAGGAGGTGCTTGCAGCTGACTCAGCCCTGTGTGTGTGCAAGGGAACACTTGCCAGGGACGCAGCTGTGCCTCGGGGCTGCAGTGGAGGCTTGGAGGAAGACTTGCCAGTGCCAACAGTTGAATAACTGCTCAACCATCAGATGGCTCTCGACTGAAACCTCTATCCCCTTGATTTGCTGCTGATTTAGAAAACCACTTTATGTCAACATAGGCAAATAGAGGAGATGGCAGATAGCCTGTGTCCTTTCCAAACTGAGTTGGCAGAGACTTGAAAGCATTTGCATGTAGATTTTTAACCTCTTCCTTTCCTTTCTGGACAGCAGTGTCATCCACGTGGTCTTCAGGTTGGGCAGGCTTGTTAGCCCTGTCTATCTGCATGTGATTTGGTGTGCCTGGTACAGCTCCACTTATTCTGTTGGCAGCAGGCAGCCGGGTCACCTCAGCTTAGAGGTTCAGAAACAAACTAAATGACTGGCCCCTGCAACTTCCAAACCAAAGAATAATAAAAACAAAACAACATAACTTTTTTCCCAAGCTGCAGGCAACCAGAAGGAAATGTTTGGCTTGCCAGATATCTCACACACCTGCCCTTTCAAAATCGGCACGTCAGAGAGCAGAGAAAGGCTTTGCTGGTGTTAGTCTTGTTAAACATTAATGCCAGTTTCCTCCCTTTAAGCACACAAAGGGACAGAGGTTTGACAAACGTCCTCAGACTGTGTGTCATTCGCTGCCTGGGAAGCGGAGCAGCAAGCTCTCAGGAAGCACAGAGGACAGAGCAGGCGCAGGGCTGGACGTGGAATTCCTCCCTTGCATTCTGCACCTTTCCCGGAGGGAAGAACTTGTGAGTAAGTCTGGCTGGGAGTGCTGAGTGACCACAGTGAGAGACAGCTGTATGCTTGCCAGAGGTGTGGGGGGAAGTGAGCAAAAACTGAAGTGAAAGAGCGCAAAGTGCTGTAGCAGTGAATTCCTTAGCTCTCTCCTGGTTTTGTAGTTACACGGCTGCTCACAGGCAGGAACTCAGCATCAGCTTTCTGCTTGCTAAAGATAGTGCTAGGAAGGTCTTTAATATCAACGTTTGCAGCTCTGCTGTAGGATAAAGGACACTGTGGAGCTAAAACCTGATTGTACACTACATCTCTTCCCTTTCTCCCCTATCTCTCGTGCTTTCAGACAAAACCTAATTTCTCTGCCTAGCTAAGTGCACATTTCTTGTCTAGTCTGATGAAAATCCACATTTCCCTTTAGCTGCTAAAAGTGTTTTTTAAGTCACAAACATGTACTTTTAACTATGCCTTCTGCCAGTGTTAATTGTAGTGCTGCTGGAGCACTTGTATGTGTTGGCTTTTATGCCTGATTTTTTTATTACTTAAGTTATTACTCATTGCACTGTAAGAAACTCACTTTCTAGGCTAAAGACATCTTGGATAATGTTTTCCACTGAATAAATAACAGGGATTTGTGCTTTTCAAGAAACAATAACAGTATCACAGGCTTAAGTCTATAGGGCTCTGAGGGAAGTAACTTAAGGTCAGAATGTAGACTTCAGTTTGTTGCTCCAAATATTCACGAGCTGAGAGCCCCTGGGTAATAGGGAGTTTGTTGTTCGTGTTCATAGTCTTTAAGAGAGCAAATACTTTTGGTGATGGACTTGTAATATTTATAAGTTGCTTTTTCTTTCTCCTTTTGTGCACACATGTTGGTTTTGCTGCATTTGCTCTGTATAATTTTCATTTCTTGCTGCTTTGCCTGATGCTATCTCTGTATCTTCCTGTAGGAACATGAGACTTTTTTTGGCTCTGTCCCAGATGGAAAGGATGAGAGAAAGAAAGATTGTGTGCTTGCTCTAAGTCACCCTAATGCGTCTTGTATTAAGTAACCTTGCAGTTCTTTATTGTTGTGTAATGTTCCTGTTGAATGTCAGTGGTAGCAAATGATTTTCATCCTCAGGACTATATGCAAATTCCCTTGTAAGTTATGAAAAATAATAGAGTATTGTCCAGCTTCTTGTAAAAGCAAATAGGCCAACAAAAGAGCAAAATCCACAGTTTTATATGAAGCCAAGGTCTTCTGAGAACAAAATCTTTATAAGGGGAATACAAATCGCCCAGATATTATTCTGACTCCAAATTAAAGCTTGAGATCCCACTGCTCTTGTAGGTGTGGTGATGAAATGTGGTCTGGGAGGCTCATTGCAGTGTGGTGAGTAATGTACATGCTTGTATTACCCTTGATTACAGCGAAGAGTGATTATGAGTGTCTCTGTCTGAGGGAAGTTTGTTCCTGTTGAGATTTGCACTGAAATCCCAGTAAACAAAGCAAAGAGAAGCTAATGTCTGAATCTCTAGGAAACTTTCCTCTAGATCATAGTTTTGACTATTGCTGTGCAGCAGTGATTGAGCACTGGCTGATCGTCATCTGTTGATATTCAGTGAAATTGTTCTGAATTAGGGCCAGGATGAAGTTATATTTAGCCTCGAATGGACTGTTATGTAGATAAGTACAATAGCAACAGGCCTTGCAAATTATAGGTTGGCTCTTTTTCTTAATCTTTCCTATTGTGTGTATATCTACCAACAGATTGAGGAAGAAATAGATCAAAGTATTTTTCAAAATTGTGCTCAGCTAAAAAAACAATGAAGCCCAACCACTCTTTTCTGGCAAAGTCTTTCATATGTCACTCAGTGATGGGTATACCAACATATTTCCTTATTTTCCTGGCTTATTTAACAACAGAAAATAGAACAAAGGATACAGCAACAAGTCAGATATAGAAACCTAACTTAATTTTCAGTGCAAATGTTATTTAGAGTTGAAACTTTTTTCAGATGTATGCGTTTGGTTTGGGTCAATGCATTAAGTCTTCCCATAATAATGAGTTTTGCATCAGTTTGCATCTGTAGCAATTTCTCTTTGTAGCTCTTGATCTGCGCTGACATAAGAAAATCAAGCTCCAGTTCAGAAATATTTGAAGAAATTGAATGAAGGAATACCATCACTGAAATGGATAGAAAATTCCCTCTCACAGTCAAGAGAAGCATTCCATTTTGCTTAATGTGCACAAATCTGTACACACTGTAGCACGTACCAAGGGTCATGTTTGTCTGTCATAGCTGGAATTTATTTTGCATTCCATGAGGTCAGAGCCACTGAGGAAAATTAAGATGATAAGAAAGGCCAGGGTTCTGAAGCCTCACATCACTCCTCCAGAGGCTGAATGCAGCCTCTGAACAGGAGACAAGCTAGTTCCCCTCATGACATGTACAGGGTCAATTCTTCATATGTATTTTGTTATTTTACCTGTAGCTGTGCTCCTTTGTTCCTTTTGTTGTATCCTCACTCCGCTGGGGGAAAGAAGATTTTGAGTGGATTTCTTCTGAACACATGAAGTGCTGCATTGCACTTGAGCACTTCTTTCTGGTATTTGAGGAAGGGCCAAGTGATCTTCCTTCCTTCTCCCACACTTTGGACCACCACTAGCAATATCTCAACTTACCAACTGCATCTGCTCTTTACTGCTTTTCCAAGTGCTGAATATATCTTTTAATTTTGTTCTTGCAGTTCATATAGTGATATAATCATCAAGGTTGGAAAAGACCTCCAAGATCATATAGTCCAACCATCTACTTACCGTCAGTATTTCTCCACTAAACCACATCCTTCAGTACAACATCTAAACGTTCACTGAACACCTCCAGGGATGGTGACTCCACCACCTCCCTGGGCGGCCCCATTTCAGTGCCTCACACTCGTTTGGAAAAGAGTAGAAAAGAAATTTTTCCTAGTACCTAGCCTGAACACCTCTCCTGGCACAACTTGAGGTCATTCCCTCTAGTCCTATTGCTAGTTACGTGGGAGAAGATGCCAATCTCTACCTCACCACAACTTCCTTTCAGGTAGTTACAGAGAGTTATAAGGTCTTATATAAAAGTTGTGATTTCTGAGGGATACTGTTGCTGTTCCCCACTACAGAGTCTGTTATGAATGTTGGCTCTTTAAAAAAATAAAGACAAAACAAAAAAAATGCAGGACTATTTAGATCGTCTTCAGGGCTTGAAGTGAATATGAATGCATTGGTAGGAGAGAGGACTCTCTGCATTTGATCCCAAAACTGACTGGACAGTTAATGGAAGAAAGTTAATGGAAAGAAATTCCCTTTATTGCATTGGAAAGAAACAGTCAGTTATAGGCATACAGACATATGGAACTCTGGGCAGATTGCAGTGCACTCTTCCAATAGAGGAAGGAGAAACTTAGAAAAAATTAACCTCAAGATGGAGAAACTGTATTTCTCTGGTCTTACCATTGTAAGAGTAATATATTATCAAAGAAAAAGCTGTTATGCTGCTTTATCTTTACAACAGAAACATAAAATGTGCTCTTGTGAGGAAAAATATCCTGTCTCAGTCATGTAAGCTGGAACTTGCTGATTATGTGCCTTTGTTTCAGCTTTGTGCCTGTGCAGAAATTTGCACAAAGTTGAACCGAGTTGCTGCAGTTGTTATGATGAAAGGATGGCCCCCAGCTATTGCCAGTATGAGGCTACTCAGAGGCCTGAGCACTCTTTAGTTAAAGTCAGTTACTACTTCTTTTCCTTTATGTTGCATTTGAAATGCCTTCACAACCCAGGTCTCACAAGGTTGTTAAGCCAGACTGCACCCAGGGCTGAAACCGAGGTTCTTCTGTGTTCATAGGGATAATTCAGGAGGTTCCAATGTGCTGGATTAGGTTCTAATAGTTTGTACTTTATTTCACATGAAGAGCAATAACTCCAGAAGCAGCACAGACGTTTTCAGACCTTTTAAAACAATTTGGTGTTATCCTGTTGTGGCACATAGTACTTTCTCACTGGGTCCAGATGTCTCAGGCCTCAGACTTGCTGCGTTGTGATATTAATAGTTGAAATGATGGCAGAAATGAGGAATGTCTGTTTCATAACAGACATATGGATAATGGCTTTCAGTTTTATAACCTGTTTTTCAAGGATGCTTTCTCGCAGTGTTAGACTTGTTTATGAGAACAGAAAACTGAGAAAAGCAAATCTGTACAGAAAGGTCTCCCTGGACACCAATGAGCTTCCAAACTCAGATCTCTGTCCCTTGGAATGATGAAATACCTTAACAAAGAGGTAACACAGCCAGCAAAGGGAAGTTTGGCACGTGTTAACTGACATATTGCATGATACAGCAGTAGAAATTGGGGATCAGAACTAAACCAGTAGGTCTGGAAGGACAGTATGTCATTGTGGAGAAGCAAATAAGACATTTTTGTGTTTATTCTGAAAGCAATTTGTCCGAGTGGGCAAGATAGAAAAGTTATTAAAGACCAGATACAGTCCTCATCTCCCTTCTTTTTCTCTGTCTCTACCATGTATTTATTCATAGGTCTATTTGGTGATGTTCTGTGTGACCTAAAATTTAATTAATAAGCAAAGCAGGGAAAGCAGGCTTATCTGTATTCTGGATTTGTGTGCAGCCAGGGCTCACAGCTTTCTGGCTTATAATTCTGTTCTTTTGCCTTTGGGTACCGAGTACTTCAGTGAAGTATAGAATGACCTTGTGTGGTTTACTGGCTTGTGAGAGCAAAAAAGAACAAGACCTATCTTACAACAGCTTTTCTAAACCAGAATTCTAGATTTAGAAGTTGCCAAACCCAGAACCGCCTCAGTTATGTCAAAAATTAAACACCACAATTCATAAAAGCAATTTTTATTTCTTCCCAAGGTGTGTGCATGTAAGCATGGAAGACTTGCAAAGATCTGACAGAATGAGTTCCAAAACATTTCATGTTTTGAGATTCCCAGCCAGATAAAGAAGCACGCTGAAAAATTACCTGTGCTTTGAAAAAGCAGAGCTGAGAGCTTCCACATGCTCTGGTTGTTGGAATGGTCATGTTCAGACACGCTGTTAAAGAACAAGTTTCAAGGACTGGTGGTTCTTAAATAGACACACAGGAGCTTGTGTGTTCTGCCTGATTTAGGAAAATCTTATCATTTGCTGTCCTGACACTCTTTAACAAAAAAGCTGAGATCACAAGAAAGCAGGTGTGACTAAATTGCTCTGAACAGCCTCCAGAACATCATGAAAAATCAGGAAAAGTGAAGACATAACAGTGGAAATATCTGTTGCAAGTATTATTCAGAACATGATAAAGGAGAAGAGTAACAGTGAGGGAGGCTTTCATTCTCAACTTTGATCCATTTTCATTACTTTCAGGAGAAAATGAGGGCCAGTGTTAGGAAATCTTCACTGTACCTCATTAGGAAAGAAGGAATGGATGCCCTTGACATTTAAGTTCTTGCTTTTGAGGTTGTTTTTTTTTTTCCACCTGCAGCCACCTTCTGATCATTGGGATGGAAGGTACAGTGCACGTGTGTGAATCTTCTGCGCCTGATTGCCTCTGTTTGGGGCAGTATCTGAACAAAGGGGGTGAAAAAAACTTAAACATGGCAGAGTCTAAAAACCACCCTGTGCCTGCGCATTAGCAGTGCAGGAGGCTGCCATAAATTTAGATCAGTGGGGAATCTAGCCCTCTTACTCCAGATATTTTCACATTTTCCTGTTATCTTCTTCACCCTTAGAAATTTCTTGGCTAAGGCACGTACCTACTGCTGCCTGTTGATTGATCACATTTTGTCTTGCAGTCATTTGTCACAGTCAGATTTTCTTGCTGTCTTTGCTTTACAAATCCAATGTAATTTGAGTATTTAGGACCTAACTCATCAACTTTGATTTATTTGAAGATTCTGTGTTATACTTTTTTTTTTTTTGTACAATTGTAGAGCATATTTGCCACTTCACGTAATCTACTTTGGCAGAACGACTCCTGAAATTCACTGGTGTAAATCAGACGCTGCTTGTAAGCCATAAAAAAATAGTTCAGCTACAGCCAGCTGAGTTTCTGCACACTTCTCTCTAGTAACCAGCCATAAGGATTCAGAGCTTTGAAGGGGTTTGTTTGTAGGACAGTGCTGTCTCGCTAGCATGGCCCACCATCACTCCTGTGAACTGAGTATTTGAGAACACAGGAACTATGCTATTTAAAAATAGCACATAACACTTAATATTTTTGTTTGTTTGTTTGATTCACAGAGTCCTAGCAGCCATCATTCAGTAAACTGTCCCTATTTTTCATTCTTTCTTTAAGCACTTCAGGATCTTCATACACTTTGGCAGATCTTATTGCTTTGTTCTGTCGAAGTGCTGTGACTCCTTTAACAAGAGCACACATTCATGAGACTGACCCTCTTGCAAACAATCTTATTATGCAAATTCACTGTTAAGTTTGGAAAGTAATTTCTGTTTTGTTTTTTCCAAACTCCCTAAGTCAGCAGTAAAGGAGGAAATGAGCTGTTACGCAGGGTTTTGGGGATTTTGAGCTGCACTCCTGGTGAGAGCTCAAAAATAATAGGGGATCTGGTAGAAGAGTGGCTATTAAGTTGCCACTTACATCACTTTCCTTTCCAAGCCAGAGGCAAGAAAAGACAAGTTCTACTTCTTACTTCATTACCATGTTGAATCAGTTCAAAAACCACCTAACTGCCATGGCCTGGCATGGAGTGTGAAAAGTTCATCTCCCTTTCTTATCATAAGCCTTATTTAGATTTAAGAAAATTTAGTATCTCCTGTAGTTGCCTATTTGACAAATATAGAGAATTACGATAGTGTATGCTATGCCAACGTACAGAACATGCTGTAACAGACAGGCTTACTGCCTAACATTTATGGGATCTATTTAGACTCAGTAGTCCAGGAGGTCCCTTTTGGCTGGTCTTAATGTTCCCATGGCCCTTGGTTACAAGGAGTATCAGCATTACTCATCCTGGCATCCCTTTCTGCTCCTGGTAGAATTAATCTAAAGAAAGATTTGATTTGTCTTTAGTGCAGCATATAGAGAAATTGCCCAAACCTGGACAGTCATTTATCTTTGGAAAGAGAATGTCAGAATTCAAAGTATCATCATTACACGTGTTCCTCTTGGTTGTTTTGGCTGATCAGCAAAGCTTTTTCTTGCCACACGTTTGTGATGTGTTGCCCCCTGTGCTAAGCACCCAGTTAGACCAGTCTGACTTCCCAGTTATTCTCAGTCCTTGTATGCAGAGAAAGAAATATTTTTTTTTGCCAAGTATCCCTCAACATTTCTTCAAAGTCATGATGTTTTTTTAGCCTTTGAGTTATTCTACTGCTTTACACCTACAGAGACATGCCTGGCATCTTTTTATACTACAGTAGTTCTTCCATATCTTATTTGTGTAAAAGTATGGATTGTTGTCATGAGCTTTCACAAATATGTCTCTAAAAGAGGAGGGCTTTTCTGTTTGTTTGCTGAATGATGTCCTGGCAACAGTGCCCTTGGAGCAGCGTGAGACTGTACAGAGAGCAGTCAGAATTCAGCTGACTAAAAATTGCTTTCTTTTTTGGTGTCTGTGTGATGGTCATGTTATAGTGAATAAAAATAGTTTTATTCACATTTTTCTTGAGAAATACTCTCTGAAACTCAATTACTGGGTAAATTAAGTGTTTTTTGTTGTTGTTTTTGAGTTTTGCTGTTCACACAAGGAGGAAACGTCTGTTGCTTTAGTTTCAGATTTCTTTAAATGCTTGTTATGGAAATGAGAAGTTTCTTTTCTTATATGGCAACCAAATCTGCTAAATACACAAACTAACACGTGTACAGTTACAGCTAATTCAGATTTTATTTACATTGCTCTGATATGCGTTAGGCTATCTTGTTAAAAGGATGCCAAGCTCTGAGAAAAATCAGGGATAAGCAGAAAAGCTAAATAATATACTAATAAAGCAACATCTTCCCAGCAAAAGGAGCACAAAGTCCTGAGGAATATAAACAGTGCTGGGTGACTTTCAGCTTGCCAAACTTCCAAGTTTCTATGAAATGATGGGATTTCATCAACAGGAGCCTGGAAAGACCCACCATCTTTCTGTCAACACATTCCTTGATCATCCTTCAGTAAATGGGCTCCCACAGGATTGACCTTTTTGGAACAGGGAATTACCTGGAATAGAGAGAGTGAAAAACTGTTAGTATTTTGTAAGTTTAAACACAGTCAGTGGGATTTGCAGAACTAAAGGAGTGCTGAGCAGCTTCTCCTGATTTGTCTGCCTACAGAAAAGAATGATCAGTGCAGTCATTCCTGACATTTCAAGAGAGCTAGAATGGTGTGAATTACTTCCTCGAGGAAGTCAATTAACCACCCTCCAGTCACTTTTAATCCTACATCAGAAATGCATCTCAAGATTTTTATTAGTGTTTACAAGATCTTGTGGATAATGGAAACAAAATGCTTAACAAATGTAACTTCTTTTTACTCACCTTGCTCTTGCATCCAGAAGAAGTATAAAGGCAGCTTTATAGCCACAGCTCTTGCAGCCTCCTCTTTTTAAAAGCTAGCTAATGAAGTTATGGGATTTGTAAAGCCTGTGCTGTTTGCCACTCATTTCTTCCCTTTTCTAGAGTTAATGTTTGGCAATGGAAGGGAGTAGGAGCTGTACACCAATTTAACTGGATCAAAAGATCAGGCTCGCTGCTTTTGCTACTGCTTTTGTGCTGCCTGCTTTCAGAATATTCTCCAATAATTAAATTCTCTCTCTTTTCCTCACAGCCAATGGTTAACACCCACAAGGTGCAGGCAGGAAAAGAGTCCTGTTTAAAACTGGCAACTTCCCAACTTTGGAGTGAGATATGGTGTGAAGGCTCAGATATTTATGGTCCCAAGAATCAGCCCTTCTCCACCACCTGTATTTTGAGTTCCAGCCAGCCTTGCTTAGGGACCTCACAAAGAGAGTATAATTTCAGCATTTTCATTTTCTGTTTTGTGATGGTTAGGGTGCAAATTACCTCAAAGTAGCACAGCAAATGATTCTCTTGATGTGAATAAGATAGAGTTCCACTGTAGTCCATCCTACTAGGAAAAGTAGACAGCACATGATACTAGCCCTTATTAGAGGAAATGATCTTCCAGACACACACTGGAAGATATATCTCTATTTGAGAACCACAGTTCCTGTAGAGCAACTTTTTTTCCATGTTTGAGTGAGGAAAAAAGAAACTGAAGAGATTGAGTTGGAACTTTAAGTTCATATATATTTAGAGCTCCAAGTGCTATGCTACGGAACTCTTATCAACTCTTTGAAAGGGTAGATAACAGCAGGACAAGGGGAAATGGTTTTAAGTTGAGGGAGGGAAGATTTAGGTTGGATGTCAGGGGGAAATTCTTTACAGAGAGAGTGGTGAGGTGCTGGAACAGCTGCCCACAGAGGTTGTGGATGCCCCGTCCCTGGAGGTGTTCAAGGCCAGGTTGGATGGGGCCCTGGGCAGCCTGGTCTGGTATGAAATGGGGAGGTTGGTGGCCCTGCCTGTGGCAGGGGGGTTGGAGATCCTTGAGGTCCCTTCCAACCCTGGCCATTCCATGATCGTGTGATTCTGTGGAACAATTCACAGCAGCAAAGCATGCTTGGAAGGGATGGAAGGGATTCCATCTGCTCCCTTTGCTGTGCAGAGGTGAGTCCCACTGTGAAGGTAGCTCAGGGCTTGTGCATGACCAGTTTACGTGTCACAGTGGGCTGTGTTGACCGGTGTTTGCTGTTGAGATGGCAATTCACTGTGCCTACTGACCCACCAGCAGTTGGAGAGCTGCTCATCTCAGGATGCATGCTGGAGGATTACATGCATCGCTTGGGGAATTGGAGCAATGCATTCCTGTGCATTCTGTGAAATGAGGTTAGACTCAAATAGCACTGCTTGGAGGAAGATTCTGCTCAAGCAAACTTGTTAAGAAATCTGCATTTATTTGTTTTGCTGTTTATCCACAATATTTTGACAGTGTATGTAATGACATGTTTGTAAGATGCCATATAACATCATTCTGTATGCAGAAAACTTCAATAAAAGCATTTTGCTTAACAGACTGTCTACAAATGATTAAAAGTTATTTGTTTCTGTTCAGTAATACCCATTTAAAAGACTGTGGAATTATTTTGCCCTTGAGAGAATACTGTTCTAAGAGAAGTAGGTTACTTGAAGGAAGGAACATTTTATTATCTGTTGTTTGGCTTTTGGAATTATTTTCTTGATTCTGTTATTTGCCACTGTCCTTCAGCGAAAGCGTGCCTGAGGCCAAAGAGACGAGGTTTTGCTTTTCTTTCTTGTTGGTTTATTTCTTTTTCTTCTACCTGAATGACTGAAGTTTACAGAATAACACGATGTGAAACAATCTGTTAACTATCGTACCCAAAGTACTTGACAACACACATATCTTAAATGGGCTTTTTGCTCTGCGGTCCCAAACTTGTGCAGAGGAAGTGAGTGGGAGTTTAACTGCCTTCAGGGGTTCAAGATCAAGCATGAAGTGCTGCCGCTTCATTAGAAGCCTAGAATTTAGAAGAGTGACTTGTATTTTATAAGTAGAAACGTTGTGCAACTGCAACTTTTGCAAGTCATGCAAACCTTACTTTTCCCCCTTGCACATCTCCTGATGAATCAACAAACCTCTTCCCAGCAGTGAAAACAACTGGGAAGATGAGAGAGAGATGGTTTTCCTATTTCTATCAGAAACATAAATATTCTGAATGAAAACAGCAGTGGTATTTGATTAAAAGCTGTTGGATGAGCAACATCAAACAGAGACCAGGAGTCTGGTCCACACATGAATGGCGGGATGCTTTCAGGGACCTTGTGTTCACTGCTTGCTATTTTGGGGGGTCCAGATATTCTGCATAAGGCATTTGTAAACATTATTCCTGATTTTTCTTCATTGCCTTTTAAATACAGTTGCATAGCAGAGAAACGAAGCCATAACAATCAAAACAACAAATTGTAACACCTCATCACAAACAAGACAACTTAGAATTTATGAACAATTAGATAAACATAAGACGTCGATGGTCTGTTCATCACGCAAAGAAATTTGCTTGGTGAGTCACATATAAGACAGGAGCCTAGAATGGGAAGCATGGATCCAATAAATAGAAGCTATGCTCCATACCCCTTATGATAAAATGGAGCTGAAGTAAGGTACCTCCTTCACAAGGCTGTTTTCATACACAGGGATAAGTGTGTTGCATTTATGTGGAGTTAGCCTGGAATGGTTAATAAACTGCATCTTAGAATAGCCTTTGTAGATTTCCTTGGTGAATTTGTATGTTCTTAGGTACAGGATTTTTTTCTGCCAGATTTTATGCTGTTTGCAGCAGAGCTATTGCAGAAATGATTTCTGTGGTACCCACAGATTGAGCTCCTGGTCTGATTGGCATCTATCAACCGCAGCGTAAGTAAAAAATAATATTAATAATGATAGGAAAATGTCTGTCTGCATCATAAAGGTGACTGGAGATGGTCACAGCTTCCCAGATAAGGAAAAGTGACAGAAATACATATAGTATGTTTCTTATAGTGACCAAGAGTCAGAGAGAAAATTGTCTGTATGTTCTTTGCTTCTGCTATCTTCTTACTAATTTGCCCCCTATGGCTTCTATTTTATTCCTGTTGTCAAAACACATTATCATTTGAGTTTTTTAAATCTCGAGGAGCCTAATTAATTTGGATGTCAATTTTCCCATGCCACAAAGGGAAGAAGTGTTAATATGTGCTGAAGAATTCTGCATAGCCTCTTTGCAGGGTCTGTCCAGTCCCTTAGCAGAATCTAAAAGTAGATTTAGTTAATGTGACTTCAAAGGATGCAATGGAAGCCATGCTTTTAATGTGTGAAATACATTTCCACTTCAAAATCTTTGTATTGTTGAAGCAGATGTCAATGCAGCTCTAGGGCAGGTGTATGTGACATACAGATGTAAGGAGAATGTGAACTTGAGTCTAAGCTAGAGGAGTGCTAAGAGTAATACACGTTTGATAATCGTGGTGTTAAACTGAAGAGATCTAAACAAGACAGCAGGGAAAAATGAAGAGTCATGGCAGCCGTCCAGGTCTGACGAGGCTGATTTAAGTTGCAGTAGGCCAAGGTAATTCTAGGTAATTCTCTGCAAACTCTGCTGTGACAACCAGCCAAAACCGCATCCACTGTCACCTGCTTTTGATCGTTTGAGATATCTTAAGACACCTGTCTGAAGCTGCATAGAATGACAGGAAATTGAACTTCTGGAACCCAAAATGAAAAGAATGTGTTCTGATATGCATCCTTTCTGACCTAACATGAAGAAAAGTTTTCACTGAGCTTTAAGTAATTGTTAGTGAAGCATTTGTCGTCGTCTTTGGCGTGAGATCTGTCTTTTCCGTAAGAATGTATGTTTATTTTTTTGAAATGAGGGAGGAAGAGAAGGCACCAAAAAGTGTAACTTCTGTGCAAAAAAGGCTTGATTTCCCAGGACTCTGAAAAAGAGAAAAGTGCTTTTTGTGACAATTTCATAGTTGTCTTTTTCTGATTAGAACTTCCCTTTTTCTCTGATACTTCTGAACTTTGGTTGCAAAGTATTACCATCTATAAGAAACTGGGATGAAGCCTCATGATTTGGTTTGGGGCTATGTTGTTCAAGGAGAAGAAAATATCTCAAAGTATGTTTCTCAGGAATTCCATCGGTGCTCCGGACCATTAGATTCATGCATAGTGGTTGGCACCCATGTCTGTGGGTTTCTACTGGCTACTGGAAGAAAAGCACCTAGCAGCAGGGATCTTCTGTGCCTTTTTCTCCTTTGCTGCAGCTGATATTTGCTCCTGTGACTTCTTTTGGTCAAAAAAAAAAAAAATAAAAAAATAAAAAATCTTCCGCTTGAATTTTATGTGTGCAAGATATTTTATATAAAGCAAATGCACAAAAAACCCCCAAACAACAAAAACTTAACTTGATGTTCGTGATCTTTGTAGAATGCAAATTTGGCTGTGTATGCAAGTCAGTGCACAGAGGTCCTTCCTTTTTTTCTTTGTTTTTTGAAACAGAGAGGTTCCTAGGGCAAAATGTCAAAGGAGCCATGATTATTTCTGCTGTGGTTGTAAGCAGGCACTGTGGCAGAGCAGTAAAAATCCCCCTTTTTTGACATGGTTTTGGCTTTTTATTGCTTTTTGTTGCTGGCTCATCACTGGTGATTAATGGGTTGTTTAATTTCCTTTTGTCTTTTTTGTTTTTAAAGTCTTTGTAGCAATGTACAACATCCAAGTAACAATGGCTAATTTTGCAAATCATTGCAAATACTTTTTCTGAGGGTTTTTTCCAAGGTAACACTGAGACCTTTCTGTACAGTTAATATTCTTCAGTGTGGAATGTGGGAGGATTAGTCTGTGTTTTTCAGTCTGTAATACTCTTTTGATAGAGTTACTTCTGTTCTCTTTGATAAGGAGGACTTAATCCATTTGCAACAACATCAGACCAAAGACAAAACATATCTTCTTTTTTCCAGTCTTATTTAATTTACTGTATACATTGGGGATTTGAAATGCTGTGGCAAAAATGCTGTTGCTGACCACAAGGATCCTTTGCTTCAGATATTATGAATTAGAAACTGACAGCTTTTGAAACTGGTTTACCCAAGCAGCCAGTGAGTAAACTCGTCTGCTTGTTGGTCAGCCTTAACAGTTATTGCAGTGGGAATCTTCTCCCTGATGATCTCCTTTTCTTGCTGAGGGAATCCTTTATCTGGGAGGCCAGGAATCTGTCCTGCTGGAGTTGGTAGATGCTTTCAAGGCAATGGTTTGCTATGAGAATATTTTTGTTGTATTTAAACTCAGGAAACTTGAAGAAGTTGGGGTCAAATAGAGGTGATAAAACTGGCTTTGAACGTGCTGAATGCTCAGCTTGTCACTGACTTCAGCTAAGTGCTGTTTCTCTCTTTCCAGACTCTGTGGCTGATCGGTATCTCGTGCCTTTGGGGTAGTTTTGTGGTGCGTGAACAGCCCCTGCTTTGCCTGCAGCCAGAAGAAGCTTGGCACATAGCTGTAGTTTCCCTAAGGACTTGATGTTTTATTTCTTTCTGCTTCTAGGTGTCAGTCAGTCTCTCCACCGCCTCTTTTGTCCCCGCCAAGAAGCCCAGCCTACCCGCTCAGTGACAGCGAGGACTCTTGCCAGGCCACGCGTCTCACCAAGGCCTCGGGCTCCCGGCTGCGCCTCAAGGACTGGAGCAGCCGCGCATCCGTGCTGCACAGCACCTCCACCAGCCCATCAGACACTGACTCTCCCAGCCGCCCTCTCAAAGCCATCAGCGTGGGAGCTTTGGATAAAAGGCTGTCTGTGTTCAAGGCGGAGGACCAAAAGGAGAGCCCGAAGGAGGCTCAGGATGGGGATGCAATAGGGAGCCACCCTCTGGCCCGGAGCACTCTGTCCCTAGGCACTGCTGTGAACCTGAGGAGCCTATCCCTCAGCAGGACGAGCGTCCGCTCCCAGGTGCTGGACATCAGGCAGAAGATCACAGAATGGGAGTGCCGTCGGGAGCCGTCTCCCAGGATGAACGTGTGCGTGGACAAGAGGGACGCTGCGGAGAGGTCGGGCAGTGAGAGCTGCCCTAGCGTGCTGACCTCTCCTTGCAGCGACAAGACGTTTGATTTTAAAGGGTTCAGAAGAATGAGCCGAACGTTTTCTGAGTGCTCTTACCCAGAAACAGAGGAGGAGGAACTGCTGGACAGGGATTCCTGCCATCGGGTGGAAAAGAGACCAGGCAGGAGTGACCTTCCTTCTGCCGCTTTTCTCAAGGGCCACATGAGGAAAGAGTCCTCTGCTGTGCTCAACAGAATACAGAAGATCGAGCAAGCGCTAAAAGAGCAGCCTGGCAGGGGCCTCCCCCAGTTACCAAGCAGTTGTTACAGTGTTGATAAAGGGAGGAAAAAGTCTCTGAGTGCAGTGGAGGGACTGAGTGAAAACCTAAGTAACAGCAAAGGAGGGAGTGTTATTTTGGGGAGTGAACCAGAAACACCTACTGAGGCTGAGATAAGCAGTAAGGCAAAGCAGGGAGTTATAGCAAACTCCGCCGACCCTAAACTGCTCCTTGAAAGCTCAGCAAACGCCGTGGTGAATCCTGTCCCCAAGCCCAAACGCACCTTTGAGTACGAAGCAGACAAAACCCACAAGAGCAAACCAAGCAATGGCCTACCTCCATCTCCTACGCCTGCTGCTCCTCCTCCCCTCCCGTCCACCCCTGCACCCCCTGTGACCAGACGGCAGAAGAAAGAGTCACGCTTTCACAGAAAATCCCAGAATAGGTAAAACTCGAGGAAATGTCTCCTGCTTGATCTTCAAATTAGTAGCTGTGGTTTATTTATTTGTTTATTTACTTTTAGTAACGATAGGTCAGATTCTCCCCCCCATAGAGTGCTTTTGACCTGAGAAATGCTAGGAATTGTGTGTTTTGTTTTTTTTTCTTTCTGCTGGACTGCATGGATGGGATGCATGGGTGAAATACTCCTGCATAGCCACAGTTTTGGAGTTCTCCAACCTGCGTTCCTCAAATCCCTGGAAAAGACTTTAGGTCATTTTGGCACAAATGCCCTTACACGAGATTTTTAATGGAGCATAATTTCATTATCCCCTTGTAGCAGGACCATAACTCATCTGTTATAGTTCTGTCTGTCTGTTTACTGCAAAACATGTCTGCAGCAGATTTGTGTTTCCAAAGCTTGCTACCACAACAGTTGTGTCAGTTTTATACGATAGTGGTGAGGTTGTTTAATTCAGTGTTTAGAAATATTCTCCTAAGTTACTATCAGCAGCTGCAGAGGATTAATGTTGAGAAAACTATATTTTAGCACAGATTATTCTTGAGTTAATAATGAGCAGAGTATGTGGCAATGTTTCCACAGTAGCCTGTGGAGTTTGACTTGTTTTAATTACATGATTCCCATTGGCTTTTTGGAAATGGTGAAACTCATTCTGCTCTCTGTTTAGAAAACTATAGGAATCATTGGTAAACATTTAAACTACTGCATTTTGAACGTGTTCAGCTGTCTGTGAATGTGTACAATGTACAGCTGAAATCTAGTGATGAACTTTGTAAGTAGCTACTAGACAACATTTCAGAGGAACACTAAGAATTCTGTATTTGGAGCTTGATGGTGTCTTAATTAATTACAAGTTGATGTCAGCACAACCTGACCTGAAGTGTTCCAGGGCAGGAAAAGAAGATCAGATTCTTTTCTTTAAAGAAACACCTGTTTCTGAAGTGGATCAGACAATTCTGCTGGTGGTTTTGGGTTTTTTTTTTTTGTGTGTGAGTGTGTGTGTGTGTCTCCGAGAAAGAGAAGGGGTAAAATGTGGGAAGCCAAGCTTTGATTAGCAGTGCTTATCTTGGAGTCCTGGCAATAATCTCAGTTAGAGCAAACTGAGGTTTTAATGAGAATATGAAATAAAGCTTACCTCATTTTGCAGCATAGCGTATGTAAAGTACAGAAGACAAACAATGCTTTTTCAATGTTCAGGTATAAATAATGGTCTTTATTGGAAAGCTATGGGACAAGTCATAAAACAGCATGTATAAAGTCTGCGTGGTGAGTGGAGGAAGGAATGGATCATGAGAGGTTATTCTTGCCACAGGATCACCTTGTGACTAAGTAGACAAAGTCAATCTTTGATTACTTGCTCACACTGAATTTGGGGCCATACAGGTCATCTAAGAACCACAGTATTTTGTTGCAGTTCATTTTTGAGCTGAAATTTTGAAAGCTTTATTCAGGGAGAAGTGCAGTTTGTGCTTGTGCCTGCTGCTCTGCAGGCTGAGATTCCTCTAATTTTATTAGAAAATGGGGCAACATGGTTCAGCAATGGACTCTTGGTCCTGAATATTGCTGATAGGCAGGAACTCAAAGCAGAAGCAAAGTTTATCAATTTAAGTTGTGATTAGAGAAGTGTAGGCTTTAGAATTCGTGGTGCTATCATGTGTATCTGTTGATTCTTGTAAATCGGTTTGACATTTTACAGAGTAGGTATTCATTTACTTGGAACATATGCGTGGTTTTCTCAAGCTGGAATGTCATGAGAGGGGACTATGAATATATATTCTTTCAATAATTTGGTTGAGAGCAGCTTTTCTGGTTATTGATTGAACTTCACAATGAAATGGAGGAAGTCTGTCTCATTAGCCTGATAGCAAAGAACCACTTCGTGTTCTGAGGACCTGGTGCCCAGGTAGCTTCCACATTTAATATCCACGTGAAATAAATGTTCCCTGGAGGCTGGAGGTCTGATACTGATGAGTGGGAGAGGAGTGGTGGGATGATTTAATATTAATCTGTGTTGATTAACAGTAAAGTATGGGAATCAGCACAGCCTACGCAAGCCTTACAGCAACACTCTTTAGTGAGCCCATTTTTCAGTCCATTTCATCTTTAGCACTAAATCAATCAATCAGATAAACACTAGCTCTGGTAGAGCTGGTAGTGCAAACCATGTACCTCCCAACTTCAGTGTGGATATTGTCTTAGAGAACATGAATTGTGCAAACCAGGGAATAGGGAGGTCTTAACACCAGCTTCCTGCAGTGTGCATTATTATCCTAAGTCCAGGCCAGACTTCTCACCCATGGTGTAGGAAGTAAACCTGAGCAAGAGGGGCCAGGACTCTCTTCCTCCAGGAACCCATCTGGGCCAGCTGCTCCTTGCTTTTTTTTTTTCTTTTCTTTTGTTTTTTTTTTTTTTTTGCCAGAAAGCCCAAATCTTCAGAACCCAAGCATCAGCAAGGGTTACTCATCCACCCCAGATAGCATTTATTTCCTCCATACTTTGTGCTTTGCTGCCAGTGCTTCACATGGGCTGTGCAAGAGAATTAGGTGACTTTTTTTAACATTTGACTGTGACTTTGGCATTTTCACACTGTCCTTTACATGGAGAGATATCTGAAGTTTCAAGACCTGCAAGTGTTTTCAAACTAAGGTTTACATCTCCTAGGGCAACCAGTAGAGAATAGCTTCCCAGAGAAATGTCTTTTTCTTGAGGAGAGAGAGCTGCATTTTTCTTGGACTTCTGGCAATGGCAAAAAAACGTATAATCTGAGAGCTGTGTAGCTGACTTACTCTGTAACCTTTCAAAATGTTCACATACTTTCTCCATATTTTCTCCTTCTCTGTATAATGGGGATAACAATATTTCCAATCTCATAAAAGTGTCATAGTTTGTTATACTGAAGACTGCTGTCAGTACAGGACTTGAGGGTCCTCTACAAGTCCTCTTGAAGCATGACGTGCAATTTATTTTTTAGTCAGTTTATATGCATTTCTTAACCTCTCAGATAACAGTTTGAGTCATTTTGCATTCTAGTTACTAATTACTTCTTGTTTTGAACTTTAGAAAATCGTTTGAGTTTGAGGATGCATCAAGTCTACAGTCATTGTACCCTTCCTCCCCCACTGAAAATGGGACCGAGAGCCAGCATAAGTTTGGATCTAAGAGCACTTTAGAAGAAAATGCCTATGAAGACATTGTAGGTAAGAAGCTGTTGCAGTACATGGATTCACACGCGTTGTTGAGTTCAGAGCATGCATTGTTGAACATGTGCCTTGTGCAAGAACATTCAGTGCAGTGAGTAAAGAGAGATTAAATGAAGGGTAAATAACTCCAATGTATCAGAGCAAGCATAATTCTCTCTCAGCATGCAGGAGGTCTTGGTCCTCTCAAACTTCGTTGAGCGGTACTGGAAGTAGGCTTGTTAGTTTTGTTCCATGCTTTTCAAGATGCAAGCATTCACATTCTCTTTACTACAGCCTTGTCATGAAGCATTGAGAGGTATAAAAATGTAAATAGATACAGTTTACAGAGCTACCTAATAGCAAGATTAACCTCAGAGGCCTTGTGTAGTCAGCCTAAGCCTTTCAGGACTTATGGGAGGACTACCCCAAAATTGTTGTATACAGCACAATTCCTGGTCTCCCTTCAGTCCCAGTTGCTGGTTAAAGAAAAATTAATTTCCTTCAGCTACAGAGCCATCAGGAATGCACAATGAAAACACTGTTTTGATTAAGCTTCACCAGAAAAACATGTTTCTTTTGGTCTTAGAAGGAAATGTATGGTCTGTGCATACATTCTTTTAACATCAAAAAAGTTGTTATAATTACTGAAAATTGGGCAGCCCTTCAGAGCACAGATTTTCCACACAAATGATGAATATCTGCACTATTTTTAACTCTTTCAGTGTTGTGCTACTGCAGTGGATACAAAGGATACTTAATTTTCCTTTGAACAGTGGATCTTATTTACTGAAAACTGGAGGGGTACCAAGATAGCTGGGGCCCTAGAACACATGTCCCCTGAAGACAGGCTGAGGAAGCTGGGCTTGTTTAGTCTAGTGAAAAGGAGGCCCAGAGACAATCTAATACTGCATAAAATGTTTGAAAGGCAATCAGATATGATAGAACGAAACTCTTTTTGGTCATGACAGTTGATACAGCAAGGGACAGTGACCACAGATTTTTGCTTGGGGCTTTGACCTACTGAATAAATTCTGTCTTTGCTTTGTCAGCCTAAGTGAAAACAGGACTTTGTTCTGGTAAGCATCTTTCTTCAAATGAGAAGAAATCTTGAGTTCAGTAAAATAAAATCACAGTGGTCTCTTCCAGCTCATGGGAACTATAAGCTTGCTCTTGCAGATTATAATTTGGGTACTTTGGCAGTGGGAAAAGAATGCAAAATTTCTCATCTGTGGATATACACAGAACTTCACTATTTTATACTGATCTTTAACAGTCTTATTCCAAATCACTTCATTAAGTACAGGCAGTGCGGGGGGAGTACCAGGTCAATATAATTCTTATAAGCTGTCAAGCTTGATTAAAGACAAGCCAAAGTAGTTTGATCTCCAGCCTTATAGAAACTATCACAGTTTTCTGTATCACATCTGCATAATTTATACCAGTAGTGCTAGACCTCGATCTCAAGGTACCATTTTTATATCATGCAAACCAGGTGCCTGTACGAGTGAGCTTATTGTATAAATTTACATCTGCTTCAAAGCTAGAAATAATTCTGTCACTGCTGTGTTAGATTTTCTTTGCAAAGTGTTGCCCAAGAAGTTTTGGAGTTTGGTTGGCTTTTTTTTTTTGTTTTTTTTTTTGGTCTATAACTGGTTGAATGAGGTTGATGCCTCATCCCTGAAGGCATTCAAGGCCAAGACTGGATGTGGCTCTGGGCAACCTCTGCTTGGTGATCCTGCACATGGCGGGGGGGTTGAAACTAGATGATCATTGCAGTCCTTTTCAATCCAGGCCATCCTGGGATTCTATAATTCTATGGGTATCTTACCTTCCCTAAATGCTTATAGGTAGCTCAAACAGCATCATTGTTTCCTTCTTTACTGAATGAGAACACTGATGAACTGTTGTGGCTAATTTACATTATTTAGAGAACTGCCTTTTTTGTGAAAAAAAAAATAAATCTTTAGGTACTTTAAAGCTGAAGTGATTATTCTTTGATGTCCAGTGACATCATGAAAAAGTCTTCGTTCAACTTTGTAATATTAATGTACATTGTAATAATGAAATATCTGCACATTCATTTCAGGACAGATACTGGACTGAAACATAATGATCCATTCTGTTATAACCAAAAATCACCTCTATAAAGGGGCACGTATTCCTAATATTAAACAGAGCTGTATTCCTTGTGCAAAGAGCCATGTGGACTTCATTCATCTTCTGTACTAGCGTTCACAGGAATGTGGCAGTCATAGTAAACTTAACATTGTTTTGCTTCTTGTGGTTTCGAGTGAGTCTTTAATCAGACCAAAATTGATGTGGCTTTACGAATCCAGTCAGGGAAACCATACTTGGTTCTGTGCAAATTTAAGAAACTATCATAGTATTAAGAGATGTCTGAGACGGTTGCTTCTGCTATGTTTGTGGACAACAGTATTTCCTGTCATATGTGCCATATGGTTTCAGTATTCTAGTCTGTTCCCCTAAATACAGTTGAGATATTTAAATACTGTTACTTCATCTGCGCTGCCTCCATGGTATTTTTCACCTGACATAGAGAAGAAAACACCTGTTATTGTCACCAGGAAAGGTGAGAGTAAAGTGAAAGCAATGTTAAGGGAACAGCAGCATCTTTGTCCTAAGAATATCTAATAAAACCATGTAAATTATCATTTGTTTTCGTAAGAGAAGTTGCTTTCACAATTTTGAAATTAAATAAAGAAATCTGCTGTGGCAGGGCAAGAACTGTTACAGTGTTTGTAATTCCTTAGAGTGAGGGACAGAGTGGAACAGGTGGAAAATTCCTCTAAATCAGTCTTTCAGTTCATTTTTCTTCGTCAGTGTCTTAAGACGAGGAGCATAAATGTCTGCTCCTGCCCTGAAGAAGTGTTGGTGTTACCCTGGCAGCAGAGTCCCTGGGAATCCAAAGTCTATAGAGATTTGGCTGTAGTATTCAGATTCTGAAAGATCTCATGCCTTTGTGTCTGGGGTTCGATGGGGTTCATTATGACAGAGGCCAGCTTGAAAACTTGTCTTGAAATCTCCTCCACCTCTTCTCACCTCCCTGTCTCCACACCACAGTTTATCAGTGCTCTGTGGAGGAGAGTAAGACAGTCATCACATGTTCTTGATGAGAATGAAGTCTTCTTCCCAGCACATAAATGCTCAGAGACAGCTTGGATTCAGACCCACCTGTGTTTGTATTTGTTTGTTGAGAAGCCAGTCAGAAAGTTTTTCTGGAACCTGTGAAGTTGTCAGTTATCTGAGTTACATTATTTCAGATTGGCTTTAAATAAAAGGTGATAGTTAAATTGTGTGGGAAATCTGGCCTTCTGCAAAGAGAGGAAAATGAGAAAAGGAGAAAAACAGAAGAAATGAAGCAGTTGAAGGAGCTGCGGGCAGCTGCTGTGTCTATTTTGAAAGCTCAAAGCAGAGTAGAAAGTAAAACCTATTGCAATGGAATCTCTGCAACCAGGATGAGTTTCCAAGTGGGATCTTGCTGGTGGGCTCCTGGTGGGAGCTTCCTACAGTCCATGGCCCGAGGGGCAGCTGGATCTGCTCGGAGAGTTTGTTGTGCACCCTTCTGCTCTCTGGACCTGTTCAATATCACCTTTTGGTAATTTTGAGCTTTTCCAACAACTGGACGTTTCTCTTGAAAGGTGTTTTTTTTGCATCTTAAGATGAGTTAGAGATGGGATAGCAACTTAATCACTGTGACTCTGGAGATGTATTATGAAACCTTGTTACAACTGATGCCAAAGGTGACTGAAAAGTAAAACCATGTGGTCATACAAAACTGTTTATCTGTTTTTCTCTGTTGTCCATCTCAGCATCGCATCTCAGTTTGGGGAGAATGAGTTTCTTATTTACTTCTGCACTACCACAGGACAGCTAGCTCTAGTTGGCATGGCCCTTCCTTCCTCGTAGTCAGAGAGTTGTGTGATGAATAAATTGTTATAAAGCCCTCCTTTTTTTTGAGGGAGAGTTAATTATATTCCCAGTAGTCTTGTATTCAAGTTTCATTTTATCACTCAGGAAGCAAAATGTTATTTTGATGTTTCCAGCACTCCTTGAAATGAGTGGGGCACAGGTGACTGTTGTACGTGAGTAAGCAGAGTCTTCCAGAGAAATGAGAGTGTACAGAGCTGGATTTGTCACTACTTTACAGTGTGTCAGACCACATAAGAGAGGAAATGCAGCAGTATGCATCAAATCAGTATTATTACATACAGCATCAGGGCAGCCTAACCCAGGTGAGTGCCTGAGCAGTTAAAAAAAAGCAGGTGTGGCTCTTCAAGTAGGATCCTGAGTGTGGAGGGGAAGGAAAGCTGGTGGCTTAATCTTCCTTCCCTATGGAGTCCAGTTCTCAAAACATTGTGATAGAGCACCTCATCTCTCCTGAACAGATTAGCTGTTTTGAATTCTGATGTAAATTGGACATGGTACATGTCATGTAACAAATGGGATGATTTAGCTGTTTTACTGAATACTCCATTAAGCGTGCCAAAAGCTGCAGAGATGATGACTGCGGTCCAGCTGGAAGATGTTTCAGCTTCACATTGCTTTCAAATTAGAATATTTTGCAAAATTCTTCCCGTAAACGTGGAAGAGGGTTAGTGAGCCGGGGCTCTTCATTTTTCCAGTAAAATCCCATCATCACATGCCACATTATTGTCTGTCATACTATAATACCACATTGTTTTCTATCATATAATCATCTCAAATCAGAGTAGTTGTATGAATCTGGGAGAAACTGGATTTGCTGGGCTGCTGTGAAGCTGAAGTGAACTTGGAGAGACTGCACCTCTGCCAACTGTGCTGTGCTAGTCATCTCTAAGGCACTCTGGGCTTTTCGTCAGACCCTTAGCAATAGTTCTTGAGATAATCTGTTAGTAAAAGAGCTATGACTGATGGTGCAGGCTGTCACCAGAGAAACGTGTGTTTCTGTTTTCTTCCACGACCCTCACTTGCCTTTAAAAGTCTAAAAATCATGTGAGATTTTTCAACAGTGCAATTGTGGTAATTTTAATGTAGGGTAATGGCAGCCAGAGTGCATTAAATGAAACAGTTTCCATATAGGCCTGTCAGAGAAGGGCCAAATACTCTAGCTGTCTCATTCTGTTGATGATTAGGCTGTTTGTTGTATGCCACACTGAGATACATGTTATTTTTAATCATCATGTTATGATTTGTTTAGATTCCTGTATTTCTCTGCGGAATTTGTTTCACTGCTATATCACCCTTACAGCTTCTTTTGGATTCTCTGTGAGCTTTATATCCTGGTTTTCTAAGACAGTTACTGTGCAGCAGTGAAATGGAGAGTAAAATGATTGTGATGATGCTCTCCCATACCCTAATTTAAATTCATAGAGAGACTGCACTGAAGTCAACTGAGTTCAACCACTTTGAAGTGCAAGCCCTTTTTTGCATGGTGTTGCTGTCCTGTGGTGACAGTTGCTCATTGGTTGCTTTCGTTCATGTAATTTTGGACTGAGTGCTAGATGGGTGAAGTTTTTGGAGAATATTTTTATTCATTTATCAGATAAACTTTTTCTGCACCTAATTCTTGCTTATGGTTACAAATGGAAGATCTTATAGATCTTACAGATCTTACAGATCTTACAGTAGAGAGAGCAGAGAGCTGAAAGTCTCTGCAATTTTTCTTCTATTTATTGCCTGGCAAGCCACAATTGGACAGCTTAGAAAACAGTGATACAGTCTCCATTGCCCAGGGCTCAAAAGGCTGATCACATTTTAGACTCATCATCCTACGTGTTGCAGATGCTCTACTACTTTTCTGAGAACACAGTGCTAATCGGATGCACCAGATGACAGGACTTTAAGCAGGTAGTTGTAACCTAGTGCTGTTTAGAAGGAGCTTTTCGAAGCTACTATTATGCATCTCAGCTGTAATTTGACATTGAAATAGTTCCCCTTTCAACAGATTCCTGGGGTAAATTCCTTAGCTGAGATGCACAGTTGCAGCTTCTCTGATGTTGAAAGAGCTCGTCTATGTCTTAAAGATCTAAGCTCAGCTATTTTATGAAAGCATGGGGATTTTGTGGTTTTCATCCATTTCATCTGAACGTGATCATAAACATCCTGATGGGTGAGTGCTCCTCCAGCACTGGTTGTGTGAATTGGTGTGCAAGTAATTTTATGAATAAAATGAATGAGTAGTGCATACGTAGAAGAGTGAGAAGCCATGTGCAGTTCTTTGAACTTAGGTGCCCCAGAAATGCTGGGGACCTGTAAGACTGCACAGTGTATGGCTCCCTTGCTATTCCCTATGACAGATGGCTTGCTTGGGTACAAGCACTCGGGTGTTACTTAGTCTGAGTTCCATCTATCTGGCTCCCTTTTCCTGCCCGTGTATTGCCATTGCTTCTTCTTGCCTCTTGAGGGGTGTGGTGTTTGTTCCCAAATATTCCCCGCAAAGGCAGTTGAAACTTTGATCTCCCTGTTCTTTATACTGTAAGATAAATCAGTTGCACTGTATTTTGTGCGCAAGCTCTAGAATACAGGAAATGGGCACTTTGTCATTTGTGAGGTGCTGACACCACCTACTTCGGCCACGTGGAGCCTGGGCTTTCAGCATCATTCTCTGGAGATGGCATCTTCTCTATGTGAGCACTGGCTCCTAATTAAGGCACGACATTTAAGGCCATTTAATGAGCCCTTTCCATGCCATATAACCGTTACTTGTTTCTCCCTCCACTCTAGAAAGAAAAGATCCATTTCCCTCTTTTCTGCCATTTATAGAGAAGAGTCTGCCTGTTTTTTTTTCCCCCCTCGATCTTGCTTTTCTCTCCTTTCTCAGCATGAGGCAGGCTTTCTGAATCTGCCTCTGCTTCCCATTTGCCACAGTGAGAGGGGCTGAACAGAGGAACGCTGTGTGCTGCCTCCGGACTTGGTGGGGCTGACTTGCAGAGCGTCACGGATGGAGGAACTGCAACCACTAGAGGAAACTCTTTGATGCTTAAGCTCAAGGCACTGCATTCCTCATGGCTTCTCTAAAAGTCCCTGGCTATTTCATCCGTTTTTTTTTTCCTTTTCCCCTACGGACAAATTGTTAAATTGCCTGTGAGACCTTCTGAAGATAAATGTCTCGTAGATGAATGTCCTGTGTTTACTCAGCAGTTTGGTACATAGAATTTGAGAGAATGGGAAACTTTAGAAGGCTGTAGAGGGAACTGATCAGACTCATCTGGGAACAGGGCTGGTGATCAGAGACATTAATTACCAAAAGTTTGCTATTCCATGTGACCATATTTGTTCTGGGAGTCTGATTCAGCTTTCTTTGAAGTCAGAGTTTGTCTGCTCTTTTCTTGTGCAGCACTTAGATCAGCCTCATCAGGACAAGTGTGGCTCTAGTGTGCAGTCTCTGTCCTTCTGGCATTCAATAGAGACATCCATATGGAAGAAACAAGAACATTACTTTACTCTTTCATTGTAAATGTGTTTCCCTTTTACAGCAAATCCAAATGAATGCAAAGCCACTACAACATGCAGACTGTAAACATTCCTTGCCTTGGTCTCTGGGATTAGAGCAGTGATTGTGTTGAGGAGAAACGCAGTGATCAAAGCTGCAAACTTCTGGAACCAACTCAGCTATATGGAAGCCTTCCTCATTTTCATGTTGCAGCAGCAGCTGCCACCACTACCATTCCTCTGGTGTGGGACCCAAACCTGCTGGTAGCCACCTGTCCCCAGGCCTTCGTGCCTATGGAAGGGTGTAATTATGTACTTAGATGGGGTTGACTACTGTCCTAAGTCAGTTTAGGAAATCCACGCACATCTCTTTTGCTTGCTTTCTAATCTTGGGTTTTTTGGGGTTCTTTACACTCAGAAGCCAGTTGGTTTCTGCTTCCTAGTGCTCTTTTTGCGTGTATGATCTTTGTGTCTTATCCACCAAGAACAGTTTATAAACTAAATAATGATTAAAAAAAATAGTGACTATCTCAGGCTTGAAAACAGCTGAAGACCCACACAAATAAATAATCTCTTTTAGTTCATTGACTGAACAAAATGTTTGGTTCAAATGCCAAATCAGCAAAACCAGATTGATCAAGCTGTTTCAATGCCAGAAACTTCATGGAGAAAGAGGCTATTCTTTTTTTTTTTTTTTTTGAATTAAAAAAATAAAAATTAAAAAAAAAATAGATGAGGCAAATTTAATCTGAACACATCATTTAAAAAAAGAAAAAGAAAAAAAAAACAAAAAAAACCAAAAAAACAACAGAGATAATTTTATTTTTAAGTAAATGAGAACAATAAAATAAAAGTGTTATTGAATAGCAAGCCAAACTTCTGAAGAAAATCAGAAGGGTCTTTCCCTAATAGGGAAAGGGTTAAAATCCCTGTCATGTCTCCACTGACCTCCACGTTACACTGAAGAGGAATTTGGCCTGAGCTTTTTTCTGGTAGAGGATCTGAGTCAGAAAAGCAGCCTCTGCTCTTGGTTTCTTACTCCTCCCTCTCCTCTCATCCAAGACTTCTCTTGGCCTGTTTCTAAGCTTAATATTTTATATCAATATTAGTATTGCTGAGTTTAGCTGGGTTCAAACAATTCTACTTTCCATGATGTCTTGGAAGGAGAATCACCACAAACTTATAAACTGCTTTATGTTTTAGAAAATACTTCTTTTCAGCTAATGAACTTGTTTCTCCTTGGGAGTTTGGATAGTAAGCAGACTAACGCAATAAGATTTGTTTTCTCAAGGAAGCATATGTTTAATCACTGCCTAATGTAGCTGAGTATTTTGAAATCTGCTAATCCATTCTAAAATTCTTGCTTGACCTATACTTGACTTGGGCTTACAAGAAATTTTATCATGCGAGCGCAATCCATTTAGCTGTGAGTAAGTAAAAGCACTTTGACTCTTGCTGTGATTATTGTATCTTGAGCTGCAGCATTTACAAGTAATGATTACTGTGCAATATCTATTTGTTTTTCTTTCTGCAGGAGTTAATCTGTTCCATAGTTCTGTAAGGATATACATGGCTTTAAATTGTTTTTAAGAATATTTGTTGCTTCACATTTGTTCTGTTCATTTTGTTCATCAAAAGGTCTTTCTTTTGCATACCTCATGCACCTGAAGACATTCTTTCCACGCAGCATGTGGACAGACTATTGATAGTGCAGCCTCTAAAATCAGATTCCCTCTGGATGAAATAATAGCTTGTGACTGCCAACTCAAACATTCTTCAAGAGCAGCAGTCATTCAGGCCTCTAATTAAAACAATGCTAAAGCATTCAGTCTTTCCTTATGTTTGACTAGAAATCTTAGTATGATGCATTGCTGAAGCAAAACTGTATTTTACTTGTAACACGTGAATGTGTGAACTTGCTAAGTGAAAGCTCTTATCACTGTTATTGATGAATCAAGCAGTCCTGTAGTTCAGTAAAGTAGAAGGCACAAACTGGTTTTGTTTTCTTGTGTGCAAGCAGGAAATACAATATTCTGTCTAGAAAAAAGAAACCGATAGTCAAAACGATATTAATATGAGCCTTGCTCTCACTGAAAATAACTGTACCTCAACTGTCACCTCTGTAGAAGTGGTGAATATTTTCTGGAACAGATTGAAATGTAAACCATACCGTAGTTTTCTGTCCTCAATTTTTGATTAATACAGTATGCAATAAAGCCTGGATTTCTTCTAAAGCTTATACGTAATTGTTTGAATTGTGATATAAATTCTACTAAATGCATGAGTTCTATAGTCATCTTCAGATAAAACTACAAAAACCAGCTTGTCCGGAATCTTTGAACTTCCTGCATGTTTCACATTTCTGCAAATTAAAGATTTGAATTTGAGCAGATGATTTTATTGGGATCATTTTCTAGGTAAGGTGGAAGAAAAACAGAAAACTGGAAGGGCTCTGTGTTTGAAAAGCCTGAAGTTCTATGCCAGTTGCTGATTATGTACTGTCTAAAGAAGGGGATGCAAAACTTTCATTTTATTGATGGTGTTCATTCAACTTTGTGCTTCTTAGTTTGGTGAGAGGTTTACTGAGTTCAGAATTCCTGCAAAGATGATGAGTTGCTCTACCAATCCTTAGATGGAAATGGGTGCTGAAGAGTCTTGGATCTCCCTTCAATCCATACTGTAAATGTTGTTTCTGGTTTTCAAAGCCTGAAAAGACAAAGATGGCAGAATGCTTTTCAATTTATTTCTCATTTGTCTCATAGTTAGCGGTCAACTGATCAAACCTCTCTATATTACTGGTGGGATGAATGCCCCTCCAGGAGATACTAATTTCACATTAGTTGGAATGAATGGCTGCTTTGCTAGAAGGCATGATGTATTTTAAACAACACTTTGAGGATGCAGCATGGTTGGTGCAGAAATTCTTCCCTCATCTTCTACATTTTCCAATCTTCTGCATCTTCTACATCTTCCAATCTTCTCTCTTGACACTGCTGAGCTAAAGTGCTTATTCTTTCTCTGCCTGCTCTCTGAGCAGAGAGAAAAGTGAAAGTAGCATTAAATAAAAGTTGTCTTATCACGTGTAAGGGTGGTATGGTGAGAACAGTTATTTATTGCTGTTCTTTTCACCCTGTGAGTGGCTGCTATAGATTTGTAAAATCTACCGATATACTTTAACATAGTTATGTGCCTTAGTTTTTATATATCAATAAATTCTGCACAGCTGCAGATGCTCAGAAGCACATCTTGTGAAATCTTTGCATTTTATTAAAAGAAAAAAAAAGTAAAAAAAAAAAAAAAGTTGTCTTCATAGCCAAGTTTTCCTCCAAATACTTCCAGCTGCAGTGAGAGGGATGAGTCATGCTGAAAGCTGAGCAGCTTTTCTAAAAGTTTTTCACTTGGTTCACATGACTATTTTTTATTTTTTTTTTAATTTTGCATTCCTTTCTGTTTTTCTTTTCTTAAAAAAAACAAAAAAACAAAAAACAAAAAACGTGAAGGAGAATCATCCAAGGAAAACCCGTATGAGGATGTGGAGCTGAAAGGCCGTCACGCGGGCCGAAAATCCCATCAGCTCTCCGAGAACTCCCTAGATTCTTTGCACAGGATGTGGACTCCGCAGGACAGGAAATACACATCACCTCCCCAGGTAATGCACGGCGTCACAGGGCGCGAGGGCACAATTCTTTCTGCACTTGAAAGCTTGTTTAAAGCTGTTGCAAGAGAATCAATCGTGGCAGAGGAGGAAGAGCAGCTGTACTGAATGAAAAAGAGTATCTGGAAAACGAGTGCAATCAAATCCATAAATTGCTGCTGCGAGTGCTCTTGGCAGCTGCAATCAGGAGTCTCAGTGCTGCACTGAAGAAGCTGGTTGCTGTTTGGAGCAGTCCTGACGAGCTACGGCCAGATGAGTTTAAGCAGAACCCTCTGCCAGCTGTTTGAGGAGCTGAATCTGGCCCTAAATCTTTTGTGTAGGTTGCGCCTCTTTGAGAACGACCTCGATGTTTGCTGTGGGGTTTTTAGCAGGATGGGAGGGAGAGGTCAGCTTCTTAATCTTTCCCATGTATTGTTACACGAGGCCTATTGTGACATGTTAATATGAAGTATGTAATGTGGCATGGCTTCTTGTAAGATGCAGAAGGCCAAGTATACCTTTTTACTCCCCCTCCCAGTGAAGAAATGGATAATAACATAATCAGAAAAACCAGAGTGCCTGCATTCAACAAAGCTGTATAAGCTGTGTTGGCAGCATAAAATAAAACACCTGCAGACTTTCTGTTTTGTGGTGAATTTTCCAAAGCAGCGTGTTTTCTGTGAAAGCTATGAAATGCCAGGTTGCTTTGTTGTTTATGGGATCTTTGTGTTCATAAGAAGAAATATAAATTTATCGCATGCTTAATTTTGAGATTTGAAACCTCTTTTAAAGGAATTTTTGTTTTGCACTGAATCAACAGAAAATTTGCATTTTAATGACAAGACACAAGAGTCTACTTTTTTATTATGTAAACTGACCTAGAACACAACAAAATATATTTTCTTTTGCTATATTTGGGTGCACATGGGCACCACAGTCCTAGAGATAAAAGTATTACCAAGATTCTTAGCATACTCCTGGCTCATCATCTGTAAAACAGAAGAGTTTTCTGCTAAGCTACTGAAAAGAGAGCAAATGGGAAGTGACCTCTGGAGGTTCCTTTCAACCCCAATGATTCTGATTTTGTGAATAGAGAGTATAAAGTGAGTGATCAGGCAGAGTGAGGAGAAAGATAATTCTGTAGTGAGAGACATAGTACAAAGAACAATTATTTTGGGCTGTACCCTGTGTATTAACAGTAGTTGTGGTAGCATTTAAGCCATCCAAATGGATGAACCATATAGGTCCATGGTAGTAATATGCTGTTTACTCTTCTGTGTTTTACAAAGGGAGACCAAAGAATTTATGGATTACAGTGACTTCTGTAAGATTTATCAATAAATAAGTATCCTTTAGTATCTATGCAACAGGGCTCTTTATTCTGGTAGCTTCTTTTTGCAGTGCTGACAGGAGTTTTCATTAGTGCCATAATTGTGGTGTCATTCTGTTGATTCGTAGAGCAAAGGGACGCTAAGGGCAGGTCAGCTATGGACCTGGGTAATTCTTCAATGACCAAAAATAGAACAGTCCCAATTTCCTGAAAAATGGCAGCTTTGGCAACAATTTATCAACCAGTTTTTCCAGCATAGCAACATAGCTGGGTTAGCAACATGACTTCAGATGATAAACAAGGCAGAAGGGACAAGAAAGTCAGCAGGCTTTCACCAATCACCTCCCAAAGTGTTTCTTTCATTGAAGTATAGTCTGCTGTAGATTTTCCTGGCATGCAGACCTGTGGTAAGCAGAGACCTCAAACACTGGCTTGTGGTAATTTTGAATCCCGTAGTGACTTCTCCTTTCCTGTTTGTTATTTCCAATTCTGTAAGTCATGAGCTACAAAAAGGATGTCTTATTGATGACATTCTCTTTGTGATGCAAAACCCACACACGCAGAGACACCCTACACTTAATTCCAGATCATATGGCCCTGTGATGGGTACGCCCTCCAATTATTACAAATGGGATATTTACTACTGCAGGTGTACTGTTGTTATCTCTGCTGATAGGACATCAATGAATGCCAGCTGCCAGCTGTTCAAGAAAATGGTTCCTTTTTAAGGCATGTTGCTGTGAGGAGATATGTAAAGGACTGTGTGGTGGACAGTCAGGATGAGGTGCAGTTATGGAGGGAAACCCTTTCTGTCTTTCATTTGCATCACAGGGAAGCTGGGAAGAGAACCCTACGGCTTGACCCTGTCAGCCTGCAATTAACCTTCCCAAGAAGTAGGCAGAGCTGCTCTGAGATCTGTTCCAAGAGACCCCCAGTTTTTTGAAGATAGATGCTTCTTGGTATTTAATCCTGTCAGTGAGATTTTGCTTTCCTGCTGCAGTAATAACCAATTTGTCTTTTAAAGTAAATTCCTTGGGAAGGCAGGACAGACTTGTAATAAGATCTTTGCATATTAACAGATCTCAAAACAACTTTGACACCATGGAAATACAGCAAGCTTGATTTCCTACTTTCTCAGGAATAAAATAGCAGCTTCAGTGTAGCCACTCTTGATTTTCACCACTGGGAGAGAGATCAGGCTATCAGTGTTTTGATGTCAGCCAAACTTTAGGTTAGGTTTGAGCACTTATAGCGTTGATGTGATATGGGTACATGGAAATTCAAAGCCAGATGCAGTTTATTGTTTTCTTTGAAATTTAGATAAGGGTATTGACCCCTATCTCTTCAGTTGGACCTTTACCCCTCTTTTTGCACGTACTTTGCAGAGATGTGGCTCACCTGGCATGATGCATTTATACAGCCACCACTCATGCGCAGAGCTTCTTCTGCACTAAATGTCGCTGAGAAGGGGAAGAGCTCAAGCTGTTCTTGTTCCCACAGCTACCTTCAAAGCCCAGCAGCCAGTCTCTGCGCGTTGGGAACTGGTCAGAAAGGAAGAGCCACCGCTTACCACGGCTACCCAAGCGGCACAGCCATGATGATATGCTGCTGCTGGCTCAGCTTGGCATTCCCTCCTCCCCTACCAGCCTTAATGAGGACAGTCTGAGTACTGCAAGTGAGCTGCTGTCTACACGCCGGGCCAGGAGGATCCCAAAGGTACTGGCAGGGTGATCTTGTCCCAACAAATGGTGCTCTGGTTGCAAGGCTTCAAATACAAGCCTTATGCTTGGGGATAGGTCACCTGCCTGCAAAAACCTGCAATTTTCTATCCAACATGTAGCCCTTACTGAAAGCTCTTTTTCTTGGTAGACAAAATATATTCCTTTTTATACAGACCCCAACTGTGAAAGTCCCTTCCCTAGGAGTGAGTAACTCTGCACTTTGTTTGCAGGTGCAAACATTGGACTGCCATCCTTGCAAAGAGTTTCTGCATTTATTTAGAACTTGCCCCATCCTCATAACCCTGTTGTCTTGATTTGAAGTGAGAAATAATTTTCTACTTGTCAAGGAGTTCAAACTTTCCAACTCAAAATGAGATGTGTAAGAGAAAAAGCAGAAAACTAACTAGAAAAAAAACCCCATCCCAATAAACCAAACAACAAATCAACCAGAAAGACCAGCCAGACCTTCTCTAGTACAATAGCAATAGAGAGAACAGGCAATGTGTTCACTGTTGGTCTGCGAAGAGTCAGCTTTTATTGTATATTCAACTTTTTTCTACTCTTTTTAGAGAGAGTATTTTAAAGGATGTGGCTGTAAATATTGTGAGTGGATGGAGATTCTTATGTTCCTGTCGATTAAACAAAATTCTGACTCAGCCAGAAGCAATCAAAAGGAAGGAAGTTAATTTAATGTCCTTACTATTTACTATAATTTTATTTTCATGAGATACACTATTCTACTACGCATATGAGCATACATCTGTGGAGGAAGTTACAGGGTAACTTACAGAATAGCATACTTCTTGGTTTTCAGTAAAACTTGGGAAGTTTGGATGTTACTTCTGTACCCAACTTTAAAATTTGTTGCATTCAGGGAATAGATATTCTCCCCATATGAAATTATATTTTAAGTATATGAATGTTCAGAATTTTATCAGAAATCTCACAATTATTTCTACTTTTGACAACTCTAGCTCCTAGAGTCTCGTATTACTGGATAATCTCACATTTTTATTGAATAAATATTAGTTATTAGATAAAAAACTCTTATCTGAGAAATAACTGCATCACTACCCTGTGCCTCCACAGATGCAAAACGTAAAGGGAAGATAACAGGAATGCTTTATGAAACCTTATCCAAATGCTTAAAAAAAACCTGGACTTCACTCACTGCTGTGCAGGTTTCACTATTGGTGAAACAACCCAAGCAAACAAAGCACTGGGCAGCCCTGTGAAGGGAGCACAATATTTCAGCAAGACCTTTCATAGGCTGGCATCTGTTCTGTCCTAGGACTGATTTTGATTTAGTTATGGTTAGCTCCTCTGATTTGCTGTCCCAGCTCCTTTGGGATTCTCCCACTGCTATCTGTGCATCATGTACCCAGCCACTCTTGGAACTCTTGGAAATGGAGGGGAGGGGACTTGTTTAGTTCTTCCTGTGCTTGGTAGAAGTATAAAAAGAATTTATGCAGTAAATGTAAAATTTACCATGAAAATTAGGTACGTATTTCAATTAACACTCCTGATAAAGCATAGCCAGCATGATTCAGCTGTTGGAAGAACTGAGTGAAAATTTGTTCCAAATCTGTGCTCTGTTACTGACTTTCTCCTCTGTCTACATCAGATTAGTTTCTCACTCTGTTTTCCTCTTAAAGCTGAGGTAAAACAGCCTTTGCAAATTGAACTATACTTCTATGAGTAAAGCTCCTATGGAATGAAATAAACTGTTGCTGACTCATTAGGTCATTATGAAGATTAATTGCTTCGTATTCATGACTCTTCAGAAATTATAGTATATTGTTTAATTACTAATTTTTGGTAATCCCAATCTCTTGTTAAAGTCATTAAGCATGAATATTTTCCATTATCTCAAATTATTTTGGATAGAAGATTGTTATCCATGTTAGCCCTGTGAAAGGAAGTCATAAAGATGATTACCAGGAATTAAAATTCTGGCTGCTGCTGGCTTTAGCCAGCACCACAGCCAATTTCAAAATAATGTTGTAGATAAGATAGGAGAAAGTAAATGCAGCACCCCTGAAGGTCAGTAAGGACAGCACAAGTTGGAAGGGGGTGGGAGGAATCCGTATGGGCCAAATCCTCAGCTGATATAATAGGGCTTCAAAGCAGCACAGTACTCTGTTAAGTGTAAAGGCTTTAAAAACATAAGGCCAGCTCTTTCTCCAAGAGAGAGAAATGCAGAGGATAATAGATGTCTTTGAACACTCAGTCTCATGGTGATTTTATTGCAAATGTCTCACTCATTTTTGAAAATAGGATCTTGATTCTGGAGTTCTCTGTTTCTGAAAATATAACTATAGGCAAGGTAGTGAGATTCAAAAAGTGATTCAAGCATACAGGATGCAAAAACAGAGAAAAGCCCTTTGAGCTGATAAAGGTTTTAGGGCACCTAGTTAGTCTGTCACCCACTGTCAAACTGTTTGTTTGGATCGGTTAATTAATTAAGTTTCCTAGCAGAAAAAGTGATTTGCCTTACTGGTTGTTCTCTTTCTTATTTTCCAGCTTGTCCAGAGAATCAATTCCATCTACAGTGCAAAAAGAGGAAAAAAACGATTGAAGAAACTTTCTATGTCCAACATTGAGACTGCATCCCTGAGAGGTGCGACACACACACCATAGTTCACTGAATCCTTTTGACTGTTGCAGAAGTAACAGATTTCCTTCTGTTCACATCTGCTCCAGGTTCAACTTTGTTTAGAGCTTTCTGCTGTAAAAGACGATAATTTTTTCTTGTGAGAAGAAAAAAAATGGGAATGAGCTAAAAATAAATCAGATTTTCACTGTTGTCTATTTTATTAATCTCCTGACCATCTAGACTCACCCAGCCTGTTCTTTAGCTCAGATTTTTAGTGGTTTATGTCAAGAAGTTTTTTCCAAAATTTGCAATTTTAACTCTATAATTCTTAATTCTATATTTTTTCCTGGCATGAATGTGTGAATATAAGCTCTGCCTGCAATTCAGATTCTTACTGGAAAAGCGTGGTTCCAGAAGGAAATTCAGGCTGTGTTTGTAGTATGATGAAATTTTAATGTGACAGAAACACATCTTATTATAAAGTTACTTTTGCATGGTACTCTCACTCAGTCTGATCAATTCTGCCAATTGAAAATATTACTCAGACAAGGTTTAAAAGGCTTCCCTTGACTTCTCAAGTACATAACTGTATTAAAAAAAAATTGCAAGTTAGAAAAAGAATCGGAATGGTTTACAGAAATTGGGGTTCAGTGCAATGATTTTCTACAGTGGAGAATTAATTCTATGTTTTCATGAAGCTTTTATTCTCAAGCAGAATTGTAATTTATTCCAATGGAAAAATAATCACTCAAACTGTTTATTTCAAGATCTTTGAAAATTCCAGAGAGAGCGTCTGGAAGGTTCTGTGTGTGATGTGTTTTTCCCCAGTTTCTCCACAGTAAATTGAGTTCATGTTTGCTTTGGTTTTGCATTAACTGATGCTTTATCTCCTTTCCAGATGAGAACAGTGAGAGTGAGAGTGACTCAGATGACAGGTTTAAAGGTAAGAGGTCAGACTTCAGTACCTTCTAATCAGGCACTGTCACAGACTGTCAACACATAATCTCCTACTACTGAGCACTGTTCCTGTCCATAACGTGTGTATTTTCCTTCGTGAATTATGTTAACTTTATTATTGCAGAGCTAACAAAATTTACAACATGGGAGTATGAATATAGAAAGCATAGACAGAAAGAACTGTGAGGATCTAACAAGGATGTGGCCACTGTGTCCTATAATAAGAACAGGACCTTCGATAGGTTTGCTGTGTTGGTCACTTCATGGATGCTTCTGTTTTCCAGAATAGTTACCAGGTGCAAACTTAGAGGAATGAGATTGGATATATAAGCTCTCTTCTTATTCATACACTGCTTTAAGTGACAACTGCTAACTGCAGTTGGAGTCAAGGTATTGGGTATGATCCAGCTTAGCAGTTCTTATATTCTTTCATAGGTATACAGTCTGCAAATTATAGAAATTCATAGAATTTATAGATGTTATAGAACTTACAGGACGTCTAGGGTATATATTATAGAATTTAGAGAGTTTATAGAAATTTATTCCCGAGTTCTAAAGGAGCAGGCTGAAGTGGTTGCCAAACTACTCTCCATCATATTTGAAAAATTGTGGCTGTCAGGCCAAGTCTGACAAGTCCCCAGCGACTGGAAAAAGAGAAACTTCACCCCTGTATTCAGGAAAGGGAGAAAAGAAGACCCAGGGAACTACAGACCGGTGTGCCTCATGTCTGTGCCTGGGAGGATCACGTGGTGCAGATTCTCCTGAATGAGATGTTAAGACACATGCGAGATAAGGAGGTGATTTGAGACAGCCAACGTGACTTCAGTAAGGGCAGATCATGCCCAACCAATCTGGTGGACTTCTGTGATGGAGTGACTGCACTGATGGACAAAGGAAGGACTTGATGTTGTCAACTTGAATTTGTGCAAGGCCTTTGACATGGTCTTGTACCACATCCTTATCTCTAAAAATCGGAGAGAGGTGGATTCAAGGCTGATCTATTAGCTGAATAAGGAATTGATTGGATGGTCATAGCCAGAGAGCTCAATGTTCAAGTGGAGACTGGACACAGGTGATATCCCCCAAGGGACTGTCTTGGGACCAGTGCTCTTCAACATCTTTATCTATGAAATAGACAGTGGGATTGAATGTAACCTCAGCAAGTTTGCTGATGACACCAAGATGAGTGGTGCAGTTGACAAAATAGGAGGGAATGCCATATGGAAGGACCTGGATATGCTTGGAAAGTGGAAATCTAATGAGTTTTAAGAAGGCCAAGTGCAAGCTGCTACACTTGGGTCAAGGCAATCCCAGAGATGATTGCAGACTGAGAGAAGAACTCCTTGAGATCAGCCCTGAGGAGAAGGACTTGCAGGTCCTGATGGATGAAATGCTGGTCATGATCCAACACTGTGCTCCTGCAGCCCAAAAGGCCAACAGCATCCGGGGCTGCATCAACAGGGGGGTGGCAGCAGGGAGAGGAACGTGATTGTTGCCCTTTACTCTGACCTTGTGAGGCCCTAACTGGATTACTATTCAAGCCTGGGGCCCTCAGTATAGAAAGGATGTTCAGCCTGGAGAAGAGAAAGCTCCATGAAGACTTCATTGCAGCCTTCTAGTACTTGAAGAGAGCTTACAAGCAGGAAGGGGACTGACTTTTTACATGGTCTGATGGTGATAGGACAAGGGGGAATGGCTTAAACTAAAAGAGGGGAGATTTAGGATAGATATTAGGAAGAAATATTTTTACTTAGATGGTGATGAGGTGCTGGAACGTGTTGCCCAGAGAGAGTGTGGATGCCCCATCTCTGGGGTCATTCAAAGTCAGGTTGGACGGGATCCTGTCAGTTGGCAACCCTGACTATGGCAGGGAAGTTGGAACTAGATGATCCTTAAGGTTCCCCCCAATGGAAGCCATTCTATGATTCTGTGAAATTCTTCTATCAGTGTGCAGTACCTGTACAAACTCCACTGAGATCAAGCCAGTGAGTTAGTGTCTCACATTCAAGAGACCTGATAAATGGAGAGAATTACAAAAAAAAATCAGATCTTATTACTAAAAATCTATCGTGTTACTAGTAAGAGAGCTGAAAAAAAAAAAAACCCACAGGAATGCAAAGCTATTGTAATAAGATGAGGACAAAGCCTTCTTATCTATCTACTGCAGGTTTTTTTCTTGGGATTTGGCTTCCCTACTTGTGCAGCCAGATAATGATCCAAACTCTCTATCAAAATAATTTATAATTCTTGTGTTGTTGGACCAGTTGTATGCCAGCTGGTCATCAGAGCGGATTCTTTTATTTTTGCTGGTTAATTACTGTTGCTATGACATCTTATTTCCCTACTGCAAGGAGAAACATGCCTTTTGTGAACTGTGTCTACAAATATAACCTTATGGGATGGACGTGTGCTGCTAATAGTTTGACTGCCATTGCAGAGAGATCCTGCTGTGAAGAGGTGGGAAGAACATGCAAGCAGCTGTTTTTACTTAGTTTTTTTCACTTAATGCTGATCAGAACTGAGAGATTTGAAGACACATCACTGCATCAGGGCTGTTCCCACAGAGTTGTGCTGCACAGTGACCAGTCACAGAACCATTTTTCGCCACATGCAAGTCAGGCCTGAGGTGAAGTGTCATCCTGGAGGTTCTAGTGCATTTGCATGCTGATGGAAGAGATTATAATATAGTCTTAGACGTGAAGAAAAAGCAGACCTTTGGCAGTGTAACAGTTATGAACTGCAACTGATTTCAGTGACTTAGTGTTGCATCACTTCACTACTTGGAGAGAGGTTTGATTTATGGGTGGAATTAGTGAGGCAGTACGAGGGCCTGATTTTGTAAGGAGAACATGCTTAGAATAACATGCTGGCAAACTGGAAGTCCTTTGTGAATGGCTGTGGCTCACACGTACACATTATACTCCCAGGTAATGATCTGTATCTTTTTTTTTCTTTTTAATGCTAGCTCATACCCAGCGCCTCGTGCATATCCAGTCAATGCTGAAGAGAGCTCCGAGTTATCGAACCCTGGAACTGGAGCTCATTGAATGGCAGGAACGGGAGTTATTTGAATATTTTGTGGTAGTATCACTGAAAAAGAAGCCCTCTAAAAATACTTACCTCCCAGAAGTGACATATCAGTTTCCCAAGGTAAAAGAAAAATTCTTACATACAACTTACTCTAAATGCTTTCTAAGATCCTTATTTTGCTAAAATCAATGATGCGAATAAGTGGGAAAATTAATTGAAATCTATTTCTTAATTGGAGTCAATCATTCAATTTTCAGAATTTGTATAAAGAAAAGAGCATTGAGAAGGTGGCAGAAAGCTTTCCCTATTTACAAAATTGTCATTTCCAGCTCTGCAGAGTTTGACCTGCTTTTAGGTGCTTTAAATATTGTGTTTAAATTCAGTTTCTAAATATTTCCCTTTCAACTCCATTTAGCTCTGTCAGGGTTTGTTCCAAAACTCACTGAAGTCAATGGAAAGACTTTTGCTGAACTAGGGCTACTCTGGCAACAGAAAGAAATTTCAGATAGGAGTGCATTTTAATTGGATGTTGTGCAACAGGGAGTTTGGGTTAACTTAGGCAAACCAACAGTGATTATTTGTATTGTACTAGCTTATAAAAGCCTCTCTTGGGGTCATGCCTCACTCTGCCAAGCACCAGTAAGAAACCAGCTGATGGGCCCTTGCTCTTCAGAGCTCAACAGCAAGCCCCCACCTCCCCTCAACTCCTGAGAGGTGCTGTGAAGCTGGCCCTAACAGTAACTGATTTAATTTCAATTCTTCCCCCCCACAGCTAGAAAGGCCAACCAAGCAAATGCGTGAAGCGGAGGAGCGTCTCAAGGCCATCCCTCAGTTCTGCTTTCCTGATGCTAAAGACTGGCTCCCTGTCTCTGAATACAACAGGTATATCCTCTGATGCTCCTCTGCCTCATAGTGCTGATGCAGTGCATCTGGAGCAACTGCAGGCTTGCCGATGCCCAATTATGGAAGTAGCAGTTTAAGTCTTGGCCACTTTAGGCTCAAGCAGCTGTATTTAATTTTTTTAGGTTCTCTATTATTTTTCTTCCCCATTCTGCCCAGCTCATCATCCTGTGTGGCTGAAGGGAAAAGATCCGAAGGTTCCTCTCAGTGCTGAATCCAAAAATGCAAATGGGAGTATTTAAAATGAACCTTAAAAAGAACCCTGCCCACTACCTGTTCTCTCATGTACCCCAGAATGCTTACCTGATGTTGCATGGCACCTCTACTGTCTTCTTATGCTTATATATGAATGAATATATATGAGGAGAGGGTAAAGGAAGGGAGAGCCAGCCTTCCATTTTCTTCTTCATTTAAAAGAAACCTCAAAAATCTTTTTTTATTTTTCCCTGAATCAGTGAATCTGAACTTGCTGGTCTGATGATATAGTAGTAACAGAAGGGGAAGAGAGAAGAAATATCCCAAAATATGAAATGTCTTTTAAAGATGCGTGGCATGAGGTGTATGTAAATGAAATGTTCAGTGTGTGTCTTAAGGGACTTTCAACAATGGCAAGAAACTAGCATTCACCTAGGAATCACTGCAGCCAAAAATAAAATACACACGGAATGTTTTACTGGCTTAGGTATGATGTGTGTCACATAACCAGGTTATATTCAGTGTTGCTTGGCTGTATTACTCAATATTTTTAATCACCTGAGCAATGAAGTGTAGAACACACTGAAGTGTAGAACTCTGTGGACAACACTGCTGGAAGCAGCATGCAGATCTGCTTGCACAGCATTCCACCTCTTCTGCTGCTGCTCTGCTAGACAGATTTTCCAGGAGCCCATGTTTGTGAAATAAGATATCCCTATCATATTCTGCTATAATTGCATAAAGCCTGGCATCAAGAAGTGTTTTATATAATGCCATTTCAAACTTGCAAAGTAGCCAGGAGCGGTTATCAGCCAGTATGCAAATTCACAAACACATGGTGAATCTATTATTTTTAGATTAGCAAATGATTTCTCTACTCTAAGAGAATACCTAGGGTTCTCCCTTTAAAAACAAGGCACAGTCTAAAAGAGGATGTAACTAAAACATAAGGGATACACAGCATTTGAACACTGCTCTCAAAATCTGATTCTTAAATTCCTTCTGCAGTATGAAGACACTGCAGTATGAATGCCACTTAAATTCAGCACCTATCTCTTCTTATAAGAAAATAGCTAGGTTGTCCAGGACTGCGCAGACGTCTTTACTTTACTCTTGATGGAATTTTGCCTCAGAGTATGTCCAGATGATTGACAGAGGGAGACAAGACCTTTCAGTGGGAACAGTCTATTATAGCATAAAGCGCTATCCTTTTTGACATGACCTACTTTCTACTTAGGCTGCAGTTCTGGTAATAAGATCAGGACAATTTTCTTCCTTCTAGTGAGACTTTCTCTTTCATGCTGACTGGGGAAGATGGGAGCCGGAGGTTTGGTTATTGCAGGAGGCTGTTGGTAAGTACATCACCTTTATTTCAAACCGTGGAATTCTGTTAAACAATATCTCTAAACTGTAGTCTGAACTTTGAGGGTGTCTCCTGCTATTTAACTAGAAAACTGGGTTGCTCGCTCTGAGATTTGGAAGTGAAAGGACTATTAAAATAAGGCTTTGAAATGTCTGTCTGAATCAAATCCCATTCGTAGGAATGGGATCCCATTTCATAGGAATGTGGAAAATTTCTTCTGTGAGCATTTACCTTTCAAGTTCTTTATATCATGTGCTTTTGAACAGCAGCAGAAATACCACAACACTGCAAGCAAAGGCAAACGTGGTATTTCTAAACATTTCTGAATAAAGTTTATTTCTTGTGCGACTGCTTACATCTCTAAAGCTCTCTGCCAGTGTTGCCTAAATAACTGCAGCATATCTGTGGTGCAGGCAAATCTGCCACCCTGCTCAGCAGGGTGACAGTGGAGGGCAGCCCAGAGTCAGCGTTTTCTCAGGGCCACACAATAAGGTGATGCCTGTGACAGGAAGTCTAGGCTCTGAGGCTCCTTTTCTGTCCTTGTGACCAGGGGTGATTAGCTGTTGGTAAGGGTACCCAGTCTGACGTGCTGCACGATTCTGTCTCATCGTGGAACTCATCACTAGGGAAATAAAAGGGAAATAAACTGGTCACCAGATAAATTCAGAGCACAGAGCAGGCTTATGTGTTGTGAGAGAAAGAAAACTGCACAAAAGACTTGCAAATTTCATTAAGCCAGGTGAAACACAGTGTGAGCAGGCTTCTGCTGCACATCTATGCATAACTGCTGGGATGGCAGCAATGCATACAGCCGTTGGCCATCCCTGCACTTGGATAGGGTTGCAATGGTGAGACAACTCATGTACAATCCACATGTCAGTGGACTACACTTCGTTAGAGAGCTTGTATGGATAGTAAATACCATAGGAACTTTTTACATACTTGTGCAAAATGAATTGATAACTCTCCCCTTTCCCCTTTCTTCCCTCGCTGTCATTACTTCCCATCTTTCCAAGCTGGGAGCACCTCCCTTCCATAGTTTTCGGAGGCTTCCAGTAGACAGAGCAACTTGCTGTGTTAGAACAGTATGCTCCATTCTGTGTGCTGCTGGCACCTGACCCTGTCCTCACTCAAGTCTCTGGCAATGCTCCTTGTCATGCAGATTACAGATGCTCTGTCTGGGAGGAATTGCTGTATATGGGTGCTCTATTTGTAAGAGATTTCACTTAAAGTAACAAAGCAGAAAGCTTGTTTATCAGTACTGTGGGCGGTATTTGCTATAGGTAGCATCGCGGAGGCTTGCTTACTGTGTGTGTCTAAGTGTGGAAGAGTGGGCCAAAACAACAGGGTTAGGAGATGATTCAGAGATAATGAAGTAGAGCAGCTAGAAAGTATCCTTGCTGATGTAAATAAGCAGAACAAGATGTAGTGCAGCAGTACAATTTTTAGTGTGTCTGTTGTTATTTAAAAGGATAATAAGGTATATTCAGAAAATGTTGACTATAATCAAATTTTGAAATGTACTCCCTCTACCATAGAAGGGCAGTTTAAGGCTTTCATAGTTCTGAAAATATCAGTGAGTTTGGAATCATGCACAGAACTTACATTTGTGACATGCAAAGCAGTTGATCCTGGATCAAAATGAGACTGAAATAAAAGCCACAATGAAAAGATGTATCAGACTCCGAGCAGGTTAAACTGTTTATATGCCAGAGGCTTGGGCTCTAAAACAGATCTTTGTGTTTAAGTGTGTAACTTCCTGAGCAATTTCTGACAAGGTCCAGAATATCTACTCTGAGGAGTCCCATTCCCAACATGTCAAACACAACCACCCTAATTTGGGAACTACAAAAAGTTTTCAGCAAACACAGTGTATAAGAAAGATGGGGTCGCATTGCTCAGTATAGAACTGTAACAAAATCCTGACTTCAATGTAAGCCAACAGCTGCAGGGAGAATTCCTTAGAAAATATTCCCCAGCCTGAGGGGTGCTCATAATATTCAGCTGGAGTTTCTCACATCTTCTGGAGAACTTGGCAGTTGTTGGCAGTAGGCTCCGTGGAACCGTAGAATGATTTGGGTTGGAAGGAACCTTTAAGATCATCTAGCTCCAACCCCATGCTATAGGCAGGGACGCCTCCCACTGGACCAGGCTGCTCAAAGTCCCATCCAGCCTGGCCTTGAATGCTTCTAGGGAGGATGGTCAGAAGCTTCCATGGTCAAATGGACCAACCCATCCAACCCTGTGTGGTAGCGCCCAGCTTGCTGCTTGTGCCTTTTTGCAGAGTTAGGTGTTCTGGTGCCTCTGCTTAGAAAATAATTACTTTTTAGCTACTGAACTTTCTGCTATCCTAGTTCTTCTTTGGTATGTTGACATATGAACAAACTCTCCCACTTTTCTGCCTTTGGATTTCACATTTTTCCAGACCCTTTTTTCTGCCTGTGTGTGTATCCGAAGTCCTGCCAAAAGTACCTCAAGGGATACAGTGACAATTATGTTCTGTTTGTACAGCAAATCCCGTACAGTATCCCTTTAAAATGTATTTATATTATTTTGTTTCATTTTTGAAACAGGATTAGAATGGAATGTAACCTATTGTACTACTGCAAACAATCTGCACTTTCATAGATAGCATGAAGTTTTTCCAGTTACATTTTGCTACCTCCAAGGCAGTATTGTAGCTGCTTTCCTGGTGACTTGATACCAGAAGTATGCAACTTCATATAAAGGCAGATAGGTCGATATACTTGAGATATTACATATCGCTACTATTCCACTTTACTTCAAATAAGACAGTCTTCCTTATTAAACCAGCTTAATTTTACTTTCATTTCCATGCTTCTTTCCACCTATTTGCCAGGCTCATTTCTGCGGCTGTGTCTGGGCTGTGGCTCTGTGATAATTTCCTGTCAGCAGCAAAGGTGATTTGAGCAGTTCCTGCTGAAGGCTCAGTTTCACCTCACAGCTCGCTCCCTTCCTTGGTGGGCATTGCAATACCTCAGTTGCTATGGGGCTGGGGAGAAAGGGAGAGCAAGAGCACCCTGTGGAGAAGGAACGAAAGAGAGGATGCTGTAATGGGAACTGGAACTTGGGCTTTACTGCAATGGGAGTTGCTGAGAAGTGCTAGTTCCAGTCAGACAATACCGGAATCTGAGTTACTGCATCCTTAAAACAACGTCCTGCTATCAGCTGCCATAGAAGGCAGCTGGTTCATGGGAACAGTAGGAAGCACACCTATCTAGCACGTTGGGCAGTTGTCTGAGAAGACTTCTTTCTCAGAATAGAAAGTTTGATATCAGGATTTTCTGGCTGTTAACTTTTTGCATGCAGAAATATACATGTCTTTCACCCTATCTTACCTCTCTCTTCCCTCTCACATAAAAATGCTGCCTGAGGCAGTTTTCTAGGCTAAGACAAGTGAGTCCCTGGAGTCAGGGGAGAAGCAGATGCCTGAGCAGAAAGTGTGTACATTAAAACATGAAAAGCAGTCTTTAGGTGAAACATCCCGCATTTGCTGGAGCAGGAGAGAGGCATTTGTTACACTGTGGAAGCAACTCTTGGGATGCAGATTAACATCTATGGAGCTGAGAAGAGCTCACTGGAAAAGCATTTCTTCCTGTTGCCATGTTCCCTCCATCCTGCCTTCCCTCGAGCATGTTTGACAGCGTACACTGAGTGCTCTGGCGTTAGAGTTTGTGTTTCACATACAACGATAAGACTTTAACATGAGTTTCTGGATTTAAAACACCGACAGCTTTTTCATGGTCTGTGTTTGGATTGGCCCTAGCTGGAAACCAAAGCTGCTGCAGAAGCTGGCTTGTGACTCTGATGGAATAACTTCAGGCTCCCAGCACTTGAATTTGTTTTTGAGGAACATCTCTGGTTGTGAATTTCTGGCTCCTATTAGCTGGACATCACCAGACTGCCTCATGGGATTTCCCTTCTTCATCTTCATGTTTCCCTATTTAAGGTTTTTGGATTGAGTCTGCATCTCACATTCTTCAAGACAGTCCTAGAGCCAAGCAGAATGTGTCTTTTTTCACAGTCCTGCAGAAAGGAATAGAGATTGTGCACTGTGTGCATTTCCTTTGCCATTTAGAGTATATATCATCTCTGTTATATGATCACTGCCTTAATTACTGTGAATTGCAATTGAAGCATCCACAATTCTGATCTCAAAGACAGCACAGGATGCTAGAGGCTTACCCAGAGCTAACGCATGTGCTTTAAAAAGGCAAAGAAGCTGTTGTGTGTTTGTCATGTTCCTTTTTCGCCCAGCCTGGCCTGGGACAGCCCTTACTTTTTCCTCAGCTTTTCCTACTAATGCTCTCTGGGGAATTATTCAGAAGGTCTCAGTAAAGATACCTTGGCTCACCCTGGGAGGAAGGGGTATAGCCCCTCTGGAGTCTTCAGGTTGATGTTAGTCTTTTTTTTTCCTTCTCTTCTACTGCTTTGAGATGGAATGTAGGACCGTGTTGCATGTTTCTCTTCCGTGATGTTTGGTAGGTCTGTTTTAGCTGCATTCCCCCTCCACACAGGGTGTCTTCAGATAGATGGAAAGGCTGGGAGAAGTGCAGGAGGAGAAATATTACCATCGATCCCTACTTCTTTGGTTCCTCTGATGTCACCACACTGGTACCAGTGTTCCTCAGTTACTTCTGGAGCCAGGGAAGCAGGAGCTTTTTTGTCTCTCTTTAAAGCCCTAAACCACTGAGTTAGGTGTCTGAGTGGCCGGTGGGTGTGCACACAGCCTGATTTGAAAGCAGGAGTGTGTGGTGTGTGAGAGCATCTCAGCAACGCCAGACTGGGAGATCATCTCTGAAGACATCTTCTGGATTTCAAGCACCTGGGTAGGGAGGTGAGCTTTGAAAGAGAAAAGTGGTAGGCTTATTTTCAGAAGCAAAAGTCATCTGTTCCACCTGCTGAAGGCAGATGATGAAGCAGGTTTTGGAGACGTCACTCAGCAAACATCACATTAAACTCATTGTAACAAGATTGTCCTGAACGACTTATGGATCAGCCCTGAAGCAAATCTCAGCTCTTGCATCCCATAGCCAAGTTCTTGTCAGTTTATGTTCATGCTCTTGGGAATCTGTCTCTTGTTATCAACAAAACTCATCAGTGTTTTAGTTTGTGGTGGACTAAGGCTGAAAATATCCTGAGCTTTCTGAAAACAACTCAAAAACCAAAACATCATTCTCTCCACCCTCCCTCCTTCAGGAGGATGGCAGTATGTCAAGGCAGAGTCAGCTGGTGCTCCTTTAGGACATAGCTTCCTTGAACTGGGCGTATCGATTGCATGGAAAAGAGAATGAGGCAGGATGGGGCTCCAAGGCTGCAGCTATCTTGTTGAGCACAGCCTTCAAACTGGAAATGCTCTCTGGGAAGAGGGGAGGTTAAACCAGCACTGTATGCTGTGTGCAGTCCATAAGTCTCTGCTAGTTAAGAGAGATAAGTCCAAGCAGAGAAGGAAGACACTGAGGATGGCAAGGTTGAGTTATCCCATACATTTTTCTGGGAAAAAGACAAACCTATAACACAATGAGCAGGTGGTTTAGGTCTGTCTTTGAACTGTAAACTAATGGCTGAGAGGAGAGTTATGCGAAGAGTTACCAGTGCTAGAAATTTGAGAAATAATGCCTCTCACAATGGCTCTGCCTGAGGGTTTTATGTGCTGCCTCTTGCAGATGATTTGCATTCACTTGGGAGTCTGTGCTGTCTGCAAGGAAACATCTTTGAAATAATAGAGAAGTCTGTTCTATATGAGGAGGAAAGAGCTCCTAGACATGTAGCCTTTACAACGTTTGAAAGCAATGATATTTCATAAAGCAGAATCTTTTAGTAAGTGCTGAGCTGTTATTGTTTCTGATCTTATAGATGACCCAGGAATGTGATGTTTTTACTGGCAGTCACTGAGACAGCTCTTGGCTGGGAGCTATCCAAGTCTCCTGGCATGGCTTCGGCATTCCTGTAGATTTGACACAATGATTTTAACCAAAATCCCACATGCTTGATATAATCACTCAGTGCCTTTAGAAAGGGTTTTATACCTAATATGGACAAAAAAGGATTCTGCTTTTTCAGAGACGTGACGTGTAGTGAGCAGGTTTGGATCCAGAAATAGACACATCTGTATTCACTTAGTCCGAGTATTTTTTGTGGTCTCTGTTGTAATAGGCCAGGCACCTGCTGACTGTCCGAGCCCAGTTTGTGATATTCCATTTTGAAAAACACAGCTACCCCTCAGTTTCTCTTGATGGATGTGACACGTAAATGCTAAACATACTGAGGGCTGTTAATTACTGTACCTGCAGAGTCAAACAATGAAACAAAGATTAAAAAAATACGCCAGCCTTCTATGTGGATGCACAGGAGATGATCAGCCACTTTGGCTCAATGCACAAGTGGGAGAGAGCAGATGGAAACAGTGATTCTGAACTCCTTTATCACAGCATTTCTGGGGATGATTCTATCACTCCTGCACAGCAATAATGTACAGCTGTGCGAGGAGGCTAAGTGGTGCCAGGTGATTCTTTTACAGACACTTTTTATTCAGTGTTTCACAAGTACAGCTGACTCCACTAGATAAAAGGAATTAGGAGGACTATCCGTCGTTTCAGACCCTGCTTTTAGTTTTTTGCTGGTGCAAAACTGTTCTACAGCTGCTCTGTGCCATATTGGATATAGCTCCTGCCAAAAGCAGCACCAGGACTTCCTTGCATTGTATCTTGCAAGTGTGTATCACGGTACCTGAAGTCAGTAAACTGCCTTGTTGAAATGACTCCCCTTAGGAAGTGTGTGCCTGTGTAACTGATGAAAATCAGTTACAACTATACGAAACTGCAGTGCTGTATCACAGCTTGTTAAAAACACAGTGGTGATCTCCTGTGCAGGAGTGTTTCAATCTGTGCTCACTGTATGCATGCAGGACACAGGCAGACTGCCTCTCTGCTCTACGAACCTTGCCAGTGAGGATGCTTTTCTAAAATGTTTGGTATTGGCCTGATTTGAACTCTTTTAGTACATAAGCAAAATCCTGCAAGTGGTTGTACCCTTTTTTCACCTTTTTTCACATAGTGCCACCAGACCTTTCCCTGCACAAGCACAGGCAGTGTTGCAGATTACAGTAGGCTGAGAGATTACACTTCAGTCATGTAGGTTTAAACCATTTGCTTCTCTAGGAAAAATCTTTGATAGGATGGTTTCAGAGAACCATTTTGACAGGTTTTCTGGGGAGGAAGAGTTATGCACCACTGACTCATTCTCAACACAGTTTAAGTTATTTAAGAGTTTCATGTTTATCATGCATGAATCTAAGAAAGTTAATGATTCAGCTCATGCGGCTTGCCTTTATTTAGGTCTGTGAGTTTGCTTTCTGGAAGTTAAACTGTCTTTGAACATCATGAGAGAATCAGGAACTACAGCCATATTTCCTTCCCTGGGACTGTAATTGTCACCTCCCAGCATATGGTCCTGGGGTAGCCTCACCACAGCAGGAGCAGAGGACAGTGGTGGTATAAGGCATGAGTTACAGCCATAGTTAAATGCGCTTTTATGGCTTCAAGTCAGAGCAATGTTTGAATACAGTTCCAATGCGCTGAGATTTTCAAAGTGGGTAAGAACTACTTATGCTTTTTAGCCTACTGTCCTAAGGGAGAAATATGATGCTTTTCCAAGAGTAGCTATTTTGATGGAGAAATGAATGGTGAAAGACTTTGCACGACGGCCAACTATGTGATTAGAGAGAGAAGTATATTTCTGCATGGCTCCAAATCAGTGTGTAATTTCAGTCTCTTTTTTACTGTTATCAGCCTAGTGGAAAAGGGCCACGCCTACCTGAGGTCTATTGTGTCATCAGCCGCCTGGGGTGCTTTGACTTATTTTCTAAGGTAAGAGGATTTTTTTATAATGTTGTTTTTGCACTTGAGTGTTTACTGAGAAATATCCACATCAATGAACCAGACGAGAAGAATTTCTTCCTTTGATGGGAGATAACTGTATTTTGTAGTTGCTGTTTTGGATATTCCATCTCTATGACTGGATTCATCAAAGAATGCCTTATTACTTCTGTGACTGAGGCAGAACTTGATTCAAAAAACATCTGAGTGTCTGTATCATCTGGCTGACTAGAGGTTTTTCCATTGTTTTCCAAAGCCATTCTGTGCTGAGCTGTAACTCTTGGCACCTACAGTTCAAACAGTAGGCCAGTTCCACTTTTACTCCAGCACCCTGTGAAATAATGAGCTTAAGAAAAGGGAGTATTTGGTAAGTGAAGTCTGCATGCTTAACAGCATTGACATGATGTTTTTATTCTAAAGGACTAGGGAAGGATGTATAGTCTTCTAATAAGCCTTTACATTAACAAATAAAGTTATATCATATGCTGATGTAATTTACCTAGGTAATAAATTTCTTGATGTAAGAGTATTAAGACAATATGCAGAACATTGCAGCTAAACAGAGATTGCACTGCCATTGAAGCAGTTAACTGCTAGTCAGCTCCAGGGCTGCAAGCATTATTCTTTTGTAAGACAAGAGGCTATTAAAATAAGCTATTTAAAACATTACTGATTGGTTAACATTTGAAACATCTCTCTGACTGCCAGTTTAGGACCTCCAGTCTCTGGAAGAGTCCTGCAAAATCCAGTGAGCTCCTCAAGAGTTACCCTATAGGATTTGCTGGCGATTTGTGGAGAAAGATAATATGTCTGATGTCAGATAGTTGTCTTCCTCCATTCAAATTTTGATACGGTATTCATAGGAATGTTTTAATTTGCCAGAGATTTTCACTGCAGATACAAAGAGTCTGACAGGACCTAAACATGAATTTTGTTTCTTCATTTGTATAGAATAAAGTTGAAACAAGCACATTAACTATTGAAGTTAATAAAAATATTGTCCATAGGATCTAGTAATCACATGGAATGTTAGCTTTCATCAAAACAGTCTTCACAGATAAAACTTAGTTTAACACAATTCTTGTGTGAAGAAAAACAATGGTGTTGAAATAGTTAATTGCAGTTCTGCTTCTGAGGTCTTCCATAAAGCTCTGCATCTGAGGGTTTATAACAGTGACCCTTAGACATAACACATATGTAAACACAGATATCCTAAGCAAAATGAAACACATTATTCTGGGGGGATAACACAGCTCAAAAAAGCTCTCTCTGTGGAGAGAGGTCCCGAGGCTCTTTGTTTGCTTTTATCTTTTTATCTAATTTTGATAATGACTAATTTTCAATGGAAACCTTGGGAAAGGGGAAAAATTTAGAAAGTCTGAAAAACGGAAATGTGAGTGTCCTACTTACACCAAATATCTCTGCAGCTGGAATGTAAAGTCTGCAGCAGACAGGAATGATCAAACCGAAATTGCACATTGACTGCTTTCCCAGTTAAATCTCTAGTCTCAAAATGTCTGTTCATCCAGTCAAAGTCAACTGGGGGCTGACTGGTAAGCACAATTTCACTGGTTTTAACAGAAGCAGATCAGGCAGCTGGCAGGCAGACCCTCAAATTCTTGACCTTTGAGCAGAAGGGAAGGCTCCCATTGAATTACATATTAGTCCCTGGGTGGAGCTGTAGTACACCCATGCTTTTTTTTAAGTTATGGGCTGAGGGAGGGGTTGGGACACAAAAGGGCCTAATCCCCACTGGATCCGTACTGTACTGCAAAGAGCTGATCATCTCCTGAAAATACAGGTGCCACAATGAGAGCAGGGTGCTTGGAAAGACCTGGTGCAAACTCCAGCTCTGAGCTGGATTTAGCACAGGTTTTAAGCACAAACTCCAAGCAACACATCTGGAAAGGTTTTGGATGAAACAGCTTCTAAAGGAAGGAGGAAGAGTTTAAGTCTCAGCTTCTTCATTGTTTTTGGAGACAGATGTGGATGAAGGCAGTTATTGAAAACTGAATCAGTCTCTGTCTTTGGAGGGAAACCTGGGCTGTCCTAATTGCACAGTTCGGTAATGGTGCCCTCTGCAGTGTTAGTCAAAACAAGGAACAGCCATCTTACAGAAAAAATGTGACTGATGAAAGACCACAAGATACTGAACCTTGGGTACTATTTATCAGGAAAGCAAAAGTAGTTCTTTGTTTTAAAATATGTATCATGCTGGTTTGGATAACTTACATTATTTTCATCTTCCTTGAAGCCTTTTAAGTTCACTGCTGCAATACCTACTACTAAGAGAGACTTGAGAACCAAGTATGTCCTTACTTCTGGACCTAGTCAGTTACAAGATAGGGGTTATCTGCCTCTTCTACAGACAAGGATTGCAGCTTTGCTTTAGAGTTCAGCTTTCAGTGTGCAGTGAAGAGGAAGGAGAAACTATACACCAGTGAATGCTTCTGTTGGCATTTGGTGTCATTAGCTATCGTTGTAAGTCACCAGCTTATGATTAAGTATATTTTAATGTTCTGTTTCAGTGAAAAAAGCATTTCCAAAAGAAACAAGGGAAAATGCCTGGCTCAGATCCACTAACACATGCATAGCCTTTTGGTCTCAAGTGTTGGTTAGGAGATCAGTCTTTCAGGTCAAACCACTAACTGCTTTGAAGCCTGCTTTCTTGTCTACTTTAGGTTTATCATCTATATGGTCTGTCTAATGTGGGAAAGCTTAGCTGTGATCTAATTTATGCTGCTCCATGTGACCAAAAGGAGAAGAAAATGATAGTCCTTTCTATCTGTAAGAAGTTCCATCTGCTCATTTCAGAACCGGCTTGCCAGCCCTGCGTCACGTTAAACAGAAAATGACCTTAGTGCAGACACCCTCTGTAAACAGCTGGGCATGCTTCATAAGGCTTCTCACAGCTGGCTCCAGCTTGGCGCAGACTGCAAAGTGACTGCTGTCATCATGGCTGAGCCTGGACCTAGAGCTCTCTCCTGGTGGTGTCATTGTATGTCGGGGGTGCTTTTCTTGTCAGTCTGGCTTTTTCCTGCCCAGTCAGGAGCAGTGGAAAAAAAAATGAGCTCCTTATTAATGCTCCTTAATGCAAACCTTGGGTTCACAACTGAGACTTGACACTCACTTGGCCTGTAACCATGGGGCTTGTGTTGATCTTTCTCTAGCTCACGCTGTTGTTCGGGTCAAGTCCCAACAATATAGGTCCCATTTTGCCATGCTTGAACTTCCTTCAGTTTTGCAGATTTGTTGTTTCTTCTTTGTCTCTTTGTTCAACTGCATGCATGGAAGGAATTCATACTGTAAGTGGAAGATGAGTCACTCTTACTGTAGGGTCAAATACTGTGGTTTTAATGGCATTGCAGAAATGTATGGAAAAAGAAAATTAAACTTAGATCTGCCATGTGTTTAGGCACATGTGGATCAGAAGATGTTTCAAAAGTGTATGGGGTGCTGACCTGTTCTCTCTCTTTTCTCTCTTATGTCTTACTAATGGATTAGATCCTGGATGAGGTTGAAAGGAGAAGGGGCATATCTGCTGCTTTGGTTTATCCATTTATGAGGAGTTTGATGGAATCTCCTTTTCCTGCACCTGGAAAGACGATCAAAGTCAAAACTTTTCTGCCTGGAGCTGGCAATGAGGTAAAAAAAATAACAGGAAACATTAAGCACCAAAGCCTTCACCATCATCGTGCCTATAACAAACAGCAAAAGAAAAGCAGGAGGTGCAGGTAGTGCAAGTCATACGGGATGGTACTTAAAATGAGAAGCGCAGGAGCTGCTACAGTGTTGATACGTTAATAAGTTCATGCTGATTATTATAAACTGATTTATGGTTATGTATTTGTTATTTCATAATTTTTAATAAGTTGCCTTGGTTTTGCAAACATCTTTTTTTTTTTAATTTTTTTTAATTTTTTTTTTATTGTCTCAGTCAGGCAGAAACCTAGCATTGTAAAACATAGACCTTATGGAAAATGACAGTGGTGGTATTTTGGTTAAAGTTTCTCTTAACTTGAGAGTTACTAGATATCTGGCATGTCCTTTTATACTCTATGTGTCCTGATGTTAATATGCAGTAGCTGCATTCAGAAGAGCAATAGTATGGAGAAATTATTCACTGCAGGTAAGAATAGAATTTGTCCCACTTAGCAAAAGCAAGAAAATTCTCTTCTGGTTATTTTACAACTCCTAGGGTTAGTTCTGCAGTGCTATTAGTGTTTTTCACATTGAACCATATCTTCTCCAAGTGTAATGGAGTGGACCTATAATGTCACTTGGGATGAAATGAGAGGTGCCTTGTAAAAGTGATTTGCAGGATGTTTTTAAGCCACATGCATTTTCTTCTGGAGAAGTGAAGGAAAATTGAGGGGCTGCTTGGCATAGCAGCAGTAAGATCTGATAATGCCTTTGTGATGTGAACGTATCCGGGAGCCGTGGATCTCCAGCTTCTCTATCCTCCGCTCAAGCATCTGAACTCTCCCAGAGAATAATATTGCAATGATTCCAAACAAACAAACAACTCTTCAGGCTGAGCTTTACTCTGTGTTATGCTAGTACAAACTCGTTATCTAAATGGAATGCACCGTCTTAATTAGGAACAGAATCTTGTCCTTCCATTGTGGCTCTTCTGGCCTAAACAAAGATGATGATTAATTGGGAAGTAGACAGTATATTTCTTTGTGAAGAGCAGACTGAAGCAGAAGGCTTTGCCAAATAACAGAAAACATCTATGGCATCTAAAGCTGCTGTAACTTGCATTGCATCCTACACCCCAGCGAGATATTAGTGTTGGAAGTTTTGCAGCAAAATTAGCTCCTCGTGGTTGGGCACTTAAATATGGTTTGAGATTCCAGCCCCAGTACTAAGGAATGAAAGTGGGCATCTCAAACATGAATAGTATTACAGCTTAACCAGTAGGAACTGGTTTTGTGTTTCGTATCCTGTGATCTTGCTGCTGCTCATATCCCTAAAACAGTGTGTCTGTGAGGAATTTTGTAAGGGCTTCTCACCTTTAAACCTAATACAGTTTGCTAGTGAAATGTGGTCTCATGTGCATGAAAGCATAAAGGAGGTTTAAAGCAGTAAGATGATGGTGATTTTTGGACATATGGGAAGAAGGAGATGTATATGTGCTCCTGCTGCTACATCTACAAAGATTTTGACACAGCTTTAAGTTGGTCTGCTTTTCCCCTTCCCCTTCTATTTCCTCAGTTTCCTCAGTAATTCATCATTTTCTGTCTTGCACTTCATATTTTTATTCCTCTCTTACTCTCTTCTTCATTATATTTTTCTATCTCTTTTCTGTCCTCTGCCTACAAGTTCCACATCTGAGCATGTCAATTGCAGAATAAAAGGAAGATGTAATAAAGGAATCAAGCAAAGTGCATTTGAGGAAAGGAAGGAGAGGGTCCGAGGTCATGGATGAAGTATGACAATTAGACTTTAAAGGGATGTCACAAGTCACCATCTAAGACCTTGTCCTGACTCCCAGTTAAGTATGTACATATATATATATATATATATATATATACACACGTATGTACATGTGTTTATGACAGCAAAACGATTAAACACCAGCTAGTGACTTGTGCATTATAAAGGAGGAAAGATGAAGTAAATTGGGATTAAACTTGGCACGATGCTTAAGATCAGTCCCTGGCTCCCATCTAGATGTGAATTTGAATTGCAAGCCAAGTTGATACCAAATATACTTTGGCTTTATGACTGTTTTAACCTTGGAAACTTCCAGTTCTTTTTTGTTATGTACTTAATTCTGTTGACTCAGCCAAGCTTTACGTTTGTGAGAGAGTGTTTAGAAGGCAGAATTACACTTCCCTAGGAAATGATAGTAGATTTAATGCATGTCTGTATTCTGGGAAGAACATGAAATGACAGTGGACTGTGTAGTGCACTGTTTCTCTGGAGCTTTATGCCTCCAGCCTCAGTTTCCAAAAGAGGATGGAGGTTGCTGTGTTTGTCCCCTCAGCAGGCATGCCTGGGCCAGGGTGCTGCGTGCCCCTGGGTCTGTCAGACCTGACCAGTGACACTGACTGATACCTGTTGAACGTGTTCAGGTCATTGAGCTGCGGCGGCCGATGGACTCGCGCCTGGAACATGTGGACTTTGAATGCCTTTTCAAGTGCCTCAGTGTGCGTCAGATCATCAGGATCTTTGCTTCTCTCCTCTTGGAGCGGCGTGTGATTTTTGTAGCAGACAAACTCAGGTAAGTGACAAAGGCACCTGAATCACAGGCTGGGGCAGCGCTGTCTCCCGATACAAAAAGCTTTAATGTATGTCTAGAATGACTGCTGGATGTGAGTATTCTCTCCCTGCAAGGTTTAAATAATTTTACTTCTGCATAAATTATTTGCATCAGATGGGGAACACATTTTCTAGATGTTGCTTTCTAGCTCTGCCTGTACAATAGGGATATCAACACATATCTGCTTCACAGTCTACAAGCCTTTTGCAGAACGTTTCAAAGCAATATAGTCCTAGCGATACTTCATTTCTGTTTTGAAACACAGTACCCATAAACAGTGTCAGAGATCCTCACTGGACAGCGTTGGCCATACAGTGCACCCAGTGGGATGCTGAGAGTTGCTTGGTTTGCTCTGTGCAGTGCAGAGAGTTTGTGATGGGGCTAGGTTTGAAATTCTGCACTACCAAACCATGCAGTGTGAGCATTAAGAATGTTAATACACTCCTTCCCAACTACTTAGGCTACTTCATTTAGGTGCTCACACAACCTGAAAATGTTTTCTTTCTGAAATTCCATCTTGGGTTCCTTGCTACAGCCTTTTAACATCTTGTTTCCTTGCCCTATGGTTGCAACCTTCCCTCCTTGTTCCCTCTGAGGCATGTGCTCACCCCATGGTGTAAGGAGGGAGAGGGACCAGGTCATGGCTCCATGGAGCCCTTACCAAGAAAATGGGAGCTCCATGTAGGTTGCACCTCTACCCCTCAGCAAAGAATCAGTCCTTTTTTGAGTGCTTGTGTATAACCTCTATAGGAAAATGTGGGCATTGTAAAGAAGACTTTCTTTGCTGTATCGTGACAAATAATAAAACATAGCAAATAAAAGGAAAGACTGTAATTCATTAGATCCAGAAAAAAATCGAGCATCTTTTGAAAAGCCACAGTAGACAGTATGGGTTGTTAAAAACCCAGATGGATCTACCCAAACAACCTCTGTTAAACACTTTATCTGTCCTGACCTTCTCTGAATGACCGCCAGAAATAATAGCTGCACTTAGTGGCCGCCAGTGTATATAATAGCAAAAATACTTTGCATAGTAAAAGCTTTACAACCTTTAGGGGAGAATTCCTTAAAGCTGCAGACTTTTCTCAGGTTATAAAGTTATTTCCTTAGTAGTCCTTTTTGTTGTCTAGAACAACAAGAACATTTTATTTCATCCCTTTCCTTGTCAGTAACTCTTACTTTGAATGACCATTGGGAATGACTTAATTTCCTATAAACTCCTGTTGAGAACTGTGGAGTTAGTTCAGGGTTTCTGCAGTACCCTAGAAGATATGTGAGTTACACCAGGAACACTGGGGCAGGTGGCTTTTGAAAATACTCTGATGTACTTCTTCTGAATACTTTCCTACTAAATGCTTAATTATTACAGAGGAAGTGAGAATTGTATGATGCTGATGCCAACTATTGCACTGCTTTGGAGCTCCTACTTGCTCCTTGGCAATGTTGTCCTGGTTGGCCGAGTACCCTGAGCCTTGATCTTGGCTGTGGGCACAGTAGAGTGGGGAAGGCTTGCTGCCCAGGGGACAGAGAGCAGCCATTTCCTGGAGTTTCTCTGGGACAGCTGATCTCACTGATGTCCTCTAATACTTCTCAGCACTATTCAGAGAAAAAAAACAACCATTAAACCTACTTTGACACACTTGTGGCATCTTGGCTTGGAAAACAGTCATATTGCTGAGCTGAGGCTTACAAAGTCTTATGGTTGTTCCTGCAAGGGACAGAAGCCACGCAGCCCTTATTATACACTTTGTTTTGTTTCCTCTAACAAAAGTATGACATAATCTGCCCTGGTAGGTAAGGTAGGTAAGATTAAGTCTTGGGAATACTGAGCTCTCCTGAACCCTTTCACCTGCTGTGTGGCACATGCCAGAAATACAGGTCCTCCCTTTCTTTCCTTTCCTCATTTTTGTTTGGTCTGTCTGGGATCCTAAATGCTCCAGGACAGAGACTGTTGCTCGTTCTGTGCACGTGCACAGTTATACTTGATATAGAACAAGGGCTCTAAGAGTAAAACAAACTAATAACGAGTCCTTTGACAAAGGTCCAGAGAAAGCGACAGTAAGAAGTGGATTTAAATTCAATACTTACTGAGGTTTTCATGGTTTAAATGGGGATGAAGTCTAAAATGAAACACTCTGGCTCTGAGCTAATAACTGTCTATCTTGGAACCCCCGCCTTGTCTGACATGAATTTTGTTTATAGGCATCATGGCTGAAACTGAAGGAGTTTACCAGTAATGTGGAGAAAAAAAAAGAAAAAAAGAAAAAAAAAAAAAGAAGTGAAATATCTTACAGGTCTGTGGACCAAAGTACCAGAGCAGGAAATTAAAAAGATTTTACAAGGGTTTGATTTCCGCATGTACCCAAAAAGCAGCTTAGAAAGAAATGATGGAGTTCAGGCTTCAAACAATGAGATGCAATGGGTTTTTATGGCTGCCTAGTTAACAGGTCTCCAAGCAATAAATGACTTCACACATTATACAGGTTTCAGAAAGTCATGCCTAGTGAAGTGAGACTCATTCAGTAACTTGTTATTTATGGTTCTTGTGCTGCCCAGAGTGTGAAAACTTGGAGTCCTTACTCTTTACTGAGAAGAGGTTGCCATCTTTCAATACAGAAAGTGATGCTACCAGAAATAAGGAAACAGTAAGGTTTGAATGACAAGCCTGTGAGTTAGCCTTGGTTAGTTGTGCATGTGTGCAGATAGTTGGGTTTGTTGATTTGTTTTCCTCAATAGGTTGCTTGTGCATTTTTTTTTCTACTTGAAACTGAGTGAATAAACCCCTGCAACTATTTGCTCACCCTCAAAAATTTGTCTGAATCTGCCAGTGGCCTTTCAGTATGTTGCTTTCTGTGAACTGTCAGGAAGACAACAGAGAAATAAAGGCAGTAAGAGAGAAATCTGGAAGAATAAGTCAGGAAAAGGAAGCAACACTCCAGTTTCTCAAACATTGCTGAGAGCACAGCTGAGATGTATGTCCCACCATATTTCCAATCCCTGTCCCAGCTGGAAGCCTCTTTTTATGTTCCTACCTGTTGTATTCTGCCTGTTCACCCCAATCTTGAATAATCCCACGATGCTGCCAGCTGCAAAGGGAGAGTTTATCTACTGCAGTCCTTTGGGGTTTACAAAGTGAGGCAGCAGATGCAAAATCAGGGGCTTCCTGGGCGCAGCGGACATTGGTGTTACTGCAGGCACAAAGGTAGCAACAGAAAATAAATAGAACACAAACACTGGAGGAAAAACATTACTCTGCTTGTTTTAGTTTTGTTCCAGGGAAAAAACTGCAGGCATGTTTGCTGCTGGGTAGGGTATCCATGCCTGTGAGAACAGGTCTGTTGGCTTTTCCCCTGACTTCCTGAACAGAGGGAAAGGAAGGGCTTGGACATCTCAGCGTCCCTTTGTTATAATCTCATTTTTTATACATAAATTAGTGTGAGTGTCTGGATGAGGTTTTTGCTGTGGATTGAAATCCAGAAGTATTTCTTTCAGTGGAAAGCTGTAGAGGCTATGAAAAGTATCTGTAGAGTCCATGCTCTTGCAGGAGAAAAAGCAAGTTCTTACTGTTGTCATTATTTGTTTTCCCAAGATATTTCAGCTACTTTGCAGTGATGAATGAGTATGAGCCTCAAGGAAAGTTGCTGTAGAAAGACAGAGGTTTTATACTCCCACATCATATAGATGAGCTCAAAAATGTACCCTAAGGAAAATGCATTATGTAAGCACTGCCAGTCTGCTAAGGCAGTCTCCTCTCTGGCTTCCCTTGTTAATTCCTGCCCCAGGCCATGCCCTCCTTCACCCAGAAGGCTGTGCCAGCTCAGGCACAGTGGGGATTATTCATTTTGCAGTTTCTCCAAGCCAGTTGGGCCTCTCAGCCCGGTTGCAGTGAGAATTCTCATGCTGGGTCAGGAGAAGAGCAGGAAGCTAGAATGGGCAACAGGGCTGGGCTGGGTACATTTCAGGCTGGTGTGAGTCAGGTCAGTTTACAGTGTCTCAGGCATTCCATTAATTAACCCACAAGTTTTACACATGTGCAAGAGAAGCTTGAGTGAACAAAGATAAGGCAATAATGGCAGCTGTGACAGTGAACTTCAGTGCAGCTTCCGCCTCTGCACATCAGTGTCTTTCTCCCTTAGGGATGACTGCAGATGACTCCATCTTTCCCAGAAGAGATTTGCTGTTTCTCTGTCCCTCAGCCTGCTCTCATCCCTTCGGCTGTATGGGGCAACCTAGTGTGACACAGACCAGCAGGCTGTCACCTGGTGGGCCACAGCCCCAGACAACCCTCCTCTGCAGCATTCACCCCACAAAGCCAAGAGGCACTGCTGTGGGAAGAAGCTAGGCACTTATGAGGTGGGAGGACTTAACAGATATTAAGGGTAAAAACCTCTGTGTCTGCTCCTGAAATATTTGGGACTTCCAGGAGGAATCTATTCCAGCATAAGTGCAAAGTTCAGGCAGGTCTCAGACCTGACCAAAGGTCAGGCTTCAGACAGAAAAACTGACTAATTCAGATCAGAAGCATAAATATGTAAATACTTGCAGGAAGTCACCCCACAGGCATGTCTCTGTTAACTTTGAGGAGCAAAAATGGAGCAGAGTGTACTTGTACACAAGTGCAAAGGCTTTCAGAACAAACAGTGGTATTTTCCTAATCTCACGGACGGAGATGGTTTAGGACTGTCCTTGTTATGTTCAGAGAGTACTGAGGCTTATCCTCCTGTTTGAATCTGTTGTCTTGGAAGCCAAGAGCTCATGCTAGGAAGAGAACTTTCAGCAGTTACAGGGCAGCCTGATCGCAGTCTCCCAGTGCCCACCTAGAAAAACTGTATTAGAGATGCTTTTGATCTTGTAGCTCAAGTTGTGCCAATTCAAATAGAAGATGTGGCAACGTTTACTTAGTAGTAAGAGTGAACTTATTATTCAGCTCGGTACTGAGGTCAAATGGAAAAGAGCAGCTAAAATTTTGGACAGATTAGTAACGTGGAGGCTCATTCCCTATTCTTATTGTTATGTAATAAAAGTAGGATGCAGTTCTCACAAGCTAATCATGGTAGCGAGGCCTTACTAGGCTCATGTGCTTGCTGCTCCTTTCCAGTAGCTGCTGTATCATAAAACTTGTAAAATCTGCCAGCCTGCAGGTTAAAAGGTAAAAACGTGTGTTGAGACAAAGAGGCAAAGTGTGCTCAGCAAACAGATCGTGAACTTCGCCCAGTAATAAAGATTTCCTTTTACTTCCCATATCATAACAAAACTCCGCAAAAAAACAGTGCAGGGAACTTGACAGCAAATGCTTGCCAAAAACCTTTTTTTTTTTGAGGAAGAGTTTACTGTGTCCAATCTCTATGTGATCTGTACCTTTTCTTAGGACAGGATGGAGAAGATCCAGCAGTGTATTCTTTTGATCACATTTGGCACAGCCCTTTATTGAGCTAGAAGTTCAACTCTTTGTCTCAAGCAAAAGTTTTTCCCCCGTTATCCACTGTTCATCAAAGAAATATTTAGAGATACGATGTGCAGAACCTGCTGGAGTGTGCAGTAGATTGTCTATCTTCTATCTCAAGTCAGGTGGAGTGCGAATGTCATTTCTTCTAGGATGTTTTATCCAAAAATCATCAAGTGCTTTCTGAAGATGGTCGGGATTATTGTGCTGTCTGACATGCTTGAACACAAGCTGGGAAATTTCTTTCACTAATTCCTGCAGCAAAAGGAGTCATCACTTGTATGATTACCCCAGATGTAATCATGCCCAATATGAAGAGTTTATTTTACAGCAAGAATGTCAATTTCTGATATAAGTAACTAGAGAGATTTTCCATTTCCTTCAGCAAGAGCTGGATTGTGATTTAGAACTTGCAGACCACTCCTGTTTCACTTAGGGGACAGTAACCTGCAGCTGCCTTCATCTTTTACATCAAGAACCATCCTCCACAGCCTGATTCTCCACTGCCTTCTCTGTAATCACTTTCCTTTTGTGAGACTGATTTTTCTATCTGCTTGTACTATGAAGTACCACTAAATAGAAGCATGCATACTTAAAAAGTCTCAAAACTCTTAAGCCCTTCATAAAGCATGTGATTATTTGTCTTGATGTAGCTCCAATTGCTTAGTATTCTGCTTTCTTTCTTTGTTATCATCTTCTTTGTGTAGGATGTTTGTATGCACCCCAATCCTGCAAGATGCAGAGTGCCTTGTCTTACCATCTGAGTGCTAGAATGGAAAGTGTTTAACGTGATGTGAAATTGGTGGTTCAAGGTAACTAGCAATTGCTGTCTCTAAAGACTTTTGAGAGAGAATTTTTGCACTGTGTTCTTCCTTCTCAAGAGATACTTATATTTTGTACTACTTGGAGAGGTACCAATCTGGCATTCAGATTCTGCGATGACTGATGGCAGTGGAAGAGCTGTGCATTGAGAGTATTTCTAATGTAACTTCTCAGGAAATGTGTCAGATGGAAGAGACAGCCTGAGAAACCAAATGAACTTTCTAAGTCTGTCTTAATCATAGAATCATAGGATTTCTCAGGTTGGAAAAGACCTTAAAGATCATCAAGTCCAACCGCAACCTAACCATACTACCCGAACTCCAACAACCCTCTGCTCAATCATGTCCCTGAGCACTGCATCCAAATGGTTTTTAAACACATCCAGGGATGGTGACTCCACCAGCTCCTTGGGGAGGGACTCTTGTTTAAGATTCCAAGGTCCCATAGAAAGGAAATATAATAATGGTATTTTTAATACATGGTGAACTTTGATGGCATTTATTAATGTGCCATATTGCGAGAAGGGTACAATAAGCTTGTAAATTTTTGCTTTTCCTCCTGCTCTCCTTTCCAGTGATGTTTAGTCAGGCTTTGACTAAAGCTCATTTTCCCACTTCTGATTTGTGCAACAAATGGGCTGTGGGCTCTCACTCTTCCTGCTCCATTCTGTCTCGCGGGCTCTCACTGTGCTGTCAGGAGACGTTCAGGTCTTTATAGTGGGGCGCCCGGTGCAACCACACAGGTAGGATGAGGTAACACAAAATAGAGGAGAGTGTTGAAAGCTTATGCTAAAGGGGTTGTGGTCAGAAAAGAATTTGTGGATGAAGATGTTGCCTGCTCAATTTTCTATAAAACATATTGCGGAGGGACCAGAAATGGGCCATGGAAGGTGATGCAAACTTTTGAGCAAGCCTCTTCCATGAATTGTACTCACTGAATTGTACTCCAGCTCCATGAATTCTGGCTTGCAGAATACATCAGCACTCAAATAAGGGGAAACACTAACTCCTGACTTTCTTTCACACTTGGTGAATGCACAGTTAGGATGCATAGAGTGCACAGAGTGCCTTCTGCATCAAGTTGCTGCTACCTGTAAAATATTTGGTTTGGAAGACAAGAAAGCATCTGTCCATATTTCCTGAAAAGAAGGAATAATAGAATTACAGAGTCATTAAGTTTGGAAAAGACCTCCAAGATCACCTCTAAGATGCAGGACCTGGCACTTGGACTTGTTGAACTTCACAGCATTGGCCTCAGCCCATTAGTCAGCCTATCCAGATTGATCTGTAGGGCCTACCTATCCTCAGGCATATCAGTACTTCCTGCCACCTTGGTGTCATCTGCAAACTTACTGAGGGTGTACTCTATTCCTTCACCCAAAGGAGGGAAGTTGGATATTGATCAGAGGCGCAGTATAACTGTGTGTTTTAAGCCTCATGTCATGACTCTTAGTTTACTTCTTTCTTACATGTTTGCTTTAAAAAAACAAATCGCAATGCACAATATTACTCTGGCTTTTACAAGCAATACACACTCAGCTTTCCTTGTAATAGGTGCAAACAGATCTCATTTTAAATGTCTCATTGATTATTCTAGAGAAAGGTCAGACGTAGCAACAGACACCTGTTGCTTGACAAGAGCTGCTCTTAATTCCCTCTGAACAGTGCTTCCCACAGGCACAGGGCCATGTCAGACAGCAAGAGAACTGCCACGGCTGCAGCAGGAACGTCCTCGTCCTCATGTACCACTATGGGGGCTGAGCCTTTTGTAAGGGGGTTCCACCATGTGGAATTCTCTGTCTGGAGGAGAATCTAATTATTTAACTAAAGTTAAATTAAACCATCAAGAGTTAATAAATACATTAATAATATATTAAGATGTATTGACTCATTCAGAAATTACAGTGCTTCCTTCTAAAGCACCGTATAAACGCTTGAAGGATTCTCTGTAGCATCCTTTATCCCTGAAGGGCTTCTAGAGAAACACTAAATATTCAAATCTCAGATGCTGAAACATTCCTTGCTGACAGAGGCAACTGTACAGCCATTCACACAGCTCTCTTTCCATAGCATCAGGTACTCTTGGTACGAAGTAACTGTCACATCTTGTGTACTTGTGAGCAGATCTAATGAGAACAGAAGTGGAAAAACAAAAGGTATTTTAGGCTTCATTTCAGTACAGCGAAGGTAAATTAAGGCTGAACCTTGTCCCCAAGTACTTCGTTGAATTAAAATCCAAAGTAGTATTTTGCCTGTTTGGTTTTCAGTTGGGAAAGCCAATGAACTAGCTGTAATTCCTGCTGCTCTGCAATCATTAGAAATAATTTTTCCATCAGTGCTCAGGTAGGTTACTGTGTTAGAATTAATTTGCATTTGTTTCAAGCAGCAATAACACAAACACAAATTCTGATGTTTGTTTTGATTGTAATTTTTTGTCTCTTGCATACAGCTGCCTATAATCACAGTGGCAGAAACTCATCTTTTCAAATGGCAAATTTTTCCTGATAGATACTGTGCTTGCTTATCAGCGAGCTGTGCGTAGTGTAGGGGCATGGTGCAAGGTCGTTGCAGTGTAAGCACGTGGATTATAGCTGATTTTTGTCTACATCTTGAGACAGCTTCTGTTGTGCAAGCTCAGAAAAGCCTCTGTTGTGCAAGCTCAGTCCTACTGGAGACCAGCCTCCCTCTATGCTGTTTGAGCCCCTCTCACAGCATCTGCAATATCAAAAGAAGAAGGGCAGATGTCATTAAGCAGCATCACTGTTCCTACATCTCAAAGAAGCAATGGGGAGGGACAAGTTTTGCAGTGCCCTGATAATTTGTCCCCATGTGCACGACATATTCAGGTTCACATTAAATTGTTCTCCTTGCATCGTTCAGCCCAGCAACTCACTGTCCCATCCCTCAGTTTTGAATCCTGGTCTCTTTGCCCTCAGTCCATTTCCCTTTTCACCTCCCCATCAGGCTCATTTTCCTTTCCTTTCCCTTCCTTTTTCCTCTATCAGCTGAGCCTCCCATTTCTTTGTGTAGCCCAGGGCTACAGTGGAAAGGAATCTTCTGCTTAGTCTGAGCAACTTCTGAAGAAATTAGCAGCTAGAAAAGTCTCTTTTAAGTATGCACAAAAATTTATTCTAGGATGGCTTCTAATATGGCAGAATGTCCTTGTGTTTACAGTTCAGTAGCACAGTCCTTGGCACACATATTATCCCCTCCTGTCAGCCTCCAAGCTCTTGCCACCAAAGCATGCAACCTTTTCACATAAAAGTTCATCACAACTTGGATTGGATAAATGAGAATCATTTCACAAAAGCACATTTTACATAGTGAAATAATGGCCTTTTTGATCTGGCTTTGTTCCTGGACCACCTGACCTAACATCAGGCCTGTGGGTTGGATCCAGTTGTCCTCCTGAGGTCCCTTCCCACCTCAGTTATTTCATGGTTCTGTATCACTTTGCATGAAGTGGGAAAACAAGGTGTTATCCAGAGGCAGATGGTTAAAAATGTCAGTGACAGCAAGTTAAATTTTGAATCCTGATCACATGCACACAGCGGCAATCAGAAGAAAGCAGTGCTACAAACAGACAGATCTCCTGGGCCCTCAGTAATTGAAGGCATTATGCATGTACACGTAGAGGCATCCTTTAATCTCTAATAAGCAGTGGGTTACCTGTGACAGCTTCATTTCTCAAACATTTCTATTTCAGCTTGGCTTTAGTATTGAGTTACAAGCACAAAGGTATTTCTTGCTTTCCTGTCCAGAAGGTTGTCCCATACACTTCCTGCAATCATCTTCTGTCATGCCCCCCCAGCTCCCCCTGCATCTGACGCTGTGCCTCTGAATGAAGCTTTTGTTCACTGTGCCTGTTTACACATATCCATTCCTGACTCGGGGCATTTTTTCACGGCCACAGCCGCACAGCCAGATTGCTCCATCACCACATTCTCTTCTGTACCTACAGCACACGATTTTGTTTTGAAATGTTAATGGGGCAGATCTAGCTAAAAAGCTGCAAAAAACACTTCATTTGGCTTGTGTCAGAAAAGGGGAAATCCAGCTCTTTTCCCATCTTTTAAACAGCTAGGATAAATGATAAATGGGTAAATGAGAGTCAAGCAGTAATAATTTTGCATATGTAGCATGCCTATTTCACACAGGTTAGAAAACTAAATGTTCTGCACTGCTGTATCAGTGACTTGTTCTTGAATTCTCCTGAAATGTGTCCTTGCCTGGCCTATTTGGTGGGCAGGCGGTGGGTTGCTGAAGCACAGGACCTCAAACACAACTCTGGGACTGAAGCACAAGCCACAGACTGGGGGCTCTGAGTACGTGCAGCTGCAGAAAAAGGGTTCTGGGGGCCAAGGGTTGTACTGGAGCAGAGCAGCCACGCTGGAGATCAGAAAGAAAGCAGCAACATCTCCCTATCATCACCCAGCTCTTCAGGCAGCCCAGAGATCTTCAAGGGCTTCCTTTAAAAGCAGGAATGCTGCAAGGGGAGATGTCAGCAAAAATGCTGCAATATGGACTCTATCCCTCATGATACTGATATATTTTGATTTATGCCTTGCCTCTGATGCTATTTCTTAGGCTTATCCCCCTGAGTGAAACTGCTGCTGTTGTTTAGTCCTATCCACTGAGAGAAATTGTTCCTTTTCCAGCGTTTAGCTGTGCATTGCATCTGGTGCAGTGCAGTTCTGCTCCCAAGGCTGCCTGCCCAGCGAAGGAATTCCACAGCTCATATCTCATCCAAACTGCAGCAATCTGCTACAATTGTCACTGCTGTATTCTCTTTATGTGATGCCTTTCTAGCTTTTTGCTTTGTCCTTCCCCTCTGCCTCTGCAGACTGTGTGGCGAAGGAGGCTGGCCAAATTCTTGGCCTTGTGGTCTTTTCCCAGAACTCTTTACAGAGTTCTTCACAAACCTCTCAGACCATTGCAGAGTTGTTGCAGATGTTGCCCTCTCTCAGAGACTGAAGTTAAGGCAAAGTCTGGGGAGGTGTTGAGGGGTCCAGGAGGGAAGTGTCAGATGGATAGTTTTGCCATGGAGTTCACCAATGGCACAAGGACAGGAACTACCACAGAAAAGCATTGCCATGACCTGCCACAAGACACATGGGTGTGCAACACCCACTGAGGTGTTACACCTGAGGAGGAGAAGGCCTCCAGGCTCCAGTCATAGAAGGGAGGAAGCTCTCCCAGGTAGATGGGGGATGTGGGTCAGAAGGGAACTCGGCCAGCTGTGGGTTGGATTATGAACATGCTGCAATAGCAGATGAAAGAGTTCAGCAACTAAGGACAAAGTAACATAATTAAGGCAGCAGGAAGAAATGAGAATCACGAAAAGCTTGTAGACAAGTAAACACAGGCAGTAGAAAGACTTATTTGTGAATTTACATTTTTATATTCATTTCTCCATTTGAAGAAATGGAGGGGCCAAACTGGTGCATGGTTCAGAGTATCTGCTTAGAGCTGGTCCAGCGCTGTGAAATGGAGCTGCTGCGTGACTTGGCCTCACGTGGAAAGGATGGTCTCCCCTCTGCTTCTGGCACAGTAGCTTGCTTGTCCCAGGGGGGAGGAAGAGGAGGACACAGGGGTCTTCTCTTATGCCTTTCGTAAGTGCAAGTGCCAAAGCTTGTGGAGATGCACAAGGGTAGCAGAGTCTGGTCCAGCAAATGGAGGCACTGCAGTCATGGACTTAGGAGGTGCTTAGGGTGTAAGGCTCCCTCAGGTCTCTGAGGAACTGTAGGAGGTGGATGGAGGAGTAGGAGGGAATACAGTCTTCGGCTGTTAGAATAGAGGAAAAGGAGTTGTCAAGTGTACGTGTGGAATATTTCCAGTGTGAGTAGTATGTGTAACTGAATGTGACTTCAATATTTAGTGAGAGTTGATGAGCTCTGGTCTTTTGAAGCAGGCACATGCAGAACTGGCAGTGGCACTGGCAGTGCTCTCTGCAGCATCAGCACAGCATCCGTTGGCTGTTCAACAGCAGCTGTGTTTCTGAGAATATGATGATTATTCTATAGTAATATACTGATGATTACTTTTTAAAATAGCCTGGATTTGGGGATATTTGTTGAACTGAACTCGAAGTTAATTGCCTTTATTCTATTAGTGGTCAAAGTTGAGTCAAGTTGCTTTTGACATGGGTGCTAACCATGTCCAGCAGCAGTCCCCACAATTCAGCTGACTCATGGCCATGTCTGAAAACACTTGTACCTCAGCTCTTGGTCTGAGTGGGTCTCCACATCCAAATATGCAACAGGGAAAACTTCTGTGTGCTACCACGGGAAAATGATTTGTAGAGCAATGTACCACAGAAAAGGAGAAGTCAACTTTGAGTGGGGAAGATGCAGTGTTATCACTTCAGTTCCTCAGTAGCTGCTTTGATGATGACATAGCCGTTCCATGTCTGAAAAGATTCATCAGGTTCCAAAGTTGTAATGGAAAAATGTCACTAGTTTCCTATCATTACTGATAGACTCATGCATTAATAACACTGTATGACATCATGTCAGTACTTTCATCTTCATCAAAACTGCCTTGGTCTATTAAAAATGAGAATATTATGAAAATATTCTGTGACCATTCTGTTGCTTTACTTTGTGTGCTTCACACACCTTGGAGAAAATAAAGCATCTTATTTACTTCATGTTTCTCGTCAACAAGAACAGTTGGAGCAGTGTATGTGTTGCACAGCTTGAAAGGAAAAAGTGGAGTGGACTTGTTTCCAGGTTAGGGCTTTATTTTTATTTTCATTTACAGAATATGCTTTTGAGAGAATTGGAACTGTATGGCAGAGTTTTAAAGTTCCCTTATGGCTGTCATTTCCGAAAGTGACCTTACAGAATGTTAAAACCTCACACTGAAGTGGGAGGTGTGTACCCCTTTCTATTGGGGACTCCTTCGAGCTGTGGAAGGATGCTTTGTACACGTAGGAATGTACACAGATGTACAGAGATGGTTTGTACACGTAAAAATTTGGTTCCATGCGTCTTCCAGGCCTCCCAGCCTCAGCACAAGGGACAGGAGTATGCTCTTCTGGGGGTTTGGGGCTCACAGTGAGTGTTTCCTGCCTGAGATGTCTCACAGGAAACCATTTTCTGGGACTGAATTTTGCCAAACGGATGTGCAGAGCCCTACCAGGCACAGGAGGAGCTGACAAGGGCAGCAGGATGCCATGGAGCAGGGTGCTGCCACGTGCTGTGCTCAGCTGCTCCTGGCCCCATCCGCCCCCTGGGAGAGCTCTGAAGGAGAACCCAGTGTCCTCCCCTGGCGTGGGAATGGCGCTCAGAGAGGATGCAGGGGCTGATTTACGTCACGGCACTGCGTGTAAAGCAGCAAGTTACAAAAGGGCATTCTATAGAACGGAGAAAAATATTAACCGAATGTTAGAAGAATGTTTGTCTTCCTGCTTTTAGCTCGACGTGGCTCTTTTTTTAGTCAGTCGTGTAAGAAGACCAATTGGATGCAGTTAAAAGTGCGACAGCGTCATTAAAACCAGTTTGAGAATCATGCTGGGGGCCTGCACTGCGCCCCACAGCTCTTCTGAAGAGCAGCATTATGTTTGCTATCACCCACACTTGTAGGACCAAAAGAATGAGTCAATGGCAGAACCCTGCATGCTCTAAAATGATGTATTTCTCTAACTTTCTGATTTTTCATAGAATCATAGAATGGCCTGGATTGAAAAGGCCCCTAATGATCATCTAGTTTCAACCTCCCTCATATGTGCAGGACCTGTTTCAGACTACATAAGTTATGAAAACACGCTGTAATTGACAGATCTTTAATTAAGTATCAAATAAATTAAACAAACCAGCAAACAACAGGCTAAAAAGGCATGCATTTACTGCTCCCCAGACTTCTCTCTTCCTCTTCTTATTCTCACTTTTCCCCTTCAGCAATCTTCAAAAGTTAATCACTGACAGGAACTAACAGGCAAAACCTTTCTTCTGGCCCTGGCACAATCCATAACCAGAAGTGCTTCTGACAGCTATTTCAGTGGAAGTCTGATGCCCCCTAAAGTTTCCAGTAAGACTTGCAGTGAAGAAATTGACGTTTCCCCTCAGCATTCTCAAGCAATAGCAGCTCTGAAGTTATTAGTTATTTATAGTTCTTTGTGGCTACATTAAGCACAGCAGAAGTTTGCACTGTGAGAAAATTAGCTCGGTCATGCTGGGCTGGGTAACAGTCCAAATTTCTGTCATCCACTGCCTGCAAGAAGGAGATGCTGTAATGCAGCCCAAAATCAAAGCTGTGTAACAGAAAGCATGCCTCTATTCCCCTGCTGCTCAAACTGGCGCAGTAATGAGGCTCCTTTATTTTTAATGTTTGGAAACCATGTGACTGTAAAAGGGAATCGGGTTCAGTAGTGGAGGGATGGTGTATGATGTAAATTTTCCACGAATGATACGAAGCCTCAACTTCATGGGTATTTCAGAGCACTTTTCTGAACAGGGTTAATACCAATATCATGACAGTTGGTCTGAAGTCCATCAAAATATATTATTATTGTGTGGTTAGTTGGTTTGGTTTTGCTTTGTTTGTTTATCTTGTTTTTATCTGATGTAGTCATTTTTCTTTAGCATTTTCAATTTTTATGTTTTCCTTTCGCTGTCTCTTGTTTGTTTGTCAGTGCTTGACATGAAAACATCCTCTCTCCTCAGCACCCTCTCAAGCTGCTCACACGCCGTGGTGGCCCTGCTGTACCCATTCTCCTGGCAGCACACCTTCATCCCCGTTCTGCCCTCGTCCATGATTGACATCGTGTGTTGCCCTACGCCCTTCCTGGTGGGCCTGCTTTCCAGCTCTCTTCCCAAGCTGAAGGAGCTGCCTGTGGAGGAGGTAAGAGCTGGCACCAGAATTATTTGCCAGGGCTAAAGCTGGCCTGGCCAGGAGAGAGCCTGCTGCTTGCTCCTTGGTCCTGAGGACAGAAAGAAGTGAATGTTGACTGGGGCCAATATTCTGATTTCTTATGTTTGTGTTGTACCTGTCACGACAAGATCACAAAATGCAAGCTGCTATGACACTGGCTAATGCTAATGGCAGTTGTGCATGCAGCCATAGACAGAAGAGAAAACAAAATCTTTAAGGTTTTGGGTTTTTTTATTGGTGGGAAGGTAACTTCTAAGACTTTGCTAACACTGTATTGGAAATCAAATGAGAGTTGTACTTCATCAGCTGTTCTAATAAAACACCACCAAAATCTTCAAGGCCACACGCTTCTTTCTTTTCTTACTCCTACTGCTTTCCTGTCATTTTCCTTTTTTTTGTGTGTGTGTGTGTCCATTTACAAGGCTCTCTGTGCTTCAGGCTTTTGTAAATCTGCTGTTTTCCTCCCACGTCCTAACATTGCTCTCCCACATCCCAGCTCCTTCTCACAGCTTCACTGCTCCATTAGCATTGGCATGTCACACCCTTGCCCTCCAGAAGCCCCCTGTCTCAGATAGCACCATTTTCTTTAACCCACTCCCTGAGATACTTTTCAATCACTCATTAGCAAAAATTAATAACATGCTAAGGTGTAAAACAAAAAAAATCTGCCCAACTATGTTAATTTTTGCACATATTTACAGATCTATTTTAAATCTGACTTTAGTTCTACAGAAAGAACTTCATCTTCCTCTTTTGTAACCTCCTTTATGACTGTTTTCACAGTAGGAATTTGATCTGTGATGAGGCTTGGGATCGTTCAGACAATCCTTCTCCATTAGAAAGCAGACTAAATGAATGTTTTCTATCTCTTAAGATACATTTCGCCATCATGTTTTCTTTCTTCAGGCTCTGATGGTTAACCTGGGATCAGATCGATTCATCAGACAGGTAAATTACACCTTGAAATGTTGCCACATACTTTAGCAACCTGCTTAATTTTATCATACTAGGTTGCTTGCTTTTGAATCATAGATGCCCATATGCAGTGGGCAAGACACTAGCAAAAAGGAGCTCATTTTCTGTTTCATCTGAAATTAGCACCAGTGTCTTCAGGTGTGCGAAAGGGATTGCAGCTGCTAAAGATACCAATAACTGTATTGGCAGTGCAAAGAAAACCATCAAAAATAGCATCATGTAAGCAAGAAAACTCATTGTTCAAGGTGAAAAGGACACAAATTACAAAGAAGAGAAGTCTCTGAGTGAGAGAGGGAGCATGGGGAATGGCTGAGTGTGGTGGGAGAAGGGTTGTGAACAGACAGGTAGAAATGTGCCACTTGGTAATTTCAGAAGTATCCACCAGTAGGCAAGGTGAGTAAATTTTCTTGTAAGGTTCCCTGGAAAATATGACTGTGAATATTCCTATAAATATTCCAATGTGAGCTCACCTTTGCTGAACAAGCATTAAATAAACAAAGGGAGCAATGGGACAAAAGCCCAGAAAATAAGATGTGCTAGAACATAAGTAAAAGCAATTACTGAGAACTGAAGTTAAATAAAAGCAACTAGAGCAGCTGTGTGTCCATGTGGCTGCTCTTCGCATGATGTGTATTCAGTGAAACAGCTATTTGGACTCTTTGGCTTGTGAAGAGCTGATTCCAAGCACACAGATCTTTACCTTGCTCTTCGGATTATCTTTTCTGGCTTCAATCTCATTAAGAGTGACAAGAAATGTTTAGAAATACATGATAGCTGCACACAGGTTTTTATTATTATTTCATTTAAGTAGGCATGATAGCAGCTGATGCAAAATGCTTTTCTTCTGAACCTTAAACTGTGCAAAATTAATTGCTGCAGTTGATGCACAGGATGAATGTGATTTAAGGATGTTTTTTTCTCCTGTCAGATGGATGATGAAGACACACTATTACCTAGAAAGCTGCAAGCTGCTCTGGAGCAGGCTCTAGAGAGAAAGAATGAACTGATAAATCAGGACTCAGATAGTGATTCAGATGATGGTAAGCTCATTTGGAAACTCATAAACAGCCATGTAGGTACTATTCTTAGTTTCAACCCAGGAGAAAGAAAGAGGGGACTCCAGTACTCAGATACAATTTGCAGTATCAAGGAGTGTCTCTGAATGCACAAGGAATGGGACTGACAGCATCAGCACATAGCAATACATTGTCAGCATTCTACTTTGATAGCTTTGTAAGTGAAACATACTTCCACGAGTAGTTTTAAGCCTTTAATCAAACAAAGGTTGTACTTAACTTGGCTCTGATTCAATCCAGAATAACTATCTGTGCTGAGAGGTGGGTCTCCTGTTGGCTCTTGCTATCTTCAGGGAGAGCAGCAGGTACCTCAGAAAGTGGTTTCAGTGCTGGAGGGGCTGAATTGCCTTGGAAGATTCACATTTCTTTCCAGCAATTATAAAAAGAGCCCAGGGTGAATGTAACCACCTGTGGTTAACAGGTATGAGGGAGGACTCTATTCAGCTTCTAAAATTTGTTTCTACTCATCTTTGCTTTACATATGTAAAGCCATATGTACACCAGTAGTGGTGAAAGCGTAAATTCTACTACATATACTTTTAGATCTGTTTTCAGTGTACAAGCTTATTATCCTCCAAGCATCCATTTTAATTCTCAGAGCTGCACAGAGGCTCGTCAAGTAAAGAGCTATTCATATTTAAACTTAGAAGTATCACTTCGATGCTGCACCCACAAAGTTTTTAATTTTCTGAGCTGTCTCCTGAGGATTTGTATTTCTTGTTGATTCTTGGTTGCAAAACACCAGTTGCAGGGCTGCAAAGGAGCTGCAAAAGTCCTTTCTCTTATCACCATTGCATCAGTAAACCGCTAGATGACGGTGCCCAGCCCGGGGTGGGGACAGTGCTGAGAGCCGCAGCAGCTGATTGTGGTGTCTTATTGCTGCCTTATTTTGCAGAATGTAACACCCTGAATGGATTAGTGTCTGAGGTTTTTATCCGATTCTTTGTGGAGACAGTTGGCCATTATTCCCTGTTCCTAACCCAGAATGAAAAAGGAGAGCGTGTCTTCCAAAGGGAGGCATTCCGTAAATCCGTGGCCTCCAAGAGCATCCGCCGCTTCTTGGAAGTGTTCATGGAATCCCAAATGTTCGCTGGTTTCATTCAGGACAGAGAACTGAGAAAATGCAGGGCGAAAGGTAAGGCTGCGGATGGCTTTGTGCTGCGGAGGGGGCAGAGCCGAGGGGCGGGGAGAGGAAGCAGCATCAGAGGAAGGGGACGGCGGGATCTCTGTCGGCAGAGCGCTTTCCGGCTCAGTGTTCTCCCCTCTTCCGTAGGTCTCTTTGAGCAGAGGGTTGAACAGTATTTGGAGGAGCTTCCAGACACTGAACAAAGTGGAGTGAACAAGTTTCTGCGAGGCCTTGGTGAGCAAACTGTATAGAAGTATTTCTAGAATTAATTTTCACGTGACTTCTGTGCTATTTTATTTTAAAAAATATATAAAATCTTTGAGATGAAATCAGATAATGAAGCAGAGGTTTAGGTACGGGATGGGAAACATCAAAAGAATACAATGAAAACATACTTAAAATCAGAGTTCATTATGGTTTTTGTGAAACGGTTTCATTTCATTTCCAATTCCAAATGTTTCATTTCCAAACATAATTGAAGAAAAAAAAAAAAGCTGACTACTAAGCATTTTGTTAATTGGCTTTTCCTCCTGGTGTTAAACAATTGCACTGCAAATTAACCCATTCGTTCAGTAACTTTTGATTGCAGTTGTCTTTTCCAGTATGTGAAAAAGTGACTGGTGGTGCATTTTCTTTAGGAAACAAAATGAAGTTCCTTCACAAGAAAAACTGATCCCTTTCTGCTGAACCACCAACCCAAAGACTACGTATGACACTGTGCTTGGGACACCTGCAGCTGCAGACCTTGATGTGGGAGAATGAAAAAAGCTGACTGCAGCTTTGAGTGACTGCCCGTGCTGTTACAGAGCATCCGTGTATTTGGATGGGATTTGTAAATACTGTGCTGTAAGCTTTTGTAACTGATTTTGTAATGAGCAAAGAAAACTGTGGTAAATATTTGTATATTCCTGAGAATAACAGGTGCTTTCCTAGTATGAGTTGAGTTACGCTTGGTGCAAAGATGAGTAGCTGACTGCATGCAGCTCTCAGCAGAACCACTGATTTCAGGGGATGTTTGTGAGAACTGCACTGGTGCCTGAGTACTGCGATAACAAATGGACCCATGGGTCCATGGCAGAGGTTGTGTGTGCGAGGGCTGGCTTTGTGTGGCAGAGTTGGTATTGTTTTTTTCCTACTTTTCTTTCTCATAAATTTTAAAAACGAAGTAAGAAAGTAACTTGATAATAAGGTACTTGGTTCACAATACAAAGTTTCCACTTGGTTTGAACGCTGGTCAGTAAACTCCTTGTAATCCATTCTGCACTAAGACTGCTAACTGTGAGGAGAGCTCCGTTTTTTGACATGCAAGCTGCAACATGTAGGTACAGTATGTCCTTTCCTCGTGTATGTAAGTATGGTTCCCAATAAACCGTGTAAATATACCTGTTTTATAGTCTTTGTGTACTTCTGATGCTGAGTGGGTACAGAACCAGAGGAACTTGTGAATGTGAATTTGCAGTTAAAATACAAAATGGTTGTTACAAAGTTGTCTCTCAGTAAGTTTGCTATTTTGTGACATAACGTGTTTTTAATTCTACTTAATGTTTTGAGCCAGAGCAAAGGCATTTTATATTACTAAGGCGTTAATTTTATCCTAGCAGAAGCATCTCTTTAAACATTTTTTTCCAAGTAGCAAATCCCTTTCTGTCTTTGTATGTATCATACTGCTCCTAGACTTCCTAGAATCAGGGTTGCCATCCCTGGAGGTGCTCCAGAGCCATAGAGATGCGACACAGAGGGCTGTGGTGAGTGGGCATGGTGGGGGTGCGCTGCTGGCTGGGTTGATCTTAGTGTTCCTTCCAACTTCCGTGATTCTATGAATCCACGATTACACGGTAGTATTTTCAAATTGCTTTGGCACTGCCTCGGTTCAGTGACCTGAGCAGAATAAGAACAGTTGGTGTGTGGGGGGGAGAGTTGCTTGAATTTCTGATGAGCTATCAGCTGCCATCCATACAGCCTGCTGCTCTTTGGTGTCCACTGCAGTTAAGAGCATTGAAGGATGAAAAAAGCACTGTATTTTTCTTCATTTGCAGAGTCATTTCTCTCTTACGGCGTTGAGGCTCGCGCAATTCCAAACCTGACAGTGGTTCTGGTTTGCTATCAGCCTCATAGAGCAAAAGCGAGGGTTTATTCACTGAAAAGGTGAAGTCATTTCCTTTTTTTCCTTGCCTCCCTCACACTCAAACATGTATCAATGATAGCAATAGGACAAGAGGGAATGTTTAAATGGAAACGGGAGATTTAGGTTAGATATGAGGAGGAAGTTTTTCACTCAGATGGTGGTGACGCACTGGAACAGGCTGCCCAAGGAAGTAGTGGATGCCCCATCCCTGGAGGCATTCAAGGCCAGGCTGGACGTGGCTCTGGGCAGCCTGGTCTGCTGGTTGGCGACCCTGCACATAGCAGGGGATTGAAACCCAATGATCATTATTGTCCTTTTTAACCCAGGCTATTCTATGATTTTGTTACTCTATGAGTCAATACTTTGAAAGTGTACATCAAATAAAGGCTCAATGTAAAATATCAAGTTCAACGGAAATATAAGCGCTACCCATTCTCGTCCTCGCGGACAGGCCTCCCCAAGCACCCCCACACAGGGCGGAACGACCGCCCATTTCTGCGCGGGATCCAACAAGCGCCTCCGTCGCCGATCTCGCGAGACTCCACCCTGGCTGCGAGAGCCCCTGCACAGTCTCGCGAGAGCCTCTGCATAGTCTCGCGAGAGCTGGCCTCTCCCGGCGTTGCCTTCCCCAGGTCTCGCGAGCGCGGCGCTCTTTCTCTGCCGGCGCGCACGCTGACAAGATGGTGGGTGCAGCTGGGCTGCTTGTCCCCTGCCGTCGCTGAGAGATGTGGCCGGAAAGGGGGTGGGGTGAGCGGGGCTTCTCCTTGCCCGTGGCCTGCTCGGGATGGTATGGGACGGGATGGGATGAAATGGGGAGGGCGGCGAGGTGAGGCTATTCGGGCCTCCCGCCGGCGGGCCCGGGCCTCCATGGCGCCTGAGCGGGTGGGGCCGTCTCGTTCCGATCGCGGCCGTGCTGCTCACCGCCGCTGTCGCTCCCTCACAGCCTTCCAGACTGCGGAAGACCAGGAAGCTGAGGGGACACGTCAGCCACGGGCACGGCCGTATCGGTGAGTGGGGGTGCCGTAGGGGCGAGGGACCGAAGGAGCGGGGCTGTCCTGCGGGAGAGCGTCGCCGGGTACCGGGTTGTGCGTGTATGTGGGGACGTAGAGCCTGAGAACGGGGCTGGGCGGCTTGTTAAACATGCAGTGCCTGTTCTTGTGTGTGCAGAGGACAGAGTAAGACTGCAGACATCAGAGTAATTAGCTGAAGTTGGCATTTAATTGTGGTCCGAAGTTAAAGCATTATATATTCTTGGTGTAACAGGTTGAATTTTTCTTTTCAGGCAAACACAGGAAGCATCCTGGAGGCCGTGGTAATGCTGGTGGTATGCACCATCACAGGATCAACTTTGATAAATAGTAAGCTAGCATTTTAAGTTTGTACTAGCAAAAAATGCCCATTTCTGAAGTAGAAACAACTATATTTTATATGTGAACCGCTGAACAAACTTACAATCCTTCGTATTTTTTTTTTCTAACACAAAGCATGGCTTCATAGCTGCTATCAATTCATGACCTCATTTTATGTAAACTCAAAGGCCTTTCTTAAATTAGTCATCTTGCAGAACTCAGTGAATTTGACCAAACTTGCTGGTTAGGATGGTGTCCAGCTAACAGATGCATATGTGAATTGTTACATGAATTAGAATTAGAAATGTTACATAAATCAGAACTGCTCTTTAGCTGCCTACCGCAGGGAGTGGGGGTTGGTGACTGAATGCCGAGACTAGAGTCACGTCTGGACAGTGCCTGTTGTCCTGATGTGCTAGAGTACTCGAAAAGTAACCACTAATCTATATTCACTGGCTGTGAGCATTCCTGTCTCAGTCAGTCACCAGGTTAGTGACAGGAGCTTTGGAGCTCCTCATGCAGTGCAGTCTTGCCTGAATTCACTGACTTGATTTTGCAATGGAAATACAGATTTGGGCCAGACTCACCATGAGGAGGATTAAATTGTAAGTTCAAGGGAGAAGAGGCACTGAATTTTTTTATTTTTTTTTTTGTGGCTTGGATAGCAGTGATTATTACAATTGAATACTACGTGTATAATGCAAAAGTGAAATAATTTTTTAAATTTTTTTGATTACTCTGAGCAAGTTAAGATCCTTGTTTCAGTGTTACAATCCTACCGATTCAGGATGAATTAAAAATGTGATTTAACAAGAAACGTATTTTCTTTCACAGTCACCCTGGCTACTTTGGAAAAGTGGGTATGAGGCACTATCACTTGAAGAGAAACCAAAAGTTCTGTCCCACTGTCAATTTGGATAAACTATGGACCCTTGTAACTGAGCAGACAAGACTCAATTATGCAAAAAACCAGGCTGGACTGGCCCCAGTCATCGATGTCGTGCGCTCAGTAAGTTTCTGCTCAAATTCAGGACTGCAGTTCCTGCTCATTTAACATGTTACTTAGCTTTGTGTTTCAGGCTAAAATGGTAAACTGCAAATAAATTGCAGTGCCTGAATATTTGTAAACCTGGAACATAATTGTGTATCTTAGCATATCAGTAGGTAAACTAGTGGTTATGTTGTTAATGTAAGAATGACTTCCCTTTTTTTGAAAAGTGGTAGGTTGTTTAATTGCCAGAAGCACATGTGAAAACATCACAGTGCTGTTCTCACTTACAGAAAGCCATTTCTAATACTGAGAATAGAGTCACATCTTTACATGTTCTGTTGTTCTGGTGTGCTATCGTTCTCAGACATAAACTTCTGATCCTCATTCACTGGCTGCGATACCTCATATCTCAGTCAGCCACCAAATCAGTGACAGTAACTACCTTATCAAGTAGATATGCTCTGCATCTGAGAAGCCTCCTTGTTGGCTGGTTTTGCCACTTCTGAAAAACAGTGACTTTAAAGGCTGTATTACTAACCGGCCTTGTGCCATTGTCCTTTTAATGGAGAGGATGGGGGTGAAATGAGGGGATTCCAACAGAGCGGTGATGTAAAGAGCGTGGGCCAGATGTAACTGGCTAGTAGTTAGCTGCAGCAGTGCAGCCTGCTGCTCTGTCCTTTGGAAAAGTGGGAAGCAGTCAACAACTTCTTTTCAGGACTTGGCATTGTTTTCTGTATGTGGCTTTGGGAAGGTAACAGCTTCACATGTTCTAGATTACTGAAAAAGCATAACCACCTCATAGTTTCTACTTCTCTGAACAAACACAACTGCAGTAGCTCATGCAGGATATATTTTACCAACTTAAGAGATGGATGAGGAATTTAGGTCGCAGTGATGATCATAGTTCTGGTTTTTATTGATGTGTGCTAAAAGACAGAATGGAAGAGCCTGGAAGTTGGTTGCAAACACTAAATGTTGTCTTTTTTGTTGTTTTTCTTTAATCTTTCTAGGGTTACTACAAAGTCCTGGGCAAGGGCAAGCTGCCCAAGCAGCCTGTAATTGTGAAAGCAAAGTTCTTCAGTAGAAGAGCAGAGGAGAAAATCAAAGAAGTTGGTGGTGCCTGTGTGCTTGTGGCATAAAGGCCTTAGTTTTATTCAAACTTTCTGAATAAAGACCAATGTGTAAAATGTGTTGATTTATAGAATTTTCTGACTTTTTCTTTTTTTGTCTTGTCCTATGCTGTTCACATTAAGTCTTATCCATGTAGTTATTTCTGGCTGTATTGTGTAATGGTTTGGCAGGTGCTTAGGGTGATTTGAAACTGCCTGGTTACAGTGCCAGCATTTAGCACTTGAAGAAGTACCTCCTATGTTACCTTCACAAAGTAGCAGTGTACGCTGGCTTTTCTTATAGCCAGACTTCCTTTGCTTTAAGGAGGTATCACAAACCACTCTCCCTCAGGGTTGGGCAGCTGTTGGGCACAAGCTTGAGGCCATGGTGCCTCAGGGTGCATGGCTATCAGGCTTGGTCCTTGTTGAAGCTTAGGCTGGTTTTGCAGCCCAATTACCCTAGAGGCTATTCCTCAGATGTATCTCCCAAATAGTCCAGAATATCTGGGGAAAGTTTGGAACACAAGAGGCCTGAGTAAATTGCAACTTTACTGCTTTTACCACCTGATTTCATGAATGTGACTAAATTCTCACCTTGTATTTCTGTGGAAGGTCATTAGATGTTTGGAATTTGAGTCCTTATGTGCTGAGTGGCAAGGAAAAAACTTGATTTCCCTTATTTAGGCTGATGGCCCAAAAGCCAGGCCCTTTGCCTTGCAGGTGAGATTGCTGCCAGCTGCTTCCCCTAGCTCCCTCACACGCAGATACTTCATTTGCAGCCTCTGAAGCTGGACATGATGTCTCCCATGGGCCACTGGTAATGTAGCTGCCTGACTGTTGGTTTGCATTCCTGACTCAGCAGGAAATTTTTTCTCACCGTCATCCTCCATCCTTCCAAAATGCTTGTACTTAATTTCTCCTGTTAGGAAAAAAACTAAAACATAAACTAAAGGAGTATGGAACGTGCTTCTACTCATTCAGCTGCTTGTCTGGTCTTCCTAGTGGTGCAACATATCCCAGTATTTGGTTTTGTGTTTGCAGTGATTCCCTGCGTTTGTGCTTTGGCTCTGGGCTGTGGTTTCTTTGCCTAAACCGTGGTAGTCTAAGACCTCAAATTCCTATTGCAGACGTTGCATATTTCTGTAGGATCTGGTTTGTCATCTTAGCAATGGTATTTGCAAGCAACGAAGGTGGCACAAGCCAAAAAGCTGTGCTGCCCTAATGGCATTTGTCTCTGAAAGATGATGTGATGCATCACGTGCCAGATGTGATGGATGATGCCCCATATCTGGAGACATTCAAGGTCAGGCTGGAGGGGCTCTGGGCACCTAATTGAGCTGCAGATGTCCCTGCTCATTGCTGGGTAGTTGGACTGGATGGCCTTTAAGAGTCCCTCCCAACTCAAATCGTTCTGTGATTCTATCCTATAATAATTGCTTTTGTACCATCTATTACTTAAACTACAGGTACAGCCACCACAATTCATTTCTAAACAGACCAGTTGTTTTGATGCTACAACTATGTTTTAGTGATGGGTTTGAATTTGTTGAAGTGCATTCAGTAAAGTTGATGGATATCTACCTTTTCTTAGTAGTGGGTCTTGGGTATGAAACTACTTTTTTAAAGTAGTTTGAATAATTAGGATTTCAGGATGCAATACTTTTAAAAGGATTTAAAAAAAAAAAAACACAAAACTATTTGTGGACTTCTGAGACTATAATTTTGTTTCATTAAAGAAGAAGGTCTTTCTGCTAACCATTTCCATTGGAATCTTGCTTGAGCTGGACTCCCCCCAAGGGGATGTTTATCCCTAAGGTTAGAGCTGCTGCTCTTCTGTGAGGGGGAGATCTGGAGACAGCTGCAAGTTTGTACTGCTGGCAGCAAGGCCACCACGCCAAGGCAGTGAGCAGTCATGTAGGGCTCTGGCCCCACCAGAGGGTTCAGTCAGCCAGAGGGGTGCTTCCAAAGGAGATGAGACTGCTTGCTTTTCCTTCTTGGATGCAACTTGCCAAAGTTTCTCATTGCAGGCTCTATCTGACATCTCTGTACATTTGAGAATCAAGGATGGTACACGATCTGCAAAGTACTCAACTCATCTTGAGGAGCTTAGGTTGGCAAAGGAAATGTCCTGCTTGCAGAAAGTTCCAATTTGGTCTATAACCTGATGTGTTATTCGTTCGTCTTGACTGGTGAAATTTGATCACTGCAAAGTGCACTTTATTAGATTTATAAGAAGCTCAACAGAAGTTGCATTGCATTTATCAAGGCAGCTTTCTAATGGGCATTGCTGAAATGATGGAGGTACGAGCAGTTATGATTGTCTTTATTTGCTTTACCTGCAAGCTCTGAAATATTGAGGTGTAATTATAAAAGCAATCAGAGAATATCATTTTTATTGCATGGTTTCAGTGCTTCTAGCAGGAAATGTACAGCATGTTCAGCCCGATATCAGCTTTGTAAGTAGATCAATAGAACAGATTACTTCAGTTTTTTACAAAAGCTGCAAGTACTATAGAGAGACAGTGGGATCATGGTTTGTAAACCTTAAACCACACTTTCCTGCACAACAATCTGCAAAGGTTTGGTTTGGTTTTTGTTTTTTGTTTTTTTTTGGTAAAGCGGGTTATGTGATTATTTTTTTTTTAGCTGCAAGGAACTTCCTCTTTCTTCAAGGGACTGAGTAAGTGTTGTTTCTGAGAACGTGCACCCCACTGCTGCCTTCTATTTTGTGCTTGAGAGATCAAGTGTTGTGGGAAGCAGAGGGGCTGACATGAGCCGTTTTGTGACTCTTCGTGTTTTTGATGTCAAACCTCAGCCAACGGCAATGGAGCCCCTGGATGTGCTGAGGAAATGTTTGGTGTGCAAATGGGATCTGTGCAGGAGAGACCCCAGGATGCTGCCATGCCTTCACTCCTTCTGCAAGGACTGCCTTCCAGAGCTGATTCAAGGATACAGCTGCATTTCCACTGTGCATGAAGTTGTATATGAAGGTAATGTTTATGAGCCTCTGATTGACTTAGGTGCTTTGTAATACAGTATTATAAACATGTATGGCTTGAGGAACACTTCTATGTAGCTACTTTGAAAGAATAAGCTAGGAGACTCAAGGTGTGTATGAGCAAGGAATGGACTGAGGAAAACTTCCTTTAGCACATTCTCCATCCAGCAGCAGTGCTTTGAATAGAAATGATGCAGACAGACAACAATCATGTTTTCCAGAAGGGTCTTGGTTTCATTTACCAAGTGTGACTTTATGAATATTTGCTTTGCTTAAAACATACAGTGAAATGCAAGAAAGTAGTTGTTAGGCTAAGTTAATATTTATTCTTTTGGACATGTTGGACTTCTCTGTGGTTGTGGTTAGAGTTAATATACCTCCTCTTCTCCCTTTCCTGTCCCTGCAAACACCACAGTAAACAGTGACATCCGGCTCTTTGCTCTTCATGGAGGGCACAGCAATTGTTATTAGAATATAGGTATAGTGGTGCACTGAAACTCTGCGCTTTCCTTTTGTTCTCATTTTAAGTGTGGTTTCACTCTATCTAAGCACTTATGACTGAGGGATATGCTGTAACTTGTCCTAACAAATTGCCTGAAGCTGGCTAGGACATGAAGCATTTTCGGCTGTGTAGCTTTTCAAGTGCTGAAATCATTTGTACAGTTTCTAGTGATGCTGTTAATAGAAAATATGTAATTTTTTTTGGAATGAAAAGGGGCTTCCATCTCAGAATACAGTCATTTTAACTGAATGAGGCTTAATTACCATGGGGAAGCATTCCAAACTCATTACTAATTTATAAGGAGAGCAAAGGCACATAGATTGCTTGTATTTCCACAGGCTTTGAACTCTAGATGAATAAATCACATCGTTTATTATCTCTTCCAAAGCAGGTTTTAGAAACATGCAGGAATAGAAGATATTTTCCCTAAGGTGATGATAATCTGCATTGATGTGATAAAATAAACTAGATAAGTTCAGGTTCAAGCACAAGTGGAAATAGTGTTAGAAGATGACTGCTGAAAAGCTGGCAGAACACAGAAGATAAAGGAATAACTGAATGGCAAAGGAGAAAGGCTGTTTGTGGGAGGGTGCAGACAGGAAAAGACATAAAGGTAGGGAAAGCAGGCAGCAAAGCAGTCATTTCAAGGAAATGCCTCCTTGAAATGTTAAATGCGCAGTCACACCAGGTTTTAAGTATGAGGGGCCTCTTTTGTAATTGAGTGATGTTGAAAACCACCACTACGTTGTTTTTTTTTGTGTGTGTATGTGGTCATTTGACATCTATGTCATTCCTTTCTCCTCCTTGTTTTTGTTTGCAAAGTGGAAAAAGGAATTTATGCTTCTTGATCCTGGGTGAAGTGCAGGTGGGGGTTCTCATGAATCATTAAAATATCAGATGTTTATTTGGGCACCTGAGAGCGGGTTGGGAAATACTTGTCTACAGGAGATTGGAAGAAAGAATGGTCCACATCTATATTCTTGAAGTTTCTCTGTTTACTTCTTCATTCTCTTGTAGTTGGGAAATTTCTATGGGAAAGGAAAAGACTGGAAAAATGGTAGAGGAAAGAAATAACACACAACGATGACCCACTGTAAATGAAGTGAGAAACCAGGTGCAAAGACTCCATTCATATATAAGCAACAAGAGCAGCAAAACCAAAACATCTGTGTCTCTTCAGTCAGTGACTGAAACTGCAACCACTGTGAGTCAGCCAGGATGCGTTTGTGAAATCCTCTGCCACTCACGGTGCACTGTGAAAACATATGGTTGGTTCTTGTGTGCTGCCCTTCTGGGCCTGTCTCCTTCTCACTGAGTTCTGAAAGCACTCAAAGCCAAATCTGTCTGAATTGGGGGTTGGCATCAAAATAAATTCCTCTTTATCTGCAAATCTTTCTTTCCTTCAGATATTTGATGATGTAAATCATTTTCATACTTTCAATGTCACAACTCCAGAAGGAACAGGAAGAGGAGCTGTAGAGGTGTGTTGTGAAAGGTTCATGTTTTTTGGAGACATCTTGAAGGCTGCTTATTTGTCCTCAAAAAAAAAAGAAAAAAAAAAAAAATCGCATGCAGCCACTGTTTAAATCATAATTTAGGCCCCAGAGAGCAATGTTCTTGTACTAACCTTCTGTGTTATTTTTTTCTGAAATGCTATTTTAGAAACATGCTTTGGCCTTATGAGTTTCTCTGGCTCAGATAACAAAAATCACGGAAAATGGCTGCATAATTTCTTTCAACGTTCTGCAGAGAAGTCTAAAACTGTCTGCACTTGTTTGACACTAGCTTTCTATGAGCAACAAAGGGTCCAAGATCCTTGCTTAAATGCCAACTAATGTGGCAGGGTTGCATGTTAGAGAAATGCAAACTGAACAGATAAAATAAGCGACAACAGAATATGAAAGAGAAGAAATGTGACTTTGCTGTTGACACATGCCAGCTTGCTGTGCTCTATTACTGCTGGCTGAAAATACATGGTTTTCTTATCTAATAAGAGTGGTGTTCTGTATAACTGCAGATTCCCCATTGCAAAGGCCTTTCAGTGAAGGACATCCAACAGTTGGCCTAGCACTGGCCATGCTTGCATTTTTCCTTCAGTTATCATTAAGGGGTTGTTTTAAGGAGGTTGAGCTCTGACTCTTTTGCTCTAGACTTTCACAATGATATTTTGGCATAAGGTGTATGGTATGCTGGCATAAGAGCAGACTCGAGGCACAAATGCAGTGACTTGACTTATACTATATCTGTGTGTAAGACAAAATGCACTTCTGCTGAGTTCTGTAGCCCACTTTTAGGCTTGGAGTGGAGCACCTTGGCCTTCTTGGTGTAACAGTTTTTCTGACATGATGCCCCAAATAACATTGTTTTGGTGCAATCATACAAGGCAAGTGATGCAATGCATCGCTCCTATTAGTTCTGAAGGAGAACACCAATTTGCTTTAATAAGATCCACTTAACGCTAAGTATATCTTTCATTTCAAAAAAGGAAGTAAAAACGTTATTCCAAAAAGGGCACTCTTGAAAATATATTAATTTAGGCATCCTAGAACGTGTTTGAGGTTACTCATCCTTTCTCACGTGGTTGTTCAGATGCCTGATCCAAAGGGCAAGTGAAACAGTGGGGGACTAGTTACATAAATATGAAGCTGTAGAGCAGGAGGTTGTCCTCAGAACTGTTTCCTATAGCCTTTAATTGGGTCTCCAAGGAAGCGTAAATTACGCCTGCAGCTTGAGCTGTAGCTAATGCTCTGTGAGAATAATTATTCTGCTGATTGCTGGAGGAAAAAGAGTGGAGGGATAGGTGCAGCATGCAGACAGCCAGTATGTGTGATAGCTCCACTGTTTGTTACTTTATGCTAATCAATTCTTAGGGCAATAACAGGTGAATTATCTGTGCTGGATCATTTCCCAGACTACCAGCTTAAGGGCTCTTCCTGTTCAAACCTGACTACACTGGAGGACCTTGAAACAAGCCTGTGAGCCAAGGCTTTAGGTATTGAAAGGGTCTTTCTACTTCATTTGTGTACAGGCTGCAGACACTAGTTTGCACTTACAGGAATAATTGCTGCAAATTTTCTTCAGCTCTGTCACTTACCAATTAGATTATTGCATATAGGTGGATTAAAAACATGAGGGCTCCCCAAAATTTTAGGTCTTTGTGTTTTTACAGAGGAACTCCCAGTACAAGGGTCACTACCTTGCTGTCATAGACTCGTAGAATCAATCACCAAGGTTGGAAAAGATCTCCAAGATCATTCAGTCCAGCTGTCCGCCTACCACCAATATTTCCCACTAAGACATGTCCCTCAGTACAACATCTAAATGTTTCTTGAACGCCTCCAGGGACGGTGACTCCACCATCTCTCTGAGGAGTCTGTTCCAGCAGTTGATCCTCTTTTGGAAAAGAAATTTTTGCTAATGTCCTGTCCACATACTTTTCCCTTTTGCGGAGATGAAACTGTTTTAGGGTGTGAGCAATGTGGTCTGCAAGGAGTTAGGACTTGAATGGTATATGCCTGAGTGGGCTTTGGTGGCAGAATGCTGTTGTTTTCCTGAAAGCTGATTTTGGATATCCCAGATATGGGATTGAAATATTCAGGTTGGGTGTTTGTGTCTGCCTATTGGATCCACCGTTGTGGAATTTTCTCCAACCTACTGTCTAGCTACTATTGGAAAGATAGAGGTGTAGGACATCTTCACATCCCTCTGGTGATGGAGATTCCTGGGAGTCTGTTGAATGCGGTCTTCAGCGATTGCTCAGTACTACCTGATAGCTCAGACACATTGAGAATAGCTCATCTGTGTTTTTGCTGTGTATCGTTCTGAAGTGAGGTTTTGTCTTGCATGTCACAGTAACATGGCACACAAATCCAATGTAAGTATCCTTGCTAGCCTTCATAAATGCGTACCCACATCCATTAGCAACCAAATGTGATGTCGCAAATAGTGATTTCAGAAGATTAAGAGCTGTTAGCAATGAACTTCTGAAAACACAGCTTATGCAAATGTTGCTATCTCCTTTCTACCAGTATAGTTCAGATGCAAACTCTATGAAGTTTATGACAACAGCTCATAGTTTGTTTTTTTTTCTACCTCAAGAGATTTTGATAGCAATAATGTCCCTCATTTGGGCATCATGATTGCATCATAACAGAATTTGTCTCGTGATCTCTTAATGTATAAACTCTGTTGTTTGAATGCAGTAATTTCATGTTGGATTGCTATTTAGATCCAGAAGTTGCATCATTCTCGTACGTACAAACAGTGAATCTCTAGGGCTCCTGGCTGCTCTTCCCTTCACCCACAGTGTGTAACAGTAACATATGCAAGTGAGCTGCCTGCAAAGTACAGATTCTTCTAACAAGCTAACTGCTTTTTAGAAGCAGCGGTCAGGAGGTAAGGCAAGAGAATCATGTAGGGAATGGTCTGTGAATTGTACCACGGAGTGAGTGGTATTATGAGACCTACTGCTACCTGAATCTGGAAAAGCTCTACTCTTTCCTCCTGCACACTGGCTCCAGGTTTTTGTGAGGATTAGAAGACCCAGGCAAGAGAAGGAGAAGGATGATATTCATTCCATCTGTGGGGTTTTTATTTCACTTGTTCAGGAAAAATGCAGCCAAGGCAACTTAATGCAGAGCTGAATGAATCTCAGGAAGGCCAGAGAAAAATCCCATTTGCTTTGTAGTGGACCAGTACATCTCTCTGCCCTGCTGATTCATTAGCATTTCTTGCTGAGGAAGGGAGAGCACCTCCAGATACTCTGCCAAAGGTGCAGCTGCTTCCACCTGCAGTATAGCAAAGGCTGATTCCAGGGAGCACACTGTGTGTGCAGTTGTGCTTAATAACCCTCTGCTCCTGACACGAGTGACTTGGTGTGTAACGAAGTGACTGGCTATCCTGAGGACAGGTAAGGAGTTTCTGGGAAGTCATACTTTAATGATGATTTGTACTGCAAGCATAAGCACAGCAAGGTGCACTCATTTTGTACTGTTGAAGTAGCTGCTGCTTGGGGCTCTTGGTTAACATCTATGTAAGATTTGCTTAATTTCTGAACAATTGCTTCGGAAATCATTCTGTAGTGCATTTATGATGCCAAAATTTTATTAGACTCCTTGAGAATTTATATTGAAAAATATTGGGAATTTCCAGGGAGCACAAGTTTCTGTTAAATAAAAAAGGCATGAAATGAGAAGTAAAATCAGATAAACCATTGTGATCTTCAATGCTTCCACATTCAGGGAGTCCTTCCTCTATGCTTCTGGTGGAGCCTGAAGCATAAAATCCAGGTATTAGGAGATACGAAAAGGCTGGCTTGTTCTTGTATGAGTAGGAAACTACTTCTAGTACTGCCATGGTGTCCCCATTATTTCATCTGTTAACTTATAGTGTTCATTCTGTCTTAGGTTGGAGATCATTGTAATTCAGTTATTTGGCGATTTGAGGCATTCAAATCAAGGCAACCATTTGATGGTCTGCAGTGATGATTCTGACACAATGTTTGACCTGTTTGTGTGGGGCTTGATCTGTGCAAGTAGCGTAACTAAAATCTAAAATATGGGGATAAATTGTAACATGGTATGCTGGGCATTGCTTTTAGATATCCTCAGCTCTTAAACAGCAGTAGTGTCATGTACCCCTGAAATCTCTGTGGTTTTAAACTCCTTAATACAATTGTGTTTCTTAGTATGCATAAGAAGGCATTTGTGCAGAACTAAAAGGCACACGAAAAATATGTTTTGTTCAGGTGGGAAGTATTGAAGCTTTCTTTAAAGAACATTAAAAACACGATATTGCCTGTTCTTAAATTGATAATGTTCTTTACACACTGTATTTTATACTTTGCTGGTTTGAAACAGATTAGCACAATTTAAAGTTCATGTGAACTAGCCTGAGGCCACGAGCTTCACATTAAATATCTTTCAATTGGTATAATTTGGTTTAACATTCTGTATTAACTGGGTAGTATGTTGAAGTATAATAAAATATGTTATTTCAATATTAACTTTTTTTAACCTCATGGAGAATTGACAGAAGTTGTCCTTGCTGTAGCAAAGTCCTGAGTGCTACCTTTGTTTTCCTGTAAGCTGTTGCTCCCAGAAATGCTTTGTTTAAGATTGTGTGCTCACCTGTGTGGTGTGTCAGTGGAGGAAGCTCTGATGGCCATGCACTCTTTCCTTAAGAAAGTAACCTGCTGAGAATTTTCTCTTAGGTCAGTTTGTGGCATATTATGTAGCTCAGTATGGAGGCTTTATCTCTGTGTTAGCCAGATCAAGAGCTGGCACCGTTTGGGCAATTTCTGTTACTGATGTAAGAAACTGGTTTGCGATCTCAAAGGGCTAGAGGCAATTCCCTGTGAAGTCACTAGATGGTTTCCTATCAGCTGCACCAAGAACTAGAGCATGTCCCAAGAGACTTATTTGGGATGCTGCTTGCAAAGTAGTTATTTTGCTTCCCAGCTTATCAATCAAAATGTATTTGCCTCTTTATTTCTGTGACTATGTTGCTTTATAAGAGTTCATGTGGAAGCTTGCCCAGTTTCACCTTCTAGGAATTAGTGCTGCAATTCCCTGACGCTTGCAGTGCACACCATTTGCAAGGAGCTGGGGGCACTGTTTGGATGATGCATCTTATCTTAACTGCCGCAGTGCTCCTGCTGTTATATTTCTCCGGAGGACTGAGCTTTTAATGGAATGTCTAAAAGACACACAATCATAATTTGGGAAAGCGTGAGATGGTTATTCTGTGACAATACAAAAGCTGTTGTCTTAGGGTGTAACGTATGAAGGTGATTAGCTACAAAGATTGTGGATAAATAAGATAACCTTTTAACTGTGCTCATTATTATTAAGGATGCAAAGGAAAGGAAAAGGTTGAAAGACTTCTACAGCTTTGTGCAATTGTGAGCATCTTTATCAAATGGGTTTCTAGCCTCTTTGTAGCTCTGTCACTAGAGCACTCTTAGATGAGGTGCTGATTCTGTACCCAGGGGATGAGTACAGTGTTGGCAATTGCTTGTGTTACCCTTTCCCTTGGGGTGCCTGGTAGCTGGGTAGCATGGCCACCTGGGGGCTCATGTGCACCAGTGTACAAAATGCATGGTGAAACAAGGGTGAGGCAGGCAGTAGTCTGCTACCTGAGCCTCCAAATCATAGTTTGGTTGTAAATGCAACCTTGGAAAATAGCAGACAATATACTTTTGCTTTTCTTAGAATAATGAGGCTGAAAAGATCTAAAACTTGTGGCAGCAATTCTTTGTAAGAAGTCCTGCTTCATAGGACATGTAATGGAACTCAATGTTTTTTCAAAGGAATATGAAAGAAAATGAATGTAGTCAGGTATCTGACTACAGACTGATTCTGTCAGAAGTGGTAATGTAGAAAGGGCTTGTGGGCTGTGTGTCTCTGATAACGTGATGCCCTGTTGTTAAAACAGCAGTAGCCCAAGTCTAAAATGAGGGGCAGGCAGGGTTTGAACTGTGCTTGTGGTCAGGAATCAAGGAGCTGTACCACGAGGGCAGGTAGCAGTAGGTACCTGGAGAACATCAGTGTCTATGGTGACCATCTCATGTGGAGAGTAATAGACAACTTCAGATTGAATTAGTCTACATGCCACTCTCCTTATTTAAAAGTAATTTTAGTGAAGGAAAGAGAACATTGAACAACGCCAGTCTAGTAGAAAGTTGTGATTGATCTTTCTTTTAAAAACCTGCCTTAATGAGTTTGCATTGTTTAGCCATGGAAAATGTTGCTGTTTGTTATTGTCAGTGATCACTTGAACCAGGTAAGAGCAGCTTTGAAATTTTGGAAATTTCTCAATGGAATGGAAAGAGATTTGAAAAAAATGTCAAGGTAAAAATAGACTGACACCACAACTTCTAAAGGTAGTTTGCTGAAACGTGATCGAAACATGCACTTCCCTTTTCAAAAAGGCACTGGACCATCTAGCAAAATATGAATGCTAGTCCCAGAAGCCCAGGGTTGAAGTAACTGCATGACTGCATTTTTGCATCTCTCTAAGGACAACTTCTTAAGCTGCAGTGTTAGTTCCCAGCCAAACTAACACAAGGGTTTATACCAGCTGTGTATTAGCTTATGGAGGTGGAGCTAGGTTTTGCTGCTCATGTTGCTTGCATTGCTTTCACTGCTTCAGGAATGTCAGCAGAACATGGCCCACTGTCCTTTTGTCACTTGTGGATTTGTTGTAGTAGATGTCCTGTAATTTTGGTTTTTAAAGTTGAAACTTTTTAACCTTCATTCTGATTTTCTTTGCTTCTGCTAACAGCTTGTTACTTCTCTGTGGCTTCAGTTGAATAGCATGGCATACTGTAAAAGTGGTAGGAGGCAGTATGTGTTTTATGCTCTGGTAATGCAAAGTTGTTTTAGAAGAATGGTAGCTAGAAGAAAGCACAGGTATGTCTGTCACAATGGTGTGCAGCTTAGAATGTAGCTCAGTTTTTATCAAAGTTGTAAGCCATGATAAATTCATGGCAATTTGCACTCATGGATATCCTTAATAAATACTGAGATAAATCAAGAAATCACCTGAACTGTGATGTATACTTCTAGGGACTTATTTTTTTTTCCTTCCATATGTAATTAACTGCATCTAACCACAGGTATCTTAGGGCTTGAAGAATACCATAGTTTCCTGCAGATAAGTGTTAGTGTGATTTAAATTTAAAAAAAAAAAAAAAAAAAAAGCCAGCAATACCTAAGCGTGGTTTCTGTTATTTCCTGGTTCACATTGCTGGTGTGCACTGTTATATTTGTTCTTGTGTTTTCTTTTTTTCTTTTTCTATTTTTTTAATGTAGGTATTCTTTCCTGCCCGGCATGCAAACAGACCTGTTTTGCAAGAGATGTAGTTGAAAATTGCTTTCTCAAGGATTTTCCCACTGCAAATTCAGCTATGGCAAAGGTGAGTGAAAACCACTCTGTAGGGTGCCTTGGGAGTTGTTAAAGCACTGACACTGTTTGACAAACAGAGCAGATCATTTTGAACAACAGAATCTTATGTTTTGCTTCTGCAGACTGTAAGTACATCACTGCTAGGGATGAACTTCCTGCCTTCATAGTACTCTTGTAACCTTATCTGAAGATTGACCTTGATTGTAATAAAAAAAAATATACTGATGCTAGTGATGTAGACTGAATCTGTGACAATTTATTTTTATGGTGTATATTATTATTATAATTATTTCTTACACATATAATTACTGTGTATATATTATGTATTATCTGGATGATAATGGATTTCTTGGGTGTCTCGTTATCCCCTTTCAGCTCTCAATGCAAAGCAAACAGGAACAAAACTATTGGATGAATGGTCACACTAAGATTACCCATTAGAACCTGTGGAAGATTACAATTTTCTTATTATTTTAATGATAAAAGAAGTCACATTGTATTTCAATGTTTTTGGGGGGAATGGATGTAAAACATAATTGGAATACTTTTTCCATAACATATGGTGGAAGATCTATATTTCCACTCCTCTAAAATCCTGTGGGTGCAGCAACAATTTGTCCATTCTGCCCCATGCAGAAGGCTTCAGACCTCTTGAAGTTATGTGATTGATCCACTGATACAGTTGCAAGCAAGTACTGATGGGCTGTACATCTTCCCTATCAATCATTTCCATGTTTCATTTTCTCCATTTTTAAAATGGAGAGAATGTGTAATCTCATCCATGCAGTGCTCTAGGGGAATTCAGAAATCAAGGTGAGCAAAGTGAGTGGTCTACAGCTCTAAGTTGCTTGAAGAGTGCTATTTAACTTTAAAAGAGAATGATACATTCACATATTCTCTGAAAAGAGCTAAATTCAGAGGATGCTGTTGAATATGTAGAATGACCTTATTGTAATGGGATTTCTTAATTACTATGACTCACTTCATTTACCTTTCAATGAGAGTTGGTATAGAAAGGAAATCAAATGAGAAAATCTATTATCTAGATTGGTTTTTTAGACTTTTGTTAAAAGAATGTGCTTTTCTTTTTTTTTTTTTTTTTCTTTCTGTTCTGTAACTCCTTAGGAGTCCTACGAGCAGTTCAGTAAAGCAGAATTCTCACTGGAGCACAGGAATACCCCAGAAAGACTCAGGAACCTTCCTAATAGTTTTTCACTTTCTTCCTTTTTATTGACATTCAAATGACAGAAAGCCCTGCTTACTGTCCTTTAAACACCCTCCTCTTAAAACTAGAGCCACATTCTTACTACCTATGGTATCAGGGGGAGAAGCACCAGCTCATCCAACTGAAGCACAGACATCATTTTCTTAACTTACCTGATGTTCAAAAGGGAATCTGCCAAAGCCCATAACAGAGTGTTTGGGTGCAAGATGTTTTTCAGTGAGTTCTATCATTCAAAAATGATAGAATGTGCTACCTACCAGCTGCAGAAAGGTCAAAAGTATGCAGTTCAAAGTCTCTTGCTGAAAAGACCATTTCTACGTCATCAAATAACCTAACTCTGGGAGCTGCCTGCACAGCCCCACTGAAGAGAATGATGAAGTTCAAATGAATAATAACCGCTATGTTTTTGTTCCTCTGGTGAAATAAATCCTTTAAGCCAATCTTGAGTCTCAGAGTGAGTTGAATATGGTTGTTCCACTTAATGTTGATACTGTGGTTTAACACCCAGAAGACCAACACAGAAAGAGCTATAATTGTTCTTCCCTTAGGATTTCTAAGGTCATCCTCTGATACGCAGCAAAGAGAATATATGTATAATTTTACTTCATCAGGGCCTACGTGCTGAATGCATGCTGTTATATATGTCTGTGTTTCCCATCAGAGTAGCTGGAGTCCAATTGTAACAAACCGTATTGAAGGTAAACTGATGGGCAACAGAATGGACACCATAAGAATCCCTTTGGCATCTATTCGCTGCTTTAGAAGCTGTGACAGTAGCAGTAATATTGAGGAGCTATGTGTAACTGCAGGAGGTATTTTGTAACTGCATACATCGTGTTGCATCTGATGACAAACCAGTGGCAAAGCTTTTATGCTTTGATGGTAAAATTACATCACTGTCTTCACTCTGCCCATTAGTACATTAACGTTAAGACTTTTCAAATAAGGTATTTTATGCCTTGTGCAAATCCTTTTTAAGTGAAAAGTCATTACACTCTTGAAATAACTCCTGAGTTCGTTCAGGATGACAAAGGAATCGAATCACCCACTTCAATTACATGCTGCTTTATTCATTTCACCCTTAGGGAGAGTTCCAGACAATATGGCCTATATAACAAAAGGCGTTTCCTATACTGTTGCATCAGTAGAGATGATCGTTAGTTACAAGTTTGGGTTCAGCTGACATTCCCATGTCTGTCTTACGTTTTCATTTCATCACAGTTGATATCAATATGTAAATTGATCTTGGGTCTGGTCAACTCTGAAGAGAGTAGGAAATAAGTTTTATGCTAAGAATATGCAAGTATTTCTGTATTGTTTTCTAAATTGCATTATCGTTGGTCTGTTCTACAACTGCACTGTATCACGTCAGTGGTTCCTACAGTGTTACAACAGATAAACTAATTTTAAGTGAAGCAATGTAGATTTAGAGTAGCACTACTGAAATAGTTCCAATTTATATATGTAATTTCATATCAGTGAAAATAAGGAAACATCTTTCTGTCTCTATATACTTACACATATTCATATGTGTGTGTCAGGTTTGTGTGCTATTGATGTTTTACAGCCATCAGGCTAAAAACAGTAAGAGAAAGGGATTACAAATCCCATCAATCATTTTCAAAAGTAACTTCCCATAGCCCTCCTTAAACTGAAATCATACAAGTCTTATTTTATAGTCTTGTGGCTCTTCTGGTTCACAAGAAACAAGTCATTGTGGTGATTTATTCTGACCCTGTGTGTAATGCAGACCCTAGGGTTTTTGCTGAATCGTTCCTGCACTTTGTTATAATCACATCTTATTGTACTGGAGCACAGAAAGACAACCAATGTGATTTAAGAGTTTTGGATCTTAATTTTATTCCATTCCCTTTTACAACAATAACCGAATTCCTAAAATCACTCAAGTCACACTAATTTAAGAAAGCAAAATAGGAAGCTTGCCAATGTAGCTAAGTCTTTTTCTAAAGGCTGATTTGTTATCCTTGTATGTAATTGCACTTTTTGTTCTTAGAGCTGCTCCATGTGTAAAGAGAAGAGACCTGCTCATAGTCTCTGTACAAGCTGCAATAAGTGGCTGTGCAGCACATGTACAGAGGAACACAGGCATGGCAAGGAAACCGGGGACCACTTCCTGTCTGTATCCCTGAAGGGCTGCACAGGTACTGAAAATACACTTGAGTATTTGTATTTCATCTCATATCAGTTATTGACTAGAAAATGCACAGCTGCAGGCTGTGTGCCAGAGATATTGTGCTCTGCATGAGTGAGACTAATGCAGTCAATGAGAGATTATTTGGATTTTCTGTAGCTGTGTCTGAACTTGCCACAATCAGCGTTCCATGTTATTTATAAGATTTTGGTATTTGTGCTTCATGGAAACTCTGTTCCATGTATTTTTCAGTCTGTGGAGTGCTAGGCTAGGGTTTGGTGGGCTACCAGGCCATCTGGTCTCGACTCTGCAGTATTTTTGTCTCCACTTGGGTGATTTCTTTAGGGAAACTGCCATAAAGCAATTGTCATGTTGATGGACAAGGTGTGGGAAGCAGAGTGCCAGACAGCAAAAGGCTGTGATTGCTGTAGGGTGTTCCTTTCATAAGTGAAAAGCATGGTTTCTGAGTTTTACTATCAGCAATTACAAATGAAACCCACTGCAGATGTCTCATCCCTGTACAGTAGTGATCCACAGAGAATGGTCATCTCTTGTTGCTGATCATTGTTTTCTTTACTTCGAGTCAGTATTGAGGCATATACTAACCTAAACTTACAAAAGCTATTTGTAACCTAAAATAAGAGTGTTGTAATTCTATAGAATGATTCAAGTTTACACTTTGTTTTCATCTGAAGTTGTTTGTGTTGCCCTATCACCTTCTTTATAAGGAAGCAGAACAAGGAAAATACATAGTAGTAGCTCACTGCTTACACAAATTATAATGTGACTTTAGAATTTTGCTTAAAGAAGCCTGTACTTCATTATTGCCATAGGCTGAGTTCTTTTAATTCCTGGCTGTTCATGCAAAATACAGTTTGAGGCACTTCACTTGGCACATGATGTGCCATTGACAAATAGAAGGTGAACAGAAAGTGTAATAATCATAATTGTCATAGAACCACCAAGGTTGGAAAAGACCTCCAAGATCATCCAGTCCAACCATCTACCACCATTTCCCCACTAAAGCGTGTCCTTTAGTACGTGGTCTAAACTTCTCTTGAACACTTCCAGGGACAAGCACAGAGGACATTTAAATATTGTCTAGGTCTTTTCTAGAGAATAATGTAAAATGAAGAACTCTAGCACCCCCTCAAATACCCTGATTGGATGGACAATACATTTTTCTTCTTGAGTTGATGGCAAGATCAGAAAAGTAGTTTTGAGGCTCCGACTGTTTATAATTTCAATTCATGTTGAATAAGCTTACGAGCTCGTGTTGTTGATAAATGATAGTAAGAAAATCTACCTGTGGCTTAGTTGTGGTTTTGTGTGTGTTGTAAAATTACAAAAATGAAAACACAAACTAAAATGTTTTCTCATCTTTTTAATCTTCAATTCTATTCAATTCTAACTTGAGTTCTGATCAAGATGTTTGTTTCTAGGAAAAGCACAAGCAGGCTTGTGCCCTTGTTTCATGTCAGATTTCTTGGAGTTCAACTCATTTTAAAACTAGAGGGATGTAGGTCTGATCTTAGAATAGCATAGGTTGAGAATACCATGACTCAGTGGTAGTTCCCACTGGTGTATCATTTGAATCAGGGCCTTGCTAGTGGCAGAGGCTCTGGGTCTGTGCTGTAATTAGATTATATTGATTTTTATCCTCAGTTTGCATTTGAGATCTGCTCATCTCTTAAATCTGACACAGAACTGAAAAAAACACTAATTCCTCTAGGATGATTACAATTATCCAGAGAGTAAAAATCTTGCCAGAAAGAAAGAAAAGAAGAAAGAGAAATCATTACATGAAATGGTTATTAAGCTTCATTATACTTCGATCCTTAAGACAGCATCTTGTTATAAGCTGGAGTTTAATAGAAATAACTTGATATTGTGAGCTTGTATACTCTGCATGTGCTCAACACTTAGAAGGGTTTTATCCAACTTGTACTCAATTTTAGATTAATATTATGGACTTCTTATTTTTCCTTATATATATATAAATATAAAATATATAAACCCCGTATGGGTGGAAGAGCATCCACCTGCTTGCTTATCTGCTAAATAATAATTAAAATAAAATCAATGTGGCTGTGTTTGTGAATGTAATGCAAGGGATTTTTCTTTGCCATTTTTTAGAGTTTCTGAGCATTCTATTGTGGACTGTATTCCTTCCTTCCTTCTAAAATAATTCTACCATAACCAGAGTGGAGTGTGCCCACTTTACATGTTCACTGTCCATTTGTAGTCTTCATCACATTAATCTTTAGAAAATCATTATAAGAACAGATATTAGTGCTTAATACCAATATCTTTTAGTTGCTGAAGTTGTGTTCAAAATAAACTTAAGTTTATGAAAAACAATTCCACACAGCTTTTTAAAAACAGAAGATTTTCTTGCTTGCACTGTGACTTCAAGTTTCTTTAATGTATTTGCTTTTCCGTGTTTTACAGTGTGGTTTTGTTAATTGGTTTGCAAGATCAGCACATTCAAAATCATGAAACAGGTACCCAAAATTGTTAGAGGGATTTAAATATCATGAGCTTTTAGAGGTCTGATTATTAATTCCAGAGTCTCTTTGATGTGATCAATTTGTAGGATGTGCTAGGAGGAAAAAAAAACAACAACAAAACAAAGCACATGCACGCACCTCAAACCAAATTCCCATGCTTCACATAATCAAATTGTTCCAAGATCTGAGTCTTTAGAAGTAACATCAAAATTTATAAATTATTAGTTTGAAACACTTTTGCTGACCTACAATAGCACTTCTGGTCAATGACACTGTTGCTTTATGTTCCTCAGTGACTGAAGAAGAGGCAAATGAATTGCCCTTGCTTTGTCCAGTGCACACTCAAGAACCACTCAAGCTCTTCTGTGAGACCTGTGATATCCTTACGTGCAGCAGCTGCCTGCTGAAAGACCATAAAGAGCACAGGTACCAGACATTGGCCGCCTCATGTCTTTTGCATGATCCTACCTAAAAGCGTATCTGATTCAGATTTAGGACTGTTCCATCTGCATTTCCTATCAACTGAAATTTCAGCACAGTGTAGCTTCCTAGCCACAACAAACTCAGTTCCATTGTCTTTTGCTCAGGGAGCTTAATGTGTTGCTTACAGCCCCTGCAGAACTCTACACTGTTCTCAGCAGTTCCTTCCAAATTATTTTATCTTTCAGACACAGTATACAGGAGTATCTTTAAGCACCATCATAGAATCATTAAGGTTGGAAAAGACCTCTAAGATCAAGTCCAACTGCCAACCCATGACCAACAAACGTGAGACTCTAGATGAGAGTTCAGCTCCATCCTTAGCATGGTCCAAATCTGTTATTCAGTTCTGAGGTGTATGAATCATGTAAGGAATTATCTATACACAGTGGCAACGTGACTTTTTGTGAGATGCGCTGCCTTTATGTAGGGTGTTAAGTTTGGGATAGCTGTCACAGCATTTGTGGTAGGAAAGAAGCAGAGGGTTATGTCTGGACAGACATGAAGGCAGCTGCTCTCCCAAACTGTCCATCTGAGGGCAATTGACTTGAACATACCTAATTTTTTTCTGCTTCAGGCATACAACTTCTGCTTTCAAATACAAAAGGCTAAAATGGATCCCTAGGAATGTTTGGAAAAAGGCAGGAGAAATGTGAGAAGAACAGTGCCTGTGACAGTTAAAATGGATTGTCTGGGTTGCAGAATCAAATTCCCTCATACATGTACTATAGGCAAAGACACTGGGTAATGGCCAGAAAAATAAAGAATAACCATATCTGAGCATTCAGTGTACAGGTTTGGAAGTTCAAGTTGGTCCCCACTAATCAAATCACACATGATAAACTCCTTAATCAGCATGGACTGTCAACCTTCAGCAATGTAAATAATTAATTTTTGGGCTGGTAAGGAATGTTGTTAAGAACATATTTTAAGACATTGAAACCAAGACCTTCTGGCCATCCACCAGATATCTAGAATGAGCTCTTTCTTTTAAATACCTCTATGTCTTTGCAGTTATGATATTCTCCCAGGGAAAGAAGAGCAAAAACCAATGTTTAGGCCACGTGTGAGCTGTGTTCAGTAAAAAAATCCAGAACTAGATTGTATTTTATTTTATTTTATTTTTTAGGGAGCAGCTGGAACTGCTTCCTTTCCTTTCACTGTGGGATTCAGATTTTAAAGATAAAGCAAAACTGATCCTTGCGAGCTGTGCATCTGGCCCAGGTTCCTTAGAGAAGTCTGTGGCTGCAGGGAGAAGCAAGTTCTACCCGATGGAAATGCAGAGCAGCAGATGAAGACTAGCAATGGGCAGTTGTACTTAATGGCATAATGCTGCTGTGGTGACACCAAATCCCTCTAACCTATTATAATAGCAGGAAATGTAAACAAGGCTTTATTTAAGCTTATAAAAGAAAAAGCAAGACATTATCAATGGAAATGAACATACAGTAAAGATTTCCCCTTCCTTTGCAGGTTCAGACTTCTTGATGAAGCTTTGCAAAATCAGAGAGCTATCCTGGAAAATGTTGTAGCTAAAGTGGAAGAGAAAAGAAGTGGAATTCAGGTTTCAACTAAACAGATTGAAGACAGGTAATTGTTTTGCATTTATTTCAGAAGATGAGTTATGAGTTAAAATGCTGTTTTCACTGAACACAGGTTACCATAGTTAAACACAGATACTATTGCTTTTCTTTGAGAATAGGTAAAATGAAGATTAAAAGTATCAAATTTATGTTTAAATTATGTCACGTTCACATTGTAATACAGGATTCCATAGTCCTTATAAGGCACCTGACAGCTAGTTTCAAAGACTTCTTTGTATACTCTACTGTTTCTGACCTAGAATTTGAAATAATAGAAATAAGAATTATTTTAAAAATCATAGATTCATAGAATGGCCTGGGTTGAAAAGGACTATAATGATCCTTATGCTTCAAATCCCCTGCTGTGTGCAGAGTCATCAACCACTAGCACAGGCTGCCCAGAGTCACATCCAGCCTGGGCGTGAATGCCTCCAGGGATTCAAAAAGAACTGAGTTCTTCAGAAATCTCAGAACAAACTGTGTTTCCAGTCAAGGTTACTATAAAATGGGAAGAGGAGAATGGCAGAACTTAGAGGAAATGGTTCAGCTTTCATTGGATTTCTTAGTCAACGTTTAGATCAGTTCTTGTAACAAATACCTACCAAGCACTGAATAAATGATATACCAGTTGGCTCATCCAGGGATATGTATCTCTTCCCTGCAGGTTGCTTGAGGTAAAACATTTATACAAAAAAGTAGAAAATCAAATCAAAATGGCCAAGATGGTTTTGATAAATGAAATCAATAAACGAACAAACATCCTTCTCGAACAACTTGAAGTAAGTGAGTCTAGTTTCTTTCCTACCTTGGGAAATTAAACTAAATTAAAATTAAATCCCAGAGCCAATGAAAAGAATATAGACTGTGAATGTTATTGTCCCTTTGCTTATGTTTTCAAATACTTTTTTTATTGCTGAATTTTAAGTGGAATCAATGGTTGACAAGGATTTATGATTAAGTAGCAAAATGTTTGCTTATCATGTTAACCACCTTTTATAATGCTGTTATAGAGAAATATGTGCACAGCTGGAGTACTTAAAAAACATCTTTTGATGTTAATGCTCCATCTATCTAGCATTACACTTAGCATGTTTAGAAAAGGATACTCAGGTCTGCTTTCTGTAAAAGATCCTATGGTTTTGATTCTTCAGTTTTTACGTGTCCAGTTGAAGCATATGTGATAGAGGTACCCTGAGGGTGGTAACACAGCTGTTTCTTTGTGGTCCCTGAATCATGTGTTGCTGGAAACTGGAAGAACTTTCTGAGGAATCACTATGTGCTTCCCCTCTGTTGGCATTCTTTCTTAGGTCTTCCCTCTTACGTGTTGTAAGAGGTGAGGAAAAGCTCCATTGGCAAATTCAGTCTAACTTCTACTCTTCTCTTGTGCTATGTTTTTCTGCTAAGACAAGGCCAGAATGCTGTAATTTGTTCCTGAAGAAGCCATTTTTCTTCCTGAGTTTGGACACTTTTGCTAAATAGCATTTGCTTTATCTCTATGATTGATGATTGAGAGATTCTAAATAAGAGCATACGTGCATGCTGTAACTCCAGTGATTGTGTGCATTATGTTTGCTCGAGGGATGACAACTATCTCCTACTGTTCCACATTATTAACAGAAAATCACAAACGAAAGGAAGCAGAAATTGGAGCAACAGCTGCAAGGTGTTGCAGTTTTAAGTACACAGGTTGAACACGTGCAGAACTTTGTCAACTGGGCAGTGAGCAGTAAAAACAGCATCCCGTTTCTCTTCAGTAAAGAACTGGTAGGAGCAATGCTTATTTTCTCAATAAAGTGAAATTATGCAGCACGTGTGAGAAATGTTTTAAGGATTTAATGTTTCTCCAATAAAACACTTTTCATGATCTTTTAATTGTTAATAAAATCATAATCCTTTGATTTGTCACCAGATTGTGTTTCAGATCCAGCGCTTGTTAGAGACAAACTCTAACACAGACATAGCCTCTCCTCTGAAGATCAGATTCACTTGGGATCCCTCCTACTGGAGTAAGCAACTGTCCAATTTTGGTAAGAACAACATAGTGTTCTTTATTAGGCAAGTGCCCAAGGGCAGACAAGACATACATGTACTTTCCCAAAAGGAGTCTTCATTTTTTTTTTTTAATCATGTTTTAGGTTCTACCTGTCACAGTCCTGAAGAAATGCTGTCATGACTAAAAACTTTCACGCTTTTCCTCTATTAGAAGGCATCATTATTTATAAGTATTACTCTATAAACATTGCCTATGAATGTACTCTATAAATGTCATTTTTGTGTCTTAGAAAATCACAGTGTAAGAACACAACTACAAATTTAGTTAAACGGCTGTGAGAATGGATAATTTTTTAATTAGTATTACGTAACGTGTAGCATAATTGGCTACCAAACAGTCTTAACTTTTGCCTGGTGCATGTGAAATGTAATTTTGTCCCAGCAAGCAATAGCTATGTAACTACAACACTGTGACCCTGCCAGTCCCATATGGATCCTTGGTTGAAATGGAGTACTTATTGTGACACTGATGCTATTTTCTCTGCCTTACCCAGGGACAGCTAGTCTCACACTCTTCAGATCTGTTAGTATCTTAGTGGCCAGGGGATCTGAAAAGTGCTTAAGATGCTTACAATCAATGGGCGCAAAGACAGCTTTAAGACATTGACTATGTAATATTGACAGTATTATTTATGTAATGAATGTGCATACTTTCAACTTGTTTCCCACCAGTTATAAATTTTCCAGGTGCTATGGGTTTTTACAGTAAATTCAGTTTGGTGGGCAGATCAATGGCATAAAGGGTTCTTCTCGTCCTGTTTTGGGACAATTAAAACTAGAAGAGGTAAAACAGTTGCAAAAGAGTTGCAGAGAATAATTTTCTCTTGGCTAAAAACAAGGAACAGATCAGTTCGTAGGTCATTTCTATTTCTAGCTTTTATGATTCTTTCTTACATAACATCAATCTATTTTATTTTCTCACTTTAACCCTGAAAGCAGTCTTTTCTACCTGCACTTATGGATGGGAAAATGTGCTTGCAGTTTAGTGAAGAGTGGAAGTATAAGCCATATACATCAGTTAAAATAATGTGAGTGGGGGGTAGTTTTTCAAAGCATTTGCTGATATTTCAGCCATGAGTACCATGGACATCTGTAGGAGTTTAGTGTGATTTTAAATCACTGCAAAGTCCTGAAAAAATTTATCTTGAAGGTATATTGAAGGATTGTTTGGTAGGGTATGAGCCCATTTATGTACGAACCAAAGATAAAGGAATGACTGTCATTTAGAGCTTTTGTTCTGTAAATTTGTCAAGATCTTGGGAGAGTAAGTTTGCTGTTATTATTATTATTTTTGCAGGAGGTTTCACTACGGAAGGTGGATACACTTCACATTCAGATGTCCTGCTGTATGGCAATGTACAAGGATTACCGACACCCTCGTATCATGGGCACTGTTCCCCAGTGTCACAGCTGGAGCCTGTGAATAACCAGCCACATCAGTTTCCCCCTGCTGCTCAGTGTCCTATTCCTGTGTGTTGCTCTCACTGCCTCAGTGTACCTCACCCAAACAAAGCTCAGCCTTCTCACCAGAACATAAGCCCCCATCAACATTTTCGACAGCCTTCCGAACTGCATCAGCAGCACTTTCCCCTGCAGTGCAGCATGCAGCAACGTGACAAAGAGCACAGGGGTGTTTCCCAGCCTTTGAAGCCAACGCACTCTGAACGAGAGCAGCAGTCAAGGTCTGAGTCAGAGAGTGCATCTGGGAGAATGGGAAAGCACTTACCATCCCAGCAGCTGCAACAGACTGTGCCTCTGGGCTATGCTGTTGTATCACATGAGGCTCAGCAGGTTCACACAAGCCATCCACAGCCATTTCGCTCACAGACTGCTTTGCAGACATCAACTCTGCAAGTGCAGCTTGGCCATCTTCAGAAGATAAAGTCTAACCACGTGCAGCAGCCACCACCGCAGCAGCAGCTGTCACCAGCATCACCACCACCAAGTCAGTATGAGAACACTCACAAACAAGTCATGCAGCAGAGCCTGGACATAATGCACCACCAGTTTGAACTGGAGGAAATGAAAAAGGATCTGGAGCTTCTTCTCCAGGCCCAAGGGCAGTCCAGTTTGCAGCTGAACCAAGCTAAGCCACCTCAGCATGTTCAACAGACCATAGTTGGTCAGATAAATTACATAGTGAGACAACCAGCCCCAGTTCAGCAGCAAATTGAAGATGAAGCACAAGTAAGTTTTAAAAGTTCTTTCCTGTTGTTTCTGGTCAACGTAAGCTCGGAAATGGGGGACACCTTTAAGATTTCATGTAGGTTGAACTTTCTGCTGCCTTATCTATGCTAGTAATCAGCAGAAGCTTCATGCCTCACAGTGATCTGTCCAAAACTTTTGTAAAGTGCTGCATAAATAACCAAGATCCTGAAGATCTGGCTCTCTAAAGAGACAAAGCAAGCAGTGGGTGGTAGGATAAAAACATCATCATTCATCCTTTGTATGTAGGTAAACGAAGGACAGAACAATTGAATGACTGACATTATTTTTATAGCAAAAAAGGAATAAAACTCATCTTCTGAATCCCTGTCCCAGAGTTCCTGCCTTTGAAAAAGGGTCAGTGCTTGATAGTGGGCATCCAAACTGTGTAAGGAAGATAAGGTGACACTATAAGAAGGCTTTGAAACTTATTCAGAACAGTGAGAATTGCAGTGGAAGGGTGGTTGAGGTCTCCCATTCTGTAAACTCTTTGGAGTTCCCACCTTGAATGACTTACCTTAGTATCTTACCTGGCTTTTGGAATACCTATGCATTTCAGCAGGTTTATTGATCTTTTTCTATGAATATATGAGAGAAATATCTCTTTATTTTTTCATTTATCTCTCCAGTTAGAGTTTGAATGTCTTTGTTGTGTTAGTCTTTCCAGTTTTTTTGTATTGTGTGTGCTGTGTTGATGCAAGTTTGCTACTGTTTTTACTAAGATTTCGAAAACACTCACTCTTAATCTTGATTTATAGGTCTGTGAGAATTCCACTGAACTTGATGCCCAGAAGCCTGTAGTTCCTCTTGACAGAAGCAAAATATCTTCCATGTCTCAATCATTGGATGAAGAAATCAGTGTCAGCAGTCGCTCCCCTGAAACAACATTGGAACAATCAACTTTCCATCCAGTGAGAAAGGTATAAAGAATTTAAAAAAATAAACATGTGAATGGGAAAACATAATTTGATATTGAGTATAAGATGATATTGGAACTTGCAATCAAGGTGAAAAAAAATTAAAATACACTAAAAGTTGGCAAATTAACTTGTAGATCTTGAGAGAAAGTCATTGCCTAACCTTGTGTACATCCTCCAGAAATGTGTATACACTGTGCTGTAGCCCAGATAGCAACAAGCCAGTGTTGTTTAGGTATAACTGGCATGACTGTTCAGCATGGATAGTGAATAAATAGAATATCTGCTTCTTCACAGAGTAAATTCTGTCACTTCCTGTCTTTAGTGATTTAACTGTCAGGTCTTTCTCCTACCATACTAGCAGCAGTTGAATTTGAAAAAGGACTCAATTTCTGATGAAATCCTGAAAGGCATCCTTAAAAATAGTGGAAATAACAAGAATTGTTATTGGAGATGTGGTGTCTGAAAGAGTTCTAACAATTCTGTTACACTCTTTGTGTATAAGCGGAAAGCCCATAAACTTTTGTATCTGTAGAAAATTTTAGCATATGACATAGCCATCCTTTACACCCACTACTGGGCATCCCCTGCTATTGAAGAAGAGGCAAAAGCAAAACCAAAAGATAATTCATCTTTCTCAGTAGATTCTTGCTGGCTTTGAATACCGCCAGTGCACTTGAGGTGCCTGAACTCCCTTTTGCCTCTCCATGGTTTGTTTAAAATACTCCAAACTGCACTTCATGTTCTGTTTGGTACACTTCAAATCTGTCTGGTATTTCTATGCACAACTCGTGCCACGTAGAAGTGTTTCATGGATGTATTTTCTCGGAATTTGTGTGTATAATATTGTGGAAAAACTTGTCTTTCCATGCTAAACTAACAACTTTTCTTAGGCTATCTTGCTTTATTGACCCAATGTGTTTATGATCCTTTTGGGAATTGTAGAGAAACAGAAAGGTAATGATTACTGAGGGTATGGAAGCAGCATAGAAATCAGATTTGGAAGCCACAGTGAAATCTGCAACTGCTAACTTATCCTGTAAATGTGATGGCACTTCTGAATTGGGCGGGTGGCATCACAGTGTTCTGAGATGGTGATGTTTTTTGCCTCTGAACTTTCGTATATGGAAACAGAACTCACTCAGCCTCTGATGACAGAGCACAGGACTGAGGAAAGCTATGTACATTGTCTGCAAATGGGCTGCCTTTGCCATAGGAAATGACTAAAAAAAGATATACTTAAGGTGTAAATAAGACCACAACCTTCTCTTGTAATGCAGACACACCCACAAAGTTATTTGTGAAAATAAATGTTAATGTTAATGGATTAGCTTTCAGAGCTTTCTATACGTACATGTTGAAGAAGCCATCCTTTTCTTCTGGACCTACAATGGAAGACTTTTAACAGCTGAAATGAGAAGTGAGAAATAGGGAAGAAAACTGAAGTACAAGTGCAAGAGACTAACGTAGACTGATGTGAAAATGAAGGAGAAAAGAAGAAAGAAAGGCCATACAGGTTGAGAAGATGGCAAGAAGAGAGTAGACCTAGAAAAAAAATAAGGGAATTTTTTTAGTGGTACTGAGATGTATGTATTCTTTTGCAGACAACACAGATCTCTAAAGTTTTTACTGGTTTTCTGGTGTATCTGCAAGAGGTGCGGATGCTTAAGAGCTTCAGTACCCCCATCTTTGCTTGTATTCATGTTTTCTAATGAGCTGTTTGGGGTGAAGTCATAATATCCTGAAGCTCTGGTAGTGGCTGATTAGAAATGATGAAGGGTAGCAGCGCAGTAAGGAAATTCTTGAAATATATTTGTCATGAATGCTGCTTAAAGGCATCTGACTGTTTTTGCTGGCAACAAAAATAAAGCTAAGTTTAAATGGGAGATTGGTTCTTTAAAGAACGAGAGGATGTATCTATTCATTATCATCTGGTTCCATGCTTGTCTTCAGACAAAAAAAATTCTGTATGGGTGTCTGTACACTTTCTATATGGCCTATGTTCAGAACATTTCACCTCTTATGTTCTTGGATGGCACAGATAGCACTTGGAAAATATGGTAGAGAAAATGGCTACAGAAACCTTTTGCTAACAGGAGGAGAAAAATTGTATTCTGCCTTTTAAAGAATACTTGGTGTTGGACTTCTTGGCGTCATTTTGCAGTTCTGCTGAACTCTGACACCCTTCACTGTGTGAAGCACTGCTAGTGGACCTTGACTGCTGAGCTTCCTTCTTTAAGGAGAAAGCTGTGTGAACCAGGATGTAGCAAAACTCAAGAGTTAACTGTTTGGTGATGTATTTGCTCAGATCTGTCCAAAAAAAAAAAAAAAAAAAAAAAAAAAACAAAAAACCAGCTTCCATTACTCTAGTGATTTTCTTTATTTTAGAGAGGCACAAAGCTTGATTACTATTGTAATTAATCACTTGTGTCTTAACTGTGAAACATGCTTACTGTATGCATTTATAATTTCGGACTGATGACTAGTTGAATTGTCTGTATGTGGGATTGTATTCATGTGTGCCCTGAGTGCTCCTGAGTTCAAGGATGCTTATTTGAGTTGTTCTGATGAATACTGTTTTCTGCCCCTCGTATTTAAAGCTGATCATTTATAAACCAAAGTAGAAAAGCAATGATGAAACACTTCAGACACTTTTAGATAAGTCCTCATGTCTTGACACCTCAGCCTCTGTCAGGGCAAAAATTAAGCACTGCACTATTGAGTGGACTGAATTTTGGCTTTCCATAAGTATAAAGCAGGAATTTCTAGTCGGTGTCAGTTAGAAACACTGATATCAAAGCAACTGCTATCTTAGTGTTGGAGAGCGATCTATTCAGGAGCAGAGGCAAGAATAATAAGATTCTTATTTCTTATTCTTCTTGGCCTAATTGTGTTTGTAGGAATAATAAAGGGCATACAGTCCTTGTTTTCCATATCTATACCTAACTGCTATTTTAATGTGATGAGCAAGGGATCTAAAGGCTGTACCCAATATTTAAAGAAATGTCATTTCTTTTTTTTATTACTGCATATCTAAAATAAATTTATAGTTTAAGGCTCAGATACTGTTTCAATGTACTCTGTCATTATTGCAGAGCTAGCTGGAGCTTTTCCCCCCTTAGACTCTAGAAGTGCATCCCTTCCTTTATTTAAGAGCAGAGACATTACTTCTGGGAGGGAAGGATTCCTCACCTTGTCCAGCTGTTGGTTGGATCCTGGGTACATCCCGTCCTGTCCCTGCTCATCCTAAAAACATGATAGGCTTTGGCTCTCATGGTTCTGCCCATTGGAACACTGGGGTAAGGACAGCATTTGTAAAGCTAAGATTTGATTTTGTTCCTCAGCAGCTTTTGAAGATTTCTTCCCTTGTGCTTGTTTCTCCATTTGTTTAAAATAAATCTCTGAACATGTCAGACGCAGTAGTTGTAAGTTATTATGGAATGGTGTTATCTGCTCAGTTAGAATCATATACAATAGTAGATGCTTAGGAAAGGGCACATGAATCAGGCAAGTTTAAGTTGATCGTTTGTTGATACACCACACCTGCTTCTGAAAACCAGCTCTTTAGAGACTTTCTGAACTGCAGGTTGTACCCAGACAATTGTTTTGCAGCTGTTCACGGACCCCTTCTTTATGAATTTGTCGAATAATTTTTGAGCTCACTTTGTACTGCTGGTCTCAGCATTCTGTGACGTGAAATGGGGAAATAATAATAATTAAAAAAAATTCCATACCATCCAAGGAACATTCCTGAGAGCATTTTGAAAGATAATTCTGTTTTAGACCAACTGTATGCAACAGTGGCATATGATGGGCAGTGGGACACAGTGGTTCATTGTGGGCTCAATGCGTGGGGATTTCTTGAGCATCCCCATACCAACATCATCATTGCTGCAGGTTTATCAAAAAGAGTGGTTGATCTCCATCTGTTGGAGGTGGCATTATTGGGTATTTTGCCTTCAATGCATTTATCCTGAATTTATTTATTAAGAACAACTATTCCATCTTAGTGGCAAGGGCTTTACTATTGGTATTTTGTTTTTGTGTTTTATTTATTTTTTTTCTTCAAAAGCAATGTAAAATTTGTGGAAAGCCCTAGGGAGCAAGGGACAAGTTTTATTGTCATTGATATAGCACTAAACATGCTGTCATTGTTTGCTGATCAAAAGTAATAACTTAATACCTCACCCTGGAACTTTTTATCCAAGCTTATGTGTAGAGTGAGTTTATTGCTGGTTTTTTGTTGTTTTGTTTTTTTTTCCTAATTATTGGCAATTTTAAGGGGATTAGATATGAAATAAATGATTTTAGCAGTCTGGAATGTGCGGTCATGCAAATTTCTAAGGTACCAGAGTATTTTTTTACTTAAAGAATTGAGCTGCTTACAGAACAGATGTGTTCATGCTTAATGCAATTAGGTACATTTCCCAGAATGTTAATTTAACGAAACCTTTTGCTTTGACCTGGAAAAAAAGAATAAATAAAACATGATGCTGCTTGCTCCATGCAATCTCTTCCTCCTTCCACTTTAAGCCAGCTCCAATTTATTCAGACAAAATGTTAAGGAAGCTTTGGATTCTTTTTCTCATAAAAACAGAAAGGAAATCCTTTGGATTCTATTTTGAAGTGGGGAAATAGGAAAAAGGAAGCATGTGTACACTGTGTTATCAGTGCCGCTGTAAGTGGTGAGTTAAACAACTGGATTGGAGTAGTACATTTGTTTAACCTCCTAGCATAACGAGCTGCCAGGGGGATTGCTCCACTTAATAGCAGCCGTTCATTACTCTGCAAGCATTTGCAGCGTGTTATTTCTCTTATAGCAAAGAGAATTGGCGGTGCCTAGTTTTAGCTTTCTTTATCTGTGACACTTGAATGTCAACAGCCTTTGAGATTTTGCCAAAACAATCCTAACAAATCCTAGTCCCAGTGTTTCAAGGTAAGTATTTACTTCTCAGAATTCTTCTGTATTAGTGCTGCATGTTTACACTGGACATTTTTAAATGCAAGAGTGATCAAAGAAATATTTGAACTGAACAGTGTGTTTATTTTTTGTTCTCTGAAGGCACTTTGCATGTTCTTTATTCTTAACTTTCAGTACCATAGCTATGGAATTTGTGATAGGAAGCATTTTGGGGTGGTGATGCTACTGCCATTATACTGTAAGGATCATCAGACCAAAATTAATTATGAAACAATGAGAATTTTATTTATAATATCACAGATGTAGTTGGATGTGCCAGGCTGTACATTAAAATGTCAAAAGTTTCAAAATTAACCTAGCTGAAGCCACTATCTACCCAAGAGCATAATTAATGCTTGTTGTTCAAAGGGTGCGATATAAAAGCAATAGAGCTTTTATAAAACAGAGATCAATTCTTTCTTTAAAGGCATCCCGTCTGCAAAAACTATCTGAACTGTCAAGGGAGAAGAGAAATTTTTGCTAATGGCAAAAGAAATGATTATTTTAGGGAGTGAATTAATAGGTTATTAATGAGCCTTGTTCCCAGTGCATTGTTCACTTCACACTTGACAGCAGCTCCATGGATCAGGATGGAATGTGTCTGTTCTTAACTGTGAGTTTTAATATTTTGCACTGAAAGATCATAATGTTGCTTCATCATTAAGAAAACTACAAAATTAACTTTTGCCCCAAGGGAAAGACAGATGGCAGTTTGATGGCCTCATTATTCTTTTTTTCTTTTTAACAAGAGTAAGGTTTTATATTAGCTTATATAATCCAAAGAGATCTCTTAAGAAGCTGATGCCAGCTAGAAGAGTAAGAAATATATTGCCATACAATGCCATTAATTTTCAACTTTCTAACAATATTTGCTGTAATAAAATTTTAGGTGTATATCTATTTCTTTTTCCTTCAGTAGGAGTAGACCCAATGATTGCTCCCAGTAAGTAAACTTGGCTCTCTGAGGCCAGAAGTAATCCTGCTTATATAACAGAGCTAACATTTTACCCACAGCTTTTGCAGTTATGCATAGGCAGACCATCACAGGTTGAGGCTTTGATATGTAACACGTGATGGCACAATTTTATAGTACAATTAAAGGACAATGTGTGTAATGATTAGAAGAAGTGAACAGCCACAAGGTCTCTAGTGAATGCTCTGTACAGCTCTGGGTGATGTTCTTACCACACGTGCACCCAGCATGCCCATTCCTAATGGAGCACATCATTAGGGATTTCCTATGGATCCCCAGTACTTTGGAGAATCTAGCTAAATAGGAATTTAACTGCCTCCCAGGGAATTAAGTAGTACCCACAGTGGACTTTGAAATAAGGGGAAAAAGCAAGGCTGATTACAGTCCCTCTGTTCAGTTTAAGCAGGAATTCTGTTTCTTATTTGTTTATTTTCTGTATGTGATTTAAGCACAATTCACGTATTCATTTTACCATCTGAAAAAGCCATGTGATAAAGAGTGATGGAATGAAAAGGAGTACATGTTCTCTGGGGCATTCTTGATACCACATTTGCACGCCACGTGCAGGAGCCTGTCAAACAAATTATGTCATGAACTGAACACTTATAGTATTTGTGGTCATCCTTATGTGTCACCATTAAGACTGGGTTCTAAACCTCTGCAATGGAGGAATGGGAGACAAGGAAAACGGTGCCTCCATCAGAGCATTTCCTGTTATGCTGTGTTCTGTCTTTTTATTCGAATGTGAGGTAGGAAGAACACATTTCACTAAATCTTGCTGGTTCCAAGATTTTTTCTAGTCCAGAAGTCTTAGATTTGGAAAAGTGACCTCAAGAGGAAGGTGTCTAATACTCTGGCTGTGGAGACCCAGTAAGATCTCTGGTGGAAAAGGCCCCTCCAGAACTGCTAAAACTTACTACTACTTACTACTTACATTTGATGGTAGAATGGCACAGACCTTCACCAACACTGCAGAAGAACTGACTTTTTTGTCTCAAATGCAGGCCACTTTGTCTCACTGAGTGTGATCCCAAATCTGTGGCCAATGCTGTAGCACTTATTGCAAATTGAGAAAAAGGAAATAAAATTACCTCCTTAAATGAAAGTTGATGTCAGTGGGCAGAATGTTGTCTTAGCATAGGTGACATGCATTGCAGGCAGAGAGATTTGAGACTGATGTCTTTGGCACTATGCAGGATTTACATGGGCACATCTGACAGCTCAGTATGTCTATATATCTATACTGTATTTACCACTGCCAGATTGATGGACAAAGTGAAAATCCAAACTGGAGTAACAGTCGAGAAAAATGCTAATTAAATCTAGGAAATAGGTCTCGAATTCAATTCTAAGTCATAGGCCCCTAGCAGAAAAATCAGTATAAAAATGACAACTCCAATTCAGATGCAATCATCAAATTTCTTTTTGTCTTGATTTATTTTGTAATAAGTACTACTGACTGTATTGTAGTCAAAAAAGGATTTATTCAGTCGATTTTCAAGGGTAATGAAACACCAATGAACTATGGAAAACTGCATATTGAAATGACACAGATCTGCATAATTCTTAAGGCTGCTTGTATTTGCTTCATATGGATGCTAGCAGAGACCTGATATCGGTTCAGCCACGTGTTCCTACATGTAAGGCAGCTTAGGAAAGTCATGTACATGAGTGGATTTTCCTTTGTTTTGCATGGCAGTGTTTCTGACATTGACAAATCACAAGACATTAGCATGTACATTTGGCTAAAAATGCCTTTGTAGAGGCTTCAGTAAGTAGGCTATTCCGCTTCTTTTGCAGCCACACTTGTAGACCCTTTTCCTCCTTAGTACATGTAATGTGACTTTACATTATAATATTTAAAGGGCAAGTATCTTAAGTTTAAATGGGACAGATTTACTACCATAAAGTATTTAGCATCGTAAAGTAACAAGTTTCATCCACTTAATGTCAGATCTGAATCTTAGTTCTTCTAAATCTTCATTCTAAGTAAAATTATCTGACAATTTCTGAATAAAAAGATGAAATTTCTGGTCAGAATCGTATTTCTCCGGGTGTGACTTAATGAAAGTTAGGGTTGACATCAAAGATAGAAGTAAGTTCAATATTCTCCATATTCCCCTTCGTTGTAGGGAGTTAAAAATCTGAATCCCTTGGAGTGATCAAAGGATGGCAATTTTTGTAAATCACAGAGGAGTAACCTAGGCACCTCCTTTTATTGTTTTCAGTTTCAATAGGGGTACTGTGAAGCTTCTGGAAACAGTATTGGATTATAGTAGATACTCTCATGACGTTGTGACTCAACTGCTTCTTTAACAATAGCAGTGTCTAAACCATTACAGAAACAGCAGTGTTTTACTTCTAAAACCTAGTTGACAAACTGTTTTTATTTCCTTTCCCAGCCTTCAGCATCATTAGGCGTTGTGGGCTTTTCAAACGATTTAGAAATGGAACTGCCTTCAAGATTATCGAGGCCGGTCGACCCACAGGTGCAAGGCATAGCCACTGTGGCACTTGGCCCATCCCCAAGCACCCGCTGTGACTGTGATACTCCACCAGAGCCAGTGCCTAGCTACAGTTTGGCACTGGGAAGAGCTCCAGTTGAGCTGAACCCTGGGATTTCTACTGCCCTCACACCAGATGATGCACATCAGGGCAGCACGAAGTGCAAGGTAGGAGTCACTCAAACTCCTCTACTGAAATGGAATCCGTTTTCATTGATAGCACACGCTGTAGTTAGTCATGTAAAAAAAGCTGTTCAATAAGTATGATTTTCTTCTGATACTTAAAGACTGATTGCATTGTTATTTTTATTAAGAAAATTAATAATTGGGTTTAAAATTTTTCCTCTGAAGCTGGAAAATGAAGATTTCAATTCTGTGGATCGTCAGCCAGAAAACAGCTTGGCTACAGCTGGGCAAGATGTAGTGAATGAATTAAGTCTTTCTATGCAAAACGTTCTGGAAGAACCTATTAATCTTTCGGTCAAAAAATCTCAGCGTTGTACTTCTCCTTCTGAACTGCTCAGCAACAATTCTCTTCTTCCTGTGAATGCCAGGATAAGATCACTTAGAAATGAAGAAGGTAACAGGCTTTTCATTGTTTCATTTAAGTTTGGGGTTTTTCTTTCTTGTTACTGTACATTACAAGCATTGCAAAGCAGTTTGCATATTGATGTACTTTCATAAATGTGCTTCCCCAGCAAGCTTCAATTATCAAGTACTTAATCCAATGGAAAAGTATTTGATCTCATTTGTGGAGAAAAACTTGAAAATGATATGCCTTGAATCTGTAACATCCTTCAGCTCTGAGCCAGAAACGCATGCATCTGTGTGAAGTACCTGGAGTATTAGTTCTCTGAGAAACACTCCCATTAATGAGACCTGCAGTTATGGCTATTGAAGAGCTGGTTTGGAGAGTCCAAATTCAATTAAAAAAAAAAAAATTACTTCCAAAATGTGATGTGCCTTCTGCTAAGTCCTTCATGTCAGTAGCAGAGCAAATTTTTGTGAGGTTAATATGTTGCACAGTATGTGCTTTTGCTTGGCTCTGTCTACTGTGGAACATTCCCTTCAGCCAAGGCCTATTTCTTTAGTCTTAATAGGGAATTAGACTTTATTTAACTCTTTACGTGGGCAAATTGCCAGCAGCCTTGTGCTGCACTGTATAGCCTCATTCCTGCAAACTCTAAAAGTCAATGGAACTATTCATGCAAGCAAGGGATTTCGGGATCAAACTGCTATTCTGTGACTTATGCCAATATTTGGCTGCATTTCCCTGTAAAAGATGAATTAATATTTCTATCTCCATGCTGTGTTTTTATTCCGAGAATTCTAATTAGTACAAAGAAGACGTAGTTCAGTGAGCCAAGTAGATGAGTTTGTCTTCTCGTAGATATACTATGCCAAGATGTGACAATTATGCCACAATCAGCTGTGTGAGTAGCAAGGATCATCTGTGCCCCTAAAAAGCTGTGCCTCAGTTAGGCTTAAGTCTTTTGGAGATGAGCAGTTGTGTAATGTCTGGGCTCTGCAATTACTGTGCAGCCCAGGGCTGAACGCAGTGTTACAGCTAAGGCCTCTGGGGCACTGAGCAAAGCAGCTCCTGTGTTTTATATTCCTCACTACAGGCAGTGGGCAACATTTGCCATTTTTCTGCAGCTTCTTTACGTAATTAACTTGCATGTAGTGAATAGTATGACACTCACCCTTAGTTATTTCTACAAAACAGTTCTCATCTCAGTCAGTCATTTTCCTATGCTAATTCAATCACTTTCCTTCATACACGTGGTACTTGGTGTTGTCTCAGTCAATTCCTGCTGACTTTGGAGGTTTTTCCATGATGTATTAAGATAAGTTTTGAGTTTTTAACATTCTTGCAACTCCTCTGGGTTGATGTCTTTCTCAAATTTGTGTAAGTATGCTTCCTCATAAGCCAAGCAGCTAATGGAAAAGTTGATTAATATTGGGATTCCAGCACCACTGGAAAATCCTGTATTGACAAAGGGCAGCAAGAGCTTCAGATCAGTATGCAGTCATGCTTTAGTAATTCTTTGCAGATTCTCATCTATTAAATTTCAACTGAGCAACAGTTGTAGGTGAACAACATGAAATACACTTCTACTTGTTTTGTCTTGTTTTGTTCCCAGGGACTGAAAACAGTGATAAGAGTATCATGAAGGTACATTGCTCTTACACAACAGGATAGGGACCATTGACCCCAGCTAGATTTCCTTTAAAAAAGCATGTTTTGGTAGCACACACTTGTCTCCAGGTAGACATATTTGCTTTATTTTCTTGTTAATATTATCCATGTTGAAATAATTTGTAACAAAGTTGTTACGGGTGATGTCAGTGGACTGTTCTATACAAGAGCACCTGTTAGCGCATTCATCCCTGCCCCTATTCTATCCTTGCCCCTAGTCCATCTCTCCAAAGTTGTTTCATTGCCTGTGCCTAGTGTTGGTCAAGAGTTGTGGTTATTTACATGCTTATATAATGGATAGTTTTGAATTACTATGTTTTTACGTTACGTACGCTGGAGAGTATAAAGGATCATACAATGTAGCTTTTGTCCCTAAGAGAGTCATAATTTCTTTCCTGTTTTTGAGTAACTAGAATTATCCAGAGGCTTCTAAGCATGGAACAGGAGACTGCAAAAACTTCCTGAGACTTAGACTGTGGGTCTGCTTTTGCCAAGTGAAGGCTATATAGCACAAAGGATTACTCCTGATGTTCCCTGTGTATGGATGTGTGCAGTGTGTCCGTATATGTCTATAATTCCAAGGGAATATAACCAATTCAGCAAGATGTTTTGGAAAGGCTCCTCATATACAGTATAGAAGTTCTAGTTAAGACAAAGACAAAGAATGTTCCCCAGAATAGAAAATAGCACACACATTTAATATACATACTGATGAACTGATCACATAATTCACTTATGTTATCATATTAAACAGCAGTCAGAAGTACATGAATATTAAAGTATGTTCTACCCAAATCTGACTCTGATATTATAAATATTTTATTTTTTCTTCTTTTCTGTTCCAGTTTCCAATAACTGTGAAAAGGAACATTTTGAAATGGTTATGAAAGGCAATCAGAATGTCAGGTAACAGTCTTTTTTTATACAACAGCACTAGTCATGGAATTTTATTCATGTATTTAGAAAATGTCTCTTACTTAATGCAAATGGAAAAGTTTTTTTAAGAAGAATGCAAGGCTCCTTATAGATAATAATTCTGAAAGTTATGGAGTATTCTCTTAAACTTGAAAACTACAGCTTAAAAAAAGTGATGTGTTCACGCATGCCTATAATTCTCTTGTGATTTTCAGAATATGTAAATGAAAACATTTGTCATTTGGACAACTGTAAACTGTTTAGTCCCATTTAAAGCCAAAAAAAGTAAATTGGGAACAGGATTAGTATTACATTGAGAATTTTAATAAGTTTTGTTTTTGTCTATTGCTGTGCTAATATCTTAAGGTTGAATGTTATAATGAGTTCTTATTTGAAAAGCATTGAACATGACTTGGGTTGTATGCCAGTGTATATGGGGAAAGGGCAGAAGGTACTGATGCATTTGCACACATGATTAAATGAAAGTGTTTGCACTCTGATTTCATAAAGAACTGGCATTTAAAAATCCTTTTAACCAGTTAACCCTTTAGTCAACTTTTAGCCACCAGAGCCACAGCTAATGAAGGAAAAAGAGAAGAATAGTACATGAAAAATGTTGAAAATGAGTAGGGAGGAGAATTGTGTGGAATGTGATTGACTTTAACCATATGTTATTTTAATGGTGGTGCTTGCCCTAGAGAGCCAAGGATCCCCTATGTGAGACTGGAACGTCTGAAAATCTGTGCATCGGAATCTGGCGAGCTACCAGTTTTTAAGCTCCAGCCACAGGAGAGTGGGCAGGAGGGCAATTTTCTCCTGATAATTGAGCATGGGACTCAGTCTTCAAGTATGGCTATAAAAGTGAGTGGGATTTGCTTGAAGTTTTACCTGCCTTCTCCCTGTCTTGCTGACTTGTAGTATTCAGAGTTCCTAAAAGTCATTATACACTTAACACGGATTTCTTGATTAATTTCATTCTTAATACGTCTGTGATGGGCTGAAGTAAGAGCATGCAGCTTTTGTTTGCTGTGTAGCTTCCTGTTACTTCTACCTGTGAGAAGTCCCTCTCTGAGATCAGATAGCTGTAGCATTTTGTGTTCTAACAGCCTAGATTGTCTATCAAATTATAAACACAGCATAAATAGCTTGAAACTGACCTGAATCCTTGTTCAGGCATCGCAACATGAGTGATGGGAACCAATTCCAGAAATAACAGTGTTACAGATTTTTGAAAGCTTAATGTTCTATCACTTCCCCAGTGTCTTAAAAGTGAACTTCTTTCCACAGAAGGAAACTAGAACTTGTATTGGGAAGACAAAACTATTTTCTTGGGTTCTGTTTTATTTTTTTTCAGTTGCTTTCTGTAAAAATTGCACCTGCACCTATATAATGTGCAGTTTCCATGAAGAGCAAAAAAGATGTTGTATCTGGTATTCATGACATGAGATCTGTACATCTCTGTCTGTGCTATAACACAATGGTATGTAAAGGAAACGACTTGACCTGGCCAACCACTGGCTGGTGCTGAGCTGAGCACAGGCCTGCCAAAACCCAGTGTCCTCTGCAGAAGAGTTCACTGTAGAGAAACTTTTTTTTTTTTTTTTCTGCAGATAACTGCTGCTGTTCTATATGTTCTATATGAAAGTGATGATTGTGTTATCCCAGATTTTTCTTTCTTCAAGATAAATAAAGGTGGTTCACCTGAAGGACTGAAATCCAAAGAGGAGAACACAGATGACAGAAAATTTCTCATAACCCAGGATGCAGGACAAATAAAATCTCCTCCTGCAGATATTCCATCTGTCGATCAGAAGCTCACCAATGGTACCTCCATCATGAAAAAATCTCCAGTTACTCAGGAAGTCAATACAATTGAGAATGAAGACTTCTGTGCTGTGTGTCTTAATGGAGGAGAACTGCTGTGCTGTGATCATTGCCCCAAGGTCTTCCATCTCTCCTGCCATGTTCCAGCCCTACTCAGCTTTCCAGTGTGAGTACACGTGGCGTTTTGCTAATGTGCTCTCTTTCTGGTTATTTCCTTGGGGTAGAATGTCACCTTAGGGATGTATGTGTCAACCTAACAGGAGGGTAACTGCATCTCTTTCTTACTTTTTAAGTTATTTTCCTAGAATCAGAATTGTCTTACTAGATGAAATATTAACAACTATTCTAAGCCATGTGTGCCTTCTATAAAGTTAGCTGGCCACTACAATGAAGTAGATAGCAGACCTAGAGCTTTAAAAACATTGTTATACCTTACTGTAGAAAAATAAAGTTCTAAATTGCATGCAATGGAAGATGTTGAATGCAACATCTGTTGTGTGTCAGTTCTTCCCTGCATGAGGAAAGGCAATCATTGACCTCCTTCCCGTTCAGTTTTCCAGCCAGGCTTAGGGGAAATTTGGGATTAATGAAGTTTTTGTGGCAGTGTTCATTTACAATAGATTTCCAAAGACATACAGTCCTTAGTGACTTCACGTAGACAAATGGTATGTGACAATCATACAGACTGAGTTACACGTCCACATACCAAACTTCAGAAGTAATATGCATTCCTGGTGTTGTGTCATTCTGAAGTCAGCTACAAATCATTTCTAGGTGGGTCCAAAGACTACTTTGTTTGTGTTAAGGCCAAATAACGGTCTCTGCTGTGCAAATACCTTGTGGGATATTACTTTGGAGACTAGTTTGTTCTGTCTGTTCAAAAAGCAGTAAGTTCCATGTCTTGGGCTTTTCCCTCTTTTGTGTAAGAGCTGAGTCATCACTAACCTCTCATTTTAAAGCACTGAAAAAAAAATTTTCCTTGTAGAATAAGCTTCCTAGGCAAATTTTAATTTCTAATGAAATATAGCTACTCTTGCTAACTAAACTTCTGTATTCATAGTTCTGTAATAGACATATGTCTGGTCCTGATGTTGCAGAAGTCTGGCACTCTCCTCATGACATTCTTCAAGGGGTTTCTGAAAATAGATCTACTAGGAACAGAGTTTAGCCTCATGCAGAATTATGTCTATAATTATGTCTACTTGTTTTGGGATCCCACATGCTTGTGCACACTAACTTTTGTGATAATGCTATTTTCCTTGATATTCCTTGATTATTTCCTTGATATTTATTATCTAATGGATCAAGTTCTGTCTTACCATCTTATTGTTGGCTGTTTTTTCACTTTGCTTGCTGTTGATTTCTTTATTTGATTTCGTGAATTAGCAATTTTGTTTTTTGTTCACAAAAAAAAAATTGTGAATTCTGGTTATATGATTTCAAATGCTACCTATTTTTTTTTTTTTTTGTCTGCAACAAAAGCAATGCAATAGGTAAAATCTGAAATGACTGCATTTTGAGTTGTATTCCAATACCTTCAAAAGCATCTAATAGAGCGGGCTTGAGATTTAAGGTTATCTGCAGTTGCAATATGTGTTAAAAATGAGTTTTGAATATAGTGATTTCTGATGTTTGTTGTTTGACAAAGTGGCTGACCAGTTGTTACACAGATTCTTGGTTTCTTATTTTGCAGGGGAGAATGGGTGTGTACACTTTGCCGTAATCCAATGAAACCAGAGGTAGAATACGACTGTGAAAACACACGCTATGCTCATAGTTATAATGCACAATATGGCCTTGATGACTATGATCAGAAGGTGGGAATAACTACATCCTGTTACTGTATAGGAAAGGACATATGACCTCAGCTTGAGACTCTGTCTCTTACTGGAAAGTCAACTGTTTTGAGTTAGTTGCTCCTTGAGTGTTTCTGAGGATAGTAAATACAACAGAAGAATTGTTAGTATTCACTTATGTTGTTCTGTTCTTTCTAGAAAATTGTTTAATTCAAAATGAAAGTGATGCAATAGAAAAATGAACAAGGAAGTCACATTCAGCAGCAGAGCACCCCCTCTCTGTGTCGACTGTGCCTGGCACTGTGCCACCAAATCTTTTTCTTTCAAGACTTGGCACGCTCTCAGACATCTGCTCAGGCCAGTTGCAAGGACATTTTCTGACGCGGACACTTTTTGACTCTCAGCTGAATTGCAGTCAACTTATTTAGTTCATACTGAACATTAATTACCTTTAGGATGACATTTAGGCACTGCTAAACCAGCGTAGAGGAAATTTTATCCTTTTGTATCTTCATTACCAGTTTTCTCTTCCAAACCTCTTATTAAAATTACCATTTCTTATAGCCTGTTTGATGCTAGGAAGCTAAAGCTCCAAACAGATGTCCTGTGTATATTAGTGACAGCTGGACAGAGATACTGAGTTCACACTGCTGAGTACAGTTGCTGAGCTGGCACTGCACAAACGAAACCTAGGATTAGGCACTGTACTTAAGGGCCTCAGCAATGGTTCTCAGAGCACTGCAGCAAGGCTTATGAGCCACAGCACCACACAATTTCATCTGTGATGATTGCAGACCTGAGCTACATAAAGAACTGGATGTGACTTCTGAACTTTTATGTGATTCCTGTTTGCATTAGAATGGGTACAACTGACCAGAAATAGTCATGGTCTGAGCGTGGATTTGTGAAGTTCTTTTTAGAAAATGGAATTGGTTAGAAACTGTGTCAGTGAGGAATTCCCAAGAATTTCCAGGAAAAACATGTGCATACAAAATACTTTCCACAAAGCTTCCCCCCCCCCCCTTTTCTTTTACCATTCTCACTTTCTAAACTATAAAAGGCAGCAAGGCATAACATCCCACAGGTTGGAATGAAGCATGCTATTTTGCATCAAAAGTGTAAAGATTATGTAAAAACTCCCCTTGTGGTTAGTAGGATTAACTAAGAACAAGGATGAAACTCACTTGTTTCAGATTAAAATATATTTCAAATTTGGTTTCCACAGAAATGTGAAAAGCTGGTGCTTTCCCTGTTCTGCAGTAGTATGAGCCTCCCATTCCATGAACCAGTCAGCCCCCTGGTAAGTACTGAGCACCTCTGTGTCAGAGGGAAGCCAAAAGAATATTCTGGCACACGTCATGAATTAAAGAATTCAATGAATTGCAAGAATTAGATTCTTGCAGTTTTAACAGTGAAAGTGAAACAAGTTAGAGGAGCGAAACAAGAGAAAAAGAGTAGGTAGGCATGAAGGAACTGTGCAAATAACAAGATAAAAACCATTCCACCTAATAAAGCTTGCACTGATCTAATGGAATTACGTAATGTTATGTAACAAGTAAGTTGTGATCCAGAAAGATTTACGGAGGGAGAAATCCTGATAGTAGGTGGCATTGAAAAAGACTTTTGTTGACCTTTAAGAAGAGCACATATTAGTATATTTTCAGTCACTCTTGGCAGACTGCTTCCCACAGTATCAGCTTCCAGTACCTTGGCACATTATTTTTTATAAAGGCCTGGGGGAAATGGCAGCCAATTATCAGTGTTACATATATTATTGATTAAGGTTAAATGATGACATTTCTATCTGGGGATAAACTTTAGGAAGTGCAAATAGCACAGTAGTCATTGAAGTATGTTATTTTCAAGACTGATTTTGCAAGCAAGCATCATTTAATCAAACCTAAAGGCACACAGGAAGAGGGTGTGCAAGCATAGGTATCAAAAGACCAGAGTTCTCTTCTTTGCTGCAAGGAATCCTCTGCACAGTGACTTCAATCCAAGCTTGGATAGAAGTTGCTGGAGAGAAAATGTTTTAATTAAAAAGGTAACAAACCTGTATTCTATTCTTATTGCAGGCTCGGCATTATTATCAGATCATCAAAAGGCCAATGGATTTGTCAATCATAAGAAAAAAGCTGCAGAAAAAGGATAAGTTCCACTATTCTGCACCTGAGGAACTTGTGACTGACGTGCGTCTTATGTTTTGGAACTGTGCAAAGTTCAATTATGTAGGTTTCTAATATACATGGGTGAGGGAACACAACATGGAGGGTTGCACTTTAAAGCTGTCACAGTGGCATAGCACTACTGGTTCCATTGACACTGGGTATAGGGTTGGGATAAGCAAGAGTATTGATCAGTTTTGCTCTTTGGAAAGTACATGTGTTTTTATTGATGGCAGAAAAGAAGATAATGTGCAGCTGAGAGCTGGAGATGCATATGGGTCTAAAATTAAAGAGGATATTTTAGCTGACAACTTTCTAAAGTGATGTTGAGTTTACTGTGAGAAACCATCTGTATCCAGAAGAATAGCTAGGAAAATTCAGGTGCATAGAAATTCATGAGTGATGGCAAATGCTATTCTTTCTAGTCCACTGAACATCTCTTTTCTTAGAGGTGCAGAATCATCTTCCTTAATAGCAGCATCTGGTTTTTACTTACACTGTTAATACAGAGGGACTAATGGCCTGTAGAAAGAGTGCAGGAAACTAATGGAGACGAAGCAGGGAGAACCAAGACAAGACATTAAGAAAAGGTGGGCATTTATTTCATCCTTGATGGTTTCTGTGTGCAATAAGACTGAATGGTTGTTTATTCTCTTACAGCCAGATTCAGAGGTTGCTGAGGCTGGACGATGTCTAGATGTATTCTTTGAGGGCAAACTGAAAGAGATTTATCCGGATAGGCACTTCCCCTCAGCGCAGCAAGATGACAGTGACTGTGAAGAGTTGGAGAACCACAACAGCAAAATGCCCCACCAGGATTTTCAATGGCCATCACATGAACAGGAGTGGGTTCAACCTAAAAAGAGGCGACGCCACGCTGTAAGATTGCAAAAACAAAAGCATTTGGTTGCTAAGTGGCCACCCTGCTAATTCTGTTTGCAGCTACTGAAGGGAAGTTTTGACATTGCTGTGTGGGAAAACTGTCAAGCATCTATCACAGAGATGTGATCAGTTCTGCAGTTTTATGTCAAGATCCTCTTGGTGGGATAAAGTGTCAGTTGTGTATAAGAGCGTGAGAGTGAACAAGTGAAGTCTCTCAGACCACGCAGTTATCTTCCTAGCAGAAAACTCTGTCAAGTTTTTGATATTTTTTTTTTTAAAGACTGAGACCTCTAGCTATTCACTGTTTGTTTCCTTTGTGCACAGGAAAGCGACAAAACTAAAAGAATGACGTTTCAGACTGCTAACAGCCTTCCTCAGGTGTGACCTCCTGAAGATACCTGATTTGCTAAGAGGAATCCAGCAGAATAACTGACAGAGTTAAGGTGTGTGGGAGGAAAGCAAAGCACTCGGGCTGTTAATTTATATTCTCCTACTCTGCTGACCATATGCCTTATTTGTAGATCTTGTGGGTAGATAACAGATGAGGAGTGTTTGATTCTGTCTGTATTTCATCTATTAAGTCACGTGTATGTTTTGCAATGTTTACACTGAAGTACTGATGTTTTGGTGATACATAACGATTAATAATAAAAGTAACGTGCTAAGAATACTTAAAATTGCAGTACCACTTCATAATCGGTTCAACATGACATCTCTATTTTATAGAACACGGGTAACCATGTAATAATCTTATAATGACAGTGTGAATATCGGCCGTGCTTTGTGATAAATACAATGTGTGGTCATAAGACATAATCCTGTTGTCTTATTCACTGATGTTTCTGGGAGCTTGACTGCTCGAGGCCTATGGGATACAGTCTAATGTGATTATCTGATTAGCTGTTTCTTTTGAAGCAGAGCATTCTCATTAAATGACTAAAGAGCTACTGCATTATGTGACACAGCTCTGTGCGAGCTGCTGCTGCGTGCACGCTGGATGCTCGGTTTGCAAGGAATGATTCTCCTGGTATTTAATTCATGCTCTGTAAGGCAGAGCAGAATTTTTGGGATCCTCAAAGGCAGCATTTCAGTGCCACCCAGGCCAGTTGTTTTTCTTTAAAGCAGATCACTTTAATAAGTTCACAATGGAGCAATTTACGTGGTTATAGAAGTGCCTATAAAATAACATCATGTACCCCTGATTTTCTCTTATTTCTGTTAATTTCTTGTAGACGTGATGATTAGCAGTGCTAGATGATGATAAATGTATATGTGTAGAAGTTCATACAGGATGAAAGGATGCTTAAGTTTTGTTGTCCTAAATTCTGCACCATACTGGCAGAACAACTCCAAGGGCTGAAAGAGAACTTAAGTGTTCACTGGAGCAAAGGATAGAATGTAATTTGTAAAGCCTAAAGTGTGGAATAGGTAAAGAAACATGGTGCCTGATCAGAGTAATGGTTTGCAAGCTATTTTCCACTTCTTCCAGAAGCAGATGAGCCAGATATTCACTTGCCAATGCTTTCTCCCCATGTATGTGAGGGGCATCTCTCTCTATAGAGCTCTGCCTAGCAGCTTAAGGCTGGGCTGTGCTCTGGCTCTGAGAGAGAAATAGCTTGCTGCAGATCTCATACCCAATTAGAGTCCATTTTAATTAGTGTCCTGTAAATAAAGATGATATTTTCAGCATAGGTTATAATGGGCTATTTGGTCTGGTAACCATGTATGTTATTTTAGATAACACTTTAAAGTAAAGGTTTATATATGAAACAGTAAGATGTGAATGTTATATTCTGCTGTCTGTGACTTACTGTTTGCCATTAACCTGATGTTTTCTTTTCTTTGAAAAATAAAGTTCTGGATATTATAAGCTGACTGGAAAACTGTGAGATCAAAGTGTGAATTCTTGTGTGCTTGCTTTCTGTCAAATCTGTGTTCTCAAAGCAGTAACTATCTTGGCATAACTGAATTAATCACCCTTATCTGTGTCTCCTTTTCTCAGCTGGGAACTAATTCCTCTGCTAAAGACTGATCTTTTAGCATTAGTGGCACAAGAATGATATGCTGTATAGCTTTCAGCTGGTGGCAAAGGTGGGAATAGGAAAGACTCATCACATTTTATTTTTTTTTTTCCTGAAAGAGATGAATGAACAAAAACCTACTTCTGTTTCATAAAGACTATACATTTGTAAACTGTATCATTAGTTTTGGAAATTGCCTGTTCTAATCAAATGTATCCAAGATATATTTTCTCTTCATTTAAAATAGAAGTGCACTAGTTTGTCATCGTATGTAAGATATTGGTCAGGATAAGTTCTGCAGGGCACTATGGCCTGACTTGTTTTTCTTGGGGTTACTTCTTTAAGGCATAGCAACAGTTTCAGAAAGTATTTCTGGTCTACAAATCATGCTGGAAAGGAGAACAAAAACTGAATTTGTAAATATGACTTCACATAGTTTCATGCCCAAATCTATGGGTGAGCAGCTTCAGAAAGCGTTGCGTTGTAAACATAACATTATCCTTTCAGAAGTTGCCCTAGGATTTCTGGCTTGGTATGTTTCTTCTGCTAAGCATCATACAACCAGGGCCTATAAATTCACAGGGAGTTTACTGAAACCCAATTACGCGGTGGTGCTTGGTAAGGTGTGAAAGCAAGGATCTCCCTTCTAAAATCAAATAGCCCATGTGCCCCATACAGAAGTGGTATGTCAGGTAGTTACTTTTTCTTCTATCACACAACCTGTTTCACAGTTCTGAATAAGTAGGAACAAGGAGGAATCCCTGAAGTTTTCCATTGGAGTACAGCAGAAACAAGTTCCAAGAGCATTGTGGAAAAACCCCAGTGAATGCACGAAGCTCCTGCAAATGCAACCAAGGTCACATTTTTTCCTTTTACTTTTAGTTACATGTGCAACAGGAAAATCATCTTTATGTTTCAGCAGTTGTGGAAGAGAAGAATTGCACTTCAGTAACAGGTCTGTTGCAAGAAAAAATGATGAGCTTGGAGTTAAATGTATGTTGATGTTCCAGGGAACACAACACTTGCTAGTGAGATGAGAAAACTATTTGAGTGTACTTGATCAGAAGAAATCATAAAAATAATTATAAAAAAAATATTAATAAGAATATTCCATTGGCAAAAACATCAGTCGGACAATGCAAGTGTTTTTCTGATTGGTTCCTCCTTGTTTGGTTTATGGGAATATAAAACCACTGGCAAAAACTTTGTGTCCGGAAGGCCTAACGGCTTGAAGGGGGAGGAATCCCCCTTCCTTTGCATGGATTACATCTGTGCTACTCCAAAGACAATTAAAATGTAATTAAGGCATAAGAAACTTTTAATCTTTGTATAGATGGGAAAAAGTAGACAAATTCTGTGGTGCGCAGTTCTTTTAAACGTGAAATACAGGCAATATACTTCAAAACTAGATGCCAGTTGATTTTTTTTCTGATCTTAATTAGTTATCAGTGAGAGGAAAAATAAAAGTAGGCTGAGGAAATATGAGAAAAATTGGCTGTAGTGTGGGCTGAGGAGGATGCATATCTTTTGTAGTTGTGTTGTATTTTGGGAGAAAGAAATGAAAGATGGATTGGTTGCTTTTGAGAAACATTGCCCCACTGTCTGTTCCCATCTAATAAACATTTAGAAAGTCCACTTCAGTGCACAGTTGTTTGGGAACTGCTGAGTCACGGCCTGAACCTCTGATTGATCACCTGAGGTGAGCAATGAGTCAGCCAGAGGAGCACAAGTGAAGGCAATCCACCTGTCTAGGAGGGGTGCCAGGCTCCGTGCCTCCTACACCTATTTAAGAGCTGGCTACCAGTGGGGAAGGATCTCTTCTGGAGATCCGCTCTGCTGGAGTTTTGTAAGTGAGCCCAGGATAGGGGTAAGCTTTCTATCTATTCTCTTTTTGTTGTCACAATCTGCTTTGCCAAACTCTCTTGTTTATTTTGTAATTGGAGGTCAGGGAGTATGTCACTGTCCTTAGAGAGCATTCCAAATGGTTAATGGTTCCATGGAAGCAGGAGTGCTGGTTTTTGGTTGTGCTGCAGATTGGTGGTCTGCAAGATGCTAGCCTGGATCCTGGCTGTAATGTCTCAGACAATCATGTCTGCACTGAAGTGTTCCAGAGGCAGTCTGATGCTGAAGCAGCACTTGGTGCATTTGTTGTGATCATCAGTGACAGAGTTCAGGTTTCCATTGCAGATAATAGAGACATCACTTTAGTATTTAGGCATAACATAGATGCTAAGTTCTTAGATGCTCTGTGCTGAGAGATAATATGTCTATACTGTATTCTAATGCTCTCACCTGATGTAATGTGGTTAACTCACTGACAATGTTTCTCATTACAGATAGTTATATATTCACTTTAGATTTAAAAAGTACACATTTTTACGTACTAACATTGGACAGAAAATGAAGTATGCTTGAATATTTTACCTTGTTTACCTGTCAGCCTGCTCTTCCTTCTGATGAAGTTAATAAGAGCAGGAGTTGTTCCTGCACCTCTTATGAACCCAGTACTGCTCGTTATTTCTTTATTTTACAGCAAAATTCCACCTTCTTCATGTGGCGCAGATATGGGGTGAGCTGGGAATTTTTGAGACCCTTTTTGGGAAGATTACTGTGAAAACAGGATAAAATATTCAAACTAGGCCTGATGTTTGCACCATCCCCCTGAGACGAGGTGAGGTTTGCTCCTACAGATGGACCCATTGTGGTCACTGCCTGCACTGTGCTGAACTTCTCTCCTGGCAGAGAGGACAACTACAGCTTTCTAACAACATTTCAGGCACTGAATTACTTTTGTAGAAACTCACAGAGCCTAACGTGGCTTTGTATGGGGTCTAGAAAATGTCGCTGTTGAACAATTAGGAGAAAGCAACAGAACAGTGCTATCTTCAGACACTGAAAATAAAACTGTCATTATAAACTGTGTTATATTAGGAAAGATAAAGAGGTGGTGATGATAGCTATAATTGCAGAAGTGTTCAAAGAATTACAGAATTGCTTGAGTTGGAAGGGACCTCGAGGATTGTCAAGCTCCAACCTCTCAACACAGGCAGGGCTGCCTACTGCTAGATGAAGTATTAGCTCAGATTGCCCAACCTGGCCTTACACACCTCTAGGGACAGAGCATCTACAGCCTGTTCCAGCACCTCATCACTCTCTCAGTAAAGAACTTCCCCCTGACATCTAAATTGTTCTGTAAGTGACAGAATTTAAACAAAACCCTACAGGATATTTTATTCTTTTGTCTTAAAAACAAAAACAAAAAAACCCCAAAAAATAAAACAGCCCCAAACAATATAGAGCTTAGATGAAGTGAAATTCAATTCAGAATTCATCCTGACGTCCCACTCAAACTCTGCATTGCACATAATCACATATAACTGTAAGTACCTCAGGCACTTGCAGTGCAATATATTAGCACATATAGCTGGGCTTTGGCTTATGACATTTAATAACATTTTAAAAAATCTGTGCAATAAGTGGATGCTGGACACTCCTCTGTTTCATCTTCCCTGTGTTCTCTGAGGGTTTTGGAAACATTGATAAGACAGCTCCTATTCATGTCTGATGTGCTTATGAATATGTCAGCAGTGAAAAATAACATGTTCAGGAAGTTTTACCCTGTGAAGGGAATAGGGCAGCGCCCAATCCCCCAGTGCACACCTCCTGTTGTCTTACAGCATGCATGGCCTGGACAACATGGATGCTTAAATATCATCTCTGGCTAGGTGAGGTTATCTCTGAGTTATTACAGAAAGGATGGATTATCTCCAGGGAACGAAGTTCATAAAGGCTTCCCTGAAGTAATTTTCCCTACTATTCAGGAGAAATGAACGCCTTTATCTTTCTCTTCTAATCATATGTATATATATTTCAAAAACCTCTGCAGTTGCTGACTGGTAGTAGTCTGCAGGGCAAGGAAATCACAGCAGAGATCTCTTGATGTGGCAGTTTCACCAATTGTTTGTAGCTCTTGCATCGTATCTGTTATTCTTCCCGGCCTGGTAGTGCTGTGCTGTGTTGCATCACAGCAACAGAGCTCTAGCTCTCTGCTAGAGATGGGGAAGATATCTACGAATCATTCTGCATTTATGGCGTTTTTCTACTTCTAAATAACATGTCTGCTTTACAAATAATTTTATGTTGATTGCATTCATCTTTCTCGTTTTGAGTTAAGTTCTCCTGCATTATTAATTCAGTGGCTGGTAATTAAATGATTGGCTGATCAAATTGTTCCCCCAAGAGTACCTGGGTAAGTGCATTGAAGGCTGATTGATTTAACTGGGGTCATGCAGTTTAGCTTTCCAACTCAGCATTACGAAGGATGGGAAACAAAGGAACAGATGGATGGCAGCAGGAAATGACTGCTGAGCTGGGGCTCAGGTTTTCCCTTTGGATCCCCTGTGGTAGAGCAATGCGCAGCTTGGGTGGGCAAGCTGCTGGGCTGGCAAAGTTGGTACCCCTAAAGCAAGGCTGTTAGCTCCCTCTGCTGAGTTGCTGCATGATTTTAGCTGCTGTAAGTGACAGGCACTTTAGCTCCCAGAAGTTCCAGTGTCATTGTGCGTTCTGGTTCTGATGTGGTTTCTTTCCCAGTGATGCAGCTACCTAGCTGTACAGTCTCCTCTAGCTTAAAATCTGTACAGTCCTTTACAAAGATAAATATATGTATTTATAACAGGGAATCAAACTGTAATGTGGCAGATGAGTATAAGCACTCAAGGTAAGACCTCCATAAAGCCATAATAACAGCCATCTGTTTCGCCTTAAGTATCCTGTAGGAAACAGTTAGTGCTTATATTTCTTTTGATAGTTCGCTCTCAATCTGGTACTTTGGGGAAAGAGGGAAAATAATTTTTTCCCCTGGTTTTCTTTCCTGAAGAAGATAGTGCTTAAATTTCAATAGATGAGAGAGCAAACCTGAAAGTGTTTGTCAAATAACCTTTATTTGTATACAGTGTCAAAACATTATGGAGTTTTCCAAAATCTTTATGCGCCAAGACAAAAAGAGAAGATAGAATGCAACTATTAGTGAAGCTATGGCTTCGTAAATAGACATTAATGATAAATACACACGTAATATTTCTTAAAAGTGCATGGAGTTGCACCAAAACTGTTGGCTATAAAAGCAGCATTTCAAATATCTGTAAAAAGCATGGAGAAGTTACACAAATCATCCTTACCTTTGTGACCTGGCTGTTCTGTGGTTATTGAGCCAGGTTCTCATCTAGGGTAACTCTGAATACCTCAGAGAAGGACTTGGAAAAGCCATTCTCCCATGTGGCAGGAGGGAGGAACCAACTCTGATATGTCTATAGCCAAAAACAGAACAGATTTGAGACCCCATGTGAAAAAGAATTGGATAAGGGAGCTTGTTTACTGGTGTGTTAGTGTGTTCTTTGTTTTTAGCACTTGTTGATACCTGTTTTGAGTTTGCCTGTATTAGGATATATAGCACTGCACACTTCTAAAAGGGGCAGCTTGCAAGAATTTGACAATTTGGGAATGACCACAGTGCCTGAATTGAAGCTCTTCCTGCCTTCTGAAACGTCCTCACTGATGGTACCACGTGGAGGTTACTGTTGTGTCTGTTATGTGACTTTTTGAATGCTTTTGAAGGTAGTTCAGATTTCCAGCAGCCAAAAGAAGCTAACTTTCTCTGTCTGTTTGACCTGTACCTGTGCTTATTTTTCAAGTACGTATCACGTGTCTATGCACCCTTCTCATTGCACAGACGGATGGGACTTGCTGTGTTGGGACTTGGGATCTCTTGAATTTGCAGCAGCTCCCCAGGAAAGGTCACAGTCAGCTTGCAATTCCAGCTGCAGTTGCCCCTGGTTGTTCCGTGTACCGGGAGGATCCCGGCAAGCTGTTGTGGGCTGCATGTGCCAGCAGATGGAGCTCAAGGATCCCAATTACTACAGAGGCAGCAAAACTAGCGTTGAAGATGCAGGTCAAATTTTTTTCTTTTTCATGCACTGCTAATATATGCCCTCTGTCACATCACTTCCCTCCTCTGTGAAGGAATCTGTGAGCAGAAAGTAATAAATGTGGGGCATTTCACAAGATCCAATGGGGCCCTGGGCAGCCTGGTCTAGTATTAAACGGGGAGGTTGGTAGCCCTGCATGTGGCAGGGGGTTGGAGATTCACGATCCTTGAGGTCCCTTCCAACCTTGGCCATTCTGTGATTCTGTGATCCAAGAGGTCAGGTTGTATGAAATTTTAGGTTATCTCTTACTGCTGTGTTCTTCTGTCCAAATGATGCTTCCAGAATCTCGCCCAGGCAGTGATATTGCAGCTCTTCGTGTCATACTGTCACTGTTGTGACAATTAGTTAGAGGTACTGGCACTTTATAAGCTTATAGTTATGCTCTGTGATGTGAAGGGTGCAAAAATTCCTGTGCACCTTATATTTGGCTTCATATTAGTGACATGAGACTGTATGATGGACTGCAACAGTTCTCATCTTTTATAATTGTTTCCTCTGGTGCCGCTGAGGGCAGTAGTGGTGCCTTATTTACTGTGTATGTAACGCTGTATCTATTCAAGACAAAAAATAGCTTTCTGTAGGCCCTAAGATGAGAAGCAGGTACCACAAGATAAATATTTAGATAAATAGAAAGGATATCTAAAGCCATACTTAAAGCATTCCCGTGGACTTCCCTTTAATGCAGACTTGCACTGGATCTGTTCAAAGTGCAGCTGAGTAGCACAGAGTGAGAGCTTTCTAAATTCCCCTTTCAGATAAAGAAGTTTGGATGTCACATGTCAAATATAATCTGACCTCAGGGGTTTCAACCCAGTCCTTAATAAGCATTTCTCACCCTTGTAAAAACAGTTTGCTTTTGAAACAATGCCCCTTTTCAAGAACTTTAGCTTACTATTATGGCATGAAGGTCAAGACTGTGTTGTTCTGACTGAGATGAGCACAGCAGCTTTCACAGTGGGCAGTGAAACATGTCGCTCTTGTGCTTAACATTTTGAACTAAAAAGATGAAATGCAGCATGAGAAGGCCTCATTTTCTGTGTGAGGCTTTGATGTGTTTTGTCTTTTAGCTTCACTATTGTCAGGTTGGTCTAATATTGAATGCTTACTCTCGTATGATGCCCTTATTTGACAGGACTACTTGCTTCTGCTGGTCTTAAGTTCCCTGGCAAGGTACATAGGCAATTTCAACTTGCGCTTTTCAATAGAAGAAACACAGAGACAGGCTGTCAAATGGAACAAACAAATGATGGACCTGTACGTGAACAAGGCAGGTCAGCTCAACCCTTACACAATGAGGGTAAATTGTGGCACAGGCAGGTTGGGAGCAACCACCGGAACAGCTGGAAAAGGTTATACTAAAACCTCTCTGATCTGAATAGGGGGATTACTACAGGTTATACAAAGAGTCTGCACATTGTAAGTGTGCAATTACTTCAGAAGAGCAATCCACCTCTAATTGACCCAAAAAGGCAGTTGGCCAGTCAGGCAGCTGGTTGAGGACAATTGGGCAAACTGCCTTGAAAGCAGACCTGTGTAAGATTAGGTTTTGTATTTTTCTGACCCATCCTGTGCAGAGTGTCCTTCCCATACTCTGAGTGGCTGCAGGAGCTGCTGTTCACCTGCTTTCTTAGGAATGGTGAGCATGCCTGAAATAATGCACTTATTTGGCAGATGTGTTATCAGAACATAAATCTGCAATGTAGAGAAGTCAGAATTGCTCTTGATTCACAAACTACAGGGGTGAAACATGAAATCTTTCTTTTGTAGCTGACATATAATGTATGATCTCTTCTGCTGGAAGAAGACTGCCGTGACATATCGAAGTCGCTGTCACCTCAGGTCTTGCTTGCTGTGATTCGTTCTTTTCTCAAACTGAAACCTGAAGTCATCTGGATGGGCTGCCTGACAGAATGAGTGAGATGGGTTAGGTAACTGGGCTCTTCCCAAACTCTTAGGTGTGGAAAATGTTAAGGGATGTAAGCATACTTGTATACTCCATGCAAGGAGAAGTTCAGCACCCTAAAAGAAGGGTAGCACAAGCGATCCAATTTTAGTGAGAAGGTCCTGAAATTGTACCCAAATGGTTTTCCTGAGGTTATGATAGGAGCTAATCTCACTTGCTTTCAAGTTATTCCGTGGCTGTCTGACAAACGCCCATCTCTTGATGTCTAGGCACTGAAAAACCTTTCTGCAGGGAAAAATAATGATGACTATGCTGGCACACAAGGAATTCAAACTAGTTTAGGCAGTATAAATGATTCAGCTATTACTTTAATCCTTAAGAGCCCAGTTCCCAAATGGGAGGATATCTGGGGTGTGACATTAAACCTTTGCAATGTGGCCTATTTGAATCACACTGATTTCAGAGGCCTATTTGGTGTGGTGATAGCAACAGTTGTGTAGGACATTTTAAGCCTTTTGCCTTTGGGTTTTACTGGGAAATCAAATGCATTTCAGTCAGGTCCTCCAGATGTTTGTACCCATGCCAGTATTATTGGAAAACTTAGAGAAGAAAGAAACAACAACTGTATTTACTGCTTGAATGTAGCCTTTAATGCTCTAATCTCCAAAGGTGCTGTCTCCTGAGCTGAGAGCTACCTGCATGCATAGGTGTTGCTATGATGCTGTGCACCTGCTGGCTTTCCAATGGTGTGAAATTGGGAAAACAAGTCTAGCTGGTTGAAATACAATTAAAAGTGGTCTTCTTGGCAAATGTTAACATTTAAGAACAGTGCTTAGGGATACCAATATTTAAGAATGTTGTAGTTTTCAAAAGATAAACTTCTTTGGATCTGAGTTAACGTGATGCCAGAGATGAAGCTGCTTCAATGGGCAATTATCATTCAACTTCTTCCAGAATTTCGAGAACAGACCAGAATTTACAAATTTAAAACTGTGGGCCTGGGTTCACTCTCAGAGTTAGCTACCAAAGGACATCCTGAAATTACAATGACCATCATTTAAATGGAACCCCAGCTGACTTGCAGTAGGTAAGTGTGGCTGTTCATAGCACATGGGAGATGCGGAAGGGATCAATACAACAGTAGAGTAGAAAGGAGGATGCTTTCCCTGTGCTCAGCCACTTACATTTAGCCATCATGTTGGAGTTCTGCTCAATGCAGTGCTTATTTACGTGTCAAATGCTATTTGTAGGCGTAACACAGCTTATTTTAAATGAGTTGAATGTTACAAAGTTAATTTATCATAAAATGAGTAGATTTTTGCAATCTAGATTGTTCTGATTTAGCAGAGAGAGAGACTGGTATCCTTCCATATTTAACGGCGTGTCTTTTTTCATTATGGACTGAATTTGCCAGAAAGTACAGGGTTTAATTTTGATATTAAAAGTATTCTTAGGTAACAGGCAATGACATCCTTCTCTGTTTGCCCATAGAACTCCCGTTTATCCAGAGATTAGAGAAAAGGTCGTTTAAGAGTTACTTTACTGAAATGCAGTATATTGGTGATATTAAATGCCATTTGACTAAATCAAGCCATAAATATGTCCTTCAGCTTTACTGCTACTTTATTTCCCTCTCTTACAATAATATAATCATATCCTGATTATATCTCAGTACAAACGTTCAAATTCTTTGAGCATATCTACTTCATAATTGTTTAGATCCTAATCCTATACAGCATTCTTCACAGAGTTTTGTTTTATATTATTCGTATAAACACAGAAGTAATGCTTTGCAATACATTTGTTTTGATATTGTAAAAAGAGAAATATAAATGAAAAGAAAGGCAAGAAATAGACTTCTAGTCAAGACTGAGGTACAGGGGTTAGATGCAGTATTTTGCTTCTGTCCCTATAGCTGCTTTATGGTTAAGATATGGCTGTAATTTCTCAGAACGTTGACATTATCCTTACACAAACAACTCTGTTAAAAAATAATTTAATGAAAAACAAATTTATTTTTGTAATAATGGCATGCAAAAGGCAAACAGTGAGCAGGGTAGACTGCGCCTGGCTGTCTTCCAACATTGGAAACGTGGCAGAAATGTTGTTCTTCCAAAAGCAGATCCTTCTCTTAAAATTCATTATTTAACAGAAACAAGGAAGATTTGTAGATTTGCGTTGGTGCAGCAGTGATTGTAAACCTCCATCTGCCACCCTTAGCCCCTAGAAGACATTGGTGTATTGCATGTTCATTCAGGCCTAGGAGACACAAGGGGTGTTCAGCATATTTTGCAGTTTACAAAGAACAAGGTAAAAGAAAGTATAATTATTAGGCATAGATAGAATTAGAGTAAAAAGCTTTTAACTGCTTTCCAGGAGGACTCACAAACTCAGACTTTACCAGATCTATTTCCACCCAAGTCTCTTCACAGTCTTTTTCTGATTCATCTGGGAGGCTTCCTTATCTGTGCATTGCTCAGTAAGGGGTATGCCATCTGCATATTATTGCAAATTAGAAGATTCATCCATCGACTATCTTAGATGAGAATGGCTTTCCTGCAGGAATTTGTTAAATTGTATAAATTTAATTCTCATATCCCTTCTGGAATATTGAACAAAACTCATTTTATGACTGCAGGGTTTTAAAGCAGAAGGGGCAGTAAACTAATATAATTAATCATTGTGTCATTGCTACAGAATAATGGACTAATTCTCTTCCTAATTTCCAGTTACTTATCACTTAAATCTCACAGGGAAAGCAACGCTGTATAAAAGGTAACAAGGAACAGCCAATTTAAAAAGTGGGCTGTTTCATCCTCTTAAGCAGGTGCTACAGAACTGGGGAAGTTCTGCCTGTGATTTATTAATTCCATTTGCTCTTTGAGTTTTCGCATGCAGTTAGATATTTTTCAGTCTTTCATGTTTACAAAGGAAAAAATAATGTATTTCCTCATATTTGTGTATTAAGTTTTCTTTTTTAGAGATATTCAAGTGTACAGAGTAATTGGCCTGAGTTAAAATTAACCAAACAAGCCACCCAAAGCTCTTTTTAGCTAACAAATGTTTCTTCTTAAAGTCAGCTGTGAAAAAATAATTTTTTTTAAAAAAATCCTACAACTGCAGAACAGGAGTTGTAGTGTAACATATTGTCCTAAATCAGGGTCACTTGAACTAAATACTTTTTTTTTGCTTACAGGCCTGCTTTGCATATTTCTTTCACAACAGAATTCAACTAAACCATTAGAGGCATTCTTCCATACATTTTGCACACATCCAGTTACTGGCTGTGCTGTGAAACTGTGGGCTCTCCAAAGTCTGTGTGGCTGACTTTGCAAGTTCAGGTTTGGTTTGGAGCAGTGAAGATGATCAATAGAATCATAGAATGACTTGGGTAGAACGGGACAACCCAAGATTATCAAGTTGCAATCCCCTGCCACAGGCAGGGCTGCCAACCACTAGATTAAAGTACTAGAGCAAATTGCAAGGAGCCTCATCCAACCTGGCCTCAAACACATCCAGTACTTTTTGTATCCCCCACTGGGACTGAAATCTGGATGCTTGCAGAGAGATTCAAGCCTCTTCTGCTAAAATTAATGTAAGAATATCAAGAGGATAAAAGACAGTGAAAGGAATGAAGCACTAGGATGAATCTGTTCAGAGACAGCTGAGGAAGAAGCTGGAAAAAAAAAAAGAATCACTGAAAAGACTGGATCCTGTGAGGCAGTAGCTGAATACAGGATGAGCTGTTGTAAAGACAGAGTGGGAATCCAGAGGACAGCAGGAAGTGCTTGATTGGTACAGAGAAGCAGCTTTGTCACAGGTTAGATAGGACTCTGTGGGGTGGGGAGCATCGGGAGTATCGTAAGTGCAGCTAATTGAACTGAACCTAGAGGAACTACCAACATGAATCATTTTTTTTCTTGAACAGGTATTCAGCATCAACTTGTAAGCCAAATTACAACCTAAAAGGATAATTAGCGTATTTGACTCTACTGAAATGTCACAGTTTTAATATTGGCTTGCAGTGAGTCTAGTCTTCTTGAGCAGTGTTGGTTGGAGTTCTCTTTTTTTGGGTCGTTTCCCCTGGTAGTACTTAAACCTTGTGAAAAACTTTCTAAAAGGATCAGAGGAATGGCCTGTTGGGTACTATGGAGAATTTTCCTGCATGTCATGTTGCACTGCTAAGCAACCCCCACTCTGTGCTTCTGATCAGGGGAGCCCTGCTGTGACAAGCCATTCAGGAACAAAATAGCGTAATGAGTTGTGCAGGTTTTCATCTAGAACTGGCTTCAGGTATTTAAAAATATTTAAAGTGTTTTAAAGAAAATGCTGGGAAATTCATATCGAAATTGCCATGCGGCAATCAGCTCATGCCAGTTATTTTGTTAGTGAAATGAAATGCAGAACAAGCAAGCTTTCGAGTTTGATTTTGTTTCAGTCTGTCTGGAGAACATGGTGTCAAGTGCCCATTTTTCTTTTAAGAGTAGCCTTAAAGACTTGATTACTCCTTGATCCTAGTATTGTCTTGAAGGTAGTTCAAAGTTATAAGGAGTTATGTATGCTGTATCCTAATGAAATGCTTGTCTGAAATTGTACTGATAGCCTGCTGTGAAAAAATCAATTTGCCATCAGCAAACTGAATGTACTTGATGCTCAATTTAGTTCACCCGAGTATTTCATGTTCTTTCCCTATGGTAAAACAAAAGGGTCCTGAGAATTAATTACAGCACTAGCATCTGCTCGTGGCAGCTTTGCTGATAGACTTCGTAGAAGAAGATAGTTAAAGAGTGAGGGAGATGGAGTGTGAAGTTTTACCAGTGCCATTTCTTATGCAAATACATTTAAATAACAGACCTCTTTTCCTGTACATATTTTTCTTTTTGCAGTGGACTATTCACTTGCATACAAAACCAGAAGATATAAATTGCTTCAAAGTAATTTGTGTTATGCCAATTTTGGTTTATTTTTTTTTGTTTGTTTGTTTGTTTGTTTTTTTGTGGTGCATACTTCCTATACAATTTTTGGCTGTGCAATGAAGCACTTTTTATCTCTATGCTGGTAATAATAGTTTTTTCTTTAAAGTAAATTTCCAACCTTATTGGAGGTCAATAGATGAATGAGAATCTGCTGAAATTATAGGTTCTTGAGATTCCTGACTGAATCCTGTAGTAGAGTAATTCTGGCCTGCTGTGCCAAGTACACTGTGGAACAACCTTGAATGCTGGACAAGCATATTTTTATGTTGTGCAAAATCTCCATTGGCAGTTTTGTCTTTTTTAGCATTAAAACGATGGTTCACTGATGTGCCACCCTAAGCTGGAATTTTATTCCCTTGAGCGTAGGTGGAATGCAACATGAGCACAAGGTGCAGCACAAGCCCACAGGGTATTGGTAATTTTGGGATTTCAATATTCTGTAATTTTGCAACTTAACATGTATCCAGGTAAATAAATCTTCACTTATCTGATGTAGGAATCAGATCCTGGTTCAGCTGAAAGACCTCAAGGTATAAATTCCCTTTCTTGGAATGCCTGAGAAAGCACGATCTCTCAAACCCAAGAAGAGATATTCATTCTTAACTTCTCTATGGTTTCTGTCACGTTGGATTTGAAAGGTGTTCATTCATACCACTGTAGTTTGGAGGGAATCATCTTAGGTTTCTGTAGGAGAGTGCCTCAAATTTGATATTATCATAAAACATGATGTTGCCAGTAATGGTAACAGATTCATTCTCGTTTGCACTGGGGAAAAACTTCAGTTCGTATCATTGTAATAAAAAAGTTTAGTGAAGAAGAACAGGTCCATTGTGTTCAATAACTTGTTACTTGAAAAAGGAAAATAATGATCAGAACTACTGAGAATTCTAAATGCTTCTAATATTTGTTTCATAATTTCTGATAAGATGTAAGCAGAAATGACAAAATGGCATATAGTGCTTTCTTGTCTGCAGGTGTAATATGCGCCTCTTTGACTTCAGAAAATTTGCTTGTGGACTATTAATTGCTTGTACGTTTTGACTGATAAGTCATTACCAAAACAAAGACAACCCAAACTCATTAGATTGAACTTTTTCTTCTTGAAGACATTTAAATAACCTTTATCATGTCCTTTGCTAACTTTATTCTTTTCTATACATGCTTATAACGTTATCTTTAATGTTTCAGCTTTTATATTGGATACAATTCTTAATTTTATCTCCATTAAATTGCTGTATACCAATGCTTTTAACGTTTTAACTCATTTTAAAAAAATGTTGAAGCATTACCTGGCAGTGGCTAGACATAGGAATAATTAATGCTGAAGTGAAAAGGGAAATACTTCAATTATGTATTTCTTAAATTAATACTCTTATAAAACTGTGGTAACATAGTGTGACATTCAATGTCAACAGCTGCGGATCTTATTTCTTTTATCAACGCATATTTTAACTAAGGGTGAAAGAGTGGGTCTTAGCTACATATTGGTCTACTGAAAAGCATTTCTGTATTTTCTTTGTGTGCTTTATCAGAACATTCTGTGGCATAACATTTATAGTCCTATACATATATCACAGTTCTTGAAAGAACATATTCTTTGATAGCCATTTGGAGCAAGCATGTACACTAATTAATACCTGTTTGGTCAAATGCTTTGCATAATTCTTGATTATGTCTAGAGAAAACTCTTGAGAATAAAGGATGGTCTAAGTGAAACAAATATACAACTGAACTATTAGAAGCCCTGGTAATAAAAAAAAGCACGTATCTAAATGTCAGAACTGGGCTGCACAACTCCATTCTTTTCTGCTTGTCAAAAAATGAACTACAGTTGTGCAAAGGAGGAGATAATAAATACCATGAAAGCTAGGAAGTCACTTTTTTCTAAAGACTGGATTGATCAAATCCTTCGCACCTACGTTTGAGAGAGTAGAATTTGCTTTTTGTATGTAGAAACATTACTGAAATTAGCAATTACTGAAATCATTGTACTCTCACCACTGTATCCCAATTTGCAAGTATTTGTTTAGCATATGTCATAAGTGTGCAGTTTTTAACGGAATAAAGAGATTTTGATTATTTAAGCTTTTTAAGATTGTAATATATATGGACTGCTACACGTTATTATTAAAAATATTCTATTTCATATAGAAAATGCTGGTGTCCTTCAGAGAACAATTTTTTTATAAGTTATAATTTTATGAAAATATCTTAATATTATGAAATGTCTTATCTGCTCTGCCTTTCTTTGTCAGTGATTCCCTTAGATTCAAGAAGAGGTGGATTGGAAAAGCAGTGTTCTCTACAATTTCTGAGCGTAACTCTAAGCAGGATACATGTTTTATATGCTATTTAACAGCATTGAGAGGAGGGAAAAATACATGTTTTATGTTTTCATTACTATGAATTTTCATTGTGAGTGAGAAGTGGTGTCTTGAAAATAGTGAGGATATGCTTTTATGTATAAGGTGTAGACAATGACAACTTTTTTACGTGTGTTATATTTGGTCTGTAAGGTGTGTAAAATCTTGTGATCTTCATTATTCACCTAAATCACCTAAATACTTGTCAGCAAGAATTACTTTTTGGAATTCTTCAGAAGGAAAGAAATTGTATGTAATTGTAACTGCTTTTAATTTCATAAGGAAGGAAATCAATTTAGAAAGTCTTTGGTGTAGGAAAGGCATTTATGATCGTCAAATATTTAATACGCTTGAGAGAAAAAGTTTCAAGTTTTGAATCTTATTTATTTTGTTTCCCTGTAAGTTGAGCTGTTTTCATCTGTAGAAGTAGCATATGTTGAAGTAGCATATGTTGTGTACAGCATTTTTCATTGCAAATGCTAATTTGCAAAAGTTAAAAATGATGCTCTTCTGCTTTAGTACTCAGTAGAGCACCCAGGAGCTCCAGAAGCAATGGAATGTCCATTGCCAAGATCGGGGACTGCTGCTACTGGAAGCTTTCAACAAAATATCAAATGAATAAAAAGTAGTGAAGCAGCATATAGCTTTGATTAGTGTAATTTTTATATATATATATAGCTTTAAATATGAAAAATGAAAGGAGCAGGACCTTCACAAGAAAGGAGAATTCATTTAATAAATAATTTACTGTTCAGGAGTGTAGCAACAAACTGTAGTTGAAAGACTGAAGGATGTTAATTGCTTCCCTCTTGCTGTGGCCCGCTGTAGTTGACAATTTTGGTTAATTTCATTCATTTCTGTAACAGCAACTGTAATTGTTACAGGATTATAGAAATGTTACCTGACTTATGGGGTATAGCTTAGCATGTGGATCATATTGCCTTGTGGATATTTTTCAAACCATCCTTTTTATGGCTGCCTGAAACCGCATGAAGTCTATTTTGATGCTTGATCAGATAGTTCCAGAAATCACAGAATGACAGAATTGTAGGGGTTGGAAGGGACCTCTGGAAATCATCAAGTACATGTTGACTACTGCTGATAACCTTCTTCTCCTCCACTTGCTTAGAGAAGGCATCCAGAACATGTTGTTCCAACGCCTGGAATGGAGATGAAGCTGGCTGGCCTGCAATTTCTCATCTCATCCTTCTTGGACTTTTTGAAGGCTGGAATAATACTGGTTTTCCTTTGGTCCTCAGGCACATCTACTGTTTTCTGTAACCTTTCAAAGACAACAGGGAGCAGCTTCTCAGTTGTTTCTGCCAGCTGCCTCAGCACACATGGTGCATCCTCTCATGGCCCACACGTCTGTGTATGTTGAGTTTGCCTAGATTATTTCTGACCAGATCCACCTCGACTAAGGGGAAATCTTCCTTTCCTCAGACTCTCTCTCTTATCTCCAGAGCCTGGGATTTCTGAGGGGCAGTCTCAGCAGTAAAGACCAAGAAAAGAAGGTGTTCAGTATCTCTGCCTTTTCAGTGTCCTTTGTCACCAGGGCACCCACCTCATTCAGCGCCACATTTTCCTAGTATTCCTTTTGCTACTGACTCAAAGAAACCTTTCTTGTCATGTAAGCTCCTTGTTGTATAAACTTCTTTCTTTTATAGGCTCCACTGAACAGGAGAAGAGACTATTATCTTTCTTCATGTTAAATGTCAGTGAGAATGGAATATTTTGCTAGAAATAGATCCTATTTAATGTTTCAGAAATATTCTTGAGGTTTATTTTTCAAACCACATCACTGTCCCACCTGGCTCTTCATCACGGTTCTTTATTTATTCCAGTGGCAAAAAGGGTTTTCTTCCATCTTTGAATGGCCTTTATTACTTGTCTTTCTGAAATCTACAAAAGCTAGATACATCACATTGCAAGTTTCAGCTTATTTCGTAGTAGTAAAAGCAACAACAAAAAAACCCTTCCTTTCTTCTCTGTTTTCATGCTAGTTTAGCTCGTAAGTTTTTTGGATAAATTTTTATCAAACTCAGACTGAGGTCCCAGCTGCTGCTGCTTGCTTGCTGTTCTACCTGCCTACAGAAAGACCAACAAAATGGATTTCAGGTTGTTTGCTGCTTTTCTGCTGCTGCAGGTAGGAAATTATTTCAGAACAAATCTTTAATAAGCCATAACAACAGGTGCTTATGGTTTATTGGAGGCTATTTGCCATCGATCAATGGCTCAGATAATGTTTATGTAAGAGGGTACTCTTTTCCTCACCTTCTTTCATTTATACTAGTTTTTTTGTTTGTTTGTTTTTAGTAAGAAGACAATTTCATATTTGTTATATAGCACACATTTCTGAAATGCTTTGTATCATTACTGGAAAACTTTTAGAGGTCTTTGGATTGCAGGAGTTTGAAACTACTGCATTAAATTTGAGGATTAGTAGACTGTCTTCAAAAGCGAATATAGGAAGGTGTGTTGGATGGGCAAAGTAAAGTAACTGCAAGAATTAACTTTTACTCTTGACATTTCTATTCAGTAAATACAGTTTTACAACAGTGCGTATAATTCATATTTCTCTGTTTGTATTCTTAAATCCTGATAGGTTTCTACCTTTTACTACTGTTCAAATTGCATGTCGATGGCAGTATAAAAATGAATGACATTTAATTTAGTACCACTGAGTTTTCATTTTCAAGAAAGATCTAAGTAAAACTCATGAATGTGATATATTATACTCTGGAAGATGCTAGGAGTGGTTTTCTGCAGCCTTTTCCTCTCTCCAGAGAGCCAATCTTGGGAATTATAGTTGGTATTTTGAACTTTTTTTTTTTTTTTGCATCAAGCAGTCAGCACATGGTTGTGTGCATGCAACAATGTTCAAAATTTCTCTGTCTTTAATTTAAAAGAAAAAATGATATGCTCTCAGACCAAGGTAAGAAGGTACAGAATATGCCTGCTTGTTTCTAGAAGGAAACTGAAACAAGACAGCAGAGATTCTATCAGTTCATTAGAGAAAAGCACGTTTAGTTGCTCGTCTTATTTCTATGTTAGTATACTTGCTGTGTGACTTTGCTTTAGAATGTGACTTATAGTTGTTGAAGCAATCTTTGTGTAATGTAAGATTAATTTTTAATTAGTGCTGCCTTCAGTGCATTCCTTACAGATGAAGTAAAATCTGCAATTACTTGTAGTGATATAGTTTGTTTTAAAAACATAATGATGCAGACGTTTAGTGATAAAATATCTACTACATTCTGCAGAGCAGAATCTTTTTTTTTTTCTTGGCAGGCACTTATTTTAGCTGATATTTGTTTTGCTTTGGTTTCTGTTTGTATCATTTTAATTCCCCAAATGTACATATCTTTTGAAATTCAGATCTTTTGGCAGAAGTATTGAATGACTGAAATGTTTTGGTCAGTACAAGGCTAACTTTACAGGTTAAGATGGCCATACACGTTATTTATGATGTCTGCATTTTTAAGACTTTTATGCTGAAAATACTGAGTATTAGCACACAGAATACCAAGAGATTTCCTCCAATCATATCTAAGGCAATTTGTCTTTTATATTTGTTAGATAAGTGGAGTTGGAAAAATGTTGAACTAGATGCCATGACTTTGCAAATTGATTTGTATCTAAACAGTAAAATCAGTAAATGTTTGATTTTACAGGGGGTGTATTGGTGATCAAGGAATATAAATTTTGGCGTGCCTTTGTACAGTGTCTTCCAGTTTTCATTTGAGTATTTTTTTTTTTTAATAAATGATAGGCCATCCAGGCTACTAATGAAAATGTAGAATAAAAATGCCACCTTGTGGGTGAAATAAATGATGCAGTAAACATGACTGAAAATAACTTGTTTACCAAATAGATTATGTGCATTTGTAACTCATTGCTACAATTGTTGCTTATATATTTTTTTAGACATTTACAATTATTTGCTGGGTTTACACTCAGGATTTCTGCACAAAGTATCCAAGCAACTGCAATTTGACCCCTTGGCTTTAAGAGTGAAATGACTGCTAAAAATTTTTGAATGTAATTTCATCCATGCTCCTAATTACCATATAATTTTTGCATGGAATTCAATGATGTGTTCCTGATGTGTTAAAGCACAATTTTGATGCAGTTGTTCTAACCTGAGTGAGCAACCAAAATTCATGGTTTTGTAGATATTCCACATGTAAAAATAGAATGATGATGCATTTGGCTTTCTGTGCTGGAATTCTTCTTGTTACATACTCAGATCACTGTGTTACATGTATTAGCTTATCTGTTTCAGCTTCACATACTGGATTTCTCATAGCAGCTAATTGAATACCAGGGTTCTACAGACATTGGTGCCATGGTTTTTAATCCCTTTCTTGGGCAGGTTTTTATATTACATTCTAGTTTTTTAAGATTTGTTGTTGTTTTATTCAGTTATAATGATCTCTCATCAGCGCTGGGGAACGCAACAGAGGGAAATGATATTAATACTTTAAAAATATGGACCTGCATGCTGTGGGTAAATCAGCTCATGAGAGCTCTTGACCAAAGGCAATGATGATGCAGAGCTCGGTGTTCATGCTGAGTGCTACTACTTAGATTGGGTTTGTGGGTCCCCCTCTACTCATGGAATTGAAACGAACCAGCCTGTAAACTGTTGACAGAAAGGTATCCAGAGATATGTGGTGCTATCCTTCTCGACTTAGTCAATGGAGAGTGAAATGAATAAAGTACTCTACATTTCCACTGGATTATAGAGCAATAGACTAGTGCCAAATAGATAACAGGGTCCTAGCTTGAAGCATTTATAAACAAAAGATAGAAACAAGTTCCACGTGAACACAGCACATGATTAAGAGGTGCCTTTTGGCTGCAATTCTATTGTTTTATGCAGTAGGCTATCCAGACATTTCCTGGAAAGAAGCTGTAATGTTTTGATTTTGTTTTTCATCTAACGGTCATCAAATTAGGTCTTACTTGTAGCATTCTTTCAAAGTTTTGTTTAAATAGTTGTTTGGGTTTTTTCCTTTTTTTTTCTGAGAAATTTCGTGTCTAACACTATATTGCATTTAAATGTTTCATGCGTGCATCAGAGTCTACTGGAGGTTGCTAAGTTCAAAGAGTCTCTAAAGGATGGGTTAAAGTTTGCCTGTAGGTTTCAGGAGAATTGTTAAGGTAACCTTTATAAATACCTAGGCAGATTTCTTCTTTTCAATGACTTAGATACTAATGAGGACTATACAGCTGGAATTAGGCAGGTGGGAGTTCTGTGCAGTTGAACAAGTCCTGGCTGACAATTACTTTCCCCATGTCTGGCATCTCCAAGTGGACTGTCCAATAGTGGACTGCATTTAGACAAGTGGTGGAAGAACACAGGTGTAAATATGCTTGCGATAACTGCCAGATGCAGCTTTTTGGGATAATGACTGCACATCTTTTGAGCATTGCCACACCCTTTGGTTTACAACCTTCACTTATTATTAGTCTGGTGTTTATGTGTATTTGAACATGAATGTAGTGCAAGAAAATCGTATCTTATTTATTGGTTCAAAATATTTTAGTGCAGATATCTATTTCTAATACTCTATGAGAGTGCCTTTGTTGTGAAAGATTGATCTTTCCTGTGGCAGCTTATTATTCTGAATGCAGTACTTTTCTCCCTGTTCAGAATTAGGGGGCGCACAAAATATACTCCGAAATTCATTCAAACCTTTAAAACTTATTATGCCTCGAAGAGACAGATTTAAGATTACTGAGATTTCTGGTTGAAGTATTTCAAGCAGAAATCCATACTCCATTAGGTTTTGTAACATTATGTGACCTTAATTTTCCAGGTATTTTGCCCTTTAAATTGAAGATAGTATTTTAATACTATTTAAGTCTCCTGAAGAGCCTTGTAATAAGATAGGCTTAAGTTGTGAAATATTTGAACGAAAAGAAAGATAAAAATTCATTTAGTATTATTTATTTATTTGTGCGTTCATTTAATGAATAGCAACAGGAGGACATGCCTCAAATAATGCACTCAAGTAGGTGATAAAATCTTTGTGTTTTTTTTTTGTTTGTTTGTTTGTTTTCAGTGAAGTTGTGCATGAATGCAGTCAGGCATGTTTGTCAAAGGGATGTCTGTCTTGTTTCTGATTATTTTAGGCAAAGCAGTTCTGTGTTCTTTGGATTTAGGGTTTTGGCTCTGACGTTGCAGCGCACTTCATGTGGAATTCTGCCTGGACAAGAGCTGTGGGATTGTGATCCTGGATGAGGGGATGAAGTAGTGTATGAAAGAGCTGTATTGATGCGCTGAGGAAAAGCTGAAGAAGCCTTTTACAAACAATTCCAGGAAAAGATAGGTGAAAATCTATCATTTCTTATTAATTAAAGTATGGTCAGTAATGTTACATACAAGGCATCTAAGGACACCAAAGCTAGCTTTATGCCCAGCTCCATGGCATGTTAGAACTTTACCTAAGGAGCTACAGCCAAGGTTTGTGGAAACTCCTGATTTTTCTCTCCTGTAATGTGGTCCTTGGGCAGTCAGATAGCTACTAGATACAACAGATGCCAAACATGTTGCATCTGAAAATACCAAAGAAATTGAGAATAGCACGTAATTGAGATGTATGTGCACTTACACTGCATGTGCAATCGTGCACATTTACGTGCATGTTTGCACATCTCAAATGCGTGTATCGTGATGGTTACCCTCCGAGGGTTTTTCTAATCTAAAAACCATGTTTTATTCATATTCATCTAAAGTATCAATTGCTGGGTTTTCTGTAACTGTCTACAATGATTGTTACTACACACTGTAACAACTTAACGTAGATTGCCTTATTTAAAGACTTAGATTATTTTGCCAGTAGAAACAAAATACTGTGTCATTTCTGCATACTTGTGTGCAGGTAACTGCCTGGCAGTATATATGAGTGCTATGATGTCAAATGGAATGGCTTGCGATGCGTGTATTTAGTGCTGAGACATTTTTCAGTTACAGCTTCAGGTTGGGTGTTCTAGCTGCTGAGTGCAGGAAGGAATTTTTAGCACATCTCAGCAGGCAACAATTAATTAAATTTTGCTTGCCTGAGCTGCTGTCTTGTTCTTGGCTGCCAGACGTTGAGATTTTCCCATGCATTTCATTCACTGTTTCCCAGTCCCTCAGGCTTATCTGTGTATGTGATATATTTCCCTGATTTTCTCAAATATATCAGTAGCGGCTACTTAATTTGATCTTGTTGGCTGACGTTTTTGGTGGAGTCTGAATACATTTTGCTGACAGGACTTTCAGTTCTGACTTGGAAGCCTCACAGGTTGCCTGTGATGGTTTCAGATTAGTGGTTTTGTTGTGGCTATCCGAGTGGATCATATAACAGATTCCAATGTTTAGTTTGTACAGTGAGTACATGGATTAATATCCTTTGACGTGAGTGAAAGAGACCTGAAAGGTATTTGTTGGACACCTGGAAGTGCCATGTTGATAACATAACACATCAGTTTACGTTCAGAAGTATTCAGAACTGGGATTAATATAATGCCATTCATGATAATATAGACTTTTCCTTGAACTGAGAAGAACAAATATGCTTTCAAAGCGTACCACCAGTATCATTGCAGTCACTTGTACAATCTGCAGAGTCACAGTGAAGTGTTACCTCTACTGTAATGAGGATATTAACAGTGCTATGATCTCTGGTGGTGTTGCATGAAGGCACTGACAATTTTGATCAAAAATAAACTTCTACATTCTTCGCATTCCCTAAAAAAGTAATTGTTTTGGTAAAATACAAGGTGAGAATGCTTCTGTCTATCACTTTACAAGCACAGAACAAACTTAGTTTTTAACTTTGAAGAAATGATATTCTTGTTCTTTTAATTGAAAGGAAGGAACCTTTACCTGTGAAAATTAAATCCTCCACAATTTGCAGTTGCTCTTCAAACTTGTCAACCTGACAGTGAAATTGTGTAATCTGCTAATAGTGTACCTGAAGCTTGTTGCATTTTGGGGGGGGGGGGGAGGAGGGCAGTGACATCTGCAGATGATGTGCTCTGTTGATTTTAATCACATTGCATTTGATTCTGATCCCACTGACCTGGGTGTAAATGCAGAATAATTTCATTGACTTCACTGGATTTTCCATCAACATCTCAGTGCAAATGATCTCAGAATTCATTTCATTGCATCTACTGCTCATCTGGGACCTGCACAAGTCACCAAAGAAAGAAAGGTGCAGTAACTTTTTGCACCTCTTCACAACAGCTTGCTATTCAGATAGTGCTCATCTCTGACCAGTTGCTAAATTTGCCATGTATCAGTCTGTGTGCTCAGCAGGAATGCTCAAGGTTGTTGTGCCAAGTGCTCATGGTGGTTGGCTTTTGATTGTCTTACAGTCAGTCTGAGCTGCTTTAAGGTTCCAACAGCTTGTCACTAGATTTTCTTTGTTCGCAAAATTTTGTGCTGACTTTAGTCAGTATAAAACTGATAATATTCTAATTGGTGGGCGGACTCATTGGACATACTCTAGAGTACTTTTTGTAAATGGCCATGAATAAAATAAGCTACTGAAACGTAAGATCAAATCCTGCAGTTGATTTTTCCATCTCTGATATTGTCTCTGGGAGTTCTGTCCCCACAGCAGGGATGGAGACATTAGACTCATGAGGAACAGACATGTAGCTTGTTCTACAAGCTATGTTCCACAGATGTCTGTGTTCACTATGAAGGCTTTTTCTTGACATTGGAAGCTTACCCTTCAGGCTTGTAAGCTCAGCCCTCCCCAGCAGACCATTCGGTGTGGTAGGATTTTTTGTTTGTTTGTTTTTCCACATGATGAGACCATTTAATTTGGTGCTGAAGTTGATGGTTTTTTTCATCCCAACGAAAAATAATGGGAATCCCATTCGACTGTTACTTGTGCTACTCCAAATCTCCCATTTCAGTGTTTTAAAGCCTCAAATAGAAGCTAACTTTTGATGAAAGTCAGAGATATTTATGCTAATAGCTATTAACTGTTACTTGTAACAAGTAATTAAGTAGTAACTGCAGTAGTTTGTGTTACTTCCTTTAGTACATTGGTCCTCTATAACTTTTACATATCTTCAATATAATTAAGGTATAATACAGTACTGTTAACTAAAACCAAAAGGAAAGGAGGAATATAGATGAAAGTTTGCACAGGCTGTGCTGTACCAAAAATATACCTGCTTACTGCAGCACATTAATATAGTTTAATGAAACTCTGTCCTTGGTTTTTCAATTTCATGGAGAAATAATTGTCAATAAACATTTCCAAAGCCCTAAAGGAAAGGAATTTTTAGGCTAGATGGAAAAAAAATATATTTGAAGTATTTCATAGTCAGTGTTACATCATGATTTTAGGTAATTAAATTAAGGAAGCGAGTTTCAGATTGCAGTCTGATATGGGGAGACATCTCTGCCTTGTGTGGCATTTGTTCAGGAAGGGATGTGTCTTTCATCATTTTTGTTCCCAGGTGTTCAGCTGCAGGACAGTCCTTGAGCTGTTCCCCTCAAGGAATTAAGGAGGTCTTCAACACTGCATAGTATGCAGCTAAATGAATGAAGGTCTTCCCTACCCTCTGCCTTATTTTCTTTGTGTAGCTGGTCCCTAGTGTCATTGGGGTAAGGAGTGATAATGTATCCCAGCACTTCTGGTCTATTTACCAACAAAAATGCATGCAATCTTTAAAGTAATGTCGTAATGCTATATGGAAAAGAGCCTGCTCTGTGACTCTCAAAGTAATTCTCCATTAGCTCTTAACAAAATTCCTGCCCTTCTTACAAGGAATTCACCCCTTGGCTTGGTAGGCATTTACTTGTAATTTCTAGGAAACCCAAGTCCTTCCTTCCACATAATTTCCCCATTTCTTTTTAGGAGTGTTTCCTGTCTGCTTTCTAGTAATTGTCCCGGTGCTTCACAGTAATTTTCTCCTATGAGTTTCAGCAAATGTCAGTGTCTTTTCTAGAAATTCCTACTTCTATTTCCAGGAATATCCGTGTGCTATCCAATAATTCTTCTTTTCCCCTTCCCAGGAACATTCCTCCTGGGTTTTTAGGTTCTTCCTTGTATTTTCTGAAAAATCTCCCATCTGGACATTAATTTTCCAGGGACTTTGCAGGCTTTTAGCTCTGCCCTTTGTATTTGGTATTTAATTTTATGCATTTTAGAAAAATCTCCTTGTGCTTTCTAGAAGTTTCCTCTGCCTTCTAGGAGTTTTCTTTGCACTTTCCAGATATTTTCTCTTTTAGGAATGCCTGCTCTGCTTTCTAAAATGCTTTCTGTTTGTTTTGTAGGAGTTTTCCACACATCTGGGAGAACTACCCCTCTACATTTAGGCTGGATGTGGCTCTGGGCAGCCTGGTCTGGTGGTTGGTGACCCTGCCCACAGCAAGGGGGTTGAAACTACATGATCATTATGGTCCTTTTCAATCCAGGCCTTTCTATGATTCCAGGGTTTTATCATACGATTCCCTGAAATTAACTTTTTGCATTGGGAAATAAATTCATTTACACTGATGGCAAACGCATATTCCTTATGAATAGTTATGTTCTAATTTATTAGCAAGTAGGACCAATTTTTTTGTGTTTGGATATGAAGATCTTTTATACTAAGCATTAAATTTTTTTGCAAGAGGCAAGGTTTGCTTCTGGCCTTTTTAAGGAGTGGTGCACTGACAGATGTTGGGAAACTTACAAAGTGTGAAAATGCTTTTAGTGCTTTGTTGTTGTAAGCTGTGTGTAGGCAGACACTGTCATCTTGCTTCTGCATGCACACTTTGCCAGCTGCATTGAAGCCCTGGCCCTGCCAGCATGTTCTTGGTACCACTCTTTTACATGTAAAGTTGCAGGAAGAGACCACAGTATTAATTTGAAGCTCTTGAAGTGCTCATCTTCCCATACAAAATATTTCTCATGTATTAATGTTTTACAGTATGAAGTGTACTATAAGTGGCATTATCTCAATTTAGCTTATGAGGAAAATTATAGCAGGAGGGTGGTGTAACTTCTCAGATCCCAAAGGCGGTATTATGCCTGAGAGAATAATTAATTTCTGATTCAGTTTAGAAGCAGGTATTGCAAAACTAGAAATGAGCAAATCAGTAAGGCTTAAAACCTAGCCTTCTGCTAGTTATTTATTTTTATTCAAGTTTGAGTATTGCAGATGTTAAAAATCATAGCATTGTAATAAAAGCAGTTTCAGGATGTTAGATTAAGGGCCAAGTAACTCCTGCCTTTCAGCACCAGAAAATTGGGAATTCCTGGTGTGTGACCATTCTTTATTCCTGACAATGTGCCCATTAGTGTCTCTGCCTTGACCAGTAACAACTACATATATCAATGTGAGCTCACATTCCTTTTGTATCCCTTACCATTTGAACTTTGCTCAAAAGCGCTTAAAAATACTTCAGGACTGGAAAGGAAAAATAACTTCACGTTGCTTTTTGATCACACAGTTAATTCACAGTGGAAAAAGAAAGCAAGTGTGATAGGGAAATGCTTCGAGGTGCCTGAAGCCGTTGTGTTAAGCTGCAAATTCTGTGTAACGTTTCTTCCTTTGCTGTTTCCCTCTTTGTATCATATGTATATGTTACTGTCCCTGTTTATTAAAAAGAAGGGGAGGATTTGTCTGCTCGATCTGTACAGCTTCTAATTGTATAAAATGCACATTTGTCATACTTATGTAGCTAAATATTTAGGGCAGAGAATTTTCTGGAAAAATGACGTCCTTTTTTCTTGATAAAGTTATATACACTTACATCCTTCCATTTATTTATTGGTCAACAGAAGCAAAACAAACAAATCACTATTTTAACTATTTTGTGTAGAAAATCTTCAAAAGAACAAAAATATTTTTTACGTGCCATTAAGCTTATCTCTTACTTATATTACTTATCAGATCTTTTTTTTCCACTGAATTTCAGAGAATTAAAGATTGTAAAAGCTGTATCAAATGACATGTAAAAATATATTAGGTGTTTAGAAAAAGAGTGCTAATATCGTCAGGCTGGCATAGAAGGACTCACTTCCTAGGTGGACATCTTTTACTTCATGGCATTCCTAGAATTAAAAGCAGTGAACAGTTCTCTAATTAATCCCAGATTTTTTCGGTCCTCCATTATGGAGGAATTGAGCTGTGGCCTTCTTGCCTGAAAATGTTTTGATAAGTTTGCCTTCTTGAGTGCTTTTTAGCTTCCATTGAGGACTTATGCAGTAAAGTAGACTCTACTTTAAAGTAGATTTTGAGGAATCATATGGAAATTTGAAGCTCTCCAGTAGAATTACAAGAGTACTCAGAAACACTTGCTCTTGTTATCAGCATAGTGGCAGCATTGCTGAAGTGTATCTTCACATGGTGCTAGTTAGAAGAAAAATTACTCTTTTATTTTAAACAGATTCAACGGCTTCTCAGGTTTAATGAAGTATTTTGATATCCACTAAAAATATATTGTATACCATTTGTTTTGAAGGAAAAAAAGATCTAATACAGTTCTGTGCTGTAGATAGACAAGTTGAAGTATAATTTTTGACTGTGAATTTGTTTTTGCAGGACTGACATCCAAACTGGTATGCCATGTCATCCATATCCTTGTCAGTGTGGTTAGAACACAAAGCATTGGTGTTCTTCCGGCCCACTCCTCTCTTGGGTTTATTCCAGTTCTTCAAGTAGTGGACATGTTCTTCCTGGTCTCCATGCTTTTATTTAAGCCTGTATAAGCCTGAACAGATGGCTGAAAACAGTGAGGGGAAGACTACAAAATGTACCTTGCGCTTGGACACAATTAAACCCATCAGTTTTGCATTCTTTTTTTGCCCCTGTTGCAACAAAGATCCCATGTGTTGTGGAGGTGTGTTAGCAGAGGCATCCAGCCAAGTCACCAGAGATGCCACAGACCTGTGGACAACTTCAGCGGGATTCAGCATGCACAGGGGCGATAAGTCTGGGACTGGACCTTTTTCAGTCTGTATTTGTGAGGTTTGTATTCAGCAGTAGGTATTTCTTCATATTCTACAGTTATTAGCAGTTGTTTCACTGAAGTAAAGCAAGGACTGTATTTCCCCAGTGAATCCTTTAAGTGTTGTATAACAGTAAAATCTCTTGTACAGAGAATGTTCATACTCTTGCATGCAGTGACAACTTGCCATCACTTTCAATGGTTATAGAAAGTTCTGGTTTCCAATAAATCCTGGAGGTGTGAAAAAATCAGAAGCTTTTCACCATTTTTGAGATTTTTGGGCACTGGAAGATATGTCAAACCAATTACCTTAAAATATCGAACATTCAAAAACTTTGCTTTTAGGGAGATGGAGCACTGCTGTTTTATCTTAAAGGGATACTGCAAATGGGGTGAGTTATAAAACTGGAAAGCTAAGAGTGAGGACTCATGGACTGACATAAGGACCATTCAACAGGTAAAACTAAATACATAAATAGTCCTTGTTTTGAAGTTGTAGTATTACTGTACATTTTTAAAAGTGCATGCTTGAGAGCTGTAGTACTCTAAATATCGGCAATATTTGGAGCAGGTCAATTGTCTTTTGCTTTGAGTTCATAAAATACTAACTGCATCAGGCTTCTGAGTCATCACTGCAGATGGAGAAATGCCACTTTATATATTTTCATTATATTAAAATAAACTCTAAACTGAGAAATAACAAAGCCATTACTTCGCCTTTTTATGAACATTAGCAGATGTATCTTGTAATAGAGCTGTGTGAGCATGGAGAAATCTTAGTACTAACAGGCATTTTAAAGAAATTCAGACAAAGTGCCTCACTTAGAACGTTACTTCAGCAACAGCACACCAATGGTAATTAAATTCCTCTGTCTCACCTGTATGTTCACTGATCTCCATGTGTTCATATATCTGACAATAGTTACTCATTGCTGTTCTTATCTATTTATTTCATACTATAAAGATAGTCTGGTAAAGAAAAAGTAGCATGCTCTACATTTATGCTATTTTAGAGCTGTACTTTTCTTACAACTCCATTAACTGCTTCCATATTCTTCGGTTTCTATTTCTTCACCAGCTGTGGATAATGATGTGTATTATTATTTCTTGACTTGTGATGGCTTTGCAGGGTAGCATTAATTTCGATTACTAGTTAAAAACACAATCTGTTACAGAAGTGGAGTTCTCATAGTTATTGCATTTAGGAGTCAGCTCGGCAGAGAAGGACCTCGGGGTCCTGATGGACGAGAGACTGAACATGAGCCAGCAGTGCGCTCTGGCAGCTTGGAAGGCAAATGGGATCCTGGGCTCCATCAGGAGAGGGGTGGTCAGCAGGGACAGGGAGGTGATTGTCCCTCTCTACTCGGCTCTTGTGAGGCCCCACCTGGAGTACTGTGTCCAGGTGTGGAGCCCTCAGTACAAGAAAGACATAGAGATCTTGGAAAGGGTCCAGAGGAGGGCGACTAAGATGATCAGGGGGCTGGAGCACCTCCCCTATGAGGACAGGGTGAGGGAGTTGGGCTTGTTCAGCCTGGAGAAGAGAAGGCTGCGGGGTGACCTCATTGCAGCCTATCAATACCTGAAGGGAACCTACACCCAGGAGGGGAGTAAACTCTTCAGAAGGGCTGACAACAGCAGGACTAGGGGAAATGGATCCAAGTTGAAGGAGGAAAGATTTAGGTTGGATGTTAGGGGGAAGTTCTTCACGAGGAGAGTAGTTAGGCCCTGGAACGAGCTGCCCAGGGAGGTTGTGGATGCCCCGTCCTTGGACGTGTTCAAGGCCAGGTTGGACGGGGTCCTGGGCAACCTGATCTGAATGTGTACGTTTGGTGGCCCTGCTAGGCAGGGGGGTTGGAACTACATGATCCTTGAGGTCCCTTCCAACCCGGGTGATTCTGTGATTCTGTGATTCTGTGATCATCTGCCCTTCCAACCACCACGTGGAAGTGTTACAGTTCTGTATAGCACACTGCAGAGTTAAACCATCCAGCTAAAATTTTAGAATTGGCAGGTAGGATGGATAGGCTCAAAAACACTTGTGGATTTCTTGATATAGAAATTATACATCTCCAGCACAGCATTCTACTTGTAAGAATCCTTATGTTGCCTTTTATTTTTCCCCCGTAGACATATTTAACATTCTCTAACAAGGATCTGTTGGGAGCTTTGTTTATTCTCTGTAGTCATTTGAAAAGGAAGAAACGCTATTTTTGAATATGAGCATGAACTGAAGTTATGAAAATATGTGTAAATTTGATAATTATACAACCAATTTTTCTGTTATGTGGTGTTAGGTAATTGACTGATTTAAGAACTGGGACAATATGAACTTTTCTTTCTCTCTCTCTCTCTCTCTCTTTTTTTTTTTTTTTTTTTTTTTTTTTTTAGCATATCCTTTTTACAGGATGTTGGTTAGGCTTTCCAGATTAAAATCATAGAATCACCAAGGTTGAAAAAAGCTCCAAATCCAGTCCCAACATCCACTTGCCACCAATATTTCTCCACTACAGCACGTTCCTCAGTACAATATCTAAACCTCTGAATTATCTTTTCTTAGTTCTGGGATTTTGATGTTGTTCTGCTTCTGGCATGACAATTATTTGACAGATACTGACTTGTATTTTTTTCTCCTCACTGTTAGCTTATAGAGGCAACTGTAATATGGCTCCATTCCATTTCACTTTCATCTCAAATGCACAGTGCTTAAAGAGATGAGGATGCAGAATGCAATAATCTTACTCCTCTATAAGGTGAACTCCGGAAAGTTTGTCTCATAGACATTGATAACATGAAAAGGAGCAAATCCACCAAGAGCATCATGTAACTCTAAGTCACGTGGTTTTCCTTGTTGACGTGACAGTCTAGGTTTTCATTTAGGTTCTTAAAAAGCTGCAATCTGATTTTACAGCAGCTTGGCTTTATATCTACCTTCCACCTGTCCTTTCTTGACCACAGCAATATAGTGTTCTCCGCCATAAGCCTGCTGTTGTTTGATTGGGCTTTCTGATCCACTTTATTGACAGAATGTGAAGTGATCAGCCAGGACTTACCTTGTTTCTTTGTAGGATGCTTGGTTTAAACTTGAATGTCAAGGAGAAAACTGTTACATTAAAATAAACAACACCTTTCAAGGTCCATTCCAACCTGGGTTGTTCTGTGATATATCACTGGTAAGTAAGCAGAACAGTCGCATAGATCCATTATTTTCTCGTGAGCATTACCACATCCTCTATGCAGGTAATCCTTACTGTGTATTTTCATTCTATATGTAGTTATTTTCCAGGTGAGTTTTTTCACCTATTTAAGCATTAAGTGCCTTGCGTTTCATGACATGAAGCTTTTTATCCCTTTCCTATTTCTATTGTATGCTATAATATATTTCACTTCACTATCTGATATTTCACTCGATTCTGAATTCTCTGAAGTTCTTTTCCTCAATGGTATCTACCAGCAATGCGTTTCACCGCTTGCTTGTAATGGGCTAAGTGAAAGAGAAATCCTCTTTGGAGGAACATAATTAGTCCTTTTGACATTTTGATTGATGACATACTAGCAACATTAAATACGTCTTTAAGCGAGGGGGTTGCTTGGGATGAAATTATTTTCCAGTTGCTAATCACAACAGAAACATAGAGCTCTCAACACTGGAAGGGACTTTGACTCTTTGATTTATTTCTCTGTCCAAAGAAAGCAACAGCTATACTTAAGACATTTCTGATGAATATTTGTGTAAAGTGTACTTTGAGACCTCCAGTAATGGATACTCCCTAATCTTCCCAGGCAGTCAATTCTGATGCTTCATTATCCTCCAAGAAATTTTTCCTCCTGTCTGCCCTGAACCTTCAATTTGACAGTCAGCTTAAACTTACACCTACAGGCCATGATCTAATCACTTTTTTCATTATAAGTTTTCAGTTAACTCACCTCTAGCCACGTAATTGCCAGAGCTGACCTAGAGGAGGTGGTGGGAACCTATGTGTGAGGCTGCGGGAAGGGTGGAACTGCACTTTGTATTTTCAGGCTATTATTTCTCAGTCTATCTATCGTTGATATGAAGAACAGGTAGCTACGTTCTTTCTCTCAGCAATCTGATACCACACTTCTCCCTTCCTCTCCTGCTCTTTAAACTGAGTGACTTGAATTTTCTCAGTCCTGTCTTGCATTTCTGATCTTCGAGATTTAGCATGCTCCGTTCGGTATCTCTTATATTAAAAAAAGCATATCCAAAACAGAACGTAGTATCTGGTTGAAGCCCAGGTTCTGGGCTGAGTGGAAGGATGGTTTTGTGAATGATATAGACCTTTCCTATAAAATGCCTGTAAAACACAGGTGATAACTGTCTTTTTTCCATTTATTTAAGGACCCTGCAGTCCACATGAAAGAACAAGGGGTAGGTGCTGGGAATTGGGCTGGCAGCCTGTTTTTCACCCAGTGTGTTCAAATAAGCTTCTAACTCAGAAAAGATGGAGAAGTGTTGGCCTTGACCTCCTCAGTAAGGACAGATGTACACAAAGAGAATTCCTACCAGAGTGGCTGCATTACACTTATCCTGCTTCACAGGTTACACTAAAACAGTTAACTCCTTTCAGCTTGTGATTCACAACAGTCCTTGAACTGAGGTCTAACCAACTCTTCTCCATGTGTTTGCATTCTGAGCCTGTCCTTCAATATGCCTACAGTCATTTGTGGCTTGATGTTTTCAGATTTAATAAACTTGTTCTCTCTGGGATCTTCCAGGTCATCAATTATAATGGGACCACATTTAGGACAGACACCTACAAAGTATCCCTTGATGCAGCCTTCTGCTTTGATAATGAACAATTAATAGCTGCTTTCTGAGGAACATTTTTGCTAGCATGTGTGCATTGTTGCTGTGGTATTTTCTTGTAGACAATATTATGAAAAAAATCATGTGAAACACTCTCCAAAGCCTTACAAAAACAGATTTGTGATCCTGTGAGTTCCTTCTCCAACCCTGATGCCTGCCAACCTGTGCTACAAGGACATTTGCTGCTGACAAGCACATAATAGCTGTTACTCCTTTCTTTTAGATGCTTATTATTCCCAATATATTCCTGGGAATTAATGCTGATAGTATGCATGTGTAATTTGATGATGCCAGCTTTTTCACTCTGTTGTGAGTAGATACCATGGTTACCTTTTTCAGTTTTCAAGTGCTTTACCTGCCTTCTGTAAAGTTCTTGATCCGCTAATGGCTCTAAAAAGTCTTGTCCATGCTTATAGTACTCTAGAATGAATGTTCCTGGTTATAGCAGGTTTTAAAATTTCCAACCCAACTACTTACTAACCTTTTGCTTCTCTGTAAAAAGCTGAGGTCTTGCTCCTTTGTCATGGTTATTGATAGCGCTATCCCCTGCTCGCAGTTAACATTTTGGTCAAGATTGATGTAAGAAGACATTACATACACTCAGCTTCTGAGCATCATCTATCAGGAGTGTTCTTTGCTGAGTGCAATACCAGCCCCTTTATTCATTGTCTTCCTATTACTCATGCTTGTAGAGTTTATTCCATTTTCAGTTACATCCTTTACTAGTTGCTCCTCATTTCTTTCCCTTCTGACTTTGCCCTGCTATCCATTTGTTTCCCTGTTTGTTCTTACTTGCACTTCCTGGATTGGGTTCTGTAATGAGGATATAAACTTATATCATAGAATCATAAGGGTTGGAAAGAACCTCTGGAGATGGTCAAGTCCGATACAAGAGTAAGCTTTGCTGTGATATTAATAACGTGTCCTGTTACTTGTTTAGGTTGTTCTAAAAAGAGTCAATTAAGAACAAGATATCTGGTTTGTGGCTTTTGGCCACTTTGGCAGTACCTCACTTAAGATCTTTTTTTAACGAGCCATGGTATTATCAAATCATTCCATTAACCATTTCTAAATATTTGACACAATAAACACATATCTAAAGCTCAGTACCTACCTAAATCAGTAAAAACTGAAATGTTAATCAACTGATATTTTTGGTTTGGTGCAACAGCACTGAATAAAATTGTCTTTGCCAATCTGCTCTTCCGTTGCATTAAATTTTTAAATTTTCTCTTCCTTCCTAGGGCTAAATACGTCATCTCCATTGATTCTGGAAGTGAAGATGGTAGTTTTTTGCTTTCAACTTATGACCACATTTGCCATGATGTAATAGAGAAAGTATGGCCCAAACCATATCTATTTGACACCATTGAAACAATGTAAGATGATAAATGAATTAAATATAATTATTGAATTTTTAATCTAGGATATAAATAAATCTATTTTTATGGTTTAATTTTTAGAGTATTTCAGCATTGATTTTGTTCTTTATGTGACATATTCGTGCAAACAGAGATTCCTGTGTCTTGCAAAATCCCTGTGCCCTTTTGTACTTCTATTTCAGGGAGAAGAAAGAAGTTTGTGGGTTGTCTTGTATGCTACTTCAATATCTTCTTATGGGGAAAAACAATGCGAAGTTGATTCATACAGCTAAAGTCACAATGTCACCGCCCCCCTTAAGAGCTAAAAGATAAAAGTGAGGACACATGAGCATGAATTGTTAAGGTCTGTACATTATTCATTTAAACATCTGCTGTTGGTTCCTCTTTACATATGGGAATAAATTATACCACATCAGCACATTCTCCATGCTTTTTGTTTAAGCATTTAATTTTTTTTTTTTTGTATTATTAATATTATTTTTTCTGCTTGGGTGGCAGCCCCCAAAGTTATCATTGCCCACAACTACAGTCAACAGCATGATGTTTGGAGCATAGGTGTCTTCACATACATGCTGTAAGAGTACTTGTTAGAGTAATTCAAAATGTACAGAGCCATTTATGATACAATACTTACAATTTTGCTTTGAAATTAAAAGGTAAATCTTTGTGCCAAACCTTAGCAAAAGATCAAACGTTCATAATCCCTTGTATGCAAGCAAATTGCTATGTGAAAGAAAGTAAAACCAATAGTTTAGTGTTACAGATTGAGCATCAGCATCTTATTTATGAGCTGCTCTATAATCCTGAAATAACACCATATTGCAGAATATTAGAGCATGGTGCTGTGAAGACAAACTGAGGGCCTAGGCCTGTCTTTTTCATATGTTGGCAGGAGCTATGTATGAGAAATAAGTTATTGATTTACAGATTATTGGTCAAATCTTCAAGTGGATTGCACAAACCATGCAATCAGGGTAAGGGCTTTTCTCCATGTCCGCCTGAGGTAACTCTGTAATGGGATGTTCAAGGGCTCCTTGTGTGGGTTATCTGTGTCCTCTGAATGTTTATCAGTCTGGTGTTAAGAGAGGAAGAAATGAATCTTTACATATGTAAAGCACATGCATATGTTAAGTATTGAAGTCTTTCATATACTCTTTGCTGAGTTTTCTTTGACTTTTCCCCACTCTTGGCAGTGGTTGCTTAGTTTCTTTTCGACGCAATTAGCTCAATTTTCTTCTTATGTCGGCGTGATGAAGTGCTCACAGCTTTATTGCCTTTGTTTTTTATTTCTCAAATCTGCGGGCACTTTTTATGCTGATAGAGAATGAGTTTTATTGTTGTACTTCTCAGTATTAATGTTTACATCACAGCATAACATAATCTATTATAAATTGGGCAGTAGAAATTGGATGTTTTGGGTGGCTAATAAGAGCCCCTAGCAATGCCTGCAATCAGCACAACTCACGTCTGGGAACTTGTAACATTCAGAGCAGGGGGCTGTGCTGATTGTGGATTGAGCTCAGAACTTTGGCCCTTCTTCCTTAATTAGCAATATAAATATTATTTAAAATTAGCATTTTGTAATCACGGCCGTGTCAGAACAGAGTAACATTAATTCACCCCTTGTTGTGTTGTCTAAACAAGAATGAAAATACCGTGTATGAATTAATGGAATAGTTCACACTCCTTTTTATGGCTTAATTTGGAAATTGTAATACAAAAGCCATAAGATCGTCTTCTGATTTTAATTCTGTTTTCAAATGACTTTTCTGCATGGTGCTTGTGCTGCTGGTGCTCCTCTAACCGGCTGAAAGATGCTGTTGCAGCCATTATTGCCACCGTCACAACTTTGACCCTTCTGGGCTGCAGCTAATGCCTCCCTGGCAATTTGCTAGCTGCTGCCAGAGCTCCCTTTGCAGTGCAGATGGCATGCTCCATCCTACCACCAAGGGTATTATTACCACGACAGCCTCAGTCTCTACCTATATGGGGAGCTTAAGCCCTGAGGTGACTCATGAACTCTGCTTTCATGAATGTTAATGCGCAGGGTTGCCTCTGCATAATGGGGCAATGCCAGCATGATGGATTTTTATATGTAATTTAAATTGAGGTGTACTTTATACTTTCCATTTCATTTCTGTTTTAACATATACTAATAGAAACATATACAACAGTAACCAACAAAAAGAAAATCCATTAAAGTACAAAAGTGTATTAGCACATTGATGGAGTGGATGAGCGAGAGCCCCACTGCCTGTCATACTTGGGGACTGTGGACCACATGCTGCTCTCTAATGGGAAAGGGGCAGGGGCTGCTTTCCCTGTGCAGAATGTGCTATTGGATTTGTCATGTATTCTTCTGAGTGTGCTCAGAGACTCCGGCCCCTGCAATGGTTCTTTGTGCACTAAAGAATCTGGAATGCTTAATAAATTACTTCCTATGCTGCAGCAGTAAGAAACCTATTGCGAAAGTGCAGGACTTTTTGCTTCTTTCTAAAGGCATGGAAAACTTCTTTGCTGTTTTTCAAGATTCCATGTGATGTGTTTCTCCTTCTTAACTTGATTTCTTTAATCAAAGATCTCTGTCACTGCTTTAGTTTGGGGAGAATTTATCCTGTCTGTGAGTAACAGAATGATGGGCATTGTCACCAGCCAATACTTATGGTACTGTGTCCCAAAATGAAAATGTTTCTCCAGTATTCTGTTCCTTAAATTGAGTTCCAAGTGGTTTTAAGTCCCAAGGGAGAAGACTGGAAAGGAGAATGGGAAGATAAAAGTAGACAGCAATTATTAGAAGGTATTGCAATATTAGAAGTATTGAGGAAAATGCTATGATATTGATGTTATGATTTAACTTAAAATTTAAAATTAAACCTTGTAACAGTAACTCAGGGATATTTTTCTTTGATATAAAGTGACAGGTGTCCTTCAGCACTATGTGACAGCTACATTTTCAGCTGCTACTTCTGTGTTTTGAGAGTAGAACTAAAAACCTAATTTGATGCAAATAATGTGGCCAACTTAGCTTTTGTTTTGTTTTAAATGGCAGCAAATGGATGTATTGATTTCTTGAAAGTATTTGCAGTGTAATTTTTGCATATTGGTTGTGCATGAATGTGATATAAAATTTTTCAGAAATTTAATCTATCAGTTTTAATTGAAAATACAGGCCACATGATACAGTTCTCCATTTGTGGTGTGATTAGCAGAGCATAAATCAATATTTTCTTTCATAGAACCGTAGAAACATAAGGTCTGAAAAGACCTCCAACACCATCCACTCCAACTGTCCACCTACCACCAATGTTTCCCACTAAACCAAGTCCCTCAGTACAACATCCAAACGTTTCTTGAATTTCTTTTTAAAGTATATTTGCTAATAAACATTCATAGTTGGTATTTCTGGTCAATGTTTCAGTTGGTAAACAGTAACAGGAACCAAATAATGAAGTAACTTTTGAACACTATTTGTACTACTAAAAGACTTTTACATATCTGTGTGCTTTTGTCTGCATCACACTTGCTTTGATTTACTTCTGCTTAGTCCTGAAAAGCCTCTCCCTGCCTTCTCCCTCTCTAACCAGCTCTGATATTAGATGTGAACTGAGCACATTTCTTAGGTTGTAAGATTTTGGAACTGAGCGTATCACTTTCTGAACAGCAGTAAATTTGACTTTAGGGATGCTAGCAACAAACTGCACGGCCAAAATGAATTATTATATAAAATAAGAATAAAGCAGAATAAAGGAATAAAGTAAGGATATAAGAGTAGAGAATTTATTTACCGATTCATATACTGAGTCAGTGACCTTTGTTCATTCCAAAATCCGATTTATTCTGAGAGAAGACTTGTAGCTGTTTTTTTCCAGTACTTGTGGTGGTTATAAACTCAGTTGATACTCACCAGTCTAAAAGCAGGGGGATGCGAATTAACAATAGTTCTTATTACTGAAATGCAGTGGTTGCTGGAGCAGAATTACTGAATTGTTGATGGGGGGGGGGAAATATTTCTACAGAACAGCAAATGCGATGGTAAATATACAGGACATGAAACTAACAAATTTCTGTTGTGGAAATACTGCATAAGGTGGCAACAGGTTAGCTTTCAGTTAGCCATGTGGTTTGAGGTCATAGAGTAGCAGCATAGTGTATTTTCAGTTTAATTTTCTTCTAGCTTGTATGTTTGGTTGCTGTGTATTGTTAAATGTTTGGCTGCCACTTGAAAAATTGCTATAATATCAATTATCTTTTCCTTATGCGGAAACCTGGTGAACAAGAGCAAATCACCTTTTAACCTCATAACCTTTTCCCTTTAAATCTCTTTGAAAGAGGTATTTTTTCAGAAGGTGAATTACTTTTCTTGAGGTCTTCTAAAGTTTTTCCAGGCCTGTGAACTTTTTTTTATTTTACAGTGATCACATAATAGGTAGTTTTTGCCTCACGAGGAAAAAATAGTAGGTATTCATTCACTCACCCTAATTTTCTTATAGGCTGTGAGATGGACCACCTTTTGTAGCAAGCTTAGAAGAGAAGCTTTCTGACCTAATAAGACAAGGTGAAGTGCTTTGAAAATCTTATCTGGGAAACATTCAAACTGGCAAGTATACAACCGCCTGGTCTAGTATTAAATAGGGAGTTGGTGGCCCTGCTGGTAGGATTGGGGTTGGAGATCCATGATCCTTGAGGTCTCTTCCAATCTGTATCATTTTGTGATTCTGTGATGCTCACAAAAAAACAAACACGGACAGAATTGCCATGAATTCCACAAATCAGTAGTTTTGATCTTTCTTTTTCTTTTTTTTTTTTTTTTTTTTTTTTTTTTGCTTTTAAGCAGTATGCATTTTCTGAAAAGTAAAACTGATGTTAAAAATAAATTGACGTAAGTGATATTATGAAGTAGCACTGCAAGTAAAATATTCTCTTCTGAATTAAAGCACTCAGATGAAAACATGTTGAGTTAATGCATCTCATTTCAGCTAACAATGAGATGGCTTTTTAGCAAAACAAAAAGTGAGACTACTTCTGAAAGTAGATCCTTCTCACTGAACCACAACAAATAATTTTATAATTATTATATAAATATTTATATAAATATAATATGCATTTTATATAAATATATAAACACAATAATTATATATTATAATTTTATAATTATTTTATAACCTATGACTCATGGTGAGTTTTGAAGAGATACCATTACTTCGTAGAATGACAGAATGGTTTGAGTTGGAAGGAATATGAAACCCATCTGGTCCGAACTGTCTGCCACAGGTAGGGCTGCCTCCCACCAGACTGAGCTGCCCAGGGCCCCATCCACTGTGGCCTTGAGCACCTCCAGGGATGGGGCAACGTATCTTCTCTGGGCAGCTGTACCAATACCTCACCGTCCTCTGAGTGAAGAATTTCCTCCTTACATCTAACCTAAATCTCTTCTCTTTCAGTTCAAAACCATTCCCCCTTGTCCTATAACCATCTGTCTACGTTAAAAGTCACTCTCCACCTTTTTTTTGTTAAGTCCCCTTCTTCTTGTGCTACACCTCTTAAGTATCTGGCATATAGGGATGCTGTATTGCCTATTTTCAGTAGGAGGAAAAAGAGAAAGGAAAAAAACAGTAAGAAATAGAACACTTGTTGAGGACATATCAAAATCTCCCAAATCCATCAGCATTTTTTAGATTGTAACTGATGTGCTTTGGATAAGCTCAATAGCTAGACAATTCTTTGCACTGTGTTCCATAGCCAAACCAATATTTATTGGAATCATAGAATCATTTAGGTTGGAATTCTAGTAGATTTGAATTTGTGGTGCTTTTATTCAGTAAAGTAGTAGGCAGCAGACCAATTGTCTCAACTATAAAATTTGTAAATGCAACCCCATGTTGGTTGCTATGGTGGCACACGGTCCTGGTGTGGCTCTGTTTTTGACCAACATGCCTGTTTTTTTGAATATTGGTGGACCTGTAAATACATTCCCACCTCCATTCAGTACAGGTTTTCAATTCACTTATTGCTTTTTTTTGTTGTTGTTTTCTTCAATTGCAAAAATTATTAGTTTAGTATAAGGAGCTAGGAACGTCAGAATGGCTGCACAAGGTAATGTCAAAGGTCTTTCTAGCATGCCATGACCATTGGAGGCAGTGGTCAGTGATGTGTAGATTTCTTTAACGGGTGCTGCTTAAGATATCTTGCTATGGCCTGGTTTTCAGAGCTACTGAGCACCTGTGGCTTCCAACTTACTTCAGTGGGAGTTACTGATTCTTATCACCACTGAAAATCAGGACAGCGTTTCTACTTCATGCTCGTGCCTTCATAGCCTTTGTGATTTTACAATAGCCAGATGGGGAACCTGGAAGTGCATTATCATGTAGAGAATTCTGCGTGTAAAAAAATTAACCCCTTGGTGCCGAGTGGCACGTGAGCTTCTGCGCAGGAGTAAATGCACTTGGCACCACAGTCTCCCACCAGCAAATCCCTACCCTCTGTACCAAAAATTTATGAAGTCACAAGTCACTCCATATGATTAAAACTGGCATCTTAAATATAGGTGCAGTGATTTTATATTCTGGAACAATATTTCAACACTAAAAATTTTCATTTAAAAATTGCCGTGTACTTACAGCTGTACAAATGACCTCGAGTTCAATTCAAGTAAGTTGTTACCTCTGGAGGTTTACATGTTGTCAGATTAAGACCATATATAGTTTTGGCCGGGGGCTATGCAAAGGGTTGATGATTAATTATTTACCAGTAATACTAATTAATGCAGTTCTGTTACTAGTTTTGATTATTTTGAGCTTTGTACCAATTAAAACTTTTCCAGATATACTTTCATTCATTAAAGTCTACCAAAAAGTAAAAGCAAAAAAAGGCATCAGAGTAGCAGAGCTCTATTAAGTTTTCAAGAAAGGCAAATAAATATCAAATTACCTCTAGGCAGTGTTTCTGCAGAGCCTGCAGCTGCACGTTACTTATATACTAAGTATAATGATTATGAAATACAGAGCAAATTTTGTTTTTCAATAAATATTATTGTGGATGCATGTATTTCAGTTTGAAACTCCAATTTCCAAATGCTTTGTTAAGCTAGATTTTTACTCTCTATTCCTTTTTTTTTCCTACTCTCTATTCCTTTTTTTTTTCCTACTTAATACTGTCTATCATTAAGATCATGGTATACTTTAGCTGTGAGAATACTCTACCTCCTTTTCTGCACTTCCCACAAGAACTTAGTATTAGGGCTGATTTAACAAAAGATAGTGCCTCTGTTCATGTTGTGACGTTTTTGCCTCTTTCCCTCTACTGATTTTTGCTTTTCTTGGAAGAGGTTTTCAGCATGTTGGAGTTTGGCTCTTGGTTAGAATTCTGTGTTCTGGATTTTGGGTGGAATTTGAAGGTACAGGAGTCACTTGAATGCAGGGTAATAAGCAACAAGCATCTGTGTGTGTCTCTGTTTTGGAAAATATTTAAATGCACTTCCAAAGTTGTGTCAGGACCTGAGAAATGCAATCCAATGAAGGACTGAAGTGCCTGAACATGTATAATGGTTCTGAAAAAAATCATCTGAGAGCCCACACTTCAGCAAGGAGGCCTCTCCCCTTCCCATTTCCCATCTCCCAGCTGTGTGGGGTTCATAGAATCATAGAATCACAAAGTTGGAAAGGACCTATAAGATCATCTAGTCCAACTGTCCTCCTGTTACCATTGCTACCACAAGCTACTAAACCATATCTTGTAGCTCCTCATCCAGATGCCTCTTTAACACTATCAGGGTTGGATATTTCTCTGTGCCTGCATCTGTCCCCGAGCAGTGCTGGGCTGCTTGGAGCTGAGCTGAGGCAATCAGGATGAGGAGAGTCACAGAGCACTCAGATTCTTCTGTCTTCAGACAGAACTAATGAGTTTCCTGACAGAAGGCAGTGCAAAGAATGGCTTTCTCTCAGAGACTGGCAGAGGTGTGACTCCTGTGTGGCAGCCCAGTGGTGAGACAGCTCAGGGAAGGTGCAGGGGCCCCAGGCTCAACCTGCTGCATAAATTTGCCTGGAGGCAAAGGCTGGAGCAGGGTGAGATCACAGTATTTCTTTCTCTTCTCTTGACTGGAGGGATGGCATGCAGGTTGGGTGACATATGAGAGGATGACTTTAATGCGGTGATTTCTGTGCTTCAGTAGAGGAGGTGTTTGAAAAGAACAACAAGGGCTAAAATATTCAGAACACAAGTGGATTTAATCTCACATGCATGCCTTAACTCTGCACAAAATAGGGAATTTGAGACAGCTTCAATATTTTTTCTACCAGCAAAATAACAGGTTCTGTTATCATCTCTCAATTACATAAACAGCAGTTGCCTGATGCGCTCTGATATTTTTCTAGTACACAAGTTCCCTTTTGTTTATCTGATCCGTAGTTACTTGCTGGTTTGTGGCTGTCCTTCTCAGTTTATTCCATCTCAGTTACCTGATGTTTAGATTTTCCATTTCTGACGATCAGAATCTTGTTTTACAATTGTCAGTTGTGCTCAGGATTTCTTTGAAGTAAATCAGAACTATTGTCTCTAGCTCCTTGTCCTGTGTAGAAACATTGGGAAACAGGCAAGATAGCGACATTGTTTTTCCTTGTCTGTAGTTACTTTGACTTTTGTTTTGACTCTTAGACCTCTCTGCATGCATCAAGGTGTTTCTTTGCCTCTGTCAACTTACCCCTGATAGCAGAGCTTTTCTAGAGTTTTTAGATACCTTCTTTTTCCATTTGCTGTGTATTGTGCCTCATTTGGAGGCTCTTCTGTTGGTCTCTCTGATGTTTTAATTCTCTCAGTGGTATGCTGATGGGATTCTGAACATTTGATAAGGAATCAAGAATTTGCCAATTCTGTTGCCTGCTCTCAGCTTACTGGTGCTATCTAAAAGATTTTTCCCAATGCTGTAAGTGAATGTTTTTCCCTAATGTATCACCTAAAATACTTCAGACCAACGCTCCAAACAGTTCCACAGAATGATCACTTCAGCCTGTCCTTCTCCTTAGTGCTTTCTAATTGGTAGATGTGCTACTGAGACTGACAGAATGAAGGTCAATGGGCTGAAACTTGGTGTATTTCTGGGTATGTTCGATGTGCTTGTTCTTGGAAAGAAAATACTTTATTTTCCATAAATAGTTGTATATCTATCTCTGCTATGGTTTGCTTCTTAAAAACTGAGCAGAAAAAAAGCTGAAATGGAAACAAAAGAAGCAGAAACAATATGGTCTGTCAGTTGGTGAGCTGACTGCTGGCACCAGGTGCCTGTGAATTACAACCAACAGGTGTTCAAATGAGGCAGCATAGATAATTAACTTAAATAGGCCCATTTTCTTAAAAAACTCCCTCTTTTATGCAGCATGCAATTATCTTGTGCACTGTAGGGCCTAGATCGTTTAAAAAGGCCTAAACTCAGCCTCTGATTTTTGTGGGTGCAATTCACTGCGCACAACATACTTAGCTACGTAATTAGTTTTGCAAAAGAGTCCTTCAGCTATGCCCAGTGTAATTATAATTGCAGATGTAAATTTGCATCTGCCAAAGATGAGGAGCTTTTTAAAACTGAAAACTTCCTGTCTACTGGTTGTGAGCTTTTCTTCCTTCATCGTTTGGTATGTGTATATTCATAGCCAATTTTTCCAAGCAAAGGAAATATTTTATAAATACCAATTGACGGAGAGTAAGAATAGAAATAAATATTAGAATGTAAGATGAACTCTCCACTGCACAACTGTTGTGTAAGTACTGTGAAACCGTTTTGACTCAGGTATCAGTTCTGTACCATGTCATGTCTCCTGTTCTCTCCAAGTGTGTATGTATGCATGGACGTAGAAATGTGGCAGATAAAAGGGTCATAAGATGGCAATATTCAATGTAAACAGCCATCCTGGGATGCTAACTACAGGAAAAAAAAGAAGTGATTGATTGTTCATAAGGAAGAAACATCTAATCCCCCAATTAATATTGAAGTCCAGTTTAACATTTAGGATAGCCATTTTATTTCTTCCCACAATTGCCTGCGATACTGAGTCTTCTTTCATAGTTCCTTTCTTTATCTTTCAGTTGCAGTAAGGAAAAAACATAATGCAAATACTAGGGATTCTGTGTTAGCTGTGACCTCTGAGGCTCTCAGATTTATCAGTCACAAGGTAGCTTGCTGTGCTGCAGTCTAAAGGCATGATTGTTACATTGGGTGGATTCTGCTTTCAAAGAGTCTGCTTGGTGAAGAATGAGCTTTTGATATGGAGTATTAATGCATATTTATTACAGCTGAATATTCTTGTGTGAATTGAAAGTGAGGGGTCTATATACAAGAAAGGATTTAAATACACTTGATATGCTGAAATCAAAGTTCTAGAAATTCTGTTTCATGTCACCCTAACTGGAGATACCGAAACAACCATCCTTTCTTTCAGGCTTCATGGGCATCAAGATTTTGCCTGCTGAATGTGCCCAGAAATGTCAAGTCTTGTAGGTTTGCCTTCTTTGGTCTCAGTCTTTCTGAAGAGCTTGGTGAGGCAATGTTTTCAGAGTGTAATAGGGATAGAATTTATATTAAATATTGAAAACTACTTTTTGTTAGAGATGAGCTTTGAGAAGGCAGAGGTGATGATGCTAGTGCTACAGGTCATTTTTATGATAGCCTATAGCCTAGACATGGAATATGAGTTGCATTGAAGGGCCCTTATTTCTAGAAATGCAGAATGTGGTCTCACAGTCACTATTGAATAAAATTTGTCATCTCTCCTCAGCTGCCTTCTCACCAAATTGAAGTCCCAGATTATTCAATCTGTTCTCAGATATTAGTGCTCTACCACTATTTTAGTTGCCATTCTGAATCTTGTATGTCATCCTTGGGATGGGGAGAGCAGAACTGCATACAGTGCTAAAGATGCAGAGACATGAAAGTCTTATGTATTAGGAAAAGGTTATATATTGTCTGTTTCTCAGTACCAATCTCAACAACTACAAATGCATGATGTAAATTCCAGAGAGCATTTCTGTGATGCCTCCAAGATTTCTTTCCTGATTTTTGACCACAGATGCCAATTCTGAGTTGAGCATCATGTAGACCTTCAGATTGTTTTTCCCATATTGCATTAACTGAATTTATCTCCCTTTTTCTTTTTTGAAGTCTGTTTCTCTGTGTTTTGCAGGGGTGGAGAAATATGATTTCACCGAGGATTGAAAGTGTGCTTAGCACATTTCCAGGAGCTTGGAGGTGTAAGAATGTTACTGCTGATAGATGTGCAGATGTTTTCACTCAGCTGAACTGTTCCTTTCCCCCAAATACAGCAATGCTCAGATTTAATTCACTGATGCAAATTCTCTAGGGCCTTTGTAAGCCTTCAAGGTGTATCAGCTTATTACTTCAGCCTCTTCAGTATTTTACAGATCAGCAAGAAAGAAGTGGCACGCTTGCTTTTCCAAATGTAACGCTTGGTAAAAAGAATCTCACCCCACATCCAGCGTTGTTAGTATCTTCTCAAGAAGTGCCTTTGCTAACATTTTATTGGGAGATTGTTTAACTTAAGGGATAAAGTAATGTATAATTGCAGTCTGCTTCCTTTATATATGTCCTGATATAATACTGGTCTGCCTTTAGGTAGGAAACATAATGCTGAGGGCCCGATATGCTTCGAGATGGCCACGGTTTAGTAGATACTTGGTCTCCTACATATGAATTTAAGGGCATGATTTTAAGCATTAAAAACTTGGGACAATTTCATCTGCTGGTACCAAATATTATTTCCTTTTTCAATATCATTTACAGAATGATGTTTGAAAGCCAAGAAATGGTTGTCACTATACTGAAGCAAAAAGCTTAACTATTCAGTAGATGTAAACTTTTATAATGATAATTACATCATTATTAAAACTACTGATTCTTACCAATTAAAGAACAGTACCTTGGAACATCCTGCTGTTTTATTAGCCTTGCCTTGTTTTCTGAAGAAAGGAATATTATACCAAAAATCAGACTTTGGACCCTGAAAACCATTGATCGGCTGGCTGAATTTTGACCTTGAAGGAGACTGAAGAAAGAGATATCAGAGGGCACCATTTTTATGAGAGCTGAAAGCATGATTTAGAGTTGTATTTGAGTATTGTGATGAGTTAATAACTGTGGAATTGACTCAGAAGCTTTGGTAGTGGAGGTTAGAATCAGGAAAATAGTCAAATATGGTTGTTAAAGCAAGGAAGTTCTGTCTCAGAACTGGATTTTAAATTTAAAGGCAAGCTTGTCTCTTTGTCTCATAGGAGAGATTAAAAATAATGCTATAACGCAGCTCTTGTGTTATCCTATGATATTTTGATGACATATTTTTACAATAATACAGTAGAGTTACACCAGAAAAATACTTGGTAGTTGTTGCATGTTTTTTTTCATATCCGTGTCGTTCCCATCTTTTGAGTATGTTTTTAAAGATGTAGCCTTTATTTTATTAACTAGGCTCTGGGAGAGTTGAACAAGTCCTCGCCACATCCAACCCTGGGACTGGGGAGTAAAAGTATACTAAAGTCTGCTGTCTCACTCAGAACCAAAAAGAAACCGTAGGACATCCATCAGCTCTGAATAACTTAAGAGTAAGCAACTCTTATATGTGCCAGATTGAGCAGACTGTATGAAGATGGACAAATATATCCTGAAGTGTTTGTCTATTTATCTATCTCCTAAACCCTTTAATCAGAGAGCTTTGTCTTTCCTTTAATACTGAGAAACCTAACAGCATTGTGAACTCTTAACCTATAATAGGACATCCACTGATAGTATTTTTGTTAGAGAAAAAATTATAGAATTGCCTAAAAAAGCATGTAATTTATTTGTTCTGTAGCAACAGGCACTATGCCAGGTAGGCAGTTTGCTTTCACAAATCCATTTTGCTGTGCTTTACTTGCCTTTACTTTCTTTACTTTTGTCACAAACATTTAGAGGGAAAAATGAGGCTGGAATCTGTAATAGGGATTCCTGATAACTGTGTGCTTTGCACTGTGAGAATATTCTAGGAAATTGCTTATAAATTTGCTTGAGGCATTATAGCACAAGTGCTTCAGTCTATGGAATTTGTAACTGCTGTTTTAGGTTGCTGTCAATTGTTTATTTTAAAGCAGAACTTATTTTAAGCTTGACAAATAGGAAATGTATTTTTAAGTACAATGGAACTGCTGTGGTTCTCTCAGCTGAATTTCCAGTGTGTTGATTAAATTCTTTAAATAAAGCAGGTGTTAGAATAATGGCCTTTACAAGTTTGTTAATCTCCATTTTCAAAGGGATGAGCTACCATTAAGTTTACGTTTACTATATGTGTGTGTAAATTGAAATGTGATTTACAGTTCCACAGGCAAAGTCATTCTCTATGGACAGGTCTCACCAGTAGGCTGCCGTTGTGGTATTTTATGTTCTCCTCACCAGTTATAAACATTTCCTTAAACTCTTTGTTGAGGCTCATTGGAGTAATTCTGTTGCAAACATCAGTCTGAGGAGAGACAGCAGCTTAAAATCCCCTTGTTCTTTATGATAATCATGAAGCTCCTCCTAAAGTTGTCAGCAACCTTGATTTTATTTCAGTGTGAAGTAATTCTACTGCGGGTGCAGCATCTGCCCCTCTGAAAACTTGGAGAGTTCTTGTTTACAGTAAGCTAATTAGGAACTTTTTGACAGATTAAAATATGAAAAATGTAATGGATCTCTCATGTTCTCAGTGAAAAACAGAGATCGGGCACATTTTAGGGACTATTCCTCTTCTAGTTTCCATTTTTCAGATGAGATCAAAGCTGTGAGGTCTGTCGAGCAGCTAGACACAAAAGCTGTGCTCTGCAAAATGCAACAAGTTGGAAGACAGCCACTGATTTCTACACTTTTCTGTCAGAATTCAGTAAGAGTTTTACTGTAAGTAGGAAGCTGTCCTTTCTTTCTCTTTTTGTTGTGCACTCAAACAGCAGTGAAGTCTACCTCACATATGAGCTCTAATAGTCACACTGGTTTTATTTGATGTGGTTCAAATCTTTTACAAAGTCCAGACTGCTTTCTGGTTCTCGTGACACCAAAATGTTAGGTCAGATTGTGGCCTAAATAACCATCTCCTCAGCTATTAACTGACACCGCTCATTCTTTTCATTTAGCGAGAGAGTCACTGGAAGGGCATGCCTGGGCTGCTTCAATTAAAACAGCAGCTGCATCGTTAGCCAACCTCGGGGCAGTCCTACCTGATCACTGTAGTTGCACAGTGGTGAACTCCTTTCCCTGATGGGGCACAGTGCTGAGGGTGCTGCTATTCTGTTTCCAGACGTGCTCCTTTCTAACACAGGTAAAATTTTCAGGAGCCCAGCAGATGTGCTGACATTTTCTACCACCAGTACTCTTTAGAACCAAGGAAGCTTGGAAACTTACTACTTCACATCAAAGGATTTTATCATTTCTACGGCACTAGTCGAACACAGTAAGTCTAATTTATCTTTAAAGTACAAGCTATTTACCTGTCATGGGTGCATTCTTCTTTCTGGATGTATTAAAACGTTCCCTAGCTCTGTCAATCTGAAGATATTTCAGTTAATGTGAATGCTTTGTGGTTGGCTCCTCAGCAGTTTTGACTTTGATCTCAGCTGTTCTGATTACATTCTGTACCCCTGGTCTTGTTTTGCTTGTTCTTCTTAGCCTAGGTATGTTGGCATTTCTGAAGCTCCTCTTATTTTTGGCCACAGACCTGATGTTCACACAATGCTGTTGTGTGCATGTCCCGTGCAGATCTGTTATCCTGAGGTGTGGGAGCTTACTGACTGCTGATGGGGATGTGAGGCTCATATGGAAGAGGGCAGCTCCTATGTCTGTCTGTCAGATCTGCAGCTGATCACCAGCCTCCTGATCAGCACTGAGTTCTTTCAGCAGAGGAGGCCACAGGATGCATGTATCCAGAAGGCAGCATGGTGCACTGTTGGTGGCACCCATCCTCAGCAGGGCTCCGGCAAGGGAATGGAAGGGATAGAGCAGTCGAGCTTGTGTTGGAATTGCAGAAGAGTGGAACCTCATCCTCCCAAAGACCAGAGAAGAAACTTTCATTATATCAGTGACACTCCTAGCGTTAAACCTCTTGTTAAACAAAACAGAGCTCTTACAATAAGCTCCATGCATTTTTCCTTTTTCTTCCTTATCCTCTTTTTTCTTTATGCCTTTTTTCACTCTTTTCAATACCTACGTTTTTTCTGTTGATTTTCTTTTTTTTTCATTTGTCAGAAGATTTCTTTTCTTCTTCCACAAATCTCTTTCTCGTTTCTGCTTTTGATGTGGCTTTTCTGTGTTTCTCTTTCAACCCTCAGAGCCTACTTTAGTCTCTTCACTGTATTTGCTACATGGAGGAACGCTATTGAAAAATTAAAAGTAGATTGCATGGGAATTTCGTATTTCTCCTTTACCTCTAGAAGCCCATTTCTCTTTCCTCCTATTTCTGTGAAGTGTACCATCCTCAGATGCTTTCGTCCTCCACTTCCAAATCATTTTACTCCTCTTTCCCTCTTGCTCTGTCCTTCCACTATGTCTTCCCCTTCACTTACTGCTGCTTGATATTTAACATCTCATGTGGTAGATAAATACTCCAACCCATCTCAGCTTTACTGACAAACACGGACTTTCTGACTGCGTTTATATTGGCTTTTTCTTCCATATTTTTTTTTTCCTATTGCAAGCTCAGTAACAGTACTGAGGTCGGCAGCAGTAACTGTAACAGCCACATTATAACCACAGTCCTGTGTAACACATTACCCACCAGATCTATATGACATTGTAATTTAAATGGCGGTAGTTGCTGGCAGCCTATCTCTGCTTGTCCTCCTATTACCAGAACCACTGGTAGAGCTGTTCTACTGGGAAATTTCAAGTGTAGACAAAGCTTTAATCAACAGTAATCCGATCCTTTAAAAATGCAACACCAATTCATTTATTTCTCATTTCACATATGAAATTTTAATAGGTACAATCACCCTTAAGGATGTTTCAAATATTAACATTATGCACAATTACAAAACAGAATCTTTTCTGTATGGAACTATCAGCATCTTTGAACCAAGTAAGTAGTTTTCTGTGCAGACATCAGGTTTACTATCAATCAGAAACTTATTAACAGCTGTGTTAGCCCTAATTAAGTGCAGAGCAATGGCAGACTTTTTAATTAAGTCTTATTTTCCTAAGAGAAGACTGACTGCTGTTTTTTCTGTTGGCTTTTTTTTTTTTTTTTTCTCTTCCCCACCTCCATCCTTATTTACACAGTAAATAAATCTTGCTTTAAAAATAACTAGCACACAAGATGGGGCCATTGAAACAGGTCCAAGACAGCAGGAAATGTTTCCTTTATAGAACGACTGAGTGATTACACTGACCATGATTCATTCTTTCGGCTTTGTAAAAATAATTCCAAAAAAACTTTAAATTTTCTACAGTGTTTTTCATTTTGAATTTATTTTTTATTTTCCTTCCTCTCTGGAGAGTTTTGTGACTGTTAGCAAAGATCTTACTGGAATTAAATTTAATGTATAAATTCATATGAGAGAAAGTGGGGATGCATAGCATCAGCTTCTCCAAATAAAGTCCTTGTAGCCTGAGTAGACCCCTGGGCATGCACCAGAAATTGTGCTACACACCCACAGTGTACTCCATTGCAATGAGGAAGTATGAGCCTCAGAGTTAAGTTAAATTTAAAGTCTCCATCAGTGTATGATTCTCTTTGTCCTGAGCAGCACTAAGTGGCACATGCACACCTCTGAAGGAAGAATTCCCTGGAAAGTCTCCTTTCTGCATCTTCTATGTGGCACTATTAAACTAGGAGATCTGTAGCCACCAGCCATTGCTGAATCATTAGTTTGCTCAGAGGGTGAGTAGTGGGCTCCACCTAAGTTGGCAGGCTAACCTATTACTCCTCTTGACAGCATATCATCAAGCATGGATATTTCAGTTCACCATTACAGATACAAAATGCCTTTACTGAAGCTGTATTCAGCTAATATTTTAATCTCAGAAGAAACATGGCTTGAGGCAGATTCTGACCTTGATGCACTGACAGTTTACACCAGGACTCCACAGAGAGGCTGACAGTTTACATGGAGTGAGAATCTATCCCTTGCTCCTTAAAGAGGGCAGTGTCAGCCTCTCATTTGGATCCCCTCTTGATGAACTTCAGCCTTCATTTCAAGCATAGAACTCCTAGGTTTTCTTTTGCCGAGTTTAGAAGCAGGTTGGATTTCTTTCAGCAGCACAATGGTAGAAAGAACTAAATACATTCCTGGAAAGAAGCACTCCGAAAGTCTTGATTCATCATGAAAAAGAAATAAAAATAGAAATCTGAGGGGACCAAACCACTGGCCAAAGTGCAAGTTTAAAAGGAGTAGTATGTCAATGGAGTCTAAAAACTGTCAATGTTCCCTAGCTACCCTGAGCACTGGGGAGCAGAAATGGCCATTTTCTCAGGGTTTACAGGGCACTTGTTGCAACGTGAGCTTGCCAGAGCTTAAGGCACTGGTTAGCATCATCACTGAAGACAATAAAATTGCAGTTGTAGTGGCCAGCAATGGCTTTAAATTGGTTACACTAGTAAAGCCAGGTCTAGATATAGCACCTTTCACTTGTGAGCATGAAGGCATATCCTAATAGTCTGTAATAGGAATTAAAAGAACACCATCATTTAACTCCTCCTTCATGGAGCAAACCAGTTAATATTTTGCAGCTACTCCTACTATGCTATTTCTGTGTTGTTTCTAGCATGGATTCTCAGCCTGTCTACTTAGAATTTCTGTTTAGTAATCATATGTGATAGATTTTGGTTTGTTACATTCAGAGGGGTTAATGAATGAACGGCTGTTGTTTATATGTTGTCTGGATATTAAAGCTTAATCCATATTTGATTCTAACACAGACTTTCTTTCCAGGAAGAAAGCAGCTGAGACAATGCCCTGGTCTATGTAGAAAGGGAATAGGTTTTTTGTAATAGCTATGCATCATTTTTGTACTTACAGTATTTTGAATACAGGATCTGTTTGATTCAGGAGTCTCCAATTCTGATTACTTGAGTAACTTTATTAAGAAAGCGGCATAAGCTTGTGAATTTTTTTTGACTCTTCTCTCCATCTCTCCTCTACTAGTATTAGGTTGAGATTCATAGTACAAGAAATGCTTATGTCCTCTGAAGACAAAATGAGAAAACACCATTTTATTTCTTGTGATGTCAGTGCAATGATAGGTGAAGGTGATTTTCTCAATGTTCAAGCAAGACAAGGTGAAGTGCTTGGGACCAGACAATTGCAAGCAGTTGTGAGAGTGCTGGAGGAGTTGGTGCAGCAGGAAGGCCCCTCCTGTGGTCAGGATTGGGGTTTGCATGAGAGTGTGGCTTTGGTGAAAGTGACTTCAAGGCAGCACGCTTTCATATGCTTGTCCTCTGCTTGGTCTGATTGTAGCCTTGGAAATAACTTCTTAAAAACAATGTATATCTTCTAATTCCCCAAGCTTCTGACTCTTCCCCTCTGAAATATCTCCTTTCCAAAGGTGGAAGTTTGCTGTGGTAACTCCTAGATTGCTAAGAGCTCTACAGCATGCAGCATGGCTTGCTTTTCTACGTCCAGATTGGAGTTTCCATTATTGAAATTTGTTATACTGTCCTTCATATGTTAAAACATAATAATGAACAACATAAGTGATGCAAGGTTTATCTGAATAATTACTGTATTCTGATAAAGCTTGAGTTTAGTGTAGAAGTGAAGTTTACATAAAGTACATTCTAAAAGTGAGTTTATATTTCTTGCTAATATTGTGAGAAAGTGTAGTGTAACATCATGTCTTATAATTTGTGGAAAATGATCAGCCACTGATAAATCTGACTCTGCTTGTGCAAATAAAAGATGGCAATTGAAACAACGATTACTGCCTACCCATAAGTAACCGTTTTGCTAATTGCCTATAAAGATACATATAAGGTGCAGTCATAATTGAAGTGTGACAGCTGAAGAATGCATTATGGAGTTGATGGAGGCTTCTCAGCATTAACTGAGGAAGCATTTTGAAAAAGGTGGTGCATTAATACATGCCATGAAAGGAAAAGAGATTGTGAGGATGAAGAGTTGGAGAGAGAAACAGCAGCCCAAGGGTAACTGCTGTTACAGGTATCCAGTAGGGAAACAAGACTGGAATGAGTCTGGAATGAGGAAAGTCAGCAGGAACGTCTCTAAAAGAGCTGAAAGGACTGCTTTCATCTCCCTTTTCTCCCTTTATTTATTTAGTGAATTTCAGTGCTTGCAGAAAGCACCTGGCTGACAGCTCTGTACCTTGTAGTCTGTGGTTTGTTCCCAGCAGGGTGTACAGCACAGACGTCTCTCGCACTAGTTTCCCCCGCTTATCCCCTACCAGTTGACAAAAGGGTAGGCTTTTACTCCCAGGATGTGCTCAGGGCCTCTCTGCCTGCTGCTGCAGCAGTGTGGGTGCGGGCTGGTGCCCAGCAGCCTCATCAGCTGGACTACGTGAGGCAGATAACACTGATAACGCTGTTACTGCCCCGACCATCATCCCACCCCTTGGTGGATGCTGCCACCCCTGAGGCAGCAATGTCTAATCCACTCATGAATCAATTATTGAATTGTCGCATTTTTCAGCCTGGCCTATTAAATTAAACTGACATCAGTCTCATCTCACAAAGACATTAGATAGTGATGAATTTCAGGTACTGTTAACCTGGTTTTGAGTTGGCCAGCTAGAGACAGGCAGATTCATTTTTCATTTCAGCTGCCAGAACCATTGTTGTATCCTGCCTTGTTGTTCTGTTGTGGCTGCTGATCGATAGGTGGCTTTCCTTGCCAGGTCCTGTGAGCAGCAGTTTCATAAGGAGTAGCCAGAAAGGCCAAAACCTTGGAGGGAGAAGGGGTTACATGTTAGTTTGCTTCCCATCTTTGTTAGAATCACATGCATATATAAATGGTGAGATTGGCTGTCTGTCTGGATGGTTAAAAAGGCTTCACTGTATTGACACATGTTCGTGTATTAATTAACGCTATATTGCCTATATGGACTTAAAGAAGGAACAGCATGCAGTTAAAGCACTACGTGCTGGGGGAGTGTACACCTATGGAAAGATGGAAAAGAAATGTTCCATACTGCCAACGCATTGCTTCATAGCCACAGGTACCCAGGAGAGTATATAATCTCTGCTTGTTCTTTCCTGTACTTTCCATTCACTGAGTGTCCCCATTAAGAGAGAGCATGGGAAACCTATTTGTTGTTGCTTGTTAAAAGGGGGAAGATTCTCTGACCACTCTGAGCCAAAGCTGTGCGCATTTGGCTTGATGAAATAAAACCATGTTCAAATAGTTTGGCTGCTCCTACGGTTGGTCCTGTTTCCTCCATTCGGAAGTTAGGGGGAAGTGGCTGTGTGCTTTGTTTTGACTCCTGCCAGCAAGAAGGAGCTGTGGAGACCTGTGTTCTACCTACCCACAGCTGGCCAGAGTGAACCACCCTGGGCTGCAAAGCAGACCTATGCCAGTGCCCCTAAGGCTGGTGCTCGGGAGCTCGCTTCCCTGCTCTTCTCTTTCTCACAGTAAAAAAATACTCAACAAGGAAATCCTGGCAGATATTTCCTGCCTGCTGGAGCTGTGGATTCATTACTATTATTAGAACTCTTAATTGACTACTGTAGAGCAGCTATAAAAATTGATTAGATGCATGTGAGGAAATAAACATGGGTCAGATTGCAGTGGGCAATGATATCAATTTGATGACCTATTAGGACTTTTTCATGTCTAACAAAAGATGTTTTAATAAACATTAAGCAGCCTAAGTTCTGCCCTCCAGCTCTTCTCCTAGTCTAATGAATGTATAATGAAAGCAAATATTTGGTATAGTGAAAGAATTCCATTTTTTTTCAATCTCATTCCTGTGTATTTTCAAGAGGTTAGGTTACTTGACATGTAAAACATCTATGAATGTTAAGTGAGGCCAGATTAGTAAAGCTCTATAGTTGGTTTTTCATCTTAATGTGACCAAGAATGTCCTCTAGCTCATTCTCTTTACTAAGAAATGAAAAAATAGTAAACTGCACATCATCACATACCATATGTCCATTCCTCTCCTGGGCTCTACAGCAGTGTTAATTGACTTGCATAAACCCTCTTCTCCTGAGTTGTGACCATTGCTGATGAAAAAATCAACGCTGCTGGAGCAGAACAGGGAGTGGAAAAAAAAACAACAAAGCAAAACAATGGACAACATTAAGAACAAATGAATTTCTGCAAAACGAAGATAAAAATGAAGTGGTGTCATATAACCTACACTTTCCAAAGTACTAGAAGCTGAAGAGTGTTGTCAGTTTGGGCTGCTCCCTTACAAAGGGGGAGGGTTTCAGACTCAGCATTGTCTTAGAGACTTGTAAAAGGCACTGTGCTGTCAGAAGTATCTGCATGTTTCTCTTACATGTTGAAAAAGAAAAGCAACTAGTTCTTGTGGTTGCAGTGAAAACTCTGAAACTAAGAAAGCTGAATTGACTCGGAAATGAAAAAGCAAAATAAGGCGCACCACTTATTGTCATACAGTCTGACCATTATCTCTAACAGTTTGGTAATTTTTGACCCCTCAAAGCTGTCAATAAAGAGAAATAATACAGAAAAATTGAGTGTAGTTAGAACAAACTTATTCCAGGCTTCCTTCAGAACATTATTTACTCAGGTATACTACAAAATAACTCTGAAGTTAAAATGTTAATTTCAACGACAGTTTTTTTCTTGGTACATTCAATCAACCTTTTTGTTATAAGTTATTTTAAACCACTTAGTATTCAGGGTAATTGCAGTTGCGATGAACAAGTTCATTTGAACACCAAATCAATCAGTATTTTCACTAGAGAGAAAATTTTAAGTACCAATTAAGAATGAAAAAGCGATCTACATCCTCTGATACAATATTAATGCGCTGAGATGGGCGATCCCAACTGCACAAGAAAGCAAGCAGCTGTGCATATGCTTTTTTAAGATAGTTTTTTTTTTTCCTGTCATTTAGAATAATTTGATGAAGAAAAAGTCGTTCTTTTATTACTGCTAATGAATGGAAATCCCATCAAATTGCAAGGCATCAACATATGACATTACTCTTAAACTAAAAACGCAGTACATTTTTCAGTGATAATGGAGGGGACGAGCACTTTACACAATGAATGGACTCTACTTGTCGTACTGTAGTATACAGTTACTTTTCAGCAGTGCATAGATCACAGCTAAGAGTTATACTAGGTGCTTAATTCTGTTATTCTCTGTTGAAATATCAACCTATCCGCTTATAATGAGATAGATTTAAAAAAAAGAATTAGAGGCACGTGGGAAATTATGCCCTTTATGTCTATCAGTATGTGAATGATCTGCCAAGGGAGAGTGGTGGCAGTCTTGCTAATGAAGTAATTTAAGCCCATGCTGATATAGCAATCAAATACATAAAGGTGGTGATGATGCTCTGGCAATGTGATCAATCTACCACACTATCTTTTGGTATCTCCAGTTCTGGATTCCTTGTCTTTAAAGGAAAGGGATCAAAGTTCTTTAAAGGAATGGGAGTACTCTGTTTGGGTGGGGATAAGGCTGCAGAGAAGAAACATATTGCACATGTGTCCTACAGCTGAAGAGTTATGTCAGAAGCATTTACTGAAAAGTACAATGCTTTAACCAAAAGAGGCTTCATCACCTTGACTTAGGCAGCAGTGTCCTTGGTTCTTTAGCAGTTCATGTGCCAGAGATGTCTCTGAACAAGAAAGTGATAGCCTCACCCTATCAAAATGACATAACATGCATTTTTCTTCAAGTTGTTTGAACTTGTCTTTCTGTGAAGGTATTTTCTGAGCACAGGCACCTTAGGGAACATCAGAAAATATGTTGGGGGTGAAAGGGAAGTTGAATTGTTGAACTGAAGGTTGCCTATAGTCTCTCCAAGGGTTTCATTAGTGACTTTCCTGTGAAATAGTTTGAGAAACCTATTTACAACAATTTTGCTGTTCTTATTCTAGTGACTTTCTTGCATTAATTTCTATCAATGCATTCTTTCTGTGATGTTTCTGTAAGCATTATCTAGATATGCAATTTAAAGGACTGTTTTTCAAACTATTTTAAGGCAGTTTCTTTATGAAATAGATTTTTTAAGATTTATTTAAGATAGCAATATATATTTAATCTCATTCTGATTATCTGAAAAGGTATTTATTATTCATAAATACAGATGAATTTGGCCTTATAAAAGTAGATGCAGTGAAATCAGCTTGATTTTTACCACAAGTTGGAAATCAATCCAGCTCATTCTTAAAATACTTATTTTGCAATTTTTGCATAAGAAGTCTACAAGTACAACACAATAGATTCTGTCCCTCGTTAGGTTATTAATAGTTTATAAATCAGGCACTTAGAATGCATTTTTTAAAGTCATCACTTGTCCTGAAATTTAAGGTGCTTTGATCTGTACATGTTTTCACAAATACACAGCACCTTTGTTATGACCCAACTGCTAATAGAAAACTGCATGAAGGGTTTTTCATAAGAATGTTTAAAGTCTTTGCTGTTTGGTCAGCAGTAGCCTTGGTTTTGTGCCACATCACAATTCTCCTTGTGCACAACTCACTGAGTGTTGTTGGAGATCCAAACGCGCACGTACAGAAAAGGCTCAGAGTTACTGTATATGGGATAAAAATAACTTCATGTGATACTGACATGATAATTCCAGCCTTGCAAGGTAATACTGCGTACAAAAGATTTCTGCAAAAGAGAATAGGGATTGTAGGAATTGGGAAAATCATGTGGGAAAATATTTGTACCAGATGATTCATTTCCAGCACTGCGGCTGTTGCATTAAGGAGCTAATGTGTAAGTTGATGCTGCCTGAGGCAAGATTAATTCCTATGTGTAGGGATTTAAATTTGCTAATGGCCTAGCTAGCACAAAAACCACCTTGTGCAGGAAGAGGCCTTGCCTTACTCGTGGCCATTGTCAGCTTTTCTCAGTAACATCTCAATAGTTGTTCCTAAAAATCTAATTTTAGGTGTGATACATCTTTCCCTGTGTATCTTTTTTTATGCAAGTATACCGTCATTTTGCTGTTGCAGAGGCAACAAGACCCAAGTATCTGTCAGTTGTTCTGAAGCTACCTTTTAGGCTCCTGTAGATTAGAAATTTCTGCCTGCTGTGCAGCCTTCGGGCTGAGAGCAGAACACAGAGTATTTTCCTGGTACATGAGTGCACATCGGCTGTGTGAGGAAGCAGAGGGAATAAATGGTGTTGGTGAGAAACCGAGGAATTCCTTTAGCAGCACCAGGCCATGTTCTGCTCCCAGTGAACATGGGTAACTCAAATTAACACTAATGGGTGTTATGCACAAGGGAGAGGATGTTCTACTCCGTTACTGGCACTGAGAATTGCAATTTCCTGGGGCTTCTTTAAACTGTATATTTTTTTTTACTTTGAGTTGTCTCACATGCAGATCTCCCACTGACTCAACAGTGTTCGTTGCACACAGCTCAATGGTTGGGAATGTCTCATTTGGATCTTTTCTAGAAGTGTAAAATAGACACAAATTGCTCTTGATGATGTGATATGCATGCACTTGCCTGTGTATATGGCAGCAATTCACTTCAAGGTACATGTTTTCAGGTTACATAAGTGCCAACACAATGGGAAAATAAGCCCATTAAAAGCTGGTGAGGAACTTTTCTTCAAACCAGAAGAGTCTATTCTGTGACCATAGTTGCCGACTGAATTTGAAGGAGGACAATCTGATCAGATGACTGAAACTGGCTGTTTCAGTGGTGAGTGAGGACATATGGGGTGGCTGTGACAAGAGTTGGAGAAGTCAGAACAAAATCCCCAAGACCATAAGAGTGGGATGACTAAGGAATTTACGCATAAAAAAGTGGATTCTGTAATAGCTTCACCAGGGCTGTTAGCATCTTTCTCTAAAATAGCAGCTATTAGGTGTGGTTGGTGATAAAAATATGGCATTTAACTGCCCACTAAAGTTGACCAATTCCTAGATTCTGGGGGAATTTAACTCAGCAGAAGATGACTTATGTTATTGCAATTACACGGCATTTTGCCAGATCCTCTGTGCTTTTCTTGTTGAGTGGAGGCAGAAGTATGTGAACAGTTCTAGTGAAACTTGGTCCTAATCTGAGCTGAGTGGAGGAGAGATAATGTCAGAATGACATCCTCGTGTGATTCTGGAGTCCATGATGTCAAGATGCTGCTTTACAATTTTACCTTATTTCCTTTTCTTTTTAAACACCAGGGAAATTCTGAAAGTATATCTTTCTCTTAAACAGCTTTTTGAAACCAGTGGGGGTTAATTAAAAACTAAATATGGAATCTACAAACACCCAGAAATTATTTACACTGTTGTTAATTTCTTCTTTAATATTCATAACTGTTTTCTGTTAATTAAGAAGAGAGGGAGAACATGAAGAAAGGCTCAGAACAAAAGCAGTGTGCATACAGATAAGGGGCTGAGTTCTCAAGGAACAGAGCTAACTGCATACTGCCTGTGTTGAGTGAAGAATTTATATGCAGTGAATGCGTACTGCAGCTGAAAAATTGGGTAGACTTATGTATGAATCACTACATCAGCATTCGGCGTGATCCTCTTACCACCACTGTTAACATTTCCCTGTTTTCTGGTGTTACATATCCTGCAATCCTAGAGCAGTTTAATTAGCTTTTAGAAAGTAGGGCTTGTAGTTAGGAAATATTTCTAGCTTTTGACGTAGTGTTATATAAAGCATTTTGTAGGAAATAAGGCTGCATTTCTTAGAATAGGGCACTACATTTCTGTATGTCATAGAAATCATGAGCCAGCCACTAACCCTTTCAGAAGCATAGTCATTATCTAAGCAACATCTAGAGATTGTGGTCAAGATAAGTTTCTGCATGCAAACTGTCACATAAACACATAGACTGTCATTTTCCTGATGTCATAGAATCATAGAATTGCTCAGGTTGGAAAAGACCTTAAAGATAATCAAGTCCAACCACAGCCTAACCATACTACCCTTACTCTAACAATCCTCCACTAAATCATGTCCCTGAGCAGCACATCCAAATGGTTTTTAAATCCAGCAGTGATGACTCAACCACCTCCCTGGGGAACTCAACCACCTCTCTGGGGTCAAGGAGCCTTGGCCAGACAAGAATGCAAGCTGTTATCTCTCAGTGTGAATGGCAAATTGTTTCCTTTTCTTCTATGTAAAGTGAAGGTATCTGCAAACACTTCCACATCCAGGACTAACTTTGTTTCTTCTGGGGTGCTGGTAAGGTATGATTAGATTCATCTCTGCAATGTATTTGCCTTCAGTCTTGAAATAACCCTCCACTGTAAATCTCTCTCTGAGCTGTTTTGAATACTGGGCTATCAACAAATTGGGCTGCTCTCTCATCTATTTTACACCACTGCCTGCAATATTTCATCTCTATAGTAACTGGGTGAGTTTTAAACAATGCATTTTAGAATATATTCATGAATAAAAACACTGCTATAAGCGCCTGATAAGTTTTGTGAATTCAATGTTTGTTATGAATAGTTCAACAGACCTGCTCAACAAATACTTGCAAACAGGAAGGTTCCATGAGTCAGACCATCAGCCTCGTATAGCCCTTCTCCAAAGGCACAAGAAAGACAATACTGCTTTTTACTGGAGGTCAGTTGATACCTGGCTCTTTTATTCCATTCAAATCCATTTGAGAACTCAAACTCCAAGTGCTTGCATAATAGTATACATAAAATGTTAACTTGGTTAAAAAAGATGCAGGAACAATTCTGCACGGCATAGGTGACCAAAACACATGCTTGTGGATAGCACGACTGATAGAAATGCTTCATTTTCAGAGTCTGGGAATTTAGTAATCACAAAGAATAAGTTACTGCGAGGAAAAATAGTGTAAATTAGCTTAAAGAAAAGCAACTGCTTTCCTCTCCTCCTTTCACCAGCTATACCCTAAGCCACTTGTGTTGGTGCATTAAATGTGTTAGAAATAGATTACAGTATCTACTGACCTAAATGCTAGGTTAATTGAGATTTTGCACTTAGTAAGATAAAGTAACAGTAAAAAAAAACAGTACCCTTCCAGCAGCCGACAGACTTCCTGCTGGTTCACACGTCGTAGAGACTCTTTCTTATAGTATGCATAAAAAACAAAGTACAGTACACTGCAAATATGTGTGCAATATGAGGGAGATATGACAAGGTGAGATGAAGAGTTTGGCGCAACGTGTTTAGTGAAGCAACCTTATTTCATTCCCTTCCTCTTTTCTTCACCTCTGTATCTCAGCAGATGGGATTGAAAGTGTTTGCTGCTGGGAAGGTGGCAGCTAGTACCCAAATTTTGCTCATCAGGATTCTCCAAAGAAAAATGACCTCTTGAAACAATTAATGCAATATTCTAGCTTAAATGTTCTAGCACACTGCTGAAATTCATTCAGGGAGAAGGTTTAAGTTGGATTCAAAGGCTGTGTTGATTCTCAATACAAAGACAAAATTGTTGAAAGACTGTTAGGCCTTAGATAAGGGTAGATCTAATTTAGATTCATTTTATTGAAAATAAACTGTGTCTGATCTTTTACACAAGATGACTCCATTTAAAATGGCCTGCATGATTGTCATTGCCAGGCCAATGCTTGCTATCTTGTGGAGCTATCAAGACAGACCTGTCTCCAGGTACCAGACTACACCAGCCCCCACCAACTTGACTGTCTTCTCAGAAAGAACTGTATGGGGATGGTAGAAAACTGGCAGTAAAGAAACTAGCAGCTTAAAATGAAAAAGAAATGGTTTCTATTTCTTAGATCAGAGCTAGCAAGCTTTTTTCTCCAAGGGTAGAGAATCAGGAACAGTGCCAAGGGAAGAAACAGAATTAAAAGAGAATCTGAGCTCCCCTGTGCTCCAGGGAGGATGTTGCATGCTCTACTCCATACAAGGCTCATTGCATTCAAGATTCTAAGCTGTGACAAGGTTAAAGTTGCATCAAAATTTATTTTAGCAAAGATTTGTGGAAGAAATGCAGAATATAAAGTAGTCTGGAGATTAGAAGCAGCCTCCAGACTGGCAGCCTGAACACAAGTTAGAGACCTGGGTTAGACATGAGTGAGTTGTATGTACAAACAAACGTGTGTGATCTTTTTGATATGAAAAATATCACAAATTATATCAGAAAATACAGGGTGAATAATAGCAAGAATACCTTGAGGGAGACAGGAGTTACAGTAACATCAGAAGACAGCTGGTAACAGGGCAACAGCAGATTTCTTCCCCCTTGGGGATGATGATGAAGCAGTAATTACTGAGAAAGCCAGTAACCTGCAGAGTGTAGGAGTGTCTTTCTTGTAGTTAAGAGATGCTGAAATCTGGCATGTATAGGAATCAAAATTTGATCTCTGAACAATTGAATCTGCAGATGGTGGACAGGTAAGAACGAAGATGGAGAGGGAAAGGAGGAGGGCAAGAAGAATATGAACACAGCAATACAGCATCTTCATCAAAGAACACTCTGGCTATGTCCCCATAAAGGCTTATCTGTCAGTGAAACAGCATCTCTCTAAGTAAAATTGACCCCATGAAAAGGAAAAGCCTAGGTATGGATGGGTACATTTGGGTCAGTTCGGTATGTCACCCAAATAATGCAGTGTGGCCATACTCTTTGATCTCTGTTCTTCCTGTCTCTATTATAATATTGTGCTGTTTATTGGTGATCTCTAACCCTTGATGATGTCATAATTGCAGACAGCATTTGCAGAGATTGCTGGCATTGTTGTGAAGACAGAATGGGTTAACTCTACTAAGAGTAATAAGCTGCAGGGTAAAAGGAACAGGGATATGTAGTTTGAGGTGACCATAATTTAAGACTCTTGAAACCCAATTTGAAAAACCTGTAAAGGAACCAAGATGTGGGGACCACACAGACTCTGCTAAAAAGGGTCCTCTCTACGTTGTTCTAAGGAGGTCACTGAAAACAAGATTGAATGTCAGTAATCTCTTCTGTGAAAGTGGACTGATTTGTTTAAATAAAAAAAAAAAGCTATCACATGGCAAGACAGTTGAAAGTGAATGCTTGGGAAACAGAAGTTTTCCAGTATGCTGCACATATTTCATTTCATACTGATTTATGTGGATGAGATTTACTGATACTTGCCTCTTTCCTCATCACCACTTGTCTCCCTTCCAGAAGGAAACCTAGTTTCTTTGGGTATCTTGTTTTGTTATTATTTGTTTCAGTGAACTTCTGAGCGATCTGCAGCATCAGAAGAAAAGCACAGTGAAATGGACCTTTCCCACCGTACTCACAGGGCGTAGGGCCTGCAGGAATGAGCCCTGCTCTGTGCAATGATACCTAGTTTATTGGGTCTAAATTTTAAGAGGGAAATCACACATTCTCTCCTGTCCAGCAGATGTTTCTGGAGTTACTTGTGCCTGACTCCTTGAACGCTATGGGTGCCTGTGTTCGCTGCATGGCTATGGGAGTTGGGCTGAGGTGGATGTGAAGCCCTGCAGGGGGAGCAGGGTATGTCTTCTGAAATACTTCAAATGCTGGTTAAGATCTTCAAATAGCTTTGTTTCTGCTCTTTCCTAAATGGAGTCTTCTGCAGCTTCTGTAAGTTGTTATACCATATTTATATGTAAGCATGAATCATTCCTTTCTTTGAATAGGAGATGAAACAAGTGGCAAAGAAAAGAGGATTGAAAACAAAATCCTACATAGCTGAATAAATACCATCCTTTGCATATTAATGACGATCTGATAGGATCAGCAAAAGGTAAAGCAGTGGAATAGAAGTGTTTGAGTGTGCTTGTCCAACCTTACTCTGAGCATCTCAGAGGAGACAGAAATTAAATGCATTTTCCGTAGAATAGAGTTTAAATGCCATAGCTTTAAACACACACACACACACACACATAATCCAACAAAGCCCCATCTGTTGTTTTTTTAGAAAAAAAGATAAATAGATCATCTGATAATGCATTTCATTTTTTAGCTCTGGATAGGAGCAATTTAACATCTACATTCATCTTCCAAGGGACCGCTGCCTGCTTCTGCATGCAGCCTAAACCAATATAATAAAGATTTTCCTGAGCGTTAAAATGTTAAGTAGTGAGAAGCTTTGAAATGCATACTTTTTAACAGAGTTCTTTCAAGAAGTAAAATTAACTGCATATCACTATTTAATGCATGAAACCATGATTTACTGTCCGGAGAACTAATTTAGGCTTGCTGCAGATGTAAACTCACCCTCAATTAATGTGCTACTGGGCCTGATTCAGGGATGGTTGAAGTCAGCAGGTCTTTCCAATTACTTTTATGGGAATCAGATGAAGTCTTTAATGCATCACTGAGTGCTCAGACTCATTAAAAAAAATTCTTAGTTCTAGATATAATGCAGATCTTTCAAAATGTCATTGTACTTTAAAAACTGTTCTGCTCTCCTGGATCAGAAGTTATTTACACTTGTGTGAATACACCTGATAAATTCCTTCCTGCCTCACACTATAAAATACCTATAGTATGTGTCTTGATATATTATGTGTATCTTTGAATATATAATATATTACCCTGTGATTAGCAGGGTACCCTGAAGTATAAAGATGTATTTTGCCCTGGCTACATCTACACAGTCTGGTAGTGTATATATTTAAAGTGATCATCTCAGATTGTATTTTTAGGAGAGAGAATAATCTGTTGATAGATACAGAAGTTCTCCATATGCTGTAAATGAGCTTCTCAGGGAAATTTTGTAGCTAATGTCCTGCTTAAAGTATTGGAAAGCTACCTCTGTTTCATGTTCTTGGCCTGGTGAATTTTGATTGAGAAGATTTATTGTTCAGATGCTCCCAACATTTTTTTTTAATCCCAATAGCTGAATAGTTAAAATAGAAAAATATTTATAATGCTATAGAATACCCCATGCTCATACATGAACTAGTCACAGTTCACACGTCTTAGATGTTCTTAATTCATAGAGGAGAAAAAAAAACCCAACACATTTCTTATGGGTTCCTGTTAGGTGGCTGCATGTAAATGCCATTGTGTCCTAAAAACAAGAAAGCAAATTATCAGCTTTGAGACTGTAAACAAAGTTCCACATTGTAGGAGAGCATCTGGACCTCCTGAAAATTCAGCCTTTACGTCAGAAGTATTGATACAGCGTTGTCTGAAACCACATGATTTGTTGTTATAATTAAGGCTGGTGTCATGATTAAACCTGAAGTTGTGACTGCCTGTTCCTAGCACAGTTTTTAGTCATAAGAAATTGCATACCATGGGTCAAAATTTCAGCTCTTAGAAATAAAAATCACACAGGGAAGAGGAATTACAGACATTCTAGAAGTGTACTGTTTATGGGTCTATTTGGGTCTGGAGGTAGCTTTTGGTTTGAAGCTGATAAAAGTTGGTATAAGAGCCTTAGCTCACCTAAATCAATAAGGCTACCTTGATTGTAATGGGCTAATGCCAATTTATACCACCTGAAGAGCTACTGCCTAGATTTACAGTGCAAATATAATTACTGTGACATAGATTTGCTTTGGTTCACTGGGCTGGCAATGAGCAAGCTTTACAGCATTGTATCTTTTTGTTCTTTCTTAAATTGTCTTTCTAGTAGTTGGTTGGAGCTAGAACCCAGACCGTTGCAGTCCCAATGTGCTGTTGTAACAGTATTAGCATATAAAGTAGGTATCATTGCAGAGAGCAGGGCTCATTCCTACAGGCCCTACGTGCTGTGAGCGTGGTGGGAAAGGTCCATTTCATTGTGCTTGGCACAGCAGGAACCTGCTGACTTGGCAGTACCTGCAGGAGACTTGGGGCTTTTCAGTGGTGGCTGCTGTAAGTGGTTGCAATTAGGTTTTGTCATTAACATCTTACCCTGCATTAGACTGGCTGGGGGAATGTGCAACTTGCTAGATACTGTTCTCTTGGTCTCTGCCAGCAGACTTTGCAAAACAGTAGGGTATCGATTGACAGATGGGAAACTAACTTTGCAATTAGGTGAGTTAGGTATTTTTTATTTTTTTAAGCCGTTAAAATCCTCAAGAACACAGTGAGCTCTGAATAGACATGAAGAAATATCTGAGTTTAGATTATTAACTACAGCCCATAAACTATGAAAAACTGCAATAGAAACAGACAAGGCAACGGTATCACCTTGTTCTTTTCTATTCCATATTGTGTAACCTAAAAGACATCTCACGTGTTTGGCCACAAGCCTTTGTGGACTCCAAAGTACAAGGTCGGCACAGGTCTCTCCGTGCCTAGTTCCAGGCTACCATTTCATTTCTATTACATTTCCCCTTCTCCATTCATGCTGTGATGCCCCTGCTGACAGCTAATATCCATAAGAGAATCAATAAAGAATATTATTAATAATAATTAAAGCATGGGTAGCTCATTACACTGAGTGGGCTTGTTCAGCAAAGAAGTCTGGAGTAACTTCAATGATGTCTGGGTGTAACTGGAAGCAGGATGCAGCCCCTGGCTCTAGGAGCTACTCTTAAATAACTGTTGAAAGCTGGAAATCATGACTTCTGCTTCTAAGTGGTTGAAATGCCATGTAACTCAGGAAAATCTGGGGGGAGGGGGGAGGAGGGAGGAGGACTGAAGGACTGAAGGACTGAAGTGAGTCAGTCAGCATGCTTTTGTGCTTGGGGAAAAACACAAATCTGTTTTCAAGCGGTTTTTGTCACAAATGAGATTGCAATAGTTTCGGTGCTAGCATCCAGCAGCCTAGTATAAGCACACTGTAACTTAGCATGATTTCTTTGCTCTTGGGGAGCTCTTGGGGCTCCAGGTCACAGCTGAGACACAATTAAACCTGAGATTGAAGAAATACCTTCCCACCTGCAGGAAGGATTCTCATTTTGAATAGCTTTCCATTAGTTTTCCTGTGGGAATGCCACAATGTTGGTAGTATTTCTGGAACTAATATGACAGTGTTAGCCAGGGAACAGTTTAGCTATGGGTCCTTAACACTTCTGTGGTTCCTAGGGTTTCTCAGGTCTTTCAGTCAGGCTCTGACCACCTTCTGGCTACCAGGAAATCTCTTTGTCCTTCTCTGACTGAGCTAATACAGTGTGGCAATAGAGATACTGTGCTTATATTTCAGTTGAGAGTGCATTTGAGTGCACAGGATTTGTGATTTTTTTTTTGTTTTTTAATTCTACCTTCTCCCTCAGGTGGCAAACAAAACTAATAATAGTTGTATTTCCAGCTGACCCAAAATACTTAAAATTTGCAATTCCACAGTACAGTTTTATTTGTATTCAAGAGTAACTTTTCATTTTAAGTTATTGAGTGGGAAAACAAGTAGAATTGGGGTTTCTGATCATTCAAAATAATGTGGTTTGTGTTAGGAAAATTTTAAAAGCTTGAAAATCATCATTTATGGAGGAAAAAAATTTAACTGTTTTTTGAGTGCACCGTATAATTTTCACTCATCTGTAACTTGATGTGTGTGATGTCAGAAAACCATTTGTCAGTTCCCACATTCTTGAATTTCTTTACCCGTTCCTCAAGGGTTGCTTGCGTATTGTCTCTGCAATTACATTTTCAGATAACTGGTAAGTCAAAATTCAAACCCTGGTTAATACTTAGTGGCTTTAAGAAGAAACAAAAAAGAGAAAACTTGTTTTGCATAGCTTTTACTTTACCACAAATCCACTTCTGCTTAGGGAGGTGCAAAATAATAAAGGAACAAAACAGGAAAACAGACTGTAGAATCCTTGGTTTATGTTAAGAACTCTTCAGGGAATTTGGAACATACCCTTTTAGTGTTAGGAAGTAAGAGTCCTTCCAGCATGAGATGATCCCAAAGATAAATATGTTCATCAGAAGAATGGGTTTCTGATAATAAATGGTTCAATTTATAGGGGGTATCCATAAATTTCCCTGTCTAGAACATGCAACACCAACAGTTTTTGGATAAAGGAAGAGACTGAATCGAGTTGGTGCACGTGAAATCTTTAGAAGCCTTGTGGCTGAGTCACTGATAGTTAAGATTAGGCCTGCAGTGTATCCAAACTGTACCTGATGAAGAAGTAAAACAGGTTTTGTGAAATCAAGCGTGGTGTTTATGCTACAACGCTCCCTCCCAGCTTGGTGTCATCACACTTATTGAGAGTGCACTCAATCCCCTAGTCAAGATTGTTAATAAAGATGTTAAATAGAAGCAGCCCCTGTACCGAGCCCTGGGGGGCACCACCCGTGACCAGATGCCAAGTGGATTTAACTCCATCAGATTGGATTATTCCTAATGATCAGTTCTTCCTGTAAGCATCAGACATGTCAGAGAAAAAGTACTCAGAGGTATGAAAAAACACAGAGGAAGTATTTTTACTACATGAGACTGAAAGCTGATTAATTTGCTTTCTTAAGGGGTCATGACAGAGATATATGAAATTAGGGAATCTTTAGTGATTGCTGCATGAACAAAGCTGCTTTTGTTTTGGAAAGTGGAGAATTTAGAGCAGATGATTTTCTAAGGTCCCTTTCAACATAAATTGTTGCTCGATTGTCATTTTTGATTAAACCAAGAGACGTTAAACTTCTAAAGGAAGTTTTACCCTGTGGTATCCATTGGTATAGCATACAGCTGAGCCAGTGTTATTTTAAAAAAGAAAAAATAGATGAGATATCAGTGTAGATGAAACAAAAACCCACAGTTGGGTTGGATGAGTTACTTTTTCCCAAGGGATAGATATTGACAGGACAGGACAGATGGCAAAGCACTGTAAGAATTTTTCCTAATATGTAAAGAGGAGTTTTCTTTCCTTTCCCTGGACAGAAAGCTCATCCAGTTTGTTAGGATGTGCTCTATGTAAGATGAGGCTGAGCTCTCAATTACAAGTAGTTCTAGTAACTGCACCATCAGGAAATTCTTTGTAAAGCAGTATTTGACTTAAATTGCCCCTGGATTTCAAATTTGCATTTTGCACTGATGCCAAACTTACAGTCCATTGCACGGATAGAGACAGGATCTGATTCATTAGTATTTATCAAGGTAGCTGTGATAGGCTAGAATTAACTAGGGAATTGCTCAAGTCCCAGCCTTGCAGAGGGTACGGCCAACCTTGTTATACTGACCTGTGATCCCCAGAGTAATGTTACCCAAAATGATGCCAACCGCCTCTTTTTTTTTTCATCCAAACTAGGGTGGCAGATTTCTCAAGTGTTAAAAATATTTCATGTCTTCCTGAGAAAGAGCAGATTAAAGGAAGCTGGTTGGCTGTTTTCTACAATAAAACCCACCGACTTGTCCAGAATTTATTTCAATAACATAATAACTTAGTGTGGGTAATAAGATTATTTTTGAAGAGTAAGAGGAGAGGAGTCTAAGGCTGAAAACCACTTTTGTTAGTGCTGCAATATGCATCTGTGGTAAGGCTAATAATAGAGTTATCTCTGTCGACAAAGGAAGGAGCTTGACAACAGAGAAGAAATCCAAGTGGGTCTGAGTTCCTTGCATAATTGTTATTTTAATTGCCATGATCGGAAAAGTCTTCAGAGGTTCACTGAACACTGCACATCTGCAGATGAGATTTACCAGTGCAGCACTCACAAAGCTCTCTTTTGAAAAGCCACTCTCTTGTTTTAACATGTTTACAAAAACTGAAGTGAGAGTTAGTTATGAATCTTGTGTTATTTGAGTCGATGGCAGATGCTAGGAAGGCTTTACTGTGTGGTAGAGTTAAACTCTCTGCGACTGATTACAAAGAAATTCCATTAGCAATATTTAAATGCCATCTTTGAAAGGCACTCAATAATATGTGTGTTGGCGCTGATCAAGAATAGTACCTTTTAAAAATGAAAAAGTAATGTGACTGTTAGTTTAACATAAAAATGTCAAACTGTGGGCAGTCTCTTGTCAATTAAAGAATCTGGGCTATTCCTAATGGGAATAAGGATGAAGGGAGGTGTGTGGGGGTGTGGAAAGTGGGTACTAAAAATTGCAGATGTGCAGAACTACTCAGAGATAATTTGTGCTGGCAAATAACACTGTCAGCCAGTTTGGAAGTAATACAGGCAGCGTGATACCTGTTCTGCCTGAGCCACCTTAGTGATTTTTTTTCAAGTGTATCTTCTTTAATAGCTAGCAAAGCTTTACAGTAAGCAGGGCTACGTTAATGGTGTGCTGAGTGGAGGTGGATTTGTGCAGATTTAAAGAATGTGCTTTAGCAAGTTCATAAAGTGTATTAAAACAGAAGCAGCTTGTTGCTGAATAGAGGGATATACCTGTGAGAGGGGAAGGAGGGTCTTTAAGCTCTGGAAAGTGGTGAAGCTGATGCTCATATAGGAGTAGAGGGATGAAGACATGCATCTCTGTTACCTGTCAGTTGCTGTTAAGGTTATGTCTCAATATAAATAAAACACAGCAGTCAGGCATCATCGCTTGCTTCACCTAAAAGTAGCTTCTGAGGAAACCAAAGTCTGGTAGAAGTTCTCTTGGAGGCGGAGCATCCTGTAAGAGCTCTCTTTACTACTTGGCATGCTAGTCAGTTGGCTATATATGGGAGCTCTGTGCTTGTTTTTTCCTCTTAAATTATAGTTGCTTCCACGATGTTACTCGCATAGAGAGCACCTAATTTATTTATTTATTTACTTGCTTATTTTTTGTTGTTCAGACAACTTCTAAGTAGGCCACACACCTTGTGTTCTCTTTTCTTGGCCATGTTTTCAATTCTCTTCTCACAGTGTTTGTTCACTAATGCCTCTCCTAAAATGCAGACCTGTGCAGCAGCTGCTGCTGTGATAACATGTGAATGTACAGAAGAAGATGTATTTCTCACAATTTAAATGAGAATTAGAAAGGAAGCACCTTCATTTTGCAAGATGGGATTTGAGTGTTGTGATTGGACCAAGTCAGTGCAGATCTGAGACAGATCTATAAACAGAACATTCAGATCCCAGTCCGTTGTATAAGACTGGAGACATATTTTCAATTTAATCTTTGTTTCTTGGCAACAAATTCTTCCTTTACCTCATCATTTCCCCAGATTGAAAGTGATTCTTCCTTAGTTTTCCCATGCAATCCTTTTTTATTTATTTATTTTTTTTAATCCTTCTAAATGCTATTTATAAATAGGATGCCATGCTGCTTCTTTTGGACCTGCTATTTTGGATTTTCCTTTTCTGTTCATCTGCTGCTCTTTGCACTATTAATGTCTTCTTTTAATGCTTCTTTTATCCTGACTTCTTAAAAGCATTTCATCCATAGATTTGATTCCTTTTTATGTCAGCCTAATATTTTGTCCTCACTTGAGGCTGCTAGTTGTTGGCTCATGCTTTTGTCATTGCTAATTGTTATACTTTGTTTTATTACTGCGTACTCTGCTCAAAAGTGCTATATAATATAATGGATCAAATGGAGAATAAATCAATGAAGAATCTTGCTACGAGGGCAGAACAGGTGATTCCCTAAAACTGCTGCAAAAGATCAGCTTGAAAGGCAGGTGCCATTTTCTTTTAGCATCTCTACTGTCTATCAGAATTTCTTGGTGTTGTTAGTCCCTAATATTAAGATTTTTATATTTGTTCTCTAACTTGGAAACACAGAGGATAACTAGAAGATTACAGAAGAGAGGTACAGTAGTCACTTGGATAACAACACAAAAGGCTTGTCTTAACATGCTCCCAAAAGGTGAACAAAGCTCTGGGAGTGCTGATGGCCAAATTGAAGATGGTTTTGATTGACTATTTCTTCAGATTTTTAATATGAGGAAGCTATAGTTTAACTAGATAGGGAATTAAGTCACTTCAATGGAATTTCAAGCTCTCTTGCATCAATACTGATATGCCTTAGTTTTGGCAGGCAATTGCTGTGCAGTTATTGGTTGGCCTATAACTTAACTCTAAGCCCACTATCAAGATAATCCTAAGGCCAGCTCCAGCTTGTGCTTCTAGTGGGGTTTGCAATGGCTCAAACTGTACCATTGCTATGACAAGCAAAGATGGCAGTGGCAGTACACTAGTGCAACACATGGTTACCCAGTCTAAAAGAATGGAGACTCATGACAAGATTTCAGGCCATGTCACTTGTGAAAATAGTTTTGCGTGGGAATTCAAGACTTAATAGTTTCTCCAGCTACAGGCAAAACTGTCAGTCTTTATGGCATATGGTCTCAAATAGAAAGCAATCTTTAAATCTAAAACAGGAGCTTTGTAATACAAGGAGGGCCCACACTCTGACATTGTAAATGAATACTTGATTTTGGTTCTGCAGCATCGACGTCCCTGTTGTAGAGCCAGATATGCTGTCCTCTGATGGCTGGAGCTCATTTTTCAGGGGAAAAGTGACAAATGTATAATTGGGGAGCATGTTAAAGGCTGTTGATTCTAAAAGATCTTTGGTGCATTCAGAAATAGAATATGCAGATGTAGCACAAATCTGAGCTCTTTAATGATTAAGAAAGGTGGTGGCTTGAGAGTGTATAGCTTTCAGTATTCAGTATAATGTCTCACAGACTAATTTGTTCAAAACAGAAGCTTTTGGTTCTGGCTTTTATTTAGGAAAAAAAAAAGAGAAAAGAAAAAAAAAAAAGAAAAGCAATGCTTTTGCCCAACAGACAGGCACATCTTTTCTTTGAGCTAAGAACTAAAAATGCAGTGAATAGAACAAATTACAGGAAAAATAATTATGTTATAGTTCCTGGCGTACGATGGGTGCATGCCAGGAGAGATCGAAAACCTTGTTCTGCTGTGCAAGGCAAGTGCTTGTCCAAGAAACATCCGTGCAAGAGCTCTTTGAGGGGGAACTGCTTGTGCTCTGATTTCAAGGTTGGGAAGGTGCAGTTGGAAAATGAATTCTTGTGAACAAATAGTGCTCCAATGGAACTCGGGATTTATTATATACTGCAATATTGATGCATTTGATAATGGCTGTGAGGCTGTTTCTGCTGAGGTGCGTCATTAACTCTAGAGCTGTTGATAAGGCATCGGAGGGTGCAGCAGTGATACAATGGCAGAGTGTTTTGGAAGAATAAAGGAGAGGACAGAGATGACTTTCTGCAGAACAGCAGTCAGAGGGAGAGATGTCCTGAAAAATCAGTATAGCAGAAAAATGCTCAGAAAATCCAAGAGACACCCAAATCCTTTCCCAAAACTCATTGGTAACAAGTAGTGCTGGGACCTCCAGGTGGGAGGGGAGCACTAAAGCCGGGTATGAGTAATCACATTTATGATAGGCATGTGAATATTTACAGTTCCCTAAAAAGACAGGAGGTGGCATCAATTTTGTTTACTTATGAGCTCTGAATGTGGATGTTCAAATGCAAATGAAACTTTCCCCAGGTTTGTAAATTTGAGCTCAAAATTGGTTAAGAGAGCTTAGCTCCACGATGCAGAGCAGTGAGAGGGAGTGATGTGATCAGACACAGGACAGGCAGTGGTGGTGCAGATCTATTTGGCAGATTGGAATTCTCTTGAAGTCTAAGATTATGCCATAACTTTTACATTTTACTGTGTAATCAGCAAAGCAAAAAAAGTTTAACGTATCTGAAACTTTAGGCAGCTCTTACAACAAGACAAATGTATATCTTTCATCTGAAGCAGGAATACGTGAGCCTTCATGTAATCGTTGTGGTAGAAACCTGTTCTCCTGAGTTTTAGATGTGTGCATTTTTTATTGTTGCATTTTATCTTTAAGGAGGGAATAAGTGCGTTTATTAAGGTACGTTGTATTTATCCTTGAGCAATTCGTTAAGCATCTATTTATTATGGAGAATTCTGCTTTAGTAGAGTGGATGCTTGTAGAAAATCTGAGCTATTGATTAGACTGCTTCTGGGGTACATTACTCTCATTATAGTTAGAGCAGATTTGGTGTGGTGTTCTGTGTTTTTTCCAAGCAGTGTACTCTGTGTGTAAGTTTTGTCCAGATGTTTAATGACTGCTGCTGGAAGTGATTTTCTGTCTTATTTAGAATTGGTATTGTTTGAATGGTGGCATTTTCTTCTCCTTTCCATTTGCTCTGTTAATGGAAATAATTAACCAACTCCCTGCTTTCACTTTTATTAATATATTGATCACTCAAGTATAATAAATGAGGTCTCAGTGTGTGTACTTTCACAAGAAATCCCGATAGCTCTAATATTCATCCCAAATAGCTTTAAAAGCAAACTGAACCCTGCAGCAATAACACTTTCATATAATTTAGGGGAAAAAAAGGAATTTAGAAATCTGAATACCAATATATGACGACAGGGATTTTCGTAATTCTTTTATCCATGATGCTGAAAATACAAAAAAGGCCTGGCTGTGACTTATGCACAGTATATCTTCCACAGCTAGATTGCACTGGGAGCAAGGCTGAGGTTGAATAGAGACATTTCTCATTTTGTTGATACTTTTAAGATGAGGGGGAAAAAAAGCTGGAAAATTAGCCTGTCTTCTAAATAATTTTTTGTTTCAATTTGAGACTGAGCTGTAATTGACTTTGGTTTAATTTTAGGAAGACTTTGAAAAACCTCTGTACATTTTATCCTTTTCTGAGCCAAACAGAACTCAATTTTCTTGAGAAAGCCGAAGCAGTCTTTCTTAAGTGTTTTTCTTTTTTCATTCTTGATCCTGTTTTCTCAGGTCTTCATTCTTTTTTTTACCCCATACACTACTCCAGGTTCAGTGCAAAATCACTTGGAGGTCTTTAATTGGGAATTTCACTGCAAGACCTCTTTCTTCTACCTTTTTAATTTAATGTCCTCCACGTAATGCAAGTAAAGAAACTTGATTCCTGAAACTGAAGGATTCTTTGTATGGGCAGAATTGACATGCAGTTTCATAACATATTTAACATTTCTGTTTTTATGTATATTTGTCACTATTTGGTTGCTTGCTTGTTGTTGTTTTTTTTTCTTTTTATAGGGGAGGGTGTGGGAAGGATTGGCTTGTTAAATAAAAAAGCTTGCATTCTTGTCTTTGATAAGAAAAAGATAAAGATCTGCAGAAAAGGCAGATTTGCACTGGAGATAGTGAGTGGTATGTGTAGATGTTCTTTCTCTGTTTTAAGCAGCTCCTGCAAACTTTAGGTGAGGAAAAATTCTTTGGTAGGATTTTCAGAGCATAATGAATGGGTACTGCTCCCTTGCCTGGCATACTACAGTGTCATGAAAGGGCTGTTCAAGAGGAGACAGTAAAATAAAGCAGTGAAAAAATAAATTTAAGCATACGTAAATCCTGTCTCTCCATTTGCATAACCAGTGACAAGTAGTGAAGTTATGGAAGCAGGTGTTACTGCTCAGCAGGATCAGGTACAGATTCTTGGTACTTGTTTCTCCTCTACTCACGTACATTGTTAACCATGTCAAATTGCCTATCTTGAGTTAGGCGTTACATCAAATCAAACCCTAACTATTTCAGTATGTCTGGAGAATGCTGTAATTGAAGCAGATTGTATCAGTTGCAAATAGTTACTCCTAGCATTTGTATCCCTGTTGTATTCGGGATGTTGCAGTACGGGAAAAAGCTGGATAACAAAGAAACTGCACATATAACACCGAAGGCAGGAAAGTAACCCTAGGCCTGGGATGTCTTTTTGTTTATTAATATAGCTTGCTCTTTCCTTCTTCCCTTTCCTGCTTCAGAAATGGTGCTCATTAAGAGAGTTCTCTGCTGATTCCTGTTTTCCAGCTGATCCCAAGCACTAAAGCAGTGCCAGGTGAGCATGACTGTGCCCTGGTGAGAGGAGCACTGCTGTTTCCTCTGAGTGACTGTGGGTGTTTGCTTGGAAAGTGGCTGGAATTGTGGAATCCTCCACAAGTCCCTTGCAAGTCTTTCCAGCTTTCTAAAAAGAATCCATCTTCAATGCCATTTATTTACTTTTATTTATTTATTTTCTTTCAGTAGCCACATTCCTGGTTTTAGCCACCTTGCCAAAAGCACACGGACCAGAACAAGCAGAAAAGTGTTTTTCATGGAAATCTTCTTTCCAAGATTGAATGACCCATAAGCACTGTGTCTTTTCTGGCTGTGCAGACAGGCCTGTACCAACCAAGTGTTTCTCCTGTAGGAACCCACAGCATCCAGACAGGTCTGAATGGGTGCAGTGTGTGGAAACACACTCCTGGGGAGCTGATACACGGCAGTGTTTATACAAGTAATTAAACTACGAATATTGACTATGCTTATGCATGTGTTTGCCCTGAATCCCATTTCCTTATTGCCTCCAGAGCTGCTGCTGCATCCATGCAGCAGTTTCTTCGCAGCTGTTTTCTCTTCATGTAAACCTTCATCCCTCACAACACGTGCCCCCCAGGGCCTCCCATTTGCCACTCTTTGCTTTTTAGGGGAAAAAGTCAAGTGTGAGAGGCTGCGTGTGGCTCCTTCTGATGCCTGAGGGACCCCGTGTGGCTTCTAGGAGGTTCCACAGAGCTTCCTGTCAGTGCCTTGGGGCAGCCACCACCTTGTTTATCACCTGTGGCTCTCCAAAAAAAAAAAAACAATATCTAAAAATGCTGAAAACAACACAGGTGTGTTTTGTAATTTTGTAGTTACCTTTTTTAATCTGTGGTGGTAGAACCACACTGCTCCTGTGCTGTAGGGCTCAGGTTGTGGCAGTGAGTACAGGTCAGGTAGCAGGTGTGAGGAGGCTTTCCTCCTGCTGGAATAGTATCTTGGTCCATGGGGAGACAACATTTCTTTGCAAAGCACTCCTCTGACTTAAAAATAATACATAATAGCTATAGAATTACCAAATGTCAAGTAAACAAAAAGTTATTAAGGATGACCTTATTAGTTCTCCCTGCAATTCGCAGAGCATGGTAATTGTCAAGTCTCACTGTTATTCGGTTGAAATAATAGTTTGGGGACCATCAACATTAAAATTTCATTATGATGGGACAAAAAGGCTCATGTATAATCAATAGTAAGAATCCATTATTATTGACTTGAAATGAATGAAGCATGAATGCATTTGTGCATCTGAACAGTTAGCAATCTTTTGAATAATAAAGAGTTAACGCCACACAGGTAATGCCATTCTGGGAATTGGACTCAAACTTGAATTGGTACATGTCTCTTTATTATGAAGTCTAATTTGCATCCCTTGGTAACTTCCATTAAGCTGTTTCTCAAAATACAATGTCTAGGATTTAGTATATTCTCAGGTCTGGCTCATGAGGGAGCTGGGTGAGCTGGGCAGGGCTATTTTCAGTGGTACCACTGGGAGTACAGCTGCACCAGGATGCTGTGGATTTATTGCGCATGGATGGGTGGGAGCAGGAAGGGAATGTGCAGCTGTTTTCTGCTGTCCTGACCTTGGAGCAGTGCTTTGGTACAGCAGCGTGTTGCTGCTTGCATTGCAGATGCCAAGCTGAAAGACGGAAGGGGTGTTGAATGCCAAATGGAGAGGAGTGCAGAGCCTGTGGAGCTTGCTGGCTCCTGGAGACATAGCCAAAGTCATGGACGTGGTGTGCAGTGTTACCTTGTCTGCTGTACATGATGTGCCGAGACAAGCTGTTCCCAGCATGTTCTCTGTCACTGTGGGATATGTCACATTGGTGCTATTGTTAGTCTCGTTTTTTTCCAGTGAAGAGGTGGACCCAAAATACACTTAATGACTTGCCTTTTTTTAATGCACTAAGTCTGATGCATTCAATTTCTTCCAACTGCACTTTGATTTTCTATAAACTAAGTGCCTTTGAAAAGTATTATTTAAGCGTATTTTAACCGTGCTTGTGGACTAACAACTGCTTTTCAGCATTATCTTCTGGCTCTAGTTCCATCGTGCTGGTTTGCAGCTGCTAAGATACCCAGAATTGTTTGAATTAGCAGTTGACTTTAGACTGCTGTTTTACAGGGAAGAAAGTCTCGGTTGTTCCATGTCTGCCTCTACTATTATAATGAAGAGCCTTGAACATGCAGCATTACTTTGAGTTATGTATTGTCCTCGGTGCTTCGACATTTTGTCAAATTCTCTGTCATGGAGTCCTTCCGTAGGGTTTTCTATCTTCCTTCTATGAGGAATCCTCGCTCCAAGCATTGGATGTATAAACTCACAAAAGCTTTCCATATGTGTGCTGACCCAGCCAGACAGAACATAAGAACAGGCCCTTTCCCTGTCTTTTTTCAAGTGCTGACTGGCTTCCTTCTATAGAATGCTTGATTTCTGTAGGAAATAGGAGAGTCAACTGATGCCTTAAAAAGAAGAGACCTTGACAAGCTCAGGGAATCTGGAAAGTCACTGTTTTGTTTCCCCACCCCCCAACTGTGAAATTGCAACAATCATTTTCTTAGTCAGTGGAGAGGGAAGATAATTATTTATTACTTGCATTACAATGGCAGTAAGGACTTGTTGGGCTAGATGCCCAGAAATTGAAAAGTTATTTAAAGAATTTTAAGTCTGTATCTTCATTATTTTTCTTGTTGTTTTTTTTTTGTTTTGTTTTGTTGGTAGTTTTTTTTTTTTTTTGAAAGGCACCAATAATACTTTAGATAGGAACCTTGGAGGTGATTAAGTGCCATATTGCAGTGGCACCTGCTTTAATTTATTAGAATGGGTCTAATTATGAAAAAAAGAGAGAGAGAGAGAGAGAGAGTCTTTTCCTTTCAACTTTTACTAATAGTGTATTTTCTCTTCCCTATATTTAACTTTCAGCTGTTTTTCAGAGGGTAAGAGAGGAGAATAATTGAGACACAAAGGACAGTAACCCAGCTGAGCAGCCCATCTGTTGCTGGGAGGAGCATGGAAAGGAATGAAGGAAGGTACCACCAGTAAGGCCTTTAGATTCTTCTCCCTCTCCTTTGTGGATGGGGAAGAGAGGAAAAATCAGGCCTAATACCTGGAGACAAGGAGGATTACACTGCTTTATTTCCAGTGTAGTGTTCTTGGAGAAGAAGGGGACTAGAACAGGGAAGATCTTAACCTTTCCAGAAATGAAGGGCAGAGATCCAAATCATCGTAGAGCTTGTGAACATATACTTAAATTGAGTACCAAAATCCTGTTTGACAAAACAGTGCATGTGTGAGCACATGCCACAGTCAGTAAGTTGTTCAGAACAGCAGTAACAATGGGCATACCTGAGAATATATAAGTCTAGGGAGGAGGAAACCTTTTTTTTGTCATCTTGTCAGATCTCCTGCTGATTCATAAAATGGGTGAGATGCCAAAAAAAAAAAAAAAAAGAGCTAAATATTCCCAGGAATTATTTCATAGTTAAAAAATGCAATATTATTGTATTCCCAACACCGAGTATTCATCACAGATACAGTTCTGTAATTATAATTATTAACCATTAATCCCTTAACCAGATCTGAATGATTACTGCAGTTTGTCTACCTAGAAGAATCTTAATTGTCTCCCACTGAGTTGCATATACTTGCTTTTCATTTTAATACTAAAACTGATTTCAAGTAATCCATTTGAAATGTGATCTTTTTAGCATAGCTACGTTTTCAGTGAGGTTGTAATTTTAACCTCCACGTCTTTATTGTTCATATTTAAAACTAGGAAATTTTTTTGACAGTCTGATCTCTCGTGCTTCCTCGGGGTGTCTGCTTCCCTGCTGTGCTGTTTGATTCCTGTTGACATCTGTTTGTGTTTGCTTGCATTTATATACAAAAGTTCTTGATTAAGAACAGGTAATGTATAGGAAGAGACTGACTTGAATTCTCATCATGGATAAAATATTTCAGTTCAATCTGTCTTGTAATCTATTTCAGAAACTTTGAGGCAAATGATAAAGATATCATGCTTCTATAAAAAGTACCGTTTCAACTAAAAGCATTTACTTATAGTTTGTAATTGTTTTTTTTTAAGTAGTATTTATAGGGAGTAAATGCAGTGCAATTTACAGTAGTTTAAACCAACCGTGAGAATACTTCATGCTCGTAAGCTGCGTTTCGCTTCTAAACTGTTACAAAAACCCAGGAGACAATGAATTTGCACACATACATTTTAAAACCCGAGTTTTCTTCCTTTTTTTTTTTTTTTTTTTTTTGTATACATAGAAAAGCTACTACTTTTCTGATTTGCTACCCTATCTCTCTGACCTTGTTTTTATTACCGTAGTATACCTGCTCCCAAATAATTGCAAGTATATGCAAGATCTAATTTTATTCCTTCTTTTTCTTACCAGCTGGAAAGCATGTAATAGTGCTGAAGAGATGCAAAAAGAAGATGCAATTCTATTAAGGTAAGAGCATATCTGAACTCAATAGCAGCCCTTCTTGTATGATCTCTCCACTAATGGAGTGCTTTGGATTAGAGAGAAAGATTTTATTTTTATTTTTTTAAGCAATAAAGTAACCTACTCACAGAACTATTGGTGTTGGTACTGCTATTTCTGCTTATGCATAGAAGCCAGTATAGTGACAGGAACTGCACGTTTTTACTTCTTTGTGGTTTATTTTTATTAGATGATGGAAATAAGTCTGCCAGTTTGATGTTATAGTGCCCTTTATATTTAAAACAATGACCTTAGCATTCCTTCAACTGAAGAATCCAAGTTCAAACAAAAACAATTAGTTTGTCAACACTTTCTACACAATTTATAGAAATTGATTCTTTTCAGTAAAATGAACCGATACAACTTGGTTGATTCACTGTGCAGTTATAAAGACTTTATAATCATCCTAATCAAATTGGCAAGACCTGCCATGTTCAATGCCCTTAAAATGAAGAAGAGGTGTGAGCCACTGAGAAATGGAAGTCTAGTCTTAAAAAACAAAACTGATACTTTCTCTCGAGTGCAAAAAGCATTTTAAAAATTTAGCTTCTTTTTCTATGTCATTTTCATGACTCAGAAAGTGATTCTGAATTCCAGAAAGACTGTGAAGTTGACTGAATTTTTGAGTGATGGTAGGAAGATTTTGGAGGGGAATATGTTGCTTACATCATTTTCCAAGAGTTTCAATTCTTGTTTAAACATATTCCAGTCTTTGATCTGGCAGATTGACTAGAAGTCTGTTGGCATCTGATATTTTAACTTTTAAAAATTTCTGCCACTGCAAAATTTCTGTGAGGAAATTCTTTTTCTCTTGGCTCCTTTCCCACATGGCAGGTGACCGTGAGATACCTTGACTTTGACAAGACCTAGATCTGGCCTTCAAAGACATGTGGGATGGAGAGAGGGGAGAAAATCCCAACACTGAGTTTTACAGTGCATTTTAATCACAGAGAACCTTGCTTGCCTATCCACAGTTTATTATTTCATTATTCTGATTTTATTTAATTATTTAATTTTATTATTATTACCAGCTTGTCTTACCTACAACTCTGTAGAGAATGCTGTGGCAACTTAGAATAGTGGGGTGTCTCAGTTGTATCAATGTATCAGTTGTTGATATCCCTCAGTTACAGCCAACTGTAAAAAGATTTTGCCTATTACAGGTTATTATTCTCCCTGTAATGCTAGAGTTCCATTATGACATTCATTATGTCATGTAAAAAGTTCTTTTTAATTATATATTGATAAACACACATATTGTAATTTTACAGAATATAACATGTACCTTTTTTAAAAAAAGCTCGATAGCTTCCACCCTATGATGCACTATGTGAATTTAGTATTCTTGAGCAGCCTTCTTTTTAGCGAATATGTTTATGCCACATGTAAAAATGAGCTCAGATTTATACCTAATGTGTGTTCATATTTGTCATACTTGCATATCAAAGGCATAACTGAAAACTAGTTTCAGTGACTTAACCTCTGTACCATCACAATTTGGTTTATTTAACAAAGGGTTTGATACTTAATTCATGCTCTATTTTTAACATAATAGAAAACTTTTAGGATGGGATTCATCTCACCTAGTGTACCCATCAAGAAGCTAAGCACTTAGGCTAAGCTACTTTACTGGCTCTCACTGTGAGTATGCAGAAATTCCTCTGGACTTTTTTCCCCACTTACCTAAGAAGCCCTACTGACTCCTCTCCATTGCTTATCAGGAGGGATTAATGACCCTTATACTGAACACCTCCATGTTGTATTTAATGTGAACTCCATAAATGTCTAGCTTCTGATCTTTTACTTTGCCAGCTAAAATAACATTTCCTGAAGATGTAGGATATTCATATTCAAATTCCCCTGTTAATTCCTTTGAAAGATGGCAACATAAAAAACAGTTGTTGTTCTAAATGCTTGTAAATCAGGAAACTGCTGAGGCCAGGAAATACAGTGATAATGCAAATTTGCATTCTCCTATATTCTGGACGGAAGTCATGCAGAAGAATACCATAAACATTTTGACTGACAGTAAAAACTAACCAGTTAGCAATCCCATAGAAGGCAGTGCATTCTTCACAGGGACTTGAGCAGTGCTTCTGAACTAGTTCAAAATCTTGTATGGATAGCTACTAGATAAAGTTGTCACCACACACACAGGGTCAGTATTCCCACAGGAGCAAAAGAGGCAAAAAAAATCCACTACAGTTGTGCTTCCCTTTCAAAAAGGAGATTTATGTGAAAATGAGGAAGCTCATTAAAAAGAAACTAAAAGGGACAGCCAAGAGAATTAAATCCTTGCATGCAGCTTAGATGCTGCTTAATAACAGTGTACTGGAAGCATAGGACCAATGCATAATGCCTGATTGTAAAGATTTGTGAAAGGATAGAAACCATTTAGGGCAGCTAAATAGTAGGGCAGGAAAAGTTGCTAATAGCAAAATAATTTCCTTTAAAAATTGAGGCCAAATGAAGAAAATAAAAAACCATTAAGTTCTGGTGAATTTTGAACATAATGTGGTGACTAAAAAGAGCTTAAACTGATGTATCTTCCAAACTTGAAGAAGAGAAACATCTGCTGATGATGCAAAGGCATTCAGAGTGGAATGGATAAAAGGCAACTAAAAGCAATTGTAGTTACACCTTATGCTGAGTGACTGGGCTGTGCAGTGGCACATAATATATATTAGATGAGGAACACTGTAAAATAATCCTTTTCACATTTTAAACAGTAGCATCTATGGTGATTGCCTTCACTCAGGAGGAAGCTTATTTTGTCTTGCAGTTTGTGCATTATGGAGAGACAGCTGTGCCTCTGGTGGTCAGTGCAAATCTTTTCTAGGATGACTGAGCACTCAAGGGGCGGATGGTTTTTGCAGTTGCGATCTTTTTTTGTTGTTTTTGCCTCTGTCTAGTTTTGTTTTTCTGATGAAACAACAATACTGCTTTTGAGAACCTCTTGCTGCATTTTTGTTTATTTGTATTTGCTCTTTCTGTTTTTCCATCTGTCTTTCAACTCAGTTCCCCAGGAAATCAACTCCTCTTCCTATAAATTCTATCTAACCAATCCAGTGGGAGCATAGTTTGCGTTATTTAAGAAAGAAAGATTCCCACTGATGAGATGAGTGTCATTTGGAGTCAGCTGTTGATTACCTGGTGTTTTGCGTCTCTAGAGGCTGCTGGAAAGCAAAAGATGTATTCTGTATTTTAATCTTTGGAGCATTAAAAGGAGTTAATTCCTTAGCTGTTCAGAATCCTTTAAATCCTGAGGTTCTCCACGTTGTCTCTGGTATTCAGGTTTGTTTCTTAGTATTTTCTGTTCATCCAAATTTATTGGCTGTTCTATGGCTGGTGAGGATTTACACTGCGTTTTTTCCTCATTTATTTTGCAGGAAAACATTCTTACGTTTTTTCCACTTTCAGGTTTTATACTTGTCACTTTTCCTCTGCTGATTGCTCTCTGCTCTTCAGATCGTTCATGAATGAGGTCTGATGGGGCTTTCAGGACTGATACCTCTGTGCTGACAATGAGAGAGTTATTGTATTCAATACCATATATTTGGTTTTGAAATCCTTTTTTATTCTCACAGAACCAACTGTTCAGTCAGTTGCCCATTAATGGTAGACCACCTTGTATCATATTTATTTAAAAAACTATGGGAATACTGTTAACCAAAATGGCAAAATTGGAATACATTCAATCCAAAGAGATTTCTCCCCTCTGCATTCAAGGCATCAAAATTATTCTTCCATCAAAACATAACAATTGTTATGAATGATATCATAATACTGTGAACTGCTTAAGAGCTTCCACTTTAAAACTGTAATGGGCCATGCAGACAGAAGGAAAAAAAAGGCTAAAAGCATAAATTGAAGATAATCAATGTGAATAGACCTTACCCATTGTGCAGTTTGAATAGGATAAGCACACATTATCTGGCATAATTGGCTCATGTGATTTTTCTAATTGAAGAGAAGAAGTAATTAGAGCCTAATTGAAGCAAAGTAACACAATATCTGTCAGCATTTCTCCTTCCACCACACATTACATTATTACCTGTCATCTTTTACTTTAGTGGGACTAAAATAAAGAGAAGAAAAACCCAATATAAAACCTTTTGGAGTTTTCCTACCCAAACAAAGGTACATACGAAAGACAATAAAAACAGACAAGACTGGGATTAACTGTGTACGCTTGTATGCTTCTAAAAGAGGTGTGTTTCATTTGCCTAATAAAGAAATAAATTGCATTTTGTAAAATTATATTATAAATTCAGACTTACTGAATGTTATGAAGAAAAATGCCTGTATGATATTTCATTTGACTCAAGGCTTTGTACATTCCAGTTTATACTTCTAAAGCGACAGTTTTGCAGTTCGCAGTGAAAAAGATATGGTTGCTCTTAGTAACATGAAGAACACCTTTGCAATCTTCTCTGGTGAAATTTGTATATGGAAAAATTTTATTCCATAAATTGTCTAACACAAGAAGTGCAATCACTGCTGTAGTGGGAATGCTGAGTCATGGCTTAAATCAGTGATTGAGCACCTGGTAGGAAGGCAGGGCCAACCCAGGGGAGCTCAGCTGCATGCAGTGCACCTAAATGACTGGAAGGGACGGAGCCAGGATCTGCCCCTTCCCAGACTCCATTTAAGGGTTGGCATTTGAGGTGACAGTATATCATCTGGAGATCTCTGCTAACCTGAGGATCTTATAGGCCTTCTGAAAGTAAGCAGTCTCTCTTATTTTTGTGTCCACTACAGTTGTGTCTGGGTGGATCCATACTTGTTGTGATCTGGGACCTTGCTGCTCTGCTGTCTTCTTGCGCTTTCTGTTATGTTACAATCACCAGTGTATAAAAGAACATGTAAACCTGTACTTGGAAGTTTTCTGTGAGACGCTTGGAATAGGGTGAGAGGGTGCAGCAGGTGTCCTACATCTCTTGGGAATAGAAACAAGCTGTGGGACTTTTTATTTCCTCAAGGAGAAAAAACAAGTCTGTACTGGAATGGCTTTTTCTCTCTGCCAGCAAAATTTTAGACGCAACTTGAAAGTAAACTTTCTCAAGACAAGATTCAGTTATCCTTTTTTAAGGGTAGGTAAGAGGAGGCTAATAAGATGGAAGAATATTGTTGGAGATGAGTTGTAAATCGCCTTTACTTCCTACTTTATTATTTATATATTTATATATTTAGCATTGTGTCATTTCCAGTGGAGCAGAATAGTAGAAATCAGAGAGAAATCATGTTGCAACTGTTTAGTGAAAACCATGTTATCCTGCATTGATGATGGGTGGAGTAGTGCCATCCCTTATAAAGTGAAACTCTGAAAACTGTAGGAAGCAGTGGAATGAGTGATACATAACTTGAGAATATATAGAGAGGGTTGATATATCATGGAGCTAAGCATGCATTTGAAAACTGAATGACATACAAAAAAGAAGAAATGAAGCTATTCAACTTTTTTTTTCTTTTAAAGAAAAAATGGTGGAGAGGGACTAACTGTATTTCTTCAATGAAACCTGAGACAGTTCCTTGCTCTGCTGCTGCACTTTAAGAAAATTTTGATGGAAAGGCTTTTATGAAATTTCTTTCGTTTTTATTCTGTGGTCACAACTTGCTGTGCTGCCCCCTAATATGTTTTTGTAAGGCTAGAAAGATATTGTCCATATATATTGTCCATATTTTAGTGCTTTCTGTAACTTATTGTAATGGTTTTACTTTAAAGAAAAGAAATCAAATCATGAGCACTTGTAGTAAATAGAATGATATGCTTTACTCATAAGACAGAAGCAGCAATATATTTATTGATATAAAATATTGATTCAACACAGCTCAATCATAAATAAGATAGTGACTTAAAAGGATTAAAAATGAGAAGGTACACTTGATTATTTACTGCTTAAGGATAGAGTTAAACATGTTCATCCTGCACATGCTCACAGTGAGCCTCAAGGTCTAGAGTAAACTCTGCTTTCTAAACATCTTGAACTCAAGAGGTAAGGAGCCTAGGAGTGGATTCAGTTGCACTTAGTCCTGGACTTGATCAGTGGTTTATGTCTAAAGGATTATATGTATACAATTAATTTTTGCAAAGATTATATCTTAGATTACAAAGTTTAGTCACTATTAATCACTTACCAAGGATGCGTAGCAGCAAGGAATTTCTGCACATCCAAGTGTAAGGGCTCTCTGCAGGAAGTGTCCCTGCTCATGTTTGTGGAATTAATTCATAGTCATATTTCCATATAAACTGAAGACATTAATTTCTTCCACATTTGGAATGGGCTGGATGTTCTTCCAAATTTGGATTGAGTTGCACACTGCCCAGCACTGTGGTTAGTTGGGTACATTGCTCAAATTAGGTTCTTGGCTATTCTATTGTGTTATGTTTCTCACGAATTCCCTTTGAGCCAGATCATCAAGATCAGTCATAGTAGCTATTGTGCCTGGCTATTGCTTGAGCAGGGTTATAAGAAATAAAGGTTAGGTTCTATGAAGTGAGCATGTCATCATTGCAGTGAAAGAGAATATGAGTCTGCAAATGAGTCCAAAGTCAGAGCTAAATAGATCATCTGGATCTCAGGCTTTAGCTGCCAAATTCCTTAGGCCAAGCCAAATACTTGTGTGTGGGGAAACTAACTTGTTTTTGCTTCTTTCTACTGGAATTTGTTTAATTTCCAGAGAGATGAAAGTTTTAAATTAAGTTCACTAAGATTTAACTTTGAAACTGAAACTTCAAGAGCTTTGTGGCTTGTTCTTTCTCAGTATGGCAGCAATGGAAATCACTGGATGCTATCACTGATACCTTCTAGTTTTTTCACATGTATTCGCTTTTCCATTTCATGTTGTGACATTTTAGGTAGAATCTCTTACCCTCCCATCTGCTCTTGACCACCACTGGGGCCAGACTCATTTCTGAATGTCATTTACTATTCTGAAGTATATGCTTAGTGATGAATCTGTAAAAATGGTTTGCTATATCATGCTAGTTTTTCTAGAGGTGAGAATTACACTCTTAAAATAAAACACTTCAGACAAAGTAAATAGTAAAATAGTAATGTCCCAGATGCTGACACTGTTGAAGATGCATCCATTCCATTTATCAGCTCTTAACATGAGGGCTTGTTTCTCCAGTATCTCTTAAGTAAATGTGGTGGATTTTGTCCGCATGGAATAAAAATTGAATGTAATTTCATACTTTGTTCAATCTGACGAACACAAAAGAATTAAATCTGACTCCTGACCAGATGGAAATTCCTAGTGTAAGGAGCTATAATGCTGAACTAAACACCTGACTCTTGCATCATCTGGTTTGTTGTGATGTAGAGCAAATGTTGGTAGATAAGTAATGAGTGCAGTCTTCCCAACAAATTCAGCAAGCACATCTTGCCAGCTGATATTAATTACTTACCTTTCTGATGCCCAGCTGAGTGTGCAGAGCTCAGGTACTTCCTAAGGACTCAGGATGTATGAAATAATTTCTCTGACAAAGTGTCACAAAGACATACAAGAGATATGGCTGTACATAAGCTTACCACTCCTCTTACTGCTTACCCTAAGCTTATATTAATCCTGTATAATGCCTTCTCTTCTACTGATTAAATTAGTTTGATTAGGACTAGCACATATATGACTGTGCTCCAATCATATATCTTGGCTGATTGCAATGTCAATATGCGTGTAGTCAAACTCCATTTTGCTTTGCTTAAGCACTGTGAAGCTTTGACTATCACTAATAGCTCTACAATTTATGCTCATTGACAATGGATGCAAAACAAAATTAAATTCAAACTTTAGCGAAAAGCCTCCTTCAATCTCTGAGTTTAATTAAATAGTTCTCTTCAGGAACAGTAAGTATGAAAAAACGTAACAGAAGAGACAAAGCTACCGATGTATTATGAAGGATGAACACAATGAAAATGAGGTTTTGATCTTTGTGTAGATCTTTTTACTTGACAATACATCTCAATAAGGTTTTACCACCAGTGCCTTCTCTTCTCCTTGAGGCACATTGTGCTGATGTTTGAATGTGTATTTACTTTAAATGCTTCTCTGTCTTGTTGGCTGTAAGAGTGGGTGGAAATGAGTAAAGAACAAATGGATGTCTGTGTTCCTTGAATGCCATTTATTAGAATTCCATCTAATTTTTTCAAAGCTTGCAAGAAACTGTTGAGGACACTAATGTAAGAGAGTAATCTTGAAAGAAGTCAAAGGCCAAGCTGTTTTTATTTTTATTTCTCAATACAATGAACCTCATTCATTTGGAAATTGATGGAAAACTAAGCATTTGAATGTACTGTTGATAGATGGAAGTCATATTTTCAACTCACCGTATGATTATTTTCATTGCAGGATTCCTCACAAAGCAGATAAAATACTGTAAATAATCTTAGGGCAGATGTGGCAAGGATAGCTGTGTGTGTCCATAATAAAGTTGCGTTTTTAAAGTACAGAAATACCAGAAGTCAAAGCCTGTGCTCTAGGAATGTCTTATTCTCTGAATACAAGTGCATCAAAAGACAGTCACTTATGGCTAAGGAAGATTGGAAATATTTTGTGCTTATCCAATTACAAGTTATTGCTTTGCCCTGTCCTTTGCTCAGTTAAATGGACAGAGGGTGAGGGAATCTAATAGTGATGGCTGGATGGTAATGTTCTCCCTTACATTCACTCCCCAGCTCTCCCTCCCAGTACAGGAAGTAAAGGACATCAAATAAATTCACCAGCAGGCTTGAGGAGAAACAGAAGAGAGGTGATGTTTCCTTCCTACACATGCAAACATGTAGGTAAATCTAGAGAACTCAGTGCCATAGGATGTTGTTCATGGTAAAGTTTACAAAGTTTTAAAGAGATACAGCAGATCTAGAAAACAAGAAATCCAGCTAGGACCAAGAATGGAAAGAACTAGTTTTATTTTGGATAATTTAGGAAGGTGTAATGGCTGCGGACTCAAGTACCTCTGCAAGTATTCACATCCTCTCTTTCCATTCTCTTTTATGTCCATTGTTGATCAGAGCTAAGACTGGCAATTCAGCCCCATCTTCTTTTGCATTATTTGTTCATAGTTAACTTCAGCTGAACACAGTGAGAAAGTAGTGCTATTCCACCTTACTGTGAATTGGGTATTCTTTCTTCTCAGGTTCCTTTCTATGGAATCTTCTACTAAATAATACTATTCTAATAGAAGAAAAGATGGGCCTAAAACTCATATCTTCTGCAGTAATTATCTATGTTAAACAGATAAATGATATTTTTTTTCATTTGAAGCATTCTTTTTAATATTGTCTGGTTTGCTCATCATTCTAAAGATTACTGCAAAAGTGTAGTCAGTTATGGTAAAGCAGTTCTGTAGACTTCAGAATGGAGCAGCCTAAGCTGCTTGATTAAGCAATAAACATGGGCTTATAAGAGAGGTTTTGGAAAAGTGGCTGGGGTTATTGTTGATTATGGGCTTTTAGAAAACTTGGTCCCTGGTCTTCAGCAAATATCCTCCCCCAGTCAGCAAAAAAAAACTCTCAAAAAACAACAAAAGGCATTACATGCAGACACAGAACAAGGCCATCCAGGCCTCCACAATGACAAGGGCAACAGCTGCAGTGTTTGGACCTTGGCTTTGTGAACTGGTGTTGTCTTAGGTGGTGGTATTGAATGGGTTAATCATCCCTATGTCCTCCATCTCATGCAGCCCATCTAACTGGCAGAGCATCTCCAATTCCATCTCAATCTGTAGAGAAGATAATAGTGACAAAAGTCTGCCCTCGTGCCCGAAGCATGTGTGTTAATTTGGGATGCAGAATGGAAAAAGGAAGAGGGAACTTCATCCTGATCTCTTCCTCCAATTAACTGGGGGCACTCAGCTTAAAAGTATTCTTAATGGTTAAGAAAATAAAAAAGGGGAAAATAAAGGGATCTTGAGATGGTGAAGGGAGATGGAATCGCATCAATAAAGCATTCTTCTATGAGCTTGAAAATGACAAACTTCTATTGCAAACTTCTTGACACGTACTGCTGTTTCATATACAGAACAAAGTGTATCAGTTCTAGATCTTAGTTTTTGAGGCTCAGCTTAGGCCTTTAAGATTGAAATTTCAGCCTTGTGTCTTATGCACTGATAATTGTATTTGAGAGTTACTTTTAAATTTCTAGCATTTTTGTACTCATGTTTGATTTTTAGCTACCAGACACTTGGACTTCTTTCTTTTGCCTTTGAAGACATCTGTTATGACTTTGTTCCTCTTTTACGTTCTCACAGACTGCAATCATAGTTTACACCTTAACCTCCTCTTGTTTAAATCCCCAGGTTCAGCTGCACAAGTCATTATTAAAAAATATGTATCCTCCAATTTTTCATTATTCTTAAGGCTTTTCTCGTCTGTAATTTATTAATAGGCTTTCTTGACTGTGGATATTAAAATGAAACTGTATTCCAATACTAATCACCCTTAAGCAAAACTAACAGAAATTCTTTATTCCATGTTGATATTCACTTTCTTTAAGCACTTTGGGAGCAGATCAGCTCGTTGGCAGTGTCACTGCGTTTAGGATTCATGCTCAGCTGATAACTGACGTTGACTCCAAAGTCCGAGTCACAATTTGTTCTCCATGGCAGGAAACCTAAACCCTGCACATCAATACAGTGTTCCGAGAATAATAGCTTTAAAAGTGACATAAAAATATGTTCACTTGGCATGCAGGTTGTTCAGGTGCTCTGCAGCTCCAACATTAATTAGATGTGAAGATTTCGGCACTAGATAATATGAACTGAGATGATGGAGACCTTAAACTGTAAAAGCTGAAATTTGCAATGCACTAAGTCAGGATGATAATAGATTGCTTCTGTGCCAGGAACTACCTATCTGGTATGCACAATTACTGCTAATGACTCAATGTCCCTTCCATCTCATGCCAATGCAGCAGTCATACAAGTTTTCTTGCAACACCATAGGGGAAATTTCAAATTGAACTTCACATCAGCAAACACCTCAGAGCTACTGCTTCGTAAATGAATAAATCAAATATTGCTAAGAAATAAAATAATAGCATTATAGGTGGTAATTCTATGCAAATTGACTTAGCTTCACTAGACAGGCCTCTAAGTTGCATCCATTCCTGGGCTTTCCTGGTTGGTCTTCTGAAGCTGAAACAAATACTTCATGTGAATGTATTTCTTTTCACTGTTTGGTGTTTGTTGTTTTTGTGAGGTGGAGCTCTGCTACTGAAAAACAAAGTAAGGATGATTAACAGCTATGTCCCAAACTTTCTGCATATGGAAGGCTTTAGTAATATGTTTGACTGGTTCTTCTGAATTCTCATGTCTGTAATTAGACTAGCCTGTCTCCTATAACCCATGTCTTGAAAGTCTTTTTGAAGGTGGTGGCTAAAGACCCTTTTCTGATAGGCCACATGCTTTCTGCAGTGATCAGCTTCTAGAATAAACCACAGAAGATTACATGTTCAAGAACAGGTGTGATCTAATGTATGTTTTGTTCCAGAACTCTCCTACAAAAAAACACTGTGTCTTACACCCTTCTTGCTCTCAATGAAATCAGTGGGTATTTATTTCAAGGAAAATGCAACAGGAATTCACCAACATCTCTTTCTAGAATTTTTGTTCCCGCTATTATGTTGTGTTAAGGGAACCACTTTGGCACTGCTGTTGAAAGGTGACAGACAATCTTGGTGGGTAAATAGGAATTTGGACAGAACTGCCTCTGAACATATCCTTACTTTGCATGACTTTATTATGTGATATACAGGTTAGATGAAGGCGATAAGTGTGTTCTTTGCTATCTCACATTTGGCAGTGACTCAGAACAATTAGAGCATAGCTTAAGAAAAGGTTTTATGGCTTTGTTATTTCCAGAAAGTGACAAAACCTATGTCTCAGAAGTTCAGTCATTCTGAAATAATGGATATCTTTATAAAAATGGATAAAATCTTATGTGATGTTTCAGAAACCCTAAAAAGGCTAAGGTGACTCATAATGTGTACTTATATGGTATGTAACTAGGCAGGTACAAAATTGATGTATTCGAACAAAAATATGTCAGTAATCAAAAAATTTTAAAAGCCAAGGGAAAAAAAAGTGGGTGTAGATATGTTGATGAGGAATCAAAATCACTGCATCAGGATTTAATGCACTTTGTTTAATTAATTGCTCCCAACACAAAGAGCTAGAATAAAACATGTATCTACTGTTAGTATTCTTGGGTGTTTTCCAGAAACAAGTCTGGGCAGCACTGAACTTTAGTCTCCTTTAGAATAGTATAACCCTGGAGTCACTTACTCAAAATTTAGATTTAAGCTAATGCAAAAGGGAACAAAATGTATATCCCAAAGTGAGCCAAATGATGCTTAAAAGGAGTCTGAATTTGCAAAAGTCGTGCTGTCTGTCACCTTCTGCATTGTCAGAATCACAATCATATGGATTTCTCATGTGCTATCAGAAACTTGCAGTTGCAATATTTTTGATAAGTGAATGCTAATTCCAGCACTGTTTAACTTACCCATATCCATAGCTGGCTCTGAATTTTCATTTGTTGGCTCTGGTTTTTGCCTTTCTGTCTTGGTGCTGTTTCAGTGGCTTTTTTTTTTTTTTTTTTGACTTCCACCTTTTGACTTTCTACTTCTGTTACTGTGTTACTGACTGGAGTTTTTCAAATCACTAAAGCTTCTCCCTCAATGCCAATCAATTCATTGCCTTGAAATACTGACTAGCTAGTGATCTCTTTTTCCCTTTGACTCTCAGGTGAAAACTCTGGGGACAACAGAAGAAATTATGCTGGCAGCTTAATACAAGTCCACCAGTAACACTTGGTTTTGATACTATGCATAGAATGAATCGTCAAAGAATAGGATTTATGAAAATACAGCATTTACAGCAATATTTTGCCTTAGCATCGACCAAGAAATATATTCATGTACAACGGCATAATATTCAGTGGAGTGGAAAATAGTTTATGTAAAGTTGTCTTCACTATGAAATTGTATCAATACACAGGGAAAAGAAAGAAAAAAAAAGGGGAAAAAGCACAGTTGTTCTGTTAATTCATGAAAAGGCTTTTATATATTATAAAAAATTAGTTAACATGGCTAAGCAAAAAAGCTAATTCACAGAAATTACCAAAGAAAACAAGTCATAGGCTCTGTAAAGAGTGGTTACATTGAGGTCAGGACCTCATAAATGATCATGACAGGAAATCGTATGCTCCTTTTGTCTGACATGCATGAAATATCCATACGTCTTCCCTACCTCATAAATGATAGTAGGTCTGTAGTCTGACTTCTTCGTAAACCTGTCTTTGATAATTCTTTGATGGATGGTCAAGATTCCCCGTGTTGAGAAGACATTAGTAGTCTTTTGGGTGTTTTGGGTGCTTCTCATGCGGATCATCTCCTCTCACAGAAACAAGGCATGTAGCAACACAGAACCCTTCAGCATGTGTTTCATTCTTATCCAAGTCTTATAGCCCCCTGGAATATGTAAAAGGCCAGAAGGCATGCATTTTGATAGAGTTCTCGCTACTCTTCTAGTGCGCCAGTTCCACTGGATTTCTGGCTGTGAGGTTCTTACCAGCTGCTACCATTGTTCTTCTCTTGAAAGAAATGTGAAAGGAGGTAGAGAGTAATTAACAGAGCCCAAGGTTTAGGCCTGCATTCAATTGCTTTTCCCTTTTTGAAACCCGAATTTCATCTTTAAAGAAACAGTGCTGGGGGGGCAGAAATGCAAGTACAAGTATTTTTGCACTTGATTTTATCCAGCTGTGGTTTTTAAGCCATGAAATCCCTTCCAAAGGGATGGCGGAAGAGGTGGGTGTGTTCTTTTAAACATCTTTTGATTATCAGCTTATGCCTGTAACCATAATGCAGGGGACTGAGGGAGATTTTTATTCTATTTTAAAAAGATATACCCCTAGCTTTTTGCCTGTTAAAATGCAGTGGTCTATTGCAAAAGCTAAACTAAAAAGAAATCTTAATTTCCTTTTTATTTTTTTTAATTGTTTTTTACTGTGAGAGGCTTGCAGTAACTTATTTTATTTGAATCTTTTTTAGCTTAGGTGAGCCAGCTTTCCAGTATTTAGCGAAGAACTCTGTCATTTTATACAACACATTTTAATCTGTTTCTAGGGTTTTAAAAATCTTCTTTGAACTTGAAACCTCTAGAAACAGTTTTTCTGTTGAAGCAACTGCATTACCTGATGCATATTCTTGTGATGCTTTTCCTGTTCCATTCAAAATCTTTCTTTGTTGCATGAACCCTTACATCTATTTTGTTATGCACTGACTTTGACAGGCGTTCCATCTATGACTTTGCTGAGTTATGCAAGTGTGAAGTCGAAACTATTTCTCAGTAGAGTTAATATTACAATGCTCTGATAACCTCAGAAACGTATATAAAGATCCAGGACTGTGACTTATGTGTTATCCTTATTTGAACAACACTTAGCAAGTCAGAGGAGCTCAGCTTAAGTTCAGGTAAGCTGTATATTTCCCCATCTTAAAACAGCTTCAGTGGTTGCCTTTCATTTTAATGTTTTTCCCTGAACTTTGCAGCTTCTCATACAGGCTAATAGAGGAGTTACCTGTACAGACATCTTATTAATGTCTGAGACAAATGTGAAACTGTGTTGAGGGATTACTAATGAGTCTTGGTAAAGCAGTGGATATGCTGCATGCAGTTGATTAAATTATATGTCATTTTGGTGAAGAAATGATCTGTTCAGTGGAATAGAAAAGTTTTGTATTCTGAATTCTGCAGTCCTGATACAAGAAAGTTATCCTTCACGGTCTGATCTCTGTGAGCATTTGATAACAGGGCTCACAGACAGCTTCTACATCACATTGAAGTGATTTCTCATTCAAGTAGTAGAGAAGTCTCTAAAGACCTGGAGATATCACCATTCCAAAACAAGCACTTTAGGGTTCAGGATCAAATGCAAGTTTCTGTCAGCTTATTGTTTCATTTGAGTTGATGATATCCCCTTAAGCAGAGCCTTATAATATTTTCTTAAATATGACTCGCCTGGTATTTTGTTCCAAGAAATATTTTGTAAAAAGATAATCACCTGACTGATGGCTCAAGAAAAGAGAAAGGAAAGTGGACTTGCTGTCTGTGCCTGTGTGACAGCTATTTTGCCTTTCCAGGCTAGTAAAAGGGCTGCTAACACCCTTAATAGAATGGGGTTGTGTTGAAGTATTCAGAGCAAATATGACGGGGCCATCTTTAGGAGCAGAACCTATGGTGTTGCAGGAACTGATGTATACCTACAAATGGATTAAATGAAACTTTCTGCAGAAAGGGAAGAGGGGATGCGATCGGATGAGTAACACTGCAGGTTCTGATTTTTTCAGAGGCAATCAGTGCATTGAATTATTACCTGACTTATAGAAGTGCTTTTTCCATTTGGTAGCTGGTATGCATTAGAACATCTTAATGTACTCTATTATCTTCAAAACCACAAACTAACTATGACTGTAAGAAACTGCTTGGTGGAGAGAAGACCAGTGGTTTGGTGGCTATGTATAATACTTGAAAATAGTATGGAGATAAATTAAAGAAAGTAAGGAATAAGCTTGTTCATCCAGAGAATTTGCTATTCACAGGATAAAAGTCTTCAATGTATAAAAAGTTGTCCCCAGAGAGAAGGCCAAGACTGATTCATTCTTGCTTTAACCTTCTGTGCTGAAGGCAAACAGGCTTAAGGTACAAACAGATTGGAAATTAATTGGTGTAATTAACATTTTGTGATTATAATGACTTCTAATCAATACTTTATGCAAATCACTGTATTGATGTGCAGAACAAAGGCTGCTAGTTATGTCTGGAAGAAAAAAAAAAAAAGCACCAAACTTTAAAGCCCTAATGAAATTGAAACCTTTCAGCTCAGTTAAATTCCTGACCACATCATTTTCAAGGTAAAGAGAAGATCTTTTTTGACTTGTTTAATCAAAAATAGCTTAGATACAGTTCCTAACTGAACTTTACAAAATGAGGTGACTGGAGGATAAAGCACATTCTCCTGCTGATGGTTCCCTTTGTTAGACTACTGTGTTTTATTAGGTTAACAGCAAAATAGTGAAAGCAACCAAATCCAAGCTCACAGCCCTAAGAACCCTTTCTATGACAGGAATAATATGGGACTTGTTTTAGATGCCAAAAAATCAAATGAGATATCAAGAAATGACTAGAAAACTTGTTCTAGATGTGCAAAATGCAGTCTAAATTCTGTCTCTGTAAGCCACCTTCAAATTGTTTTTCAGTTATTTTTCTTTCTGAAATCATGTTTAAAATTGGAGGGTTGGTGTTCAGAAAAAGTTAGATAGGATGTGCCCATTTTCCCACATCCCAACCTTCAACTTCCTGTAGTAAATGTTAGCTTTAGAAAACCTTACTTACTAACAGTTCTGAATTTTCTCCTTTCAATAAGACTTGGACACCGGGCAGCACGAAAAATAAATGCAATCACTGCTAAAATTTAAGTCAAATAATTCTTGAGCCATCTATTTAGGTGTGTGTTGGAAGAGAGATGGTTACCTTGAGTCTTGGTGTTCAGAAATAGCAGGAGCGGGTTTGGAGCAGTGATTTGTAAATCTTCAGACCTAAGAAAGCGACAAATGTTTGGGAATTATTCTTCTACTATTAGAGACCAGACAAATAACTTCTGCCAAATACTCTTAAGGCTTCAGTTTGGATGCTAATGGTTATCATTTCACTGTGGAGTGCAGACTATGAGTGACAGGCCTTATTTAGGGCAGTTAAAGGGCTGTGACAAGTCAGAATTGAGAGATGTTGGTAATACTATATCATAAAGACTATATAATTGCCTTTTGTGGTAACTTTACACTTGCCAATGGATTTTAAAAAGAGAGCAGCGATAAAGTAAACGAGCAAGTGCTTCATCTATCCAGTGATCATCCTTTTTTATTTTTTCAGAGGTGATAAAAATACTTTTGTTGAAGTTTTTATATTCTCAAAAGAAAGGCCAGCTTGGTGCCTTAATGCTAAGAATGCTTAAGGGTTTGCTAGACTTTGCTAATGTGGTAGTTTTGTAAAACTTGCAAGCTTTTCAGAGAACCATAATGAAGCACTAAAATTTTTCAAGACAGCCTAATAAGCAAACTCCATTAGTTCTCAAAGAGGAGGCAGTCTGTGCCAGGTATTGGCCAAAAAAAGCTGTTGGGATCTCACCCAGTAAGTGTGTGTCTCATCAGCATTCTGCACTGCTGCCAAAGTTTGCTATAGCATGAAGGAGAAAGAAACAAAGAAACATAAGGAGAAGGAGGAGGGGGGGAAGGAACCTAATGAGAAGAAAAATTGCTTTTTAGCTGTTCATTGGAACTATTTTGGTTTCCCAATGAACCTGAACAGCATCTTAGGTGATGATGTGGGGAAGTTAGCGTTTTTGGCACCTGAACAGGAAACATTTGCAGTTTTGGCACTCTGAAGAGATGGAAAGAGCTAGTGTAAGTACTTGCTGAACAGGGATGGAATAGAGCTTTTGTATGTGCCTGGTGCCTTGCTAAGCTGAGTCCTGAGCTGGCACCAATAGTAAAAGTGCTCAAAGCAAATAGTGAACGTTAGACTTCAGCTGCCGTGGACCTTAATTCCTCATTAACAAAGGACTCACACTTCATACATACGCAAATGCCCGTTTAACTGCCTTGGAAGTAGAGAAAGCTCTTAAACTGGCTATAAATGCCACATGGTGCAAGATTTTCTTCTTATATAATAATCATAACATAGGTGGGGTGCTGGGTTTTTGTTTATTTTGTAGTAGTTTTCTTCTTATCACAGGATAGCATAAATATTCATTTACACAGAGAAGAGACATTCAAAGGAAATTTGAGAAGAGTCTTGCTAGGGAATAACTTCATCTGACCTTGCTTTTACTATGCTACCTGGAGAAGCAATTAGACTCTCCCTCTGAAGAATTAATCTCTTGTTTGCAGCTGATGAAATTCTAAGTGTTCTGGTAGGGCTGATTTACTCTGAAGTCAATGTGTTAAACCCCAATCAGCAGCAAGATGCCAAGATATGTTCCACGCCTTTTAGAGACATTAAGCTAAGAAGTTCAGGAAGCCAGTTAGTAGGATAAGGATGGCTGTCACACCTGCTTCTTAGAGAAGTAATCCCTGTGAATTTTTTTCCTTGTAGATATGGCCTTTTCCATGTATGTCTTCTCATTCCTCATCTCCTGCTGACAACGTTTGGATTAAGTAGTTAGTTAGCACAGTGCTTTCAAAATATTAAGTTAATAAAATTTTCATGAAAACATTCATGGTGACGTTACCAGTGCCCTAACAAATACACAGGGCTCATCACATACTGGAGAGTCCTTAAAGACAAGAGTACTTAAAAACCGCAGGAGAAATTTGTATGGCACATGATCTACTTGATGCACAGGATAAAAGGTTTTGGAAAGTTTGTTTGAATCCCTGCTTCCAGTACTGCTTGTCTGGAGATAGGGCAAGTATTGTGCTGCTTAGTGCAGATAGAATGCATTAATTTTATAACTTCCCAGTGTATTAATAAAGGTGCTTTGCTGAACTAGCATACAGCTGTATCCATGTTTGCTCATATGCTGTAGCCTAGCCTGACGTTAATAAAAATTCTGAAGTCGTGTCTGCACTTATAGTGTAAGACAGATCTAACTAATAGCACAATTTACAGCCTCCGAAGTACGTATGCAAAAATCCATTTGCTTGAGAGACTTTTCTGCTTTGTCCTCAGCACAACATAAATTGTCAGGAAAGATGGGATCCAACTGAGGGCTCTAATGTTTCAACTTTGTTGGAAGGGAAAGTACAAAAGCCTTTTCTGAGGATGCCTTTGATATGGCTAAGGAAGTTGAGGCTGATTGATATCTACCCTAATTCTACTTCTGGAAAAGATGGAATATAGTATTTCTATCCTTTGTACCTACAAAAGATATCTGAGGAGTATTTACAGACTTCAGAAGTTTTCTTCAGTCTGTTCATTGTCTTAGCCTCATTGCTTTCTGATTTACTATGTATTTGGCTGAAATTAATAGTGGCTTAAAATCAAAATACTTTAAATTCACATAGTAACTTGCAATGTGAATCTTGTATGCTACTTACCTTCCAAAGGATTATATCTGGATGACAGCACATTGCTGTTTCTGCTGGCTTTTGTCATGAAGTATCTTTATTTTCTGTAACATACGCAACTATTTACAAATGACATTTGTTTCTGACGTGCATCCTGGTTTACCTTTAGTGTAGAATGCACCATATAACTAAAGCATATAGTAAGTATCTCATTTCTTATCTATGTGTGTTTTCTGTGAACACTTCTGAAAGGCAGAAAGTGGCTTCTAAGCCATGTTGATATTCTTGTTGTCTTTAAGACAGCATTTCTTGGTTCGTATTCATTTCTGCAACAACAATCCATGCCATTTTCAGAGCCACTCTGGAAGTGTGCCATATTAATAGCATCAGCACCTCTTCAGATCAATTAATCCCACTAAATTCTCTTGAGGGAGAGAACAGCAATTCCAAAAATAGTTCTTTGAAAAGAATTAGCTTGAGACTGTAAGATAAATTAAAAGGGAAAGCTGACCAACTGTACTAGGCAAGTATGAATCTTCAGTATTTTGCAACCTATGGAGAGCTGTTGGGCTGGAACATGGTGCTTACTGTGCAGAAGCTAGTGCTGTGTACATTCAGCAGACAGAATTAACCATTCCTTGTGACCTGGAACAGGGTTTGCAAAAGCAAACCAAAGCAGTTGTCCAAAACAAGGTGTTTTATAGAGATTGTTTGTACTCAGTGTGCCACTGTCTCATTGAGCTGTGTGGATAAAGGCCGTCAGGCATTGTGATGGAGACAGATATGCAAGACAGCTGGGATCTGGATTTCCTGAAAGCTGATCTGAATTCTGGCCTACTTGTGACGTTGTAACCAGCCAAATCTTTTTCTCCTTTCTTGTTCATCAGCCTTGTTTTGGAAAAATGTTCTTGAAGCCCTCACTGTTTACCATGTTTTGCTTCAGGTTCCTGTATTTTCCTCTAGATGAGCTCTGGGAAATGATGAAACCACTTAAATCCAGCTGTGTCTGTTCTTCCATTTACCCATTTTAAGACCTCCTTGGGCCTGTTTGGCAGTACTGCTATGGCTGTACTGACTGCATTTTTCCTTTTTTCCTCTTCTGGATGTGGATGAGAAAAGGCATTTGAGCAAGTTGGTGCAGTATGTGGTGGGGGTCCTGTTGCTCTGGTATTCTCCTCTGCCCACACATGTCTATTATCTAACCTGTCAACCTGATAATTAAAAATGTCTGGCCCAGTCATCTCTCCTCAGAGTAAGAGTAGTCAGTGCATCTTTGCAGAGTAAATCTTTGACTTCGGTGACTTGGGAGAAATGTTTGTGGTTTGCTTATATTTGATATGTGCAAAAATGAAGTTAGGTCAAACTTTACATTCTAACTGTCCTTGTTTTTCACTTTGGAGATGTAATGAATAGGATAGAGTAGTTTTATTTGGAAGGGGTCTACAAAGATAATGGAGTCCAACTTACAGACTACTTCAGGGCTGACCTAAAGTTAAAACATACCATTAAGAGCGTTCTCCAAATGTCTTCTAAACACCTGCAGGTGTAGGGCATGAACTTCTCCAGGAAGAAACTTGATTGTCGTTAGTGAAGGACCTGTTACTGCGTTTCACTAGCTGAAGCTGTGTTGAGCAGTTGTCTTGGTGATGATCCATATATACTAGGAAGTGGTGCTTTAAAATGGTGACTTATTCTTGAACTTTTCAATGGGAATGTGTCCACAGCCTTTTACTACTGTCATAGTTAATGTGGTTTGAAATAGCTTAAGAAGAAGAATGGGAGACAACTTTCCTTCTCCTTTAATGGGAAGTAAATTGTCACATTCATTTCTTTTTGTAACGCTTTAAGAACTAAACAAAAGAACAGATCACAGATGATTAAATAGCACAGCCTCCTTCAGAAATAGGGGAAGAGGAGCATTTATGTGGTGAACTGTTTAGAAATGAGTATCTTTTAGTTGTTAACTAAGTCAGGCAATGCAAATCAAGTAAAAGTGAATTAGATCCGATGCCTGGCAGTCTGATTGTTTACAAGATTCTACAAAATTCTTCTATGTGTTCTAGCATGTGGGGTACTTTTGCCAAGACTTCCTAAATGATGAAACAATACTGCAATTAGATGGGATTAAGGTGGCAGAGACATTTGATATAATTCTGCTATTTGTTCTTCAATAATAAAAAAAAAGTATTTGAAAATGAGAAGAAGTTGTGAAGCAGCCAAATAATCACTTGAGTTTTCTGGTTTCTTTGAGCAGAGGCAATCTTCCCAGTCATGTTAAAAATTAAATTATACAAGCGATGTCTTCTGTCCTGTAAGTTCTTGAGATGCATGAATCTGCAAGACAGAATAAGCAATAAACCTGCCTTCTTGTTCTACCGGAGTGGAGCCAATAAAGGTCAGGTTTAACTTTCCCTATCACAAAAATCAACATTCTGAATAAGTAATTTAAGAAAAACATTTATTGCTCCGAGTGTTCGTTCTCTCCAAGTGAGATCATTTGAACTGGCTAGTGATTCTAAAACTAATCAAATTCCTGAGTCTATGCTGAAAAAATTATTAATAATTATTTACTTGCATAGCCTGAGCATGCAAAGCATCAACCTAGATTAACTTTTCACTGTTCCAGGGATTATACAAATAGAATTAAAAAAGCAGACCATGATAAACGTTACAGTCTGAAGTAGCAATATGCTACCTCAAATGGCTGTAGCAAAACAAGAGAGAAAAGCTAATGAGAACAGAGATAAGGTGGTTTTATTTTTTCGTGTGTTTGGATAATGAGATCCATCACTGGAGCTTCCAGATCATATAGCTTCACTTAGGTACTGAGAAGAACAGATGTTAGTGGTAGGATTTTTGAGATGTGCCACCTCAGAAGTCTGAGAACTGAATATTTAGTTCTCTATAAAATCTGATGGTTTTTTTTCTATTTAGGCACACAGAACTTGAAGCTATCTTTTTGGAAAAATAAATCCTATGCTTAGACAACAAAAATTGGAGAATTCTAAGCTAACTTTGTTAACTTAGAGTTGAACTAAATGGTCGATTGTAAAAACTGGAAGTCTAGAGCATTTTAAGTCAAGATCATTAAAAGCTCTCTAATTTCACTGCTACTAAATTCATATGGAAAAACTTCTGAGGCTCAGAGGATTGGCAACAAGATAGATTATTCCATCCACACAGGATAACAGTAATTAAATGTATAGTGAAAGCCTTCACAAGATTCTGCCAAAATTACTGAATTGAACTGAGCCAAATTCATGTCTGGTGCAAATCCATCTGTAACAGTGGTCCTGCTGCATGCAAGTCTGGGGAGATGGTGAGTCATGGGGAAATTTGTATTTTAGAAGAAATGAAGGGCAAATGGCTTTTTGCCGTACAAATACCAAACAAGTTTCTAAAGCTAAGTGTAGTAAAGGTGGTGTTTTTCATATTTTTTTCAGCTGGTTAAAACGTAACTGAATGATTTGAGTTTCAGGAGGCAGCTTACAGGGTTTGGTCAGAGCTGGTGGAGGGAGGGGAAGCCTTTCATAAAGAATTGCTAACAAATGGGATTCAACACTCAAGAGGCTCAGATGGCCTATTAATTCTGGTTCTGGCTTTCTTCCAAAACAACTGTGCTTCTCTTTTAATTCGTGGCTAATTTCTATCAGAGATACCAAGAGACCATTTCTTTTTTCGACAGGAAGCATCCACATCGCTTAAATGGATTCATGCGAGGGGCTTTAGTGAGCAGACATTGATTGGCTTGTCTCTGGGGTCTGGCAGAGGCCTGACGGGTACTGGTTTGACATCGGCAGCAAATGAAATACGACCTCCTCTAAACAGGCCTGAGCTCCTGGGCCTTTGTGGAATCCAGTAGCTAAGGACCTTTTCAATCCCCTTTAATTAATGAAGTGATTTGACTTGACTGAGATTACACTTACAATAATGAATTTAAAAGTATTAAAAAGAAATCTCTTAACAAATATGCAACAGGGAATGAGGACCAAATTCAGTAGGTATCTGATCTCCATTGTGCATCTTATTCTTCTGTGCACCTTAGATCGATGGAAAATAAAAGCTTCCCTTTTAAGATCAAGCACTGAGATCTGCATACTTCATATTTTCAAATTCTTTTGCATAGAAGATTAGAATTATGATGATCTTGTGCCTGTGTGACTAGTTTAGTCCTTTCTTATCTCGGTTGTGATAAATCTCTCTATTCCTCAGGATTCTAGCCACTTATGCTCTGTGTTTTCTCCTGTGGCATGACACAATTTTAGCTGCTTTTTGTTGGATAGCAGTGAGCGATGGCCACTGCATGTTTTGTGCAGGGAATGCAGTCACCCAGCATGACTTCTGCTGGGCAAAGAGTAAATGTGACTTTTTCCCCAGCCCAGATCAAAGGATTCTCCTCAGCGCTCTGTCTGAAGTCACTCTTGCATTTTCTTTTGTTCTCACCTTGTACTTAAGGTGATACACAGTAGAAATGATCCCAAATGTAGAGAACAGGCACTCTCTGACTACTTGAGTACAATGTAATTTTGGAAGTATAGTTCAATGTCACCAGCTTGTTTTCCATTTTGTTTTGAGTTGAACTGTGATTTTAAGTTGGTACAAATTTAGAAGAGTGCTGCAGTGTAATGGTCCAGAGTCATTGTGACCCAGGGAAAGAATGATGGCTGCTTTAGCCTTTCCCCTGATGTAATGTTTCAAGGCATCAGAAATCTCTTGCTTGTGGGAGGGTACTTCACTTTGATTCTTGAATTAAATGCCCAAACCACAGCAGTTGCTCTGCTGGAAGGAAAGACATAGGTTGATGGACTAAGTAGGTTCCAACCTTTGTTTTCTTGGCTAACATGATGTGAAGGGGAAGCTTCCAAGAATTTCAAGTGCATATTTAAGTGTGTAGATGAGGTTAGCTATGGAGGAAAAATTCCATACCAAGAGTTATATTTGCCCACAGTATTGTGTGTTTTGGTTATGGATGTTTATGAAGTGTGCACTGCAGTGAACTGCTGCATGCAGAGGCATCCTGAAGAGTTCCAAATGCTCATCGTTTCTGCTGTACAAAGCTGCAGGATCTCAGCACTCTGTTCTCTTCCATCAGAACATGCACTTCTCAATTAATTCATTTTCTTTCCTTTTATCACAGATTTTTGTTCTGTGGTACAACACAGACTGATTTCATTTGCATGACTCTTTCATATGTGGGCTGCAGAAGCTACTCTTTTCCTTTTTTCTTTTTTCTTTTCCAGCTGTAAAGAAACAGCATCAATGTAAAATGGAAGCAGAGTTGTTGTGATTGATTCAAATGATTTTTAAAATATTTGATCGTTTGATGGACTAGAGTAAAAAAGATGTAGAGATGTCTTAAAGGCCTTAGATATGATGCACTGGAAGGTTGATATAAAGCAGTTAGATAATATTAGGTTTATAGGATGAGATAAATCTTAATATGTAGAAGAGGAAGATTTGGAGTGGGTAAACAATAAGCAGTCGAGTTGTAGCTGGTTAAATAACATAATAGCTTTTATTCAAACTTCGGTTTCCCATGTTTACAGCTTGGTTTAGATGCTGCTTAATTACACAAATTTGTTAGAAACACCTCCTTAATTGTGAAGGTAGTGGGAAAATTCACGGAGAGGTGGCTATCTTCTGCCTTAATGTGTTCTCTCTTGCTTGAAAGGAAGCGATCCTACAATTAAAAAACCCTCCTGTTCTCCTGAGAAGTTTCATTGTACGTTTAAGCTCAGAGCTGCAATCGTTTTAAATGTCTGTATAGACGTTAGACTAATTTGAAATTAGAATTCATCAGCGAATGAGCAGCTGCACTTAATAGTGCGAGTTTAGCAGCCAGGGCTGCTTGTCAATACTCTGGAAGGGAGTCAGCTCTCTGATTAAAGATTACAGAGAAAGTGCGTTGGGTAGGTGCTTTCCTTTGGAGCTTAGTTTGGCTAATATTATCTAGTAGTATTTGCAGAGTGACCTCATCCAAGGTTTATTAACCCTTTCCTTTCCATCGCTCTGCTGCTGTCGTAACCGCAACCGAATCGCCGCACGGGGGCTCAGCTGCCGCCCGCTGGGCTCTGCGGGGCGCTGCGTCGGGGCCCGGTACGGCTTGGATGCTCGACGGCGGCCCCGTAGCTGCCATGGGCTCGGCTGAGCCGGGCCGGGCCGAACCGCCGTGCTGCGGGCAGCAGGTGGCAGCACCGCCCCGGCCTGCGCCCGCCGCCTCGCTGCGGGCCCGGAGCCCGGCCGGCGTCCGTTCGAGGAGCGCTGCGTACGGGCTGTCGGCAGCTTCGTGAGCCCGATCAGGCGGTTCTGCCCAGGTGCTGCTTATGGCTGAAGCAGCTGCAGAGCTGGCAGGCGACTGAGAGGAAAGAAAAAAAAATCACTAAAGGCACGCTTCTGTTTGTGGGAGACAGCAAGCAGGTTTGAGAGCAAAAGATAGAAAACGCAGATGAAGCCAGGAAGAACAAGGGGCCACAACATAGAGATCGTCATACACGTGCACACAGCTATGCTCATATGATTGTGATAAATTGTTTTAGTTAGCTAAATGTCCTGGTGCCATTACTGTCTGGTAAAGTAGGAGCACACTCGTATTCTACAGGCAAGTCTGATGGGCTGGGTTTTTAGAAATAGTTTACATTAGTGTGAGTAATGCCCTTCTGAACAGAAGCAGCAGCCTGACTGGTAGTATGGAAAGGCTACTGAGATGGTAGGCAGTGGGGGAAGAAATACAAGATAAATTTGTCTAGCAAAGTTTTAAGAAAACACCTTGGTTGGTTACCCAACGGAGAAGGCGGTGCAAGCACAAAGGTTTTTGAACTTTAAATATACTTACGTAAAAAATTTGGAAATAATGCGAAGGAAGGGAAAGGCATCGAAGTAAGTCCATCCTAGGTTACCTTATCCATGGAATTCTGGGGGGATTACTCTGAAAAATGTAAGACATACTCAATTTTTGCCAGAGTACACTAGCAGATTAATTGAGAAGGTTCAGGGAACCTGGCAGTGTATAGCATTTGGAGAAATAGGCTCTCCCTGTTGGATATGTATGTTTCATCTTCTAATGTGGAAATTTTCTCAGGTGGTCTCTGTGGCCCGCATACTTATAGGCATCCTCAAATCAACTCTTTGGGTGTCACTAGTCTGCTATTTTATCTGACATCATTGCTGAGATTTGTGCTGGGTTTCCTGGCAGCACTTGTTTCTCTTTCTCCTATGTCAAGGTGACGACAATTTTCACTGGAAGTGCTCTCCTCCATGGATCTAATAGCACTTCATGAAAGCAGCATCCTTATTTATAGTATGTGCATGGAGTCTCTGTGTCAGAGAGTTTCCTGAAGGGTAGGTCCATTAGTCACTATTCAGCATGACACACTGGGAGTGCAGAAATCAAACCTAGTTGTTCTCTTGTTATTTGCCAGAAGAGGCACCCAAGAAATGATTACTTTTGAAACAGTCTTTTCTGTCTTAAACTGCTCGTCTCCACTGATGAAGATAGCTTGCTGGGCTATATGTAGGCTATTGTCTGATGTGGTACATCTATTCTTGTGGCTTCCTTGAGAATAGATCACTTGTGTTTGCCTTTTGTGATAACGAAGCAGATAATTTAAAAGTTAAAAAGGAATAACACTTCATAAAAGCTCAGTTTTAATGATCATCCTCAACGAACTACCAGGTTGCAATCATGTCTAATGCAGCACTCTACATGAGGAAATATTTAACTTTGGTTGTGTCTTCCTTCCCCTGTGTTGTATGGTCATCTTTCAGTGTGTTGCCCTCTAGTATTGTCTGAATAAATATGAGAATAGTCAGCTATAGAAATTGAGTTATTTTTACTGTTTTTCTGTAATAATTGTGAGCCCTGAAGGCCCGGTACTGGCAAAGCACCATAGATTTATCATTTAGAAGCAGAAATTTCTGTATAATTTCCCAAATAGATTTTTGGTCCCCTCTGCTGCACTGGATTTGTTATTGTCTCATGTTTTTCCTGGTGTTTCTAATGAGCTGTTAATGAGCTGCTAACTATGTATGTAAATTAAATGGGGTTAGACTCTGAAAGGTTATCAAGAAATAAAAATGCCATATAATAATTCAAAGCATTATAAAAATAAATTAGTGTCTTTAATTTTCCTGGCACAAAGTTGATATTTAATAACCTGTAGCTTCAATTCTTCTAAATGATGTTAATTTAAGACATTTTCAGTCTGTACCCCAAGTGACATAGCAAACAAGTTCTTTCATTCACCCTTCATTACTAAGATACATCTGCAGTCCTTGTGTGGGTTCCTGTGTGCCTAACCTGAATGATCAGGTTATTAAAGGATAGGTCAGGACCACTGGAGCTTACTGTGAATATTTTTATTTTTTTTTTTGGCACTTAATCTGACAGGTAAGGATGTGGCAGTGGTGAATAGTAAGTAGTTTGGCTATGGAGATATTTTAGAATGATGTTGGCAGCTCCAGTGATTTTGGTATTGAGTGAAAGGAGTCGTCTTGTTCCCAGTGGTGAATCCAAAGCTGACCACTGAGAACTCTTGTGGCCTTCCTAACCACATAAAGCTGACTTCTCCCATAGGTCAAAGTGCAAGACTCAGCTGAGCCAAAAAACCCATGGGCTTTAATGCAGTTTTCATCTGAACTTTGTGGTATATGAGGCTACTGCAGAGCAACAAGGTATGAGGATGATTGGTCTCAGGGTACGTAGGTGTAAAAAGAGACCAGCAGGTGCATTTATTTTGTTTGGACAATCAGCAAGCTGGGAAACATGACCAGAGTGAAAAAACCTAGGATTCTGCAGCACAAAATGTAATTTAGTCATTTGTTTGACAAGTGTAGTTTAGTTTAAATAATTTACAATAATACTTTAGAGTATGCTAGCAAATGTTCTGTAGTCTGTTTTGTGAAATTAATGAGGTCGTGGTAATATGAGACTTCAGTATCACACTTTGCCATTAAGTGTCTGCTGAGAAGTAGGACAAGATAGAATTCTTTATGGTAGCTGACTTGTGAAGAAGTCTGGTTTGTCTATGCGATATTCTGCTAGATTTCAGTGTAACTGGCTATTAGTTGCATCATGGTGAATAATATAAAACATTCAATATTTAAGTATATTGAAAATATTTAGATTTGAATGGCTTTTTTATGATCTGAACTTTATAGATTTTGCAGAATATTGTGTCTGGAGTAAGTAATATTTTATGTATTTATTTATTATAATATTTTAAATTATTTTGAAAAATGAAAGAATATTAGACAAAAAGAGTTTATGTAAGTATGCTGTGCCTTAGTTCTGCCGAGTAGCTGGAGGAATTTAATCATACTTGGTGATGTTGCATGGTATGCCATATTTTATTTCACTATATAGCCCAGAAAGAATAGACTTGTTCTGAATTTCATCAGACGTGGAGGTCTGAGGTTTGGTCTTTAATTTTGTTTTTCTCTGCTTTCATGGAACTTTCCATTGCATCATTATCCCATACCTGTTACTGAATCAAATGTTTGGGTTTGGTTTTTTTTTTTGTGTGTGTGTGTGTGTATGTGTTGTTTTCTTTTTTTTTTTTGGTTGGCTTTTTTTGTTTGTTTATTTGTTTTTCCTTTAAAGCATTGTGCCATCCTTACTACTTGCACAAAATGATACACTTAATTTACGTTCGTTTCCCAGAAAACTGATGATTTTGTCCCAAAAGGCTGCAGGGCCTCTGCTACTGCAAAGTCAGCCCTGCAAACACCAGTAGCATAAAGCAGCATTCTGCTGTGGACAAATTAATCCTCCAACATTGTTCCAGTCAAAGAAAAAATGCTGCAGATTAGAAGTGTTATTGCATGCTTACATTTTCAAGAGATTATTGTCAATGAACTGCATTTTCCACTGCATGATTAACAGCAAAATGTCCTTCCCATGGTAATTTTGTTCTAAATGAGTAAAGACTTTCTTCAAGTATTTGAGTCAAAACTGGGGTGGGAGGGTGGGAAAGGGGAGTGATTTAAACTAAAAAATCAATTTAATTTAAGTTCTGTGGTGCTAGTCAGTTCTAAAGCTGATTAGATCCTGGAAACTGTATCTGCTTTTGTTCTGGACTGAGTCTGAAAAAAAAAAAAAAAAAGAAAAGCTGAGAAATCTTGTTATGACACATTGAAATTTATTTTGTAACACTAATCTCTAGAAAGCAGCCACTTCTCTCCGTGTGTTTTCTTTTTCAAAATCAATGCTTGATTGATCTTTTCCAGTGTGCATAGCTTTCTAAAAATTTGCATCAACAAATATACTGCTTTGGACAAAATCTTGTTTCTGATGTTGCAGTTTTTGCCCATATCCTGGTGAGCTGTATTTCTTTTTTTTTTTTTTTTTTTTTTTTTTTTTTTTTTGTCTGCCTTCCTGTGTATCCTGATGATAGATCTGGAAATTTAAAAAGCAAGTTTTGTCTGCAGAAAGAGATAGTGTGGCTACTACCTCCCTGGATGAGATGATGGGTCAGTTCCCTGTGCTGCTGTTCCCTTCAGCCCTTCACTAAAGGCTTGAGACTGATTTGAATGGACTCACAGAAGGCACGAGGGGCGTAGCTTTCTGCTGCTGTCTTGGGAGTGAATGAAAGTTATTCTCCCCAAAAAGCTCTTCACTGAAATACACAAAGGTAGGCAGTGATCCTCCCTCCACTCACATTGAGTGTACTTTCTGAATCAAAAAGCCTCAGTGCTCTGCAATGCTGTTATCAGATGTAGGGGGGACCCAGAGAGTACACTCATGGGCTTAACTGCATCCTCCAGGGGCAGTGGCTTTTCACACTGGAAAGTTTGTGGTGAAAAACTGGAAGTCAGTGTGGGTAGCTGCCAGTTGGATTCTTTTTAGCAAACCCATAGTTTGCTCTTCAAAGTTAATGACACTGACCAGACAGCTAATCCAAAGCCTTGGATGCGTACATACTTTGTAAAATCCACATTACCACGTAAGCTAACGATGCAGTGACTGCTTCAGCTCTGGAGTGCTCTTTATTTCTTTTCACATCTTACAGCTTCATAGCAATTAAATGTTTCGTTTCCAAGGTTCAGAGCCCAGCTTCGCAGAGCAGATGTGAAGTTACAGTCTAGATTAAGAAGGGTTTTAGTGTGAGATGCCATCAAGTACTGCAACAATACAAATGGACACTTACAATTTATTAAACTGGAAATAACTCCACTGATGCACGCCAATCCATTTTGCATTTTATATGTGATAGAAGATGAGGGGATAAAGGTGTGATGATGTTGAAAAACAGTGAGGGTATGAAGTGGTGATGGTGGAATGTTTGCTCTGGTAATTGTTTTACAAGGGAAACAAGAGGAAAAGAAGAGGAAGAGAAAGGAAGAAAAGAAAAATAAGTGCAACGTGTCATGTATTTATGAACTGAAGCCTTCTCTTCGTAGTGAGGGGGGAAAAGGTCTTTTAGCCAAAGGAGGTCATTCCATGCAAACCTCTAAAGGAAAGAGGATTTTGTAATGATAAAAGGAGAGGAGAGTACGCTCCTTACACTTTAATGATTTCTTTGCTGCTCACAGATAGGAACTGGAACTCCACACTATTAGCCACAAATGGCATTTTGAAATGACTTTTTTTTTTTTTTTTTGGGCAAACCCAAAAGACATTGCTAAGATTTACATTTTCAAATATATGCTGACCTTTTTTTCCTCTTTCTTTTAGTTCATTTGTCATCAGTATGTAATTGAATCAATATATTTCCTGATCAACCCAAAGATTGAATAAGGTCATGGGAAGCCATGTGTGGACATTAAAAATCATTATTTTACTCAAAATGAGCAGAGATGGCATAGACCATTCAGAGTTCCAAATGAAATTCTATTAGATTCTATTACACTTTTACAATTATAGAGACGTTCCAATATTACAAGGGGAAATGAAGTCATAATAAAAAAGCCCAGAGGTGTATTACAAAGAAATGGGCATACTATTTTTCTAGTTAAAAACTTGATGAAAGGAGCTCTGCTACTTTTCAGTTGCTGAGATGTGACCTTGCTCTTTTTATAGAAAAAAAATAAATAAAGAAGTCCGGCTTCCCTCTTACTCATGCTATATACATGTTGTTACAGCATGTTGTTAATGAGGACATGGTACTTAAACTAATTCTTATTGCAAAGATATTTAGAGGCTCGGTAATAAGTTTAGTATATTTACATATATATATATATTGTAGTGTAAGGCTCTGAGGAAGTGGCTCTGAGGAGCTACTAGCCTGAATACAGTAGTTGAAAAGTTGGGAGCTTTTGGCACTTGAGACACATTATTGATTACTATTTAATATGCTTTCCTGAACTGCTGTTCTTTGCTTCTGTCCTCCACCCACATTAAAATCTTTGGTCAAGCCACAAATCCCAGATTTGTGGTGAACTTCTTTTGAATGTAAATTTTGGGGAAATTCAGAAAATGTCTGTAACAAAACCCAATCCTACATGCCAGTTAGGCAATCTTCAGCCAGCCGCCTTGCTTTTGAAAGCAAGGGAGTATAACCACACAGATGTGATAATTCTGTGACAGACAGATCTGAAATCTGAGGGACATGGCTTAGCGGGGATGGTGAGGATGGGTTGATGGTTGGACTTGATGATCTTAGAGATCATTTCCAACCTTTAATGATTCTATGATTCAAGAATGTATATCAGAAGAATGAGGTTAGTGTAGAGTTTTAAAGCTAGTCGATATCTGACCAAGAATTGTTCTGTCTTGGCTTCATGTGTAGAAAAAGAGAAGAAAAGAGTTGGCTGTGCACAGTTTTTATTCTTTTCCAGCCCTGCAAGAACTGGGAAGGATTTGGATCTCACTTCTTTTTTGAGAATCAGCCATGCTTTTTGCAATAGCTGAATATTTAAATGTTTGCCTTAATGTAAGCGAACTTTCTCTACTTCATTATAAGAAATGAGGTTAAATTAGGTCTGTTCAGAGATCTGTTAAATGAAAAATAAAACAATGAGATTTTATCTGCCATACGTAGGAAATAGAGAAAGACGGAATGGAATATTTAAATCTTCAATCTGCACAAAGAAGTAACCAGTGCTCAAGTAACACAGAACTGGGAAATGGCAGTATAGAAATACTGTAGGTCAAACATAACTTAATGTCTGGCTCCTTGTCTTTGATTTTTGGAGATCTGCCAGAAAAAAAAAAAAAATGGGGTTGTGCTGAGAAATATTCTTTGGTATATACAATAGCTACAGAACTCTAAACCGACAGAGGATGCAAGAGGAGCTTGGTTTCCATGGAGGGTGTGGGAGGAGGGGAAGGAAGTGTTCCACAGGACTTTTCTAGACTGAAAGGAGGCTGATAAAGTTAAAATGCATCTGTTAAACCCCAGAATAAAGTATATTACTCACCACAATAAATTACACTCATTTTTCAGAAATGAACACTTGAGAGGTTATCAAGTGCAGCAAATGGAAGAGTAGAATAAGAAAGTGTCTTCTTTCCAAGGTTTGGAACACTAGCAGAGCAGTTATGGAAGAATTCATAGTAATTAGGTCACCATTTGTCTGCTTTCTGCATGGTTAAAGGCAGAAGCTGTGATTCAAGACATAAAGAAGTACTTGAAGAGTCCCTTGGTAATGCCAACGAGTGTTAGTGTGTTAACTTTCCCTACTGTTTCCAGTGTTACTTTTTACAATATTCCCTTGGTACCTGAGCTTGTTTCTGCAAGCTATGAAGCCGGGCTGAAATTCAAGGGCCATCTTTGGTACTTTCAGCATTACTACATGCTTACGCAGCCAAGGCAACAAACTGGGCAGATTTCCAGAGGTAGCTGAGCTGTGTTGCTGGATGGGTGCTCTCTGAGCACATTTATGATTTGGCCTCTATTTTTAATTGCTACATAAATTGAATGTCTTGAGTCTAATTTCAGGATATAGATTGCAGGTTTACCCTGGCCTCTATTTGAAGCTACCAAGAGGTCTAAGTATGCTGTGAAGGATAAGCTCACTAATGTGCTATGTGTTTCATTTGTCTTTAAGTCCTTTTTTTTGTTTTGTTTTGTTTTTTTTTCCCCTATCTTATGTTTGCATAGGAGTACATTGCCTAGTTTTAACTGACTTTTACAGCAGTAGCTAATTTCTTGTGTTTGTTTCTTAATAGCCACTCTTCATCTGACATTTTAACTTCACAAGCTGCAAATCTGTTCATCTTTGTTGGTATTTTTTCTGTTCTGTGGTGGTCCTTCTGTCACCTTGAGAAAGAAACCTCCTAACATCTTGGAATTCTCTGGCACCTCCTCAGGACTTAACTTCACAGCTTTCAATCAAATAGTTGCAGAATATGCTTTAACAGTATGGTTGGCTATTGGCAAATGAATTCAAATCTAGGTTAGCTCACTCTTCTCATGGAAGGGCTTATAGTACTAGTCCTGATTATGTTGGATATTAAAATGGTGATGCGTTGGAACAGGCTGTCTGGGGAAGAAGTGGAGTCACTGTCCCTGGTAATGTCCAAGAAACATGTAGATTTGGCACTGAGGGACATGGTTTAGTGGGCATGGTGGTGATGGTTTGGCAGTTAGACTTGATCTTAAAGGTCTTTTCCAGCCTTTATGCTTCTGTGACTCTGTATCTTCATTTTTCTTCTTAAAGTATCTTGCTTGGATAAATGTATTTTGAACCGATGTTGGTTCCATATACTTTGCAAAGTCCTGTACAAGGCCTGTCAGAAGGAATTAGAGCAGAAAGGAGTAAGGAGGAATAAAATCTTCTAATGATGTGTGTATTCCCTATTAAATCAGACTGAAGTCACCACTGAAGCAAGAGACTGATGCTGGATCTTTAATGTAGGTTTCTACATAGTACAGTGCTATCTCCAATTTGGGCAGTGAGATTTGTTTTAAGCCAGTTGTGTAATGAAAATATATGCAACTGTCGTAGTATCTTTGAGAAGGGTTAGTAATAATTGATGAACGAGTCAATTGCTAGAATGACCTCCCCAAATCCTCCTTGCTCTTGCTGAGACATTAAAGTGACAGAATTGGGATCAAGCCAGCGAATGAGAACTTGAAATGCTGTCTTCTCTGATTGATTTCTGGTCAGAGCAACTATTTGAATCTGGTGTATTCTGTAGTATTCTTAAAAGCAAATGCTTAATGACAAATTGTACTTTAATGCTATGACTTCTTGGGCATTTGACACCTGAAAATATTTATAGCTTTGCCATTATTCCTTCTTTCTTTGTTCCTTTCTCTTTGTAGTCATTCTATATTGATGAAGTTGGGAAAATGATAGGAGAAATCAAAGAAGATAAGTAATGTGTTTACAAAACAATTTTTACTGCCCTTGCTTACTTCAGGACTTTTATCTTAGAGCTTGAAAAGTCCTTCTTTTAGCTAGAACTTTTTTCCAGCTCAAATTAGCATCCCTCGTATCCAAAGCTCTTTCCAATGTTAACTACAGTAATTCATTCTGTTAACCACCTGGCAAAAAAATGATTATTTTTACATTGGTTATAGAAGCAGTGTGATTTGAATGGTGAATTTTTCTTTCCTGTCTTCTACCTTCATGGTACCTGCCCTTCTGAATGAGAAGAGCTAGTGGAATCTAACTTTAAATGATTTGTTCAATGCCAGAAAAGGAGTCAGTGTTAAGAGTTGGAGGAATTTTGGCTTCTAATCCAGAGTTCAAATGACTAAACCATACATCTGATAAAACGAAACTTAAGCCTGTGATACCGCATACTGGATAGCACATTTAAAATGCATTTACTTCCCCACCCCAGGAGCTTCAATAGCTCCAAAATAACTTTTAAAAATAAATTGTTTATTGAAAGATTAAGAGCATCTTATTGACTTTGCAGTTATGGCCAATTTCAGTGCATTTTTGTGACAGTATCTAGTCACAGATAGTCTCTTTCCTACGTGTGATGGTTTTATTATTTGAAAGAAGGCTACCTCCTGTTTATCCTTCCCTTGCTCTCATTCTCACAGTCCCCATGTTCCCCCAATGCTTTGTGTGTCAAATGATCTCCTTGTCTCAATTGAAATCCCTCCTTAAGAGAAATCTTCTGTACCGATTTCCTGTAATGATCCCCCCAAGATATCCATACTGATTTGAGACCAGACTTTCATCTACTGCAGCACATGTGGCTGATGATACAATTTCTGAACCTAATACTGCTGTGTTCAGAATAGTTAAAATAAAAAAAAGCTCTAAGAAAAATATCAAACACTTTTTTTCCTTGATTTTTTTTTTTCATTGTACCTCTACAAAACAAAACAACAACAACAAAAAAAAGACTTCAAAAGCAAGGTAAATGAACAGACTGATTTCTAAAGACTAACTTTAAATATGCAGAATGGATGATAATCGCTTTGCAAATGTTTTAAATATGAGCAGCATTCTTTTTTAGAATCTCATAGTATCTTCTGTAACCAAGTACCTGGAGAAGTGCAGAGTAACCAAATGCCTTTATAATCTTTCCCACGTGGCTGATTCTTGCTGTCTTCAACTTTCCTGCTCTTGCCACACTCATCATTCTAAACTCCTGTGTATGTTTAAGACTGAGCATGAAACTGGGGTGCTTTGCAGCCATTGCCCATACCACAGAGACAGGAGATGGCTGTTTCAGCAAGGTTTCCTGGCTTGGGAGTTTGCATCTGCTCAGTTTGGTAAACTGGTTAGCATCCTTCAGTGTGGTGCCAACTCCACCTGTTCAGCAAAGCCTTTGCCAAGCCATTGAATTAAAATGTTACATTCCTTTTATGCCCTTATTTAGCCAATTAATTTACTTTTGCTCTACTAATTTCTGTATTATCACAGGTAGATATATATATATATATTAAATAACATGGGCATAAGTGTACAGTGAGTTGTGGAAATAAAGGGGTGGATTATTTGGTAGTTGCACACATGATTAGTGAACTGCCTACTGCAGCACCTGTATGCTGCTAATTTCTGTAAATGAGACAGTATTAGTTGACCTTTGGGCTTCTGCTGTGGCAATTACAATGTTCGAGTTTCTGGTAATGTGCTACATGAAATCAGAGAAAATGAGGGTGATGGATACCCTTGCAAATATTTTTGGTCTGTTATATTCTAAACTGACTTTCTCCCATTATTATTATTTCTATTATTATTATTTTAGTGTTCATTTCATTGGGGGGTAAAAAAAAAAAAAAAATCCTGACCAGTAATGATAGCAACGCAAATGGCACCTTCTTCTGACACAGACTGGATATTAAATCCACAGCAAAGCCAATAAACTCAAAAGGATTGTGAAAAATGACCTGATGATACACCTGGGCTTGTGACTTATGAGCACTGTGCAAGTATGGACAGACATGTGCAGTTAAAACATGGACTTCATGGAACCATAGCCATTTTTAATCATAAGTCTAAAATGCTCACAATATTTCAATCTGCTCTACTTGAGTTTTGGACTAGTGTCCATCATATGGCTTCTGTCTGGAATATCATGCCACAGAAGTGGAGTCATGGCTTTTCAGTTCCAATCCCAGAAAAGTTTAGCTTTTGGCAGGTGGTCTGAAAACATGCAAAACAAAACGCTCTTTCTTTTAGATCCTTTGAACTGGAACCTCTGAGATAATAGGTATATCATGAATATAGATCTGTAATCCATGACCTTATTACAAATGATAAATTAATATTTCCAAACCTAATTGCCTTGCTAATGTGTACCCACACCTGTCCTAACTTAGTACTTCCATTTTTCAAACTGCCAGTGAAAACAGCTGATCACCATTCTCTACTGAAACAAATCTACACATAGAAAGCAGAATGAATAATCATTTCCTATTGACACAAACACAAAAAAAAGCCCTGTGATATGTGGACAGGAATGCTTAGGAAGAAAAGTTCCCTAATCTGAAAGCTTTGAAGAGAAAGCTGTTTAACTTGCAGGCTTCACAAACATTCCACCTTGAAGTTAACGGACTGGGACTATTATAAATGAGAGAAGAAGCTGGTTAGATGCGTTTAAATGCCCAGGACATCTTCTCCTCTTATGCAAGGGTTTCATTCCACAGCGAGCCTTGTGTTTTACATCTTCTACTCAAGCTGCCGTTTCCTTAGGCTACAGTCTCACTGATTCCTACCTATGCCTTACTTGGGTGAACTCTCATTATAAGTCAGCAGGAACCTGACCAAGTTAAATTTGAAACAATAAGTGTTCCTCTGTCATTTAGAAAAGCATGTCTCTGCAGGATTTGGGCCTGTTAGGTTTCCAGCATAAAGCCGAATTAAATCAGCCTGTGGCCTCTGTGTATCCTTTTGGTGATGTAGCAGATTTGGTGGTTGTTTCATCTTGTGCTTTCTTTTTTGATTTGTGATCTGTAGTACTGTGGTAAAAGAAATGAATGCTCTCCTCAGTGCTTCCCCCCTCCATCTCCCGTGGTTTCTAGTTCAGATATCCAAAATACATTTCAATTCATTTGCATCTTCTCCTCATGTAGAAGTTTCAGTTTTATCAGATCATCTTCATAAACCAAACAATAATCCCACTTTGCTGTGTTTTCTCCAATACTTCTTATTTTTCTAAGAACTAGGTAATTTCAGCAGTGTCTCGTGTATGTTGGCTCCAGTGCAAATGGGTTCTGGGGCAAAGTGGTAAATAAGAGTGTATTGATTAGGAAAGTTATTGAGCTGTAATTTCTCAAATGTCATTGTATAAGAAATCACTGTCACGTGAAGCTGGGTTATCTAGCATTGAATACTACCAAGATTTTTCTGTAGTCCTGGTCTTCCATTTCAGAAATCAGCAGTTTATTGCTAATAGTAAAACAAGATGACTTTCTATGGTGCCTTTGGTTGTCCCTCCCCTATCCAAATGAATGCCACTTTAAAAAAAGATCATCAAAACCAAACTAGAACAAGAAGGAACAAATCCCATCACACTGCCAGCACAGCTAAAAAAAGAACAAAACAAAAAACCAACCGAAAACAACTACCTCCCTACACAAAACCATTCTGATATTGGAATCTCATTTTGCAGTCCTTAAAAACTGAGTGATCCCTAAAAATCCTAGCAGATATGAAATTCGAATTGGGTTGGAATTAAAGTAAGTACGGGGGGGATAGGGAATTTAATGAAAATTTCAGAAGAAAATTGGTGTGCTTCCAGAAGTATATGATTGGGCTATTTTGAAAGGTGATATTGAGAGAGAACAAGATATGAAAAATCAGAGCAAGACAGTCAAAATCATCTCTGAAAAAGCCACAGGTGATTCTTAAAAGAAAGATAGAAAAGAATACTTTTGTGGAAATAACAATGCTTTCATTTTCCTGCAAGTTTTTAACTGAAAAATTAACTGCAATGTAGTGCAAAGAATAGGAGGATAATTGTGAATTAGGAGCCAAATTATGCCAGGCACAATTGAATAAGTTCTGACTTTTCTTACTGACAGACATGTATATTAATAGTTGGCACTTATTGAACCAAATATGAATATTCATCTTCATTTATATTTCAAGGCCTTTCATTCCTCAAGGACCACAGTGCTTTTGACCAATTTCCATCCACATTACTAAAATGACAGCTTTCACTCCTGGGCCCTGACAGAGGTCTGCAGAATTCATTGGAGGTCCTGGGAGGAGGGAACTAGCTCCCGCTCCCAGCTGTCCACAAACACTCATTAAGAGAGGCAAATATCCAGCAGAATCTCTGTGAGAATTTTTAATCACGCAAAGGCTCTGCTAATTAGGTAGCTGATGGGGCATAGAGAGCACAAGGACGAATTCTTTAAACAAAGGACTAGAAACTTTAAGAGCTTTAATTACTTGGGCACAGAGTTCATTTCAGAACTTGGGAGCAAATTATTCTAATAACAATAAGACTGAGCAGCCGGCCATATCAGTGAGAATTGTGTAGGAAACTTTGGTTTTCTTGGGCTGTCACAACTGTGATTGGAACATATGGGAAATTATGGGAGTTATAAAGATATTATTAATAAAAGACTTCATTGTGAAATGAATGTGATGTACACAGTTTCCTGATGCAGATGTGCATTCTGTTCATCTTTTCTGTAAGCACTCCTTTGCCAGGGGGTAATGCAGCAGATTTTATAGCTCAGAATGTGAGGTGTATACTTTCACACAAAACAAGAGCAATTGCTATTTTTATAACAATCCCCTCTCTTTTATTTAGTGAAGGCTGTCTCCAAAACCTAAAGGCTGGAAAGACATTGTTTTCTGTTAGCTAGAAGTAAACCCATTTCCCTGGCTGAAAATTTAGGGTTTGTTCTTTTGTTTGCTTGGCAAGTGCATAAATAGCATGGCTATGTTGTATGTTTTCTACCAAGAAACAGTTCAGGCTAGAACAGTTTTAGGATCCTTCTTATAAGTGGAAAAGGAAGAGAGTGAAATTACTAAGGAATAGGAAGAAAAAAAAAAAAAAGCAGAGAGCTTAAATGACCCAAACTAGGAAACTGTGCCCTTGCCTATCAAGGAAAGAGTATAGAAAGTGCATAGCTGACCCTTGGAAACTGGGCAACAGTTAATGGGCTGCTTACTCTTATCAGTTATCAGTTGAGAAATGTTAACAAGCTGATCCATAACTGAGCACAGGAGACCACGTTCTGCTTCTGTTCTGGAAAAAAAGTTCATCTCCTTTAAGGCAGAAACTGAGGTGACCAGGTAGGAAGGAAAGGAAGCAGTGCTACAAAAGGTTTGCAGTGCTTGGAATGGCCATGCAGTTGTTTTCTGAGGGTTGGTTTCCGACAAGGAGAAAGCTAGTGGCTTTTACCATGTGTGTTGTATATTTTCAAAAGTAATTAGCAATGGCTTGTTTTTTCTCAGTGGATGTGGCACAAGTCACATACGATAGTTACTTGTGTGTTAAAATGCTCATTGAGATTTTAGTACCCAAGAGCAAAGTGTGGACTTTACGGCCAGAGGACTTGGCTCCCTGCTGGTGGGGTGATGGCTTGAATGTGTCAGTCAATTGTGCCAGAATTGCCATGATTTGTTACAGGGAGGTGCAAAGGGACAGGTGGAAACCTAACTGGTGATAATCGAGGGCTAATTATGCTCAGTGAGCAAATGATGGATGGGTGTTCAGAGTTGCAGAAAGAAATTACAGAAGATGAGGAAAAAAATCTGCTGAGGGAATTGGCCTAAGAGAAAGCATTGAGGTTAGTCTTGAAACTTGAACCATGCTTCTGCTTTTATTTGGCATGCTGTTTACTTTGTATTTTGGCCACTGTGGGGGATAGGAACAGCTAAAGGCAGGCAGCTGCACTGAGTGGTAGACAAACTCTGGTTTTGTGGGGGGCTCTATGCATGTGGATAAAGAGGTGGGAGTGCAGTAGACAGTCCTGAGCTATTGTATTAAGAAATCCTTCTGCTCAAGGTTCCTCAGCTACTAGAGTAACAAAACGTATCTGTGAGAGGAGAGCTTTTGGTGCCTGGTTTTGTTACAATTCCCATGGTAGCAGGCTGTTCTGACATGCAGGAGTAATTCTGTCACCTTAGTTCCTGACATTACTGACAGCAGTTACAACAGAATAAGCAAATACATTAAGGGGCAGATGTAAACAGGAGAGCCCTGAGTTGTAACTTTTTATAAAACAATTCCTTGTGTAATGTTTAAAAGCACTTAAGCTTCAGGTACACTGTGCTACTGTTCTCTCCTGGATCCTTCAGGGGAGTTGGGATAAGTGTAGTTTGATGTTCAGTTCATGTGCTGTTCTGCTCTTCTGCCTGCTGCTCTTACTTACTTGTAAGCCAGGTCTTGAACAGCACAACAGTACTGTCCCAAGTTTGAAGACTCTACATTTAAAAACGGACAAAAAAACCCCTCCACAACTGTGCTTTAAATCTTTAAAATGCCTGAGATTTAGCAGTTCTGGTCTTACAGCCCAGAATCCAGACACTTTGCTGAAAAAGAGTTGTTTTACTTTGTGTAAAAATATCAATATCAAGATACTGTATACTATGAACACTTTTGCTCAGAAAGGTGTCTGTCCATGCAGGTATGCAACACATGTAAAATGTTCTGTTTTCTTCAGGAAAAACAATCAGTGTTATAACGTCTGTCCAGTGCGGAGTTGATCAAGAGGCATAATCATTAATTCATACCTGTTCATGAATGTCAACTCTAGAGATGATCACAGTTTATAAAAGAACAGTAAAAATATTCGAATAGCTGAATATGCAAGTCTTTAGAACCACCCTTGTGCAATTCTGATGGAATTTTCCCTGAAACAAGAGTGCAAAGGAGCTACATGTGGAATTGCTGCATGCTGGGGAGAATAATTTTGGAACTGCAGAAACTGTTAATGTTTCCTGACTCTGGAAAGAGAAATAGGAGAGAGAGGGAGAGTGAGGATATTTCTCTTGACATATTCATGTATTGTGCTGGGTTTACAACAAAATGCTGGAATTCCCAGTGCAGAAAGAGGATTTCATGTTTGTATTGCTCTCTTCTGTTTTAACAGTTGAGTTAGATTCTCTTCCAAAAGAAAAACAAACAAACAAACAAACAAACAAGAAAACAAAAAACGTGAGTATCAGTAAACTTAGTGTTTGTTAGCAGTGCTTAGAAAGAGATCGACGGGTTTATATGGATAAGGCAGACCTAATAGATCCAGTACAGATTGCGTGCTTAAGATGCTGATTGAGAAGAACTTTCACTCTAACTGTCCTATTCTTCTCCTCTGTAGGATTTCCCCCTCTCCATTTGGAGCTGTGACTGGGCCTTTGACAAATGCTCAATTTAGAGAACTCAGGCTTAAAATTGAGACTTTTAAAAATCTTTAATTAAGGCTTAGCCCTAGTTCCTCATGCAGGTCATTGTTTTGAACAAGGAAGCAGGACTAAAGAGTTAACTGCTTCCAATTGTAAGTACATCAGTGGCAGGCACATTACAAAGCGCTATACAATCCTGTAGAGTAAATGGTGGACAGCTCATCACAATTAGGCATGGTCATAATGAAGAGCCAGCAGAGAGAAAAGGGCATGGGGAAAAACAGACCTTTCACAAATGTTTTATATTAAGAGAAATTATAGCTAAAAAGGATAGTTAATTAGTTTACAGAATAGGTGGTAATGCTTTCTTTTTACAGAAAAAGAAAACTTTGAAAGCACAGAAAATGGGAGAGTTTCTAGCTGCTGATCTGGAAAAAGAGAAAACAATTTAAAGCAATACTGTACGTGGGTGTTTCTCAAAAGAGATTGTGGTGGGAAGTGTGTGATCTGAGTAATTTACTCTTAGCAGAGACAATATGCACTGCTGTGTTTAGCAGAGACCCTGCATGTAGCCTTGTTTTCACTGGAATGCATCTGTATTATTACAGGTGCTTAAAAAAGACATAGATTCTTATGGTCTGTTTCCCAGCTTTGCATACACTTAGGAAGGCAAAACCCCATCTGGCCTGTGCTGAGAAGGTAGTATTGAGCAGCAAGGTAGCAATCAGCCTTGTGCTCCAGCCTTTCTTCAGTGTGCTGGCTGACCAGCCACTTGTAAAAACAGCATTCATTCTGAAATACCTTATTTGGGGGAGAAATAAAGAATAGCAGCAATCTGTAACACTGTACTTTGAGCATCAGCATGTGTAATTGAAGGTGTAGTGGTGCCTGTGAGACACAGCCTGTATGATGCTACCTGAAGATAGAGCTTTTCTAGCATCAGTGAAGCCTGCCAGGATCTCTTTTCTCCACAACTCCCCCGTGTGCAGCTTGGATGAGACAGATCTGTGTGCTGTTAATATATACACTGTCTGCACACAGGATCTCTCCTGTTCGGGCATGTGTGATGATGATCATTTCTCTCTAAAGTCAGTTGAATTTCTTGCTGTTGGGGTTGCTTCTACTGCTGGCTTGGATATTTCTAGGTTATGCCATAGTTTCTGAGAATTGCAGTTTAGATGCAACCTTTATTTTGTAGTCTGGGATTTGGAAACTACAGCTGACACTCCCTATACCAGCTATGAAAATGGTGTTCTTTACCACTATCTCTGTCACGTGGCACAAAATAAATCTCATTATAGTAGTATGTGTATCACGCCCTGTGCTTGCCAAAAGGAAATATATTTGTACAGAGATCTTAATTCTCTACTGGTAAGTGGGTTCCTGTCAATGGGTGGCTGTTATGGGACTGCTTCAATCTCTTCTGCCCCACAGAAAGCAAAATGGTCTGTAGGAAAGTAAGGAAGACAGCAGTCAGTAGTGTGTGCACTCTATCACTTGACACATCTAAGCTCTGCTAGTACCACTGCAGCCCTGATTTTACAAGTTGCCTGCTATCGCCTTCTCTCTCAGTCTCCAAGTATAAATAATGTTCAGTTACATATCCTTGAAGTTGTGAAACTGCCTCAACAAGCCCTTGTTTCTCTTGTGTTTTCGTTATAGCTGGGATACATTACACAGGACTTTAAAAAGCACTTGAAGTTAGTCTACTGTTATTGAAGTTGGTTGTAAGACCTGTGTGGGAATAAAGTTAGCATTTCAGCAGTTCTGAAAATCCTTCCTGGAAAATATTTCATTATTTTTGTTATCTGGATGCATTTGCTTGTCCTATTCTCATAGACAAAATTATAGAAAAGCATGTTGTCTTTCAGCATTGTTCCCTTGCAGCCCTCCAAATCAACGTTCCTGTGACTTCCCTTTTCATTAAGTCCTCCCTAATCAGATAACATCTCAATATATGTAGACAAAATGTCTTTGTGCATCAATTGCATTTTTCCTTTACAAATTGCAAATTGCATTTTTCCTGTGGACAAACAGATTAGAAATGTAAAAGACAAAACTGGTTTTGGTGGCTTTATTGGGATGTTTGTGAATATAAGCCGTTTAAAAATTAGACTTCATTAGTACAAATGTGTGTAGAAGACAAACCAAATCCACAGAAGACAGGTGTAAAATTGTGAGTTGTATCCAAATTAGATTTATTGGGTCTTTTGAAACACTTTTGAAATTGTTTTTGGTAGGAGAAAAAGACATATTTGTATCATGTAGTATAAAAATGAAGCAGGAGGCTTGTCTTAGTTTAGGTTTAATATAGTGCCGATGTAGGCTGTGTGATATCAAAAGGAGGAATGGAGGCTGGTGCTAGAAGGATAACAGATACATAACGTTATTCTGAAAGATACTTTTGTCCTTAAAATACTAATATGCAGATAAAACATTGCAAGAAAGGCTTATGTGAAAATTTGGAAGGAATGAATAGGGGTTTGTACCATATTAATAAAAATAAAATCCTAGGGTAAAATAGGAAGTTGGAAGAAAATGTATTTTTCCACTCAGCCTTCTAAAAGTAAATTATTGTTGCTTTCATATCCATGGTTATGTAGAGACTACAATTTCAATAATTTATTCAGCTTTTCTGCAGAAAGCTATCCTCAGGCTGTAAAAAATCTCTTTAACTCTGGTCTTTAGATGGGTAGTGCATCCGTACTGGATCAGTCCACATCTGTCATCTTACAGAAATATCCATCTCAGAACCAAAAACCTCTGAACTTCAACATAACAGAAGGAAGGTTCTTTCATACACTACCCATGAGCTGGGACAGAGAATTAAACATCTTTATCAGACCATTTCTATCAGATTTTTTTAAAATGTGATTAAGCAGTGAAGCACATTTGGAGGTGAACCAAACCCAAGATATCGTAGCATAAATTATCCCGTGATAAGAAAAGTATATTTAAGAGAAAAAGAAGAGCAGATAATAAAAAAATCTTAAGTTTTCTGAAGGGTATAGTGACAGGGAAAGGCAACCATTGGAGAAGGCCAGACCTGTAAAGTTTTTTTTTTTTTTGTAGTTTAGAAGCAAAGTTTTAGGAAGCTCTTCTACTGAACGTTGTACATTGGACTGCGCCCAGTGTATTCTAGGAAAATCCCCAGTCAGTTGTCCAGTAAACACTACTATAAGAATGGTTAAGATGAACAGGCCTAAGTAAGACTGCAGGCTCTCTGATATTGCACCACTGATGTGGGCAATTGCAATGTAGAACAATGTAGAAATCTCACTGTTAGAAAAGGTTTGGTTCTTCTGGAATGTTATTTGGTAAGACTGAATATAGCAGCCTAACCTCCTTCCTTCTGTAATGATTGGAAAGTTCATGTCGTTTCTTGTATCAGACTGTGTCTGTAAACCAAGCTTTCTCATAGGCTGCCATTTAGCTAAACAGTAATAATCATGCCAAGCCCTGGTATCTGAAACATCTAGCCCTGTTTGCTAAAATTTAAATGCAGATGTTTAGCTGGGAATTGTTCTTTGTGAACAGGTATTTTTGTCACATCAGAATCTACCCAAATTCTTTTAACTGTGTGATTTATTCTTAATTGAAAATGCATTATTTAATCTAGACTTTAAATGTAGTTACATATGCCAACTTAATGCCACAAAATAGCCAAAGAATATTCTTAAGCAGTATGTCAGCTAAATTTTATTGCAGGTCCATTAGTATTACCATTAAGCTGCTGACTAAAGGTCATAATGAATACTTACTATTTTATATCACCCAGGAGGTAGAAAGCACAGCTGGAGTCTATTTCACTACTTGAACACATATAATACTTGACAAATCAGTGGATATGTCCATCTTATCAAAGCACTTTATCTGCCCAAGTATGTAACAATTCTTCTAGTGTGCATTGCATAACAGGCTGCAGAACTTAAAGCAAAACAAATTCTTACTGAATGGTTAGTTGTTACAGCTCTATGTTAGGTGCTGCCTACACTTTTGTGATTGCGCTGATATTTTGAAAACTCAGTCAGGTTTTCCATGACTTTTGCTAACCAGTTTAACAAATAGGAAAAGTAACGTTGAAAGTTCTGATTTAAAGATGATGGAAAAAATGTTCTGGGTTTTTTTTTTCTTGATGCTTTGCTGATACTGTTTTTCATATTTTCTCAATCATCCCACACCATTCCACCTGCTGAGGTCAAGTTCTGCTGGAACAGCAAGATTATGCCTTTTGTACAGTTAATATTTCTTTAAACAGCTGTTGCAAAAATAGTCCTTAACCAATCACACATCAGTTCTGTTCATTTAGAATAGATTTTTTCAAAGGCATGTTGAAAAAAAGATTTATCAAAAGATGATCTAATTTATATAATTACTTAAACTTGCTTATCTCTTATTTCTTGTGAGTTGTGTGAGCAGGATGAATTTGGGATCTGTTCAGCTGTTATCTGTTTAATGGATTCTCTGTAGTTCAATATAATTTGCAAAAGAGAAGCTTTGACTTAAGAATTAAAATACTTGCTATTTGCCACTTCCAGGAGATTTCATGAGTACACACAGCTATGCAGGAGAAAAGGACAACTTCCTTATGAAAAGATATTCCACAGTCCTCTTGGTTCTATTTCTTATCCCTATAGAAATATCTGTGACACTATGTGCTACGTTCAATTTCACATTCATTCCATCAACAATGACACTATACCTACTCATTTCTTATAGAGCTTTTGCAATGTGTTTTTTAGCAGAGTTATTCAGCAACAACTGACTTTTGATCTAAAATGAACTAAAAATATTTCATTATCAAATATCTGTGTGGGAGAGAAGGAGAAAACTTAGACCTCAGCTGTGTTTTTCTTGAGTATCTTCTTACATCAACTTGTTCAAAAGACTTATTTGCATTCAAATAGGGTTATATTTACAAAGAAAAGTAGGATCTTCATCTGGAAGACTGGCTGTTATGTCCATTAGGAGAGCAAACTTCTGTTCCTTTTCTTCTTAAGAGCTGTTATTATTAGTCATCTTCCTCTTCAGTCTGTTATCACCTGGCAAACCCACAGTAGTTGATGGCAAGGCAAGAAAGTGTTATGGAAGAATACCTTCCTTGGTCTCATCGTCCTTAATAATTAGGTAGGCCAGTAGCCACTGTTTATAGCAAGGTGGTATTTGAACGTTGGTGTTCTCTACATCTCAGTCATGCTGGAGGTAGAAACATACCCAAGCTCTCAGAGGAGCAGTGTATGTAAGTGTCCCAAGTCCACAGTTAATGTCAAAATACTTGCTAGGTCATCACCTCTGGTTGTTCATAGAGCTCTGAGCTGAAATGCTGCCTTCCCATAAAAGAACAAAACAATTGCATCGTAGCCTTACCTTACTTCCCCATCAGGCTACTCTAAACTGGAATATCTTAATCTGGAGAGAATGGCAAAACTGCATTGAGAAGCAGTGGAAATTGAAAATCACAAGCAGAAAAATGGGAATTAAAATTGAGAGTTATTTTAAGAGTACCTGACACTGAAAATCTAGAAGTTCTGTTTTGTATCAGAGACAGATAGAAGTCACACTTGGAATAAATGATTATTATGCTATACATACCCTTCTATATCAATTGGTAACTCCATTTAAGTTCCCATAAACTAGAAACAAAAACTGAAAAACGAAGCTGGCAGGATCAAAGACAACAGTTTTTATGGCATATTTAGTTACCAAAAAACGATCCTGCACCTCAATAATTGTCTAGCTCCTTTAACAGATGGATACTTCAAAATTCCTCATCCTGAAAAAAAATCTCTCACTAATGAATAAAAACACTTGCCAAATGACCTAATAAATACTTTCACTGCACTGGGAAGGAAGCGTGTATTGTGTCCAAATACCATCTCAAAGCAATGAGCAACGTAAAAACCCTTTAATAGTTTACTTAGAAATGATCTTTTAAAAACAAACTTTTTTTTGTAGTAGTAGTTCAAGCAGTATTATGTGATCTCAATGCAGGAGTCCTAAAGGATGTAGCTGAGGTGATCTCTGGTCTACCTACATTTCTGTTAAAGCATGTGATTTTTTTGCACACATTTAAAACATGGGGTGATAATATTGTACCAGATTGTAAAACTGTAAATTTTGATTTGTACAGAGTAGTCGGCTCGCAATTGATTGCGAGTAAGCTGATGGAAAGGTTGATAGTGAATTCAATACATGGAATTAAAAATGGAAACCTGGTTATTGGCTGTCAACATACTTCTACGATGAAAAGAGTTCATCAAAGAAGCTTCCAGTATTCTCATGTAATAAAAAGTCTAGTGAATGAACTGTATAGACAAAGAGTATTTAGGGTTCAAAAAACTGTAGATACCATGTCTGGATAAAGAGGAACACCAGTGCTTTGCATGTCCCTGCCATATGAACAAAATGAACTGTGAACAGGCTCACTGACAGACACCAAAGGGCTGCTATCAGTGGAGAGCACTCACTGCATTGACCATTTCCAAAGGTGTTCTGTAGAAACTGATTCTGGCCACAATCAGTGTCATTCTCAGTGACTGGATAGCAAGAACAATAATGTGGCTAAGAACACTTGGGGACCAAGATTGGCAGCAAATTATGAGGGAGGTCATCCTCAGGCTTTTATTACTTCGTATTATGTAGCATACTTTCTTGGAAAAATAGGTATTTTGACACAGACAGTTATATGATTGTACAAAGAAGATGAATTTAAACAGGAATGGCAACTGCATCCTATAAAACAGGCATTGTCCTAAAAGTTGATGATGTCAGTGGAAAGAGCTCTGAACTGGAGTTCCTATGGAGATGCTCAGAAAGTTCTGTTGTACTCTGGGTGCTTAAATGGCAGTGATGGGTTGGTAAGTGATGTTACATTCTGGAAATAACTGTTTGCCAGTCAATACCTTGCTAACTGTTCTCTTATCTCTAGAATTTTCTGTGGAGTTTATCCTGTTTTTGCATTTCATGCTCCTTTAACTCTGTGTTATAGACAGACCGTTATGAAGCAGAAAAACTTAGATAACCCAGCAATTTAGTGAAAAAAAATAACTGCAGAAATGCTGCCCTGAGATGGTCCTGTGGTCAAAGACAGTAAGGAAAGACCTGAGTGTCCTGGAGATTTTACTCGTTTCTCACAGGTTTTCTTTGCAGCTTGGAGCCCTTTTTAACAATCTGGTCAGAAAAAGGAAGAGGAAGCCTTGATCTCCACTCTTGAGGTGGATTTCCTCTGGGACTCTGTAGAAATCACACTCTGTACATCAGCTTTCCATTTGTAAAATAATGCCGGTGTCTCCTCAGTCCTGAAGGCAGTGTGAAGGTGAGTACATTAACAGCAGAGAGGAAATACTGCAGCAGTGGGCACCTTAGGGAAACCTCTCTGTAAATGAGACAAATGTGTTGTGTGAGGGGATATAAATGAATCGGCTGGGAGAAGCCTTTTCCTCACTGTCACTGCAGAGAAATTCCGGACAGGCTACTTGAAAGCCATCTGCACATTTGTTCTAAGGATATTTTTAAAAGCTGAAGACTTAATTTTCAATGTGTTGGTACTTGTATATTTGTGTGTTTCAGTTCCATTTAAGCACTGTGTATCCATTTACATTCAAGAATACATTCATGCTTTATTAAATGTATACTCTGAGGTCCTAACATACTGGCTCCAAATGGCAGTTCTACATTCATGCATACTTCATCCCTTCTAAAACATTTAGTTCTGTGTAAAACATTTAAATTCCTTGCTATCTGTAGGTACTGTGGCAGTCATGAATGGCCAAAGAAAGCAAAGAAGATGCAGGTGTACCCTGCAAACAAAAAGGGTTTCAGATTAAATATCATTTACTGAAAAACATTAAATCTTTATATGTTAGAAAACCAGAGTAACATTCGAACTAGTCAAAATAATGTACATGTATTTCTACAAATGGTCAGTGGTAAAAACTCCAATATTTATTTCTTTTTGTAGTTTTTAGGAAGCTAGAATCTTATTAATATTTTTTCCCAAATTCTTTGAAAGGTATAATAGCTATGTTATTTGATAGCTAACTGACAATAATTAGCCTATTATGATGATTAATGCTTATTCAAGACATTTAATTTGCTTGCTATAAGCATGGTGAGACAGCTAATTTGAAGATATGCCAAATGCAGTATTTAGTTTTTATATACAACATTTGTTTGGCTTTCCAAATGTAAAATAATTGACAAAAGTAATCATAGCCATGGATGTTAGGTCAGCAAGTTTTCATTTCTCCTTTTAATAACAATGATGTGTTACTTAGTGAACCAATTAGGAAGGTAAACTTTACTTGCATTAAAAAATGCATAAGGCTAAGGAGGAATTTCTAAATTGTAGTTAATGGAATGTCAACTGAGATGCATATTCTGTCATTTTTGCCCAGGTGAAAACCATCTGTCCTAAACAGATAGCTATTCTCCACCTTCTCCCAAGGAAGAAGGATACAAGGTCATTTTTATGCACCTTCTGATCAGAGTTGTATTTATTTATTTTCTGATTTATGAAAGTCAATTAAACTACTGTGCCTGAGCCAGAGGTTCAAATAGACAGTGAAAGAATGAATTTCTTCAGTCGTGGCTACAACTCACCTTCACTTTCTTTTTTCCTTGGGGTAAGTCTATACGTTTGTATGGATCTAGGTCTTGTTTGACATTTTTGGAGGGGCAAAATTTCTTTGCTGCTTCTGGTTAGCTAGGCTCTTTGTTCCAAATAGCTGGGCGCAAAAGTTAGGTGTCAGGGAAAATTTTCACAGAGAGAGTAATGAGGTGCTGGCACACACTGCCCAGAGAAGTTTGGATACCCTGTTCATGGAGGTGTTCTAGGCTAGGTTGGATGGGGCCCTGGGCAGCCTGATCTTGTGCTCAGTGTAAGCTTTTGTCTCTGTCCACAGTAGGGGTGTTGGAACCAGGTGGTCTTTGAAGTTCCTTCCCACTCCAAGCCATTCTGATTCAAACTGTTTTGAAACATTTGAAGTCTCCCCAAGTATGCCATAGGAGATGGAGCCAGTGGAAGAACATATAGGTGCTTACAGGGAGAAGAAAATGTCTGCAGTTGTCTGGAAAGCAATCTGATGCCTTTGGAAGAGAGGAACAAGGTGCATTTCTTAACTAAAGCTATTGACATTTTCTTTAATGCTTTTCTTGGCTTTCAGCCTCTGTGAATTAAAACACTGCAAAAAATCCTCTTGCATCACAGAGGAGTAGGTATAATGTCCATGCAATGGTCAAATCTGCAGTGTAATCATCTCTGTTTGATAATAAACATCTCTGCTTGTTTTTTTACACAAGGCATTTCTGACTTGTCTCCAGCAGCAGATAGAGATGAGGATCACTGGAAATGGGAGGATCTGCTTTCATGAAGTGCCCTAATTTTTTTCTTTGTAAATCATTTATCAACCCCAAATTTGTAATATCTGGGGTGTGTAGCAGAATATTTGTTCTCATTCATGCTACTGTTTCATCAAACTGCTGAGAAAGCAAAGTGCCCGGATGCTTTCTGTCTCTGATGAATAAGGGGAGAAAGAGACAATTGTTCTCTTAGAGGTGATGACAAAACACAAAGCTTCTGTCACTTGCCCAGGATCCTTCTAACATTTTGTTATTCAGAGGAAGCTGGCAGTTTGCATTAATCTGTATAAAAATAGTGGACCTATTTCTGTCCACTTGATCTCCCCTTCTCTGAAATGATCACAAGCTAATAGTGCAGGTCAGAGCCTGCATTTATCCCAGCACTTCCACTCTCTTGCTGAAGCACTGTAGCATTTAGGACTTGTAAGGGGCCAATTAGTGTGTCCTGAATCCAGTTAAAGTAGAATATAGTGGCCATGTCCTCATCAGTAAACTAAGCAAGGCCAGACATTGACTTGAGCACAGTACTACAAGCATTTCTAGGGCTTCCGTGCTACCAGGTTTCAGGCCTGGTTTTTATTAATGTCAACTAGTTCTTTCCAGGACGATGATGCTTGGGTGCAGGTTTGGGCTGTCCAAAGGCTTTTTAATAAGCAGTAAGGATAAGAGAAGAATTTGATCCAGAGCCATGCTGTGCCATACAAGAAACAGTAAGGCTCTGGGAACTCGCTGGATATCTAACACCCACTAATGTTGTCTTTATTTTTCATCTGGTATCTCCCAATACTTCACCACCACCTCTGTAATTCAAAGGAGTGTGGGGACCAATTTAAAATCCATTGAAACAGCCTTTGGTGCTCTGCAGCAGATCCTGGATCAGGGCCAGGAGGTGAACTGCTTGTGGCAAGCTGACAGCAGTGCTCCCTTGGTGGGTGCCACTGCTGGGGGCGGTGAAGATCTTAACAAAAGTAGTTTGGCAGATTAACCCCGTGACAAGCTCTGAGCTCTCAGTGGGAATTGTCCCAGATTTTTATAAACAATTATAGTTCTCTATCCACGTCTGCTGGACTATTATATACTTTCAACATGAGAAAGCAAGAGAGGATTTTTTTGACTATGCTGAAGCTCCTTCTGTCTTTGTACTCTAACTAATCTAATCAGAGATTAATTTGCTTCTTTATTAGCTCAGTATTCAAACACACACAATGTAGCTATTTTGTGAACTCACTTCTGAAATAGATTATAGCAATGTTTTTTTGTTTTTTTTTTTTTTAAAGAGCCTGCTAGCATTGCAGATATAGCCACTTAGTACTATAATAGTCGTGCATTAAAAATGCTTCTGATCTGGTATTACAAGGGAAAATTAACTGTAAACAGAATGGAAAAGCGGTACATCATGCTTCAGACTCAATCTTACTCTTTGAAGCTTAGAATTATTCAGAACTAGTACCTGAACAATTGAAGTACATTAGCCAGTAATACAGCTCTACTTACTGACAGGTGGAAAAAACAAAATCACCATTTTCTTAGTTTGATGAAAGTTGTTCCAACGGAAAAGCAAATCTTGAGGAAAAGCATTAACATATTTGAATAGTTTAAATAGGCCATTTCATCTTGCTGATAGCTTACATTGGGCCAGGATCTACCCCAGTTGAGGCAAAGCTCTCAACCAAAGCAGAGAGATGAAATGCCCTCCTGGGAGAGGGGCTGTCTAAGAAAAGTCACCATTATGTTAAATTCCCCCCGTGCTGGTAGTTGAAAAGCAATATGGGTGCATTACTAATGGATAAATCTGACTGATGATTTATTACAACAAATTCATTTTTTAAATTGAAACAGTTCAAGTTTGAAACGCATTGAAGCTAGAGTAGTGCTCACAGTGGCCTTTCTAATGAAAGAATATTTTATTTTTTCATTACAAATTTGACCACTTGTAATTGGGTTTTTTTGCTGTTGCTGAAAACTTAGCTTAAACTTGGAGGTGTTTGATATGGTGAGAGTTGCAGTAATCAGTAGCTTGTGGCTTTTTCTCTCTTTTTATACTATTTCAGCTGTGGCTAGCTGCATTCTGCTCTCTTCTTTTCAAATACCATCTAAAGGTCCGTGGTTGTTTGTGTACCACAGATACAATTCTTTTGCAACGGAAAAACAAAAGAAAGCAATAGTGTTTTGAATGGAGGGTGCCTGATTGATAAGCTAGTTGGAGCCAAACCTGCTCTGGCTAATTGTCTTTCAAATGCCCTCATTAATCAAGCGGAGGAGTAACACTGACAGGAGGGCTGTCACTGTTCTCATGATTTCCTACCACTCACAGCACAGTGTGAGACCTGGCTGCATACCCAACTCGTGGCCTTTAAAGCAGTTTTAATGCCTGCTCGCTGCAGAGCACACCTGGCTTTGCTGGGATGGGGGCCTGCCCAACGCTGAGGCATCATCTATCCCTGGAGACCAATTTAGCAGTTATTTAATGATTCATAGCTTGATGTCTGGAAATGAGTGCTCCACACGATAACATACATAAACAAATTTAATTAGTTTTCCCCTTTTTTGCATAAGTAGCCACCAGTGTATTAAAACTGCAAACAAACCAGGTAGGCTGCCTGAAAAGTCATTGAAGCTGGTTAGCTTTGAAAAAGGACTATGGCAATTTCTTTCATCTGTTAGTAGTCACTGGTGCTGTTTGGCCAGCTCCTGAACTTGCTAGGTTTGCTTGTTACTGAAGAGGGAAGCAGCTCTTGCATTTATTTTTTACTTACATGTGGAATTAAAGATTTATAGAAAAAATCTGCAAGCTGTTGCTGGTCCTCTTCCATTCAAAGGCTGCAGAATACAGAGATTTGTCTTGTTTGCAGTCTGTTCCAAGTGTCACTTGGTAAATGTGAAACAAAGGTGTTTAGATATGGGGATTTTTTATCTCATTTCCACAACACCTAAAAGCAGAGCAAAATGTTTCATGCTTAATGATTTATTTTTTGTTCCCGCCATTTGCAGCTCTGTGCAATTAACACTTGTGAGATATTAAGTGTTATGGAGTTTTTTCCTCTGCTGTTACATGCTTTGTATGTTCCTGGAGGAAGATTCCAGAGTTGATTGTCCAGAATAACATATTGTCATTCTGCTAAGCAATGCAAGTGAATATGTTTATATGGAAAAAGCCTTGTTTTTCATATATTCGTATTGTGTGAATTTGAATACTTCAGTAACGTTTCATAGGGCTGGAAATTATCCAGTGAAACACAGAGTATGGAAAAGTTTTATATCAGATGTGGTGCAGCAGAACAATATACAAGGAGTCATATGGATGAAAAGTGCCCTTTGGCTTTTGCTTTGCTTTGATGAGAGATCAGGTAAGGCTGCCTATAATGTTGAGTAATGTTTGATATTTTTGGACCATGAGAGATGTTTACTGATGTCCATTGACTTCTTGTTTAGTGCCAACTAGTTTTGATGCAAATGGAAGTACCTCTTCACGGTTTTTTCTGACCTGTTTTCATAGTTTTGTTCACAATGTGATGCTTTCGATCATTTTTAAGCACTGAATACTGCTAATAGCCACTGACTTTGATAGCTGGGCATGTGCACTGATCAGCTGTGCTGACCCTCACCCAAGGGCATTCTGGTGAGAAAGGAAATGGATCTTGCTGATCCTGTCATTCCAATCCAATGGGGAAGTTCCCTGGCACAATTGTATTTACAGATGTTCTTGGTGGCTTGACCAATGCATTGGTATATGTGTATTTCAGATGGCACATTAGAAGAGTGCCTTCTGGTATAAAATGAACTACAACCAGTTAATAACCTATGAGTCAGTTCAGGTTTCCTGCAGTAACCACGTGTAGACATTTCGTCTCAGACTTGACCAAGGGGCAAGAAACTTAGATTTAAGAGAATATTTTACTCCCCACAAATGAAATCCAGCAAGTTCAGTGGAATTTTGTTATTGAGCTTTCTGGAGCCAAATTCTGCTTCATCTCATCAGTTCAAGTATCGTCAGCATGAACACAATTGGAATGAAAGAGATGATGGGGTCCAAGAAATAAGCTAGCTTTTGACCTTTCTTCTGGAAGTTTAACAGAGATCATCAGGTTGGTTGTGCCAATACGTCCCATCACAGAAAGTATTTTCTTTGACTTGCTATTAGTTTTATATCCAGGCGCTTTATTTTATTATGAGAGCCAAGGCTCCAAGTGCTGTGATTTACAGGGCCTGCAATTTACTTGGGTAGATACTTCCTCTTCGTTTCTCTCCTTAGTAGCCAAAGCCTAAGAGCTTTACAGGGACAAATTAAAGCCAAAGTATTTGCTCCTAAACTTGACAGTCTTCCGCCAGTACTGTGGAGGAAAACGTTTCCATTCAACATCTTTAACATATTCGTCTATGGACACTCATAAGGCTTTCTATTTAGTGTCACCATACCTCTTCTAAGTCTGGGATGTCAGGATTTTATTTTGGTAATAAAATCTTGTTCTGCTTTGAAATATGACTGTAAAGTCTTCACATAAGTGCAGAATAATTATTTTTACTGTATTAGAAAAACATTTCTTATGTGTCACTTTTTTCCTCCAGAATTTTTTTTTTTCTTGCAAAGAAATAATACTGCACTTCTTAAAATTGAAATTGTAGACCATTATCTACTTGAGTATAGAGAGAGTGGAGAGGAATCAAACCGAAATTAATCTTCAAAAATAATGCTATGAACAAAATAGGTGCTGATTTCCTGAAGGAAAACACTTTATATTGCATCAGTGCACAGAGAATGTAACTCCTTCTCCTAAAAAAAAAAAAAAATAAATAGAAGGAGCTGGGGGTTTTGAGAATGCGTAGGAACAAGAAGCCTTCAGAAAAAGAGGCGATTTTATCAAGTCCAGTTGTGAACTTTAATTAGGCAACCTAAAGCAACATACACTTCCTTTCTGCTGTTGCTAATTACAGGCAGTGTGATTGTAGCCCTGTAATTGTCATCCAGCAGTTTGTGCTGGCTCCTGGCACTTACTCTGTAGGGCAGAAGCTGTCTGCTTCTGCCTCTTTTCTCTTGTCCCTTTGAGTCTAGGCTCCCCAAATAAGGGTGGCTCTTCAAGACACAATGAGGAACCAGAATTTGTGCTAAAGTACTTTTTCAAGAGCTCAGAGAGCTCAGGCCATTTTTAAGGCCTTCAGTTTTTCAGACCTTGTTGGGATGCTTGCTCACCTGAGTGTCTGTGTGCAGTGATGTGCTCCGTTGAGGAATGTAGAAATTCAGACATGAAATCTGCTGAACAGGCAGTACACTTCCTGCTCCCTTTAGAGCATAGAATCATGAAGGTTGAAAAAGACCACTAAAATCACCACGTCCAACCTCAACCCATCCCCACCTTGCCACCAAACCATGTCCCTCAGTGCCACATCTACACTTGAAGTCCTACCACCTTTGAGAGCAACCAGAGCATCCCACTCAGCGTTACTGTGGGTACCCCCTCACTACTGGACTTGGTCCTCAGTGAGGCTGCTGGCAGCTTTTGCAGGGGCCTGTGGTGCAGCACGTAATCTCTTTTTTATATAGCAGTTGATATTTTCAGTATTTGGTTAAATGGCCAGATTATTTTTGTTCTGTCTGGTCTCTTAAATTTGGTGTGTAGGAGTAGTGATTTCCCATGGTTACTGTGCAGCCACCTAAATAAAATACTTGCTTGGGAAATAAATTGTTAGTGATTTACACTTTGGATCTGCATAAAGAGTATTTGCAACACTTGTTTATAGAAAAAAAAAAACCCACCGTGTTGCTCCCATTTGAGATCAGCCATGGGTTTAAGCTAAAATTCTGGTTAAATATGTTCCTTTCTGGCACTATTATGAATGATGGCAAAGAGTTTACACAGTGCTTCTGCAAAAGTACATTTAAGCATAGCACCTAAATGCAGGCAGTTACATACAACAACGTTTAAGATGTGCTAAAATTCAGTAAATGGATAGGACATTGGTAGGTGGCAGCTCTGGTTTCAGAGTTGGCATTAGACACAGATTTACTTGAGCCAGGGTTAGTATTCTGCCTTCACATGAGTGGGAGAGGAGAATCTGCCAGAAGGCAACTTCAAGAAGATCAGTAATCAGATACCCAATAACTTGACTGACTGCTGGAGGCACATTTTGAGTAACTATGTTGCTCTGTAGCAACGCAGTATAGAGTGAAATTGCAGGTTAGGCAAACTGAAATGAATTGGTAGAGCAGAACAAAACTGATTATTTGATTGTTTAACTGGTCACATGCCCAAACTTTCTTTCTAATGATAATAGTTGTGATATATTAAAAATGAACAAGTTGATAAAGGAGATCTTAGTAGTGAAGAGAGTTTCACATCTTAGTTTCCCTTTTGTTTTTCCCATTATGCTTTTCTCGTATGTAATTTTAGTTACTAATCTAAGCCATTTTGTAAGCTTTGACTTCTTAAAAGCCAGAAGAAAAATAATCTGAAGCATACTTAAAGTAAAGAAGTTGGCAACATATTAACTGGAATATTTTGTATTTTTGTGTTACAGAAATGCTGTTGCTGGCTCAGGCTCTGATTGAAAGAGATGGGGATACATTGTACATTGGTTAGAGAAGACATACAGCAAAAGGTTTTCATTAAAGGGAAAACGTATAGGATTGTCATTTAATTTAAATGCTGATGGATCATGGGTTAGATTCTATCTGAGGACTCATTTTAGCCTTAAGGTATAGAGTATATCTGTGAATACAGTGGTAATGCTAGGTGTTTCTCCAATGGTTTATCTGTCTAAAAATAAGAATTGAAAGGACTTTTCTGAATGTGCAATATCAGCTTATCCCATGGGGAAAAATATGTATCTGGAAGATCTTGCTTATGAAAGGGAGATACACGACACTGTTACTCTTTTGGTAGAACATCCAACTTGCATGCTGCTACGAAGTAGGTTTAAAACTAAAAATTGAAATTCTGTGTCAGTGGATGTGTCTGGGAAGTAAAAGCTTGTTGTGACTATATGGAAAGAAAAATTACTGATGAAAGATGCTCATTGTGTTCTATAGCAATACAAGTGTATGTACTGAAAGTGCTTCAGTGATGGAGTCTGAAGAGTTACCCTGTACAAGTCAGATCTGAAGAGGACAAAATAAACCAAGGCATTATTACTGCAACAGACAGAGTTAAACTCAATTTTGCTTTTAATTTTTTGTATTGTGGAGACTTATTGGTTTGGAACTGCAGCTAACTCAAGCAAAGTCAGTGTTCTTATACGTGGCAGGGTTTAGAAAATCAACAGAAATGTAGTTTGGTCGTTTGCTGTGAAAACTTCACTTCTACTGAACACTGCTGATTTACTGAAGATGTTGATTTGAGCTCCAGAAGCAGTAGGTAGAGTTCAGAAGTCTTAACAGAATATGAGATGTAAATGTCTAAATCTGGGGAAGTTACTGTAGATTCACTTTGCAGTCAATTGAAGAAAAATGGGCACTTTCAGAGAGTGATTCATCTCAGCCTAAAATAGGCAAGTCAGATGAATTGCCCCCTGGAGATGCCTGTTTATTTCCTTTGACTGTAGAAAAGCCTACAGTGACAAACTCACAATTAAATGTCTACCCTTTGGATGTCTAAAGCTAGATTAGATGAATCCCAACATGTGTTAATAAGGACAGGCTTTGCTGGCTGTACTGGTGTTGAGTGACACCTCCCTTGGGAGGTATTCTGGCAGGGCTTTTCGTAGAGTGAATTGAGAAGGTCCGACTGAGAAACTCCGGATGTCCCCATGCAGAATGATTCCACTGCTGATTTTAAGCTTTTATTTCCATCTTAGATTCAGTGGTGTTTGATTTTCTTGCAGATGAAAGTAGCTCAATCATCCTTAATTATATTTTGTGTAATCTTAAAATTGAAAATTTGTATTATTCTGTGCAGAGTTAAGATGGCTATCTAACCTTTTCAAAAGCAGATGACTGTCTGCTGTGTGTTGTCCAAATTTCTTTTCCCCATTTGCTGTGTTGCAAAGTATGGAGTTACGTCCCTGTTAACCTGGTAAGCATGCTGGGATGTGAGAAGAGGGAGTTTTTTAAAGAGTGGCAAAGAATGCTACCTTTGGAGAACATCTATAAAACTGAGCATCTAGCTATATTCACAATTGAAATCCTTGCTTTTATTGTTTTATTTTACACTTGTTATTAATGGACTCATTCCAGGAGGGATATAATGTTACAAAAAGATTTCAAGTCTTGATTCTGTATAGTTTGCAAATTAGGTGAACGAGAATTATCAGAAGTACTCTTCCTTAAAAAGGAAGAAGCTTGATCATTCCGCTATGCTGTGATACAATACTTTCAGCCTTTTAGGTCAATGGATTATTTTCATGCTCAACTTCTTCATGTACAAAACAATTTGAACATAACAGACACGAGGAAGGAAAAAATCCCAATAGTATCTGTGACTTTTTGTGTATTTTTTATTTCTCAGAGAACCTGCCATGCATATCATAATTAGAACTTTATTCTTGAGGTCGTACTGGTTCAGTGAATTTATACCTGAGCTGACGCTTTCAGTTATGGACTCTTCTGTGTTTTCTGACAGTCTCAGATGGGCCAAAGTGGCTCAGTGATTCAACATACCTGTCAGCCTCCTCCATCCATCAAACTTTTTTTTCATGTTTTGAGAAATTTTTAAAAGAGAACAGAAATTGTCCTAGGTTCTTGAATATATGAAAGGATTTTATTTTAAAAAGCAAACAAATCCACAGAAAACAAACAAAAAACTCAACCCTTAAAACAAAAATCCAACCAACCAGATGTAATGCAGCGAGCTTAAACTACAGACTATAGAAGATGCAGATTTGCCCGTAAGTTCCCAAAGAAAGTCCTTTCTTATTTAACATTGTTCAATATTACCTGCTATGCACAAATATTCTTCTACAGAAAACGTAGTCATGAATTTAGCTGTTTGTAATTTACCAGGAAAATGAGGAAAATGCATGGAGAAGGCAAGCTTCATTCCTGGTACTGGATTTATGTACCTACTTCAGCAGGAGCAATAGGATTTCTGAACAGACAATGCCAATAAACCTTTGTATAATTCAGATTTAAGCAGATGAGTTGTATAACAGTCTCTATCCTTCACTGAACAATTCTGAAATGAGAATTTTGAGGGAGTTCAGAGTAGCATACAAGTTGCTAATTGGTATTATGTGTTGCAAACACGTCAAGCAGAGGAGGTCCTGGATGCCGATGTGCATCAGCTCAAGTGCTTAACAGAACCAGCTCTGTGCAGGGGGCTGCTTTGTGCACATTCTCTTTTAAATCAATTCTGTGTTAAGTCTTTGAAAAGAATCTCTGAAGGCTATTCCTCACTCCTGTCATTATTTTCCTACAAATTAATTTTTAAATTCTTCCACTGTTTAAGTGGATTTATCTCTACCAGTTATAGCAAAGAATAATGTGTTTAGAAGTAAGAGTGTGCTCTGTGTAGAAATTGAATGCTCAGACTTGATGAGGTTACCCTGGAAAAAGTGGATGCAGTGTGGTTCTTGGCCTAATTACCTTGTTCTTGTTGAATTCAAATCGTGCAGTTAGAAACAGGCAGTGATTTGAGCAAACACAACAGAAACTTTCTTGAAGAAGCAAGAGGAAGTGAAATGGAAGGGCATGGATCTGCTCGTTTAGTGAAAGCAGTATTTAAATGTAAGCAGCCTTGGTAAAACTTACTAGTGGCTGGATTGGGAAAGTCAGCAGAAATGTACTTTGTAGTATGGTGTGCTAACACCAAAATTACACGAGTGCTTTGGTTTGGGAGCAAAGTGAGGTGCAGGCAGTGGATGCCAGGTGGGTCATTAACATTAATGACCTGCAACTGCCGCAGCCCCCACGCCTACTCTGGTGGGTGGCTTTCCTTGCTGGTGCAGTAAGGCCTGGGAGGCCAGGGTTGGACTGCAATGGCAGATAAAAGACACCTGATTGCATGGCTACTGACTGCCATATCTTATACCATGCTTTGTGAATCACCTCATTTGAAGGAGTGGCAGTGTTGGTGCACTTTAGTTATCTTTAATACCTGGAATGCTCTTCAAAACTCATGTTGCCAACTGCAAGGGGAAGATATTCTCCATATAGTATTACATTTTGTGCCTCCTAAAAGAAATGCAATATGAAGTCAGTTTCTAGTGTTCTTAACTTAGCAAACATGTTTTACTTTGCTTCAAACTCCAGCTACCTTGTTTTTGTCTTCTTTCCTTCTCCCCATCATACCAGATTTGTCTTTCACTTACATACATCTAGAACATGTTTTCTAGTGAACTTCGGAGGAAAAACAAACCCAACCCAACATATGGAAACAAATTTGAATGCACTGAATTGTGTTGATAATTCTCTCATCCATAGGCTCAGTGAGAGCGGTGGAAATTGTCAATGTCATTATGGCAGCCCTGGTGATATAATCTTTGTCTAGTAATTGTGTGGTAGGCTGCAGAGAGTCTTAGCAGTTGGCCTTTCTTTGTGCAATGCCAAAAAAATTTGCTTGGGCTGTGCAAGTGTCAGGACTCTTACCACCTTTTTGGACTCTTCTGAGAACAGTGGACTAGAGAAAATGAGCCCCCACAGCCACAGATAGTATAAACAGGGTAGATTTTAAGAGCAAAACTTCATAAAATTGCTGTATCATTTTAATGTCAGAATTGTCACCGGCATAAATGCGTCCTTCTGCTTTAGGGTGAGGCCTTTGCAGTTAGTCCATTACTCTAAAGAAAACACTCCTGGGCCTTGGAAATATTGTTTGAAGCACTTGTTCATCTACTAATGTGAAAAATAGTGAAGTCTTTTTTTTTTTAGGTAGTTTTAGAAGTCACAGGTAAGTTTCTGCTGAGATCTCATGTGCTTAAACTTAAGTTTGAGGCTTTCTTTCTTCCCAATCATCTCTAGAATTACTTCAGAAAATGGAAATAGAATTTAAAAAATAAGTCAGAATGCTCACAAGGATTGAAAACATGCAGTGCAACTCTCACAAAAAATGCTAATTTTCAGTGACGAACAAAATTTTGAGCTAACCGAAACCAACAAGAATTTCATATTTTCAGTGTGGACAAATTAGCACATCATTCAGATTTGTCACTGAAAATTCAGTTTGGACTTAATATTGTTGTGATTTTTTTTTTTTTTTGCTTTGTTTTTCTTTAGATTGAGTATATACATGGATGTTACCATATTTAGCTGTACTTCTAAATCACTGCATGCACCATGTGTGACACTGGAATGCTGTGTCACATTTTATTTCTAGTGAAACTCACATGTTTGTATGTAGCCTGCAGTTTCACATGATGCTTAGAGATGGAAGCTGCTTGCTTAGACAAGGTCACTTTGGGAAGGTGGCAAGATTCCCTGAATAAGAAAGCCAGGCCTGAGGTGCCATTTCATTAGACAGCCTGGGATTCCTTCTTGTAGAAAAGAAGAGAAAATGAATGCTATGGAATTTAAGCTATTTCAGCTTTTCTGTAACCTGGAAAATGTTACTCATGGGCAATATTCTGTTGATGGCCACTATTGGGCCTAATGTTCAGCACATGTAAATTAGCGTATTTCCTTTGACTTCGGTGGAACTAAGTCAGTTTACAGTGTTGGGTAATCTGTCCCCTCAGCTTTCTGTAAAAACCAGTAATGAATTTAGATACGGGACAATAGTATGATCTGTCATAGCTCCAGTTTCCAGGAGGGAAAAAAAATTAATGTTCATATTTGTCCCATCAACGTGAGACCAGATTAAACTGTGAAAAGGAATCTAAGTAATTCAAATAATCAAATATAGAAACGCTGAATGTAACAGACTTGTTTTGTTTTGCAGTGAGTGTTTTCTTTGTCAAACTTTGTAACTTCTAGATAGCCAGCTAGTTTCCAAAGCTTCTAACATCACTTGAGCACCTGGAATGGAGTAAATGGAACATATTAACCTGAAAACAATCTGAAATTTTTGCTTTTTGATTTTTCTCTCTTTCTCTCTTTCTCTCTTTCTCTCTTTCTCTCTCTCTCTCTCTCTCTCTCCTTCTCTTTCTTTTTCTCTCTTTCTTTCTCTCTTTCTTTCTCTTTCTTTTTTTCGAGTAGGTCTCCTGCGGGGGCTCTGAGAAATGGGATGAGCTCTGTGAACTGGGTACATTCCTTCTGCCTTTCTATTCTGCTCCCATTCAGCACTTGTAATGGTAATGAAGTCTAATTACAAATGCATGTGACTGCCTGTTGTAATCTGTCAGTGTGTTTCTGAAAAACCTTGTGCCAGTTCAGTATTGGTCATTAGATAATAAGGATTGATAAAACGTAAGGGGCAAAATGTTAAAAATGCTACTATCGATTAGAACGCACCTTAATAATGAAACCATGGGCCTGGGGACGAAAGCCATGGATCATTTTGACAATTCGGCCTTAGATTGTGGATGAGACAGAGTGGGGACAATTAATCCCTCAGAGCCACAAATCACAAATAAAGTAGTTGCAGCTCATTACAACCTGACCTTGCTAAACGGCCTTGAAAACATAAGTGACCTTCTAGTATTTGAAAAGATTACAAAGATCTATTGAGAAATATCTTAAAAAAAAATTTTTTTTAAAATGTTTGGGAACCCCATGACTTAATTTTAACAGAACTGTCTTGATGAAAGAAGCTTTTAACTTTACCACCTTTCATGAGCTAAATTGCAAGCTTCTCGTGGAACTGATGGCAATACTGTAGGGAAATGTTCGGGAAAGATCTTAAAAGTCAAAAGTCTTGCTCTCTGCAATTAATCAGTGGAAGAATGTGCTACAATAGCTTTGAAGAGACAATGGTTTCAATGAACTATCTGGTAATTCCAGTTAGGTCTTTTATAAATGATCTGGCATTAATGGAGCACTGCATAATTACAGGAAAACATACTCCTTTGTGCTCTGCAACTAAGTCCCTTCTCAAAACTGGGGAATATGTTCAGCAAAGTGCTTCATGAACACCCCTCGTGTTCCTTCCTACTTCTTTTTAAAATATCCCGACATGACAGCGAGACGAGGCCACGCAATTTGCATTTCTGCCCATTCACATGTGCTGCAGATGTTGTTTGACTAAGTGGAGTCATGACTTGAATACCTTGTCATGGGCTAATGTGTGTAGAATTCACAAGGCATTAAGATGGGTTATTGTGTGACTAATCAAAGATTCCATGATAAATAGCTCAATTCCTAAATGTTCTGCTTAGAGCTGTACATAAAGTACTGAGTTGCTAGTGAAACAGTCCAGTTTAATTTCATCCAGGTTTAGCTCTTAGATATTGTTTCTTCTGACTGGGCAAGATGGTGACATTCCTTTATTTCATTCTTGAGGAGAGCTAGTTTTCACAATCTCTGGTGTTGTGGTTGGGCAATGTGTTTGCACTGCTGACTTCTTGGTTCTTTGGACTGGGCTCATGTGCAACTTGTTGCTTTTTACTTCTTTTCAGTGTATCTGAATGAGATGTTACTAAATGTCTTCAATATGTATAAAAGTAGGCCTTCCCTGAATACCCCTTTTCCTATAATACCCGCTTCTTTGTAAATACAAGAAACTTGTAGCTTTTCCGTGCCTATTCTAGACAAGAGAGGATCTCTTACAATGCTGAAGGCTGCCCATTAAGAATGCTCTATCCACACACCTCCCTGGTTTTGGTAAGAGAGATGCAAGCAGTGTGACTTTGGAAGTGGCCACATAACTGCTGGCATAAAGGAGATCAGCTCTTAGTTCCGTAGCTCTTTCTCATTTATGGAGAGAGATCAAGTATCATATCATAATATGGAAACAGCAGGTGAGCACAGATCTGCTGAAGCATACTGTCCCTCAGAAATGACACCTGGTAGGTAACATTTTCTGCAATGATGCCTACTATGAGATGGTCCTATGATTTTTAGGTCAGTGCAGAGGACATTGCAAGAACTAGCAAAATGTATCATAAGTGCAAATGAGCTCCATGCGTGGAATAGGTGGTTTTAATCCACTTGCTCTGTAGGGAGTGAGGTGAAGAAAGACCCATGCTGTTGCTAGAGGAAAGCCTGCTATCACAGCAGCTGGATCTAAGGCAACCTTCATGATTGTTTCACCCTGTTATTACCCAGGTGAGCTTCAGCCATGCTGGATCTCTTGCATTCATGCTGGCCTTGGATGATCATGCTTTCTGTGTAGGAAGTGACAGAGAGATTGCCATGTGTTGTCACCCTATGTAACATACTGCTATTGGCTCTCTGCTTCTTTCATCAGCCAGGAAGGCAGATGAACAAAATGGTTGAATCTGAAGCAGTGTTTGTTAATTGTGCTGTGACAGCCAAGGAAAATTATAACCTATCCCATTGCTTTAATAGAGCAACTAGATATGGTCAGAAAGCGTATGTTTTCAACAGCTTGATCTCTGAGCTGTCATGCTTTTTGTGTGACATCCCATCTCTTAACCTCCACTGAGGAAGAATACTTCAGGGGCCAAATGCATTAGTGGAACAGAGACTCTGTCTTCAGTAAGGTGAGATGCCAAATTGATCATTTTTGTATTAAAACCTGCAGTACTAAAAGTACTTCAGAACTAAAAGTAGAAATCTTTGAAGTAGCTGAGGACTTTAGGTGCTTCCAACAAATGGAGAAGAAAAGTGATTTTAAGGTGCAAAGATATGAGTAAATACCTCAGAGTACCAGCCCTGTATTTTGGCTTTAGTGCCATTCCATACAATGCATCTTTACAGGCTTTTTTTTCCCTCTTCCCTTCTGTACTCTTTTTTTTTAACAACATATGGAATAACAGATTAAAGGGTACAGAAACATGAACACCGCAATAAAGCCAAGAATTCAAAAGTTAAAATTTTAGCATATATATATATGTATATACACATATGAATACTATCCACAAAGCCTTAATTGGGCCCCCTTTTGTATATACATTTTGATAGTGCCTCTAATTACATGGTCACACACTGCTTTTTCCCATGGCCCCCTGCATAGTTCTGTGCACTAAGTGGAAGGTGTTTGCTGAATGAGCACAGCTTTAAGTTGTTTTTATTCTTGCTGTGGCTCAGGTAGTCCCAGGCTCTCTGCACTGTACGCTGCTCAAGACTGAGACTGAGCACAGAATTGCTGATTTCCTCATGGGCTTTTCCTTGCTGTGTGTTTTACAAACAGTAACGCTTATTTTTGAAATGTGTTTACTTTGAGATGGCCAATGAAGCTCTTCTGCTCTCGCATTTGAGAAATAGGTGGCTGGGTGGTTCAAGCAAGGAGTTGCAGAGCCCTGGTGTTTTTGCAGCTCTCCACAGCACAATGTGTCTAAACCTGTCTGCCCACAGACTCCAGTTTGCTGCTAATGAGTGCAATCTGATGTGATTTGGAGCTCTTTCTCAGGACCCAGAAAGTAAAGTTGCTACGAATAACAAACTCTGTGAGAAAGCTAGTGCAAGTAACTTGCCATGAGTTTTTTTAGAACCAAGTGGTCAATACTGACCCTAATCTGCATGGGCAGAACTCTAGTGTGCTAACCCTGTGACCATTCAACCCCTGGCTTAGTCCCTTGACTTGCTTATCTTGTAATTCCAGGTCTCTGCTAACAGCAGGTGAAGATTGTGTGGGCAGGCAATCTCCTTCTCTGCCAGGCCCAGAGCATTGGTTTGGGATGAACGATGCTGGGATCACCTGGGAGAAAAGGTCATTTATTCATAACAAACATGCAGTGGGTGAGGGCTGTATTAAGATTGTGGAGAGGATCTTAATGATGTCATCTCAAAACCCCAGAGTGCTTCACTTTGCAACCTTAGCATTCTTCTAATGTAGTTTGTGTGTACGTGTTTAATATCTATTGTTTTTTCACATATAAAAAGATGCTAACAGGCTGTACACTTCAAATACTTTTATAAAAATTCTGAAGTTACCTTTCTGAACAGGTTTTTGAAATCAATACAGAGAGAGCTGCTAACAGGAGGTAAACTACAAACCACAAACACTTTCAATAGGATAGCTCTTTTTATATCACATTTGATATCATTTTCACAGCATGATCTCTACTTTCATACTGTGATAGCTTTTACCTGGAGTTTAGATGATTCATTTTTGTAGTGGATACTTAACTTTTATATGAGGAAAATGCAAGAGAAGCCAGCACAGCATTAAATGAACTATAGTTGCAGCATTAAATGAACTACAGTACAGTAATAACATAGAATGCTCAGATCTTTGCCATCACACAGGGTTGGACTCATGAGTGCTCTATCGATCCGTATGTGAGCAGATATGGAAGTCTGGAGTTTTTCTCACTGCCTTTTGGCCTATCTAATTCAACTTTAAGAGTATATTGAAGACTTGGAACTTACTTAGTAATAGTTAGAAATCCTTACAAGATTCTGCTTGATAGTTAGCTATGATTTCCTGTTGGTTTGGATCATGGAGATTCATGTGCCTACATCAGTATGTTTTCCAGTCCTTTGCTTCTCTGAAGCTTTTTTTTTTTTTTTTTTTTTTTTTTTTTTTTTTTTTTTTAAAGAAATTTGGCAATCCTATTCTTGCACTGACTTTTGCTGAAAGTACTGCAGAGGAGGGAGAGCATTTTTTATTATTTTTAATATTTCATGTAGATAGTGATTATTCTTTCAAAGACATCATGATTTTTGTGTAATGTGAAGGGAGTGCATGATTTTATGTCTGATATATATATATATATATTTAAACTGTAAAATGAAGGCTGGAGTTGAGGTTTTATGGGGCTCCTCTGCCTCACTTCTGTTTTTACATGCTTGTCATTTCCTAGGAACCATTTAAAATGAAGTTTTCTGCATATGGTCCCCCAACAGTTTTTTCAAGTGAATGCCTCATGTCTTCATATTTCTGAATAATGCAAAAATGTAAAACCAAAAGCCATTGTTGTGGTCCTGCTGAAAGATGGTTCGAAGACAGAAAATCAATAGCTTGCCTTATTTCTTCTGCTCAGCCCATCATCAACTTCCCTTTCTTCAAGTTTCCATCATACGCTTTTCACTTGTCCTCACCAAGAAAGATGCAGGTAAAAGAGCACTTCAAATGGCCTGACAGTCACATGCTATTAGAAATCTGTCAAACACAAGACTGTTCATCAAAAATCATCTCAGCTTCTGAAAAGAATGAACAAACTGATTTATAACATAGGTCTGATAAGGTTGAAGTGGACTCATTTTTTTTTTAATAGGGTTTAAGACTCGTGTGTGTAATTTAGTTCTTGTGTTAGAAACAACAAGAAGAAAAGAATCCTTTCTTCCTTATTCCAGATGAAGAAACGATTACTGAATCTAAAAGAAATAAAAACTCTCTTAGCTTTTCTTCCGCTTTTACAAACTGAGAATTGACTTGACTCTATCAAACAGTATCTTCCAGCATTGCAGTTGGTCAAAATGAAGGTGTTCATCCTTTTCTATATTTGTCATGATTAAATAGTTTAAAGTAATTTTGAAATAAATGAGTCAGTTGTTTAAGCAGTACCAGCTTTGCTAATAGGTAAGAAAAGGTCTTATGCTGGGGTTTCACACATTGCTTTCTGCACTCTTCTGACCTAAATAGAGTACTGTGTTGAACTGATATTCCTGCTGATCCCTGGGGTTCTTAATTCATGTATTCAGAAAACTCAGTGCTTTGTATTCCTTGAGATACACCCCACAAAAGCTCAAATACACACAGAAATGCATGCTAAAGATGCCCTTCTTGCACCCCACCGGTATGATCTTGACTCCAGGCAGGAAGGAGGTTTGCTTTCCAACTCAGTCATTGTACACACGGTCTTGAATGCGGCTCTCCTCATAATGTGGCTCTGTTTCAGGACTCTCTTCTTTCTTCTTCTGGAAGTCAGGAGACAGATTCTGCCTAATGTATGTTTTACAGTGCAGATATGACTGCAGTGCATGAGCTCTCCCCACTCTGCCATTTAAGAATTGCGTATCTGAACTCATTTCTAGCAGGTTAACTTATTTCTAACCTTAAAAGGAATAATGTTATTACCACAGCCACCTAACATAATTTTTATTTCTAACACAGGGATCTTAGTCAAGGTCATAGCCTGTGAATGCTAGCAGCTGTACAAACATGTTGTGACAGCTGTGTTTCAGAGAAGGAGCTGTAACTCCAAAGAAGATGGCTGACTGTGCCTTAGAGATTGTCTCTAACGTAAAATAATTGTCCCCCAGTGTACAGGTTTCCATGAAAATACTGGAATGTGTGCAGCAGGGGGTTGATTTGTACCTCTGGAGAATTCTGCACAAGAACTCAAAATCTTGGACAGTTTTATGCATTCCTGTTATTCTCTCACATGAATGGCAACTCTTTCTCCCCATCTTTCAGCCTGTCCTTCCTAAGGAGCTCACACCTCCCGAGTGCAGCGCTCTGGTAAGTTATCCATGATCCCAATGAGATTGCAGCCTTGCTGCCACACAGAGACCTCTAATTATTCCTCTTTGTTTCTCTCCTGCTGCATGTGTTAGTGTTAACAGGCACTTGAGAGAGGCAGCCGGTTGTGCTGATTTCATTGTTCATGCTTGATGTAGGCCGCTATCAGCTTTGTATTGTTTGTTACAAGATGTACTCCCCCGCTCCCATCACCCAGCATTGCTTGCCAATCCAGTCCACTGCTTTCTCAGTTGCTTGTGGAATAACTTCAGAGGTGATTATCCTAACTTAAAGCACTTGAAACTATCCACTAATGGGAAATTTAATGTTGCTAGAAGAACTGAATTTTGGCTATGAGCATGTACATCTCTAAATGTTAAACAAGAGTCTAAAGATTCTTGAATCATGAAGTTTCTTTCTGCTGACCTAGCATTTCCCAATGTCAGCAGAAGTCATAAAGGATCTTTGAGGCTGGAAGAGGTTTATTGTATGATGAGCTCATCTAGGACTACGTCCGTGCGTGGAGCTGCCTCTGTGCCCTGCACCTTCTGCTCCATGCTGCTTTTGATGTGGGCAGTGGAGCAGAGCAGCGCCCCAGTAAAGATACATTTGGGCCAGGAGGTTGGCAGTCTCCCTCTAGGATGTTTTTGCATGAGGCAGGGAATCTAATAAGAATCAAAGGTGGCTAGAGGGGAATCCCAAAGCTTTCAGATCCTAGAATCCCTGCAGTGAGACTTCAGTTGCTGGTCTTAACTTTGAACAAACAGGTCAAAGACTCCCTGTGACAGTCTTTTAATTTAATTAGACCTCTTTATGTGATTAAAACTGCCTTTGATATGGTTTATTAACAGTTTCAGTTCCAAATTAACATTTTACCACTACAAATTAGGATATTGGTCTCTGACCTCCTCCCTCCCTTTTTTAAATCTCCTTAAGGAAGGTTTTAAGCAAGTCAGCGTCTCGCAAAGCGAGAGAATGCAGGTTAAAATATAAACTAAACATATTTCTTGCAGAAATAGGTGCTCAGACTCTTTGATTGCATGCAGAGATTCTTTAAATGATAAAACTGTGTATTATCAGTGGAAGGGAAGGCCCTGTTTTTTTCCTAGTATGAATACTGGAACATGTAGAGGCCACTGATAATTGAGTTAGAAGAACCCTGTCTGTGCTCATAGCATCCTTGTTATGAAGATTTTGGTTTTTTTAAAACAGTTGTTAATGAGCACAAGGTGAAGTTTCTGAAAAACCAGATAGCTTGAGTCTTAAACTGCATAGTGAGCCCTAGCAGGAGGTTTCAGGTCGAATCAGAATCTGCATATTCTTAAAGTCCTAAGTGTGCTGTTAAGATGCTGTAAAGAGAGCTAGATACAAAATCAGACTCGTTTCCTCTTATCTTCAGAAGAAGCATGATATCAGCTTCACCATGAGCTAGAATTTGCCCTGCTATCTGATTAAAACATTGTTTACCAATAAAATATGGGAGAGTCTCGCTACCTGCTCCCTTGCCCTTGCACTGTGTGCAGCAGCACTCTGTCTTCAGTTGTGGCTCACATGGAGGTGCGTGTTGGCTCAGAGCAGCTTCTGGCTGCCAGCAGAATCCTGCTGGGGCACTCAAGCTGAGGGCTGTGATGATCTGTCTTACAACACTGGTGGTCATGGAGGGCTTGACATCGCAAATTAAGGGCAGTGAGAGTTTCACTCTCCATCTCTCAATCTACTCACGTTCACTGCCTGAGTCGAAGAGTCAACTTCAGTTTTACTTGTAGGAGCTGTCAATAGGAGGAATAATTAGGCATCTGTCATTGAGTGAAACTTAATGAAAATATACCAAGAATTGATGGTGTGGCTTATTTTCAATCAGAATTAGAGAAATGGTCATTATGAGTATCCATCCCTTGTGTGGGAACTGCTGAACCATGGCCTGAAGCTCCTGATTGATCACCTGAGGTGAGCAATGAGTCAGCCATGGGAGCACAGGTGAAGGCAATTCTCCTGTGCTGTTGGAAGGGGTGGAACCTGGCTCCAACTCTTCTAGATCCATTTAAGAGCTGACTACCAGTAGGGAAGGATCTCTTCTGGAGAGATCATCCTCTGGAATTCACAGTGAGCCCAGGATATGGGTAAGTATTCTATCTATTCTCTTTTAGTATGAAAACTGCTTAACCAAGCTCTCTGGTAAATATTGTAATTGTAACATCTGTATATTCATTGATTATACACCTCTCCTCTCGTTTTTTTCAAATACAGCCCCTCGTCACAAGAAAAAATCCTCACTTGGGCAGAGCAGTTGACAGCAACTTCTTAATCTGCTGATTCTGATCTCAGCATCCTGAGTAGGGGGAGATATGTGTGCCTTTGAGCAGTAACAGAGTTGTGGTACCTACCAGGACTTAAACTGATTGTCTTTCAAAAGATTTAATTATGAGCAGGTGTTTATGTAAATGATGATTCTGCAATTTGCCTAATAGTGTTTTTTCCCTGCTTCTATTATTCATTTCACTATTTCAGTGGTGGCATCCAGCTGTGATCCAGATTTACAGTCAGACCGTTCTTTATATTTAAGTTCTTTAAAAGGTAATATTTCACCCAATAGCATCCAATAATGACATTTGCATTTTTCTGTATGTGAAAGTCACTTGAATGAGTTCTGTGTGCTTGAAGTAAAGTAAATGACCAAGGGAGGTAACCACCTAGATGTCCTAATCAGCTCACTTTGTTCAGTGAAATAAGCAGCACGTCACGTTAGATAATATAGCCAGCTTTTCCCTAGTGGTAGAAACTCCTGCTCAGAAAAATCTTTTAAAATTCTTTTTAATGCTGCTAATGAGCCTACATACAAAGATTTTGTGACTTAGTACATGTGCATTAAGCTATGCAGCAAATGAAATGCATCCCTGATGACATCATACATCATATGTAGAGTACCCAAAAGAGAGTAATAGGTGTGAGCGGTTCGTTTTTAAGTGGTGTTGTAGCAGATGTAGCTGGGCTACCATCTTGCATTCCTTTATCAGAATAGCAATGATGTCTTTGGTCTGGCCAAGCTTACCACAGAAACTGCTGTGGAGTCACAGAAACTGCTGCGAAAGAGAGACAAAATCTGACAGATGTGACTCCAGAGCATCTTGTTGTAAACCCCCAGTTTTGAGGGACTCGAAGGGCTTTAGTATCACTGCTTGTCATCTTTCTCCTGAGGTGGCCTCACTTTCTACCTGTTGAGGCAGCAATAGCTCTCTGCATCTTACTGAAATCTCACCATACACTGTTTTCCTGATTTGTGGCCTTGTTCTGAGCTGCTCATTTTGCAGAGCAAGTTCTAGAGGTCTCAAAAATCACATGATTTTTAAAGTAGAGTTCATCCTTCCTACTTCTATAAACAAGTTGCAGCCACAGTCAGAGTGCACATTGTGGTCCAGGTTATCTTAAAATTATCTTAAAACTGCTTCCTATGTGAGTTAGCAGTTGGTGTGTGTGACCAAGTTGAGTGGGACAGGGGGAACCATTCTCCTATAGCAGGAGTCAGTGGGACATCGTCACACCAGATGTAGCAGTTACACTGAGCTGACTTGTTTCCTAATCGTACTTGGTCAGCATGGTTAACTTTTTTGACAAGGGCTTTTTAATTTAACATCCACATTTGATAAAGTATTGTAGACAGTAATAGCAACTGATAGTGTGCTAACGATGCTACAGTGTTTTTGCTCACTTTCACTAGGAATATTTTGAAACTTTCATTTTCAATAAACCCTGAACTGCTGCTGCCCAAAGAGATAGGGAATACAACAGAGGATGTGACCTTTCTGAATGTTTTCTTATCAGGCAGCATAAGTACTGTATGTCCCACTAAGCTGCTTCAATAGAACCTTGTCAAGTTATCATGCTACTCGACATGTTGCTGATAATGAATACATAAAAGCTTTAGATATTGAAGACTCGGTGGAAATAAATAAGATTTACTGAAAAACTGCTCAACGTATATCCCAGGGCCACATTTTTTTTCCATGTGGGTTGTCTGCTTCCTTTGATCCTTTAGATAAATGGTATGATGCAGGAGTTTCAACTTCTTGAAATGTAAAGTGCAGATGTGGGTAGATAAATGTAGAAAGTAAATGGTCATCTATCTCAGTTGCAGAAAACTCAATTCCATTGTAATTGCATGTCTTATTCTTCCAAACTGACTGACACTTTGCTTTTCTGCAACCACACGCTGCTTTTGTTGGTATTTGAAATATCTTCTCTTGTCCTGTGTTTTTATGAGGGCTGAATGTTGGGGAAGAGTCGTACTCATAATTTTGCCCCAGTGTATATATAAATTCTTTCAGCTTTAAAGAATTAATGAAAAGCCATCGAAACAAAACCCACCGAACAAAACTAGAATCAGCAACATCCTTTGAGTTACTGGTAGATGTCCTTCAAACCTAGGTACTGGAATGCACTTGCTGGGAGGCTGCCCAGGCTTTGTCTGCTGACTCCCACCACAGGTGGGAGGGGGCAAGGATGCGAAATGTCAGGACATCTTAAAGAGGGATAAGGAAACTTAGTCCTTCAATTCTTTTTCATTTTGGTAGCCACATATGTATCGAATGATTGTGTCTAGGTTATCTGAGACTAGATAGCCACGCTGGCTGAGTTTGACTGTTTGCGAACACTGACTGTTTGCTTCATTAACAGTCTCCCAGAATAACAGCTGACAGTGCTGAGCAGTTGATTTGTTGCAGAGAAGCTTCTGAACTTAGGATGTAACTTTTGATATTTATCAAGGATGTCTTCGACAAGAACAGTTTGTGTGCCTCTGATGGTAACTTAATACCTTCTGAATCTGATCTCCAGAAAGTCTGACTTGGAAGAGCTGTACAATTTATGACAGCTTCTTAAATACCTATTAAGGTATTTTTAGTAATCTCTTCACTTTAAAGATGGGGGGGAGGGGGGGGAACAGAAAAATACCAACGCATTCTGTTCTCTCTCCAATTCCTTGTTTTTCATTCCTTTAGTGAAGATGACTTTGAGATTTGCTTCAAGTTTACTCATTTAGTAGGCTACTATATGCTTTATACAGAAAACAAGAAATTAATATTTTCCTCTTTTAAAAGGGTGCCAAGCACATGCAAATTACTAACTTAAGAGGCACCTGTGGAAGCTGTTCATTATTTCCTCCTTTTGCTCTGAAAACCATCTTTTTCTAGGAGGCTGTTTTCATTCTCCCGCTGTATGTAAAGAGACAGTCTTATATCTGGTATCCTTGGCTGAGGCTTATTCTTGTGTTTAAAGTCACCTCTTGTATTTGACTGATCAGGAGGAGGTGGGAAGTGCTATTAGAGCACAGTGGCTCTCTCAGTGGCTGTAAGCAATGATATCTAACAATGCCCTGAGGAGCTAGTTAAAAAGTGCCTCGCACACTCAGGAAAGCTCTTTAATGTAACTGCATTAGGAAGCTGTCAGTTGCTTGTTGGGCAAAACAGGCTTTTTTGAGCTACAAGGATTATTGAAGCATTTGTTACACAATAATTTGGAAATCATAATAAAACATTTCTAATTTTATTCCCCCCCCCCCCAGCAAACAAGTAATGGGTGCAGCACATAGCATGCCCAGAAAGCACACTTCAGAGCCATGAAGTCTTGTTCATTGTCCTAATTGGGAGGGCAGGGGGTAGTAGCTGGAGCTATTTTTTTTAAAGTGTACTTTCCAGAAGTAGAATTTTCTAAGGCAGAGGTAGGAAATAACTTATTTGTATTTTTTCTACTTCACCACTCCCTCAAACTCTTCCACAAATGCATTTTAGTGTTGTTCAAATGACAAGTTAAATGCTCATGAAGTGTCAGAACTCCAGTAGGCGACTGAAATGTTCTCAATGTTCCCTTGTAACAGGAATTACAGCAAAAAGGTGACAGACAAGCTGAGGCTAGATATCACAAACACGATTTTGTCTGGTAAAGGTGCTTAGCAGCAGGCATCCTTCTGGGCTTTCCACAGGTCAAAGTCTTACATGGTTGAAGAGATGAGGGATGCTTGAAACATTAAAATAATAAATCAATTTCTTTTATTTTTATAAACTGTTTCTTTAGACTGGTGACTTGTACCATCTTAACTTCCTTCATGAATTCTCTTTGGCTTTGGAGAAGTAGGAATCTGGTCCAAAAACTATACACAAGCCTTTAGTAGTTATTAGGGAGCTGATAGTTGAATGGTAGGGATGTGCTTGGGTCCAGATACACAACATTGTGCATCTTAATATCCTTCATTTAAGTTAATCTGAAAGTAAAACAAAAATACCTTGGCATCAAGGAAGTGGGAAGAAATACAGAAAGGAGTGAAGTGTGATTATTTGCTGACTTTCAACCTTAAGTCATGGTTAAACCTGATCACATGTCACTGAAAATGTCAACTGTTGTTGTTGTGTGAATAAGTTGTGTGATTTCTTGCACAATTGGCATTCCCTTGCATCCAAAATATCACAGGCCTGAAGGTATAGCAATGACAAAAGTGCATTCGAGAATTCATAAATCTGTTGAATGATCTGCAATTGGAAATCCAGAACGCTCAAGTACATCTGAGCAGAGGCTGGTATGCTTTATTATCCACTACCTTCCAAAATATCAAGTAAAGTTCTCCTTCAAAAAAAAATCTTCTCCAAATAAATAAATTAAAAAAGCACCCTGTCTTGGGAAGATCACTTAAAAATAGTGATACACAAATCACTTATTTTTGTCAGCTAAGACAGGATCAATTTATTACATCATATATCCCAAGCAATACTTGAATGCAAACTTGCTTTCTTGAATTCTGAGATCAAGATGAAAATTGTCTTACGTCATCCATCAATCACACTTACTGGAACAGCTCTTCATGAGCTAGAGCTTGTATTGTTGAAAGCTAGATATTAGATGAGCTCTGGTAGAGTTTGAGTCATAGACCTTGAGCTTGAAAAACTCTGGACAGCATGTATTTCAGCTGATGGGAACGTGAACCTTTAGCTTCAAGGAAATGAGCCTCAATATCTATGCTTAAGTCTCAGAGTTTTGAAAACCTACGGTTTCTGATGGATAAACAATGGCTATTGCAGGAGAATTCTTTTGTTGTTTAAGTTTAAATTAATTCCTTTTTGGGAAACTTGTCATTCTGATTTCAGCCCATCTTTTTCAGGATGGCATTTCAAGTTAGATTTGAAAAGCTTGGTAGTATTCTGTTTCATAAACCGCTTACGTTTCGAGTCAAATCTCCTCGTGAAACATTGTGTTGAGTATGTTTATTTGTTCTGGTATTTTCAATTATGCTGTTCAAAAGTGGCTGTTCAGCTAACCGTATGACTCACAGTGGAACACGTGGCAGAATACAGGGAGGAACAGAATGAGTCGGAATTCTTGACAGAAGAGATCAAATACCTGATTTTATTTCTGAATAGCAGCAGACATGAGAGAATTCTTTAAGAGAGCATTGCTGTGGAGAGGAGGAGGAGGAGAGGAAGACAGAGGCCCCGGAAGAAAGTGGAATCAAGTTTCTGAGAATCAGAGCCTTTACAAAGAAGGTCCTTTAGATACAAATAACGTGCAAGCTTATAAAAAGAGAGAAGTGGGTTTAGAATTAGGAACTTGGAATACCAGTGAGCTTCCAACAATGAAACTTAGCAAAGGAAAATACCTATTTCTGTAGGAGCTCCAGTTGTGCCTTGATAGTACAATGGAGAAAGGCAGAAGCAAAAAGACGAATCTATTCTTCTTTCCATTCAGGAAAGGACTCGCCTTCTCTTCTGACGACTGCCAGCTAGGTTTGTGCAATGCAGCTCTTCATGAGACCTGGAGGGATGCTTGGTGGTAAACTGTCTTCAAGAAAGAACGGTTAATTACAAAAAGCTTTAGAATTTCTGCCTCCTTAACAGCCTTTCAGATAAAAGGGACAGACCAGTCTTTCTTACATGATTTAAGCAAGAGTGCGATTGCTGAATAGATCTGCAGGATGGCAAGAAGGACAGAGATTCATATAAGAGCCTTAAGAACAGAGGTTTATAATTAATTAGTCAGTGGTGAAGCGTTGGGAAGGAGAAGTAAAGGAGAGACCCACAGTGGTGCTTGCAGGTTAGTCTGAAGTGAAAGCTCTTGGGGTGCGGGCCAGGCTGACAGAGTTCTGCTAAAAGGAAAGAAAAAGCATTAACCTGTGTTCATGCCTGGATTTAATTCCACAAGACACTGCAGGACCTAAAGCAAACCAATGGGGACCTAAGGTACATCAAGTAACATTTAACCAGTTGTATGTTCTTTTTATGACTTCTGTTTGTGAGGGAGATAAATGCATGTCTGAGGCAATAAAACATTTCCCCTGATTATAGCAAATGGTGTTTCTTTTCCCTCGTGGGATGTAATAGGAATATCAATGTTTTATATTTCATATTAAAAAAGCCAAAGTTTGATTAAAAAATGAAACGCTTTTAGTAGAGTTATCATCTCAGGTAAGGTAAAGTCCCATTGTACGGGAGTTGTAGGCACAGAACTTTAAGTACACTGGATTCACCTACTATGAATCCAGTTCAACTTCTGCGTGCTACATCCCAAATCCAAATGAGCTTGGAAGGACAGGTGAGAGAGCAGAAGTTCATACAGACCACCAGATGTAAGCAAAGCCAATTGGTATCTTTTATCAGTGGCAAAAATTCTCACAGTAAACGCAGCAGAAGGAATTTAAACTGGGATAAAGTTACATAAGAGGGAGGAAAAATAAAGGAGCAGCTGAGTCTGGGGAAACTGAACAGAAGCAGCTCAGAAAAATAATCCTAGGAAGTGTGTCCAATTTTTCTAACGTTTCTAATCACTAACTTCACCACCATTGTGTGGGTATCTGTGAAAGTAGAATTTGTCCCCAGTGAAATAAGAATAGTGTATTAAGATGTTTTAATTCAGGAATGGAAATACGTAAAATAGATATGCCAAAATATTTTCTTTGATGTGGAATAATAAAATAAATATGGTGAGGCAGGCTTGCCTTTCCTTTCTTCACAGTGCGTGGCGAAGTGAGGTCGCCTTTAGCTGATACTTTCATGGCTCCTGGAGGAAAGTTTTTTTCCAAACCTGCAAAGTGTCCAGGATTTCAGGTCTTATCCCATTGTGTGCTGTGACCAAGACAACATCTCACTGTACACACTGCAGTTCCACAGCATGTCTGTGTGCTAGCAGAGCCCTAAACCTGCTGGCTGGGCAGCCTGTCCCCAGGGACTGGGACAGGGATGTCACCTTTGGATGCCCACCAGCCTGCTGCAAGCTCCTGGGCTGTGTGGTAGTGAGAAGCGATGTGTTTCTGTAGAATTGCTTCTGTGGCAGCCAAGAGCTATACAGCAGGGAAGAAGGCTTTGTAACAGCCTGTTGATGAAGTACTGAAATACAGCATGCTGTGGTTTGACTGGGACAAAGGGGTTTGAGTGCCAATCCCAGCTATGTGGTGCTGCAGGCCTTTGCCCTGCCTCGTGTGGAGCCCAGCAGGCTGTGCCAGAGACCTCAGCCTGCCAGTAGCTCGAGTGCTTGATGTGGAGCATCGAGCACAATGCCATTGTGCAGAATGCTGGGTCCGTGTTTATGGAATATAGATGAAGTTCAAGGAACACATTTCAGACATTATACATTGGCACATCTATTTATATTTTATGTACGCACTGAATTCGATACACTGTGGTTTTACATTTGTGCCTGTTTCCATTAGCTGTAAATGTGACCTCAGTGTGCTTATATATAATGTACTGAAGCTTCTCAAGTTGACAATTACCAGGATGTTTCTCGTGCTGCATTACAATTGAGAATCACAGATCCTACAAGATAAATTTGTGTAGAATTGTGTTTATCTAGATTTTGCAAAAAAGCAAAGCAGTTAGTCTAGCTTATCTTTTGTTATGTTTTCTGCTATTCCTGTAGGAAATTTTTCAGCAGTAAAAGCTTATTTTCTTTCTAACAAATGTCTGTCTTCCGGTTTTGTGAAAGTGAATAATCGTTTCCTGAAGATTAATCCCACAAACATTTGTATTCAGTAATGTCATTTCTGACCTCTAGTTTCATGGGCTTTTGGTGGTTTAAAAAAAAATAAAAATAAAAATTGACAGCCTTACAGAATGTGGAAATCTTGGGAAGAAGCCATAAGAATAAATTTTAATATCAAAAGATGATAGAGCTATGCAGAAGTACAGGGAATCTGGTTCTATAATAACATCATTAGATGCTGTAAGTTTTGCTCAGCTCTCCCCTCCCCCTCAATTGTTAGAACTGAGCTAAGCTAACCATTACCATATTTTTTAAAATATTACCTTTTAACACACCTTGGACTTTCAGCATTGTCTAAATCCTTCTGAAAGGACAGCCACCGAAAGTGTGACTGCCACAGCTTGCTTTGTCAGGGAACACATTACACTGAGTTGTAGGAGAAACTTACTGTACCACCCACACCTTGTTTTACTGCTAATTTAAAGATCCAAATTTTTTTTTTTTTTATCTTCTTTCCTTTTAGTTTTAAAAGATAATCTAAAGCATTGCCATCTTTGCACATTTAAGTATTTGTGACAATTTAGGCAGGGAGAGCCATCAGTCACAGCAGAGAAGGAGCAGGTGTGAGTGCTGCACACTGCAGGCACTCGTTAGGGCAACTGTAGCCATGCTAGCATATCATTACCTGTTATCCTGTAAAATTTCACTTGCATCAGGTAGTGTTTGTGTCCGCCCTGCGGGTTGGAAAATTTTACCCAAATCTCCTTTGTTTCAGTTCTCTGTAAGTAGAGTCAAAAAGTCGGGTATGAATATCCTCTGTATCATTCTGGATTTTGTTTACAGGAAAAGAGATATTTCTATTTCAAGAAACTTACAAAATAGTATTGTGATTTTTTTTTTTTTTCACTGTATCCATTTAGATTGTTCTCATCAAAAGGAAAGAAATCCAAGAAGGCTAATTGCAAATGATGTTTTCAGAAATATGTATCATTTATTCTAATAGTTGTTGTTGGAGGCCTGACGCGTTGCAGTTCCATTTTGCAATTTTAGTAAGAAATTAGGAACAGTGTTGAATCTAACCATTTTGCATATTTGCTAAAATTAAAATGTGCTATTGTGCATTTTTTTTTTAACGACCTTTCAAAACTTTTTCTCTGGAAAACGCCCAGCAGAGCAGAGGTCTTTGCTGTAATGGAGGTGTAAGTTTTGTTGGCTGTGAGCTGTGGGAGATCCATATAACTAATGCTTGGACTACAGTACTGCAAGGCAATACAGGATTGCATCATCCAATTCACTGCAAGTGCATGCAATGATGAAATAGCTCTAAAGGAGCAGTGTGCAATGTACTTTGGTGGGAAATACGTCATCTGAGTTACAGGAAACATGCTGCCTGTGGACCTAGCAGCAAGGGTGCTCTTTTAAGAAAGGTCATTCCCTCTTGAAGTGATTTTTGTGGGAGCCAACTATATTACAGAACCCAGTTTGAGGTGTTGCTCCTTATATCCTGCAGTATTTCTGCAGCGCATGTTGTTCAGCGCAAAGTGCCTGGCTGCTGCTAGAGCCAAGCATGAGGGCAGCCCGTGCTCTGTCCCCGCTAATGGCTGGGCCTGCACGTCTCTTGCATCTGTCCCAAGGGAGGAGCTCGTGGGAACCAGGAGGCAGGTCATTCTCAGCGACAGGCTCCTGGCTTGAGCTCGCTCTCCTGCCAGAAAGCTGTCTGAGCCTGAATCTGGCAAGATTTCGGGAGCTGTATTAAATGCACCTCTTTGTTCAAGTCTTCCACTAATGGCAAGCACAGGAATTTCACTTGGCAATCAGTATCCTGGCTACTCTTTTCAGGGCACTTCTATAGCTGCTTCAATAGCTAGGAGGGACATGGAGCGTTTTTAGTGGTGACTGAGATTAGAGCTGTCTTATGTCAAATGCATCCAGGTAGTGTGATAATTGTCCTTAACGATGTAGATGTCTACTATTTCAGGTGACCTGTTTCTAATTCCAATTCAGTTTATGTAATTTTTGAAAAAACACTAAGACTGAAAGTAGGCAGAGGGGGATGAGCTGTATGTAGCAGGTGAGCAGTTCACGGACTTCTTACTGTGATGCTTCCTTTTAGTACTTTGGATAACTGCTAAAACTCAAAAGTAGTAAAGAGAGTAAGAATTTTTGAAAACAAAATTTATTGCTTAGCCTTAGGATCATTGTTAAAGCATGTAGAAGTGCTTTGCATGCAGTAGATTTTCAAATGGGTAGAAGCACAGCAGCAGTTTGATACTGAACAATAGCTCTGATGGCACCAGACCCTGCCTTGGGATTTGGCTGGTTCCATTGCAAAAAGGGGCTGCTGGGTTAGCCCTTTGCAGAAAGGAGTTAATGTCTGTCTCAACAAGAAGACAAGAGCTACACACAGAAAATTCACTGCAGTGCATGAGTGCAGTGGGGTCAGGACATTAAAACATCCCGCATGGAGGACTGCTGCTATAAGAGTTTTCCAAATCTCAACACGCTTTGTGAGTTATTTGTATAGTTTATCATGTTCCACAGCTGCTTGGTACTGTTATCCATGCATTCAAGATGATACTTTTTCCTAAAAGCTGATGGTGTTTCCTGTGAAGTTGGTGCAAATGTTCCTTTTGTGTGCTGTTGCTTATTCGCTTGTCACTTAGGTGTATTAGAAGATGGTCATACATTGACAGTGCTCATTCTTTTTCTCTCCGTGTGTGTGTGCCAGGGCAAGACCTTCTGACTAAGCAAAAGAATCAAGAGTAAAACCTCAGTTTATACCTATAACTAGACAAATCCCACTATTTCTCATTCATCAATCTGTTAACTTGATGACAAATGAGTAATCCTTTGCACCTCTTGTAGCAGGGAAGAACGTGGAGAGGGAAAGGAAGAGGAAGCAAGCAGAGAAATTTTGATATCTCTGCTGTTGACAGAGACAAAATGCTACGGGTAATGCTGTAAGACAGAGGTCAGACAAATGTGCAAAGGTGAATGTTTCTATGGTGCTGAAGAGAAACTTCTTGGGCTTTGCTGTTGAGTTAGAGAAAAAAGGAAGCAGCAAGACGTGTCTAGGTGGCAGGGAGTTGACGTGTCTGGAGTGACAAGTGAGCTGTTGGGTTAATGATTGATCACTGAGGGTAGGTGGAACCAAAAATTATTTCCTAAAGTTATGGAGAAATGGTTTGGAAAATAACACATCTCATACTTCCCCCACACCTCCTTTTTCCAGCTTGAATCACAAAAGAAAGCTCGAAAATCAGAGAACAAGTTCTTGTACTGTACAGCTTCCAACTGAGCTTAAACTGGAGAACATTGGCAGGTATGTCAAGCCCTCATAAGTGTTGCCACACAATTGTTCAGAATCAAGTATTTTAGATACTTCTAATCCTGAAATGTTCACCCATCAAGAAGAAAATGGTGAAACTGTGATTTCTCTCTGTGCTTACATCTACTTTTAAATAATTTTTTTCTCCCATGTCTTACTGCTTTTCCAACAGCTTTTTCAAATACTACCTTAGCATCACACCACGAGGTGTGAACTCCCCAAATGGATAATTTCTTAATGCATGTATTGAGTCCAGGTGCCCAGAAGGTCTCAGTGTGACAAAGTACTTGATTTTTTGTTTTTTGTAAGGCTAGCAAAAAGGTCTCATCCATTCCTGCTGAATTAGCTTCTTGGTCACATTTGCATGCTATCACAAGTCTATCTGAGGAAGGAAGCCTCATGTGCAGGATATCTAATTTGTGTGGAGGGTCCTAGAAAGTCTTGCACCTAGCAAATGGGACTCTTCTACTGCTTTATCTACTACTGATTCAACTTCTTATTGAAAACAGAACATGACTCAAAGTCTCTGCCAAATTTTTTCAGAGCTTTCCATGAATTTATTTGCTACTTTGGGGGCCACGTTTTCCTATGTGTGATCTTTTTTCCAAGGTCACTGGGAGATATGAATCAATTTGGGAGATGTGAGACTCTAGGAGACAAAAGTTTACTATGAGCCTGCTGAGACCTGCAGTTGGGATTAATAATCCCTCCACAGGGCAGCTTGCCAAAATGCCTGGCTGGTGCTTGGAAGGGGAAGGAAGTGAGGGAAACTAAAGTATTATCATCCTGTTTACCTGTTTGAGCTAGCAAAATGCTTCATCAGCCTGGTCTAGTATTAGATATGGAGGTTGGTGGCCCTGCGTGTGGCAGGGGATTGGAGCTTGATGATCCTGGAGATCCCTTGCAACCCAAGCCATTCTATGATTCTGTGATTAGCAATGCTTCTAAGAAGCAATACTTCCTTCTATTTCATTCATTTCAATGATCATCTTGGAGGATTTCTTCTTTTTTATTGTTCAGTAGCTGTTTCAGATTGTATTTTTTATTAATAGCTTATGCTGACTAGCAATGCCAACAAAGATTTTAAGTAAAGCAGGCTGTATTGCAACTTGATTTTTTTTTTTTTCCCCCAAATTACACGTTTTGATTAGTAACAAGTGCCTTGAATGGAGATAATTGAAACATTTCATCACAACATGCTTAATCCTTAGATTTGGGATGGACTCTGGGGAAAGAGTTTGCATTCAGACCTAATGGCTTAAACACATCCTTGCTTTAATTTCATAATTTCTGTTTTAGAGAGTTACATATGCTATTAGAAACCTTTTTATTTGACCAAAGTTTGTACGTATGACATTGTAATTGTCTTGCTGCATACATTCTCATCCTGTTAAATTTCCTATCATTTCTCTAGGATCTTGGTCTAAAGGATTTTTCCTCTTATCACACTTTGGGCTTAATTCTGCTCTGGAAAATCAAGCCCTGTGCTCTTTTTGTTTCATTCCTCTTCACTTAAGATCAGACAACAATAATTCTGAAATCAGAATGAGCTTTCTGTTATCTCTCTGATTCTGATGGATTGTCATGCATAGTTTTGACTTTGCAGGGGTTGAATATAGCATTAAAAATGTTTTGAGCCGTTAACTGAACAAACATGTCATGGAAACTAGAGAGAAAGGTCACTGGCACAGTGTTTGGTGAAAAAAATCTTTGGTGGTTGTTTTTTTTTTTAACTCTGTGAAAAGCTTTGAAATAGAGTATTGTAACCCAGTTTTCAGTCAGTGAATTACGTACTGCACACATGCTTAACGATTTATGGGGCCATGAGTTATTTAATCAGGTAATGCATATACTTTGTACAACAAGCAAGCAGATGAAAACTCTGACTGGAAGAAATTGCTAATCCTCTGAATGACACACTATATCCGGTGTTATCCAAAAACGATACGACTTTCTCCTGCCAAATGTTCTAATTTCCAGTGGCCATTGTCTCATCTGAAAGCATCAATTAAGCAAAAATGTGCAATAGTGTCTTTCATTTGGGAGTGTGTTAAACAACTGCAAAGAAGATAGAAGTGATCTCAGATCTCTGGCATTAGGCTTCTGTGTTGTCACTGTCATAAATTCCGTTGCTTTGCAGAAAGGACACAGCCTGCAACAAGGCACACCTGATGGAAATGAAGCTTCTTGGTATAGAAGAGATTTTAATTGTAGTGAGTGGGAGGTGGTGGACAACTGTAAGGATGTGTTGCAGCATAGGATAAAAATGGTAAAGACACTGGGGGTAAAGCATTACAGTGTTCATAATAGGGATGGCTTTTTCAAGGTGTTGGCACATAACTTGACATGCTGGGGCTTTTATTCTGGACTGTGTTTTGATGGTTATGAGAAATAAAAGGACAAGAAGGAGAGCCATGAGTGTGTTAGGTGGGAAAATAAAAGAACTGGTTTGAGGGGAGCAGAGGTGCAGCATAGGATTGAGGAGCAAAGCAAATTTCAGAAAAGAGATGGGATATGAAGAAGAACTTTGAAGTTATCACTGTTAGAGAAAAAGCTCAATCTTCTAAACCCCACAGGACAAAGTGGGAAATGGCAGGGAAAGATCAGCACTCCACTTGCCACAGGTGGCTCTTTTTATTGATGTGAAAGGACAGGACATGGAGCAGGGTCTTGTCTCATTTGTCCATCTCAGTGTCCATAGCCACAGATCACATTTTTAACAGGAAATCCTTCTAGAACAAAAGCAGAGGAGCTGGTCAGACTAGGGATGCCCAAAGAAATAAAACATCAAAACAAAAATTGGACTATTCCATGTTATCTCCAAGAGTATTCTTGTGGGCCCTTGAAGGCAGATCACACTGAAGAGCACTGCACATAGCTAAGCACTCAGCCTGCCATGAGCTGAGGCAGTTTGAATGAAGCTTTCTAGATGTGAGTGGTGGAGCCACTGAGCACTTCAGCTCATCCAGGAGTGATGGAATGACCGGCTGCACCAGATTCTCAGCTTGTTCTCTGGCAGGTAAAAGAGGTGCCCTGACCTCACAGGGTGTGCAGCTGCCCATGTACTTCTGGGAGTGAGGCTCACTTTATGTTCTTCATAGAGTTCAGAGGATAATTTTTTAAAACTCCGCAGAAAGCATCCTGCTTTAAAATTTTCCCTGTACGTGAAGATGCACAACTGTCTTCGTTCATATTTCCAGCATGGCTTGAACAAAGATCCCTAAGGTTTTCTAGTTCCAGATTATACTTTTTTTGAATAAGGGTAATTCAAATATTCCAAAGCAATTTGAATGTACTTCAAATCCCTCAAAACACTGCATTTTGGTCCATGCAGCTACCTTCAGAAAGCCATGTGAAAATGCAAATGTTTGCTTTTTCAACCAGAACTGAAAAATACCAAGCATTTTAAAAGGAGAAACAGAACAGTATGTTCTACTTTCCTTATGTATTTTTATAAAAAATGCATACATTTATATATATAAAAATGAATGCAAAGTCTTTTAGGAACAATTGTTTCATAAAAGAAACATGAGTTTGCTTTGACAAAGATGTCTGTGATTTATGGTTCATTCCATAAACTTGGCCAAACAATTTCCTTCTCCATGACTGGGGAGCAGAGCTTTTGGGGGCAGGGAGCTGCAGAATGGCATCTATCCTTAGAGAAACAGGATTATGCTTGCTCATGGTTAGTTTATGCAGAAATTGCATCAAAAAGTTCATATGAATTTTTTTTGATAAATTTATCTTGTAGAAAATAAATATATTTTTTTAATTGGACCTTGTAGAAAAATCCTAGTAATGGCAAATAGTAATGAGAAATAATCTGAATTTAATGTTGGGTTTTTTTTTTTTTGTTTGTTTGTTTTCAGAGCCACTAGTGCTGAAGGTAGTGCAAGGTCATTATCTTTGCACTTTACAGTAAAATTGTGGATTTTTGTCTCCCCGTTAATCCCACATGGGTACTCCGTGGTAATGCAGTAATGGTTAGACACGTAGCTTCTTCACAGATCCTTACTGAAAGCAGGAGATCTGCAGCAGTGCTCCGTAGCTTTCTCTTCCTGCCTGCTTTTTAAGTCTTGAATAAAGCTTTATGAAGTGCCACCTACCATGCCAGATTCCATATTTTTGACTCTATGTAAATTTTTGCAGAGAGGTAGGGAGAGCAAACAAAAAGATTGATGCTGTTATCTCCTGAAACGTTTCTTGGTGGGTTTTTTTTTTTTTCTTTAAGCAGCTTTTTCCTTATAATATTGCCAAAAACCTAACAGATGATGTTTTCAGGATCAGAGACAGGAGATTGAAACACTGCTAATGCCTGTAGCACTTAAATCACAGAATTCTATAAAGAAATGTGCCATGATTGGTCTGATTAATCTTTTGGATGGATGGAAGAAGGAAAAAAAAAATTAGTACTGTTGAGAACTTTTTCATTTTTATGTAACTGCTTTTTAGACAGGGGGCTTTAGCACCCTTGTAATGTTCTGATGTGGGTGACCTGCACATGGCAATTTCTATTGAACTGAGTGGTCTTCCTTTCTGCCAGAAAGCTTTCTATATCTGTCTGGGTATCACTGAAGTATTGTTTTTTACAGTTCTCTCCCACAGGCAAGGTCCTGTGGGATCCTTTGGTAGCTGTAAAGTCCTGTGGCAGAGTGCCATGCTGCTTCTGGACAGAGATGGTCCGGTTGGTGCAAGGAGGTTGTCAGCAAGGAGCTTTCATTGCTGAAAAGCTTCACATTACAGCTCATCATTCTAAAGATTAACTTCAATTGTGGATGTATGCAAACAGGGTAGCTGTGCTGGGGAAACTCAAGTTAACCTGTGGTTCCACCTCCTGTCATGATGTGTAATAGACATACAACACTTGCAAATAGAGATAAAGACATTTTTCTTTTCAGATATTCAAAGAAATTACATCTTTGTCTCTCTGACATTGACAATGGAATCAAGTGCACCCTCAGCAAGTTTGCTGACGATACCAAGTGGGATGGTTGACACAGTGGAAGGATGGGATGCCATTCAGAGGGACCTCAACAGGCTGGAAAGGTGGCCCAGGTGAACCTGATGAGGTTCAACACAGCAAAGTGCAAGGTTTTGCACTTGGGCCAGAGGAATCCCAGGCATCCATACACACTAGAAGGAGCAGTCTTTGAGAGCAGCCCTGTGGAGAGGGACCTGGGGGTCTTGATGGATGAAAAACTTAACATGAGCCAGCAGTGTGCTGGCAGCTCAGAAAGCAAATGGTATCTTGGGCTCCGTGAGAAGAGGGGTGGCCAGCAGGGGCAGGGAGGTGATTGTCCCCCTCTACTCTGCTCTTGTGAGGCCCCGTCTGGAGTACTGTGTCCAGGTCTGGAGCCCCCTGTATAAGAAAGACAGGGAGCTGTTGGAGAGAGTCCAGAAGAGATCCATGAAAATGATCAGGGGACTGGAGCACCTCCCCTACGAAGACATGATGAGGGAGCTGGGCTTGTTCAGCCTGGAGAAAACCAGTACCTAAAGGGAGCCTACAAACAGGAGGGGAATCAACTCATTGAAAGGGTTGATAACTGCAGGATAAGGGGAAATGGTTTTAAGTTGAGGGAGGGAAGATTTAGGTTGGATGTCGGGGGAAATTCTTTACAGAGAGAGTGATGAGGTGCTGGAACAGCTGCCCAGAGAGGTTGTGGATGCCCCGTCCCTGGAGGTGTTTGAGGCCAGACTGCATGGGGTCCTGGGCAGCCTGGTCTGGTATGAAGTGGGGAGTTGGCCCTGCATGTGGCAGGGGGGTTGGAGATTCATTATCCTTGAGATCCCTTCCAACCCCACCATTCTGAGATCCTGTGACTGATATTAGAGGGCAATACTGAAGTATTTATGCACGTACACACATACGAAATTCATTATTTCTTTAGCCAAACCATGGAGCTTTAGCAAGGGTGTCAAAAAGCCAGCACAATGAGCAGAGTTGGTTGGACATGACATACTGACATTATTTTATTTTGGAATCAAACCAAAATAAATCAAAGTTTTATCTGTTCTCTAAACCAGTCAAAGGACAGTAAATGATTTTGTCATGAAAATTTAGAAAGTTTGTAATGTTAGATCAAATCTGTTTGGTTTTGTGTCAGCGGGAACCTGCAAAGTGAACACCCAGAGAAAGATACATAAATTGATAGCCTTCCACATGGCTTGAGTTCCAACTTCCTACATTATTTGTCCAGTGCCTAGAATGCCACACAGAGGCTAAAGAACATATTACAATTAATTGTGTCATGTTACAGTAAATAATTTCTTAAATACGCACTCTGTCATGGTAGCTACTGATAAGGAATTTAATTTGAAACTCGGCTCTTGCCTTCTGAAAATCATTTTAACTAAATTGTTGCAGTCATTACATGTTGTAAAGCCTCTATATTTCACACTTCATTTTCTGTCCAAATGGATGACAGCCTACTTCAAAGGGAAAGAAGTAAACCTGTGGTCAGAGTGTTCACCTGAACAGCATGCTCTGCTTAGATCCCGCATCTGCCACTTTTAAATTTTTGAATTCCTGCAGGTTTACAATTTAATTGGTCAAAAATCAAAGGATGTCCAGTTGAACTGTATCCCCTTATAACAAGGTTGGAGATTGGAGGATAATGTTTGATGCTCCACCTTTCCTGACATTTCAGTGTCTCACAGCAATGGGGAAGATGTGAGATTCCCAAGCTAGAGATGTTAACTGCAAGTGTTTTAAACTTATAAATATGATGTTTATATGGAAGAGAGACAGTTTCAGAACCCTACTTTAGTGTCTGTTCCAGGAACAGAACAGGAAATGAAAATAAACTGCCTACTGTTATTTGATTATAGTCTGTAAGATAAATTCAAGTATTCAGATCCCAACCCTGTACCTGTAAATGGTCTCAGAGTATCCAATAGGACTTTGTATTGCCTGCAGCATAGCAGATGTACAAATATTTCAAGCTCCAGGATCGACCATGGACCTCAACATTATTTCCTTAGGACTGCTTATGTCTCTTGTTACAGGCAGCTTTGGGGGGCACAGATCCTTGGGTGCTTCCTTTGGTGTTTTTGGATGTGTTGTGATTGCTGAGGGAAATATTTGGAGGTGGAAGGTAAGAAAGCATTTGAAAGCAAGCCTAAAAGATTGGATATGAATCTGAATGGAAGATTAATATATGTTGATGCTTTATTTTTACTTGATTTCTTTGGAAAGTTGCTTTATTTCCTAAAACAGGTCTTTTGAATCTTTACGAAAATCCTGTTCTTGGGTCTCTGGACAAAATGCAGCTGGAGTGGCTGAGGACACGAGTTCCTCACTCTCTCTTTTCTCGCGCTTGGTAACACGAGCAAAGGGAGGCCACAGCCTCGTCTACAGCAAGCAGACAGCAGTCACCAAATCACACAGGTTCAGGGGAACACAGTTCTCCCAACTATCTAGCTGCCTCTGGAGATCCTGTATAGGAGAGGGAGGCACTGCAGGAGGTCTTTGCCAGCAGTGACATCCTAATTGAGGCTGCACTGCCTAGAGCCACTGTGTTAGGGTTACTGTGGGCAGTTTGTAAACGCTGAATTGGAAGGAGAAATGAAAACTGCAAGTTTGCATTGGTCGGCTGCATGCTGCTGTTCCCTCAGATGTCCTATTTTAAAGGGTGGCATTTATCTGCATTTCAGTTCAAGCAGTATTTGTATTGACACACATTGTGTGCAGCTTACTGGAAGGGAGATGCTGTGTTGCTGTAGGAAATGTGTATCACAGCTATATAACTTAAACCTGTATAGAGATTTACAAACTTTGTTTTTAGAGGGTATTTTTCCCCCAACCAAATTTGCTGTGTCACAACTGAAAGCAGTGTTCTTTGGGGACCTCAATGTCATATGCAAGTAATAAGGGCGTTGTCACTGTTCATCTGATCAGAGATTGATAGTTCAATACTTTTCAGCATGACTGGGCAGGTAAGGTGCAGGAAACTTTAAAATGCGTTTTTCCATCACAAAGCTGGATACTGATTTGGGCTGGTTTTTGGTTTTTTATATTTTGGTTTTATATACTGTTCGTGTATAAATGTCTACTTGTAAAATCACTTGTGTTCAAGTAGGAGCACTTTACTTCCTTTTTTGAAAAAAAAAAATAAAATGGAGATTCATCTAGATAATCAGAAAGTATAAATGCTTAGGACTGCTAGTCATTGCTGATAGGAAAAGTAAGAACACGCATTTTTTGATATATGTGCTACAGCAGTTGGCCACCTAGGGCATAAACAGGTAAATGATGGCAGCCTGTGCTGTTCTGACAGTGGTCTCTGTAGCAGGCTGCAAATACAGAAGCTGAGGCATGTGCTGTGCATGTGTCTGTGCCAGAGAAATGAGAAGGAAGGAGAGTGTGCTAGTGAGAAGAAGGCTGTAATCGTGTATGTACGGCCTGGAGGAGGTACAGAGCTCTTTTGGAGATCTAGAGCTGCTGAGCAAGAAATGACCTGGTCTTAAATCTGTGATTCAGGGAGCCAGATCTTTCACAAATTTTGTTCAAAAAAGCTCGAGTATCTCCTCCTAACAGCTGCTAGCTAGCAGGATTGTAAATACCACTTGTTTGAATAACGGCATATGATTAAGGACAAATAGTTCTAGAAGGCTCAACTCATAGATTTTAGGGCTGAAACTTGACACATTGTAAGATATTCTTAAGAAAATTAACTTCCTGTGTAAGTTTCCCTGAGAGTGCATTCAGCTTAAAAATTGGTTTCTCTTAAATATCACTTGATCATAGAGAAAATATGTTGATTTGAAAGCTTTGTATTCATTCTTACATTTAGATTTCCTTCTCCTTTATGGTTGAGGTCAAGTTACAAAGGGAGTTGTTCACAGTATTCATACAAAGTGACATTTTATACTGTAACAGGCTCTGGATATTCTGTTCCCTACTTATTCTTCAATGTTACACACAGTTTTTTGTCCTTTTCAAATTATAGTCATGCTAATTGGTACAGCTTTCAAAAGTCTCACCAGCTAAGTGATGGCAAGTGCATCAGATAAAGTTGTGCACCTCCTCTTCCTACTAGGGATCTGTTTCACAAACAGGTATCTAAATTTGGCTTGGCACAACATCGTTATTCCATAGCAGGTGACGACTGGGAGTTTTTTATGTTTCAGGCTCCCTTGACCTTTCTTCTGGGCACACATACAGCATGTTAATGATGAACAATGTCCACACATCAGCACTAATTCAAACTTGAGCCCTTCCAGAGTTTGAAATATGCATGGATAAAGTCAGTGTGGATGGTCCTGAATTTTAATACATAAAAGTCACAGTAAAACAAAGTTAACTTTTAAAATTCTGCAATAAATCACAAAAAGCTGAATATGGTCCTCTGGATGTCTTAATTAGATGAATTTCTTTCACTTAATCAGACTTACTCAAAGTCAAAGGGACAAAAGATAATGCCTGTCTCACATACTAGGGCCCCAGTAACATCTCAGTGGTCAGACAGTTGATCACATTGCTTGCTGTCACTCATGGTTGTATTTGATTGTACTTCTTTGGAATAACGTCTTGAACATCACTTTTTTTTTTTTTTTTTTTTTTTTTCTCAATCACAGTCAAGAATATTCCCAGCAGGCTTATTTCTGGGCTTCTGACTGCAATACAAGGCTTTGGCATCACATACATCTGCAAGCAAATATTTAAGGAATGGTTTGTTTGAAAGCTGAACTTGAAAAATGGGAAATAGCAGAATCAACATTATCCACACAACCTTGCTGGCCTGTATCCCTGATAGGAATCTCCAGTGCCAGGAAGAAGAGCAGTGAGGAGGATGGGATGTGCTCTGTGCTCCCCACGCTCCTGGGTGCCAAGGTTGTGCAGGGGTCTCTGGGCTCCAGCAGATGGAGGACTCCTACTTAGCCCACACAGACGGCGTTTTAAATGTCTGCATATGGCTAAGAGGAATTTTTTATAAGGAAAGTAAAAAATGTTAGTCTGCTTTGGGGTTATCTCTGTGCTGAATTCACGTTTCTTCTCCAAATCTTCAGAATGTTCCATTTTGTTTTAAGAAAGTGGTTTGTGCTGGCAATCCCTCCTGAATTTTCTAGCCTTATTGAAAACAGCTGTGACATTTTTGCTGAAGTGGGATGTCTTTGGTTTCCTCTGAGTGGTTTTTCTTTTTTTTTTCTTAATCATATTTTCTTTTATTTATTTTTGTTATTTTATTTTAAGTTAAGCCAGAAGTAGAACCTAAGCATAGAAATATCACTTAAAGCTGTAAACAAAGCTCTTTGGGAGAGGTGGCAGGGAGGAGGCAGAGCGGAAGAAGGGCTTGCAATGGGAAAGTATTAGGCAGGATTGACTCTAGGTGTCACTGTGAGCTGTGCCTATCATTCCACAGCTCCATTTCCACTCTCGTTGTGACCCCCGCTTTCCAGACGCCTTCATTCCTCCTTCCCTCTCCTTCCCTCTCTCTCTTCCCCCTCCTCTGTCCCTCTAACCCACACACATGCACGTGCAGACTACGTGACAAATAATAGCTGGAAGCAAGGAAATTACCGCAGCTATTAGAGAACATGGCAATGTAGAAATTAATACATACTTAATAAAAATGCTGGTTAACTGAATAGTTATGATGTCTGATATCTCACTTACATGAGGGCTCATGGTTAAAAGTAATAGCTAAGCTTTCTCTTGCCCATTTGTATATGGCTGCAGGTAAGAGAAGACAGCAAATATAGGAGATGCTCTCCCAGTCTTGCTGAGTGGATTGGGTGGCAGCAGGGCTAGGTTATTTAAGGATTACAGACCTGATTGCTGGCTAAGGGGGTGCTGGTAAGCTTTGAAGCTGTGCCCATCTGTGTAAAAGCCTGCAAAAGCAACTTCTATCTCTTAAGCATTTTCTCTTCACTAATATTAACTTCTCAATGTATAATTCAGAATACTTTCCTATAAGATCCACTTAGAGAATACTAACTAATGACAAACAGCAACATCATTAAACACTCTAGTGCCTCAGGGTAACAGACTACAATGCATCCTGCAAAGTAGCTCTTAGAGGCTGTATGAACATATTCTGTCACCTTGCAATCTTTTATAGCATAGCCCTGGGAATGCACAGGGAGATAACATGCAGTGGAATAGAACAAAGTCTGCTGGAGTCACACTCTCCTTAACGTGATGAATTATCAAGATGCCATACGTTCCTTGGTTAGGTCCCAAACAGATGAACTTGTGTAAATGAGCAAATTTAAATGCCTTCTTATCACATATAGACAGAACACTGTTTTCGTTGTGTTACTAAGAGTGTTGATTATACTTTTAAGTGACTTTGTGCAGCGATGGGTACTTTGGCTCTAATTGATAGAAGTAGTAATAATCTTAGATTAAATCACAAACAAAAAAATAGCTTAAATAATATTTTAGTCCAACCCCTCTTCCAACCCCAAATTGTATCTTGCTGTATATATTGTTTTTTTTTTCCTGTATCAATTTAAATGTCAGAAGCAACAGCTTTTGTGACTTCCTGTTCTTTTCTTTTGAATTTGCCTTTTACTGGAATATAATAGGGTTCTCCTGAAGGACAATGACAGTTTTTAAAGCTGCTTTGTAAAATGCCATTTCCTTTCTGATTCAGACTCCTCTGACAGTGTTGAATTTTGAATTTTTGTAGCATCCTGTGGGAAAGGGAAGGCAATCTGCAAAGTACAGATCCTCCTGGCACATCTTGCTTGTTGCTAGATGCAACTTCTAAACTGCCTCTCTTTGGTTTTCATCCCTGCCTCAACTGTGCGTTCAATATGGTGATGACTCCGAGATGCACTAATTTAGTAACTAATCACTAGTCACTAATCTAGTCTCTTTGGCTGCTGTGATTATCCACTGTCTCCATCAAATTACTCTTGGACAATGTCATCAGTGCAGTCTCACCTCTGAATGGAACAACCTTTTTTCTTTTTTTTTTTTTTTTCCCCTCTTTAATCGGGATTAAGCAGTCAGATCTGATGACACTTCACACAAGTGTAGTTGTTTGAAAACATACTGTCCTTTCAATCACAGTAAGTGACAGTGTGCACTCTGCCAATGCCACGGCTGCCTTTGATGCCTGCTCTGACATGCTTTAAGATAAATGGTTCAGAGAAGAATTCCTTTCAGTCATAACTACTTTGGCCAAATGGTTAGCTCTGCACAATGCTTTCTTCCCTCTTACTTTTTTCTTTATAAAGGAAACTTTAACAAGGATTCAACTGGAGAAAGTTGAGTATCCCTGTCCTGGAATGAATAGACTTTTACTGGGGATGGGCTTAAATTCTTGTCTTTTTTAGAGCAAAGCAGTGGGTGTGAAAAAATATGTCTAAGCTTTCTGCTTCCGTCCCCATGCCCAGTTTCTCTTTCATGGATATTGTAGAGCCTTTATATAAAGGCTTGAGTGGGAGTTTGGGATTTTTCAGTATGTGGGAAAGAGCTGGTGGCCACATTGACTAAGCCACGATTGCAACTCACTGATTCCTTTGGGTGATGAGACACAGAAGATAAGCATGGTGGGGAAAAATAAAATACAGCAGTACTCAGCTGCAGCAGGGCTTTTCCTTCAACTGTGGAGCTTCCCCTCAGCTGGATTATAGTGGGGAGTTGGGGTAGGGCTGAGTGGGCAGCAGGGATGAGGCAGCTTGTGGGGTGAGAGTGATGTGAGAGAGACCAGCAATGCGTCTTGGTGAGTGGAAGGATGTCCCTCGGAAGCCATGGCACACAAACTATGCGTGAGCCTATAGAGGAGAAACAGGTTTGAGCCAGCATTTCATCAGCCTAGATTCCAAGACATGGTCCCACATCAGGACAGCTTTCCGTATGCCACCTGCATCAAGCACTAAGGAGATCTGAGGCTGCTTCTGCTCCAAGTCTGTGGGGCTGCTGTTGTGCTGACCTGGTGTGGTGCTGGGGCCCAGGACTGGGAATGTGCTTTCTGTGCAGAGTGAGCCCTTGCTGCCTGCCTGCAGGGCAGAGAGTAGAGCCCTTCCGGGAGCATGTCTTCAGATTCCTGGAAAGAGCTTTCATCTGCTGTACAAAAAATGGGAAAGTGTAGAAGATGCTTCTCTGCTGTCTGGTCAAGCACTGCATGGCATTTGCAGCACGTACTTGGTCTTGCAAAAGAGTTTAGGAGAGAAGACTATTTCCAGCAGGAGAAGTGGAGAGGAAGAATGTTACTGGAAAATGTTCTTAATCATAGCAGAAATTTTCAGTAAGTGGTTTGTTATTTTTATTTTTTTTTTTTTCCTGTAACATTTTCTGGTGCTGAGTGCGAGTAATACAGCATTTAAATTCTCTTCATCTCAGATGATTCACTGAAGGTCAGGTCTCTTGAAGTAATATTTTCTTTCTTATCTGCACCCAATCAATCATATGATATATAAAAATCCAAGCAGTTATATCAGCACTTTAGTACAATATAACAATATTAGACCAATCAAAATAAACTAATCACATATTAGAAATTATTTTAAAGTGATACTGCAAAAAAATATACTCGCACGCTACCATATCACACAGATAAAATAATGCTCATCAGTCATTACAATGGAGATAGTTGCAGGGTTTTTTCTTCTACAATATTTAACTGGCTGGCTTCTAATATTTCTTTTAATGTTTGCTTTTGCCTGGCAGGAATGTGATAAAATTATGCAAAGCTATGATTCAAGTAGAACAAATACAGATTGCAAACTATATAATGTTATCCCAACCCGCTGTTTATAAAGCAATGAATATGCCTGCTAACTCTGTATGCTGATGATTTTTTGCAGCCAGGTTTATATCTGGATGAATGACCTTTACTTTTTCTAATTATTATTTTATACAAGCAAATAATTTACCTTTATAATCATAAGCAATCTTCAAGAAGGACCTTTGGCAGGTGCTGGCATATTGTGCTGCTCATATCATTCAGCAAATTGCCTTTTTCTGGTTGAAGTATAGTTTCTAGGCCTTGTATGTGGTTCTGCACAGAAATAACGTGAATTAAAACTTAAATCAATGTAAATTATCTCAATTGTGTACATGTGAATTTGCATAAAATCACATGCTGTCCTTGCTGCTGACTGTGGGGCGAATGTCCTGATGGTTCTTACACCATCTCTGTTCATGAGCAGCTGGAGAAATTGGATTCTGAGTACAGCAAAGGGTTGTCAGCCTTATGCAGAATCCTAGGCAGGACCTGAAGAAAATCTGATGCTTTGTCGGTCAGCGCGCCCAGAAGGATGCTGTGACCAAATGGTCCATGCACTCAGCCACAGCTGAGTTAAGCAGAAGCATGGGAAAAGCTTTGTTCAGTTTCTTCACTATTTGAGCCCTTCTGAGTGTCTTAAGGGTCAGTCTCTGTTCTAAAGCACTTACAATAGAGTGGCAGAGACTGAATTGCTGACAGCATAGCATGCAATCTTGCTCAAGAAGTGTGGCATTAGGCTGGAGACAACATGGGGTGGTTCAGAGACACCCGAGCTGTTTCAGCAATAACACTGAACTTTCATGCTTCAGCTCTTTCTGATACAGCTGCTTGTTTCACAAACAAGTGTCTAAAACTGCTGTGAAAGTCACTTCAGCTGCAGACTGAGCAAAAGCCTGCTGACTTCTGGTGTGATGGCCCAGCATCAAGTAATAATGCACATGTTACTGTCTCTTGGGAATCACAGTTTGGGAACCCCTGAACTTTGGAAATGAGAAGAGATGCATGCTTCAGAGAAGACAGGAGAGAAACTTACTGGAAGGTGCCCTTCATTTTTTTCTTGTTTCTTTTCCATCTCAGGAGCAAATTCACTGTGTTCTCCAGTGAATTCATAGAAATGCCATAGAGCCTACTCCTTCAGCAGAATCTGCTCGTAGACTGTGTTTCTGCATAAGAGTGAATATAATAGCCATGTGACACATTGACAAGAGTAATTATACCCAGAGGGGTTGGTAATTTATGTTGGGTAGCAGGTGGTATCATTTCCTGGTTAGTCTGTACCCTAACTCGTTATTATCTATGGCCATCAGCAGCCAGAGTGACACCTGCAAGAGGAGACCTCGGAGCTCGCAGCAGGAGCAAGAGTTGTTCCATTTGAATGTACATTGAGGGAATTGCTACTGTCCTTCATGCTGTGTGCAGTGTAACCTCTGATAACATAGTAGACGAGACAAGTCATGGCTCATCTCATTGACCTGCCCCTCTTCTACATGGCTCTTTTTAACAGGTTATTCTTGACAGAGAATGCAACGTTACTGTCTGCCACTGTTCCTATGCCATTGGTTCAGTCATCCTGCAGGCTATCTGAATAGCAGTTGTCCCTCAGGAAATATTTTTTACCACTTATTTGGTTTTCAAGGTTTGCTTGTTTCCGATGCTTGTTGAGAATGAGCACCTCATTGTTCTGGGAGCTGTACTCATACATAATTATGGAAAGAGTCTTGTTCTGAAAAGCTTATGTCATCAAAAGAAGAGAAAAAGAGGAAAACGTTGGGAAAATGCTACTTCCATTTTGCAAATGGAAAGTGGATGTGATGAAGAGGTGAGGTCAAATAAATTTGCTAAAGAAGGTCACACAAGGGATCTAAGGCAGATCTAAGGCATAACAGAAAGTCGTTAGAGTTCTTGAAAGAGACAGATCCAGTAGCCCTAATCACAGACTCATCCATATTTTCCCAGTATTTTCCCTTCCTTAATCATTGAAATTCTTTATTTCTTTCTTCCTTTGTTCCCTTACTTGTTCTGCTAATACTGAAATACTGTCGTAACCAATGTCATAAACTTGTTTGTTTTTCTCCTCTCAGGTCCTGCTTACCTTGCCTTTCCTGCATGTTCTTCTGTTCATTTTTTAAAACACAATTTTTAGAACTTCCCAAATATGTAGCCACTTTAAATCATTCACTTATTTCATTCAATAGCTCAAACTCTGAGCTCCTGCAAGTTTATCTTAATCCTGTTTACTTACCAGGAAGAAGAGACTTAGTTCTCAGTCACAGGTTCAGAACTTCTTCAGCATGTATGTGTTCCTGGATTGAAGGTATTTATAGTAGATGTCTTTCTGCTTCTGTGCTGCATATATCCACAGTATAGGATATCCAAGCTGGCTTCAAACAAATGTACCCTCTTAGGGCTACAGCTTTGCCTAGCACCACACAGAGATAGTTACAGTGCTTAAATTATTCTGTAGATGAGGCTCTGGATCCCTTCGGTAGTTGTAAAAGTTTAACCTTGCACTTAGATTCTTGACACTTACCTTTTATAGCTCTTAGCAATCTTTGAGGTGATCTTTTGTCCAAGCTGTGGCTGGAAAATCTGATAAATGCTTTATATATTTTGCAGAGTTTTTCTGGAGGATTTCTGTGAAATGGTTTTAGAGGAACTTCAGAAAGAATGTGTAAAGATAGTTGTAATATGCTCGCAAGGGCCGTCATGTCTACATTTTTGCATTTGCAAGTGGAAGATAAAATTTCCAGAACATTCACAGTATTCTTCAGACCTGGGTATGAAGTGCTCAATATAACATAATCCTTCTTTTTATTCAATCAGTAAGATATTACAGTGACGTATATAGGATCATACATACTGAAAGTTCTCAAAGCATTTTATGAAGAACAGTCTAGGACAAGAAATAAGGACCACCTTAACCTGCATAGGAGCACAAGAAAAGTATGGTGAATGGGAAATTGATTTCTGCCTGCTTTAAAACAGTTAGGAAGATGGGATGTGAACTCTTAGAAAGAGTGCCTGGGTGTTAATAGTGTCCGTGTGTAGACATGGACTTTTAATGCCATTCCAGTGGGTAGGCCAGGTGAACATTTCATGGCTGGTCACTGCCAGTAATGATAAGAAAGTATAACTGTCAATGTACAAGTCCCAGGTGTATAATTCTTGGTGTCTGTGTTTAAAATAAAGTGGAAAACGTGATTGTGAGCGGGGAAATGGAAGACCTCTCTTAATGAAAGTAATAATGGAATCTGGCTTGCTTGGCTTAGCAAATTAAAACTTTAAAAGATTTTGGTGACTAAGATTAAGGAAGCAGAAAAATAAATAGTAATAAATGTAGCTATGAATAAATGCAGGTCCATTTAGGAGACGTCCAAAGTCGACAACCAGTAGCCATTAGAGGAGTGCATTTCTTGAGTAAAAAAATTACATTTGGCTGGATGAGATGGTAACAGTAAACAGCGAGCCAATTCTGCAAGTTCTAGAAGTCGTTACATGGCTTTGCTGCTGCTACTGGGACCTAAGCTGGCCATTTCATCATTCTAGTGCCTAAACAAGTTTAGCTTAATTTAAGGAATCCATGATGTTCCAGCAATTTATTTTCCAGTGTCTCCTTTTTTGTTGATTGAATAAGGATCTTGAATTTTAGTATCAGTATAACTGCTTAACAGTTTTCAAGCTGGCTCCCCTACATTTTGCCCCAGTTTACCAGCAGTATTTGAATGAGTCACTCAGTTTTGTCTCATATTCTACTATAGTTTTCACACCATGAGTACTAAATTCTGTGCCAAAGTCAGTGAAGGTTCCATGAGTTCCCCAAAGAGAACACCCGTACCCCCATCTAACAGAATTTGGCTACAATCTCTTTTTCAGTTTACTCTTTGTTTTGTTTTGTTGTAAATTTGATGATACTTCATGAAATTAGTTACCTGATTCTCACTGAATCACAGCGTGAGTTGGCTGAATAATTTCCTTTGACTTGTTTGAGAATTTCAGATTGTTATTCTAATATTATTTGTACTGCTTCACGTTTCATAGCTAAAAGTCCATGATACATAGGTTTCTAGAATGATATTATTGATAAGGAAGTTTACTTAGGGTATCATATTTGTAAGAGGCTTTTATAAACAAAACTCATACCTACATTAGGTTGTGTAGTTTTTAAAAGCTTAGCTGGTTATTAAGACAACGGACATACTGGTTTGTATAACATCTCCAGGATACACAATTTTTATAATTTCCATGTAATGAGCTTTAGATGAGAGAAGACATAAAGATCTATGGCCAAGGACATACTTGGAAGTTTCAGTACCTGGTTTTGTAAATTGAACAAGTAGAGGTAAATGGCATTTGTCACGATATGAAGTAGTTTTCTATCTGTGTCATTCCCAGGTTGAAGTTTTTTCAGCATTATGAATAAGAGTTGGAAGCGTGTATGTCAAGGAAATTATTTTCCCTAGCAGAAAGGGAACAGATACCTAAACTGTAAGTTTGTAGAAACCTGTCTTATTTCTGTTGGAATTGTCAGTCCTAGGGTCAAAACAGGATGCCAGCCAGAGGGAATGGAGTGGAAAAGAAAGGTAGATATAATTGTCTTTTTTTTTTTTTTTTTTTTTAAGTGATGAAATCAATAAGAAGGAGTTCAAAACATGCCTGATGAGCTCTTTTTAGGAGATAGCATTATCAAAGAAAAAAAAAATGAGCTGGAGGGTAATGTGCTATTGTCCTGTCAGTTCACTAGAAAAGACTCTATTTCCTTCAAAGATCTGTAGAGACATCTGATAGATGCCATTTCCCACAATGTGCAAGACATTCTGAAGGAATTAAATATTTTTTGGTGGGCTAGATGGTGCTGCATTCTTTCCACTAACAAGGAGACTGCCAGAATTGATGATCTCTCAGTCCTTGACTTTTCTGGAGATTAAGGTATTTCACGTCATTTGGTGTGAAAATAGTCCTGGTCTCTTCAAGGGAGGATAAGACAGCGGGGAAATTACCACCATGTGCTAAATAGCTTTGGGATAAAGCCCTGATTCCCCAAATGAGAAAGAATGACTAACAGATTCCAGCAGGATTACTCTGGTCCTTTGCTTCCCACATGTTCCTGGGGTGATAGTGCACGGATTTTACAGCTGTTGAAAACGTCTGATATAAAATGCTTGTCATTTAAGTTACATTTTGTGATACCATTTTCAGGCTGGAACAGTACAACATGTTTTTATAGTTGTATGAAGTTTTATGAATGACTGTTGAATTCTTCCCACCTGATTTGAGGTGTGTATAAGCAAGCTGGCCAAAGTCCCCTGCCATCACTACCAAACATGAGGTGCTTTGAGAGCACCTTGCTTTGCCTTCATAATGGGACTGCTGTACCTTTGGTTCGGAATGACAGATTAGAGGATACACAGAGCATAAGGTTGGAGAGACAGAGAATTGGAACCAGGCGAGAGGGATCCAGTTCTGTCAGACAGAGTCCTTGGAAGCCCTGGGGATGGGCACTGGGCATCCATAGCCTCACATCTGCTTGTACCTGTTTTGTGGAAGAAAGCATATTATCCAGCCTCTGCCTGACTTGTGAAGAAATTCAAGTTTTCTATGTCAGTGGATTTGTTTTGGCTCAGTCTTTTATTCTGCACAAAAAGTGCATCTTAAAGTAAAAGGTCTTTGGGGCTGAGCTGGCCCAGAATCGGCACTGCAGCTTTTTCCTCAACTGCAATGGGAGGTGAATTCCTGGTCTGCTGTAGAACCTGGCTTTGCATGCAGCTCAGGTTTAGATAGGGGAAACTTGTGTAGTGCAAGTCCTCTGTGAAATTAGGTGAGTCTATGTTGGAAGAGGCAATTTTTTGATTAAAAGAAAAAAAATCTGATAAAAAAGCATGTGTTTGTTTTTGGAGAACAGCACGACAATGTGTATCGTTTTTATCTGTCAACAGCCATCACCTTGTCAGACTTTGGCTGCTGTTGATTTATTACAACCTATGCGAATGTATAATTGGTAGGCCGGTCCTCAGATCTGTAGAAGAGAGGCACAAATTTGGAAGCCAGATGTCCCATGGTAATGCACTAAAAGAGAAAGATAATCACCGAAGAGCTGAAGAGCCTTTCAACTCCTCATTACTCTTACATATTCTCTTAGCCTTAAGACTTATCAGGTTTTGTAATGAAAGCGTCTAAAATGAAAACAACTTATTAACTTCACTAAAGACACCGTCTTCCACTCCCCACAAATAAATCTTTTATCGTAATCTGCACTGCAGGAGTCCCCGCTTTTTAGTCAGGAACTCAGGGGAATCGCTGAGGGATGCTCATTTAGCATGGATGGCCCAGCATGGGGATAACCTTCACAAGGAGAAAAGAACTGAGAGTTGGAGATTTCCTGGTGAAACAACGCACGCAAGAAAAAGTACTGTGGTCATATGTGGAGTTAGGGGTTATACTTGGAGCCCTTTCCTCAGGGCTCTCTGTGCTGGTACCAAAGGCATTCAAACTTGTGGAGGTATTGGTTATCCTTAACATTTATAATAGCAAACCCTAAAGTCTTGATACCAATGTTGTTGGATCTGAAGAGAACATCCTGTCAGAGGAAAGATGAACTAGTAGTCTTGGTAGACTTCTTTTCCAGCAGAGGTGAAGGAACTGGCATCTAAAATACTGCTTTGTACTTTTAATTGACTGTTATTACTCATAGTGGATGTCATAGTTTTTTGGTTTCATGAGAAGACCACAGCTTTTCAAGAAGCTTCCTCCTTGTGCTGGATACAAGCTGGCAGAGAGAGGGTGGGTGAGTGAGAATCTTCTGTGAACCACCAGGGCCTTCAGCAGAAAGTCCCCTTGGGGTGGAGAGGTGGGGGCAGGAAGGCAGAGCCATACACTGTCATTTGTCTTCACCTCTAATTCAGTCCTGATCTGGAGAGAGCAGAAACTGTGTGTCATTAAGTGAGTCTTAGTAGGTTCGTAGACCAGGTGATGTACATCCTCCATTGCCTCAGACAACTACATGTACATCTTTGTAACACGATTAGGCCATCATACAGGGCACAGAACAATTTATTTTTCTGCTTGAGAGCGCCACGTTCCTCTTTAAAAAATAGTTACTCCTGGAGTCGGCAATTACTTTAAAATAAATTTACCAAAGACAAAATTGTGCCTCTTGGGTCAGTAAATGACTTCCTTGTTTTTTCTTGAAGAGACAAGGTGTTTATTAAAGACCTCCTTAGTTTACTGTGTTGGGTTTTTCACTTTGAATAATTGTCCAATTAAATATAATTTGGAAGTCCATGCTAACCTACTGCTTGCATTGTGCAAGTAAGAATATCTCTGAAAGATGTGCATTAATAAATCCCACCGAGCCCTATCTCTTTTAAAAAATGGCTTTTACTGTTTAATTTTTAGAATTTTTTTAAAAGGGCTCTAAGCCTTGCATTTGGAAATGCTGCTGTTTTCACACAAATAATTTATATAGTTCATTCTTTCAAATTCTGTAGAAAACAGTTTTATCATTTGTTGCAAGTTAGCTTATTTTTTTCAAAGTATTTTTAAGCTGTTGTTTAGGTTTGGGATATACATATGTATGTATATATATCTGTATGTATTGATCTACATATTTCTATTCCTGTTTTGCAAGAGGAAAATAATGTGAAAGTAAATGAATTTAGAACTTGAGGCTCCTTGAAACTAGGAAATGTTGAGATTATTTTTATGAAACACATACTAAATGTAGACTTTTTCCTTTTTTCCTTTTTTTTTTCTTTTCTTTTTTTTTTTTCGTACAAGAACATGGTTGATAATTAATCTTTCCAAAGAGGTCACACAGGTTTTTATTCTGGAGAACTAATGAATTTTAAGTCATCAAAATGATAAAAGAAAAGTAATTAAATGTGGAAATTGGGTGAAATTCTAGAAATCTAAGATAGAATTGATTAATAATAAGAGATATAGAAGAAGTATAAAGGAAACTAACGTCTCCTGATGTGTAACGTTCCATAGAGTTATAGTTATGCATGGCTGAGGAGTCTGAGGATAAGCTGGGAAGTAGGGCCACTGGGTTTTCCTTAAGCATGATTTGACATTTCTTTATCTTCTAGGATAGGACCTGTTACTCCAACTCATTTTCTCCTGTAGATACAGGACTTTTATTCTTAGTAGGAATACAATGAGTATTGATTAGCTAATCAATCTAATTAATAAAAATTTTTAGAACTGGGATAATAACAAAGTGTGCAGGGAAAATTTTATCTCACTGAAGTAATAGGAATGAGTAGCCATAAATATCATGAAATGAATCCCTAAAATGTTTTATACTGTTGTAGTTACACTTTTTATTGTTGTTATCATTGCCATCATTGTATTAAAAGTATCATTTTGTTTTGATATAGATAAGAGCAGACATGACATTAAATTGACATTAAGATTGAAATTAACTGCCTACTGTATGTCCTTTATATTCTGGCTGCCTTCAGTCTCCAGAGAAACATAAGGAGTTGGAAATCTTATTTGCTGTTCCTAGCCTATCGATGCATAGGACACCTAATTAATATTGAGGTCAATAATACCATCTGTTTCTCCTCAGGAGTTAAGACCTAAGAACCACCCACACGCGAGCATAAACCTCAGCAAAGCACTTTCAGTCTATGGCATCCAAAATAATTGTGAAGTTATCAGTACTCCCCTAGAACATCATCCATGGGGAAGAGGGTGCATATAACTTCAAATGTATATAAGGGTGGGGACCTGAGGTAGCTCATATAGATACAGCTGAGATGGGAAGTTGATGAATTTCATTAAATATTGACTGCAATAGAAAAGAAATAGGAGTGAACATTTGTGATGTAGTAGTTTGATAACATAATCCTTCTTGAAAGTCTTCGCAGTTGAAGAGCTTGGATGTGTCACAAAATCAAGGAGAATTGTGGTGGTGTATAGGTGAAAGTCATGATCTTTATCAAATGCCTTGACAAAATATCACACCTTGGTTTGGGACAAGGGGCCTGTAATTAGAAGCTGCCACTATGTGAGCAACACATAATCCTGTGCTGTAGCAATTTCAAAGTTGAGTAGTGGGATAAAGTGTGGATGTTGAAAAATATCTGTCTGGGGAGGCTCTAGAGATGAAGAGAATTGGTACCGACATAAAATAAGCATGAAATGAAAAGTAAAGACTCTAGAGTTGGCATTATATGGTTTAAAGGAGATACACAGGAGAAGAAAAAAAAAAAAAAAAAGGGCTAACTATACCTATTTCACCTCCTTAACTGTGTGCTAACCTGTACTGAATCCCAATATTCTCTATTCAACTTTTGGAATGATGTATTGATTGCAATAATTGCACTTGCAGTGTGCCTAGCCACTATGTATACTCTTACTTCTGCAAGAATTGTTCAATTTTCCTGAAATATTTGTTTGTTGATTCAGAGAAAGAAAGCCAAACATAAACCCTTCCAAAACAGGGGAGAAGTATTGGCAAAATCCCTGCACTGATTCCTTTCGGAAAGATGGGAAACTGGTATTTTTGGAACACAGTGATTTCCTGGCTCCTTAGCTGCCTGCCTGATGGATATGAGCAACAACGGCACCCTGTTAGAGACATCCGTACCAAGCAGCACCTGCAAAGCTGCTTCACACGTCCCTGCCATGCACTACGTCCCAAAGCCTTGCTCTCCTGCTGGGGAAAAAGTGGAAACCAGAAATTTGTTGAACTCCTGCCATTTTGTGAAATAGTACACTGGTGATAAATTAGCAAATTCTGACCACTTTTTATCAACATTTTTTCAGCCAGCTCTTATTTGCTCCTCGTGAGCAACTTTATTGAAGGCAGTAGTCAGTTAATGCCATGGTTACAGAATTATTCACTAAAACCTGTCTTTCTTCCCCATCTTTTACATGGGCATCTACTTCACAGCTGTTTAGTTAAGTGATTACAGTTTGAAGTTTGCCAGAGTGCAGGAGGAGCCACAATATCTATGTTTATGCTGAAAAGTCCTGCCTGAGCTGTTCTTATGGTAATAAGCTTATTCAGGTTTGCCAAGAAAGGGTGGGTAGATTCTGACAGTACTTCTCTGAATGTCGGAGCGTAAGAGCTTGCCCATGTCTCCTATCACTGAAATGTGTTAAGTACTGCCTGAAGAGTTGCAGTGGATTTCCAGAAGGGATTTTTCTAGGGTTGAAAGCTGGATGACAGTAATTTGCTATTATGGACTGTGGATGTTCACTGTCTGTCAGTGTGTGGGGCATTGCAAAGGTGTATGTGGACTAAAGATGCCTAGCACAATTTTTATCAGAGCTGAGAAGAAAAGAATTGGAGTTTGCTGTAATACACTGCTTCTCTCAAAGTGCAATTTGTTTCAGTGCGTATCAGCTCTTCAGGCCCACTGTTGTGCTGAACATAATCAGTTTGTTACTGCAGACAAAACTGGTGCTTGGAATCCTAAGGCTGTGTGTGGTGATAGTTGTTTGCTATTAATGGTCGGGCCATTTGACAACTTGTGTAATTTTTCAGTTTCCAAATTAGTCCACTTTGAGCTAATCTAGAACAACTTAATGAATGAGTGAATGGAGACAAAAGCTCTGATGTTGCTCCCTCATGTTGCTTTTAGATCCATTTATACAAGATTAGGTTTGATTGTGAATCAAATGATTTTTTTAAATTCAAGCAAAAATAATGATGAGCAGACAGCAGACCTAGCAGTTTGTGCAGTGAAAGACTACAAGGGTGATTAAGACTTCTAATTGGAGCAAAATGGAAATGCAGGAAAATTCATTTTCATGTAAGCAGAAAATTCTGTAGTGTGAGGGTTGTCAAAGACACTGGCCGAGGCTGCCCGAAGGAGTTGTTTAGTCTGGATCCTTAGAGATGCTCAAAACTCAACTGGACAGAGACCTGATCATGAGTTATTGAAGGCTACACTCCAGCTTGTGACTCAGGGCTGACTGATCCCAATTGGAGTTATTACAGCAGCTTCAGTGATGGCGGTTCATGTCAATGAGAAGAAAAGAAGCCATCCTAGTGGAGATGAAATGTGACATGAGATCTAGAACACGTTGTAGAACTGGATCTGGGAACAGAAAAAGCAGAGTAGCTGCTGGAAAGATTTATGCAACAGATTCAGAAGCAGACATCTATAGAAAAGCCAAGGGGAGCAGTGTTAACATTTCTGCTCACTGTGCAGCCCTGTTGTAACAGAAGGGCTGGATTCTAGGTCTTTACAATTTCCTTAGCCTCCCGGGACTCTTCAGTGCTGGCTTCTATGCTGCTCAGCACTTTCACTTCGCAGCTGATGAAGTACAAGTATTTTTAAAGTGAGCAGTTTAAAGAAATTTCCTGGGCAACAAGTATATCTAATAGTATACTGGTATATAATATAATGGTTTCTAGATTTTCAGTCCAGCCTTTAAGTTCTTAATTTACTGCTGATACAAAAAGGGGAGCTGAAGTTCTCATTTCATTCTAACTCTATGCTTTATTCAACAAAACAACTAAATATATATTTACCAGTAACCCTGTGCTTGGCTGTAGATACCTTTTTAAATTAAGGACATCAGATATTGACCTGGGTCTAAAATCTTACCGCAGTTCTTCTGTATTTTTTGAGGACAGAGATCATCTTAAATATCGCTTAGAGCTTCTAGGGGATCGACTGGGTATATGAGTCCATTTGTTTTCTTGTTGTGAGCGTGCTTGTGAGTACATGGGTAGTTTTTATGCATTTCCTTCCCCCCAGGTAATGTGATATATCTTGATCTATTTACAGAAGAAATGTGCAAGTCAATGGTCCATTCTCTAACTAGTTCTGGTTTCTAAGTGTGTATGATGAAGCCATGGAAAATGAGTTGGTGTCCTATGTGCATTTCTACTCTTGGACAGATGTTCTACTGGTAGAAATTGTTGGTCTTCTTTTATAGAAGGTTTATTAATCATGAACAACAGAATTAATTACTTTCTCATCAAGGTGCTTCTGAGAGAGTTATATTTCACTGAGGCAGCAGAAACTGTGAATTACTGTTCTTTAAGAAAAGTTGAAAGTCTCGGAGAGAATGTGGACCTGATGGTAATTCAACACGTGTTGACAACAGTTTGGGGAGTGAAATGAGCCAGGCGAATGCAATACTGAAAAGGAGTTTGGCACATGCAAATGTTATGCCTCGCTCCTATACCAACCTGAGACTAATAATATTTCTGCTGTAAGTTTGTAAGCAGACAGAGAGATCAGTGGCTATGAAGTGTCAGCGTGATGCAGTGGCATGGAATGGGCTGGAAGAGCTGTAGGATGCACACAACAAAGTCTTGCCAATAGATATAAAGAAGGTATTGAATCACCTTGTAAGGCATGGAGCAACTGTACAACTTGTGGCTTCCCATGTTTAAATAATGGAAGGGATGCAGATTGAGGCAGTGAAGATGAGGAAAGAAAAGGAGAGCCTAACCTTAGAGAGGAGAATATACATATTGCCTTGTTCAGCTTTGCAAAGCAAAAACTTGGAGAAAGACAGTATTTTTTACAAAATGATAAGGGCAGAGATTGGGAACTGGTAAGAGCAGTTTAGGTGAGAGGTCACTGCTGGCACAGGAATGAACAGGTATGAACTGAACATGTAAATAATGGTCTGTAGTCAAGGAGAACTTTAATCATTGGAACAGCCTTTGTGAGAGTGAATGGCACAAATGACCAAGATAATTTTAATATGGAACATGTCAATTTGAGAAAGGGAATCAGTGATGCAAAACAAGAAGGCAATTCCCTGGCCTGGCACACCACTCACAGACCTGGGTTCCTGTATCTTGCACTGTTTGGTGTGCTTCCCTCAAAATCTGTTCTTCATAGTTTGTTCCAAACTAGTGGTCTTTTGTACCATCTGTCATCTGTATCAGGACTAAGTGATGACTTACTCCGTGAAACATAGAACGCATGATTTGAAAGTTAATATCGTATTTGTTCAGTGTATTTGCATTTTTGTGCTTGATGCTAGTGGAAGTTACAGCCCTAGATTCCTCCTCTGTGGGCTACAATTCACCTTCACTATAAATATTTCACATCAGCCTCATGTTTAATGATGCCGTTGGAAGGAGAAACACCTGGATTCTTCTACCAGGTGTTGTAGCTGGATCTTACGAGTTGTGTGCATTGCTTTTATGGTCTCTATTAAAAATTAAAACATGGAAAATATGCCTAAATTTTTCTGAACAGCCAATCTTGAAAATAGTAATACTACCTTAGATTATTGTATAATTCCCACTACTGCAATATTTGAATAACACCCTACAATATTCATGTGTACCTAGAGGACCCGATGTACTGAAGAGATAAATGATGTGTTCAAGGTTACAGCGGAGCCTGAGGTGGAAGAAAGCCTGATTATGTCTGAGCCTGCCTGGCTAGTGCTGCGGCTACAGGGCTGTTAGAAAGGATACTGCCTGCTTAGAAGGTCTGCTACGTCAGCCTCCGCCACTGGCCTTTGACTCTTCTTGTGGAACCATCTATTATTTTGGTTCTTGTGGAAGTCTCCCAGCTACAGAACTGTCATTCCTTTTGGTAGTTTTCATACATCCAGAAGACATGGCTCCTGCCTGCCTACATTTTTCTTTCCTTTGTACCAACCCCTTGTTCCCGTTTTCAGGTACCATGCTATGAACAGCATGATACCTGCCACTGAAATATTTACGTGCACTGTTTGCAGTGTTTTGTCTTTCCTCGGTGTTCCCATGGACCTTCTGATCACCGAATGTATTGAGTATTCACAGAAATGGAGAGCAGAGAGTGATGCAAAGTGTGCTGCTAGCCTGCTGGGTGAATTTCGACTAACAGCATCATTTACTTGGATGGATATTTGTGGGAAGAATTATACTGAGATACCTCCCTCCCCACCCCCCCAAGTTCTAACGTTATTGATATCAGAATTATTTTGTGAAATGAGGTAACTAGAGGCCAGTATAAAACTTGTACATCGAGAAAGTTAAAATTCTTTCTGCTTTCTTCCGAGATCACATTTTCTGTTGTTCAAAACTAGGTTTTGGGCTTGTTTTTTTTTTTTAAATAACTGAAATATACATTTACTGGTTTTTAAGTGTCTCATTAAAAAAGCATTAAATGCTGATGATCTCCCTTTCTGCAATTTCATGTAGTTGAACTACTAGGAAGCTACACTTTTATTTTCCCTCTCTAAAAGCAATGCTAGTTGCTGAAAACAGAGTGCTTTGCGTGCTGTGCTGAGAACCACTGGAGAGATTCAGCTCGTTACAGCTGTGATGAACTCGAGGTGGTAATAAAGCTGCGGCGGGTTTATTATGTTAGCATTAGTTTTCTGTTGCAGACTGCTGATAGGTGTAGTTCAAATCCTTTAAATGAAAACAAAGTCTTTTAAACCCTGCTCTTTCAGCAATTCATTTAACAAGAAGGAGTGCTTTGAAATTAGTCCTTGGATATCGGTGTCTTCAATTTACGTTCTCGGTGCAGTTAGCACTTAATGCATCCCTTTCAGAAGCAGATTGTCACCGCAAAGTGTCTGTACACATTCTATCTAATTCATCCACGGAGGTCCCACCGCATTTCAATTGTGTCTTTTCTATTGCTTTTAGGAGCAAAGCTTGGGGTGCTGCACATTCTTGCCACCTTTTTCCACTTCACTGAAATCTTTCACTTGATTTAAAAAAACCCTACACAACTAAATTGATTCAGTAAATCCCTTTTTCATGTACAGTAAGTGGTTTGGTGTAAGGCACAAAAATCTTTCTACTTTTACACTTCCTTTCATTTCATACAATTGTCCTTAGAAAAGTAAGTCTATAAATGAGGAAAAAAAAAATACAAAGTGTAGCCAAGTTAGAAGGAAAAAGTTTTAACTAGCTTTTTTGTCAAGCTTCAAACAATGCTTTCTCTGATTCTGACTTTCTCTTTCTGGCCAGCGCCTGTTTACATTCACTCATCATTAACTATATGTATTTATCAGGCTTTGCAGCTATCACTGGCCTATTTGATACTTCTCTTTTTAAACAAAAACACCCTCAGAAATTGATACCATACCAAAATGGTATTCATAAAAAATTTAAGAAAGACCTCTCAGCGTTAAAAAAGAAAAAAAAGAAAAATTTTTTTTTTGAAGGAGCTGAAAAGAAAAAGGTCTTGGAATTACAAGCAGTTAGACTTGGGTTTTTGCGTAATGACTCCTGGTATCCCACTGTGAGAAGACTTTCCCCAGCTTCTCGTCTGCATTCTTCCTCGTTCCCTGCGGGAGAATGAGTTGGATTTGTCTGCCATATTCACAGCAATCGAGGTGATCCAGGTTGAAAGAAAATCAATAAGATGTGTCCATTTATGCCTCACAAAGGAAGAAAGGTCTAAAGAACAGACATGGGACGTGATTCAAGCACTAGAGACTTAATAAGACTTCTACTTGTGTTTGAAGGGGATGGTAATTTATATTTTACTTTGAACTTTTTTTTATGCTTCATAACTATTGGGATTCGGGCTGACATGGGAAGCAAGGAAAAGAAGGTTTGATGCTGTCTTAGAAGACCTAACCCATTTGGGAAGGCCATGCTCAAAAGTTCAAAAAATTTTGTTTTAGAAAAGATTAAAGAGACATCATATCATCATACTGATTTATCGCTATTGATAAAACTGGTTTAAAGTATTTTGGATTGGGGTACAATAAAAAAAAAGTCTTTCTTTCTTTGAGAACAGCTGCAAGTTTCTCATTATTGGCTGTCCTTTCTGTGTGTTTGATATCATTTTGCTTAGAAACAGAGGAGCACTCATAATAGATACCCTGGTGCCACTTGAAGCTTTGTCAGGGCTGCTCCCCAAAAGTGGTTGTTGTTCTGCTTGATGTCTGTCATGTTAGCCATCAGGGTCCTGCTGTCCCAAGGGTGTACTCTGTCAGCCCTCAGCAAAAATGCTGGCTCTGCTTTAGCGTAGGTTGTTTTTTCAAGCCGTTCTTGTGGTGTACTTTTGCAAGTGAGATGTAAGCATGCTCTTATTCAGCAGGAATTAGGACCTGAGGGAGTTTAAGAAAAACAAAAAACAAAAAAAACTTGAAACAAACCAAGACAGGCTGCAGGCTTGGGTCTAGTTATAGCAATCTTTTTGCTGTAAATGACAAAAACAAAAGCAGCCCTTCTTACCGAAGGAGTAAATGACCTCAAAAATATTTTGCCAGGCCACGAAATAAGTGCTTGCTGATCAGAGATGGTTTGATAGCACAGGGGATGAGGAAATGTTCGTTCTTCTCCTCCAAATATTTTGGCTGTGCATTCCTGTTGAAATGCAGACTGACAGTGAGCACAGCCCAGGTGAAATATCTGAACTGGTGATGGCGTACCCAAGAAAAAGGAATTAATATTCTGAAATCTGACTCTTCTTGCTAAGTAGCTCTTTAAGGAAGTTTCAATTATAAGAGATATTTCCAAGAAGAAAATTGTGCTTAATGCTTTATACAGGATAAAGTTGAAGGTGTAAAGAGGATAGAGACAGATTTAGAGCCCACTTTAAAGGTATGCAGAGATTTATCATTATTAAAACTACCATTTGTTCCAAATCAGCCCCTTTTCTCTGAATCTCTGGCAGATTTTTGCAGTTTCATGTAACTTTGAGTCTTTTCAAAATAAATTGTAGAGTGGATTTGAGAAGCATTCAGACTATTAATGGATTTTTTTAAGGCTTAATTGGTATCAAACAAGATTTTAGTGAGTGCTGCCAAGTGTGCCCATTGCATCGTTAAATGAGCAAAGCTAGCGTTTAACTGAGATTGACTTACACTGCTGTCCTTCACGTTCAAGAACTGTACTTAAGTGGGGTGAGATCAGAATACCAAAGTAGCCCACGGAATGTGCAGTCACAATTTTTTTTTTTTGTTGAAGTTTCTTTTTTATGTGTTTCAAACACAGTGCTGCTGTGGAAAGACCACTGTTAAAGCAGTTAATAAATAAGAAGACATGCTAAAAAAACAGTGGCATTACTCTGCATGAAAAGCAATGTGGGCCAGGTTGTATTGTCTGGAATGGAAATGTAGAAATAATTCCAACAAATTGGAAAGGAGTTGGATGGAGCAGTTGAACGACCTGTCACAGAGACCTGCAATTCTGCAGTTTATAGGCAGCTCTTTTGCCTTAGAAGACCTAAGAAATATCCATCTACACGACAAAGCAGGTCCAGACTTGGCTTTGCTAGACTAGAGGATGCAGAGATCTGTGGGGAGTCTCCCAGCCAGCAGGCCTGCTACTGCTATGCTATGGCCACTTAGGGCACTTGTTTCTTTGGGTTATACCAAACAAATATCAGCATTTGCTCTGCCATGACAGAGTCTAACCAGGCAGGATCTTGTTCTGTGGCACCTTGTCCTGCCCTGATGCTCGTTTTTCAAGGGACGAGGTGGGTTCCTCTTCCCCAAACCTGCAGTGACAGTCAGTGGGAGACTGAGGTTGTTCTTCTGGATGTGTCTCTGTCCTTTAAAGGAGCTCTTGTCAAAAGCACTATGCTTTGACAGACAAACCTATGCTGCGGCAAAACCATGGGCTGGTTGGTGGCCGTTGGGAATGGAGAAGCTCCATCTCTCTTTGCAGTCTCTGGGAAGAGCTGCCAGCACCTGGCACCCAGGGGAGCACTGTGTGCTCTATGAAATGGCTCTCCTTCCCAAAAGCAATTTATTGGAGAGAATGGGGTAGGCTGGAGGAAAGCACTGCTCAAATCTGCTATGTGCTTATGCACTGTGTAAGGGGCAGTGCATGTGCATGCCTGCAAGCGTGGAAGGTCTTCAGCAGTCCATAGAGAGAAATCAGAATGTCTCTGGGGCATCAGATACTTCAGTGTGGTAAGGGATTTGCCATGCCGACATTCTGGCTCAGAGGCAGATCACCCCTCTGCCACCTCAAGCACCAAGAGGAAAAATATCCTTAGAGCCAGGCACATTAAGAAGAGTAGGTTTGTTCACTGGCCGAGCAGTTCTAGCTACAACTAAAAAGTAACTCCAGCTCCTTGGGGAAAACATTGCATCTCCATAAAACATCCACCCACAAAGGCCATTCTAGGACTGTGTTGGTGCTGATTCCTGACTCTTTCGTTCATTCTGGAGAGGATTCTGAACAAAAATGAAATGATTTGAGATTTTTTGATGTGTTTCCTGCTTTGATGAAGCCTTTCAACCCCAAAGTGGCGAAAACTTAGCTAAAGAATGGGCTATATACGCAAACAAACAAACAATGCAAAAGCCTACTCCCCAAGCCAACAAACTTGAGGTAGGTGAGCTCTGTTCTTTTGCAGAAGAACTGTGAGAATTATTCTTTTTGGTTAAAAAGAAACTCTCATTGGAATGCAAATTTTGATTTTGATTATCTGTCACGGCCTGCTTTGAAGTTTTTCAGACAAAAATAAATATCTCCATAACAGAGAGGATTATAGTAGTCTTGTTTAGAATCATCTGAGTAAGAGTGGCATCTAATCTCAGAATATATAAGGTTTTATTGAGGCCACAGAGACTTTGAAAGAGCTTGACTCTCTTCTGTTTTGTAAATTTTCTATAAACGGTTTAATAACGTTTTTAGTTCAGCCAAAAAAAAAAACAAGGACTAAAACATTTCATCATCCATATTGTTGAAGAAATATAAAAGACATATAATTCAATTTAAATAAATCTGTAGCTAGGTTATATCATCCTTATCTCAGTGAAAAGTGTTTTCTTTTACAGTCCTTAATAAATAAATAAATAAATATCCACAACTGGGCTTGGAAGGCTTCGGTTGGATAAATCAGGTTTTGGCAGCTCTGTAATTCATGAAACAATACCGCCAGCTCTACTGGAATGGGAGTGGGATGTTTCAAGCTTTATGATTCTGTTCAATTCTGGAGCGTTAATGGGGCTATTTGTAAAGAAGGAAACGTAATGAGTTATCACAAAACACAGCAAGAACTCTAGAAAGGGGCAGCCTCCCATCCATCACCCATTCTAGCGTATTCACAAAAGAACAGGGCAAGAAATCTTGTGAGGACAGTGGGGAATTTTGCTTTTACTCTAACCTGACTTTCACAAATTGTGATGGGCCTGGAACATTATTTTCTTTACAAAATGACCCCAACCCGATCCTAAATCCAAAGTGGGAGCGTGTGAGACAGATTTTTTTGTGAAGTTATATTTTTCTACCTTTCTCTACATTATGCTTTGAGAAGATGCTATCTTAATTAAGATTTATTTATGAAATAAAAGTAGTAGATCATTTTTATCTGATATAGAGGCTAATTCAGGATGCCGACATTGCCATATTTCTGTGGCAGGGCTTGCAGGGCTATAAGTAAAATTACCTGTCGTTTCCTTTCTATTCTCCTTTATTTTGGAAGTTTATGACTAAGCCTTGCAAAGTTCTTGTGGGTTCGTGCTTTGACATACGAGGTGGGAACCTGAGAATAATATTTATTTTAAACGTTAAAAAAAAAAAAAGCAAAACTGCACTGAGCTGGGTTTTTCTTCCTTTTTTTTTTTTTTTAAGTTGAAACAGCAGCAAAGAGAACCAAAACTTTCAAGTGGAATGTGTTGTGATATAGCTGCAGTCTTGTTCTCTCTCATCACACACAGAATCCCTGACAAAGACCAGAGAAGGTTGTGAGTCACTATGTTTTAAGGACTGAAGGTTTTGCCCCAGAGATAATGAGATAGTTAATGTATTTCATAGCTTAGTCTGGAGATGGTGAAACAACTTACTGTAGTGAAATGAAAGATGTATACCAAAACAAAGGTTAGAGCAGGAAATAGTTTTAAGTACATGATAATCAATTTTCACATTATAAGCTTTAACATCTCTCCATATTTCCCATTATAAGAGGGCCTGTTACTTATTAAAAAGGAAATTGAGATGTCAGTAGTTGCGGAGGAGCAGATCCTCAGGCAGCTTAAATCAACAAAGCTGCAATGCTGTCATTCTCACCCAGTGCAGATCTGGTCTGGGATCCACTCATTGGTATAGGTCAGTTCTCATAGAATTGTTTGAGTTGGAAGAGACCCTTTACAGTCATTTTGTCCAACTCCCCTGCAATGAACAGACATCCACAGCTGGATCAAGTGCTCAGAGCCCCTTCCTGTCTGACCTCGAATGTCTCCAAGGATGGGGCATCTACCGCCTTATATCCAGTCAAAGTACATACTATATATTTTCATTATATCCAGTCTAAGTCTCCCCTTCTTTAGATTGAAACCATTTCCCCTTCTTCTATCACAACAGACCCTGCTAAAGAGTCTGTCCCCTTTTTTCTTATAGCTCCCCCTGAGGTGCTGAAAGGCCGCTCTCAGGTGTCCCTGCAGCCTTCTCTTCTCCAGGCAAAACAGCCCCAGATCTCTCAGCCTATCCTCGTAGAGGAGGTATTCCATTCGTTGGATCATTTTTGTGGCCCTCCTCTGGACATGCCCATCTGCAGCCCTGCAGTCTTACTCTTCAACTGCATTTTGAAAGCTGGAAGACAAAGGGATGCTTTTGGAGCTACACTGGATAGAAACAACAGCTGTGCAGGCTAATAGCAGAAGCTTTAGGAAGAGCAGGGAACACCTCATCCCCTTCTGATGCTCAGGGGAGTGATGTTGGAATGGGCCCCATCCTGAAGACCATGTTACTAGATTCCCCTTTCCTTAGGTCCATTTCTCTTAGCAGTGTATTTGCAGCACCGAGGCATATCTGCCTTGGTACCATCTGGCAGATATTGGCAAAGGAAAAAAGATTTGATATTTCTCTCAGCTCAGCTGTGGGAGAAAGTGTCTTTATTACTTGCAAAGAGATACATGAGAAGGAAACTGTTTGCTGCTGAGGTGCTTTTTCATCTGAGCGTGGTAGAAACTTGCCAATTTTATACACAGCCCACAGGGCTACCAAACCATTGAGAAAAAATGATGCTAAAAACCTTTTACCACTGCACCTGTCTGGATGAGATTCTATGTGCTGATTCCCCTTCTCCTCCCTGCCCCAGTAATTTTTCTACAAGTTAAATCAGAAAGCAAAGGCAGCCATTCAACCTCTTATAGCAAGACAGTTGTATCCTGAAGAATTTTAACATTTTTAAATAAGGTACATCTGAGGTTTGACCCTGAGTGAGGTGTTTGGATGGTGTATTTCCGACTTCGCTTGGGCATCTTTCCAGGATTTATGTCACATTTGCCCTTCCTTTTTCAGTCTCAAACAGGCAGGAACAAAAGATGTGCAAAACATCTCCTGTCACATGTCTTGCTTCCAGGACAGTACTTAGGTTTTCATTACCTGGAGTATGAGTAGGTGGTGTGCCCACTGATCTCTTGTTTCACAGAGTTTCTACATATCTACAGTCCTGGCCAGTATATTTTTCAGTGATGTGCCCCTTGTGTTTTCCAGAAAGAGAATTATTTCAAACTTGGGCTTTATAGGATTATGCTTTCTACAGTATATAGGTATATCAAGTTATACATGAGAAATGACTCTCGTGCTTTGACTCTTTAGCTATCCCCTGAACAGTAACAAAAATAGTCTCAGCTGTCATTTGTCAAGCACTCGACTCTGCAGAAGTAAGGGAAATTCACACATGAACATGAAAGGTTACGGTAAAGTATTCAGCATGCTGCATCGTTTTGAGACAGTGCTGTAAAACTGAAAGCGTGGCATGGACACACACCAAGCACTTGATTTTGTGGTATCACAAAGCAGGACTTAGTAAAGCAAGTAATGCACACCGGAGTATTTTTTGCAGTTTTGCCACTGATGCAGTGCTTAGTATGACCAGCTGTGATTGAACACAGCTGTTAAGTCAGCTACTTAGGGACCTTCTTGTCCACAGCAACTTGTTGACCATTTTCTCCATCAAGACAGAAGAGGAGAGGGAATTCTATCACTGTACAGAACTGGAAGGAGTTCAGAGCAATACTGCATCTCTCCTGTGTCAGAGGAAATGATGTTGACACTCGTTTGCCAGCAACCAACCTTTAAATGTAGTTTTAGACAAGCCTGAAAAGCTGCTAGCTGCAGTGGCAAAAGGCGAGGCCACGTGCTGAGGCACCTGGTTGTACGGAGGCGAGCATGTAAAGCTCCATGGCCAATGAAAGGGGATTGTTCAGGTGGCTTTGAGGAGGAGGCAAGCAGGATGGCTTTATACATTATACATTTCTCAGGCAGGGGAAGTATACTAAGCCTTCTGAAGAGAGATTTCCAAGTCAAAATTATATCAGTCACTTTTATATACTGTGTAACCTCTCTCCCCACTTGCCTTTGGGGAAGAAATGTTTTCTTCCTCTGCAAGTTTTGAGATACTTCCAGACCCACAGAGAGAAACCACGTGGGACAAGAAAGGATTTGAATGCATTTAGAAATATTGCAGTACAAACACTGAATATAGAGGATATTCCTCTTCCTTTGATTTATGAAGACTAAAATGTAACTTCTGGCTGCAGCCAACATTTTGAGGCAATTATGTAGTACAGGGGGAATAAGAATATGCCTTAGGTCTTTGCCCAAATGCTAAGGAATTGAAGCTGCTTAGAGATGCTGTGTAGGAGTTCAGTTCAAATTGTTTAGTTTTTTCCTCTCAGACTTTGACCATCAGGGTTTTGGATACAGTCCCAATTGTAGCCCTTACAGCAGTTGTCTCTGCACAAATCACAGTAATGCCCCCAAAGCCAACCTGAATAGCCTTTTGGGAAGTGTCCTGCTGCATGGTGCTTTTCCAAGCAATGTAAAGCTATTTAAATGGCTTTTTTTTTTTTTTTTTTTTTTTTTTTTAACCACTCCTTCTTGTCCTGTCCCTCTTTCCACTCTCTCATTATGGTAGATGATATGAAGTGTTTGAAGAAGTGCTTGTGATGAGGTGCAGGTGGCTCAGGCTGCTTATCAACCTCACCTGTGAATAGCAGCCCTTGCAGCTAGGGCTTGGGCACTGCTCTGATTCCTTTAAGATGAGACAAATCTCGAGGTGTGAAAAGGATCCTGAGGGTATCATCGTGTCTTCCCTTTCAGGCCCTGGCACAGCTCTACAGCAAGGCCCTGCCAACTCATTTGGGATTCAGCAGTGCCTGAGGTATGGCCAGTTTGCACTGCTCCAGCAGCCCTCAGCCTATAGAGGAAGAAGGTTGGCAGTAAGGAGTCTGGTCTGAGTGTCATAACGAAGCAAGTCCGTCTGTCTGACTAAAGAGTGGCATCAGACATGCCTTTGTCAGCTGAATTCTTGGCACAGGGTGAGTGTTACCAAGAGCTCCATCTCCCACCGGGTACTGCTGCTAGGAGGTGAGAGAACTGAGCAGAGTTCTCTGTAAATATTCCTTCCTTGGTGTCTTTGGGGTTAGCTTTGGCTAACTGAGGCCCCCAAAGTACTTAACATGAGTAGATTCCAAAAACATAAGAAATTGGAATTAGAAGATGTTTTCAAAACTGACTGCTTTTCAAACTGCTTTATTTCCAGCCATTTTCAATGGTGTTTTGGAACCTCAGCTCATCTAGATGCTTCAGTGAATAGCTCTGCTGCCTGCAGTGTGATGCAGGATTGGTTGGTACCCTGCTTCTGACACAGGTCAATGCCGTGCAACTCAGGACAGTGCATAAAGGCACTGTGCACTGAGAGGACGAGTCGTTTTGTCCCATCCTGGATGTGATCTTGGGCCCCAGGACTCTCCTGGGGGATACAGCAGGAGGAGTTTGGTCAGGTTCTCTTATAAACTCCTCTGTTTCCTTCCAGTTTTAGCAAAAGGTTCTACATCAAGCATAACTCTGACCAAATGCCATGTTTTTCTGCTTTTCTTATTTTGTTTCAGTCATTCCTTTGTTCTGGTTTGTGGTATGGGATCTCTATGTATCTTATTTTACTAACACATCTTGGTGTAATTTAATATGTACAAACTCTCAGCATCCAGATTGTGGGTTTCCTACGTGCATCTTTGGTCTCTGAAACAGTCATGCAAAGCACTAACTTCAATACCTTGCTGGATTGTAGGTTCACAGAGGGAGCGATGCACATGTTTAGGAGGAGGAAGGGCTCAGCATTTGCATTTGGATGCACGTCTTAGGGCTTCAGAGCTCTTTAGACTCCCAAGTGGAGCAACTCCAAAGTTCAAAGCAGTGTGATTTTTGGTAGCTTTTTTTTTTTTTTTTCCGAGGCTTCTTCTTCAGGGCATAAAATATTCTGCCCTCAGCGCATGTACATAACTCTCGTTGGCCTTAAAAGAAGTTACATGCCTACATCAAAGGAAGGATTTAGCCCGTAATGATTCATCGTGAGCCTGACAGGCAAACACAACAGAGGAGAGCTCACTAGTCAAAGCTCCCGAGCGAGGGGGATGGCAGAGTTCAGATGGCTGCTGATCTGCCACACTGCAGCTCTGATTTTCAGCAGGTTTGAATTTTTGCAATTGTTGAAGTATAGGAGGGATCAAGCCACGTGTTCTCCATCTGGTAGGGGAAACAGCAGGAACCAAGCAAAGGAGATAGCCTGGTAACATCTCGCACGGGAGGTAAATCAGGGTCAGTTCAAACTGTGATGCTTTTATTTCCACTGGAAAGTGGATCTCCTTATCCCCGGTGTTAGGCTGGAGACAGCCGTGATATTCTGAAGCAATTCAGAAATACCTTTTTATTAAATGTGATTGCAGAAAGTCCTGGGAAGGAATGTGTTAATGACTGGTGATTGAATGCAGTGGGTTGCAAGCTCTAAGCAGCTTTAGTGTCTCCTACCACAGCCCTGATTTAAAATTCATAAATGCTAATCCTCCATAATTTACGGTTTAAAAAGCAGCCCCACTCACAGGCCCTGTGGCTACAGCTCTGTCAGAGTAATTATGCCGCCAAGCTGAAATTGGACTACTAACTGAGATATTAAACAGGGTAGGAAATCCTCTTCCCTGGCAGCCTACCCAATTATTCCAAATAAGCAAACAGATTAGTGAGTAATTTTCCAGTTAAATCTGGTGATTGGTGCCAGAATTGTATGTTAAATATTCAGAAGTAAATAGATTAAAGATGAAATGTCCCTTTTTCTCAAGCTTAATTTAGTGTGTATATTAAAACTTTTTAGGGGGAAAAAAATCTTCATTGAAGTGCAATGTGCTCGCTTTGAAAACAGAACCTTTCCCAGCTTGTTTGCACTCGGGGCAGTGCTGTTCATTAGTTGGGGTTCGTTGTGCTGAAGGAACCTTGTGCAGCGTTAGACACAGTGTCAGCCCTGCTGGGCCTTTATCCCACAGCCCTCCTGCACGCTGCCGTGGGGCACTTGGGGACAGCTCTGCACATGGGGCAAGGGCAGCCAGGCACTGCTCATTCCCCGTCAGCAGGAGGGGAAGTGGGGGCTGCCAGCTTTCCCCAGTGGTTTGGTAGTCCAGGTGGTGGACAAGTACCAGTTGCTGGTGACGATGGGCATTTCTTCTTCATTTGAGCCTTTGGGAGTGAGGGAGTGTTTTTTGTTTCTAAATTGTCTGAGTTTCCCCACCGAGCTGCCCAGAGTTCACGTGTTTTTTGTCTCTAAGCAGTCCTTATGAGGCAGTATTTGGGACCCAAAAGAGAGGGAAGAGGAGGGGCAAAAGGGAGAAAGCAATTGCCTGGATGCACAGTGCTCACAACCTCTGTGTATAGGGGCAAGTGGCTGGTGAGCATAGAGCAGCCCAAGCAGGCAGCCTAGGAGCACATGCATCTGGCCATCCCATGCTACTGAGGCCTGCGTGCTGTCACCTGCAGAGCTGAGGAAAGGGGAAAGCAGAGCTTGAGGGCTGGTACCCTGCCCAGAGGTGTCAGACATCCTGTGGCAATAAGGGGTGCCGGCAGGGGAACTGGGGCAGGAAGGGCTTCACAGAGCCCAGCTGGTTCTTCGTAGGGGAAATGGATGGGGATGCTGTCAATCTTCAAGGCTCTGGGAAACCCAGATGATGCATGTAGCATTTCAGGGCTGCCCTACGGAGACAACAAAACTCTCTCCAAAAGGAAATGTTTCCATACGTATGGATTAAAGCACAGACTTCTAAGTATTGGCTAGAAACATGCGTGGGTGTTTCAGTGTGAAACACAAGTGAGGAGAGGGAAGCCACGTTTGAGGAACTAGAACAGTTCTAACTCCTGATGGAATTTACTGCAAAGTTATTCTGAGACTCCCAAATATTCCAGACAGTATTTTACACAATTTCTAGTGTTTTCTCCATGTGCTTAGAGCTTGCTCTGCTTGGGAAGCATACAACCACCTCATTTCTCCCTGGACAGTGAAGCAGGACAAGTGGCACTGCTTAACAGCGCATTTGGACATAGTAAAACGCCTCCAGAGAGGCCTTGGCAGAGGCAGGGCAGGAGTAGGGTGAGGAGGTGAGTAGGGCAGCTGCAGACACCCCCCATGCTGAAGGAGGCAGAAGCTCCTCGCCGTGGGCACATGGACTTGCTTTTCTGCTGGGAAGCTGAAGAGCTATGAGCTTCTGCCAAGCGCATGCCTGGGAAGGATTAGCTCAGCTCTTGCATGTCCCAGAGGCTTTCTTTGCTGCTGCATCCTCCCTGGAGAGGCTTTTCACCTCAGCCCTCTGCTAGAATGTGCCTTAAAGGCATAATCGAGCTCATAAAAATTAAGTGGTGAACAATCGTTAAAAACCAAACAAAACAAGAAGACCCTAACTAAATTTAGTTCAATAAATTCTCAAGAATCAATCCAGTTATGTTTTTATTACTGTCAGAGCTCACAGTGTAGTTTTCGTTCGTGTTCCACACAGCTGCAGGAACTTCTGTGGTTTGTTTTTTGTTTACCTCACCCCACTATGTGAAAGTTTTGATTTTGTGTAGAGAAGTGTTAAAGTAGAAGCTACAATTTTATAATTATTTTTTTAGCTCATGAAGATCCTTCAAATAAAATCCCAACACTTCTCAGTTTAAAACTAGTTGAGGATGGAGTCCTTGGAACGTTGGTAGCTGCACAGCACAATCAGTACAATTATACCATTTTCTCCTTCACTGATAAGCTCACTCAGTAGGGCTGAAGATACACTTTCTTGCTTGCTTTTGATCGTTATGGTAACAGAATGGGAGAACTTGCAGTGTTCTGTCTGTGTGGATTTTCAGCATGCCCTCTTGCTGATATGGCATGCATGGTCCAGCATGCATCATGCATTTCGAAGGATGTCACTTTCTCTGTCTTGAAGGAGAGCTGTGAGCCTTACATCTTCCAAGTCCTCCAAACGTCAGTTCATTCCAAGTATCCTGTCTGCTATCCTGTCCCTCTAGCCCAGAGATCGTGGGGTTTTTTTGTTGTTGTTTTCTAAAATGTGACAGAAGTCAGTGTAAGGATGTCATTTTCATACAGGTTTGTCAGTTGGGCTCTTCTTAACAGAAGCTATTTGAGTCTCCAGGGCAGTAAAATAAAGTGTTTTCCATCAGTTCCTGATACTTTTCATTTGAAATCTTCTCTGTGTGTATACTGCTTTCAACTTGCCTGTTAAGTCTTCGTGTCAGCCTGATTTTTCCTGCACTTTTGGTTAACCTTTCTAAGGTTGCAAAGGACCATCACCTGGGATCTAGCAAGTAAGCTGATAGGAAGCAAAGAGCTGGACACAAAAGTTGGTGTAACAGAATAGATCAGAGGTCCATTCACCTACTGCATTTTCTGTTGCTGGCTCTATGAGTGTCTGCTTCTGAAGCCTTCAAGCAGTCTGTGTTCATCTTGCTAGTTTTGCTCATCTTGTTTGCTGTTATTTGGTGACTGAAGGACTATTAGTTGCTGGGTTTGGTTGTCATTAATACCCTCAAGTGTAGAGACTGTTACAAATGAATTCTCAGTAGTAAAAATACTTGACTGCATTCTTAGCATTTTTTTATATGCAATCTCTCTTAAAAAATGAAAATTTCTCATATGCTTCCTCAATGATATCCTGCTGCAGTGAGTTCCAAGGGTTAATTATATGTTTTCCTCAAAGCTACTTCTCTAATAGGGTCTTTGGGATGAAGGTTGTTGACCCTTTTAAGCCGGTGTAAAAAAGTGAACTAAAGCAAACAGCAAAACAACCCACTGAGGCTGTAATCATGTGGGTGGCTATTTGTCTCTCTCAGGGCAGCCATACCAAAAAGCCAAGCTTCCTCTCAAGAAGGTGACCGGCCAGTCTTTGCTGTCCTCTCCACTGCAAGAAGAATTAAGGCAAGTTTCCTTTTCCCTTTTCCTGAGTGTTGGGGTCTTTTTGCTTTGAGAAAAGGCTTTGCTGAAGTCACTGCTCCCCACCACTGCCCCCCCAGCAGATGGATGCTGCCCCAGGCAGCCTCAGCTCCCTTCAGGCTCCAAAGCTGCCTCAGAGCTCAGCACTGTCCTTTTCTTCTTTTAACTTTTCAGTGAGGCCAAGTTTATTCTGATGTCCAACGGGGTTTTTCCAGAGCACCAATGCTTTTACTAACCTTGTAGCCAAAGGAAAAGCTACTTGATGCCCAAGACTTCTGTCAAGCAGGGGATAGATGTTTTACCCTCAAAGGTCTGGAGAAGCTGGAATTCAGAGGAGAGCTTTCTATGGTGTGATGTCCACAAATACACCTTCTCTTTCCCATGTGAATGTAAGTAGAAATTATTTTGGAAACCAGGAACAGAACACTATGAACAAGAGTTCCTTAAGGGGATAAAAAGCATATAATTTAATCTGTGTTCATAGCATTTAATCTTAAAAACCTGCAGTCTTATGCACTTTATGTATCTCCTTCCCTTGGGGAAAGCAGATAAGGGCATCTAGTGCTTCAGCAGCTCATCCTAGTTAAAATGAGCCTAAAATGGAAAACACCCTTGTAAATAAAAGGGACCAGGACCCGCTTTTATGGGAACTTTGCTGGAACTGGGGTCAGCTGGGGCTGCCAGCCTGTGATGTTACTTGGATGCTAGGACAGCTCAGGCCTGCCAGGCAGGCAGGTGGGGCAGGTCGTGTGGTTTTTCAGCCCTTGCACTTGTTCTATGGTTATGAGAAAAAGGGCCCTAGAATAGCTTCCTGAGCACATGGCCAGGTGCAACCAGGAGTTCTGTTGCTAACCTGGTGTAAAAGGATGCCTAAGGGGTTAGCTGATGTTTATCACGCTAGAGAAAACAGCCTCGTGTTTCTCCTTGAAGCTGCTCCCTCTGATACACTGTTGTGCACGAAGGCTGATGAGGCTCCAGGCTCATGCCCCCAAAAGAGCTTTTAAAACTGTGGTTCTGAATTATCACAGAAGATTTTTAAGGAGAGCTGATAGCTCTCAAGTCACTGTCTCCCAGACCATTTAGGACATTGTAGACTTCAATCAGTGCCTTGAAATATATTTATAAGCAAAGAGAGCCAGGAGCATTTTGCGCTATTAGGCCAATTCAGCAAATCACTTAAGCATCACTTAACACATGCTAAGTCCACTGCACCCAAAGCAAACTATGGATATGATAAACTCTTAGTCCCTAATATGTTCCCCCCTGTATAATGCAGTGTCACTTTGTAGCTAAGGGTGATTATGCGTATGTTTCTATCAACAACAAAAATCCTGGTGGTAGAACCATTGTGCTGTACCTGGATTGTTTGTATGATTGGTTTGCTAAGTGCATAAATCTTAAGCAACAGAATTTTGTAATACACAGTATAACAATTGGCAAGTGTTGTACATTTATTTTTACAAGTGAGGGAGTGACCCATAACTCACATCCATCACGGGGTATGAAAGCGCAGCTCACTGCAATACAGCGAGCAAGGGAATCATTCATACGGAGGATGTTATTCACTTCAACCTTTCCCCTTTCTTGAACGTAGTCAGGATCTATACGGCTATTTCTGCACGCTCTGTGTGCTGGCATAGATGTATTGTGGCATCACAAAAACTGGAAGGGGAAGAAATCAGATAGGCACAGAAAAGGGAGTGGGTAAACGTTGTCTGAGCTGATAGAAATGTAAGTGGTCAGGCTTGACAAGGAGAAGGAAAACCCCAGGGCTGAAGAGTGACTGAGATTAGAACTGACTTTTGGAGAAGAGCTGAGATTATACCTTCCAGTTCTAGTGAGCATAGAAGAACCAGAAATTAAAGCAGTAAATAAAATGGAAATGTGTTTGATGGAGGGAGCAGCAAAGTATGTTTCGTCCTTTTAATTGTGCTCTTGTTTGTCTGTCATTATTCCCAATTTTACTGCTGTGCTTTTCGATGTTATCTTCATACTGTGGCAATTCCTGTGACAAACCACTGTAACAAAATGGCTGTAGCAACTGAGGAGGGACATTAGTTTGGGGAATTCATTGGTGCTTGGTACCTTGCTACTTTCACCAGCCTTGAAGACCTCTGTGGACTTTGCAGAAAGTCCCTATCTTCTCTGGTCTGCATGAATAGTACAATTATCTCTGATTAGCTATATGCTGAATGCGAGCTACCTGCAGAGATTGAGACTGGGCACTTCTTTGCTAGAAACTGCACAGCAAGGTGAACCCTGTCCCAGATTTCTGAGTGAGCAGGAGAGCTGGAAGAGGAGATAGAGTTATTTCCCAGGTGGTTACTTCAGATTTGCCAAGGGACTTATAGGAATCTTGTGTTAGAAGGAAGAAATGAGTTTGGATCTCTAGAAACCCAATTTAGTCATGTGGCTGTAAGACACACTGCCCTCCATGCTTGCATGCAGCAACAGCAGGCTTGTCACTCTGTGGGTTATGCTCTTGGATGGATGGCTTGGGACATCCCCTGGGAGTTGGAAGAGGTCACAAGGATAGGGAGCTCTGGTGAGAAAAACAGAGCTCCTCATCAAATAGGTTGAAAACTGCTGGCTGATTTTAAGTATGCCATCAGCCTGCAGCTTCAGGCAGGGGCAGGCCAATCTATTCTCTGCTCGGGCTCTAGCCTCTTGCACACATTCCAGGCAGTGATCTGGCGCCACTTGGACACAAGGGAGCTGCTGTACCCAGGTGGGAGGAGGCAGTGCCCGGTTCCCTGGCCTGGTGCCGAGGCAATCTCTCTTCCTCGGGGCCAACTGCCTTCGTGGTGAGCATAACCCTTTTGTCATCTGCACTGCACTCCCTTTTGTCATTGCATTGCTGGACTCACATCCTTGAACTTGGAGCACAAAAAACCTTCTGGTTTTTGAAGTGATGGTTTGTTTGTTTTTCCTCTTTGGTCGATGCTGGGATCAGTGATGTCAACTTGTTCTATTTGCTTTGACAGGAAAATGTTTTCAGAGTTCATTAGGATGGCATCAATTCTAACATTTGGCACACAAACATTTGATGACCTTCGTGTGTGGGAAGAAATATGTAGGCAAAACTTCCATTAGTTTGAAAAAATGCTTTCAGTCGGCACTACTCTGATTCCTGAGCTGTGGCTCCAACATGGTGCTTTGTCCTGGCTGGAGATGTGCCTGCAGGCTCTGGGTGTGGAGCTGCAGCCAGGCACTCGAGAATTGTTGCACATTGAGTGCGAGGGGCACAGCTGGGTGTGGGTCTGCGCTTCCCTGTAGAATGCAATGGCTGGGTGTGGGTTGGCCAGGTGCCTTCATGTCCTGGTCAACTGGCTTAGTCCAGGGTAAATACAATAGTAACAGCATTCCAAGTGTGGAGCATCCATACCCTAATACTTTCCTGGTAGTTCACCTCAGTGAGATAATTTCATTTGGCAACTTTGGATTCATTTTCATCATCTACAGGGCTTATTAAAAGAGACAGATTGACTTGCACTGCTAGCGATTGAACCTCCGGGCTAATCCACAGAGCAGGAGTTGGCTTTACCCTCTTCTGCCCTATGAATGCTTGTGGCTTCTCATAGTTCTGATGAATAGGGGCTGAAGCCTGGTAAGAGCTGCTGCAGGGCAGAAGGACAGAGCCTCCAAGCTAACCTTGTCTTCCTGCCTGTGCGGGCTGGTGACAGCCGCTGGCTGCTGCTGGCCCTTCGTATTAGTGAGCACAAGGTAAACCCAGAGGCCATTGCTGCTGCACGGCCTCACGGTTTGCCTGCTGGCTTTGTATTAGAGTCGTGTGAGAGCCGCCAAGGCGGTCTCATTTTCCTAGTGCCCGTCTCCAGCCCTTTTCTCTGACCCATCTTAGCTCTTAGTTACTTCTTTTAGGATCCACAGTGGTTTGGTGTTTTTCTCTCGTATCCTGTAATCAAGTGAAAGGCCCCTGTGTGGATAGAGGGGATTTGTGCTCAGCCTTTGTTTGATGTTTGCTCGTTCCTGGCGGTGCTGCCTGCTGCAAGAAAAGCCAAATGCTGCCCATATGTTGCAGTGCTCCCTTCAATTACAGAGGGTGAATGTTTATGGCTGCTCTTGCTGTTGCTCTTTCTCCATCCTCCTCTAAATGATACGTTTTCACTAGCAATTACTGAGGTACGGAGTCGGCCTGGACTCTGAGGTGTGCCACTTAGCAGCCTGCACGTGAAAGTGGGAGACAAGGGAAGGAGGCCGAGGCTTAATGCTGTGCCTTGCTTAGGAGAATGTCCTTCAAGGGAGCAGAATTCTGCACCTTGTGACAATATGACTTTAATTTTGCCTTTCAAGTATGAACTAAGCAAGGCTGTCAACACATGCTGTGTTCTTCCTTGTCAAGCCATTTCACTTAGTCTGTCAGCTGTAAACAGCTTAAGAGGCATGTCATTCCCGCATTATTATAGCACTTTTAGATTTGTTTTTAGATTGGGTCTGTATCTGCTTTTGCAAAAGGTGCAGATAGGGAGATGACACGGGTTATTTATTGTGTTGTTGCAACATGCTACTTGCAGTTTTGTGGTGAGCAGAGAGTAACTCCATTTCAAATAACGGGCACTGCTGAGTAAGAATGCACACGGGGCCATGGTAATGCCACTGCCATACTTTGTCACATCACACGTGTCGGCAGGGCAGTGCACTTCACTATGCATGCAGATGGCCTTCCACTTCATGTGAAGTTTTGTTGCCCAAGAGATGGCAAGGCAAGCTCTGATCAGCAGACCCTCTACTTTCGGTTTTTCAGAAGGTCGCTTTACATATTCAAATAAACAGTGTTTAAGCTGTTGATGACAGCTTAACTACTTCATCTCAGAACGTTTTGACAAGTGATTTTCAACGTTTTGGTTTCTCAGGATTTTGACAACCCTCCAAAAAACACAAACTGATTTTATATGTCACATGTTTAATTTATTTGAGATGCACGTGTTATGTTGCTAGAGCAATGAGGAGTGAGCTAAAGGACAGGGTGATACACTCCATATTTATGATCATCAAGCTTCTTCACCATGTCATTACAAGAGAAAAATGTTCAGAGATATGGAGTATGCAAAACAGCCAAACTTTTGTTGCCAGCCCGTCTGGATTGTGATTTATACAAATTGTTGGTGCGATTTCTTGGTGACTGCACTGAAATCATGAGGACTGAAACCATTTTCTCTGCAGGGAATCTGAGCTGCCTCCCGTTCCCTTCCCTCGTGCTGTGTGCTTGTGCTCCCTGCGTTCCTGGATGCTGGATGTGTGGGTGGCACAAAGGGGACGTAGGGCAGCAGCGGTGCAGTAGCAAAGCAGGTATTTTCTCAGTAGAGATGGGTGAATTTCTGCCTGTGTATTTTCCATAGGACTGTCATCAAATAATAGCACAAACATGTAAGCCGATCTTCATTTTAACCTCGAACTCGAGTTGAGCCTGAACTTTGTAGAGTTGTTTGAACCCTATACTGATTTTTTCATAGACATTCTCACATTCTGACTTGCTTCTTTTTCTCCTCCTGCATTAAGGCAGGAAAAGACTGGACAGGATGTACCTCCCTGGGCCCTTAAGCAATAGGGAAAATGCAGGGAGAGAACTGCTTTTGCAGAGCTGAATTAGAACATGAATACTTTCTCTCAAAAAAAAAAAATAAAAATATCTTTCAGCATTATACCTCAAAACCTTTTGGATTTTAGTCAGTGTCTGTTTGTTGGTACTTGTGTCATGACTGCTTGATGTGCCAGTGTGTTAAGGGTAATAGTTTATCCTGTTGAGAACTCAGAGTATCAGTCTGCTTTTGTATACCAGAGTGCCATGGTGTGACAGAGTTATTTCCTCAGCACATAACCCCAGTAATTTTTCATCTAGGAGGAAAGAGGTGCTCTAAGCTAATTACTGATGTCAAGTTAGAACATGTAAATTCTTAATCATGATACTGCTGCACATGCACAGAGGAAAATCCATGTATTCTAAACAGACATTTGAAACTTCAACTTACTTTAAGGTTAGGAGCTGCAACTTTCTTCTGACACTTGATTAGTATCTTAATATCTGACTAAATTAGCTCTGAACTAATTTACTTGGCAGATCACAGCATTATCCTCAGTGTACTGCTTTCAGAAGCTAGAAAGAGAAGTGCAGTACTGCAAGGGAGGTGTGCCACAGTTTCAGGGACACCAGGTTTGATGGAGGGCATAGGGGGAAGAATTCAGTCAGTGACCTCAACCCCTTCTTTAAGAAAGGGTCTTTTCACTCAGCCATCATCATTTAAGACTTTTATTAACGCAGAGAAACAGGCAGGCACCAGGCTGGTGTGGTTTCTATTATGTGCAAATTTGATGCTGCCTGCCTGCCTGCCTGCCTGCCTGGTGTGCATCTCCTTGTTCCTGGTGTGGGGCCAGGAGCCTTCCCCACAGGGTCTGGCACCATGATGCAGCATGGCCAGAAGCAAGGCAGCAAATGTGTGCCAGATAAGGCCTGTGGCCTGGAGTAGGCACTGCTGGTTTGGGTTTTCTTGATGGGAAGGCAGAAATGGGAGGAGACAAGACAGCTCTTGACAGTGAGAGGGAGATAGAGGTGCCTGCGTCTGGGAAAAAACAGCCACTTTTGCAAGAATGAGTGGTTAAAAAAACAAAAAATAAGCATTTTCAATATATTACAAACAAAATTATCTGCCAAAAGGGCAAGACAATTATCTTAATGTGATTTTTGACCAAGATAAATTTATCTTATTTTATAAACCGAGTAACAATTTGAATCTAATGCAAAACCTAGAAATAAATCTAAAAAATATGCTAATGTAATAAAATCGAAATTATTAGCACTCCAAGTGCCATACTTGAGGCAGTAAAACCTTTTAAGTTCCTATGGAAAATAGGCTAGTAAAACTGGAGTAAGTTACTCTACTTTAATCACTTGATAAATAGCTACAATGTTTGGAAGAATTGATAGTGTCATTATAGCAACATCCCTTTTTATAAACAGCCTGGTGTTGATTTGATTCTAATTGCTGCCAGAGGAGCAGTATCAGAGTGTGCTGTGCAGGCCGTGTAACTGCAGGGTGAGTGGAGCAGGGTTAGCTGGCTGGAAGGAGGGAGGCCCATGCTTCTCTGAGGGATGCACTCCAATTCTGAGACAGAGGAAACTGAGTCAATGTGGTGGTGTGAGAAGCTACAGTGAAAACGCTTAAGGAAGAGAAGGCATGAAGCAGACAAAACAGGCTGCTTATGTGCATGAAATAGTGGCAGACCAGTGAGAGAATTGGAGAGCTTTGAGTGTGACACATGCTTGCTCTCCTGCCTGGTGAGGCCTCGACACCAAACTGAGCTCCGAGCTCTCCAGCTCTGAGCTTTGCACTTTCTCTGATTGCAGCAGTTCATTTACAACCTCCTTATCCTAAATGGATTTCCATTATGGATGCCCCAATTTTTTTGCAAGCCCATTATCAGATACCAAGGGCCTAATTTTTAAGGCATTTTTAATTATTAATTACAGCTTTGTACACTCATGGGCACTGTGTCCACATTTTGGTGGCCATGAACGCACATAAAAATGAAGACTATCTTTGCAAATCTGACCCTTTGCAATTCTGTGCTTCGGCTCTTCCTCTGCAGATCCTGGATTTGACCCTTGTAGGACTGCACAGCTATTAAAGAGACATCAGCATTATACTGATGATTGCTAGGACGTTTGAGGGCAATGCATGTGTATTTATTCAGGAAATTTGTTTCTAGTATGGATGCTTCTAAAAGTGGGTTGCTTTTTGATGTCCTATTTTGTGAATGGTAGTAGGAAAAGCAGGGTACTGTAAAGAGAGGAGGAGAGGAACGTGTTTAATAGTTTGGTCATGTTAGCAACAAAGCAAGGATAAACGGAAATGCAAAAGGGAGAAGTACTTGCCTTCCTACACAAATCATTTGATAAGCTTCTCCCATAAAGATAGTGGGCTAAGATGATGAGTGAAATATGTAAAATAGCTTGTTGAAGAAAAAATTGGTTCAAGGGGGACTGAATGGCTCAAGAGATTAGTGATGGGATAATAGCTTTTCTCCATTTAAGTGGTAGACCAGTTCGAATCAATTCCAGGTCTCCAGAGACTGAAAGGTGTTGCTATCCAGTGACTCCTTCATAGTTATTTGAAATGATTTTTTGGTCTCAATCCCATCCTTAGTTGCCAGGAAATTATCCCCAACCCAATCAGCACTGAATTACTTTGAACTAATTGTCATCTCCTCCTCCTAAAGATGCACAACCTTCAATGCTGTGCGTATGACTAGCAGTTGTTTTACATGATGCTGTATTGCTGGTAGGAACTGTTTTGTTTGTTTGTTTTTGGAACAGCTAGATTGCACAAAAGACAAACAAATACTGGAATTTGATGCTGTGTAAAATTGTTCTTTAAAAAGATGTGGTGGTTTCTTTTTGTAATGGACAATTCTTGGAAAAGAGTGCAAGGTCTGGATACCTTTAGCCTCCCTTCTGCAGGTGGTGCTGCATTCCTTCTGCAGTGCCTGAGCTTGCCCTCCTGCCTGCAAGCTGTGTGGGGAGCTTCCCCTCCGTAAATGTAAATCATGGAACAGTGCAACAACTTAGGCAGCAGCTATAGGTCGTAAGTAGCAAGTGGAAAATTCAAAATGGCAGCTACCCTCCTGGTTTATTTTGAAGCGTCTCTTTAATTTGTGAAGCTGGACCTCTGGAGTGATGCTAGAGACAGGCCAACTGAGAGCAGCTCCGAATCTTGCCTCACGATTTTATTCCGAAAGATCGTAACAAGTAAAATAACAGGCATCGATTATTCTGCCAAATGTAAAGATTAAGCAAACGGTAAGAAGAAATGCTTACCAAGCTGAGGAGGATTTGAATCTTTTAGTTGGCTGTGTGAGTAAGTCTAGAGCTAGTGAACCACAGCAGAGTTCACATTATTCAGTGTACCAAAGAAAAAAGAGACCTGGGGTTATTAGAGAAAAATCCCAGCAGTTCTGTGCATATGGCTGCTTGGAAAAGAAACAAATAGGTTATTATGACATTGTAAAGCTGTTAGAGAACTGAAATCACATGGCTATATCCAAATTTTCTATAGAACTGATGCAATATGGATTTAATCGTAGAAGCCTCAAAGGAGAAATTTTATTTTCCCTGAGCCCAGACAGTTCCAGGTTTAAGAACACTCATCAGGAGGGAAGGCTAAAGGGGTTAAGGAAATGAGACGCAATAGAGGTGACCTGAGAGAACTTTCATTATTATATGGAGCCTTGATGAGTGAAATGAGAGGAACTGCTCTCCATCATGAAAGGCTGAAATGTCGAGGGAGCAATCACAAATTAATCTATTAAGAATAAGTAGGAGGTTGAACAGCGTGGCTCAAAAGGATGGAAATATATGGAATAAACTGCAGCGTAAAGCCATGATAATTTTTAAACACATCCTTAAAGGCATCCGCCTACAATTTTTCCAATGAAGCAGGGACTTTTAAATAAGTCTGTGTGTGTATATAGAAATGTATGCAATTACATGTGTGCATATATATGCGTGCATGTGTGTATATATATATGTGAGACAAAGTTTAAGCAGAAAAAAATGGATCTCTTTCTATTCAGCTGCTTCTAAGATTTGAAGTGACCTGGCCTGCATGAGAAGTTCTGTTCTGATTTGTGTGGCTTTAACCAGAGCAATGTGCCAGGAATTTTTCTTTTTTAAAAGATACACCAATAAAATGTCTCGCAGGCTTTTTTCTCTGTGGTGATTTTCCTTTTTTTTACTGTGACATTTTAAACTTGAATTTAGTGTTTGTAAAAGGTGCTATTTGACAGCATTCTGTAACTGAAAGCCTCTTATTATTGACAGATCATGTACGGTCAAGGCTGGGGAAATTTCTCTGTGTCAGCCTGGTGAGGGAAAGCCCCGCTGCCTGAAGAGACCAACGTCTAGCAGCAAAAATGGTAGGACCACGTTGGTTGGTCCAATCTGATGTTAAATGTCGCTCAGTGACTGCGTTTAAAGAGCTCACATCCAAAGGATTGGGAGAGAGGCATGAAGACTCTCCAGCTGACAGGACTGTGGAGCTTATTTTTTTCTGTTTTCCAGTGCTAGCAGCTTTCTGGAGCATTAATGCTTTGTCTGCTAGTGGCTGGAGTGGGACTTGAAACAGATTACCAAATACATTTTGGTGAAGCTGATCCTGTAGGATGCAGCTATCCTTTGCTGCGGTGCTTGGGAAGAGAGAGTCTGTTGTATGCTCTGTGCCAATCCCTCATGCCGATCTCAGTCATTTCATGAAGCTCACATAGTTTCAGACTTTTACTTTTGCCAGCTTATTATAGCCTAGGAAGATGAGACGTGACTATGCTGAGATACAACACCCAGTGATGGCACTTTATAATACTGTATAACTGGAGGATTGCTATTGTAGGCAGAGAAAAAGGCAATAAAGCAGCATTGATATCCTGCCTGCCCCCTTATAGGAGTTATTGAATCAAACCTACCAGAACTGCCAGACAAACAATTTGCAGCTGCAGTCTGAAGCCTGACAATGACACAGAATCAGAAAGAAATAGTTGGAGTGCATGGGCTCGTGAACTCCTCTGTGACCCACCACAGCAGGCTCCCTAGGATTGTTCTTTCCGGTCCTTTCTCTGCAATATTCCCTCTCTTTACTTCTCTTTTCCTCTTTCTCCCATTTTCTCTCCATTTTCAGCAACTTGCACTTCTCCCCCTCCCTCTTCCTTCTCTCTCTGGTTGCCTCACCACTTCTTTCTCTTGCCTCCAATCCACCTCTTGCCTTTTGTTCTTTTTTCTTTTGTGAGTTCTGCTGCCCTCCTCTGTGCCTCATTTTCCATTTCTTTAGTTCTTTGCTTTATTTTTGTTAATGTAATTTCCTTTTGCTGTTTCCCACACTCTTCCACACTCATCTTTCTTTTCTGAGCAATTTTTTCTGTTTCATTTCCCTCTCCATTTTACTGTCCTTTATTTCTCCTTTTTCTGTCACTTCTACCTTCATTTTTTCTCAAGCCATTTCTAGCCAGTTTCATGTTTCTCTTACTCGTCAGATGTGAGGTTTTAAACCTCTCCTGTGTACTAGGATTTCCAAAGTGCCAATCCAGCTCAACTAAGGGGAACTGATGTGGTTTGGCTCTAATGTGTATGAAGCGAGATACTGGAAAAGCCAGTGTAACAGTAGCACTCAAATATTCTGTGGCTCGTGAACCAGGCCTACACTCATGGTTGGATTCAAAACTTATCAAATTAATGGCATCTGAATCAAACCTGCAAGCACCATCTTCCACGCTCTCAGCTCTAATCAGACTTCAGTCCTTTATTTGAATAGGAATCTCATTGCCCTTAGTTTCTTGCAGTGCGCCATTTTGCTTTGGCTAAGCGCAATCTCTAGTGCTTCTTCTCCTTCTTTATTTTTTTATTTTTGGTTCTTCTTAAGCACGATGGAAAGAGGCCACAGTGCACAGTACATTCAGGCTGTTACAGAAGAGATCACTTTGTAGTTTTTCTGTGCTTATAACGATTACCTGCAATCTTGGGGAAGATTTTTCTATTCCTTTCCTTTTCTTGTAACCAGTGTCTAACCATAACACTTCTGAACTTTTGATGGGCAGTTCTCTCTAAGCTGGCTGGCAGGTAGACAGTGTATGAGCCTCTTTTGAAACAAACTAAGAATTTGTCATAACTGGAAGCTTGGGTTTTGTTCTGGGCTTGGTGTTTGTTTTTTTTTTGTTTGTTTGTTTGAAGTTCCTTAGTTTACTTAGTTTCTCTGTTCCCTTTCCCCACTCACTTCCACATGTGGACATTTTGACTTGCTCTTCTTTGTGACAATATTTCCCCACTTCCTTTTAAAAAACAGCTGCCATTGCTTGGTACTCACCTGTTCTTTGGGAGCAAGTGACCTTGCACAGGGAAGCTGCAGATCAGGCCAGTTTCCATTGCTGTCCCCTGTTCTCACAGGGCCAGTGCTGTCCCCAGGGTTCTCCAGAGCTGAGTAAGTTGCATGAGAAGGGAGCAAAGTTCTCACTGTCCCATAGCTGACCCCTATCAGATCCAGGAACCAAGTCAAGCCCAGACCTCATTCAAAGGATAACACCACTCCTTGTGTAAAATTATGTATAATATCAGTGTGAAAGAAACTCCTCCTTCCTCTCCCATTTTGTTAACTTCTTTCCATCTCTCTGACCGCTGCTCCTGTGGAGTTCAGCGCTGGTGAAAACAGGAAGAAAATCAGTTCTTCTGTAAGCCATCCCTTTCTGCTCTGATTGGATTTTTCTTTTGTCTGTTTCTTTATTTGATTTAAAACCTTAAACCCCTTGAAGCTTTTCCATTAAGATGTTGAGTACAATTTGTAATGGGGGGAGTGGTCAGAGCATTACCTAAAAAAAGTCCTAGTTTATTTTTACCTAATGGAATAGGAGTATGGGTACCTGCTGCACACTACTATCAACATGTCAACAGAGTAAGGGTTACGTAGAGTTTCTTTTACTTTCTTTCATGTGCCAGTTTTACCTCCTCCTGCTTTGCCTTATTTTGCCCATAACTGACCCTTGTGACAGCAGTACAAATTCCTGGACATGTTCTAGTACTGGTCAATATGGGAGCAAATCTCCCAGCCTCTCCTGCTGCTTTGCATTTGCCACCTGACAGCAACGGATGCTCAGGAAGACCAAGGGGTAAGTTTTTAAAGCTTTAGCCCAGATTTTAGCCACGTGACACCTATTAAAGCAATTGGGAGCCAGGTGGCTAAACCCAAGTGCAATTCTTTGTAATGGTACCCCTGAGAGCGCCCATCTTTTTTTAGCAGTGCTATTGATTGGGCAGTTCTTGACTTTGAGGGACAAAATTGGTGTGTGCATCAAGCTTCTTTTCCTCAATTTGGCCTGGTTTGAAATTAATCGTTCACCTTTGAGTCATTTTTGTAAGCAGCTTTAAGCTTCAATAAGTTTCAGCATGACTTGATTTTTCTCTCGCCTTTTGCTATGGAAGACAGTTGTTTACCAGTCTTATCTAGGACATTTCTAGAGCTGTTTGGTCTTTATCCTCATCTCCCACATTGATCTGGGTATGTTGCTCAGTCTGATTTCCCAAGATCAGTAAAATACAGTAATTAATGGCTGCACAAAGTGCCCAAAACTGAAGCACTGAGGGCAGTGGGGACTTGGTTTTCTGCAGGAGCAATAAGATAAGCAACACACTTAATGAGGTACACCATGCTACATTTCTGGGGTATTGTCAAGATTAGTAAATGATGTGGTGGTCTTAGGAGGAGCACATAAGCCATGAGCAAGTTCTTCGTAATTTCAGGTACTCTTTGTGGATATTTGATATTTACAATGGGTTGCTGTGCTACACAAATGAATCTGCACTTATGTTTGACAGAAGGTGAAAATACATGCATAAGAATAAATAAGGAGTTCTCCAAACCTCTTGTTTTTTGTGGTTCCTCTCCTGAAATGTTCCCTGCTTCTCTTCATTTTCCCAAAGAGTAGGAAGATTCTCCAGTCATTGGCTGGGGAGAGAGGAGACCTGCTCTCCATGAGGGTGTGCCCTTTGCTTGGGAATTTGGTGCATTACAGTTATTTATGTGGTTTTGTTCATCTGTTTCTTTCGGTTGTTTTAGAGAACTTTTGTGAACTGTTAGGTAACATTAAGTACTGCTAACCACAAGTGACTGGCATTGAATAGCTTTTTCCTGCAATAAAACCCAAAGTGAAAGCTGACCTATGTGGAAAAAGCTATCAATTCAGTCCAGTACCTCAGCAGCTAGGTGTAGCTGTGCAAAGACTGCATGGATCTGTCACTGCATTGCTTCTCCCAGTGCTGCTTCGTGCATCCTTGCTGCTGTCTTGCTCCTCTGAGAACCAGAGAAGGTGGCATTTGGCATGTCTGTGTTGGTGGGAGGCTTTCTGTGGGACATGCTGGGACAGGATGTAACTATAGAATGGAAAGAAAATTCAGAAATACTAACTTCAGAAAAATTAGTGTTTCTTATTCCTATTTTGGTTCAAAATGAGATGCACTTCATGGTTATCACAGGCAATATAGGAATTCCATCATCTCCTTGCCAAAGGATGATAATATAGGAGCCCTACAGGCAGTTTCTTGAGAGATCCCTGTTGAAATGGGAGGTTGTCAAATCCTCCCAAATTGTTTGAACAAGCTGTTTATTCAATAATGTTTATCAATGAGAATTAATTTTGTCTGAAAATTCTCAGTCAGTTCTACTGAAAATCTAGTTCATCTTAAGCCTGGGCTTTTATGGGGCTCCAAGAGAAGGAAAAGTACGTGCCAACTCTCTCATTCCAGTCACAGTATTTTGAGAAATCTCATCGGGATGACAAATTCCAAGCTCAGTTAGATATCTTTTTTTTTTTTTTTTTTTTTTTTTTTTTTGTTAAGTGACACAGAGCACAATTAGTGCAGAAACATAAATAATGAATAATTGGATGTGGATTGCTTAAGCCTACGTAAAAATATGTGCAAGTTTGATATCAAACTCCTTGCCAGGCTGATTAATGAACCATATGCAAACATTCTCCATTGCAAACATTCTTTTTTTTTTCTTTCCATTAAATCCTCAGAATCAAAAATCAGTTTTCTAACAGAAAAAGGTATTTTGTCTTTAAGTTGCTATTGCAATGAATCACATTCATATATTGTTTTACATTCACAACCGATGTCACATCATGTAGCCTGAGATTTGTAGAGAGCCTTATATTTGTACTGAAACTTCCTCTGTTTTAATCGAGATTTCTTAGTCACATATCTGAAACTGGTGTTTTTCCACAAATATTTTAAGCGAAAGTAGCTGTTACTGTAGAACTAAAACAGATATTCCCCACGTAGGCAGCACTTGCCATACAGGGAGGTATTGCAGACATCAAAATGCTGAAGGCCAGGAGGGCAGCCTGCTCTTCCAGAGTTCAGCGACTGAGCTCACGATCTGTGCCTCTCGCTCTCTTCTGGAATGCTATTTCCATTTTACAGACCGAAGCAGAGGGCCAAAGAGGTTGAGAGAAGAGGGCCGTGCTTTGATGGTGAGAGGGTGTGCGCACGGCTCTTTTCAACCGGCATTTGATTCCTTTGTGTTGCACTCCCCTTTCGAGTGGAGTTGCTAGTCGGTTTTCCAGATGTAGTGGCGGGGAGGAGCAGAGATCAATAGTGAAAGGAGGAATTAATAGCAAAATCAATTCTTCCTTTAGTGCAGTCCTATTTATTTGCAAAGAAGGTACAAAGTCCCGTTACATTTCTTAAGCGTAGGGAAGACTCTGCCGTGGTTAATGTATTTGCTATCAGGTCTAAAGCACCCCTGAGCCAATGCTTTTATCTACTCCTGCCTGGTATTTTGGGTTTTGTTTTTTCCCCTCCAGCTTATGCTTAAGTGTGTCTGAAATCCTTGTCCTGCCTGTTTCAGGTGCAGTATCAGATTTGAAGGTGTAGCTGTGTGGTTCAGCTGCTGCTTAAAATGCTTAAAATGCCTTGCTATCTGCCTGGTTTGGGTAGTGGCTCCTGGTGTTTAATTTAGCTGATTTTCCCCGGTATTCTGACTAAAGCGTGGTAGATGTGTCTACAGATCTAAGCTTGGCTTCATTAACTCCTCCACACAAAAATGTTTAAGGTTGTAAATATATACATCTTTTAAGTATTCGATACAATATGAAAGTGAGAAGCAATTGTGTCTGGATATTCTCAGGTAATATGAAATGTTGCTGCTTTCACAGCAGTGGAACAACGCCATTTTACAGCAGCCCGGGCAGCTGCCTGTTATCAGCTCTACTCCCATCAGTGGTGTGAGCTGTCTGCCACACTTCTGCCAGAGGTGGAGCGGGTGCTTCTGTGGTGCTCTGCAGGGCACTGGGGCATCCTACTCAGGGAAGAGGAGGGATGGTGCCATTAGACCAGACTGGTGCTGAGGTACCCACCTTAAAGCAGTAGCTGTGGGTGCCAGAGGGAGATGGCAGAGAGCAGCAGTGCCTGAGTCTTTTTGCTATGCTGGGTGCACCCTTCCTTGGGGCACCCGTGAGTGCCTCATCCTGAGGCAGAGCGCCTTGCTGAGGGACGGCTCTGAAGGATGCGTTGTAGCTCTCAGCAGTGCAGATTCACTGTGGATTCCTGTGGAACAGAATACCCGGGAACATAATAAAATCAGCATTTGGAAAGCATTCTGTCCTGCTCTACGCTGATTTTCCGAGGCTGCTTTCCACTGCATGCCTAGAAGGTCCCATTCAATTAGGAAATGTGGAAGTTCCCATATGCTATTTAAAGTGGTACACAAAAGGCTCTTCTATTTTCTGGGCCCTTAAAGAATGTGACCACAGAGGATATCAACACAATTTTGTGGGCTCATCTCAGAAAAGGTTGAATATAAAGTTTTGTTTGCAAATACATATGCCATCAAAACTTGATTTACCGATGCTGTTTACCATTTGATTGGATAAAAGAATATTAGCTCTTAAAAATGTGACCCAAACTGAATTCCCTTCCAGAGCATTGTATGATAACACCACATGTCTCTGTGCTCACATAGTTCCTTCTGCACCTGAACCACCGCTCGTGGGAGCTCCAAGACCCTCCTGCTTCCTGAGCATGGCAGCTGCTGAATGCAACCGAGGGCTAGGGCATTGAGTGAGCTTCTTTGGGTGCATTTTGCCTCAGCAGTGACAGTGCTCCTGCCTGTGGCTTTCCCTGTCTCACTGCTGGATCCAGCCATTCTGAGGCCATGGCATGACAATTCCCAGTACCCCCAAGATTTTGGGGAGTGGGGACACCCTTAGGACTGGCAGCAAGGCTCACAGACTGCTGGCCTTACTACTCTGCTCCCATGGGTAAGCTTGCTCCAAAAGCACAGCAAATTCCTTGGTTCTTGTGCAGCACGTTAAAATGGAATAATGTCAAGTCTGATCCAAAGTTCTCAGTACTGGTATTTTTCTTCTTGCTGCACTGGGCTCAGAAGGAAACTCAATAAATGGCCTATGAACAAAATTATATAGAATGATCAACATGCAACTGTCATGCTGCATTTGTCTCATGTCATTAGTCATTATGAAAGCCTGCATAATTCTGGAGCAGAACAACAATTTCTACACGGCAAATTGCAGATTGTGTTTGCCTGCCCACAAAACATCACAATATTTATTTTGAAACTTTATAATGCTATCAAGGGCAAATTCACTTTACTTGTACAAATAGCCCCGTCGAGACAAGTTAGATATTACGCACGCGAACAAAAGCGGACAGGACATGGCTCTGTGCACGAACACAGCCAAGCTTGCTTCTTCCTGCAGTAGGAATGGGGCAGGTGCAAGCACAGAGCTGCAGGCACAGCAGCAGTGAGCAGGAAGAAGTGTCTGCACACAAGCAAGACACTGCTGTTCTGGCTGTGCAGATTCATGCCTCGGTTGCCTTCCCCGCCCTGTCACCTGGGAAGCCCTCCTTCCTTTGGGTTTCAATCAAAACACAGAGCTCCTCATAGTTCTGCAGATTAAATTTGTCCGTGCTGTGAAGGAGCCTACTCTGATCAGAATCAGTTTCCCCATGTTTAGCAGTTAGACCTGCTGAAAAACTACTTTGTACATCTGGATTTTGACTGGGTTATCTGTGCGTTTTCAAAGCTAGTTTTTTTGTTTGGCACTGCAGACATCACTGGGTTTAGGCTCATTTTTAGGTGGAAGGGTTTTTTCGTGTTCCATCATCTATCTTGACAGACACTCCACATGCCAGAGGCAGTCTTCTTAACCCTGGATCAAAACCTAATCTCTCCTGCTTTCGTAAAACCTTTTCCTCTAATTCTCTCTCTAGTAAATTATATTCTGTTCTTTGCCCTTGAATAATTTAAAAATGTATAGAATATAGCATGGGGGAGAGAGGGGGAGCACGTTCCATTGAGCGATACCTGGTAATCAGAATCCTGCATTCGTATCTTGCTGCAATGATCTCATTCCTATTGGGACAGCACTCCTGTGAGCACAGGCCCGTGTTGTGTTCATCCTGTTACAACCAGATAAACTCATAATGCAGACAGATAAGAGCTATGCTCATTAATCTATTAATTGCCTATTGTCACTTGTCAATATGTTTCACTTGATGGGAAGCCTGAAGATTAATTTGTATTGTGAGGATGTAGATTTTTCCTTTCTGTATTATTCCATACTATTTTATTTTGGTGTGTGGAACGCTACAAAATGACATTCAGGCTGTGGTCTCAGCCGAACAAATTATGGCTGCCAGCTTTTTAAGTCTCTGAAGCCAGAAAGATGTGATGCCCCACACAGCTATGAAATAAAAAGCATGGTTTCATTTGGAGGACCCTACAAGAGCTGTGGCTGTGCTGAGGAACATGTTTTTAAGGTGGGCGTTCAGGACATCCTTAAAGTCAACGCAGCCTGAGATACTCTGATTTCCCAGGGAAGCAGAAGCACTGTGGGCCCTGCTCTGTTTGCTGGAAATTTGAGACTGATTTTGTCTGGGATTGGAGCAGCCAGAGCAGGATTGTATTATAATTGTATGACATTTAATACACCATGAAGAGATTTCAAGTTCTCTATTTTTCTAGCCTATAAAAAATCAAATGTTTAACCATAATGTATATAGTCACCAAGTTTACACCTTAAAAAAGGTGATTTTCAAAGGCTTATCTCTACAGAGAACAGTGGAGCAGAGACAGTTTCGAAAAAGGGGGGAAAGAAAGGGAGAGAAACATCACAGAAGCACTTTATAGACCTATTTGAATCGCAGCTTTAAGTCATTTATATCACGTCCAAGAAGCCCATCCATGTGTGTATTTAATAATGATGACCAGTTCTAAATGGAGACTGGAAAATTTCCTCTCTGTGGCAAGAAGCAAGAGTTCCCTGTTTCTGAGTCAGTAACTTGACCTGTTTGAATTATTTTGTTACTTGTGAGGCTGTCACTGGGTGGCCAGTTTTTAACTCTGCACTCTGATCCAGGAGCCACTTTTTGTGGAACCACCACAGTTCGAGACAGCTCAGGTAGTTTTTAGGTAACTTGGTTTGGCAAAATCAGCTCATCCGTGGGGCAGCAGTCTTCATGCCATCTCTGCACACCTGTGAGTGCCCAGGGATGTGCTCGGGCACAAGGGTACTGCCTTCTTTTGCTGCCGTGGCAGAGGAGAGCAGTGCTTTGCAGCTGAACAGCGTTTGTTCCCCCAGGGCTGGTGCAGGAGGCTGCTGGCAAGATCCAGAAACCTCCCTACTGCGACTGAGGAAAGTCACTGAGAGCAGGGTTGAGCTGGATGCTCTCGATTTGTATTGGAAGCGAGAGTTACATTTTCAGAATTTCAAGGAAAAAATGTTACAGAGACGTAGGGGAGGGTCTTCTAATATCCTTTTCTCTAGCTGCTTTAATCTTTTGGGCTGCCTTTCTTTCTACAAATGTTGATGAGGGAAAAATATTTAAATAAAATTGAACTGCATGAAAGAAGAAAGGAGGAAAAAATCTCCTTTTCCTGAAAATGTTCCAAACCCCTTAAAAATAAGGAAATTAAATTTCTCAGATGTCATTAATGTCTTTAGCTACATTTTTTCCCCAAGTTTCGGAAAGTCAGTGGCTTAACAGTTTCACTCTTTCTCTTCCACTCCAGAAGGAAGGGGTCTTGGAACACAGCACGGGAGCAAAAGGTAACACAGGAAACACAAAAAGAGAAGAGGGAAAAATCTCAGGATAACATGCAGACATCTGTATTCACAGCGCTCCAGTCAGATATCTGTATTCAGTGGCCTAAAAGTAGAAAATGATAGAAAGCTGTGATTGGAAATTCAATGCTTTGAAAACATAAGAAGAAACACATCCCATTTAAATTCTGCAAAATGGAAAAAATTCAAGGTAGGGAATTTTTCAGAAAAGTTTATTTCAGCAAACTTCTTTCAGTTATGTGAATGAGGTATGCTCGGTATGCCAGGCACTGTCCCCACCCAGAGTACATCGTGTCCTCTCCCTGAGTACTCACTGCTGAGTGCAAAGAGATAAAGTGCCACACTTACGGCCCCATGGGAAACACATGGCAGTCTTGAAATGCAGCTCTCCCAGGTCTCACAAGAAGGCCTTAACCAAAATCCCACTGTTCCTTATCATACTTTCTTTCTTTCTTTCTTTCTTTCCAATAGATACCGTCTCTAAAATTTTCTTTTGTTTGATTCATTGAGATCATGGTCTCAGCTTGTTGCAAGCACCACAGAATTTTACCCTTTATGTTTTTTTTTCCCTGTTGCATATTGCTTATACATTGAGTTGCTAGCTTGCCATTTCTTCTTGCTCTGGATTCTTGCCTATGACGCCAAAGGGGACAGCTTCAGGAGCACAATGTTTTGTCATCTTGACCAGTGGGATAGCTTGTGTCCTATTGTCAATCAGTCGCTTTTGATCCAAACTCCATCCCCTCTTATTGACCATCTCTCCTTTTCCCACTAAATATTTCAACCCCGCTGTCTGCTCCCTTTGTGCTTCCTTTAATTCTCAGTATTTCTGCTGAAGGACTGAACCCTCCGTCAGTTTGTTTAATGGTGCAGAAAACAAAGCCTGGTTGGTGCAACCTCTGCTGAATAGGTCATCGATGACAGCAACCTGTGCTGTGGAAGTTAGCTCCCACTGGCAATGTTTTCAGTCCACTTGAATGAACCCTCCTGGGAGTCATTCTTTAAAGAGCCCAGCGGTGGGGAAGGCTGGAAAATGGAGAGAAAAGGAATAAAATAATTATAGAAATAACACTCCAACTTCCTCTGTTGTGCATGGATGTGGCTAATCAAAATATGAAGTACCTTGGATGTCTGTAGTCAGGGTAGGTTAAGAGGCTGTTCTTTTGTCCCACCGTGGACTCTGCAATGGAGGCAGTGACATTTTGTGTCTCTGGATTTTCTCTCTGTTGTTAGCTTAGGTGCTGCTGTGATCTTTGGGAACAAGCTCTTTCTCATAGGCACTTGCCCCTACTGAGCAAGGCATAGCCACAAGGGGAAATGGTCCTTGTGTGGACCACCAAGGGGAGGCTGCACCCAGCCTTGCAGCCCCATCTCCTCCAAACTGAGCTAAGATCTCAGAGGTGACCCATCACCAGAGCCAGACCCTCTGTGGCAGGAGGGAGAGGCACTGTGCAGGTGTAGAACAAACCCTGGCTCCCGGTGCTTTTGGATTGATTACACATCCCTCATCTTGAGAAATTTCCTAATTAAGAAGTAGCTAATTATAAAGCAAGAGAGAACAATATTATCAACATTTTCATCTTAATGAAGTCCATTTTATTTAGATACAATAGGAAGCAACCAGCAGCCATCTTTGTTAGAGGATGCTGATGGTTATGCCAATCAATTTCATAGAGCAAAACCATTTGAATTGTAGTAAATAAGGAAAACATCATCTGTGATGGAAAAGACTAGGGAAACAATTTTCTTTAATAATTAGAAAGCCAATTTCTAAAAAAATGGTAGACAAGTAGTTTCAAGAGTTTCACAGTGAATATCCAGCCAAAAATTAAACAACCAGGAAAGAAGATGCTGAAAAACCTAAAATTTGATTTTTTAAAAGTACTTCTAAACCATGCATTGGATTTTGAAGAAACACTCCAGATATTTAAATCTTTATTCACAGCTTACACAACCTAAATACTTGGGGAATATGTGCTTTCTTCATACAAGTAGAAAATGAATTGTATGCAAGAAATGGAATACAATTTTAATCTATAAGATAAAGGGAAGAAGATGGGGAGAAACACTAATGTACAAGTTCATGGGCTAAAATTAATTTATCTTTCTGATTGGTAATAAAGAACATGCAATTAAAACCAGTCAAGAATGGCAGAAAATAAATAATTTTCTGAGTATCTCCCGTAGAATATAAGAAGAAAACCTGATCAGACATCATACTCAAGCACATGCATACATTTATTGCAGATGTTGCTCTAATTTTTAGGCAGGCTATGTACTCTAGTGGGTTTATTCTCATAGAACCTTTTGTTCTGCAAAAACTTTGAGATGTCCTAGTAAGTTTAATGTAGCTGACCTGCATGGCATAATGTCCATTACTTAGTTTCAGTCTGTATTTATGCACAAGTGTCTGTTTTACTCAGTAGAAGGCTATTCCTGTAAGCAAACTGCTTAAAGAGAGGGATGATGGATTTGCTACTAATCAGAACAGGGTAAGAACTATGCTGTGGAATATAGCATAGCTTACAAATCATCTGATTTTTAGAAATTGTTAATGTTTTGATGGTACATCTTAGCTGCATGATGACCTTCACCAAGGCTTTGGGGGAAGGTGGAGCTGCATTACATCGCATTGGTTTGCTTTGTTATTGTTGCTCTTGCCTACCTGTTGGCTGTGGTATTGCTGCAGCACGGCTTCCTCACCTCTTTCAACAGCTTCGCACATTGCTCAAAATCCTCTAACTTCTAGTTTATGAATGCTTCCAGGATTTTTAAAGTACTTTTTATTCTAGTTTGCTTTCAAGATCTGGCAACTAAACTAGAATTTCCGCAAAACCTCAAAATCAGCACTACTGCACATTTTAAAGAAAAAACGTTTATTTACATGTGAAATAGGGAGGCACTTGGAAAACCTGTTTTCTAGGAGCCCTTTTTGCCACTGGTTTATCACTTGTGCATGAAAATTACTGCTCTGCTATCAGTGGGGATTAACATTCTCTCCTTTGATTTAGAAATATGTTGTTTAAAATATCTTTCCAAAATGCTGATACTCTACAAGGAAACTTGGAAAAAATATTCTCTTGCAGATGGTGATTTCAGGCAATTTATTTTGAAATTCTTGTTTTTGATTTCATGGGTAACGATGATGGTCTTCTCAGCATGTTGTGCTCTGTGTGAGCTAAGCAGTACATGCAGTGCAAGGACTCCACAAATGTCACAGCTAAATAATTGCCTGAGAACTCTGGTGCCTTGTGATGTAGCCATTGGAAAACGGTGCTTTGGGTCAGGAGGACTGGCTTACTTTACTGGGGACAGGACTCAGGGTGTATGTGGAGGCCTCACTGCAGGTGGTTTGCTGGTGTGCTAAGCATGGCAGGAAGAGAACAGCTTCTTGTTGTTAATGTCGAGGTGGTTAAAGAGAGGTTGATTCGATGTGCACTTGAAGTCCTACGTCACCTCATCTTTGCTTTTGTGAGACTGACCCACCCTGCCCTCTTAGCAGGATGATTCATAGAGTCCTCTTTTTGGTATTACAGAGGTAAGAGCTTAGACAAATCACCTACCCAGAAAGGCAGGTGGTGGTGTATCTGTGTAAGGTGTCCACCAGTGTTAAGGAGTAACCAGCACTCTGCAACCTGCAGCACCCAGCCCAGATCTCCCTGACTGCACGTGGTGGTGAGCTGGCACGGCATGCAGGCACAGGGCTAGCTGCCTGGATGAGGGCTTCTGCACTGCAGCTAGCTTACAGATGTTGCAACCTGGTTTTCTAGGAGCAAGGCTTCCTGGGCTCTTGATGGCTGTAGCACTCTTTGTGACTGGAAATCACATTTGTAGGAGTTAATTTTCTTAAACGATTGTCCAGGACAAGTTTATTTGTGTCTCATAGCAGGAGAGCTAAGTGCAGCACAGCAAGAGAATTAATCACTGCTGCTGCCTTCTTGGTTTTTCACTTAGTGAACCACAGCCACACCAAATGTGAGAGGGTGCCATCTGATGGGAGAGCTGCACATGCAGGAGCTATTGCTTATGCACAGTTTTACTGAAGTATCATAAAAGAGGTAGGACAGCTTATGGTATGTATCACAGAAACAGCAATGTTTTGTTAAGACAAGATGCTGTTGATTTTGTTTATCACAGTAGTTCAGGTATGTCCTGTCTTCCTCTGTCCTTGTCATCCTTTCGATTTGCTGACTCCATTTAATTTCATCATGAAATTTCAGGAGACTTATACTTCAGTGTCACTCTTGAACACTTCTGATGCCTGTAAGAGTTTTGTTTCAGAGGTTTCAGTTCACTGAGCTGCAGATAAATGTTCTTTCTCATCTAAAACTCATCGCTTCCTTACCATTGGAGAAAAAAACACATTTAGGAAATTAGTTTGTGGCTTGCTTCAATTTGTTCCTCATCAACAGTACAGCAGCAAGGAATTGGCGCACAGCTACAAGTGTGTGTTCAAATTAAAAATGTATTCTGTACTTATTCTCATGTTGTGCTCTGATTATGGCAGAAAGATATTGATATCAAACAGCCAGGAGCACATAAGCACTGGGAGGCTGGGCCACCTTCTGACTTCTGGAAGAGAGGAGTGCGTGGGCAGTGCAAAGAACAGGACACAGCAAGTGTGTGTGGAAAGCCCTCCATGCAGGAGAATGTGGAAAGAAGAGTTTCTTGGGTTTTAATGGCAATAATGCTAAGGAGCAGGAAACTGAAGAGTGAAGATGCGGATTAAGAGCCTGAAATTTCCCACAGACAATCCCTTCCTCTCCCTGCTGGACATCTCTCTGTTGATGCGACCCAGGATACTGTTGGCCTTTCAGGCTGTAAGAGCACACTGCTGGTTCATACCCAGCTTTTCTTCTATCACAATGCCCAAGTCCTTCTCCTCTGGATTGTTCTAAAGGAGTTTGTTCTCCCAGTCTGTACTCGTGTCTGGAATTGCCTTGACCCAAATGCATCACCTTGTACTTGTCCTTGTTAAACCTCTTCTGGTTCTCATGTGCCCACTTCTCAAGCGTGTCCTGGTCCATTTGGATTATATCCCTTCCTTCTATGATGTCAGCTACACAACGTTGAGGATGCATTCAATCGCATCATCTATGTCACTAACAAAGGTGTTAAAGAGTACCAGTCCCAAGACAGATCCCTGGGGGTCTGTCACCTCTCATGACTGACCTTATTTCAGAATGGTCATGACGATATGTACACTAAGAGAAGTGTATTTTGTGTGTTTTTTTTCTTTTTTAAGAATCCCATATAAGAGCAGAATCTATCTCACCCTGCAGTGGGCAGGCTGTGGTGACAGCATGCTTCTGACCTGGTGACTTGGTTATTTCTGTACAGATGCAGTGGCTAGCAAAGCTGGGAGCAGGAGAGGGACGGGCACCCCAGGGCTGCGAGAATGGGATTGAACCAACCCTCCTGTATCTAGTGCAGAACTTATTACTGCATCAAACAGAGGGATGTGAAGGGTCCAAGTGTGCTTTTAATAATCTGTGTTACAAACAGACTGTAATCTGCACAATTAAGCTTCTTGGAGTTGGCAGGCTTTTGTGCAGTTGGCAGCTTTCCTCTTGAATAAAGGTCAAAAAGAGGGGAGCAAATCAACCAATGTTGTACCTGTTTAAAGGTGTTCTGTAATGCTACCGAGTGACAGAAAGAATCTTGGTTATGTTGATGGCTCTGGCAAAAGGAGTTCTTTGTGTTGAGCTGAACCACCTGCCCATCTGCAGAGCAGAGGCCCCTGTGTGGGTACGAGTGCATGGGGCAGGATCCCTCCTTATCACTGAGCGGGCAACAGCAGGGCTGCCAGCATGTGCTCTTCAGTTCTTCAGTGTGGATCTGATGGCAGCGCACTGTGGGTCAGAACTCGTGGCCCTGCTCTGGAGTGCTGCCTTGGAGTTGTCCCTAATCACCATCCTAGAGTGCTGCCTAGGTTTTGAGGAGTGTTGCTGGACCTCCAAGGGAAAATGGTGGGAGCCTGCATGCTCATCCCTGGGCAGCCTTCTCACCATGCACAGTTTGATTTCTTCAATGCAGTGCAGATTCTATTGCTGGCAGGGAGATGGAGCATACGCAGCTCTGCCCACATGGATGGTGTAAGATTGCTCTCCCAGTAGGATAGCCTCTTTTCTTGATTACGATGATGAGAAAGTGTTTTCATTTAAAGAGGAAAATGCTTGAATGGTTTTCTCATCCCTCACCCCTCCTCTTGGCAAGCAAACACACTGTTGGGGCACTGGGTTTATCACAGGCCAAAGGGGGAATTCTCTCAGGAGCCTCTTGTTGAAATGTTGGCAACACATCACTGAGCAGTTCTAAAGACTTCAGGAAGTCCCAAATTTCTCTGAATTTTCCCACCGCCAGCCTTGAATGTAAGTGGCCTCTTTGGCCTTGCAGACTCTGGGAGAACATCAAGGAACGCTCTCGCGGGTGCCGTGGTTTACCCATCCACATGGGGCCAGCCCCTTGGGACAGCAACGAAAGCCCACATGCTAATCTTTTTGTTTCTCTCAGTTATTTTTCCTTTCCCAAAGACATAAAGCAAAGAAATAATTTACTGGAGTCTTTTCTGGGAGGGCGAAGCGGTGAAGCCGTGCTGCTTTTGCTCTAGCGGGCGCACAGACCCTTCAGAAGCTCTGTCCAGCTGTCTTGCCTCACAGACTCTCTGCCTTTGCTCTGATTTCCCTCAGCTTTGTGTGTTGCTGTACAGTGCAAAATCAGGCGGGAATTAATTTCCCCCCATTTACACTTGAGCGTGCTGGGGCAAATTAATTATCCCACTGCCATGTACTCACAGAGAGGCATGCAGGGTCACTGGGGGAGGAAAGGCGGGTTCCTTTTTTGTCTGGAAATCAATTGTGGTCTGGCCAGAATCTCCTTTCTTCACTCATTCATTCCTTTTTTCCACCTTATTTTATCTTTCCTATTTTTACATAGGTGCTAAAATTAAGTGTTTGCTGAATATAATTTCAAATGACAGTTTAACTTACTATTTTAACCAAAACTGTAATAGAAAAATATTTTCTCTTCATTGTTAAAATGCAACTTGATTCCTGCTTGGCTACCCACAGTCTGTAAACAAGAATGAGTATTTGATGTGTGGAATATATATTTTTTTTAAAATCACAGAATGGTTTAAGAATTAAACTAGAAACAAGATGAGGAAAAAGCCCTCAGAGCTGTAATCAAACATCCATTCCAACAGCTGAAACATGTTATTACATCCTTCAGCTGATTTATTGTACCCAAAGAGATTTCATAATCATTCTCAGTATTAAAACAAGGGGAATAGAGGCACATTTCAATAACAATGATTGTTGTTTGGAGAATGCCAATCATGTCTAGGAGTGTTATTTACATCAGACAATATGTAGATATTGTGCCTCCAAGCCTGTTCCTGTTCGTTTTTGTTCTGTGACTTACACAAATGAATGCTAAGAAATGTTGACAATGAGGTTCAATAGCTAAACACAATAACGGGGGGCCTGCTGACTTCCTTTGGGGAGAAGAGGAATCTTCACCACGAAAGTAATGCAATCTGATGTAAAGATAAATGCTACTCAGATGTCTCAGCTCTCTTTGGTATGAAAGGTGGGGAGAAATTGAATTCCGTGCTAATTTTAATTTGTATTCGCACATTAACTATACCTAATTTGAAAACAGTTAAAAGACAGGAATGAGAAAACCAGATGTGGAGCAGTGGAACGTATTGCCAGAGAAGCAGACTTCACTTTGTGTTATTTTCTAACACACAATTTTATTTTTGCTGGTGTCTGTCACAAATCCTAAAATACCATTACAGAGTTAGCAGATGGTTCCCAAGTATTCATACCTGATAAAGCCTCCTGGGTGATCAAGCACTGAAAAATCAATATATTTTTCAACTTTCAATGGCTAGCTATTCAGTTTCATTACATCTCGCTATTCCTCCATGGCCACTGTGATATGGACACTTACTTCACCATTGCATTAAGCTCTAATCTCCGGGCTGGCTGATACAGACGGTTAATGAATAGCTGGAGTACCACCTCGGTATGCTTCACAATTCTTCTGATCTCAGTAGGATGTTTCGAGGACTGTGATCTTGTGTTTAGTAACACCCTGCTTCTTCCCCTCTTTTTTCCACACGTGCACAGACACCCCTCTCCAGCTGTCACCTTGCCGAGCTCTGAAAGGAAAATTCTGTACACACATTTTAGCAGAAATATTTTGCTGTGGCATCTGACTCTTTTAAGTAAATAATATTAGTAAGTCAGATCCATGCCCCCTGGGTAACTGTATGAGTCACACTCTTAAATCTATCATTTTCAATAAAGCCACAACTAGAGCTAGGTCTTCAAAACATCCTGTTTTGTCTCCACATTGCCTACATCCCCTCCAAATACCTGTGCTCTCTCACTGGCTGCCAGTGCTTTCTTAACATCATGTTTCCTGCTCCTAACTTTTTCACACAGAGGGTGGTGATGCACTGGAACAGGTTGCCCAAGGAGGCTGTGGATGCCCGATCCATGGAGGCATTCAAGGCCAGGCTGGATGTGGCTCCGGGCAGCCTGGTCTGGTGGTTGGCGACCCTGCACATAGCAGGGGGGTTTGAAACTAGATGATCACTGTGGTCCTTTTCAACTCAGGCCATTCCGTGATTCTATGATTCTATGAACATCAACTTGTATACAGGAAAGTGACTAACAGTAAATGACAAAGCACGTGTCAGCTTTTCAGTTATGACAAGTACCTGATTAGTGGCCTTGTCATGTTTTGGGCTTGATTAGGAGCTTGACTTCTCACATAGGGCACCTCTTTGTACTCCAACTGTGAGAAAAAAATCGGTGCAAAACATGCTTTTGAGCACTGAAATAGTGCATGCTCGTGCACTGGAGCGCCCCACAGGTTCTGATTTTACTTTAGTGTTAAAGGTTTCCCTGAATTTTGCTGTTACAGTTGTTTTCAGGTGGCAGTGATGGTTTGCTGCCGTTGTTTTAAAACCGTGAGGCGAGGTCCAGAGACACAGCCCAGACTTATTTTACATGCATCAGGGCACCATGACATTGGCAAGCCTGGGGCACCCAGAAAAGCTATTCAGTCTGATTAAGGCATATCTTAAATTTCAAACATAGGCCTTGATTCAATCCAAAGCGCGGGAGATGAGGAGCTGTTGAAAATGGAAGCATAGATACAAACAACGCGAGCGCTCCCTCCCAGCTGCAGAAGGCAGCCGCGAGCCCCTGTGTGCACGGCCGACCAGTGCCGGCCCTTCCTGCATCAGCGTGAGGCCTGGCGCTTGCTGGGCGGTTGGCACTCTGTGCTGTCACATCGTTCAGGTGGTGGGGCTTGTCACTGAGGTCCAGCGGTCTTGTTCCCCCTTGGGCTGCAGGTCTCAGCCCTTGCTGTCTGGTCAGGGACTGATAAAATGGAGAGAAGGCCCGTGGCACCTGTAGGCAGCACCTGCAGCTGTGCTGCATCCTGGAGCCCTGGCACTGCCCTGCTGCGCGGAGGGATTTATGCTGTTGGAAGTCCTGGCTAAAAATGCTTTTGTGCAGTGATTAATTGACCTTAACAAGTTTAAGGATGCTTATTTGCACACAGTTATGAAGTGTTGCAATATGTCACAAATGAGAGCGGCTTCCATTATAAACATAATGGCATAAACAGTGAAAGCTGGTTATATTTCCTTAAAAGTTCATTGCAGGGAAATGGGGAAGCTTGAGAAGCTAAACAAATCCAGGCAATAATGGAAATGTAGCATGAAATTACTTCTGTAAACAACAGCCATTCATTATTTGAACATTTTTCATAAGAGAGTAAGCAGACGAGTGTTGATGTTAAAGGGTGTGCGTGGAGGAGGAGGTGGTTGGGGGGAGATTATGAATTTCAAAAGAAATCATCCAGGGTTATGCAGACAGACAGACATCTGCTCAAACAATAAATATGTAAAGCACTGATTGATCCCCGAATATTAACAATCAATGCCATTTTCTTCATTAACTTCTGAGTGGAACACAAAGAAAGGTATATTTGATTTAAGAGGAAAGGAAGGGAGCACTATTTAATGTTGATTTGGTGTAGTGAATAACCCCAGAGAGAAATGTAAATACCAGGCTGCAATAACATGACAGCACACTAATCATATTTACAAACTATATTAAATCTGTCCATTGTGCTTGCCTGGCTGCGGATTGGTTCGATTGTAATTGTCATTGTAACCAGTGCTGGCTTATGGGAGAATTTAACTGCAGTGATATAAGGTGAGTGCTAGGCTTATTATTACTTTATTATTACCCGGTTTATGTTTATTAAAACAATTTGTCATGCAGAACAGGAATGGGAGAATGGGAACATTAAATCGTGCTGTACTCAACCTGAAGAAATGAGTTACAATAAAATTAATGGCAGGCAGGCCACAGCTGACACTTGTAGCCGTGTGGAGCAGCTACACACTGGTTCGTTTCATTTGCTGATCGTTTCTTGTTAGGGTCACGCCATTAAACTTACATATTGAGAACTACTGAAAATCTGAGGCAATGAAGGTAAAGTTTATGAAGCAAAAGTGGGGTTTTTTTTCCGCTGCTAATGCATTCCTTTCAATTATTACAGAAATCAGGAATGCAGATTGAAAGTTTAAATCATACTGAGTTATTAAAGATGTGTGTTGGAGTGAATGTCCTTCAATTTTACAGAGGCTTAGAGAGCTGAGAAAGAGCTGAGTTTAGGCTAAAGTGAGACCATTCTCTAAAGGCTTTGAGCAAAGAGAACAGCAAGAATAGTGGTCATGAAAGGTCTCATAACAAGTTTAATAAAAGCTGCTTTATTTTCTTTCCCTGAAACTCAAGGGGTCCTTATTTGATATCTTCAAATTTATTTCAGCCCAAATCTTCATTATTTTAAAGTGGAGGCAGGAGGCGATGACCATGGGAATAGCATTGAGCCTCCTGGAATTCAGCAAAGAGGCACAGTGACATAAACCCCTCTCGTGACACAATTACAGAAGAAATTAAAAGTGTCAGGCTCTATGTACTTTAGCTGCATAGAAGAAATCCGGCCTCCTGATGAAACATCTTTGTACATGAAAAAGTAATGCCCTGCCCTTGTTTCCCATTATACAACAATGTTAAGGAGTCTTCTGGGGTGATTATTAGGGATTTGGTGAAGCACAATAAATGCTGAAGATTAAATCTGAGCGCTAGCAATTAGTATTGGGGGAGGGAGAGTGCTTTTTCCCTTTCTTTTAAAAAGGTATTTATTAATGAAGCTATTTAAAGAAAATCGAGCCAACTGCTGAAGTTGAGAAATGTGAACCTTTCATTTCTAGCACTTTTAGACTTGTGTAAGTCCTACAAAGTCCATGGGGTTATTCTTGATTTATACCAGTGTGAGCAAGTAGAAGATCAGGCTGTCTCTGTGGGATTTTTTTTCTCCTTTTTCTTTTTTAAGCTAAGACAGTTTTCTTTAAAGTCTTGGAGAAAGCCTTCAAAGAGTTGGATTTAGCCACGTGTTCCCTACCTGTGTCCCCAATCTCAAGGGCTGGACCAAATGTCCAAGAGCTCAGCATCCAAACACTTCGACAGAAGGCTGGAATGGGAACTGAACTCTCCAGAAAATCCAGTTTGATGAAGCAAGTGAAGATATTTCAAGGATACTGTTTTAGAGAACGATTTTCCTTTTGGTTACCCAATAAGGTGAATGGCAGATATTTTTTCTTTCAGAAGTAATTTTGCATTCAGTCTCGGTGGTGAAGCCACTGTGATTGCAAAGGGCACTCCAAACCTGAGAAAAACCCATGTAAAAAATAATAATAATAATAAAAAAAATCCCCTGTACTTACTTAGTACTCCTTCACAAGCCAATTGCCCCCTTGAAATAATAGCTACTTCTCTGAAAGCAGCAGAAGTTTCCTTTGTGAATGTAAAAGGAGAGATCAGAGGCCTTGTCTCAAAGATTATTTTCCCTGGCGAGGTCTAATGCAGTAAGTGTCATCCACCGTGATGGCAAGCACTCTTGGTGGACCCACATCTTGGAGCCTTGGGGACCCGTGGGGCGGTTCATATCTGCCTTGTGATGTGGTGCTTCAGCTGTGAATAATAGAAAAGTGGTTTAGGGAAATAGGGCAATCAATGAAAGAATCATTTTTTTTCTGTGACTTCAAGCTCTGCGGTTGGTAGGGATGGAATGAGGATGTGGGGAGGGATGGATCTGGGGCTTTCACTGTCCTAAGTAAGGGACAGCTGGCTGCTGTGGAGGTGGCACAGTGGAAACAGAGCAGGCAGCAGATTCCTGTACGTTGCTGGCGCCGAGTGCTTTTCTGTGCCTTCTTTTACATTCGTTTAAAAGAAAACACACTTTATTAAAACATGTTGACCTCCACGGCTTGCCGAATAGGCTTTTAAATGTTACAACAGAGCTCTGACCCAGCATTTTTAAAAGTAGCATTTTAATGTAATCTTCCATCTTCATTTGTATTTTTGAAACACTCAGTAAACTTAAGGGGAAACAAGCTAGTCCTTTATTCCCTTACGTGTAAAACTCATGAACTCTAAGTAACATACACGCACTGAATAGCAGTCCTCACTGTACATGCAAACATCCCTTTGATGTGAAGGACAAGGATAGAGTATAGAATGTTTGAGTCCTATTTATCACTTGGATTATTAATAATAATAACATCTGGCATTTTTATAGCACTTCACATTTTCAAAATGCTGCATAAACATTAACTAAATGGTAGTTAAGTGTGCATAAATGATATTCAGAGCCATTACCCTCTACCATGCTAACACACTCACTGTGGGTCTGCACTGAAACGTGAGTACTGCTGCTCGCTGGAAAATCTTTATGGCTCACATGAAGTACCAGCTTTCCTGGAAGAACTACAGTGACCATTTTTCATTGTGTTTCATGTGCACCCAAAGGCTTTTGTCCGTATTGTGGATTAATGGTCTGCAAAATTTCAGTTTATTGGGGAAAAATAAGTTGTTGATTTTACTTACAGGAGCATAAAAACAAAACAAAACAAGTGTAGGGTTCAGAAGCCAAAATGCTGCTCTTATTTAAAATCCCATTTTGGTTTGCATTCTCCATGGCCATGTCCTTTACACCCCGTATCCTGGCTGCAGGTTTGGGGTTACCCCACCCCTCAGAGCCACAGGCTGTGCTCTTGCCTATGTCACATTGCTGAAAAAGGTGGTGCTTGATGTCTTTGACCAGGGATAGAGGAAGGAACATTTTATGAACCAGTGCCATGAGAGTTCTCATGCATGGTTCTCAAAGAAAGTACCTGTGCTTTCCTGGTGTTTACCCTGCACCCCCAGTTTGCAATATACTTATCTGTAGCTAGGGTAACTTGTATTGCAGTCCTGCTGCTTCTTCCATGCTTTAGTGCTTTTCTGCCATTTCACAGAAGATTTTAGAAGTGCCTTGCACCCCTGTCAATAGCGGTGGCAAGCTTGTACCTCCAACCAATTTCCTGTGTCCCCCCACCCACGGGGAGCGGAAGCCAAGGGAAATGTCAAATAGCAGTTTTCATGCTGGATTGCATCGATGTAATCCAGGAGGGAATGAATAATTCCGCTGTCACTTAATTAAAAGTTTTAAGACCTTACGTCTTTGACCTTGCTCTTGAGCTGAACACATAAAAGCAAAATGGCTTGCAGCCTTAATCTCACTTTGTGCCACTGCCCTCTGATGAGAGAATCCTCTTGGTACCGGTGATTTGTCATTGAAGCGAAGGGAAGGGCTGCGTGCACTGCCTGCTCCTATCTTCCACGGTGAGTCTACCTTGACGAAGTTTCTTGCTATCTTTAGTTCTTCTCCCTGGAGCACCTAGCACACGAGGACAAGAGGGATCTCAGCCCCACAGCTTCATTTTGGACCTGTTAACTGTAACTACTGATGTCGTTTACAAGGATAAACCCTTAAAGCCAGGCCAAGGCAGACAAAGAAAGAACACTGAGGTAATTCCCTTTGGACAGCAGAGATTGGTGTTCAAGTTATTGAAAATCTGTGTAACTCATTTTCTCTTTTGTCATACTTAAAAAATCCATGAAGTTTGGCTGAGTGCAAACAATAAGCTTTTATTGTTGCTGCCCTTCTTCATAAATGTGTAATCTTCTGGGACCATCAGAAAAGCTTTGGTACAACAAATTAAAAGTCTCTAAACTTTCCCATGTCTCCTCGGACACTTTGTAGACCTGCAAATATCAAGCAGTAATCAATATAATGCTGCTCTAATACTTTCAGACAAAGGGGCAGCTCCTGAGCCAGGAGCAGGGAGCAGCAATCTCTTGGCTGGGCATGAGAGCTGCTGTGAAACGTGGAAGATCAGCAGCCCTTGGCAGGTCCAGCTGCACGCGGGTTAGCAGAGCTTGCAGATGGGCCTTCTGTCCCACCACCACCTCCCTTATCTAGCAGTGTGCCTGAATCCTTCCTGTCTGGCAGGTCACACTGTGTTTTGTGATCTCTTGTTTCTTTCGCACGTGTACACATTTCCCTAACAAGCCAATTATATTATAGCCAACAGGGGGACTTGGAAATTCTCTCTCTTCATCGTTTCAGCTTAGTAAGCTAGTTTAACACCGCTATCTTAGTACTGCCTTTATTTTCTCTGCGAGAGAATTGTATTATTTCACTTTGGGGCAAGGCACAGGGTATTGAATTACAGAACATTTGCACTTTCATACCTCGCCAGTGGAACAACCTTGTCAGTTTAAAGGCTTCAGCAGAAAATATCCAGTGTGGGCCAACAAGAGTGAAAATCAAGGTTGCTTTTTTTTTTGTCTCATCAGTAAGGAGTAACCGCCTGCTTTCTCTCCCCAGAGCTGCAGCTGTTAGAGCATGGCCTGTTCCTGTGCCCATCTACATCAACGTTAAAGCTTGCCTCTGACCTCCTGACCTCTGGATCAGGCCCATCGTCTACTTATCTTCTCCCATATTACTGGCACACCTTTACCTTAGGTCTTGATTTCTGCAGAGCTCTTTAGGTCAAGCTCTATCTCATTGATGTGCTCGGGCTTAAATTGATTCAGGGAGAGACTGGCTGTTCTGAAGAAGTGGTCATTTTTCTTAAGCGCTTTCTATTTTTAGGTCAGCCTCCCTGTGTTGGTGCCTGGCTGGCAGGGTGGCAGTGTGCTTAATGACAGAGCCACTCTGGTGCTGCACTGGTGCTCGGGGTTCCCCACCACTTCCATCCAGGTGATGGGACAGCACAGTGTGCATCCCTTGGAAAAATATCAACTGCTTGCATTCTGCTAGCCTGTTTTCAGCCAGGTAGGTGCTGAGTTGCTTATTGTGTAAAATGGGGCCAATTCTGGTTGCACAGCCTCCATGCAGTAAGGCAATGCAGAGGTAGCAAAGGCGCTGTGGCTTTCCAGGTGCACACAACAGGACTGACACGGGAGCTTCACAGTGCCATGGTCTGGGAAGCACTAGCTTAGGAAGCAGCTTCTGGGCAACATCTGTGCATGGGGGCTCGTGGGAGTGGGCATCCTGCCTCCACCCTTACATACAGGAATGATGAGACCTTTATAAAGTGATGCTGCGCTCTCCTTTGTCTGACAGCTATCAGCTTTTCTGAGGTCGGGGAGGGTTACGCAGTCATACTCACAATTGGATTTAAGAAGCGCATCATCTTTTTCTTTGGCCAAAACTTTGGTCACTGCTGGGGGCCAAGGAGGCCCATCCACTCATGCCAATTAGCCTGCAACTATTTGCAGCTATTTGCAGCTATTAGCAACAATTTGGGTAGCTCCTCTGAAACATCTTCAGTTGGCCACTAGCAGCAAAAAAGATGCCTTCCTGTACTCCCAGCAACAGTTCCTTTGTTTTTTAATTGCTTATGTATGGGAACTGCTGAGCCATGGCCTGAACCTCTGATGGATCACCTGAGGTGAGCAGTGAGTCAGCCAGAGGAGCACAGGTGAAGGCAATTCACCTGTGCTGCCAGAATAGGTGGAGCCAGGCTCCACCCCTCCTAAACCTATTTAAAAGCTGGCTACCAGGAAAGAAGGGCCTCTTCTGGAGGTCTTCTCTGTTTGGGTTTTGTAAGTGAGCTCAGGATAAAGGTAAGCTTTCTGTCTATTTTCTCTTTTTTGTTGTCACAATCTGCTTTGCCTAACTCTCTTTTTTTTTTTGTTTATTTTGTAATTGTAGCATCTTAATACCATTGATTATGCAGCTTCTCAAATTAGTCTTTAAAGGGAGCATCAAAGGAGAGTCCTCAAGGAGAGAGGACAGCAGTGCAAGTGACAGACTGATGTGTCCAGGTGATCTTATGAGACAGAGCTATGTCTCACAGCATCTGGATGACCCTGTTGCAGTCAGGCTGTTTTGTGGGGCAGTGCCATTACTTGATTATTCTGTGAGAAATTTCAGAAATACCATTGCTTTATGAGCCTGACTTCTATGATGATAGATTTCTAAAAGCAAAAATGTGAATTTAAATTATTCGTATTCATGCGAGCATGGTAGAGATTTTTGGAATCACTGCAGCAAGTTATGGATGATGCATGAAATGAAAAAATCCCTGCCCAGTGCACAAGGAATACAGAAAGGGTTGTGCTGTGCTGTACTGTGCTACAGGATGTGTGTTCTTTGGGGAGAGGCTGTTGTATTTCTGAAAAGCACCCAGCCACCTCAGCAGAGGGCAGCGGTATGGATTGCACCCTGTGTTGTCCTCGTGGTGCTCACTGTTCCTGAGTGTTAGCTGGGAGAACGGCCACATCACAGTGAGTCGTTTTCACAGACCTATGGAAGCTCAGTCTGTTAAACAGTTAATTAGAGTCTCCAATTATGAGCTGAATTTATTTTGCAAGAAAGTTGCACTTGTTCTTCTCAGCGAGAGGGGAAAAAAAAAAAATAAGCAATTCAAATCATTTTGAAGTTTCATTCCTTCATTCATTAGGAGACTTAGCTTGCAAAATCCTAATTAAAAAGAACATCTTGTGTTAATGAAAACGTTCTAATTTTTTACCTTATTAAGTTAGTTAATTTTTTTCTGGAGCATTCAGCAAGGCGAGGCCTCCTTAACAGCTTTGCTCATGTTTATATTCTTTGATTGCAAAATTTGTGAGACAAAAGAGAGCTAAACTCATTCTGTGGTGCCCTCCAGTTAACTGTTCAGTTGAAAAATGACCTTCATAACTAAGTCCCTTGCCTTTTCATCGATATCAAGGAGTTACAACTCTAACCTACAGTTGAGGAGGTGGCTTCAGACTGGTAAACCATCAGAAATTGCTTGAGCACCCTGTGGAGTCTAGATATTTATAGATATCTAGGAGGAGTACAGATAACTGAATAATTTGAATCTGAATTCTGAAGTAGCCTAGGGCTTTTCTGCTGGCTTTCAAGTCCAGCATCCACTTGCATGACATTTAGACATTAAAAGCTGAAGTTTACTTCAGTGCCTAATAATTCTGCATCAGACATGATAATACTGAAAGCCGGAGATCACAGAAGGTGCATTTAGCTCTCTACTATAGTGCAACACCTGGGAAGATAGCAATTTTTGGAGATTTTAAAAATAGCTGTACTATATCTGAGGGCATGTTAACTGTGAAACGCATTCATTTATTCAGTCTCAAGATGGAATGTGGAATTCTTGGCTGGTGTAAATCGGGATGGCTGTAAGTCAGCTGTGCTGAGCTGAGATGCTTGCAGGGAATCTGACCCAGAGGGTCTCTGGCCACTAATGCGGCTCTAGAAGTGGGGTTACTAATATTCAAAATCTCTCCATAGGCAGAAATTACTATAAAACTCTTTCATTCCTTACAGAAGGTACAGATCAGGGATGTAAATATATTTTTGCATTTGCTCCAAGCACTGCAAAAATGTTTGTTAAAGTATCAAGGAATCATAGAAATGCATAGGTTGGAAGGGACTTCCAGAGGCCATCTGTCCTTTCTCCAACTCTGAGTACATCCGGTTGGAGCAGGCTGCTCGGGCTTTCAGCTCCCAGGACAGACAGTGCACAGCTTCTCTGCACAATGAGCACCAGTACTGTCCACTCTTGTAGCAAAAAAAAACTTTTCTTAATATCTCAGCAGATTTTCCCAAGCTTGAACTTGTGTCCATTGCATCTCATTGCTGTGCACCAACTAGAGTCTCACTGCATGTCCCTTGTACCTTCTTATTAGGTAGCAACACAGCACTGATGTCTCTCCTTTGTTTCCTCTTCTTCAAACTGAGAAAACCAAGTTCCACATATTGTATGGCTTCCATCTCCCTACTCATATCAGTGCCTGCTGCTGTACTTGCTCCAGTGTGTGAATATCTTCTCAGTACAGAGGAGCACAGAATGGACCACCGTGCTCCAGGTGCAGTCTTATCAGTGCTGACTGAAGGGGATCCATCACTGCCCTCAACCTACAGTGCCCTGGCAAATGGAGCCCCCTGTGCAGCTGGCTGCACTGCATGCAGCTGCCTGCCTTGGCTGCAGGGGACACTGCTGGCTTGAGTTCATGTCCTCTACCAGGCCCCCAGCTGCTTCTCTGCAGGGCTGTTTTGTGTCCTGTTGGCCCCCAGCCTGTACTGCTATGTGCTCTTACTCCATCCTAGCTGCAGAAATACTTAGGGTTTTGATTTCAGGAACATTGTATTGTCTACTTCTGGTTAATAAGGAGCTATTGTTGGAAGCACTTATATTAAGGAGAGGTGAAAAGCCTTCTTCAGTCCTTTGTTTTATTGTTGAGGATTTGCTAATATTTAAAGGGAATATCTTTCAACGATACTTTCTGCTTACTATTTGCTTTCTCCTGATACTTTAGCAGCTAATTTTCACCAGTGCAAGTGCTTGTAAAAATGAAGTGCTGAGATGGAATGCTTAAATGTTCACACAGAATGTGCACATCAAACTGTGGGTCAGAGCAGTGCTGTGTTATGTGTGCAGCTGCTCCCCACTAACACTTGCAGAGCAAATTTTGGATATAATGTGCCAGGAAAGCACTGGAGACTCTTCACCAGCTACCTATACAGGGAAAGAATTGCACGATAAAATTGAGACTCATTTAAAGTAATGATCAAATCTGAGGAAATGGCAATCTGTATGCAGACATTCCACAAGCAGAAAAAGAAGCTAAATTCACCGGGTGAATTATTTGCTGCCAATTATTCTCTCAGCTCTAATACTCGGTTTTAAATATTTAGTTAGATCCACTTTCAACCTGAGATTTCAGTTTTCATTTAACGTTATGAGTGACTATATATATGTCTGTGTATATGACACGTGTTATTTTCATTATGTCTCCTTTGAGCAGTAGCGTGAATTGCCTGTCTCTGGTTTTGTGAGGGTTTTGGACAAGGTGTAAGCCTTTTCTCTGTGGATTTTGGTAGTTGTCTAAGTACCTCTTTGATCTGAAAGTGACCCTGCCGTGTTGAAATGTGGACTTGGCTAACTTCATGGCAGGACTCTTGGAGAATTACAAGATGGCTGTAAAGATGCACTAACCCTTTTCAGGACCTAAATTAAGCTTTAAATCAAAGCTAACTAGAATGCCACCAAAGCTTTTCCATTAAGGGTGGCTTACACACCCTTACACTGTGATGCACAGAAAACATCGTAAATTTTGGGCCTGGTCTGAAACCCTGAAGTTCTGTCTTTACTTTCAAAGTTCACAAAATGCTTCTTCACCACTGGTGAGCAATCCAGTGTTTGTGTGAATTGGTTTCTGAGTGTGAAGGCAGACGCTGACCTAGAAGGCAGCTGGCACTAGACAATTATCACCAGAAACTGAATCTCAGCTCTAGTCTGTCATTCTAGTTATCAGTGTGCAGGATGTGCTGTGCCACCATTTTAAGGCAATAAATATTAAGCATTTCAGGGGTCTCTTTCTGCTAGACTAAGTCTTTATTTGTGACTGGTGCATACAGCTGCAGTACGGGACATCACTTTCTGCTTCTTTGTATGATGCTCTGTCCTTGAACACAAAGATGGTAGTGGTTTGCAAGCCCACCATAGGGAAGAAACATCAGTTATTTTCTTGTTTATCTAACCCACTGCATCCACCACATCACAAGAAATACAGAGAGCTGTTAGAGAGGGTCCAGAGGAGAGCCACAAAGATGATCAGGGGACTGGAGCACCTCCCCTACAAAGACAGGCTGAGGGAGCTGGGCTTGGAGCTGAAGGAGAAAAGAAGGCTGCGGGGTGACCTCACTGCAGCTTTCAGTACCGAAAGGGAGCCTACAAACAGGAGGGGAATCAACTCTTTGAAAGAGTTGATAACTGCAGGACAAGGGGAAATGGTTTTAAGTTGAGGGAGGGAAGATTTAGGTTGGATATCAGGGGAAGTTCTTTACAGAGAGAGTGGTGAGGTGCTGGAACAGCTGCCCAGGGAGGTTGTGGATGCCCTGTCCCTGGAGGTGTTCAAGGCCAGGTTGGATGGGGCCCTGGGCAGCCTGGTCTGGTATGAAATGGGGAGGTTGGTGGCCCTGCATGTGGCAGGGAGGTTGGAGATTCATGATCCTTGAGGTCGCTTCCAATCCTGACCATGATCACTGAAGATGGTGGTGGGGAGGTACACAAGAAATGAAGTATGACATTTCCCTCCTGAAAATAAGATTTGCTTGGCCATGAATGAAGAAGAGTGTGAGAAGGCGGCTACAGCTGAGGGCAACCTGGGCAGCATCTGCACTTGCTCTTTGGCACTGGGTTGCTGAGGCTGTCCTGAATGAAATTGGACTGAATTGAGAATAACCTGAGCTGGTGTTTGCAGGGGCTTCAGGTGCGCCCTGTAATAAGACAGGGCAATTTGCCCGAGCTCCTTGTTCCCAGGGGCCAGGAGGACATGACTCGTTTGGGAGCAGCCTTATCAATAACTGCTCAAGCAAAAATTTGGCTTAGAATCTCACGGAGCTCTGTGTGTTCCTGCTCAGAAAATGTGGGTGTTATAACACCATTGTGAAACACTAGGATGAAATAGTCCATTGCACTGCCAACTTTTGGCTTTAGAGCTAGGGCAGGAGAGGAAAGAATTGCTAATGCTCCAAGGAGCAGCTAGTCAGCTTGAGGGCCTTACATGTGCCAGCTGGATTCAAGTTCAAATCTGGAGAGGATCCAGTAATGAAACGCCATCCTCCAAAAGCCACTGGCTGGAGGTGGCAGTCCTCTGGAGGGTGCTGGGTGGAGAGTTGACTCTCTCTCTTATCTGCGTGCTCTTGCATGTTGCAGTTAGAAAAATGCATCAAATTTCTATGCTTTTAACTTTGAAAAATTCTTTGGAAAAGTGCTGACAAAATTGTTGCAATTTCCCTTCCCCTTTGCCATCCCCTGGATGAAATTGAAACATTTCCACTGACCTGAATTGGCTCTAGGGTTCTCATGCAGTCCCAGCTTTATCAAGGCCAAAGTTTTTCCCCCCTGTGTCTCTTGCATGTAGTGGAATGTTTACAAGTGGAAGAATCTGACATTTTAATAGAAAAGCTGATGGGGATCTGTGAATTTTCTGAAAAGTCTGGGGTCAGTTCTTCTGTGATGAAAATTTTGGGCTGAAGCAGACTTGTGCCTTCCTGCCAGTGAGAAAGAAGGATTTCCATTGAAGAAACGTCATCCAGGGTGCATCGCTTTCTCCACGATGTAATGTGGGAGCATGGTGAGGTACTAGCCTGGTTTTTGAGCTGGAGAGCAGAGCAGCAGTTTTGCCCTGGAATCCACAATGTGAATGCAAGTGTGCCTTTGGCAGCCTCCAGAAGGCTGCTTAAGCATAGCCTCACGGATGGACCTCCCCTTTCCACCCCTGTCTCTGTGCTCCAGTCGTATAAATACTTAAATAATTATTTTTTAGAGTTATGGGAAAGCTCTATCAATTGGCTCTACCAGAACCTATTCTATTAGCTGAGCAACTTTCTACCATCATAGCAGCTTTTCACTGTTTTCTGTTTCATTAGCATTCATTTTCTTTAGACATATGACACACTACCCACTGGAAATTTAGGCATCTGGGAATATAAAGCTAAAAGCTGAGGTTTGCTTCAGTGCTTGCAGCCCAAAAAATTTTATTGCCTAACCTGCCTTTACCTAAATCACAGCAAAATGACAAACTTTTTGATGCGTGTAAGAAAAGACCTGAAACAGAGTTAAACTGCAAGCTTGATGGATGCAAACTGACATAAAGCATCACAATGGCACACATCAGAGACAGATGTTTTCTGCAACTCCAGTTCAGTTGCATTTTTGCAGAGTGCACCTCTGATTGGCTAAACTTGCTGCTTGTAAAAAGATTTGGGTCTGGAGTTCAAACTCAAATCTCCATGAGTAATTGGCGTGCTGATGGTATTATTCTCACAGGTGGAAATGGGTAATGCAAATTTTAGAAGCAGCACATCTGTTCTTTCAGCTAATCGGATATAAGTTCTACAGGAATGACCACATTAGCAACCTCAGTGTCATAACTGGAGGGACACAGATCAACAGCTCTGTGGATGCTAATGTGGAGGAATTTGAAAATCTGAGCCACAGACTTATACATACCTGGCTGATGCTGGCTTCTGCTCTCAGAAAGTCTACTATAGCATCCCTGAGCCAAAAAGGTCACGAGCTGAAGGGCTGTGGTGGAAGGCAGTCCCAGGCTCACTTCCAGAGAATAGCAAACAGAAAATAGCTTGGAGTGTTTCCGGTAGAAACTGGCCCTAGCAAGAGTAAGATGCATGAATACAGCTCAGTGTCTGTGTGGTTGCTACTTCCCAGGCAAGAAGGTCCTGAGAGAAAGTGAGGTTAGATGCTAAGTCATTATTTGCTTTTTGGGGTGAATGGTGTGGATTGATTTTGTTCACATTGTTCGTTTGAGATCTCATTGTGTAGGAACCATCCAAACACATTGCTCAAGAAAATGCCAATCTTCTGTCTCTTCACTTAGGCAAGAGATGAGAAGAAACGCAATGTAGTAATGGTCTTCAAATCACTGCAAGTGAGACTGAGATCCTGCTGGCTAGAGGGGTGAAATGCCTGCCCTCTAAGTCCCTGCTGCTCCTTCAGCAGAACTGTAGAGACATCTGCTGTGGGCTGTTGTCAGCTCCCCTGTTTTTCTTTTGCAAAAAGCCAGACGGGATACAAAAGCAGAGTTTGTACTGCTTCGCATCCACCTTGAATTTTCTGTTTTCTTAGTGATGTGTTACAGGCTGACAAGAGTGTTACATTTGTCAGCTGTGTGTGCTGGCTCTTCCTTTCCCCTCAAACATGGGGGGAAACCATATAGCCTGAGAGTAAACACTGCAGGAACGCTCTGAGATGTCAGTCATTGGATGTGCTTTTGTTTTCATATCTTGCCCGGGTGAAATACACAGAAATCCAACATTCACTAGTAGATACCAATTCCTTAGGACAGCTACAGCTGAAAGCCAACCACCAACACATATCTAAAACAAGCCTGTGCAAAGCTGTTAACCCAAAATCTGGCACTTTGGGCAGCTTGCCAATATTTTAATACACTTGGATTGATGTTTCAGGAATTATTCAAATTATAACCCGTATTTTGTTATCTAATGCATTTTATATCTATTCCTTAGAACTCCACAAATAAAATGTTTATGAACCTGTGTGCACACTCATATGGAACTCTGGAAGGATATTGTGCAGTGTTTTGTCACTTGTTCATGGTCCATTACTTATCTCAAAATATATCTAAAATTAAAAGTTAGCCAGATAGTTCTTTCTTAGCAGTTACATGCTTCATCATTCGGAATGTTGCAGCTTTCTCAGTACGTAAATGATGCAGTCTTCCGGATTTTGTGAAGAGTTCCTCCAAACTGATGAAAAAATTTATTGTGTAATTTTTCAGGAATCTATTTCGTATTGGTCCTAGAGAAGCTGACCTAGTAAGTGTTATCATACCTCTTGCAGGACCTGTGTGATTTTTATTCTAGTGATAGCTGAGGAAGGACCTTAAAATTCGGTACACAAGTACTGGGAAGAGTGAGTTACCAAAGAAAACCTCAGTAAATTTCATTTTTAGCTTTTAGGATGATTGTTTTTGCTGTTTCCTTACATTGGACCTTCCTGTCATTTAGGCAGTTTATTTCAGTTCACAAAAGGAATGGTGGCTGCAGTGAACTTTGTAGGAGCTCACTATCTCTTCCATGCAGCTTCACTAGGGCTGCCCAGCGCCTCACATAGAGCTCTAAGTTTGCTACAACTCTGTGAATACCAGTGGGTACGTTATCTGGTGCTATTCTCAGTATTCTGGTGGAAATCTGAGACCGTATCCTGTTTAGTTTTGCACGGTCCATTGAGGGGAAAAAGTAACCCTTAGTTTTCTTTGTCTTAATCGAAAGTCAGAAGACCAGCATTTTTTTTTTTCCTGCAGGTTGTAAAGCTGTATTTTGCTGTATGCAAATGTATTGGTGTCTTCTTTCAGGTAAATGGCCTTAGACCCAGTATATTGAACTTAAATGGCATTAGAGCCTCCTATTCAGCAGGCCTAGTCAGACGTTATGTGTATTCAGAAAAACGGAGACAATTTAGCGAGTGATAAAATGAAGCATGCACTCCCATAATGAGAAACTTTCCTAAGCTGGACCTGATAAATTATATTTTCATGTGTTGTTGTGCCCTTGTGTCAAACCTTGGATTTTGCACACAGTTGCATCATCTCCAGGATAATAAGATGACTTTTTAATCTCTCTTTAATTCTGTATCAGGAAAATGGCTTTATTAACCTCTGGCTACTAAGCAATAATATATCTGATGTGCTTTGTGGTTCTGCTTGCTTTCTGTTGCTTCTCCTGGAGAAGCACGATAACCTCTGAAGAGACTCCATATGCTAGACAGAGAGATGGAAGTCCAGTTCTAACTATTAATCTAACAGTTTTCAGACACCTGTATTTAAATAGCTGTTGCTGCTGCTTTCCTCATAAGGTAGTTCAAACATGATGTGATATTAAAAGAAATGCAGATGCCTTCATAAAAAATTACATCTGCAAAGAATGCTCCCTATCCAGACAGCTGTTTTCTCCTGGCTCTGAGTGCTTTCAGCATTTAATCTGTAGAACCTGAGCTTTAAGTACAATAAATGTTATTCAAGGGAGGCAAAAATAAAATCACCCACAAGAAGCTGTGGAAGGATGTTCCTTTACCTAGTAATGAATAACTCAAATGGCAGAGAAATTCAATGGCAATGTCCACTGGAAAATAAGAGTCCTGACCATATCTGCACAGCAAACTGAGCAAGATCAAGCATGTGCAAATGAGTTTTTACTGCTCAGAAGAAATATTGTGAAGTCACAGCTATTAGCTACTTATTGCTGGGAAAGCAAAGAGAATTTTATATATTATTAAGCAAAGAATAGTATACAGAAGAGAGAACCTCACTGCTTCCACTGTCTAAATTGGTGGTGTGGCCGTGTTTTGGGTGCTGTTGGTTTTTCTCAAAACCCATCTCAAAAGGATGCTTGGAGCATGCACAGCCCTTTGCATTGCCTCATCCTCATTTCAGCCAGGCCCATTGAGATACAGAAGCGTGGGATCCCTGCAGCCAGCAGCTCACAGCCACCTGCATCAGCAGGTGCAGCGCTGCCCACCAGCTTTTGGGGGCCCCCAGGGCCTCCCATGCACTGGTTCCTGCTGCTTGGGGGCACAGCTCCCCTCCCTGCAAGGATTTGGTAGAAATGGTGAGCAGCTGTCTCGCACAGAAGCTTGATCCCTTGCAACAGTTGCTCCTGGAGAGACTGCATCAGTGGCCATGAATGCTGTAGGGCCAGCAGCTGACATCAGAGAAAGCTAGCTGAGAATTTCTGTGGAGGGCAAAGGCTCAGTCTCACAGGGAGCCATATTCATTTCCTAACCCTGCATTTTGAACAGCGATAGAGTAGAAAAAAAAACCTGCAGGACTGTTTAGAGGGACGTGGTCTGGATACAAGGTCCTGCAGAGGAAGTGTTTAAATTTTTGGTATCGAGTGGCTGAGATATCACAACATAATTCATATATTCTTTCCTAAGAGCTGGCCACTGTGAGAGGAGATACCGTGTTAATTGAATTTGCTGTTTGATCTAGCATGGCAGTTTCTTTGCCTTTAGCAAAAAAGGAAGAATCAACTTCTCAGATTACCAGTGCATGTTTATACAGACAGTTGACATTTTCTTCATCATCTGCTGTCTCATGATTTTATGTCAAAAGAAGGGCAGAGCTGTGGTTACAGATGCACTGAAATCTGCATCTCTGGGATCTCTCAGAAGGTCTTTGATGCCATTTGGCAGTGTGTGAGTTTGGCTCAGTCACCTGTGCCTCAGCCCAAGTCCCCTATAAGAAGGTGGGAATCTTCCCTGTGACCCGAAGGTTAGTTCTACAGCCTGCTTCAAGCTGGTGGGTGCTACCCCATTGATCTCACATGGATTAGACCTGCAGTCTCAGACTGAGGAATGGTAGCTCATAAACTCTTTGCAGTGATGTTATGAGGCTTAATTAATTGAAAGAAATTAATGGAAAGGAATTTAAATGGAAGAAGTGAAAGCGAATATTATGATTGTGTGGAAGAATCTTTCAATGTTGAACTAAATGGCTCTGAAATGTATTCACGCTCCTGGAAAAAGCTGAAGGGTTAAAATGACCTAATTCAACATCAACTAATATACTTCAATATGCATTAAAGCAGGTAGATTATTTTTTAAACAGTACTATCCTGCTAAGTGATGCACTTGTGCTCTATGATAGACTGGTTAAAGCTGTAAATGTCATTGTTAAAATGAGTATCTTTAGCAGCTAATATCTATTAAAATGAAGCACTTAGGCACCAGAAAAGACAGTTTTAAACTGTTAGGTCCCTAAATTATTTTTGTACAATCAGAATGAGACTCTTAGGGATTAGGTGGCACAGTGGGTTGACACATTACTCTTCTAGTTTGAAGATTTACCATTGTGTCTTGCTTAAAAATACAAATGAGATAAGAATGCTGTTCTTGATGTGATCCAGCATTTATGTTTCTAAAACATATCTGAGTAGGCCTGATTGTGATTTGCCAGAGAAATAGATGAGAACATTGCCTGCTGCCTTCACACTTTGAAGAAGGGTAGACTAGAACAGGGGTTCACACTCTGGATCATTTTCCTGATGAGCTTACAATATAAACCAGCCCTTTTTGTAGCTCCATCTTCTTTCAACATCATTCCATTACGACTACAGCAGGACCTGTAAACAGTCAAACTCTGCAAGTTGTGAGCATGATTTTGTAGTCAGAAATGAGAATCAGGTACCTGCAGGTGCAGAGGGAAAGTGAACTGTGAAGAGGTGTGTTGCAGTGTATTTGAACTGTGTGTTTGCTGTAATACACCCATAATTATTGGTCTGACCAGATGCAGTGGAATACTCCTTCTGTTTGGTGAAGACCCAAAATCCCTTGGTGCCCAAAATATAATATCTGACATGCTGACTGCTGATGTGTTCTTTAATTGATTCTCCATGTTTGCACATGCGGAAAACATGGAATTTGAAAGCAGCTGCCATTTATATCCTTCTTTCTTTCCTGTGATGCAAGCTTCTGAGTCAGCTGCACTCCTCAGTTTTGCTGCACTGGGAATTGCCAAAGCAGGCAGACCTTTTCTCAGGCTTTTCTTACCCTTAATTCCTCTTTTCATGCCTCTTCTTGAATGCAACATGTCAGTAATGAATGCGTACCAGCTGCTTGCTCCTGTTCCTTGCGTTTGTGTCTGGCATTTGAGAAGTTAGGGCTTCTTACCTGGAAGCATGAGCTTCTGTGCTGACTGTGGGTAGAGGGCACGTGGTGAGGAGTCGTGGTTGTCTTTCTGACAGGATCTGAAGAATCATCTGCCTTTTGAAACTGCCTGTTCCTAAGCACTGCTAAGGCTGCCATCATCCAGTCACTAGATCTTCTTGCTCTTGGAAAAATGTCCATTTACCTTGAAAAGCTGGTCTAAACTTCTTCCTTTCTCCTGCAGGATTAAGCATCAATAGGTGAGATACACAGTCCCAAATGTTTTTTTTCCCCTCATCAATAGGAGTGAATATTTTGTATACAATTCCTTCTCCATTATCATCTTGATTCATGTGGACCCAGAAGGTTGTCCTGAGAAACATCAACTACTATTCAATGGGTGTGATGTCCTACATTACAAGGCCAATCTTCCAGTTTTGTTTTGATTCATTTTTCAGGAAAGTTTATATTTTAGGCTGCTGCCATTTTGTCTTTCAATTCAGATGGCGGGTGTTAAGCAAAAAGTTGCTCTGCTTCATCTCTGTGAAGAATTCTTTGTTTTTGTGAAGTTAAAGTGAGACAAGCAGAAGAGTGCTCAATTTGTTGAGTAGAACCTTAGTGAAGCATGAGTGCCAGCAGGCAAGTGGTGTCGTGCTTTTTCCAACAGCAGCTCTCTCTCTCTCAGTACCACACGTGTGTTTGTGTGCATACATGTTAAGAGAGATTATTCTCATTTTGGCATGAATTGGTCCAGAATTTTCTTTTGTGCATCCTCTCCCTTGGGATTGTGTGTCAGTGCCAGCAACCTGATAAGCAGAAAACATCTTGACCAGCAGCAATCAGGTTGTAGGGACTAACAGCAGTAATCTCCCAAGCAACAGCAAGGTTGGTTAGACTGAAATAATATTTTGAGCAACTATTTGTGAGATGACAGATAGCTGCCTGCTTTGCTGTATTCTGCCAAAGGGTGTGAAGTGTCTCTGTGGCTCTTTGGCTAAAGCTCTGCAGAACCAGTGAGTTCTTTCCACTGAATCTCAGTAGGAAAAGCTACATGTCTAAGTAAATTTCTGCCATTGAACCCTTTCATGTCTTCACAGTTCTCACGGATTAAGATGAAATATCAGCTACACAGTTAGTATTTCCCAGTGAAAATGAATGTTTTCAGCAGAATGTGACAAAGAGGGCAACAGATAGAGATGTTGCCCTTTTTCCTGGCACGAGTAAGGTGGAGTGCAGACTATATTCGTTTGTGTCTTTCCCACATGCTAAGAGACAAGTCTGCTCCCAGAGTGAAGTTTAACTGTCATTGCAGCAGTGGGTCTTCTGAGTATCTTCATACAGATGAAGCTGGTGACACTGTATTAGACTAATTTAAATTGTAAGGATAAATTATTTTCCTATAAATACTGCATCATATGGTACATTCAGACACCACTTGGCTGTGTTTTAAAGCTCTGAAGCAGTGGCAGCCCACATCTCCATTTCTTTTAAGCACCCATTTTAGTATGTCAGAATAAGTTTTCTGGCTAATATAAAATTATTTGTATTTCGCATTCTTAATTGATGCTTTTAATTACTCTTCGTATAGTTTAACAGTTTTCATATAGAAAACTGCTTTCTGTGCAGTAAGCCGAATCTCCAGTCTGCAGCAAAACTTGCTGTAGTCAGGTTTTTGCCAGGCTCTGCGTACCAACCCTAAATACTAAATTACATTGGCACTGTTACAGTAATCAGGGGAATAATTGTGGAGGCAAAGTTTGTTGTAAGGAAACCAAATTAGGAGGAGAAAACAACATTGCTTAAGAGAAATATTTAGTATGAACTAATCTTTTTGGTCTTTTTCCTCCTACGTTAATGAGTGTTTAACCATGCAGTATAATTATTTAAAACATGCTGAAGTTTATCCTGCGCAGATTAGAATCTTGCTTTATTAGAACACTAAAAGACCAGTCTTCAAAGACTACGCAAATTAAAGTTCTGTCTTGCTGTTTACAACTCTGGGGTCAAATCACTGATATCTACCAACTTTAATGCGAAGCAGCCATAAACCCCATGTAGGCAGTCAGTTAAACAGTTAATGGCTAGTTAAATCCACGGGGGTCTCTCACTGCCTCTTGCAGCTGCTCGCCTGGCTGCAGTTAGGTATATCTCTGCTCCAGTCCTATGAGCACTGATGGACCTCAAGTCCCCATCAGCCTAGTGAGTGCTGCGGCACAGGCAGCATCCCATCTGTTTTGCTGGACTGGCAGTCCCAGTGGGAGTTCAGGTTGCTTCATACCTTCTGTGTGGTCATGAGGCTGAAGCTGCTGTCCAGAAACAGTGAAATAGAAAGTTGTTAGCACTTGGTGCAGATTAAACCTGTAGATGCTTGAGAGTGACACATCTTTGCTTCCCCACAAAGGTTTCCCTCACCTCCCTGGTATATCATAAGTTTTCCTCCCTCTCCCTCCTGTTACCTCTGCTCCTTGACAAACAGATTCAACATGCCTATTTAAGAGAGAACAGGATTTAGAATCATCATAGACTCATCATAGAACCATTAGAGTTGTAAAAGACCAGTAAGATCTTCTAGTGCAACCATCAATCCACTACCACTATGCCCACTAACCTACATCTCTCAGTGCCACATCTACTCTTTTCTTGAACGCCTCCAGGGATGGTGATTTCACCACTTCCCTGGGCAGCTGGTTATAAACTGTGTCCTTCAGTGAAGCCAAGACTTAGCTCCCAGTGGTGTGATGTGTTTCTCCCACCCCAGTGAGACAAGTGTGAGGCCTTTTGGGCCATCTCAGGTGGCTTTGGTGTGCCTCACAGGGATAAGTGATGAGCCTCCTGTTGTATTATGCCAGGATCTGTAAGGAAGGCTGGGGAAGAACCTGCAGGTCATGTGCAGTTCATGGAAACAAGACTTTTCATAAGCTAATGTAATAAACAAGAGAACCCATGGAGAACAAAAGGCCAAAAATAAGGGAAGACAACTGTTGTGCTATTCTCATTTTTAAATGCAATCTTTTTGAAGTCAATTTTGTGATTTCGGTGGAGTCAGAGCAGCTATTTTGGACCATGTGTGGATTCTAATGCTCTGTTTTGGAAAATCCACAAGTATTCAGATGATTGCGTCGATCCATTTCACTTATGCTGGGGAAAAAAAGAAACTTGCCTGCTCAGGCTTTTCCACAATATTGGTATTACCTCTTAATCTTTGCCAGGCCAAATATACAGTGAAAATGGCCTTTGTTTTTGTATTGCAATGCTTATGCTTCCTGTCCAATCCAAAGAAGTACAGGAAAATAAACAAAAACCGGATCAAATTTAAATGCACAGCATGCTTGCAGCTTTGGGTCTGTTTTCTCTGTGTTGCACTTCAAATGTAAAAAGCACAACCCGCCCAGAAGGGGGTATAGCCAAGAGGAGAACCAAGATGGGGATACTCTGCTTTCTATCTCTTGCACAGATTTTATTGTGTGTTTGTTCTTTCATTGTTGTTTTCTTTAGTCTAAAATAAACTAGACAGAAAGCAAAGTGGCCAGGCGCCACTGCACAATTATAATTAATTCACTGTTAATGTTTCAGACATTGTTACAGCGTACATTGGAATTGCTGGGGCGGGGTGAGATTAGTTGGAGCTATTCGTGTACATACTGGAGGAGAGTCACATTAAATACTCACTCTAATTAATGTTTTCAGAATGAACACCAGAGGGAACAGTATAACTTGCCGCTCGCAGAAGAGTTGGTTTGTAGGTATTTCTTGCTTCCCAAGTTTATGCTGTGCTCTCAGCTCAAAAGGCAGGGATTTGGGCACATACTGAGCCAGGACCTCATAGAACAAATGCGTGCAGGCTGTTCACAGACCTTGCTTCCCCCAATCCTCGGCTCAGAAAGGAGGGTGTGAATAAGATTCAAATCTGAATATCTGCAGACATAGGAAAATTCATTATCGAGTCTGGTCTCTAGAAGCTGGAAAAGTGGAATGCTTCACTTTGTCAAGAGCAGTTGGGTTCAAGAACCCCATAGTCCAAGTTCTGCGGTTTCGAGCAAAAGTGAAGAAAGGAAAGCTGGTCTCTGCCCTGAAACTTGGAAAGAGGCAGGATGTATTAAATCCAAGAGCACTTAATGTAAAGAAGAGGTCCCAGCCTATAGACTATTTAAATGGCTAGAGGAATGCAGTTGGTTTTGTACCTCCAAAAATATCTCTATTCATCATTTTTCAGCTGCCAGTGTTTCCTGTGGGGAGAGGGAGGCTAACAGATCTCTGATCAAATATGTAATGATATGTGCTGTTACAAACCTTTTTAATTTTAACTAAGTCTTCCTGTGAGTACTGAGCCTGATTTTTCAGCCTGAGCCTGCGGTAAGTTATATTTGGGCTGTGTGTCTCTCCAGTGCTGTATATTTAAGCTGTGTGTCTGAGGTGTAAGATAGCCCTTTGTGTGTTCACTCCGAGGCCAGCTGAAAGCGTGCCTCTGCTGCCTAGGTTTTATCAGTGAGATGCTGAGCTGCTTACTGAGAAAGAAGTGATCAATGTGTAATTGAAACTCCTGTAAGTTGAGTTTTTAGGAGAGTTTATAGCATGAAAAATTGTTCTCATTACAAATTACTTTTTTTTAAATAATTGCCTTTAAGAAATGATCTTATCACCATCAGTGAAAAGAGGTAGATCTGGGTTTTAAAGCCAAGCAGGAGTTTGTGCATTTTGGCAATTTATTTATTTATTTATTTATTTATTTATTTTTTGCAGGGGAGTAGGACAGGTTACCATTAAATATACTTCACACTGTATCATCATTTATGGGAGGTGACGAAATCCAGGTTAAGTTTCTGCTGAATCCTGGTCTGCTGCAGAACACCATTAGAGTACTTAGTAGTACATTTTTCATTGTGGACATAACCTGAATATCCTAATTTATGGCCATCTGGTCTGCAGACAAGCACAGCCCATATGATCAAGCTACAGCTTTCCTAGATCTGCTAATATACCCATGCTGTGGCTTAAAGATGACACAGACGTACTCAGGAAGAATCCTTGGCCACCTCTAAGGGTACTTTCAGAAGGCAGTGGCTAACGTTACACAGCCCCTTGCTCAGTGCACCCAGCAGAGGACTAGTCATTGTATCTGTTTATTCATCGGTGTTTGTTAATGGTAACTTTCATTTCATTTAGGATTTGATTTGTTTACGAACTAATAAATATGATTTATAAAAAGTGCCTGTGGTTCACTAATTACTGCACATATGGCGTTTTCATTTTGTAAAACTGGCATTTGCTTTCTATTATGATTATGTCTCCGTTCACCAGTGCTAATTAGTTTGATTAGACAGATAACTTTAACCATTATTAAAACTAGATTATGGGAACTTTGCATGCAGGGGAATACAGGGAAGAAGGGTACATCACCAGCAAAGGTAGGTCAGCAGCACAGAGTTTGTTCCCCATTAAATATTTTTAAATTACTTTTTTGCTTTGTTTTGCACACAGAACTGAGCAAGACGTTCACATTTAGCTACTTACAAAAATCCAATTAAACACAGTTGTTTAGCATGAATTTGTTAATCAGAGTTAATCTTTCCAGTGAATGCATAATTTGGAATCTGTGTTGAAAATGTTCCTTTAATAATAAGCATACTACAGACAAATAAAATAAAAAACAACAAAATGAGATTCTCTTCCTTGGAAGTGGCTATGAATTTGGAGGAATATTGACTGTCTTGTGTTGATTCTCCTGCATGCTGAGGGCAGAAGTGAAACTGGATAATGACTAAGAAATGTCAAATATGGAAACTAGTGCTGCCTGGGGTCAGCTGTTTTTCCCAAGTCTCTGAAAATTGTTGAATAGAATTGTCTGAAACTTCAGGAAGAAAACCAGGAAAAACTTGTATTTATTCTCTATTTTAGGACAAAAATAGATATCCAGGTAGCAGAAGTTTTTTTTTTTCTTTTTCAAACAGACAGTCTATTTTAAAAAGGCCCATGTTTTCTTTACCAGGACCTTAAAAATACATCTAGTACACCGAGAAGCTCAGGTGTGAGATACCTGGGTTCAGGCAGTAGGGCAACCAAGTTGTGGTCCTTTGGAAGTGGCTGCTGAGCAGTATCAGATTAGATTTCATCCTTTCTCTCAGAAAGGAGGCTAATTAATACCCCAAGTAACCATAGGTTTTTGTATCATTAAGACGTCCACTGTTACGACTTAGGAGGATTGCCTGTACTTGTCTCATTTCTATGCAATTATTCAGGTTTGAGAGCCACAACGGTGCCCTGTTGTGGATGTGCAATCCTACTGCACTGTTCTCATGGTGTCAATGTGGCAATGTCACTTGGGAGTGGCCCTTTTGTCTTTCTACAATTCCAAAGCAGTTTTAAGGGAAAAGTTCTTTCCCATCTAAAAAGAACTGTGGGAAATACTGAAAAAGGCATGAAAGTATTATTGGAGGGCAAACACACAGGGAAGCAGTAAAATAGATTGTTGCAGTATTTACTTTCTCCTTGCTTCTTCTGGAGGATACCTCCTGCCATGCCTTTCAAAGGCAACCCAAGAATTTAAATGTCAAAGTCTCAGATGTTAACATGCATCATTACTGTTGGAAGCATTATGCTTCGAGTGTCAGAATTGCCAGTCCCCTGTCTTAGTCGAATGTGAACAGGATGGCCAGATTCTGCGGCGGTAGAATTGGCAGAAGTTCCCTATGGCAGTGCTGTTACTCTGTTCTACACCGACTGAAAATCTGGCCCTGGAGAAGGAGTGTTTATGCTGTGCAAGAGAGGTTTGAAACCCCCTCTTTAAAAAAAATAAAAATAAAAAATAAAAAAAATAAATAAGGAAATGGTTGGGATATGCTCTGTGCTGGTGAACCTGAGTCAAGTATGACCTCCTCTTGACCTTTTGTGCATTTAAGTTGAGAAAGGCCACTCTGATACATTCCACTGCAGCTTAAAATGCCTATATTTCAGTTCCAGAGGTCAAGCTCTCTTCTCAGCATACTGTATGACCTACCCTTTGTCTTTTGCTCATTGACATTGCCTAACTGCTTCTTATAACCCATTGACTGTTTACTGTTTTTCTGGCTAACGTAAGTGAAAGAGATAATTGAAATGATTTTGAGCTGTGTGTCGGTTCTGATCCTGATTATGTCTCCTGTGCTCAGGGCAGCTTTAGTGGCTCCAAACTCATTAAGTATCCAGGAAATTTTAGATTACTGTGTTAACTATATCTTAATTAATGTATTTATCTGAAATTCTAGTCAAGCCTTTTTGAAGTTTTCTTTTATCACTCTGTATATCTCTAATATCTCTAAGTTAAGTCATTTTTTTTCGTCAACCTTCTTTATCTTTCACCTTTTGAGATTTGGTAGTGTTTTATTTTCAAAGGCCCGAGATAGAAGGGAATTATTCCCAGGAAATCGTGCTTCATGTTTGCTCAAAAGCAAATAGCCACATCCTCAGTGGATGTAACCACAGCCTTACTGGAGTGAAGGGGCAGGAGTCTTTATTTTCAAATCTGCTTAAAACTTTTCATCAGTGGAGCTATGTCAATTCATAGCGTGGACAGTCTGGTTCAAAATAAAAAGGTGATCAGATTGTTTTTGTTGCCAGTGGGCTATATGTCTGCCTACCTTCCTCTGGGCTTGAAACAGCTGTTCTGATGGGTGGTCCAATGAAAGAGAATGAAATCAGTCCCGTTGAACAGGCTGGTAGGCCTCAAGTGTAATTCTCTAGGTAGAATTACAGGGTAATCATTGCCCCTATAATTTCTCCAATTACTTTATAGAATAATGATTTATAGTAAAATCTGTGTTAGTAGACTCTCTATTTTTACCCTTTCCTTTTGAGGATGAAATCAAACATATAGGAGACTTTTAAACATAGTGTGCTTTGGCAGAGCTGGGGGAATGCTCCCAAATAATAATGCAAGCAATCACACATCACATAAGGATCTTATTACAACCACATTATCATTTCTTTTGATTAGCAGATCTCAGTGTATCATTGGTGATGAGTAATTCACTAAGATCCATAACTTGACACCCTGTTCCTGGTAGGATGCGCCTTACTGCACAGTCCTTGATAAACCTGGGCCAGCAGATGTTCTTGGCCCACCCCTTGGCCATGTTTAAGTTTTCCTCCAGTGATCAAATGAGAGGGAACCCAGTCCAACTGGAAAGATAAGGCACAGCTTCCTTCCAGTGTGGGGAGAACTGATAAGGAACAGGTCGATACATGATCCTCTTCAGTGGACAACGAAACTACAGTCTTAACAGTGGGATGGCCCCTCCTTTTCTGCTAAATTTCAAAATTTCTCTAATGGAAAGAGTATAGCACTGCAAATAAAAAAATAGTGGAAATCAAACTGAAACATAAGGTGTTACATATATATGAGTATAAATGTGTGTGCACTGAACAAAGGCAGAGCAGTGTATTTTTCACTAATTTCATCCTTGAAGGGGCACTTGGTTTCGATGACAATTTCAACATGGTGGCACATAACCGGCATACGACTTTCAGCCCGCGTTAGTGATAGCTGGCAAAAGAAAGAACGCCTTCAATCACAGGGGAGTGTCTAGCAGCAGTAAGAGCTGGTTTGAACTTATGTGATGAATTGCTCATAGGCTAGTGGTAAAGTTCTTGTAGAAGCTCTTGCAACAGCTTGTGTAAACAGGTGAATTCTGAGCTGCAACTGCAGAGCACTTGGGTCTATGTCTTTAGTAGTCTTCTCCATTTCAGTTATTAGTTCAACTATAAGAAAAGAAAAATGACTCGTCTCACATTTGTAACTACTGAGTAGGATGGAAGGGACTATCTGCAATCACAATTCATCCCCAGAACTCGGAGAGTAAATGTCACCGAATCAATAGTGTGTCGGGCTCTTGACATCTCTTTCACAGGAAGGATGCACCTGTTGGTTATGCATTGCCTGCCCAGCCGGTGGAACGCTGGAAGTCCCTGATGATGGCAAACAGTCTGAGCTGACTTGCGGAGAAATTTCCATCTATTTTTAGTACTTCACAAATAGCTAGAACTCTTCTTCTGTAGAGGACTGTGACTCAACCTGCTTCAGCTTTTCTGAAGCTGTTAGAAGTACTGATTATCTCTTTTTCGTAAGATGAATTTTAGTTCAGCACCACTGAAAGTCTGGTGGAGAATGGGTTAATCATTTATCTTACCATTGTTGCTCTCAGTGGAGATATTTGGTATAGAAATCATATTAAACCAAGCAAGGGTTTATTTCCCACCAGCACCAGATTGCTGTAAACTGTGAAAGAGTTGTGATGATTGGATTAATGGATGTGTCAGAGAAGGAGTAAGTACTTCTAGGTCCTTGGACAAAGCAAGCTACTTTTCTGAACTTTGACTTGGTCTTGTCCAAAAGCTCCTATGTGTTTAGTCACTGTTTACTCAAGGGGAGCTGTCTTACTTCCATTATATCTTTCCCTTAAAAAAGCAAAGTACTCCTTGGGTTTGCTTGTTATTACTTTACAGCAATAGCCATAATGTGAGACTTGTTTCCCAATTGGAAAGTAAATTTATGAAAGGGATTATGTGTTGTTAAGCTCATAAATCACAGACTGGACTCTGAGATTTAAGACCAGAATTGTATATTGAAATCCAACCCCTACTCCTAAAGCTTTGAGGAGGAGAAGCTCCTAAAGCAAGAACAGGCAGTTGGCTGTGGTTGTGCAAAGTTAGAAAAGGAATAAAATACTTTATGATCACTTTGTCTATAGGCAGTATGGCAAAGGCAGGGCAAACAAAGTTTCGTGTAAAGGTAAAACTGCATACAACAACATAGTTAAGTAAAAATTTGAGGACGTAGTCTCCTTCCTTCCTGTGAACAACCTGTAAAAGAAAATGTGACAATATCTGGGGGCTTAGCAAATTTTTTGCTTGTTCATTTTACTCCTATTCTATGTGTTGTTTTCCCTCTTCTTCTCTGAAGTTATTTGACAGGCAGTTTTCATTTTGCTGTTCAAAAATTGTGTCATGTGCACTGAGTCATGGGTTTGTGTTTTTAGAAAGGCTGTCAGTCACAGCCATTCCCATGCAGCAATGTATGGTTAGCTATGTTTTTTACCGTAAAGGATTAATTTAACCAAAGTTTGGACACTGAGTAAGGAGTCAGCAGTAGATGAACGTATCAACTTAAAAACAGAGATGTTTTGTGGTAACCTCTAGACTTTGTCCAGGACTATGTCAGTCATAGGGAGCTAGGGGATAAAGAAACCCCACATACTGGAGACCCTCAGGCACTGCTGCATGTGGAAATGTGCAAGTAGCCCTTGGTAAAATCAGTGCAGGCGTCTCAGAAACCCGTTCCTGGGGTTCTGCCACACACGATCTGCCCAGGGTTTCCTTTGCAGGCTCACGCTCAAGTCTGCTTTGGAGGTCAGTAAGATGCCCAGTTTGGAGCACTCCATGGGCTTCACCTGTATACCTACAGAGCAAGGGCTGTTGAAAATCAGGTCAAAAGAGGGAGGTGTGCTGGTTTCCCTAGGCGAGTTGTGACTGCCATATCTGACTGCCTTTGTCTTCTCCTCCCATACCTGAATTTGACTGGTAATCGACCGACACATGCTGCAAAAGTGGTGTCAGCCTAAGCTGTGAATTGACCTGCTTTTGTCAGTTTGTCACGGTTTTATCACTACTTTAGCACAATGCATGCAAGTTAAAACCCAGCACTTGCTGTCACCCAGAGAGAAGCCTGGTGGGCTGATGAGCTCAGCAGCAGTTTCCAAATGTGGAGTGGTTCTCTTTCTTCCCCACCAGCTAGTCCAAACTCATATTTTCCTTCTAACTAAAAGAGCAACCTAAAGGCACGACAGCCTGCAAGCGTGTGGCCATGGTGTTCAACACATCTCCAGTACTATCTGGACTTCAGTTAATGGTGCTCAGTAAGAGTTCCTGAAAATAAGTTCAAAACTGTGTTCTTTCCTAAAGGTGACCACGATAGGCTCATCTCTTTGTATGTGTTGAGTTTATTACAAAAATAATAAAGCTGGAGTCTTTAAATCCAGACATTTCAAATGGAGAAGACAAAGAAAAAGAGAGAACTCCAGAGCCTGATATGAAAGGCTCATCATAAAAAACGAATTTTGTTTTCTGCACAGCAGCAAATGTATCATACAGTTCACCCGAAAACTAGCTGGATGATTGTGTGTTTATACCTCCTATTTATACAGAGATTTCAAAAGAAGCTTTTTGAACAAGTGGTGATATTTTATTTGGTTTCCTTAAGCTGAGATTATTGCAATGTCATACTCCGTTTTCTTAATTGATTATAACTTTGCCATCGTCATATTGCAAAGTTTGTGATGAATGAATACTATATTGCCCAGTGCCTTTGCAGCTTGGCCCAAAATTTGGCTTAGAGTACCTTTTTCATATCTTACTTTCTCACACAAATATCTTTGCTGTTGCTTCTGATAAATGAATAATTTGCAGCAGCTCAGGATGCTTGAAAATAGTCATGATCCAGCCAGCATGTCTGAGTGACCCTACAAATAGCAAACGTCTGAATGTGGCTCAGCATGCATAAGCAACCCTACAATAATAACTTAGTGTCTGCAGTCCAGCAGGTGGGAACAATCCTATAGCTTGGTTGTTAAATAAGTGTTGAGTGTGAGATGGAAGTAGCAAATTTGAGAGACTTCAGTTTTCATAGTTTTACATGTGCAAATGCTGGTTGTTTTTGTAAGGGTTTTTTTTTTTCTTTCTTTCTTTTGTTGAGTAAATACCATTCCCCGGATCTGCAGACCTGTGTTATTTTTCATAAGCAGCATCCAATCTGTTGTGAAACTTGTTTTTCTGGAACCTATCCCTCCCTCTCCAGCTCTGCTCCCAGCTCTTATCTATGTTTCAGCCCTCGTGTTCCTCACTGCTCCTTCAGAGCTCGGCCGCCCAAATGGTGGAATCTGTTCACTCCACCTCTGAGTGTGCTGAAGAAGCCCTGAACATCGTCAGATTTCCTCTCAGAAAGATGAAAGCGTAGAATGTGAGAACTGAAAAATGATGAAAATGTTATTGTTATTTTGGGATGTTATTTCCATATGTTCAAGAAGCAGGTTATGTAATTCAGTCTGCAAAAAAAAAAAAAAAAACAACCTAAACCTGCTCAAGTTGGTAAATTAAGGTGGAAACTGTGGGGAAAAAAAAAAAGAATTTAGGTTCAAAACCCAATGCAAAGTTTATCTGATGGCAGGATGGATATGGGCTGATACAGGGCCAGAGTGGAGGAAGCTCTTGGAGCAGCAAGACAAGGGGCAAGCACCTGGTGGTGGCAATGCTCAGAATGCGTTCCCATTGCAATGGCTTGTGTTGTCCTAGCCTGGCTCTCAGTTATCACCCATCATGATTCCTTTCCTCTTCACTACGCTGCCATCTGTCCTGTTGTTTGAATTTCTTTAGCAACCTTAAGCAGAGTCTTAGTTGTGCAGCAGCTCATTTCCCAACACGTTACGTTTGGCCAGAGGGCTGATGTCTCTGGGGTGAGCGTTCCAAAGATGCTGTGCCTCTGACCACCCTTCCTGGAGGACTTCCCCTGCCTCCGCACTGAGACACACTCACTTGAGCAGGTGCATCAAGGGATGGCTGTGAATTGACACAAAATATACTTAGTAGTTCTACAAGTCCTGTCTGAGGGAATGCACTGGTCTGGGTGATAAAGGTGACTGAAGAGTCATTGCATGCAGTCTGGCCACTGCATTTGAGATTGTCCCCTGCTCATATCAAATCTTCAACTTCAGTTGCTGAGAAAATACTCCACAAATCTCTAGATTGCCCTCCCTCCACCCCCAGTTGCACCAAATTGAGTATTTAAGCCACCTTTCCTTGTACTGCTGTTTGTCTGCCTGCCTGTCAGTCTGTTTCTCTAAAAATAAAAGGCAGATCCATCCAGTCAGATGCAGTTAAATAAGAAGGCGCTCAGATGTTTTAATACCCCAGAGCTATCTCTTGGCAGATAAAATGACTAAAATGAAATTTAAAGAACATCTGATTTACCTGTTGTTTGTGTGACTCAAATACCTATGTTTAATTTTGTCTATGGATTGAAAAAAGTTAATTTCAAGCCTTGTTTCTCTTGCTAGCAGCAACAACCTTTTAAACTGAGTATTACTGGTGAACCATATAGAGCTGGTTAAAAAAAAATGCTTTTCAGTTCCACCATGCAGTTGTTCGGACGACAATTATGGCAGCTGAAGTTTAATCATAGTGTTTGATAGCTCATTTTCTCAATGTCAACACGAGGCGCCGTTAAAAAAAATGAATTCTTTCATTTGATAAGCTGGCTCCAGAGCACTGGGCTCATTCAATAGGAAAACTCTTTCACAAGGCTGCAGCATACGTGGTTTTTTTTTTCTTTCTTTCTTTCCTATTTTTTTTTTCTTCCCCTTTTTTATTTTTTCTTCTGAAAGCCACCCAAGAAGAGATTAATCACGAGGGGGAAACTCAGCTTCACCCTCTAGCTGCAGGTCGCAATTTTTATTTGTATGGAATTGGCTTTTGGAAAGCTGAAGGCTGCCTGAGGGCAGGGACCTGATATAAGAAGAACCTGAGAATGAAGCAGCAGGGATTGATTAGCCTACTTCATATCCCACACTCCATAAGCACACTCCAACCGCAATCTAACACACCGCTGAGCTGAATAGACAAGAGAAATTGGATTCCTTCCTAATATTTAACCTTCAAGTCAGCTCTAACAGTTGTTGATATGTTGTTCTACCAGCAAGTAACAGTAGCTTTTTTATTCCAGCACCCACCCACACATATCTATATACAATTTTATAAGTTATATGCTATATATTTACATATTTTCCATTTTCAATCTGTTTCAGAGCATGGTTTACCTAATCCATTTCAGTAAAAGTTTCAGGGAAGAACAAACTGACCAAACAATTATGCATAAAACTGTAGTGATGGAAGGGAGGAAAAGAGAAATAAAAAGTAGAAAAAAGCCATTGTCTGTTTCATGCCTTTCAAGGTCTTTTTCACACAGCCATTTTTCTTTTACCTGTAATTTTCCCAGTCCATTAATTGTAAGAATAGTCTGGATTGTATCTTGTGATAGGATGCTACTGGCACTTACGTGGTAGAGGCTGCATTTCAGATTTTTATATAAGTCAGAGGTACATTTTGAGAACTGTTGGGCTTTTACTGGAGTTTTCTGAACCAGTAGGATGTTTGATTGCACGGTCGGGCCCAGTGTGTAAAACTGTAGCCCTTAAATACAAGAAGGAGAGTGACACCCACCTGGAGTCCCCAGGAGGAGACTTGGAAAGTAGGGTCAACCACGTGCTGCTGCTGGTGGCCCTGGCATTGCCTATACAACAGGGCTGGCAGCTGTGGCTGTTCTAAGCACAAGGAAGGAGCTGCCAGTACCCAGAGCCTTGCTGAGCTCCCCAGGCCATTGGCAGCTGGCCCTTAGCCACCTGTTGCTGGGGTTCTCCTTTCTTCATAAGCCTTGGTCTGACATGAAAAGTTGCAGTAAAGGGGTCAAAATGGATGCTGAGGTTCAGCCTGGCCCCTGGCAGCAAGCAGAGCCCTTTCCACAATACACTGTGGGCTGTGCAGTGGTGCCCGGTGGTGGTGGCAAGCTTTAGCTAGGCCATCCTGTTTTATTTCCAGGGCAAGAGAATGCACCAGGAACTTTTTTTTTCTTGCAGAATGCTCCACTGAGAAGTAATTGTGACGTCTTCTTACACAACACTGCATAACTGCCTTAGATCTTCTAGAACTGGGGAAAATCATTCTACAACTTGTAATAAAAAAGGTTGCCTTAGTATATGCAGCCTATTGGGGGAATAAGCTGCTGAAACAGCTATGGCTGTAAGCAAAGTGAAATTTTCATGAAAACATCTTCAAATATTTTTATGACCCATCAGTTTGAATTTTATAAGTCAATATATGAGTGAATACATGAAGTTTCTCTCTGTGTTTGCATATCTTTCTTCCGCTGACTTTTAAATGTTCATGCTATGGGGACAAGATCCAACTCTACATCTGTTTGTGGCATATGTAGGCAGCATCATCTCCAAGATTTTTTTTTTTCATCTCTAGTTGAGCTCAATAGCTTTGGGAGAAGGAACTTTCAAGACCTGAGCTTTCTTTTCAGTGCCCTAATTCCAACTGTTGATTCCCCAGAGAGACTTGGAATCTTCTGGATTTCTTGCCATTTCACATTCAAGTAGGATAGCAGAAAAACTACAGCTATCCCTGCCTGAGCAAACACACACACAAACACTGCTCCTGTTAGTGACAGGCCGGATGATAAACATGCTCATGCCCTTCTGATCACAGTGATGATACTTTCCAATCTGTGAATCTGGAGACTTTAACTCAGAATGAGGTCACATCCTGGAAAAATGTAGTAAAGAAGTGCACATGTGAGGTCTGTTAATTAGCATTAATGAGTCTGCTAGTTCTCCACTAACTTCTCAGGAAATCTTGAATAAATCCTGAAAATACAGGACAGCCTTTTCTTCAGCATGATTCCAGCATTTAGTCCACCAAATCTATGGATCTGCAATCTCAGGTGTCTCATCTCTACAATTTGAGCTGCTGCTTTAATGTGCAATTTTAGCCCAATTTCTTTTACTTTGGTATGGACATAACGAAGCTATTACACAAGGACAGGGCGTGTTCACTACTTTGATTATTTCTGTTGCTGATTAGGGAAGAAAAGTAGTGTAGTAAAGACAAAATGATTTTTATTTTAAAATATTTTCATGACAGCACATTTGAGAAGTCAAAGAACACTACAGACCACTACAGCCTTCATGATGGGAAAAGGATTTAGCAGCCTTAAAAAAAGTGTGGGAGCAAGCTGATTTTGATCAAGATGTTCGGAAAACTAAGCTAATGTTTCGTTCTGATGAGGTTGAAGTTCTGTCATAGGATGTAAAGGCTTTGGTCGGAAGAAAGAACTGGGAGTGTATCCTAAAATGTTGCTTTGGTATAGTCAAGCAAATATTCTTCATTTGTTGGAATTCTTGCTTTGTATAACGCTTGGCTGTCTCGGTATGGGACTTTGCTGAGGAATTAGGGCTGTGGCTCCAGCTCTAAGGTCTATGATTCACAGGGACACTGGTGGTAACAAAGCAACTCCCATTCCTCTGCATTGGAAGAAGCTGTACCATTGCATCGGCTTTTTAAATACGGGCTTGGTCCATGTGTATGTGTTACATGTGTATTTTATATATCGCTGTGTCTCCGAGTTGATTCTGCACACTCACAACAATGTGCTGCTGCTAATACCTCCCTGTGCTGTGCTAGCGATACCAGCCAGCTAATTTGGGATTCTTCCCCCACAAGCTTGTGTACCTGATGGCAAGTCCATAAGACTGCGGGTTATAAAACAGCCATTTTATTAAGCTGACATATAAATATGTGTCTGTGTGGTGATCCCAGCACACTGCAGTGTTCTGGAGGGCGAGTGGAGCTCCTCCTAACGTGTGCGGCGCTGTGAGACTCTCCCCCATGTGACATGTAGGAGGGTGCAGATTTTGCAGTTAGTCTGACGTGGTATTTCTAGCAACTTAACGAGTACCGTGACAAATGTAAATAGCATTTCAGAGATGTGAGCTTCAAGTTTGTCTTAAAAGGGCACAAGGCCCTTCAAGAGAGCTGCCTCCTGCCTATGCCTGAGCGCTCACAGCCCGAACAGATTCTACCGTCATTCTTACATATGAGAAACTGAGGCAAGCAACTCACAAAGTGCAGTGTCCAGGTCACATGGAGACTGTGTAACCAAGCCAGCAAGTGTATTATGCTATCTTCCTGGAAAGAAAATGGCTTTCTTCCCTGACTTTGCTGTTACAAAACCTTGAGTGAGATGAGCAGCTTTTCAGGAGTGGGATGCCAAGCTGTACTTCTTTTCCCCAAAATAAATTTGCCCGTGCCTCTAGAAGCTCATCAGTAATCAGGAAGTACTGCCTCCTAAGAGACAAGAAGCTTCTTGGGTGGCAGCGTGCAGGCTGGTTGCAAGAGGAGATGGGAATGGACAGCTCTGTCCTGCACAAGATTGACTAAAATGCCAGGTTAGGCTGAAGCAGGCCTTACCTAAAGCCGCATCCAAGCTTTACCACTAATCTAATTGACAGACAGACCTAATGCTGGCACTAGTATGGCTAAAACTGAAGCCTGGCCGGAGCAGCCTCCCTGCTGGCAATAAGGTGCTGCACAAGGTAATCCAATCCTTCTGAGAAGCTTCATTTGTGATTTTGTAAAAATTACCACTCTCTTCTGGGTATGAAACTAACTTGAGGGGATTGAAGTTGAGCACTAGTAATGCCACTTCTGTGGCAAAGCCATAACCACGTAGAGAAATGGAAACAGGAAATAATGAGGCAAAATTTGTGTAAAGCAGGAGAATTCTCCAGGTGCACTGGTAAGAGCATGTTTTATTAGATGGGATTATTTTTCTGTTTTTACTCAATTGCAGCATCATCTCCATATTCATTTTCCTCTGCTCCTCTGCAGTCCGTTACTTCACATGCACATATGGTCCATATGTATTCACTGTGACCCAAAAAGTCAGTTTTGTCATCTGCTCTGATTTGTTGGTGTTCAGTGAGTTATGTCAAATTTCAGATTCAGTGGATGACCAGTGTATCTACTGCAGCAAACAGTTCTCGTTCAGGCACAGATCTGTCATTCGTACTGACCTTACCACGCGCCCTGCTGGCTGGCACAGAGACAGACATTTTGATAGGAACCTCACTAAACAATGCAACTTGTTCTCGTTGTTCTTTACTTACACCCACTGCTTCCTTGCTTCACTTTGGTTCTCTGCCTGGCTTTCCTCCTCTCGGTGGAATCCTTTCTTCAAAGGCTCTGATTCCTTACAAGACCCTTTGGTCTTCTTCATCTACATCTACAGTCCACGCAGGACTCCCACTTTCTCGTGTTTATTGTCTCCTCATGTCATGGTTTTCTCTTAGATTTTTCCCTACTCTTTTAGCACCTACATCATCATGCATGCACACTCTCTCTCCATCCTTTTCATACAAGCATGTCTCAAAGATGATGCACGGTTCTTGACCTACAGTATCTTTATTTAGTTAAAATTCAACAGTTCTTTCTACTGAAAGCAACTTCGAAACATTTGCTGCTTTTTTCACACCAGTTTTTGTGCATTCTCTTGCCAAGATGCATCTTCTTGACTGTCCCTATTTCTTTGCAAGACTTTCCAATCAAATTAGTATATTTTTCTGCTTCAGATCACCAGTTTCTCCATGTCCTCTTGTTCCCCCTGAGCTGATGAAATCTGCAAGTAAACTAGGATGGACTATAGGACACATATTTATCAGACACACCGATTAGGCTGTTTCTTTACATTTTATACTTAAAAAACATAGCCCCATTCTACTTCACGGTTCTTTAGAAGCGTGCCAAATAATGACTACATTAATTACAGTTACATATCTGCACTCTGAAGAAAATGCTTTTTCTACTGTGACACCATTTTCATCCAGTGTGATGGTTTTTTATTCCCTAGGAAAGCAAAAGATCAGACTGCTTCTATTAACCTGTTTCTCCTGAATGCTTGAGTAGTTAAATTTTAGGTCAGTATATTGATTCACAAAGCAACAAGTAAATTCCTTGGTTGGTAAGTATCTGCCAGTTGACTAGGCTTTATCCATTTCCATCCTGTGCCTGCAGCAGCATAATATTTCCATTGCAGTCAGCTTATGGGTGCAAATGATCACATCTGCATCTTGATTTATTCCTCACTAGTTGGAAATATGCAGTGTCAAGTATTCAGTGAATTTTGCTAGGTCCTAATGAGGATTCAGTATAACATGATTTTCTCTGGCTTCAGTCTTGTTGAAGTTTTTCTGCATATCTGTCTTTTCAAATCAAAAAAGAGACAGTGTGCTGGTATATAGTATATTTTACTTCCAATAAGGTTTCAGGCTGTGCTGAAGAAGAAAAGAACTGTGCAGTTCAGGCGTACTGCTAATACCACTGCAGAGCTGAGGAGAAGCAGAAAGAGGCGGCTGGGCTGCTGAGGGCTAACCCTGAGGTCTGGCTGGGATTCAGGTCAGAGGATGAGGAGGGGGGTTTAACTCACTTGAACTGGGATATCAGTAAAAAAATAAAGGGCCAGGAACAGAACTCAGGACCCCAAAAGGCTGTTGTGAATCGCTCAACATACAACAACCTGCATGTGTAAGTGGATTTGCTGGTCCGGTGTTGCTAGAACACATTGTTTTCTTCCGTAAATCCCTTATTCTCTGAACTACGTGCAGAGGAGAGGAAGTGAAAAGCACCCTTTTTTATGGTGTCGAAAGGCTCTGTGTAGATTGATAGGAATTGCAGCAGCTTTTGTAGATAGCAGGGATTTTTCGTGATGGCAGAGTGTCCCTGACCAAGCAATTCACTCATCCAGGCGTTTGTCAGGGCAGGAGCTCAGAACTGGCCCCGCTGCTTGCTTAGCAAGGTGCCAAGAGGTGCAGTAGCTCTTATGAGAAGACGTTTTCTCAGTTGCCATGTTAAAATCAGATTGTCACCGAGTTAAAATTCTGATATCGCTGTCCATCAGACTAAAACGTGGTAATAGTTTCTGCAAAGTTAGTAATCCTCGTACTTATGCAGTGCTATGTAGTAATGCTCCTGACCATCGTAAGCACACAGATTTGGTTATTATATAGAGGAGTTATAATAAGAAATATGACTGCAAAAGCAAAGCAGTCAGTTGAAATTGGTCTATAATTAAATGCTTAGAAAATTCTGTGCTTAGCTCATTTTAAAATCAAGTGCTTCTTTGTAGCAATTTCCTTTCTTTAATTACAATTTCCTGTCTAGTTTGACATTTACAATGCAATCTTGGGGGACATGTTTGTGATTTATTATTCTTGCTCCTATCAGGATATCACTCGGTAGAAATGAGTTTATAAAATAAGAGCTCAAATTATTATGGCCTTTGACCAATAAAGCTGGCTCATAATTTCAGGCCTGAGAAAAGATTAACATTTTTGACAATCAAATGCAGAATTACCAGTGGGGAACAATTTTGAAAACTATTTCAATTTTCTGAAACACTGTACATTTTTAATAAGGAATATAGGAGTAGTTATATATTAGAGCATAGACTTAAAAGTGGATGGAGCAACGGTGAGTTGCAAAGCAAACCTGAAAGGAAGACTTTAACATCTAACGTTGTTCAGCTTTCTCTGAATGAAATTGAAACTGCTAAATCAACATTACTTGAAAATTACCTAATGAAAGAGATAAAAAAAAAAACAAACTCAGATATGTTCACAGCAATGCATTCTCTGTTTTCTGTAGCATTTCTGACTCCATGGACTAATTCATATGTGAGAGCTGAAGGAAATGTTTCTGCTCGTTGGCTTTTGTGTGTGTGTGTGTTTTTGGTGTGTGTTTTTTTTTTTTTTTTTTTTTTTTTTAAATCTGACTGAACAAATTAAATTCTTTATTATTATTTGCCTGTTGAGGTCTTTCATTTCGAGAAACAGATGCCCCTACTAAACCACATATTGCATATTCCATTCTGCTGTCACCACTTTTCCAATGACTTTATTTGTCCCCGATTCAGGAAAATGTCATTGTTCAGGACAACACAGAAGTCGAAATGAATTCTCTGACTTATACATGTGTTTGAAGTTAAATGTGAACTGGTATGTAACACAAAATAGGCATGCTGCCTTGTGTTTTTGAGGAGTGGGCTCTTAAAATCTCCATCCAAAGTGGTAGGTGTGTTTTTAGTGTAAATTTGTTGTAATGTCAAAATGGATGGCCTATAAAATTCTACTGAAGGAGAGAGAAATGATACTGGCAGGGAAGAAAATCTGTATCTTTGGAGATCTTTAAAACAGCTCGTGTACACATTGCTGGGAAGTGCAAATGCTTAGCACCTCTCAAAGTCAGGCTGCTTTTATTTAGATGCCAGCATATAGTTAGTGCCTATTTTTATGTACTGGGAATTAAAATCATTATTTTAAAGAATCTGTACTCTGTCATGCCCAAGGGGATGAGAAAACATGGCATTTCATGATTCCTTTTTTGTAAGGTGAAAGTAAGGAGAAACAGGAGAAACAGTGGCACTGCTCTGACCCCGAGTAGTTCCCAAGAGAACAATAGGACACGCTTCAGAGCTGCTGGTCTCCAACTCATCTGGCCCAAATCATGCTCCCCAGTCACAAGCATGGACAATTTCTGCCTTTCCAAAGAGATGCTCTCAGGGCCAGTGGTGTTTAATGGAGCAACGTGTTGAAGTAAGAGTGTGCCCACCTCCGTCTTGGACACCTGTGTCTGTTTTAATTGAATGCTCGGTGTGTGGAGAAAGTAATATGGAAATTGGGTCCACCCATGAAGGGGTGGTAATGAGCAGTGGCACTGCTAATGTAAGCTGGGCTGTGTGAGACCTGCAGGAGCAAAGGGCTGCCGTCTCCCCAGAGAGAAAAGATAGCAAGTGTTCGTGCCTTTTGAAATATGGAGCTCAGGAGAGAAGTGAAGGTGTGAGTCTATGGAAATGTAGTTATTTGCCTAGAGAAATTCCTGAGTGTTACTTAAGAGTAACATGATTTTTGGAGTCTATACTTGCTAGAAGGGAAGGGAGGAAAGTTGAGTAAGTCATGAGACCAATACATCTTCATCATCCAGTGTCAAAACTGATTTGAATTTTGATGGCTGGATGTTTGCTTGTCTTTGGGCTGTAACCATTAATGGTGACTAGAGAGCTGATTTCTGCAACTTTTTCTATTTCTTAATTATTAAAGTTAGCTTTGGAGGGAGAGGTGCTTATTGACCTGTCATCTCCACAGCTTGATTTTAAGATAGAAAATAATCAGGAATGCCATTATTGTCTAGTCTGGATAGACACATGTTTTTGAACAAAATATTTTCTAGTTATGAGAACACTTTCTGTAAATTATAACTCTGCAGAATTTATACAGGATCTGCACATGCCACTACAAAACCACAAAAACTCTCAATTCAGTCAAAGTCAGAGATGCAGTAGGTCAGGCTCTGTCATTTCTCATTAGACACAGGCTAGGAGGTCAGTGCTGGTGGTTCATCCAGAGGCTTCAGAGTTTAGAAAATCTCTAAAATGCTCAAAAAGTTTTCCACCCTCATAAGGATCCAGTCCAGAAATCCCCAGTGTGTTCTAATTTGGCTTGTACTCCTGAAGTGAAAGAGTCATACCACCTTTCCAACATATTTTCCCTTTTCTTTGAAGGTTATGATGTACTCTTTAATTTTGGGCTGACTGAATTCCCATATGGAGAGAAAAACACACTTAGGAGATGAGGCTCCTCAGTTGATGTGAATCAGCAGAGCTTCAAATGTGTCCATGAAATTGCACTAGCTTATATGTGCTGATTACTTGGCCCTTAGCATAACAAGATTTTCCCAGAGCTGTGTTTTGACTCTCTTGAATTTTTCAACACATGGACAATATATATGTATTTTACTTATGCACAGATGCTTTCATCCCTGGACAGAAACAGTCATTTGGGTGCTCACAGAACTTCTCTGTGAGAATGTTATTCTTTTGAGGGACCTACCAGTACAGTCTCAGGCGCAGTCGGTTGCAGATACAGCAGCCTAACTTTGCTCAGGAGCATGCCACAAACAGAGAGAAGGAAAACCATTCTGATGAATGGTAATTCCCACTTGGCATCACCACTGTAATGAGCCTTCCACAGACTTACGTGTAATAATTCTGTTGTCCTTTGCCACAATTGGCAATTCTGTGGTCATAACAAAGTCTTCTATTTGACTATGCTGCAATTGTAGATTTCCTGATAAACCGAATAAATAAATATTTGTAGGCTTCTCTTCCACTTTTACTAATTGCCTTTTACCTAGTATCTAGAGCTTCTGTGCAGACAAAGAAATGGTACAAATATCTCAAGGTATTGATTCCTTCCTGATATCAGTGTTCACTTGTCTGTGGACAACAAAAGTAAAAATAGCCTGGTGAGAATACAGGCATACTGCTTTTGTTTTAAATGCGGGCTATAGTGCCTTCAGCAATTGTAATATATTAGGAGAACAAGATTTTCAACATAAGGTACTTTAAAAACCCTCTGCTAAGTTCTTTATTTAGGCACCTGCTTGTGAGTGGCCTCATTTCCAAGAATATCAAGCAGCAAGCACTCCTTCCTCTTTTCACCTGGGCCTTCAGGATTAGATCCCTTCTCCCAAGCAGTGCTTATGAATTTGGATGGAGGCACGCTCAGAGATCTGAAGACACAGGGGTTTGTTTGAGTTCTTAGCAGTGGAGCTATTTGCATTGTCTGTCTTGGACAAAACACCAACTAGTTTTAGCACCAAAGCTCTATCAACCATCACTCTCAGTGTCTTTTAGGCATGAGCTCAAACACAGAGGTGGCTTTTTTTCCCTATAGATCACACATGAAGTGTATCTCATCTGACTTTCCTTGAAATCCATGGGAGTTCTGTCATTAAGTCAACAGTAAGTCCACAGTTTATTATTTGTAATGTATTTCTTATTTGCTCAACCCCAGCACTGCTTTGGGTGTTTTTTGGGTAAGCAGTAAGTTCAGGAGGGAACCTGATTCCAGTCTCCACCATGTTTTCTATGAATACAATTCCTACAGCTCCTGATTTACACCAGTTAGATTCAGGGTGAGGCCCAGCAACCCTGTTCCTGTGTTTCGACTCTCCTCAGCAGCGAACAAATGCAGAGAAGGGACTGGTGTGCAGCAAACAGCAGCATGACTGGCCTGTGAATTTTTTGCACGTTTTGCTATTTTCATAATGTTTGTTTAGATTTCCCATACTGCCTAGGCAAAATTAATTGCATGCACATTTTTGAAAATTTAGTCCAACAATTGCTTTTTCTATTTCCTGGACTACATATGCCTTTGGCTGCCAAAAATAACTCCAGGAGACACGTTACATGGAAGCTGGGATTATCCATGGAAAGTAATAGTAGTACTTTCATGCACGAAGAATGAGCAGGCTGCCAATTGTAATATGTTTAAAGGGTCAGAAGAAATCTATAAGTGGTCAAGAAACAAGACAAACATTGGCCACCAGTCTGATGGGAAAAGCAACATCCATTAAGTCCATTAAATTTAACGTTGAAATCAATGTTTAAACCACAAGATGTAATTAGTGTAATTCATATTACAGACTTTTGGATTTTTGAAACCAGATTTAATTATATTGAAAAATGACAGCTTCATATTCCCTCTATGGGTAGGTTACTACCATGTTCCTGATACTTTTATTAGGGCTGGGTGCCGATATCAGGTTCTTAATGACATTAAGAAAAGCAGTCTTTCAGCCATCTGAGGAGCAATAAATCAGTTTAGATTCTTTTTGAATGGAGACAACATGGATCAAGTGTCTTTTCAATCATTTTCCTTCAACATTGTGCAGGAGAGCTGTTTTCTTGAAACAGCAGCTTCTGGGGAAAGAAAAAAAAAGTCGTAGAGAGATATTTGGATTCTCTGGCTCCCTTTTCCTGCATCAATGGACAATTCATGAGCTACTGTTGAGCTCTGGAAAGGTATCTCTATAATCCTTCGCCAATACAAACTCCACGCAACTTTTACAAGGCCTTTCATTAGCAGTCTCAAATTTGAAGGAAGATCAAGTGAAATCTGTATCTTCTGAACTTAAAACCTTTTAGTTTTGCAGAAGGTGTTGACAAGGACACTAAATGTGGCCATGAGAATGCAAACACAGAATGTTTTCAGAGCATTTTGGTTGTCAGCATTGAGGAAAGTTAAATATTTATCTTAATTCTGATGTGCTTCCACATCCTTTACTCATCTCATCTTTCTTGAACCACATTCCTTTGCTTCTTCTGTTTAATTGGGTATCTTTTCTGCATGGGATAAATTTTTGCAAAGCTATGATTAAGGCTTCTGGGAAAACAGTGATGGCTTCTCTTTCTGTTTCCATTAATGTAAAAGTACAGTGCAGGTATACAAACAATTGATGTGCAGCCCAAAGGGTCTGAATACAGGAGTGAGGGATAGAAGACAGCATAGAAAACCATCATGAGTCAGATAACTACCAGTGTTCAGCTAGGTGAAGGATAGAATGTGGTCATTAATTTAAACTGATAACAGGTAAAAACCACTGACTGTAGATGGCTTTAAATTGATTGAAAATGTGATAAGGAAACCCCAGCTTTTCCTTAAACTGAAGAAAATAAACCTCAAGTGCTGCAATATGTGGTTCTTCCTTACAGACACTGCCAGGCCTTCTGCTCCCTTCCTGCTGTAGAGGCCCAGGTTATTTACCATTGCAGTCACTGTGATATTTACAGGTTTTTCTTCACTCTGGAGCAAGTCAAGAATATGGTGAAGTAGCGAGACCCCAAGGGAGTGCTCTGTCAGGCCTTTGAAAGCCAAAGATGAACTCATGGAGCAAGAACCTGGGAAATATCATACATATTGCTACACAGAAGGGTAATGAGCCATAGACAGGAATGGGGCCATGCATGGCATTCAGCAAGCCATAGTGACTGGTAATACAGAAGACAAAAGAAACTAGTGGAACAGTAGGAAGAAAGAGAGAGTCATGGTATGAGTTGAATGATGGTATCATTTTTGTCAACTGTTTGGATGAGAAGCTTGTTGCAACCGGTAGAGAGGAAAATATAGCAGCAAGGGCAGAACATTTCTGGGCAGCTTTGCACCAACAAGTGGCTGTTATGGAAATGGCAGTTCTCTGTGCCACACAGTTTTGTTGACTGTGAGGAACATAAATGCGGGTACAAGGTCTTTTTATTGACCATGGGAAAAGGTCTGTCCATGAAAATAAAGATGGAAGGAGAACATTTCAGATGCATGGAGATTCCCAGGATAGATTACTCTTTGGACACGTTGATACTATATAACATGGATAAACGTATGCCAAGCCTGCCCATGCTATTCACTAAAAAAAAAATCCTTCTCAAGAGGGATTATTTTCTCAAGCTTGGTGCCAGTGCAGTCACATGGCTTCTGTCAGCTTGGAGTGTGGGCAGAGCTTGCTCATGGCTGTTTGCAATCTGTGGTATAAACATACCCAAAGAGTAATAGCAGGTGGTAGCAGAAGAGGGGGATAGAAAGGAAAGCTTAGAATAAAAGATGTTAAGCTTCATTTGGAGTATGATGAGCCAAATTCATCATTGGTGAAACGCCCTGAAGTCAGTGGTGTTACAATAATAAAATTAGTCCAGAGAATCATATCCGTCCCTGGCACTTTGTGCAATGCCTTTGATCTCATGAGGTATATGTCATGGCTGCATCGTGCCTGATGAACTCGCAACATGATGCCTCCAGGGTGAAACACTGGAGAAAAAAAAACAAACAGACAACAGCCCCGGGAAGTCATGATCTAAGTTTTCAATGTACATTTCAGTCTGAAATCCTGGCAGAGAGTTTTCTTTTCTTCCTGCATATTTCCCCCAAATGCTAATGATATAATGAAATCTTTGGCCACACATTTAGTACTCAAAATGGGATTAATTTCTTTCTCTTTGGCTAGTACAAATAGCTGCACATGAAGAGTTTATGCAATAGCAGAGGGGGTTATTTTGTCTTGGCAATGGTTTCATCTGGAGCAATGGAAGAAATTGAGGTAACATGAATATTGTATTTAGCTTTCTCCATCCACAGAAGAAAAGCCAGTGTTTCATTTGGCACTCTCTACTTATTAAAGTGTTCTTCTGCATTGCTTCCCAGCTTCAGCTCTGCAACTCCTGAGCAAGCCAAAAACAATCCATCTCACCTCAATCATTCCTTAAAAAATAAAAAGCCAACAAAAACCCAGAAATACAAAACTGATATTCCTAAGAAGTACATTCTTTTCTCTTTCTCATTATACAGCACTTGGAAGTTATACTGGTTAAACCAGACCTTCAGCTGGTTTAAGTTTACCTAGCTTGAGCAAGTTCAGTGAAGTTGTCTCAATTTACAGCAGCTGAGAATTTGGCCCTCATTATTAAAGGGCTTAAATAATATAGGATCAACTAGACTTTGGAGCTGTGCTCTGTTTCAGGGATGAGGATTAGTGGTCTGGAAGGCTGAAAGGGCTGACCATCACTGGTGATAAACTGCAAAGAATGGATGCTCAAAGCTTTTTCTGCTAAGAAGCTGCAGCTCAGAAGTGCTTTTACTTTTTGGGCTACTCAAAAGCATGTTACCGGTGGTGGCTGTGCTGTCTGAAAAGTTCTCTGGGCATTGTATCCCATACATGTGGGAGCAGAGCTGTGCCTGGCCCTGGTGCTGTCCATCAGCCCTTGGCAAGGCAGTTTCTGTGAGGCCAGAGCTGCTGTGGAAAATAGGATCATCCAGGTATGCCCTGAGCTTGTGTGTTATTCTGTGGTAGATCTTGAACCCCGTGTTACAGTCACAACAAACCTGGATTAGGAAGGGTTTCAAAGCCATTGTGTGGAAAATGTGGAGCCACACAAGAAGGCAAAATTCCTTCCCCCCTGCTGAGACATAGGGCAACTGCTCTCCCTGATGGTCATGGCCAGTTGCCTGCTCAGCACAGGTGATCTAGGAGGTAAATGTCAAACCAGCTACAGTACGGCCTTCTCTACAGCCAGCTAAAGAAGCTGGGGGTGTCCAGAAAGAGCTGGGGGGTTCTGGGACTGCATAGGCCAGGGGGCACAGCTAAGGCAGTAGTGGGGCACAGGGGCTTGTGATGGAAGCCTGTAGGAGGATGGGCTTCATGTGAGTATTGCTGGTTGAGAAAGCCAGAGGTTGCATATATATCTGGTCCAACGTAAGTTAAAAAAGCTTTTTTACTATCATTTCTATTATACTCTTTATAAACTGATTATCAGGCAACTTGAGCACATTACTGGGCTTTTAAAAAGGAATCTCTTATTCCTTCTCTTGGAATTTCTCTGTGTAGATCAGAAATTGGTTTTAAGTTGGCTTTTTGTTCAACTGTTTTTGGTTGGTTTTCTTCAAGTTTTATCATATACTTTTCAACTTTACAGGGAAGAAATATTTGATGCAGAAAGCCCATATTCAGTATTCACGATCTGGGCTGTGTGGCCTGTCTGTTATTGGTCTATGAATGATAGGTTTGGATGAGCAAGGAAGCAAGTATGTCTGGCTCAGATATCACACCTGAATTTCCTTTTTCTTTCTTTCTTTCTTTTTTCCCAACATCCAACATGTATGAGACTTCAAAAGGCATTTTGCACAATTTATCATTATTATTATAGTTATCATCAGAGCTGTGTAGACAGGAAGGGTCCTTAATGAGATAGGCCCAGTACACCTAATGAGATGCAGTCCTTTCCCTTTGAGTGTACAGTTGAGACAGGTAGGAGAGAACAAGGAAATGGAAGCACAGAGGGGCAAAAGGACTCTGTCAAGGTCACATCTGTGTTAGTAAAACTTGATCACTCAAATGTTCATGGCAAGTAAATATGAAGGGAGAGCAGTTGGCCAAAGTAAATTCACTTTAAAACCTGAATGAATATAATCAATATTATTCACCCACTGTGTCCCAGATGCCTGAGCCAATTAGATAACAAACAGTTTGTTCACTTTTTTCAGTTATTTGTAAAGAAGTGGCTTGATTGCCAGTGTGCCTAATTCCAGACATATGCCAATTCCCGAATGGCAATGGAGCTGCGCTATTGCATGCCAAGGCTGAGGCAGAAACTCAGATCTTTCCTGTTAGACTTTTCCCTGAAGATCTGCAGTCAAATCTCTGTTTGACTATCAGACAAACAGATGCACTGCCCAATGGATCGCTTTCTGCTTGGTGCAAACACGTAGTTGTAGCTGTAGTCCACAGTCAATGCTGGTGGCTGGGCACAGAGGTGGCCTGGCTGCTGTCAGCACACCCAGTGGCGCAGTCCCTTTGCTGGGAGGCATTTAGACTGCAGCACTGGGACTGCTTCCCTTCCTAGGAGTGATCTGGCACCACCACTCTGCAGCCGACAGTAGAAGTGGCCTGGCTGAAGCGAGCAGGTGCCTGCTGAGGCCTTTTTTGGATGAAGTTTTCATTATTTTGAACTAAAAGCAGCAAGGAGTTGAGGTGATATGGAGTACAGAGTATCTGGGGGGCAAATACGCCTTCCTGCAAGTTATCTGTCCTTAAGTAAACCATCTGAATGCTGCGGAAGTCTTCAGGGAATATCATGTTGTGAATTCATGACTGCTGAGCATTTGATTCAGAACATTAGATGTCAAATATTTCCCACTGTATGTCACTGCAGAAGAACTATTTATTAGGTCTTTGCAAATTCCTACTCCTTTGCCTACCTTTCTAGATTTACATAAATCCTGCAGTGTTGTTTTCCCCCCTCTTTGCATACTGAGTCACCAGGTCAGTGATTCATGCAGAAGATAGCAACACCTCCAGTCCTTCGTCTTTTGAGTGGCTTGCTCAGGTACACAACTACCCTTAGCAGAAAGCAGACTGAACCATAAAGGTCTGGACTAATGCTATTGCAGAAGAGGGATGTTTGTGGTACAGAAAATCCTGGGAAGTGGTTCACTGTAGCCTCAATAATAAAATGTGCTATTTTAAGTATTAGACTTGCATGAACACCTTTATTAACTGAAAGTTCATAGACAACTGTTTCTATTGTCTGTCCTTTGCTGTGCATGGCGTGAATAGGCTATCCCTGCTTCATTCACATATGTAACTCTCGCTATTATTACTGATTCCCATTTGTTTGTTTTAAAAAACCACAAAACATGAAATTGTATTCTGAATAATTACCATATAATTAAAGATAAGAGGGTATAAAATCCTCTCACTTTAAGTATGTCCCCTATTAAACACGCATGGTCATAAAATATTAAGGAAAGCCAGCTCGATCTATTGAAGATACACATACATGAAAGTTCTTTGTAGGTCACAGGAATTCATAAAAGAATGTGCCGCAAATTAGAGCTCTAAGCTGTGTGGCCTTGCCATACTCCTATAAATGCCTATCAAGGCACTGTGCCTGTTACTGGCACAACTGAATCTTTTACATAAAAGAGTAAAATTTAGTGTTAAATAAAGCCCAAGTAGAAACAAAAGGACCTTATCTCCTTCAAATGGCATCCTCCCAGGAAATGCACAAAAATCAATGCATTATAGAAGCTTATGATCTCATTTCAGTGATTCAACACAACAAAACTTCAATTACACCATCTCTTCTTTCTGTGTCTGCTGACTTTTCTCTCTGGATGGTAGTACTAGGTTTTGATGTGGGTTGTGTGGTTAGTTAGTTTGTTTGCATCCTTAGGACCACATCAGGGAAGATAGTCTGGCCTGAGGAGAACATGTGGTGTATTAAACTATTAGAGGTTAACATGCACTGAGAAATGAATGCCATGGACTCTCTAGAAGTAGTCTAGGTATGTGAAAGATCAGTATCATATTGGGATAGCTAGACTAGCCCCTAGGGCTTACATGGATTTGTTTCCTAAAAGGAATGTCCTGCATTTTTGTCTAGTCTAGTTTGAATTGATTTTTCACAGAACAAAGGTTGTACCTTTTCTGTAAAAACTACCATATAGCTACCTTCTACAGGAAATGTAGATGGCATATACTTCCCAGTCTTATCAATTTGATACCTGTCTGAATGGCATTATTGCTTTGGCCTCCAGAATACGCTATATTAATTTACATTTTGGTCAAGCACTGACCATTATCTTCTTGTGTTTTCAGTGAGGAGGAGGTGGTGGCAGTGAACAGATAAATCACAGAAGACACACTTCATCTGTGTCATCTCTGGTCTCAGGAATCCCAGACCCTGAAGATAAGAGAGACAGTCTGTGAAAAGGAAGACTTCCCTTTGGTAGAGGAGGGTTTGGTCAGAGATCATCTAGGCAAACTCAGTGCACACAGATCCGTGGGCCCTGACAGGATGCACCCATGTGTACTGAGGGAGCTGGCAGAAACAACTGCCAAGCCGCTTTCTATCATCTGCGTCTCTATTACCTGCTGTAGGGAACCTCCTTTAGCAGAGGGGATTGGACTTGCTGATCTCTAGAATTCCCTTCCAACCCTTACAGTTCTGTGATTCTGTAGTCTTTGAAAAGTTCTGGAGAATGCAAGGGGTGCCTAAGATCTGGAAGAAAATTGATGTCACTCCAGTGTTCAAAAAAGGGCAAGAAGGTGGAACTGCGGAACTATAAACCAGTCAGCCTCACCTCTGTCCCTCGGGAGCTGACAGAGCAGCTTATTCTGGATGCCATCTCCAAGCAAGTGGAAGAGAAGAAGGTTATCAGTAGTGAATGTGGATTCACTAAGGGAAAATTATTCTTGAGCAACCTGGTAACCTCCTACAATGTCATGACTGATTGGGTACATGGGGGGAGAGTAGAGGATGTTGCATACCTTGACCTCAGCAAGGCTTCTGACGCTATCTCACACAGTGTCCCCTTAGGTAAGATTAGGAGGTGTGAAACAATGAGTAGACAGTGAGGTCGATTGAGAACTGGCTGACTGGCGGAGTTCAGAGGACTGTGATCAGCAGCACAGAGTCCAGTTGAAGGCCTGCAGCTAGAGATGTCCCCAGTGCTGGGTCTGGTCTTGTTCAGCATCTTCATCAGTGACCTGGATCAAAGAGTCCACCTTCAGCAAGTTTGCTAGTAATGCAAGGCTGAGAGGAATGGTTGATGCACCAGAAGGCTGTGCTGCCATTCAGCAAGATCTGGACAGACTGGAGAGCTGAGCAGAGAGTGACCTGGTGAGGTTCAACAGACCAAGTCCCACAACCAGGGAGGAATAACTGCATGATTCAGTACAGGTTAGGGGCTGACCTGTTGGAGAGGAGCTCTGCAGAGAGGAAGCTGTGTGTCCTGGTGACAACAGGTGGCCATGAGCCAGCAGTGTGCCCCCGTGGCCAAGGAGGACAATGATTTCCTGGGGAGCATGAAAAACAGCGAGGCCAGCAGGTGGAGGGGGGTGATCCTCCCTCTCTATTCCGCCCTGGTGAGGCCACAGCTGGAGTGCTGTGTCCCATTCTGGGCTCCCCAGTTCAAGAAAGACAAGGATCTCCTAGAGAGAGTCCAGCACAGGGCCACAAAGATGATGGGGGGCCTGGAGCGTCTCCTGTGTGAGGAAAGGCTGAGAGACCCGGGGCTGTTCAGCCTGGAGGGGAGAAGACTGAAAGGGAATGTTAAAAATACTTATAAACATCTGCAGTATGGGAGTCAAGAGGATGGGGCCTGGCTCCCTTCAGTGGTGCCCAGCAACAGAACACGGGGCAATGGGCACAAACTGGCACATAGGCACATCTGAACACAAGGAAAAAATTCTTTACTAGGGGGGTGACAGAGCATTGGAATAGGCTGCTTAGAGAAGTTGTGGTGTCTCCTCTGGAGATATTCAGAACCTATCTGGACACTCTCATGTGCAACCTGCCATAGGGAACTTGCTTTAGCAGGAGTTTGAACTAGACAACTTCCTTAAGTCCTTTCCAACCCCAGTTCTATGATATGGCAGATGTTACACTTTTGAACTGCTTCTGTCCTTAGTTTGGGTAAAAACCTCAACCATGTCTTGATCTGTTCTTGGTTCAGGACCCTTTTCCAGAAATGCTGCAGCCCAACCAATTATTTTATTGTTTTTATTATTTTTCTGTCCCATTTGATCGCCCCTTATCTCACAATAGCCTTCATGTTTTCTTTGATGCATCTTTTAGAAATAGAGTTGATCAATACTGCAACAATAAAAAAAATTTTAAAAAAAGGTGAGCATGCAGTGAGTGGAGTGAGTGGAATGAGTCTGTGCTCACGTGCCTCCTTTCCCTTTACAAAAAGAATGCATCTCATTTGTTCAAATCTAAGCAACTCTTAATGGCCTTACTTATATTGCTGTTTACTTCTGGAGAGCTAGAAAAGATTGCCTATTAGCTCACATAATAAGATGTTAGTAATATGTGGTTAGGCACAACTTCAGAATGTCTGAATTTGTATCTTTCTTTTTATGTGTGGATTAAGACTGTGTGGAGCAGTAAGATGTGGGTTTAAGAAGTGAGAGTCTGAATGAGTTTTCTGGCTCTAGAGCAGATTTTCTCTGTGCCCTTGGGTGAATCAGTTGCTTTGTCTCCAGCTCCCTCTCTGCCAAACTGATGTAATATTACATGCCTAGTATAGGTGTCGGGAAAATAAATTAATGGATGTCTGTGAGGCATGCAGATCGTTGGTGCGAGGATGTGTACTTCTGAGAGACACCAGCAGCAAGCTTATTGGGAAAAGAGGTTGTCTTGGCAGGGTGGAGAGAAAGAAAACCATCTAAGAATTGGACAGGAGGCCGGTAAGTGGAAGCAGCCTGCTTGTAAGAAGTGAACTGGGGCTGATATAACAAAAGATGTCCGTGAGCTTTTAGAGAAATTGCAAAGACATCTGAAGATCAGATGTTTGCTTTGACTTTGGAGACTCGCAGTTCTCAAACAATCCCACCACAGCTGAGTTGGGGAAGGCTCAGGAAGACCTCCTGAAAGTTGCTAGGGCACAGAGAAAAATGTATACACAAATATCGCCATTAAATAAGCCATGAAAAATTCACGCTGATAGTTCAGTGAAAAGCTGCATTATACTCATTCCTGCATGAATTATGGTGCATATACAATAATTGCAATGAATTCTGCAGGGAAATGCATGAGAATGGAAGTGCCTATTCAGACTGGAAGCCATGAAAGAGTACCCTCTAATAACAAGTGGATCCTAGCACTTATTGAAATAAGTAAAATAAGAAAAGGAGCAGAGGGAGTGAATTGCATGAAGAGGGGAAAATCTTGAACTCATGCTGGCCCGAAAGAAGTGTCAGAAATAAAGAACTCCTTTAAGTAAAAACACTCCCAAATTAGACCTTTGTCTGACCGATTCAATAAGAAAGGAACAGGGAATGGGGAAAGTCATTCAAACGTATTCATTAAGTTGCCAGAGAAATGCTTATTAAAGAAGCCCTCATCTTTATTCCTTTTTTTGGAAGGAGGGAGAAGGAGAAGAAAGGGAAAGACTTTTTAATTTAACATTAATTCTTTAAAGGCATTCTTCCTATTATTATCCCTTCTATTTTGACTCGCTGCATTTGAAAAATTTGTTGTCTTTTAAATGGATTTATTCCTTTTAACAGCATTTGACATCTTTTGTCAGAAGTTCCTTCATTTTTCCAGTTTACTTTTTTAACATGTATTTGTTTAAGTGGCTTCCACTGTATTAATTGATGTGTTTGTGGCTGTTCAGAGCAAATGCATTCTCCTCACAGGGATTTTAACAGGCATTTGTTTAAGTGGGTTTTGCTTTTCTGTGTCTATTTCTGCTTGTTTTTCTGGTGGAGAAGGAGACATTACTAACATGCAGCTGACATAATGAGTCCCATTAACTCCCAATTCAGCTTGCTTTTTTGACCACCTCTCTTTTAATGACTGTACTTTTCTTGACTGTAAAGTTTGGGGAATAGGAAAACTGTTCGCTCTGCTGGATTTTAATACATGTTTACATCCCTCTTTGCAGAACAGCACCACCTCTCAATTAATGTTAGTCCTCGCCTTAAAGCAACACTTAGTGATAAATAAATGTGAGTTGTGCATTGGAGAAGCGTGGTGTGAGCTTGCATTTTTACAAAGGCTGCGGAACACTTAGAGACTGAGCAGCATTTGTGTTCTAATATTTTAAAGCTTTTCCATTGATCTCCTGTTAACTGAGAAGCAAGAATTAACCTCAATGACAGTGCTAGTAGCTCTGCAGTCTATTTTGGCCTGTTCTTTAAGTAAAAAGAGCAACCTAGATGAGAATTTTGTGCTTCACTGGATATTGAAAGATGAGGCAATAAACTGCTAAACTTGAGTAATCACACACTCCCAGAGGAATGCCTCAAATGGGGTTGGTCAAAAACCTTGAAATTCTAGCCTTCTGCACACTGCCTGGGCTTTAACATTTGATGAGAGTCATTATAGTGGGGGACTGAATGCAAGTGTCTTCTGATTACAGACCTTCCATTAAAAGTTCCCACCAGCGTGCCTTTCCATAGAGAAGCGTCAATGGGATTAAAATCTCAATTCACCCCAGTCAATTCTCCAGTAACACGATTTCATTAGAGGCAGGCAGGGAGGAAAATGGACTAGAAAGCACTGAAACAGCTGGTGTATAAATTATAAAGTGTACTTTCTACTAAGTGAACACACCTTCCGCTCAGCCACATTACTAATTAATGTGTAGGGTAGCCGATTTTATGTAAATTGTATTCTTCCTCTCTCCTGTGCTTTGGTTAACAACAGGTTCTTCTAAATCTTGGAAAAAGAAAGATTATGCAAAGCTATCATCATAAGAAAATAGCGTATTAACATACTGCCTATGAACTGTATCCAATCAGTTCCTTTTCACTGGCGTGTGTACAAAACAATCAAAATCAAATTTATATTGCACTCCTTTAATATATTCTGGCATTAATATAATCAACGAACAAGTGTTAAAAAGTCTTACAGGCCTACTCTGCTTTAAAATGATGCGTTTGTTCTCAGGGTTAGTGGGTATTTTCAGCCACTTGATAAGGACAGCAAAAGGAAAAGTTGTGCCTGTAGGAATGTGGGTCCCCACGCAGTCTGTCTCCTTCTAGCAGCAGCCTGTTGAGTTTATTTTGTGTGTGCTGTCTGGAATCCTGGGCTCTGTCAGCTGTGTCAGCTGTACTCCATGTTACCTGCAGTACATTGATGTGCAATGATCAGGTGTTGCTTAATAACTGCTTGTAAGCGTTCCAGGAGCAGCTCCTGGCGAGCTCTCATGTGAGGTCATGTGGGAAGAACTGAGGTGTTTTTGGCACTGCTCTCGGTGGAACAGGCTCAGGGATCCCAGCAGTCGGCCAGCAGGGGCATCCTGCAGAGCCCTAGTGCCTTACAGCCTACCCTTGCTTCTGCAATGGCAATTCTTTAACTTTGTGTCAAATCCAAAAAATCTGTAGGTGCAAGGGCAGGAGTCTTGTGAATGTTCCCTCCTTGAGCACTGCACTTGTGCGGAATTGATTTCTGAGGTGCCCTTCGAGATGTGGAAAGGATGCCACTGAAGTCAGAAAGCTGCTGGGTATGGGCCATAGACTGGAATCCATCGTATCCTTTCAGCAGCATATAGATCCTTTATAGTAGGAACAGGGAAACTGACAGGGACGGTTTGTCCACTAAAACCAAGCTGAGACCATAAGCTCACTTCAGTTTGGACCAGAGGACAGCAATAAGCCTTGGATGAAATATCAGTGCTTTTCCATTAAGTGACCCCATGTCATCCTTATTTACGACTTCCTAACAATGGACTTAGCCAGCTGGCCTACGTGATTGGCATAATTCCACTTTGAAACTGCAGATCTGAATTCTTGAAAGTACAAAACGCCGTTCGTTTAAATGGCCAAACTGTCAGAAGAAAAACTGTAGCATACCTCCAGGTTATGGTGCATGCGATGAGAAGCAAGCCACCTGGAAAAGCATGGGTTGGGAATTTGGTATCAGAATTCATTACCAAAAATGGCTTTTTAGACTTGTACCATCATTTTTTTTTGCTGCTCAGACCTTGGCAGCAAAGCTATGAAGTGAAGCGGGGGGAAATGCAGAGGAGAAGAAGAAAGTTAGGGTTTATTGCTAACTGCTTTCTTCAGCCCCTTATTCCCTACCAGCTGATTATCAGTACCTCCGAGTCAGATTTATGGCTCACCTCAGCTCGGGCAGCCCTGCTGCAGCTTCCTCCTGTCTGATGGCACTGATGGTGTATGTGGCACTGCGCAGCAGCCCTCAGCCATGAGAATGAAGAGGGATCATCTGCAGTAGTTCATAGGAAGAGAGGATGTACAAATTCTCCCTTAGGTGGCAACGGTAAAAGCCTATTAACTGCAGCCACTTTAGTGTCACTGAGAACTACTTGTAGCAGAGGAGGTCGCTATGCAGAGCCACAAATTACTGTTGTTATCTTCCATGATGGCTCAGCACTTGAGGCAAGCATTCTCTATCTCTCTCCCTTCCACTCCACATCACTGTCAGGCCCTTCCCAGCTAGCTGATGAGCAGCTTGGTGCCACTTGCTGCCACTCAGTCAGCACCTGATAGCACTGTCACAGTGCTCCCACTGCCCAGTGAAGGAAGAGGTTCAGATACAACATGCTGGTACCCAGTTTTACCTTCACATTTATGTTATCAGAACAAATGATCTCTTGTGCTTTCAGAAACTCCGCTGGTGAACCCAATAGGGTTGTTAGGAGTACAGAAAAGGACAGACTGAGGTATGTTCCATGCTTTCAGGACTGCTGGCAAAAGTTCTACTGATCTCAATAGTGAATGAAAAATAATGCCAGAGCCTCTGAAGAGGATCCTTCCTTCTAGCAGCTTAGCATGGCTTAGCAGTGACTTGTCTGGTCTAGGACCTATAGCTCTCTAGCATAAGAGAATAGGTCTCAGGCCTAACTAGTGATGCAGAGAAGATAGCCAACCATAGCCAAACCAAACTGAAATGATTGAGATTGTCTACCTTCAGGGGATGTTTAGTTTCTAGCACAAATTGCCTGTAATAGATTTTAATTTCTGTACATGTTCTGTAATTATTTTTGTTTCGATGTAACTGTGAAATTGAGTATTTTGTTTCTGCTGTTATCAGGTCAATCCTGAAAATAAAATGTATCTCAGAGAATAACGATGTTATTATTATTCAAAGGCTACATGTTTGGGTAATTATGCAAACATTGTCTCTCTGTCAGTCAATAACCTTTCTCAGAATACCTGGGAGCCTGGAATTAATTAGACTTGTCATTTCCTGCTTTGAATGCCCCTTTGTAAGGGTGCCACCTCAGCCCCCTCCCTGTCCAAACCCATGTCCAAAGTGCCTCACTGCTGTCTACCAAGGTCACTCTGCTACACAGCTGTCCAACTGAGAGTGGGGGTCTGCAATGAACAGTACTGCTTCTCTAATTATGACTACAAGCTTAAGATATATGCATACATATATAGAACCAGGCTCTGAGCCACCTGATCGAGCTGCAGATGTCCTTGTTTGTTGCAGGGGAGTTGGACTAGATGACTTCTAAGGTTCTCTTCCAACTCAAACGGTTTTGTGGTTCTGCATGTACAGTTCTGCAAACTGTATATGCCGTTATAACAAAATTCAACTAAGTGACTTGCATGTCACTGCAAAAAATGTGAAGTCTACAGTAAGCAGCATCACTTCCCTGAAGTAAGTGAAGCTTCAGTGGCCTAACTTCAGAGAGATCAGAGGCCCTCTTCTTATTTCCATCATGGCTGGAAGTTTGGGAGCACAGTTTATGTGAACACAGCTGGAGAAAAAAATCCCTGGCAAAAAGAAAGGAAAAAAGTAATGATGCTAGATTTAAACAAGACTGATTTTTTTTTTTTTTCCCCTCCCTAAGTACTCCTAATAGGAACAAATGGTTTATCTTTTCAGATATATTTCTGCATATACCCCTGGGAAAAGGCTGCAAAGATCCCAGCCACCACGTTTACCTTCAACACCAAAGACTTGCTTCAGAATGAGAAGACACAGTGCTATGCTCGCCCCCAAAGTGAAGGTGAGTGTTGTCCTGCATACACACTGATGAAAGCAAAGCTAAATGAAACCCAAATTTTATAGTAGAAGTGAGCCACATCAGCCAAAGCCTTTCCAATGTTTTAAGAGGTGTTGGCTTTTCCTCCTCTTGCTTATTCTTGCTTCTCGTTAAACAGGCTTGTATGAAAACAAAAGGGATGATGTTAAAATCCTTTGCCTTTGTGGCTCCCCTGGCTACATCCTGTGTTTTTGGTGCTCAAAAGGGCAAGTGTGTCCCACAGGGAGGAATCTTCAGCTCACTACAAATGGCTTTGAACCATCTGCACATCACACAGCCACCCCTGTGAGCCAGTGGATCTGGGTACTCTTGCTGGGACAAGTTCATCCTTGGCTGTATGGGAAGCTGCTTCATTGAGCCTCATTACTCCAATTTCCTACCGACACCATGCACCCTGTGACGGCTTAGGCGTGTGTCAGGGGCAGGGGGTTGAGCAGCTGCCTATTCTTATGTGGAAGCAGGAGAAGATGAGCTGTAACCATGCCCTAACCCCACACTGTTGCCTCTGCAGTTGGTGCCACTTAGCAGTAGGAGCAAGATGCTCATTTGTCCCCCTTAGATGGGAGGGTGCGCCTGCATCTGCCCCTGCATCCTTCTCTAGTGGACATTTTGCCCTAGAGGAAGGTGTCCTGATACCCTCCTGACAAACTGGCACTGGCAAACCATCCTCAGGTATTACCTTCACCATTCTGCAGCTTCCTGGAAATCCCTATGTTTGTCTCCTTTTAAAGAAAAGTGCATGCTTGGAAGCATCTTGGCTAAATTCTCCCAAAGAGGACTATTTCCTCAATCTGAAAGATAACACAAGCCATCTATTTTTTCCTTATTCAAGCTGTATAGCCTGCATCTGCAAGGTCAGTCAAGCTTCCCTCCAAAGCCTCTAGCTTCAGTTCTGTTTCTTCAAGCACGCAAGCTCTAGCTCACAGGTTAGATGTGCCTTCCTTGTTCATCCCTGGTCTGTGGATATCCTGGATCTCTGCTGAGGGTTTTGTTTTCATTAGTAAGCTCATTTCCCTACAGGGATTTTTCCAGTATGTGTTTTCCTCAGCTGTTGCTGTTAAAGGGGATCTATCATGGACTTTTATTCCCATACGGAAATTTGCAGTACCTACCACTTGATGTTGGTGTTTTCCAAGTACCCTAAGAGCTGTTAGAGGAATTAATCACTTTTTGATTTCCACAGGACAGTGGACAACGTGTGAGAGAGAACTTAGCCAGTGATATCCATTATTATCACCCTTCTGAAACTCACCACTGCTGAGTGAAAATGAGCTTTGTGAAGATAATCAATCACTGGTCACCACATGTGTTCCCTCAGTATAACATTAAGGATAAAACTCACCACTTTGAACAGCATCAACACAAAGTCTTGTGTAACACCAATTCTCACTCACTCACTTCTGCTGGGGAGATGAAAGAGGTATCTGTTTACCCATGAGGTCTAAAAGGATATCGCAGGCACAAGTGAGGACTTGCTGGACAACCATGTGGCTGACCAAGCAAGGATCTTCTGTGCTGCAGGGTGGCACAGGGCTATCATAGCTCTGCATGCAGAGTTAAAAGTCAGATAAAGTGTAACATCCAGAATCACAGCAACACAAATGACAAAAATAAGCACCATAATATTATAAGGAGTTCACTCCTTTGCTGCTGCCTTTATTCAGGTAGTATGCAGTCAATTCATAGAGTAAGAAATGATTTCAGAACGCTCATTATACAAAAAATTATGGATTTTTTTTTCAGGGAGTAACACTACGTAGCTTTCCCTGGAGACTGAGCGCTTTACAATTAGTGAGGATGAATTCAAATAAATGGTGTTGTCCACTGGCTCAGACCCACTCATCATCCTGCAGCCCAGGGTTGAAAGCTGTGAAAGGGCCGTGCTCATGAGCAGAGGCTGCCTGTTGGGCAGCACCAGAGAGCAGAGCTAAGCTGGTCGAGGCATTTCAGTCTGAGCCTGTCTTCTCTGCTTATGTGAATGTAAAGGTGCCCAGGTGATTTTCACGGCACAGGCTTTGCAGGCATGCAGTTGCTGCACCCTGTCACTGGAGACTAAAAAGCAGTGGCAGGTCATCACAGAGAGAATTAGCTCATGTATTTTGGCAGGTGAAGCTAAATAAGATGAAATAATTTGACAGGAAGTGAAGACAAAATGCAACAAAGGAATAGACTTAAAGGAATATCAGGTTACCAGAGGAAAAAAAATAATATGAGAATGAGAAATGTATATACAAATAAATAAAGACAGATAGATATTCCTATACTTCTGTTTCAATCTCAATAGTTAGAGTAGCTCAGACTTCTTTGTCTCTTGGCATTTTTGGGAAGGGCAGCACTACTATCGCAGTAAATGCTTCCACTTCTTAACGTAAAGTAAGGGGACTCTTTGTGACTGCTCCTCCCTAAGGGAAGAAAGAGAAATGCTATATGGGGCACAAAAGCAACAGAGGATTTCTAAGCATATGGTCTCTTCCAGTGACAGCACAGACAGCTTTCTGCTATGAGGAAACAGAGGAGAGCATTGTGACTAGTACTGCCAAGTGGCTAGAGACTTCCTTGCTACCATGTTGCTGGAAAAGCCACAGATAAGCAAAGGAGAAAGTTTGTCCAAAATGATAGCAATTAAGTGCCCAATCCTTGCATTAGGTGAAAAAAAAATATATAGAAAAATAAAAGATGATTTACGCAAGCAGTGTGAAAAGCAACAACAGCACCTGCTCATGAAAGAGACTGATAAGAATAGAAAAAGCAGCATGCACGTACAGCTGTACCTGCTCACAGCAGTGAATAGCTGGCCTGCCTCTGAAGCCTGTTGTTGAGGTCCTTGGGAGCACCGTTCAGATGCATGGCAGTACCCAGCCCCATTGCTCTGCCAGCCTGCAGCCAGGCAGCCTACCATTCAGTGGTGCATGTCCATTGGCTGCATGCAGCAAGCAAGGGCCATCTGCGATGGCAGCATGCCCCTCCTGGGCCTGGGCAGCAGCACTGTCACTGCAGGGCTCTGCTGGCCCATGGGCTGGGGCACAGACACTCTGGGGACATAGGCAAAATCCTGCAGGAGTCATCCTTCGCTGTAAGTGTGCAGTGTTTTCAGTCACTTAGAAACCTTTCTTGCTCTCAGAGTTGCCAAGAACATAGAACAGAACAGTATGAAGAAATCTTAAACTGAGACAGGGGAGGTTTAGGTTAGATGTTAGGAGGAAGTTTTTCACACAGTGGGTTAGGACTTTTTTATTTTGAATTTGCCATGACATTGTGCCTAACGCCGAACATGGTGGGAGGTGAGAAGAGTCTGGTGCCAGGTGCCATGCCACCTTATCACCCTTTAGTAAGGACAGGTAACTTGTCTGCTTGTGCTACTAAAACTGGTGGCCATGGAGCACTGCTCCAGTGTCGCTTGTCACCCTTCTGGCCAGGAGCCACCTGCAGCCTCCTGATGCACTGCGTACCTTCAGGACAACAATCAGCTAGCTGCCCTTAAACCCACTCAGCATTAAAGGACTCTGCAATTCTTCCCTGAACAACTAGACAATGAAAAAAAGGATGAAGACACATGATGATCAATCTCCATTCTGAGTCAGGTGTGGGATCCTACTTAGCTGGCCTCAAACTTTAGGCCAATGGCCTTTGCAACATCGTTCTTACAATCCGCCCAGCCCAAGTCTTCTTTTTTCTCATGCAGTTCCACCCCAGCATTGCATCTATGAGTAAGCAAGAAAAGCAAAAAGCGTAGGAATTTCAGATTTACCCTCAGTTCCACACCATTATTTGTGGGCCATTTTGCACTGTGTCCATCATATCCATTTGAACAGAAAATTAATTGTTAATTTTGCAACCATTCTTGTAAGTAAGCTCTTTTTTAAAAGAATCATAAGTCTTGCCAAGAAATGAAAAGCAAGCAAATAAAGATGTACTGGGTCTACATTTTCAGATATTCTGAGCAAGCTTTTGCTGTGTGGGAGCCATAGAAACACACGGGCTTTTCTTCCTCACCAGCAGAGCTATTCAGCCGGAAGCTGGGCTGATTTCAAACCAGTTTTTGCCAAAGACTGCTGGTACTTCCAACTGAGATCTGCTGGAGGGTGCAGACTTAATTATAAAGTATCTTCCCTGCAGCTGCAAAACACTAATCCTGATGCACAGGAATCCAATGCCTTTGTTTGCTCATGGAAACTATTTTTGAATTTCTCAGAGTTAATGTAACTCAGGACTAAGACATACAGGAGCCATGCAGTAGACTTGACATGCATTTTGTGCTGAGAAGATGCATGCTCAGGATACTTCTTGATTTTGATGTAACTTCCTACCAGCCTACCATCCAATGCAATAGTGAGTTCAGCACTGTGTGCTGGATACAAGCTGTCCTTAAAACAGGTGCCCAAATTGTGTCAGGAAGCTGGTTCTCTTCCAATGGCAGAACACTGCATGGCTGCAGTCACCCAGCACGTCCCTTCCAGCTGTAGTGTCAGCAGGGACATGCATCTGTAGCCATTGCTCTGATGGGGGCATTTTCGCCTTAGATCAGCATCCTTGGGGAAAGTTGGCCTGGCCCCTTTGGTGAAGAGGGAAAGCAGGCTGCACTGTGTGAGCAGGGATCAAATGTTCATTCTTCCACCGTGAAACAGCACCTGGCTCTCCTTCAGTTTGCAGCCATTACCTGCAGGCATTCCAGTCTTGTTTGATTTGTAAGGTCTGGTGCCCTGAAAGTGTGTTTCAACTTTTGGAAAAGACTTAAGACTAAATTAGGTGCTACTCTGAAAGGACTTCATTTTTTCCAGAAATCTCTGTGACTTCTGTAACATCCCTACCTTTACTGCTTAGACAAAAATAGCTTTGTAAAGTTGAGGAACTTCTTGAGGCATGAATGTAACTGAGCTAAGGACAAAAAGAACATTTTTCTAGAAGTATCTCAGGATTCTTGCCTTGTTCTTTTGCCATAAGTGTTGAACAACTCCTTGTAATAATAGATTTTGTTTAGTGAGCTGCAGATGTACCACTAGTCTGATTGAAATCTGAAAGTCCTGGGTTTATCTTTGATTTATAATGCCTTATAGGGATAGAATTATCATAAATGAAAGAAAATCTGGCTTGGTCTTAAAAGTTCTTCAGGTCAAGCTCCAGGTAAGGGGCCCTGGAATCAAAAATCATTTGGAAATTTTGAATGAAAACAGAGTATGTATTATTTTTATTAAAAATAATAATTCCAGCTCTCCCACAAAATCAGACACTGCCGCTATTATCAAGGAGAAAGGATATGGATATGTAAGTAGCAGAATACAACAGACTCAGTGTCTTGCAAAGCTATCCCAACGTGATAATAAAAACTTCAGTGTTGTCTACCAGAATTGCTTTCCGCCATTCAATCTACGCGTAGTTCAAACTTAATAAGGATATGAGAAACTTGAAGCCAGGATAGGAAATCCCCTTTTGGGGAAACCTAAGGCCTCTTTTGTATTTATATTAAAACCTTTTTACGGTACTTTGCAATATAGAGAGTTAATATAGAGAGTTTAAGTTCGTCTACTACAACCAAGAGGTTGATAGCTCTTTCTCTCCACTCATTTACATTTAGGGATGACTGTGGTTTTAATGAAGCAGAATATTCCAAATACTAATGGATCTTAAATTGCTCAGTCTTACCAAGAGGTACTCCAAATAGCGCATTTGCCTCGAGTGATATAAAGTGATGAGTTAATTCATGTACTTGTGTCAATTGCTTCAAGATACTGAGAATTAGCTGCATTAGTGATATGCTCTTTTTTTTTTTTTTTTTTTTTTCTTCCTTTATATATGAACAGGAAGGTGCATAGGAATGGAGATTGATTTAACCTCTACTGCAGAGAGGAGAGGAGAAATGTGGTGGATGTCCTACAAATGTCAGTGACAAGGTTAGTAAGGTCTTCCTCTTTGCATTCTCTTGCTATTCCCTGTAGGATTTTTGAGGTACTTAAGACTTGTAAACAGAGTAGTCCTTGGCAGCAAAATTTCTGACCGCAGTGAGAAACCAAGCAAAGTCTGCCTTCAGGACAGCCGCATCAAGTAGGACTTGAAAGTTCCTGATAGTAACCTGCTCACAACTAAAGCAGTGCTCCAGGGCCTCTTCCAGTTTAGACTCCTAAGCCCATCTGCTTCGTGTCCTGGAAAACCTTCCAAAGGCAAGAAGAATGTGAGGATGAGTGCACACCCCTCCTATCTCAAGCTTTTCTGGAGATCAAGGGCACAGCGTGACTCCCCAGCCCTGGGGTTCCTCTGATGTCACACAGAGCTACAGGTGGCAGCTGTTTATTCACTGAATGTGACTTCCTCCTGTATCCGGCCATGGAAAACACAGTGAGCGAACGGATCCTTGCCAAACAGTTTGCAAGGATGGAGCTTACACAATTGGGCTCCACCCACATGCCTCACATGGGAATTTTCACCCTCACCAGCTGGGTTAAGATCACAAGATGGAAAAAA